>NC_140712.1:32500-1252500 GCF_050655825.1 Lonchura striata
AATGCAATTGATAGTACATTAATTCTTTTATTTTATAGAATTTTAGGACATTTTGAGAAAACGCGCCCAAAAAATACTGTTGACACTCACCTTATATGTTTCTCTGTGTGGACTCAGCTGTTGGTAATCTTTGTTTGGTTTACATGTTTGTTCTTATTTTTTCAGCACTTACATAATTTTAGACTAAGCTTTATAAATTACATGAGTGCTGAAAAGGTAGAGGAAACAAAGTTGTCTTGGTATGGGGCGAAGAACCATTTCAAAAGTTCTAGTCCAGCTGGCTTCAGCCCTGCAGTGCCTTTTGCATTAATCAGCTTCTCTGTGGTAAGGGGAAAGAGAAAAGCAAAGGAGAGAACAAACATATTTCAGCTGAATTAGTCACAACAGCTGAATATGCACCTGGTTCAGTGAAACTTAAATTGCGTGATTCCATTCCATGTACGACTGGAATCCTCAAAAATGCTCAACCTCCCAAGGCTCTCATAAACTTCTACTGTTCAGGTGCTAATAAACAGAATTGCACCTTGTTGACATACACTTTCACGGGAAAAATTTTAGCAAAATGGGTTTCATTGATCAGTTTTAATGCCCCTTGGTGAGGTTGGATTTTTGTCCCATGCCTGGAGCACAAAGCAATATGTAGCAGCAATGCTGTAGTGGCACAGCAATTACTTTCTGGGGTTCCTCTTGCTCTTTATAAGTAATAACCACAAGTTGCCCCACTGATTCAGTAAGCACTGTCATATTAAAAAGAAACAAAAGGAAAAAAACTGGCCAATGAAATTGTCTGACTTTCTAAGTTTCACAAGTAAAGAGTATTTTCAGTTGCCAGGAGGGCATTAGTCTTCCTGAGCTCTAGCAGCAAGAAGTCTCTAAGTTCTCCATATGGAGCCACACAGCCAGGCAGGCTGGAATGGTTCCTGTGGCAGGGCAAGTAACATCTTCTATAGTAGACAAATGGATCTTAGAGAAGACCCTTTTGTATCATTCCTAGCAATTATTGCTTTCTGAGTCTCTGCAAAATGCACGCTTACATGACTTTGGAAAATATTCTTTAAAGTTATTATTTCTTCACATATTCCTGATGCCAAGTCTTTGGTCCAATGACTTGTCACATGTCTGTCTGCTTAGACTTTCATTACTCATGACTGTTCATTTTAGCATTTGTGTAATTCTAATTGCTGGTACTATGTAAGCAGTGAGGCACACTGACAAATCAGCCCAATGGAGCGTGTAAAAGAAACTTAAACCATGATGGAGTATCAGCAGGATTTATTATCCAAAATCACAATAAATTTACGTGCTGATAATCAGAGACATAACTTCTCTACTGTAACTAGAATTCCACTATTCTCTCAACATTAAGCCTGTAATACATACCACTCCTGTGGATGTAAGCTGAATGAGGATTTTCTTCCAAGGAATGCTACTAGTCTAAAGAGATTTTTTTGGATATGAGACCCACTACCATTAGACTTTTATATAGCACATCATTAACCTTAACATGCTGTCCCAATTTTAGTGGATTAGCTGTTCAGCAACTCAGAGAAGCTGTTGCAGGTCTTTTCATGAAGAAGAAGAAGAAGAATGAGGAGTCCTATAGTATTACAAATTATAGGACATAACTGGCAAAATATTCAAGTGTCCTCCTGAAAAAAATCTGTGTTCAGCTAAGAACTTACAATAAAGGAAAATGTTTGTTTCCCATTTGGATTTGTTTCTTGTTCGTATTTGTTGTTTTCAATCATTTTTAGATAATGACTTAAACATTGAGCATACAGCATTTGATCCTGGTGTCTTTTGGAAGCATGGCTAATAGGTAGATGTGGCAAAAGGGAAAATACTTCTGAGTTAGCTGACACCAGAGCATACATGCTATTCTCTACTCTGGCCAACTAGCAGGAATAGGCACTGTTGCTTCTCTTTCGACCGCCACTTTGCTCTCGGGGGTTTCTCGCCGCTGTCCCCCGCCCCTCCCCGGCCCCCCGGGACCCTCCGGCTAGCTGTCCCCTCTCGGGGCCGGGGTTTTCCGCGGTCCCGCTGCCCTGGGCTCACCAGGCAGCGTGTGGGTTAGCACGGTCCGAGCTGCGGCGCTGCCTCAGTCGCCGCTAGGATTCGAGATAAAGAGACCAAGAGAGACCAATGGTATGCTTGTCCAGATAGATTGTATTGCCTGAAGCGTTGCAGGGACCAAAGGCCCTGGGCTATTGCCCAGATACAGTTTTATACAGCAAAATTAAGAGATAAGGTCTTAAACAATAGAGACAGTGTTCAGCTAAGGCACATCAGAACCACCCCAGGGGCCAGGTCCAATGGGAACTGCTCAGGGGTGGGGAGAAGGGGGTCTACAGAGGAATGCTGAAGCGGGACTTTCCCGAAACAGTGGAGCATACATAAATGTATCTTTTACCTCAGTTTACCATTCCCAAGGCCTTTCTAATACAATGGGGCATACATGAATGTATCCTTTTCCTCAGTTTACCATTCCCAAGGCCTTTCTAAAACCTTCCTCCACGCTACCATGCCAGCATGACAGCAACAGGCACTTTGCAAAGTAACTCACAAAATTATATGAACTGTAGAATGAACTGCAGAATGAATTAAACAGAAAGCAATATTGCATCCAAGGAAATGAATGTACCTGTAATGTATTTGCACTAGACAGAGGTTCAGCGACTCCTTATATTCTCTTTTTCCTGACAGAACTTAAACACAGTATCATCTCTGCTTCAGATAGTCTTGGAATTGCAGATAGATGATGACATGTATTAATCGGAAGTTGCCCTCTTCTGATGTTCTTATCCAGACATCTCTTTCTAGTAACTTTTTGGTTGTAAGATCCTGGATCAGCTAGAGTTCAACTCAATTTGATATGATACTGCCATTTACTTTTCCATAGATAATTAGTCCCAAAATGCAAAATATCAAGATAGAGGTAAATTAAAAATTACCTCCTTCAAGACAGAAAAGAAGGCTGCAGCTGTTCAAATTACAGTGAATAAAAATGACACAGTTTGTTATAGTAACAATTATTTTGCCTTGAATGCCTCACTTATCCCTATCTTTAAAGGATGCATTGGGGTCAACTTCTTTTTAGAAGTGAAAAAAGGATGTTTTGTGCACCGTCAGTAAGAGTTGTTTAAGGCCTTCACAGGTCTTTCTCTCTTAAGCATTTTGAAACCTTCTGTTGATACTTCACTGAGCCTCCAGGCTTTCCATATTAGTGAAGATTCTGTCTACTTTGCAGCCAGGAGAAAAAACCCAAGGCACTCTGAAATTAACCATCTGCCTTCTTGGAAGCAGTTTAACAACTAAAGAGACAAGTCTTGACTGACGATTTACACAAGAAGATTATGGCTCTGTAAGTAAGCCATAATGCTGGTATAACAGGTTTGGTATATTATCTCTAAGTGTGGAGAGCCTAACAGCCTGCAGAACACCTACTTCATCACAAACTGGAGTTTACAAGAGGTTTTCAGCTGCAGAGATGTAACCGTGTGGGACTTGCTCATGGCGAGTAACACAGGTTCCCTAATAATAGATGCTGCTACAAAGATGATGTACTAAGGTCAGCGTTTCTTTAAAAATTCATAATCTAGAACTTTGCTCCCTCTGACTACAGTAGCAGAACTGTGGCTGACTGGGGGGAGACCAGAGTGCTTCCCCAGAATGCACCCCAAAGAAATTGCCCAGGTTGTTTGGCACTCTCAGACAATGGTGTCAGCGCCCTTGCAGGGCCAGCCTGGCTTTCTGCTCTGTGCAAAGGCTTGAGCCCACAAAGTCTCAAATCCTGGTCCCAGCTCTGCTGATAGAATTTGAGGCAATCCTTTGCTGGCAGTTTACAATCAGTATCTCAGTTATTCCATCTGCAAAATGGAGATGAAGACTTCATCTGTGGAACACTCTGAGACCAACTGAAAAAATTGCCAAATAAGAACTAGATTTTATTACTGTAAATAATAGTATCTCTAGGTCTACAGGGATGCCATATTACAGAGCCTCTTTCTTTCCAGAATTATATAACTTTATTAGTTCTTTCACTGTTTTCTTTAAGGATACTTTTGGCAAACCTCTCAGGAATTAAAAAGTTCCAGGTCCCATGCCATATTGATAACACAATGCAAAAGCCTGAACAAATACTTTTCTTTCTATTCCCTCTCCACCCTCCTGTTGCTGAAACAATATGAGGTTGTGTGATAAAAGAAGATCATATTTGCTGTTCCAGAAAGACAGAGTTTTGTCCCTGCGCTACAGCTAGACTGTACATAAAAGGTCATTTCCAGGCAAAAGACACAATTTTAAACTAATTGAGTTCACACTGGAAAAGTCTTCAACATGGAGAAGTTAGATAATGCAATTTGAGAAAGACCAAGCTCATTTCTAAGGACAGAAAAGAGGCTGACTGAGACAGCACAGTTTGGTTTCTGTTTTATTTTAGGGCCTGACCTCTGTTTAAGTATTTGAGGCAATTGTAATGGTCCATGTTCAACACAGCAAAGAGCCAAGTGCTGCAGCAAGCACTAAATTGTTAATGTCACGAATGATCAATATAGTTTTAAGTTCAATATCTGTCTGTGAAATTCCCATTCCATGGTTATATGCATTGATGGGTGCACTAAGGAATTATGAAGAGCAAGGTAGGACTTCTTAGCTTCAAAAAGTCCAGATGAATGTCATTTTAAAACCCTTTACACTGCTTACATTTATGTCCCTTATATTACTTATGTATGTCTGTAGGGAGCGCTGTGCTCCTGGACAGTTTAGATGAATGGAGACGAGTGATCTCTGAAGGCTGCTCTTAGGATATAAGATTTATTAGGGATGGAGAAAGGTCTTGCTTGGAGCTGCCAGACGCAGCACGTGGCAAGGCTTAAGGGGATGGGGGAGGGGAAAGACAAGAGGATGCTCTAGGAGACGGTGGAGGTCCTAAGAAGGGGGAAGATCCAAGAGGGGGGGAAGTTCCAAGAGAGGGGAAGTTCCAAGAGGGGGGAAGTTCCAAGAGAGGAGAGGAGAAGTTCCAAGACGGGGGAAGTTCCAAGAGAGGGGAAGATCCAAGAGGGCATCTGGCCCCTCGGAGACCCCTTATCAGGGGGCTTCAAGGTGGGCTGGAGCAAGACTTGGACCAATGGGGTCACAGACACTTGATGTTTCAGGGGAGGGTTACAGGTGTAGGATGAACCATACATTTTGGGGATTGAGATGGAACAGTCCATTTGACTTTCGGACTTATCTGTAGGTAAGGGTATTGTCCAGCCAGTATGGAGGATTGTTTTCATCCTGGCTGTATTATTATGAATAATTATATTTATCCATCCTTCCCAACATATGTCCTTATGTCAATAATAGAAAATTGAATCTCTAATACTGATCATACTGGTTTTTATCCAGAAAAAGCTCTAATTGGGATTTCAGTTCAGAGACAGAGGAGAAAAGGGACCTCTGTAAAGAATTATGCTGAGATTGTTAAAGTTCAGTGAATTAGCATCTTAATAGCTTCTGTATGGTCAGTTTTGAACAATCTCTATGCTTTAGGCCTGACCACATTCCTCAGCCTCTTTCCTTCTCTCCCTCTGATCCCTCAGACACCTTTTCTTTAAAAGAGTTATGGCCTATGCAGCATTAGCTGTTCTTAGGACTGCAGAATAGTCCCTGCATATCTCTTGGTACTGCTTGGAGAAGCACTGTAGGCAACTGGAAGAGTCCTTCACTTGAATTTTGTCATGCCTTGAAAAAACATGAAGGTGGCTACCAAGTCTTAGATATTACCAAACAGTCTCACTAGAAACAGACATTGTTGTGGTTACTGAAAGCACTACTTTCAAATATTTCTTTTAAAAAAACCCAACCATGTAAATACAAAGGACAAAATGAATAAAAAATAAACCAGCACACATCCTACAGGAAAATCCTGACATAATAATATTTTTGACTCCAGATAACTTGCATTTTGCAAAAAAAAGAAAAAAAAAAATCTCAAGGAAACAAAAATAACTACTCAATAAGAATTGAATGAGTATTTTCATATTATAATTTCACAAATAAAATAGATGTAAATTACTACAGGATGCTTATGCCTGCCTCACAGAGATATTAGATGGAAAGGAGGGAAGTGTCTTTTTAGGATCTTTTTAAAACAGCAGCAACTTTTCACTTGATGTTTAGCTCTTAGAAATTACAGAAATTACACAGCTAAGAAAAGTTGTTAGAACAAAATGGCAAAATCAAACAGGTATAGAGAAAAGAAAGAGATAAAAAAAAAAGGCTGTCCAAAAAACAGGTTTGAATGGAATTGTCTACTTTGATGTTCTTTTAAAGGGAACCCCTTTTCAGAAGTTGTATTTCCTGAAAATCAGGTTAATTTATGGTATCTAATGATATTATCCTTCCTCTCAAACTGAGAGATTCAGCATCAGCAGAGGTTTAGATTTCTGATACATCCCTATGACATATGGTCATCCCTATGGTTTAGCCTTTATTTTTGTGGGTTTTTATTTTGTGAACACATGCCAGACAGAACAAATAACCCCATAAACCTTTTGTCCACTGAGAGGAAGCCATTTTGCTATCAGTCAGCACAAAGAACAAGCAGAGAAGCCAGTGCAAATAAGGCAGGACAGAGCCTACAGGCAGGCTAAACCGAAAATTTGTGTTGTTCCTAATATATGTATAAATAAAAAAAAAAAATCATTATTTCTTCAACTTTGGAGATGAAAACGGTAATATATTTGAAACACTGACCAAGTCATGAGCATTGCTTTTCTAATAACTGTGAGATGAAAAAAACCAACCAACTCTATAAAATTATTAAGATCATTCCTTGCTGGAATAGCAAAGGCCAAAGAAAAACAGTCAGAAAGGTTGACTTCCAGAAAGACTAGCAAAAAGATATCATTTAGAATCTGGTCTCTGTTAAAAAGCTGGAAATAAAAATGCTGTTTTGAACTGAGTACAACTTTTCCCAAGCTTTTAACAGACACGGCTGGTTTGTTACTGTAGCATAGCTATTATTTAGAGGCTTGTCAAAGGCTGTTTTATCTAGTAGATTCTACAGACAAGTTTTGTGATAAACAGGAGGAGGTATAGAAGCGGCTCTGACTGATGGACACTGAATTCAGTGTCTCGCAGGTCTGACTGTGTGGTGACATCCCCTGGGAAATGCTCATCTGTTTGCAAATCTGCCTGCATGCCTGCCTGCCTGCAGACAACAGAGATGTGGATGGAAATTACTGCCAGAGACTGATGAATTCCCAGTTAACACAGGGCCCTTGATTTTTCTTGACATAGTGAAGGGACGGCTCTGCTGGCATGCTGACCTCCCTCTCTGCTGATTCAGACTCATATATTCATAATGATGGGCAAACCTCCCATGCTTCTGTTTTGAGCTTAGAGACACATCAGACTACTTTGAATTGGTGAACTTTTTCTTCCTGATTTAAACACGTTTGTTTGCTTTTCCCTGAAGGGAGGTTCAGTGTCAAATAGAACATGTTCTTTTTCTAGCTAATCAGAAACATATTCCTGGTGGTGTTGAATGAAGAACATACCCAAAAGATAAGCAGGTACAAGTGGACCTTTTGTGCACAGACACAGAGATGCACTCTCAGCAGGCTTCCTCTGGTCTGGAGTCAGATGGAGTGGAGATTAGCAGGAGGAAAGAAATGACACTTTGGATAACTCTCAGTTTATCATGTGGACTCTGAGTAGGAGAGCTATATAGGGTAAATACCCTACATTTACATTGGGGAATTACCGTTTCCTTGTCATCTCCCTCCTCTTTCTCCTCCCCACACTGAGTTTGATTCTC
The DNA here is from genome assembly GCF_050655825.1 of Lonchura striata. Lineage (NCBI taxonomy): Eukaryota > Metazoa > Chordata > Aves > Passeriformes > Estrildidae > Lonchura > Lonchura striata. Next base: position 40,305 of record NC_140712.1, read on the forward strand.
TTCTCCCTTTCTCTACTTGTTTGCTTCATTCACATGCTTGAAGTATTTCTTGTTTGGTCCCATGTCCATCAGATGACCTTTACAACACACAATGTGAGTTAAGAGCTGCGTGAAAATCTCTGCATGGTCGTTGCTTTCATACAGTTGCATAGCATGTAGGTAGCATCTATTAGTATTTTAAAGATGCTGAAAGGATTATGCTGGCTTCATTGCACACAGAGCATTTCACTACATTTATCCTCTGTTTTTCCAATAAGAGATATGAACCCAGTGATTTCAAAAACCTGTCTTAAAGGATCATTTCTTAGACCCCAGAGTTCACTTACTCAGTGGGGCTGTTTCCCAGAGAGGCACTAATCCTGAAAGAACCCTGATGGGAACAGTGGATGATAAATTTCTACAGCTGTACTGTAATATAAATTCAGGACAAGAAAGTTAAATGCACTTCTGTCCTGTTTTTGCAGAGGTACCTCATCACAGAGCAAGGGAAAAATAGCCCAAATTCTTCTTGGCTCCCATACATGTGGGCTTTGAAGGCAATTCTTAGTTCCACATGCCCAGTGATCAAAAAGATGGCAAGACTTCAGAGAAGCAAAAAATGGCTGGGAAGAGCAATACCCAGAGGAAAATGAAGGTGATAACATATAAACTGGTAAAAGAATGAGAAATATTTAAACACAAAGAGTAAGATGGGTAATATTAATATAATACGCAAGATAGAATAGAATCACCAGGAAAAAAAAAAAAGACAAGAAAAAGGTTGGTATTAGGGAAAACTTCATTAAACTGAGCTCTGTTTGTTGTTTAATAAGTAGATGGGCAAATGCAGTAGTGGAAACCCTGGGAGATTTAAAATGAGACAAGGAGAAGTACCATCAGCATGCAGAAGGGAAGATTATTCTACTGCTGGGAGGTGGAATGAACCATTCATTAGAACATTCATCTGTAATATCTTAATTGGCAAAGTGACAGCAAAAAAAAAGAAGTGGGAGGTAGAGGCTGATGCTTTATTTTAATTGAAAAGAAAAAGGAGTTACACCAATTAGCTAGGAAAAGACAATGGGGACCTCCCTGATACTAATTCTAATGAATTCAGTCTATGACAACTCAATGAAATATCTTCTGTCATTGTGTTATTCAGAGAGAATATTTGCTATTAAAATTTTATTGCTATCCTTTAAAATTTTAGATTTTATTATTAGTATGCTAGAACTTTCTTCACAAAATATTGACAAAAGAGCAGAATTTTCTGAGAATCTGAGAATTATTTAAGTTGAAAAGAACCTCTGAAGGCCATCTAATACAAGTCCCTGCTAAACGCAGATCCTTCTTTGAAGCTAGAACAGGTTGCTCAGGGTAGTACACAGCCAAATCTAGAATATTTCCAAAAAATTAAAATGGTAATATTTCCTTGAGCCTCCTGCTTCAGTGTTTGATCTCCTTTGCTGTGAATTTCTTTTTCTGGAATCAAATCAGATTTTCACTTGCTATGTCTCTTCTCTTGTGCCATTAAATTGTCCCTTAAAATGACACCGTAACTATAAGATATATAAAATGAAAGTTAGAAAACAATAAGGACAGATTAAGGCATATTTTAAGATTAGGAAGTCTTTACAAGAATTTGAATTCTTCAGAAATCTCTCAGCCATTCTAGAAACACTTTTCTAGAATGAAAATTTCTTTCTGTCTGCCTGTAGTTCTGTAATAATTTGTGAAAAATTTCTTTTAGTGGCTTTTTCTGACCCCAAGCTCATAGTAGTAAATTAAAACCCCAAATAAAATACCAGTAAACAGATCCTTGAATAACACTGATCAAGTAATGCATGTCTAAACATTAACTGAAAATAAATTAAGAAAAAAAATGGTGTACTTAAGATTACTAAGAGGGTAGCACAGTGTGGCATGGTGACATACAGGTAGTAAACCTAATCAATTTGTAAGTCAAGTTGATTTACAAAAAAATATAATGAGACTGAAAGCAGGCAGTGAACAGTGGCAATAATTATGAAATTCCCTATTGAGACAAGTCCTATTTCTTGGCACACTGGTCTTGGTTAAATTGGTCCATGGACAACCTAAACAAGAATCACCAGACAAATGTCAATATTTGAAGTGAGAGAACAACAGGCATTTTGGATAGCAAGCACATTTTCTTTGGGTCACCCACCTTTACAGCTCCATGTTGTTCAAATATCAACAATATATATTTTAAGAGAATATGTATGTGTCAGACTAGGAGCACAGGTCTGTCAGAAGGATCATCCAGCAGTTTAGAAGAAGTTGCGAGTCTTTTCTCCAGCCTAAAAACTGAGGCATCCTAAAACCAGATTCTTTCTTTTTTTGTTTCTTTCTTTATTTTTTTTTTTTTTCAACTGTACTGAAATACTGTGTTTGTTCTTTCTAAACTACCTTATGACATTTCTATATGAGCTATAATACAATAGGTTTTGGACACATTGATGTAAGCTTACTCTGGTTAAGAATATATCAAATTCTACATTTACCTCCACTATTCATGTCTGTGCCTCAGAATTTTTCAGGGGCTTCACTCATATGTTACTGATAATTTTCTCCACTTTCGTTTGCAGGGAGACAGCCCAAGGAGCTTGGCCAGATAAGTGTCTCAGGGATATTTACAGGGGTGCTCACAGGGAAGAGACACGGGGTAAATGTATGGAGATGGTACTGAAAACATCTTTGTCATTTTAATAAGGAATAAAGGAGTGCTCATGCTCATCTCTCACTGACTTTCCCCACATTCAGTGACTGAATTTAGATTTTGTTCGTATCAGTCTGGGGATTTAATAATCTGTCACTGCCTAATGGCTCTGCATGCAATCAAACACAGATATTGTGCTATATAGAATTCACCATAACATTTTATGCTGGTTATTGTTACCACTGTGTCTGTCAGCTTGAACACCTGCTGTTTGGGGAAGCAACTGCCAGTTCTGACATCTGAATGCAATCCGCAAAATTATAACCATGCATCACTCAAAACATCCATTTCCAAGACACAGTCCAAGCATCATCATTTCCTTGGTTGGTTGCCTGTTAGTATCATTTGTACTAAGATCTTGGGGATAAGTAGAAAAAGTTTCCAGATCTACAGCCATATACCCTAACTCTCAGACCACAAGGAAAAACATTACAAGTGAGGGGGTGAGGGGGGGAAATTACATTTTTTAAGCTATGAAATGATTCTAAAGGTAGGAAAAACAAAGCCTTAGTTTTAGGGAGTTTGTCCATATGTTGGGTAGAACAAAGCAGAGAACTATCTTGATTATCTTTTTGTTAAGCAGCCAGCTAAAATTTTGCATGAAAAATCATAAAGCAAATTTTGCAATATTTTCTCAGTTTTGTGTGAGGGGAAAAAAAGAAAATTCTCATTTAAAAAAACCAACAAATCTTAGATTTGTTAAAAAGTTTTCTTTCTCTTTTAAGGACACATGAACAACACACTACTTTGAATAGACCTTCAAAGCAATACCTAAATAAGAACATTTGAGTGATTTTGAGAGTTAAAGTGAGCCCCATGGATTTACTTGGGGAAGGTAACAAGAAAGGATTTAGCACCCATTTGAAATGTGGACAATCCTCCATCATGTGACATGGCAACAGAGGAAAATAACTTTCAACCCAAAAGAGACGTATTTGGCCTGTGAAGTTTCCTACCTTGTCTAAAAGCAGCCCTTGTCCTAAAGCCACCCCTGTGTATCTGCTAATACAAATAATGGAGATAGCTTTGTACAGAAAAGAGGTTTAGACGGTTAAAGGTTTTGAGCAACAAGGAAGAGCCTTCTTATTTGTAATCATAAAAGTAAAAATCTCATGTTCTTAATCCTGCTTTGGTTGAAGCTTTAAAATACTTTCATGCTGGTTTTAAGGCTTCATTGCTACAACTTATTGTTGCAGTTTTGCCCAACCTGTTAAATACAGGCTTAACTGCAGCTGCTAAAATATTTGTAAAGTCTTACAGCAAAATGGACTTGCACAGATGAAGACCAGGAGGAAGGCTATTAGTGATTCAAATTACAGGTCTCCAGTCCCAAATTCACTAGTGAATAAACAATTTGGTAAACATCAGAACTACATAGGTTGCTGAAAATCCTCTCTTTTTACTAGCACTAGGATGAATGAAGGTTTGTTAACTGCACCCTTGGTATGGATCTGGGTACTCCAATTACTCTGGCATTGAGTTAAATTACCTTAAGTGAATTGAATCTGCTAAGTAGAAACTCAGCATCTTAGCTTGGGTGACTAATCTAGTCTTCTGCTTTCTGGACAAACTGAACATTGATGTCATTCTTCTGAAATTAATGGCCTCAATTATTTGGGGTGGCTGCTGGGCCAGTGATTCAGCTGGACTTCATCTGAAATGTCTGTGAAAATGAAGTTTTCAAAAAGCATTTATTTTAAGATAGACATCATTATGTCACCTAGTAAAACTAAAAAAAAGCACCCACACATCTCTGCAAGAATTAACAATGAGATCGTCCTTTCAAGCCATCACATTGTAAGAAAAACTTCCTGCCAGGAAAGTCAGGAAACATTTGGCCAGAAAGACATATCTTATGCTGAAGTCTGGGAGCTTCTTTCCAAGTGGAATTAATTCCACTACTCAAACCTTTCAGCTACTCAAGAGTGAATATGTAAGCTAAATCATCATCATCATGCTTCCCAGCTGCCCAATACATTGAAATCTCTCCAGCATTTCATGGAAGAATGTTTTCTCTTGTCCATACTGAATAAAGTTCTCATTAGTTAAAAAAAAATCCCTTTCTGAAAATATTCTGCCTGAATAATTTTAAAAGCTTTTTTACACAAGTCCTGGGTTTCACCAGAAAGCCCACAGCAATAATTTTTCACTACTTCAACACAGAGAATTTCAAATGTTTTGTTCTTTCACAGAGACTAGGAGGACACAGGTTCAGAAAATTGATTTCATTATATTTTTCAGCCATTGCAACAAAAATGGTTAAAAATCCAGAACAGGTTAAATGTTCATTCTCAAATAAATGAGAAACAAGATAATAAAATACCTCAGACTAAACATTTACACATTGTCTGCTTGGGCTGGAGTGCACGGACATTTGAGTTCTTTGGATTTCTGGTGGACTCTTATGCTACAGCAAAGCATTTGGATGAACTGCCAATGGCACCAGTTTACTCAGGAGCTTGCAGGCATCATTCCATCATTTCAAGATTCACATTGTCTGAACAAACATAAAAAATGTGGAAAAGAAGCTGAAGAATGTCAATGCAGCAGAGAATGAAACTGGACTTTGTGCTAGCTGGATGCCAATGCAGCATATTTCCCATCACACCCACACCTACTACTCAGATTGCGCAACATGCATTTTCTAGGAAGTGCATGTTCATCTGCTGAACAATTCAGCCTGAAGCATTTGGATTAGGAGGTTATAATGCCTATCAAAAAGGTTGAACTTCTTCCTCACATTTTAGCTGGACTAACAGCAAAATAATTTTAATATCAGGGAATATTCATCTGAATTGCAGGCTACGCACTAAGTCAGCTTTTTTTTCCTGAGAAGTAAACAACATCAGAGACTTAAAAAGTCATAAAGCTCAGTGCTACTGATAGTTCCAGACTTCCTAGCAACATATGAAAAAATCCAATTCTGTTGTACTAATGATGGAGGAGACAAAGAAAGGTAAAAATCTTTTTTCTGTCTGCAGGTTGGATGTAGCAAAATTAAATTCTGCATAAACAGTAGAGCTGCTCCCTTCTTCCTCTCTGTCCCCTGGCCAGGTCTTGAGCCCTTCCTCCAGCTTTCAGAGACAATGCCAGCCCAGGAGACAGGAGAAGGAGAGAAACTTGCTGTAAGAATTGGTGATATTCCCCCTATAACAGGGTGCCTACCAGGATCCCCCTCAAAAAAGAGGCAGGTGGGAACTGGACATTACTGGGAAGCAGATCTTCCTGAGGCTGTGACTTCATTTTGGCTTAGTGCCCTGAGCATCTCAGTGAAAAGTGCTTGGTATATTGATCTGTTTCTAATGCTGAACCAGACCTAGGCTGAGATGGGTGTGCAGCCCTGGGGTGTCTTATCTCAACGCAACGTCTAGACTTTGCTGTTCATGTCATCATTTAGCTGCCATTACCATCTTCCTTGACCAGCGTGGGACATTTATTGTGTCCATTGGAATTGACCAACTGGCCAAAAGGGCCTGTAAGCTGGATGTTTGTACAGGGACTGTCTCCATGGGCCACTGTACCAGGGGCTGCTGTGTGTTACCTCAAAAATGCAAAAAGTGAATAAAGAAAAATTGCCAAGAAAAGGTTAGTAACACAACTGGGTCTACATTGTCCAAAGCCCAATATTACCTTGCTGTAAGAAATTGAAACCAATGCGCTTCTATGAGGCAGTTGAGCAAATGGGAGTTTTCATAGGCTGGATAGAGACTTCTTGATGCTGCTCAAAAGGAATTGCAGGAAAATCCCAAGTGGATATAAGAAAATATAGACAAGGCAGAATTTACTGAGAGACACCTTAGCTCCAGGACCTCTTCCAATGATACCCACAAATTAAACTATGGGTGATTGGATATCTCATTTTCCTTGTAGAATCTTGAGGGATAATACACAAAGCCATCAAAATACTTTATGCCCTGGTGTCAATAAGTGACACATCCCTCTGTGGATAAGGTGTGATGGAGTAAAAGTGCCAGAACACAGAGAGATCCTTGGCTTAAACACAGTGGATCCTCCCCACATCTATTTCTCTTCCTGGGTAGCTAATTATTTTGACTAGAATAGCTCTCACTAGTAACAATAGTTATATTTCCTACTAATATTTGTAGTGTGAAACAAAAATGGTCAAACATTTCAATTGCTTTTATCACACAATCAGCATGCTTGGCAACAAGCTGCATGTAGATTCATAAGAGCATTCAGCTACTAACCCTCCTCTGAAATACTTATTTTTAGTGTTAGTTTTCAATGCAGTATGTACTGACCAAATTCTTGTTTTGTATTTTTGCATTCCCTCTGAATTTTCTCTTGCGTATATTGTTACTCCTTCTGTTCTCTCCTAACCTATTTTGAAATGTTATTGTTTGTCATTTTATAGCTGCTGTATTTCACCTCAAAATTGGCTGCATTTCAGTTGTGGTCACTCATTACATCTAGTTTATCAGTCTCTGAAAGACTATGGGGGAAAAAGTGTTGAAAAGGAATAAAAATCACTATTATTATTTTGGATGAATAGATCTTTCACTATAATGACATGCCATAAAGAAGACTAGGATAATTAAGTTTAATGAAGACTATTCACCATTTCTACCCACACTGAAAATAATAGAAACATTTCTTTTCTGAGAATGTGAGAATGTTTGCTGTCTCTGGACATTAGGCCCAAGAGATGCATGGCTGCAGCTAAGAAAAGTGCTGGTTAATAACTTGAGTCTTGAAAACATGATGTGCCTGATTCATAAGCCATGAGATTTTTGCTGTGACTGTTTGAATCTTCAGCAACTCACATATTTGCTACACACAGCCCCCAAAGAAGAGTGTTAGAGGCTAAAACATAGAAAAATCAGTCAAATTTAGTGCAGAAAAGCCAAGAAGATCTGGCAAGAGATCCCACACTTCTCACATCCCTCTGCTGCTAAAACATTCAGCCTATGTTCTACTTCCTGCAGCTTCCTTCAGGCTGCAGAAAGGACCATTTTTTAAGTGCTGAAAATGTAGGTCCCTGAAGAAAATTTAGATGCCAACGAGTTAGCAAATTTGTTGAAAAATCCCAAAATGGGATTGGACAGCTGATCACGAACAGCAGGAATAACAATGCCCTTTGCCTCAATTAATTTAAACAACTAATTTAAACTCCTGTCTGCTTTGGATCATATTTTTTGTTCTGAATGAACCCATGGTCTATGAATGTATTCTTTTCTATCCTATTCTGCCAATAATTTGTTGACTGCCCCTCCTGGGGGCAGGGGACAGTTGCATCTCATTTCCTAGGCCAGGGAATTTCCTCTTTTCCAGCAGTGCATCTGCCAGCAGCCATCACATGAGTATTTCAGTAGTCTGAAAGATTGCATGTCACAAGAGTTAGCTGGCCTGGATTTATCACCCATCAAAATCCTTATTAATTATTATGTAAGCCTGAAATAACATGAATACTGGCCTCCATTATGCATTAGATATGGATAAAACCCATTAGAAATAACCCTAACAGTTCTCAGGTAATCAAATTTTAAGGATGATCTCATTACCAACACACAGACTGTTTCATCACTTATTAGTGATTTTGTTTTAGATAGTGTTTGGGGAGAGTGTTTTGGGGATCCATTTGGGCTATGGAATTCTTTACGGGGGAGCAAACCAAGTTTTAAGATCATGTAGGTCAAAGGAATAAAAAGGCCACTTCTTCAGCCGAGTTATCTTCAAAACCAAACCAAACCAAAAGCAAAAGAAAGCAAAACAAAACTGTCCTTTTGCCTCCCATATATTAACAATGACCATTTCATCTGTCCACAGGGGAAAACAGATACTGCTTATTAGTACTTTACATATGTCCTAACACCGGCTGAATACACTGGCATACATTTACAGTGAATCATAGACACTTTCTTTATCATTTTTGCAAACCAGATTATTTTCTTTGATGCTATCAGCAGCTTTGTCATAATATAATACTTCTCTATTCTCATTTTTCAACATACTAAAAATAAACACGCAAGCCAGAACTAATAAAAAATCCAATAGAAGTATAAATAGGAATACATTTTTCAGAAACTTCTTCCATTCTTTATAGAAAATAATTCTGTATGCATCTGGTCAGAGAAAGAGCATGTTGGTGGTCTTGGACTCCCCCATTGCCTACCTCAAAGTACAAATAACAAGAGAAACTTGATAAGCACCTATTCACAATGGGAACTGCTCAGGGGTGGGGAGAAGGGGGTCTACAGAGGAATGCTGAAGTGGGACTTTCCCGAAACAGTGGAGCATACATAAATGTATCTTTTACCTCAGTTTACCATTCCCAAGGCCTTTCTAATACAATGGGGCATACATGAATGTATCCTTTTCCTCAGTTTACCATTCCCAAGGCCTTTCTAAAACCTTCCTCCACGCTACCATGCCAGCATGACAGCAACAGGCACTTTGCAAAGTAACTCACAAAATTATATGAACTGTAGAATGAACTGCAGAATGAATTAAACAATAAAGCAATATTGCATCCAAGGAAATGAATGCACCTGTAATGTATTTGCATTAGACAGAGGTTCAGCGACTCCTTATATTCTCTTTTTCCTGACAGAACTTAAACACAGTATCATCTCTGCTTCAGATAGTCTTGGAATTGCAGATAGATGATGACATGTATTAATCGGAAGTTGCCCTCTTCTGATGTTCTTATCCAGACATCTCTTTCTAGTAACTTTTTGGTTGTAAGATCCTGGATCAGCTAGAGTTCAACTCAATTTGATATGATACTGCCATTTACTTTTCCATAGATAATTAGTCCCAAAATGCAAAATATCAAGATAGAGGTAAATTAAAAATTACCTCCTTCAAGACAGAAAAGAAGGCTGCAGCTGTTCAAATTACAGTGAATAAAAATGACACAGTTTGTTATAGTAACAATTATTTTGCCTTGAATGCCTCACTTATCCCTATCTTTAAAGGATGCTCAAAACCGAAACAGAGTTGTGGCAGATGGCTTGCACATTTCAGAGGAAGCACAATGAATGATTTCAGTTTGGAAATTCTGCATGGGACTGGATGTGTGCTGATATGTGAGAGCGGTGAGAGGAAGGGATTCAGACAAAGTCCCTGTATCTCTGACTTCTCTGGTGGTTGGTAATGTGTGTGGTATTCAGTAGAACATCAGCAATCATTCCAGGCTACAATGCTTTCTGGTGCCCCCAAGCAGTGCTTTGTAAACCCTGGGAAGATTTCCTCATACATCTGTTCATGGTTGTCACACGAATGAGCTATTTTTGTCATACCTGTGGACAGTAGTTATTTTCATTCTAGTTTATTTACTGTGTAAGTGGAAAAGGAATCCTTTTTTAGTCACTATTCAGAGCAACATTCTAAATTTTTTTCCACACAAGCCCTCTGCCTATCTTGGTATCTGGACATTTTAGTTCTCTTTTAGGTTAAAGGCAATTACATTGCTCATAACTTCAGCATCACTACCATACATACCATACCTTACATAGATCTTCATAAGCAGAAAAAAGAACTTATTTTCAAAGGTGAAGAGCTACAATGCAGACCCCACAACACACTCACACATGCACACGCGCATACACACACTTGCCTTTAAATAGAAGGCTTAAAATATTTTTCATGAAGCATTATTGGGATTTGGAACTTCAAGCAAACGTTTCTGAAGACAGGCCAGCTTTTAGAACTCTTATTAGATATTCCTCATCAAAATCTAGGAAATCTGCTTCTATTGTCTTTGCTGCTTTTTCTTCCTCAACTTTAATCTAGTCTCTCCCACTTTTACATCTCGTGAACTGTGGAACAGACCTTCCTAAGTCATGGGATTCATGATATAGGAGAGCCAATATAACTGAAACATGCTGGGATTTCTCCTGTTTTGCAGGCTTTGTAACAGTCTGCAAATTCAGCTATAGTTTCAAGCCGACTTTATTTCCTTACTCCTCCTGCCAAGTGTCTCCTGTGAGACAGCACACTGTCTTTCATAATAATGGTATGTTTTCCCCAGTGAGCATCTTATAATATGCTGGAAGCTGTATATCACGTTCCGAAGTGCTGACAATTAGTTTGTGTGAAGGAGAACACCATGCAGAGAAAATCAGGAGGCAGTAGTCCTGTGAACAACCACTCTTTCACAGAGATTTTCTTTTCATTTTTGGAAGAAAACAAGTTCTGAAGCAGAATTCATTGGCTCCTATCACAAATCGGATTCAGAATTCCAGGGTGATGTGAGGTGAAGTATAAAAGCTTTGCCATTTTTAGGCTATAGGAAGCATTTACACATCAGAATTAGGCAACTGGCATACGCATGTAAGCAGAAGCACACCTTGCATGCTTTCTTCCAGATTTATTTAAGCATGTCACCATGCAGAAAAGCTGCAGGCTTTCTTGACCACATTAGAGTTTTACAGTGTCTGTGGTCAGAAGATAAATGGGCAGAAGACCGTGTCCTTAGTTTGATTTACAGGGACATTTTACACTATTCCTTTACCAAAGCAGGGTTTAAAAGGGGTCTATATCTGCTTTAAGACCAGACAAATGCACTGCCAACTTTAAATGCTTATGAAAATCAGGGCATTCACATTTGTGTCTCCAATTTCTCTAGCAGATATAAAATATTATTTCCTTTAATACCTTTATCTCTTATCTTTCTACAAGTGAAACTATGCTTCATTACATGGTTTGAATTACTGAATGCAGGAAAATCACCATCTTAGCTTCATGTGTGAGATGGTGTGACAACAAGAACACAAAACTGCAAAAGACCTTTGTACAGACCCTACTTAGATTCAGTGTTTCTACTGCCCTTCCAGTCTGACTTAATAATGTATATGAACAGTTTAAGATCATAAGCAGCTCCTGAGAATATTTTTGTAAGGTGTGTTCTGAATCATGCCTGTATACCAGCCAGCAGTGATGACTCTCTGCTGCTGCAAGTTGCCTCCCTTTCTCTGCATCTCCTCAGGACTGACAGAGTGTGGGAGGAGAGTTTGAGGCCAGAACCTCCCTGCCCTCTTGCCTCCTCCTTTAGGGGCTGGAGGTCTGGAGGTGGGAAAGCCCTTCTCTGGCTTCACTGGAGGAGCATGGGGAAGAATTGGCCTTGAATCTACACCTGTGTATCTCCTGTAAGATGTCTGATGTAGGAAGCTGTCGCTGTGGGACACGTGAAAGCACAACGCGGACCGCCTGCTGCTTGCAAGGTAAAAAAGGGACGTTTATTATCTGACTCTGTCTTTTATACCTTCCCAAGGGTGACATTGGATTGGAGAGTGAATGGGCCACCTCTCCAAAGACATTGGACAAACCACCAGTACATCAAGTGTTCTCCACCCCCATAAAAGAATGTAAACAATATGTTGTTTACAGAAATTGTGTGGGAAAGTTCTCCAAAGGAATGTCAACTCAGAAGGCTTTAGGAAGTCTTAAGAGTCAGGGTGACAGGAAGCAAAGCTTCCCATCTCAAAGGAGGCTGTTAAAAGGAGTCTGGATCTCAAGGACAAAGAGTAGCATCCCTTTGGGAGAAGGCACAGTGGATACTAATAAGTATTTAAGCAAAGTTCAGGGAAAAGGAGCTAGCAGGTGAAGGGAAGAGCAAAGGTGGAATATTAAGCTGCACAGTGGCAGTCTCAATCACCTTGTGAATTATTATCAGAATCAGAAATCAGTGAGTATTGTAAGTCATGTGCTATTAAAGAAAGGCAAAGTTCATTCTTCGTTATGGCCCCGTGTTGAACCAGCAGTGGTTCCATGCATAGTTCTCAAGTATACCTGGAAAATATATTGTACATTCCATAGGGAAAAAAAAAAAAAAAAAAAAAAAAAAAAAGGAAAAATAAAATAAAATGGATACAATAAATTACCCACCAAACCATGTGCACAAAGAAAATAAAAAGACTGTTTGAACAGCTGGAATTTAAAACTTGTTATATCCCTGAGTTATTTATATTAATAAAGGAACAGCTACAATTAAGGTTAAAATTATCATACACACAGGAAGAGAAACAGTCCTGTTATTATGGCTACCAAGAATTCATACCCTGCGACTGTGCTGGCAAAGGGCTCTGTGTTATTGGTGGTAACTTTAGATAGACATAAAAGTGTTTTTAACCACAACCACTTGAAGCACATGAACCGCTGTCCCAGCCCGTGGGGATCAAGAGAGTGCAGGGCTGAGGCTGACGCATTTCTGCTTTCATATTCAGTCCCTTAATACTTTTCTGAAGCTTCAGTATTGAAACCAGACTAATGATATTCTCTGTAGCAGCCGCAAAAGTGGCTAGAAACAACCTAACCAAAGTGTACATAGAGGGGTTTTTTATGTTGCCTCTGCAGTTGTTTCTGGACAGAACTTTACTTAAACCTAAGGGAGAAAATGTAGCCTTAAGTCTCTTGGGTTTTTTAAATAATAATTGTCTATTAGGAGAAGTATCCAGGTTTTCACTCCCAGTCCTAAAGGAGAAAAAGCAGGTCACAAGGCAGCTTAAACCTTTTAAAATGTCATGAAATCTTTCCAATCTGCAGTTGGAAACCCTGACTGTGAGGAGCAGAGATTGTGGATGTGGATCATTGTAGCTGCACAGAGCCCTTGGAGAAGGTAGTAGAAATTCCTTAGGCAGAATCAAGCACAGAGAAAAAACCCTCAGTATCTGCAAGATCTTGATAAGAGAGAGATGCAGGAATTCAGCAGAACTGCTTGAAGTAAATACATTTGATCTAATGCTGTCTGAATTCTGATTCCACATTGCCAGTGGAGTCGGTATGTAGCAAGCGCAGGGAAGCTCCTCACTTTGGATGAAATGCTCTGGAGGTAGTAAACACTTTTATGTGGACCTCATCCAAGAATGACTGAAGTTAGTGAGGGCAGGATTTCAACCTCAAAGTAATTTATAAAGGTCAGTGAAGTAAAAAGAAAGACTGTTATTGATTTTTATGGGCTTTGAATGCACTTGTTTTTCACCTTTGGGAATTTTAGTCAGATCAGAACTTTGTAAGTCTGATCTGAGCAACAAGAAGTTGTCCTTTTGTTAGGTATTTTCCCACACCCAAAACCACTAAAAACTCTCCCACATTTCAGTATGATTAGCTGTTGCTGTTCAGGTCTGTGGAGAAAGTCCAACCAGAATAAATAAAACCAGGAGAGAAAGCTATACATTTTGGAATCATATTTCATCACTTATGCCACAATATGCATTTTTTTCCAAATGACATTTAATTGCTTTCTTCTGGGGAGCTCCGTTTAAAGCAAAGTTTTCCTAAATAAATCCAGAAGTTTCTACATCTCAGACAAATGACACATCCTGCATTTAATCTGATTTCAAATAATTCCACTTGAAAACATGTTTTCTAATTTTTTTAGGTGAGTAAAATTAAGATCATCAGAGTTGAGAAAAAGGATTACTGTTTCCCAGTTCTTTCAGTCAAATTGCATGTTTGCTTTTTTGATTCTCTACGGGGTCTTTTTAATGGTCTGTAAATGAAGCACAAAACTCATATATTAGGGCAAGAAATGAAGGAGATACATCTTATGCATATGCTTAATAAGGGCTCAGGAAAGTAGTAGATATTCTGGAAAACCCTGTCTTTCCTATCCCCTTTCTGCTTTCCACACACATGGAGCAAACTCTTCAAATGAGAGAGAATGGATATGCCAAGTCTAGGAAACACCTCCTATTTCCCACAGAAGGGTAGCTGAAGAACGTTATGCAATTTGACATGCTGCACCTGAAAGTTAAGAACTGAAGAAACATTCATGGTACAGCATTCAATGACAACTGCAGATTCACTTGTTTCAGCTCAAGTAGCCAGTTGTATGGACTGTGGTCTGTCCTCCTTCAGACAGGCAGTGGTCCCAGAGAGCTTGGCCAGGCACCACAGAATTTTCCTGTGGAACAGACTTTCCCATAAGTGCTGCTGTATTTCTTATGCAAAACATTCACTATTGCCTTAAGTCCAAGGCTGCCTTCTTGTGGAGTCCATTATTGTCCTCCTCTGCTTCCATTCCCTGCATGCAATTCAAGGTCATTGACTTTGGTGGATGGGCAGGTGTTGGATCAGAGCTGCTGAGGCTCTCAGCTGTGATGCAGAGCTCTGGTTAAGCTCCTCTGTGGAGCCTGTGTGGAAGGCAGGAGCTGCCTGCCCCTGCACTAAGACTTGAGAAGTTTCAGAGAAGCTGCTTGGATCCTTTGGGTCATGGAGCAGGCTCCTGTATGCAGGAGTGCTGCAGCTTTGCTCAAAGGTAACTGGGGTCTAGACCAAGAGGGAGCAATTATCAACTGCTGCAGGGAATCTGCATTACCAGAGCACATAGTACCTGTATAAGCATTTATTTTAAATAGAGTTAGGCACTTATTTTCCTCTTCTTTTTTCCTTCTTTTTTTTTTTTTTTTTTTTTTTTTTTTTTTTTTTTTAAAGTGAGCAGTAGATGTGGTAAAAGAAATGGAGCTCTGGAGGCAATGAAATAGACAAAAATTTGTTCCAAGATCAACTGAAAGAATTTTGAAGGCTAAAAGGCAATTTTCCTCATTCTCCTTGTATGAAACATTTGTCTACGGAGACAAATGTGCCAGAGTAGTCTGCTGTCGTGGTTTGACACGGAAAAAGAAATTTTCTTAGAAGGAAGAGGTCAGTTTGGATATTGACCAATTGAAGGTGGACACGCCTCTGAGAACACAGAGGGGTTAAAAGCAAAATTCTCAGGAGAACTCGATCTCTTTAGTTTCAGTCAGCATGCAGTGCAGACTCTCCCCTGCCCGGCGACGAGCTGGATGGGGGAGGGGAAAAGCCATGTGGCCTTGGGAGATAGGCCCAAGGGTGCAGGGACTGGGACCAGGCTGGCCCCCTGCAGATGGAAGGGTGGAGAAAACTGAGATGTCTCCATTCCCCCCGCACCCCGTCAGAGTCTCTCTCTCTCTCAAGAGAAAGAGACAGAGGCAGTTTTGTCAGCAGTACGCTGCAGGGAAGGAGAAGAGTGGGGGGGGCCTCAAGCTGCCCAGCTGCCTGTGGAAACCAGAGCCTGGGCAGTGAGCCATCCTTGGGAGTTGGGACTTTTAACCCTTCCTTGAGAAATGAAAGCTTTGTGAAATTTTTCTCCTCCTTGACTTGAAAGAGAGGAAGAGAGACAGCTTAAACCCTAGGATGTCAGAAAGAGAAATTCTAGGTGGGAGGAGATGATGGAGTGGCTTTTGGCTAGACTTTTTCTTGGTAGTCACAGACTAAACCAATCTTCTCCTCCAAGAGAGACTGTATTTTAAGAGGATGCTGGTGGGCCAAAGAGACCTGCTTCAGCTGAGAAAAGACAGAAGTAGAGCGAACAGAGAAAAGTTAGGGAGGTTTGTGGTGGTACCCCCTGTCTTCAGAGAAGAAGAAGAGAAGATCTCTGTTCTTAGACCCTCGGCCCAGGGGAAAATGGGGGGGACTGTAGTCCCAAAAATGAAAAACTGAACTGCTGTTTTTTCCCCTCTTGGCAGGGCATCCTTGAAAGGAAAAAATCCTAAAAGCAGTCTGTCTATCCATGCATTAGTAGTGAGAGCACTGTGCATGGGAAAGGAAAAGGGTCACCATGGAAAACTTTTTCTCCAGGTGGTGCCATGTGTGACATGGAAACACATGATGTGGCATCTGTGTTTCTTGGGGGGTCTGTGGCACAAGAGAGGCTCCTCTCTTCCTCGATGGACTGAGTATCGATTGTCTGGAGGGTGGAAACCTGATTGGGGTCCAGATTGTGTCTCGCTGTGGTTTGTTGGAGTTAGGTAGTGGAAGGAGGAATGCTTTGCAGAGTTTTCATTTTAATCTTTGTGTGGGGGTTTTTTTCTTTCTTTTTTACTTTTATAGTAGTAGCTTAATAAAGTTTTTTTCCTTGTTATTAAGCTTGTGCCTGCTTTGTTCTGTTCTCGATTTCGTTTCACAGCATTCAATTGAGAGATTGCATTTTCATGGGGGCACTGGCATTGTGCCAGTGTCAAACCATGACATCTGCTTTGACATTTTTACTTCTGGTCCTTTTTCATTAGCATACCTTATAAATAAGGAAGCACAAAAAGCTTCTTTTAAAAGCAATGATGACAAAAGGGTGGATTAAAATGCTTTGTTTCAGAGTAAATTAAATATCTGGAGTTGTCCAAAAATACCTGTTTGTTGTTTCTATTCTGACCTCTCCAAATGGAATCTAAATAATATTTCTCCAACTTTTTCCACTCACACACCAAGAAAAAAAGCCTTTATTCTTCCTACTGTCTTCAGAAGTTGTCAACCATACATGAATTATGTGAGCTATCTTGAGGTACAGTTATGTGACCTAAAATCTATAACTTACCGGGCCAAATACCAAGCATTCTGTATGCTTGAACAAAGATTATTTTGCATTTTAATGAAAAATATACTGCAAGTAAGCTGAGGATTTAGAATTTTCTTATTCTCCTACCTAGAGATACTGTGAACATCAAACACAGATAGAAGTTGCAGTTAATAAAGTTTAGAAACTTCAAAAAAAAAGAGAAATTGCTTTTTTAAAAAAGCAAATTATTTTTTTAAAATAGCATTATTTTAATTCTTAGAGATTTCTGAGCCTATTAAATATTTCACAGGGCACTGGGGAGCTCCCATGTCTAGTTCTGGTGAGACAGTGGATCTGAAACCTGACATCGGTTCAGACTGGTTTATTGCAGGTGCCACTTGGATATTTATAAATCAATGGGACCAGATGGGATCCACCCTAGGGTGATGAGGGAGCTGGCAGATGTGCTTGCGAAGCTGCTCTCCATCATTTATCAGGAGTCGTGGCTCACTGGTGAGGTCCCGGACGATTGGAAACTGGCCAATGTGACACCCATTTGCAAAAAAAGGTAGGAAGGAGGATCCTAGTAATTACAGGCCAGTTAGCCTGACCTCAGTACCAGGTAAGATAATGGAACAGTTCATACTTAGTGCTATCACACAGCACTTACAAGATGGCCAGGCTATCAGACTTAGTCAGCATGGGTTTACAAAGGGTAGTTCATGTCTGACCAACCTGGTCTCCTTCTATGACCAGGTGACTCGTCTGGTAGATGCAGGAAGGGCTGTGGATGTTGTCTATTTAGACTTCAGCAAGGCCTTTGATACTGTTCCCCATAGCATACTCCTGGAAAAGCTGGCAGCCCATGGCTTGGATGGGAGCACCCTTCGTTGGGCTAGGAACTGGCTGGATGGCTGGGCCCAGAGAGTGGTGGTGAACAGTGCTGCATCCAGCTGGGGCCAGTCACTAGTAGTGTCCCTCAGGGCTCTGTGCTGGGACCATCTCTCTTTCATATTTTTATAGATGACATGGATGAGGGCATTGAGTCCTTCATGAGTAAATTTGCAGGTGACACTAAGCTGGGAGCTTGTGTTGATCTGTTGGAAGGAAGAAGGGCTCTGCAAAGGGATTTGGATCGATTGGACAGATGGGCAGAGTCCAACAGCATGAAGTTTAATAAGTCCAAGTGCCGAGTTCTGCATTTTGGACACAAAAATCCCCTACAGTGTGACAGGTTTGGGACAGTATGGCTGGACAGTGTCCAGACAGAAAGGGACCTGAGGGTGTTGGTCGACAGCCGGTTGGATATGAGCCATCAGTGTGCCCTCGTGGCCAAGAAGGCCAATGGCATCCTGGCCTGCATTAGGAATTGTGTGACCAGCAGGAGTAGGGAGGTTATTCTTCCCCTATACTTGGTGCTGGTGAGACCACATCTTGAGTGCTGTGTCCAGTTCTGGGCCATTCAGTTCAGGAAGGACATAGCGATACTTGAGAGCGTCCAGAGGAGGACAACAAGGCTGGTGAGGGGCTTGGAACACAAGCCCTACGAGGAATGTTTGAGGGAGTGTGGGTTGTTTAGCCTGGAGAAGAGGAGGCTTCTTAGAGGTGACCTCATCGCCCTCTACAACTTCCTGAAGGGAGGCTGCAGACAGGTGGGGGTTGATCTCTTCCACTGGGCAGCAACTGGCAGAACAAGAGGACACAGTCTCAAGCTACATCAGGGAAGATTTAGGTCGGATATTAGGAAAAAAATTTTCACTGAAAGAATAATAAAATACTGGAATTGTCTTCTTAGGGAGGTGGTGGAATCACCATCTCTGGATATGTTTAGAAAAAGACTGGATTTGGTACTTGGTGCTATAGTCTAATTGTGGTGTTAGGGCACAGGTTGGACTTGATGATTTTAGACGTCTCTTCCAACCTCATTATTCTGTGATTCTGTGATTCTGTGATTCTGTGATTGCCTGCCTTACACCTTGGGTCAATGCAATTAAAGCAAAAGAACACAAGAAAAGTATCATAGTTTGGTACAACTGAAAGAAAAGGTCTATGATAAGGGGATAATTTGCAAAGTTTTTCAGGTTTTGGAAGTTAGATGTGGTCTTTGTAGGAGACTGGGAGGACCAGGGACAGTCAAAATATGAATGACATTTACCTTCAGTACATCAACATTATTTTTCATCATGCAAAGTGTTTGTTATTTTAGTGCCCTTTAAAGAGCACTGCTCTTCAGAAGCCACAATCTGCATGAATCAGGCCCCAGAAGTTATGAGAACTTCTACTCTGTGACCTCTACCAAAAGCACAGTGCATACAGGCATTTTGTGTGCACAGCCCAGCAGGCAAAGGGCTGCTCACAGTGGTGTGCCATATCCATACACCATTCATGTCTGCAGGATTTAAGATGCATTCAGACACTGGCATCCTAAAGATAGAAGGTCAGATATTCCCCAGACACATTCTCTGTGCCACAGGGATACTTCAACAGTAACAAAGTGCTACTACAGCTGTCAATGAAAAAGACAACTACAACTGCATCCCTTCTTCTCATCCCTTAAAAAAGGCAGCAGAGACAATGCAGGTATTTTGACATGTGAACCCAACTACTAAGAAAAGCAGGGTGTTAATACATGTATACACTCAGTATGTGTATTTGTGTGTGTGCGGCTGGCATGAATGCTCACAGCAGTCAATTACCTGTATCAGGTGTGTTCCATGGGACTCTTCACAGTCCTGGCACCTTGACTGCTCAGCCTGGTGACCTGGCTCTGATCCCCCTGAACCTGCATTCTATACAAGGAGTTGTGACAGTGTGTATCTCTGAGAGTCAGGATGCAGCCAGAGTAGGTACACAGAGCACACAGCTGAGAAGTTATCCTAGATCTGACTGATGAGAGAACACCTACACAAACAGCCAGCAATGTTAAACCTTGTAGTAAAAACTTATTTTCTCAATTTTCCATTGATACTTTTCACTGAGCTCGTGGCACTCATGATCCTAATTCCACAGACCAGAAAGCCATCTGAGCAGTGAGAGGCGAGCAACACTGCTGCTGTCCTCCAGCAACAGTGATGGAAAGGAATCTCATATCTTTTTAGTTCCTAGTCCACTGGCAGCCTTATTGTTGCACAGATTGAGAGCTCTACTCCAGGTCGCTGAGGTATCATGAAGTGTGTTGTACATTAATTACACAAAGAGACAGGAGAGCCGTTGCATCCAGAAGTATGTAATGTAAGACATATTAAATTCAAATATATAATATTGGAAGCACACATACAATTGAAAATGCATAAATTGATATGGAGACAAAAATTTTATATTAATTTAAGTGATTTTTCAGTTACTTAGACCCCCTGAAAAAGGGGATATAAAGTCACCCGGTTCCATGCACATGAAGTAGCAGACCAAAGACCTCCCTAGGTCCTCCCTCTGACGAGAACAGACAGTGAAGCTCTTCCAAGAGCAATTCAGTGTCAGTGCTCTGGGTCAATTCCTCTGGGAGCCTTTCTCTGAATACTGTCAGGATGTATTGGTGAAATTAAGGAAGCAGTGAGTTAACCTAGATGATAAAAGATAACTGGCAAAGGTAACATCTTAATACATCCGTGGCTTTTACTCAACACTAGCTACTAAATTTTTTGCTTTATTTTCTCTGTTACTTTAATGTTTAGGATATACTGACCTCTCAGTCAGAGGTACAGATAAAAAAAAACAGAATACATTAAATTGCATGGTCACGATACCATTGTGTCACTTCTAATACTTCCCCTGCCATTAGGTAAGATTGTCTACAGGCATATTGTATAACTTTTTCTGCCAATACTGGACATGTGAAACTGAGTAATGTAATGTTACTCTTAGTATCTGTTTATCTTCTGACTTCAAATACAGAGCCATTGAGCTGCTTCTCTGGAGTCTGTGAAAGGTGAAAAGGAAACACAGACAGTGTAAACTACCACAATCTCCATATGAGAAGAGAAGAAAAATCAGTGTTGAAAATAATTGCTCAAAATGAATAAATGGTCTCAGATCACAAAAACTAAATATCCACCCTTACTGTGATGTTTTGCAAGAAGCCTCTTCACGCAACACAAAATTAAGCGTTTTTATTTTTACTGAGCTATAAGAATACTAACATTTTATTTTGAAAATAAAATCATGCCTTATTATCCTAAAATTGATACTCTTAGTTTCACTGTTTTAAAAACTATGAACTAGATTAAATGCAATTTGCATTTAGTTTTGCAGAATATTGTATCTTTGCAAAATTAACTCATTTCTAACATACCAAGATGTTTCTCCTGGATATGCTGCTTAAAGTTTCCATTTTTCTTGGGTTTTGAGAGAATATTAAAATTTGCAAATATGAAACACAAATGGGAAGTAGATAGTTTTTACGGTTTAGAGGAAACACATAACAAAGAATCTGAAAAAAACCCGAAACCCAAGACCTGAATCCTTGCCAGCTTTGTTGCAAGATTTAAATTTTTGAATAATTAAGTTAAATTTCCAGATAAGTTGAAACTTAGAGTTAAAACAACATTAAAATGCTATTTCAAAATTATTCTCTTATTCTACCATATAGGACAGTCTGGTTAATCTGGATGGCCTTAATTAGATTTTTTTTTTTAATATAAATATATATTTGTAAGGAATATCCCGAGCCCTTTTAAAATCCACCTCGACTTCTGTGTCTTTGAAATTGCATGTAATAACAAACAAACAAACAAACAAACATACATTTAGGTGTGTTCTGCACAGCTGGTGTAAAGAGACTCTATATGAAAGTTATGCCATTGATAGCACAGTTCCTCAGATTATATATACAGAAGACATTAACAAGAGAGCAGTTGCCAGTGATTCTCACTCTAGTATAGATCTCTGTACTGTTCTGAGAACAGCTGGTGCAGACTCAAAATTTAAAAATTCTTAAATTAGCTAGTGTAAACAAAGGAAAGTTCTGGACTGTGATTTTTTTTTTTTAATGCTTCACTCCATTACTGAACCTGTTCTGTCACCCCAGGACAACAAGAAATCAAGAGAAAGAAGCTGAAAGAAGCCTGAAATCATCCATACAACCTGACCAAACCTGGGCTAGGATGCCAATTTTGTTTTGCTTGAAGAAGAGAACAGAGTTCTGATGATGAGTGCTGTGTATTTTTGCAGTCTATTCGGTGAACAGAACATGTGCTTAGTGGACATCACTGGGGGCCACAAGGTGTGGCCTCTGCTGTCTTAGAGCATCTCTCTGACCTGTGTGTGTACTGCAGATCAGTAAATTTAGTAGGCTGACTCCTCAGACAGCCAGTGGAGCTCTTCAGCAATATGGTAAACTTGTTCATCAAATCACAGGAACTCCCTTACCTGGCTTGGGGCAAACACCTTACAGGAAGGAGGTATGTTTGCAAAGGACAAAGGAAGATTCTCATGGTCAGTTTTCTCTTAAATGTGTGGCCTCACTGTGCAACTAAACCTAGAGAGTTCAGAAACTTCATAGCAAAAGTACCTTCCATATTCTTTGGTGTAAGACAGGACTTTTGCAACATTGCAGGAAGAATTGCAGGCTGATGTTCTTGAACAAGCTGCACACACAATATGAAATCTGTGTATGCCCATTTGCTGCTCACATGCAACACTACTATCACATTTAGCCAGAGCAAATTGGAAAAGGCATTAGGCTTTCAAAAAGTGACTACTCTTTGAAATAGAGCTTCACAAGTTCCTAAAAAAGCACATACAATTATCAGGTTGTAAAAGAGACTGAAATGCAATTGGTGTTGATATTTCTTCTGAGACGGTCGATTTATAGAAGTGCTTAAATATGTGTTTGCTGGACAGATCCCAAGAAGAGATGCCAGTGGAACAGAAGTCTCTCTTCTTTCCAATTTTTTTCTTATACTCCTCTACCTCCTCAAGAATACTTACTGCCCAGCTTCTAGACCAGATGTGTACCTTTTCATTGTAAATATTAAAAACTTGCTAAGAAGAAAATGCAAGTTCTTTACTATACACAAACTGAATTTCCATTATAAAACTGATGAATGTATTAGCCAAGCTTCTTGGCAGATAAATATAATAGGATTACATACAGAGAGGTCTTCAATGTTCCCAGTTTAATGAATGGCATCAGGTCATTCAGAGATAGTAGTTTTTTACTTCATTTAGCAATTCTGATACATAAATCTCCACTGTATCCCCTTCTGTGAATATGTGGATATAAAAAGTGAATTAGGAGCTCCTCTTTTCAGCTATAGCTTTGTGCCTTCCAGAATATTACTTAAAATAGTTCAAAATTTGTATCCTGTGCTCTGACCTTTCCAGTTGCCAATGGAAATACATATTGCTGTTTCCAATAGAATAATAGATTCCTAGAATATTCTGAGTTGGAAAGGACCCACAAGGATCATCAAAGCCTAGCCCTTGGTCCTGCACAGGACACCCCAAAAGTCACACTATGTGCCTGAGGGCATTGCTTAAACACTTCTTGCGCTCTGTCAGCTTTGGTGCCATGACCATTTCCCCGGGGAGCCTGCCTGGTCCAGTTCCAAACACTCTCTGGTTTAAGCACAGCTTCATATCATTTCCTCATGTCCTATCACTAGTCACCAGAGAGAAGAGATCAGTTCTTGCTCCTGCACTTCCCTCATGAGGAAGCTGTAGACCACAAGGAGATCTCCCCTCGATCTTTTCCAGGCTGAAAAAACCAAGTGACCTCAGCCACTCTGCAAATTACTTCCCCTCATCCCATCAGCATGGATGGCCCAGATTAGAAAGGTGTGAAGGTGACAAACTGCAGCTAGGATGTGATCTCCTTGTCATGACTCTGAGCCCCAGTGTCCCTGGGACTGGGAGCTTTCTGGCTCTCTGAGCTCTACACCTAATGGAATCTTGGGGCAGCAGGTAAGGTCTCTTTCACCATGGTTTTCCTGGATTAGAAAAGCATGGAGGCATAAATGTGGGTGTCCTGCCGTGATTCCCTAGCAGGCCTTTTCCAGTCTCAAGTGTCCCCTGGCTGAATCCTTGCTAGTAGATATACACAACTTTAAATCAAACATAGGGAAAAAATAAGGAAAAATATCAGAAATGCAGAGTGCTTAAGGTTTCAGATTTTGGTCTTGCCATCTGAACCCCAGTTGAAACCATAAAGATATTGGCCTCTGCACTCCAATTCACTGCACGTCTCAAGATGGTTGAAGCCAGCAGCTGGTTTTGTTTTGGGTTTGTTTGCGATTTTTTGAGATTGGTTTTTAAAACAGAAATTTCTGTTCCACTTCAGCATACTACCTTGCATCCATTTTGTTCAGAATTCCCAAACTAGAAATAAAAAGGGTGCAGAAACAGCATATATTTTTATAGTTGATACAACATAAGATGTGAGGGCAGAATGATGTGCCCAAGCATTCAAAGAGAACGGCAGAGCTGGACATTGAATATGTCTTTCAGTATAATATTCCTACACTTATACAAGTACCTGTCTTTCTGCTTTCTCAAAGGCTGACACTGTTACACTTAACACCTTCAGGTCTCTTTCCATATGCCTAACATTGGTATTCCAAGAATCAGTCTCTCTGCATGTCCTACACACCTCTAACCATGCCCACCATGGCATACTCATACACATACATAAGGACGGTTCATACATAAACTAGTGTCATGGTTATGTATGAACTGTCCTTATGTATCCCCTTTCCATGGCTGTGCCCTTTCCCCAGAAGGACAACTACAGAACTGCTTTCCAAAAACTGTAACAGTGTACAAACAAAATCTCCATAGCACAAGGTGTACTTCCTACACCCTCATTTCAGGTCTGGCTCTTTTGGGCTGACAACCATGAACATCGATTGGCCACCCAAATCCATTTTGTTTTGTCTGGTGCATTTCTCTAACACCACCACTTTGTGAAACAACACACTTTAAAACTCAAACATATATATATATATACTTATTTCTGGCTTTTTTTCTGACACAGTGGACCCTTCCACTGTCACTAGTCAACAGAAAGATATGATATTTCTTAAAAGACTTTTCTTTTATACAATACTTTTCTCAAAAAAAATTGTTTGAATTCATGTTCTATCTCTTTTTTCTGAAACTTTTCTCTGGGCCACCCACTGCCCTCTAGGCAGTGGCACCTATCCAATAACATGCTGAAAAAGCTTGACAAGCTCTGGCTTTTCCTCATCTATAGCCTCCCAGATCCTATTCTTTCACCCACTAAAACCTTTGGCAAAACTCCATATGACTTCAATGGAAGCAGAATCAGGTTGCTGATGGATAAATGCACTTCTTCCATCAGATCCCCATAACAGATATAGAGTTGGTAACCGTATGGGCCTTTTATTTTTCTCTATTGTCTTATAAGAATACTGAAAAGTATCATAAATGTATAATGCTGTACGTGCCTCTAACACCATTTTCTGAATCTTACACAAAGTACTTGGCTTCTTCCATTTTACTTCTTTCGATTTCAGGTTCACATTCCAACAACCACTTGCAGAATTAAAAAGGACTGACTATCTTGGCCAAATGAAAAAGTACATTCCTGATAGGGCATCCAGCTGAGAATTTGAATAGGAAGCAATATACTCAAAAGGCATTCTGTGTCTTCCTCCAACCCATCATCCCACCGATTTTCTGTTCTCTCAACACTCTCCGACTAAGCAGTTCCTTTACAAGATTAGCTTACTCCAAGATATTTTATTACCTTAACCATTTGTTTGTAATGGTGGTTGCTGAATGCAACCTTACGAAGGCATGGATGAAAAGAAAGGAAAAGGTTTGAATGCAATAAGCTGGCCTGAACGTCAGCCTAGAATATGTGGTGAACTGTTCTACGAACTACAGATTTATGAAGTGTCTCTACATCCTTCTCTCTCAGTGCATTGCTTGGTTACTTTTGAACACCTAGTTCTGCGTGGTTAATGTCAGAACTAGCCTGCTGTAGCAGGGCCTCTCCAGATGTCCTGGTTTAGGGCAAATTTGGGGAAAAGCCTCTTGGAGGGAGCCCCCAGAAAACAAATTCTCACGGCCCCTCCCCACCCACCTGGTTCAGGAAAAAAATTTCACAGAGAGAAGTGGAAAAGAGCCTGTTTATTTAACAAACAAAGCACTCCCCAGCACTTAAAAATATAACACCACATGACAAAAAAAACTCTTTCACCACTCTGAAGAGATGAACAAATCCAGAGAGTCTTTCCTGGGCGTGGTTGCCCAGGTCTGGACGCTGGGGATTGCTCTCCGGCACTGGGGATGGCTGCTGCAGATCACAAAGCGCAGGCTTTGGGTATTACTTGGTGTTTCCCAGGTCCCAGTCCGGAGCAGGTTGGGTGGCATTCAGGAAAAGGAAAGGAAAAAAAAAACAGTCCAGGGAAAGAATTGGATTGCTTAGCTAAACTAACTAGAAAGCGAAGGCAAAAGCAGAAGCAAGCAAAGCAAAGCAAGTGAAAGCCAGCAAGTAAGCAAAAGCAAGCCAGCCAGCACTAGCCTCTTCTAGACAGCAGACCATGCAGGGAGGTGAACCGGCTGATAACAAGGCAAAACTCACTTTCAGAGTCAGTTCTGAAAGTACAGAACATAATATCAAACATAAACAGAACACACAATTGGGGATACAAACACCATAACGTCACCCTACGACACCAGTACACAGCCCTTTTCTGCAATTTCTCCCTCATACTGCTGCCACAGCAGATATTCCTGATGAGACCAAACATAGCACTCCTTGCAGGAAAGACATTTATTTTGTTATGACTGGCAAACTCTGCTGAAAAGGGTAATAAAACAAGTCATATAGGCTTAACACTGGATATAAGCAAAACGGCCATCAAAGTGAGCATAAGCCGTGATAATTAAGACTTGTGCTGTGAGCGTCCACCAGAGAGACTTGGGATCTGGGAGCTCTCTCTCCTCTCCTGTTATGGAGCTAGCCAGATAAACAGGGGAAGCTTGACTGCTGTGGTATGCCTTTAATCATACCAAAGTGCATTTATTATGGAGACAAAAATCAAGTTTGCTTGCCAGAATGTCATTATGAAAAACCTAAAATATGATGGAAGGTAGACTGACGTTGTAGGCTTACTTAATAATATATAATTGCTTTATTTATCAGTGAATTCCAATGAATGTGCTATGATGTCAAATGTGCCCAAGATTTTATAACCAATATTTATGAATTTGCAGTGCTGAGTAATTCTCACTGTTGGTTTTTATTAGCAACAGATCAGTCTGTGCTCTACTCATTTTCATCTTGGGCCAAAACTGTTTTCATTTATTGCATGTCCAAAGGAAGTGACATCTTCATTTAGTCAGTCAAACAAGATATCATTACCATTCCCTGCACATCTGCAACACTCAAGTATAGCTACATAAAGAAGAATGTGCTGTTTTATATATTGTCATAAGTCAAAGAGAAATAAAAGTACTTGTGTTTTATTACCTTTAATATAATGATTATCTTAGAAGGCTTATATCTTGCAAAATAATCTCTATAAGGCATTTGTTTGGATTTTGGAAATAAGACCTGCAAACCTGACCTGGAGCATAAAGCCCAGAACTAAAAACTGTCAAATTAAAACAAGAAAACAAACAAATAAACTTCAAGATTTTTCAAAAGTACTTCTACAAAAGGTTTTACAAAAATTCCGGTTGTGGTAGACATTTTGTTTCTGGCATCCATTTTGGTACAATACCCCATGGGAATGCTAGCAAACAGAATTAGGGCCTTAGATGTGGGAATCCAGGTCTTCCCTCTGGTAGTCCTGGAAGGTCTGGGACCCTGACAAGGGGTCAGGAATCCCTCTGTACAGAGCCCCCAGAGACACTGTCTGTGATCTCTGTCCATGGAAAAGAGTTTTCAATCCTACAGGATGAATTACAAGCTCTGAGTGTTTGATATAAGTAATAATTAAGTGAGGCATGGGTGCAAAAGTAAAATTTTAGGATTCTAGATTAGGGGTCAAAGGGGACAAGATGGAGGAAATTGGGTGTGTCTTGTCCTTTTTCTTCTTCTTCATGTCCTCCATGTTTCACTGTAGTGTTGGCATTTTTCTATTGGTTTAGGCTGGGGACACGCTGTTCAACGTAGGTGACAGATATTGGCACGTTATTGTAAATATAGCGCAGGTAGTTTCTGGTATATAATGTTTGTAACATCCCACTGAGGGCAGAGCTCCACACGCTGCCCTGCAGGACAGACCTGCGGCAGGGCAGCAGAACATGTTAGAGATAAGCAAGAATAAACAACCTTGGAAAGAGCACAGATGAATGATGACTTCTTCTTTTGCAACGGCGCAGAAAGACAGAGACATTCTACAATCTCGGAATCATCAATACCTCAGATTCTGACACTTAGAGCTTTTATACACAAGAGCTCAGTAGTGGCTAACAAAGAATCCAAGAAAACACGTGTCTTTGTTACCCAGGTTAGTTTCACAGATAGCAAACTTAGCATCTCCAACAACTACGCTTACCAAAACTTATGCTGGGATAACTCCCAGAGACATACCATTGCATCACAAGAGTTGTAAAACCATACACGTGTCTCTGGCAGTCCCACAATCTCTCTACAACACTGTGCAGATCTCAGACCTGAATTTATTTTCTTGTTAATGCATGCACAAACTGCCTCGGGTTTACCAATACCTTCTACACATTTTGCACTCCTACACATTAACAGAGCAAGGTCTTTTAAGAAAAAAAAAATGTCACCATAATTCTTCTTTGCTTTTTCCATTGCACTATCCTAGTCCAACCGGAGACCCAGAAAGAATCTTACCCTACAATCATAACAGGAACAAACAAAATTCCTATAAGGGCAGATCTTCTTTCATATGTTCTTTGACATCCAAGCAAAATTTCTAGCTGCTTTAGGCAGCCCAGGACCTCACCCTTGTTTTTTGAAAGAGTGCCAGTGCTGCTGAGAGCCTACAAAGAAGATCTAAACAACAAATACAAAAGAATGAGAGAGAAAGAGTAGCTTGAGAAAACGTGTTCCAGCATTTGAAACCAGAAGTATTTTCTCATGACAGAAGGGCACCAGCACACTGTGGCACTCAAACAAAATCAACACCAGTGCCA
Organism: Lonchura striata; assembly: GCF_050655825.1. Taxonomy (NCBI): domain Eukaryota; kingdom Metazoa; phylum Chordata; class Aves; order Passeriformes; family Estrildidae; genus Lonchura; species Lonchura striata. The sequence goes on from NC_140712.1 coordinate 69,356, forward strand.
AAGGATATGGGATAATGGAGAACGGGAATTTGGGACCTGGATTCCCACATCTAAGCCCTAATTCTGTTTGCTAGCTCCGGTGTAGTGTGCGCAAAGCAGCCGCTTCCCCTGCTCCGGGAGCCGGACAGAGCGGTAGCTTGTACGAGGGCGAAGAACGAAGCCGCAGACCACCGGACTTGTGTGCACAGCCTACGGGCTGCTAGAGGAAGGTGGCTGCTGCTCCCTAACCCATCAATTCACAGCTGGCATGCTCTATGGAGCTGTTCCAGGACAACTTTCATTGCTTATGGGTTCGTCCTGATACAACCCCTCCTGGGAAATTCATGCTCGTCCCCTGAGGCTCCGATATGCAGAAACATCGATGGCAGCTGCAGAAAAGAAGGGCTGCGTTGAGTTGTCGAGAAGCAAGAACATAGCCAGCGCCTAGCGTCTGGAAGTCAGCAGCTGCTGGACTTTTGCGATTGCCTTCACTGTGCACTGAATGTCGAGATATGTGCACGCTAAAAAAACAAGGTGGGCAAGAGGAGGAAGAGAGCACGGGCATCAGAGAGCATTTGGCATCTTGCCCTGGAAAGGACAGTGTTTTTGGAGAGTGCAGCAAATCCGTGTTTCTGGACAAGGGAGGCATAAGTGCGCTGCGCTCCTAAGCTATCTCCCTGCTAAGACACACTGCTAAAGCTTTTCGCTATGATGCAGTCTAGTGCAGACGCACACTACGGCTCTCCGGAGCTGTCCGAAGCGAAGCGCCGGTCGCCGGCGTCTTTCGGCTGAAGCAGCGCTTCGGGGCGTACGGCTGCCGCTCCGCTGTTGTGTGCGCGAGGCAGCCGCTTTTCCTGCTCCGCGAGCCGGACAGAGCGGTAGCTTGTACGAGGGCGAAGAACGAAGCCGCAGAGCACCGGCCTTCTGCGCGCACCCTAAGGACTGCGAGAGGACCGTGGTGGCCGCTCGCCTGCCCCTTCCATTCCATTCTAGCATCCTTAGGGAAGGTGTTCAAGGACAAATTCCCTGAGTTTTGAATTCGTCCTGATGCAGCCCCTCCTGGGAAACAACTGCTCGTCGTCTGAGTCTCCGAGTGCAGAGACCTCGATGGCAACTGCAGAAATGAAGGGCTGCGTTGAGTTGTCGAGAAGCAAGAACATAGCCAGCGCCTTGTGTTTGGGAGTCAGCAGCTGCTGGACTTTTGCGATTGCTTTCACTGTGCACTGAATGCCAGGACGGCATGTGCACGTTAAAACAACGAGCTGGGCAAGAGCAGGAAGGGAGCACGGGCATCAGAGAGCATCTGACATCTTGCCCTGGAAAGAGCAGTGTTTTTGGAGTGTGCAGTAAAATCGTGTTTCTGGACAAGGGAGGCATAAGTGCGCTGCGCTCCTAAGCTATCTCCCTGCGAGACACACTGCCAAAGCTTTTCGTTATCATGCAGTCTAGTGCAGACGCACACTGCGGCTCTCCGGAGCTGTCCGAAGCGAAGCGCCGGTCGCCGGCGTCTTTCGGCTGAAGCAGCGCTTCGGGGCGTACGGCTGCCGCTCCGCTGTTGTGTGCGCGAGGCAGCCGCTTCTCCTGCTCCGTGAGCCGGACAGAGCGGTAGCTTGTACGAGGGCGAAGAACGAAGCCGCAGGGAGACGACATTGTGTGTACAGCCTTGGGACTGCTAGATGACAGTGGCTAAAGCTCCCTGCCTTTTCAATGCACTGCTGGCATGCTTTATTGAAGGCGTTCCGAGACAACTTTCCTGGGTTTTGACTTCGTCCTGATGAAGCCCCTGTTGGGAAATTCGTTTGGGAGTCAGCAGCTGCTGGACTTTTGCGATTGCCTTCACTGTGCACTGAATGCCAGGACGGCATGTGTACGTTAAAACAACGAGCTGGGCAAGAGCAGGAAGAGAGCACGGGAAGCAGAGAGCATCTGGCATCTTGCCCTGGAAAGGGCAGTGTTTTTGGAGAGTGCAGCAAATCCGTGTTTCTGGACAAGGGAGGCATAAGTGCGCTGCGCTCCTAAGCTATCTCCCTGCTAAGACACACTGCCAAAGCTTTTCGCTATGATGCAGTCTAGTGCAGACGCACACTACGGCTCTCGGCTCTCTGTCCGAAGCGAAGCGCCGGTCGCCGGCGTCTTTCGGCTGAAGCAGCGCTTCGGAGCGTACGGCTGTTGTGTGCGCGAAGCAGCCGCTTTTCCTGCTCCGGGAGCCGCACAGAGCGGTAGCTTGCACGAGGGCGAAGAACGAAGCCGCAGAGCACCGGCCTTCTGCGCGCACCCTAAGGACTGCGAGAGGACCGTGGTGGCCGCTCGCCTGCCTCTTCAATTCCATTCTAGCATCCTTAGGGAAGGTGTTCCAGGACAATTTTCCTGAGTTTTGAATTCGTCCTGATGCAGCCCCTCCTGGGAAACTCCTACTCGTCCTCTGAGTCTCCGAGTGCAGAGACCTCGATGGCAACTGCAGAAATGAAGGGCTGCGTTGAGTTGTCGAGAAGCAAGAACATAGCCAGCGCCTTGTGTTTGGGAGTCAGCAGCTGCTGGACTTTTGCGATTGCCTTCACTGTGCACTGAATGCCAGGACGGCATGTGCACGTTAAAACAACGAGCTGGGCAAGAGCAGGAAGGGACCACGGGCATCAGAGAGCATCTGGCATCTTGCCCTGGAAAGAGCAGTGTTTTTGGAGTGTGCAGTAAAATCGTGTTTCTGGACAAGGGAGGCATAAGTGCGCTGCGCTCCTAAGCTATCTCCCTGCGAGACACACTGGCAAAGCTTTTCGTTATCATGCAGTCTAGTGCAGACGCACACTGCGGCTCTCCGGAGCTGTCCGAAGCGAAGCGCCGGTCGCCGGCGTCTTTCGGCTGAAGCAGCGCTTCGGGGCGTACGGCTGCCGCTCCGCTGTTGTGTGCGCGAGGCAGCCGCTTCTCCTGCTCCGTGAGCCGGACAGAGCGGTAGCTTGTACGAGGGCGAAGAACGTTGCCGCAGGGAGACGACATTGTGTGTACAGCCTTGGGACTGCTAGATGACAGTGGCTAAAGCTCCCTGCCTTTTCAATGCACTGCTGGCATGCTTTATTGAAGGCGTTCCGAGACAACTTTCCTGGGTTTTGACTTCGTCCTGATGAAGCCCCTGTTGGGAAATTCGTTTGGGAGTCAGCAGCTGCTGGACTTTTGCGATTGCCTTCACTGTGCACTGAATGCCAGGACGGCATGTGCACGTTAAAACAACGAGCTGGGCAAGAGCAGAAAGGGAGCACGGGCATCAGAGAGCATCTGACATCTTGCCCTGGAAAGAGCAGTGTTTTTGGAGAGTGCAGTAAAATCGTGTTTCTGGACAAGGGAGGCATAAGTGCGCTGCGCTCCTAAGGTATCTCCCTGCGAGACACACTGCTAAAGCTTTTCGCTATGATGCAGTCTAGTGCAGACGCACACTACGGCTCTCGGCTCTCTGTCCGAAGCGAAGCGCCGGTCGCCGGCGTCTTTCGGCTGAAGCAGCGCTTCGGGGCGTACGGCTGCCGCTCCGCTGTTGTGTGCGCGAGGCAGCCGCTTTTCCTGCTCCGGGAGCCGGACAGAGCGGTAGCTTGTACGAGGGCGAAGAACGAAGCCGCAGAGCACCGGCCTTCTGCGCGCACCCTAAGGACTGCGAGAGGACCGTGGTGGCCGCTCGCCTGCCTCTTCAATTCCATTCTAGCATCCTTAGGGAAGGTGTTCAAGGACAAATTCCCTGAGTTTTGAATTCGTCCTGATGCAGCCCCTCCTGGGAAACAACTGCTCGTCGTCTGAGTCTCCGAGTGCAGAGACCTCGATGGCAACTGCAGAAATGAAGGGCTGCGTTGAGTTGTCGAGAAGCAAGAACATAGCCAGCGCCTTGTGTTTGGGAGTCAGCAGCTGCTGGACTTTTGCGATTGCTTTCACTGTGCACTGAATGCCAGGACGGCATGTGCACGTTAAAACAACGAGCTGGGCAAGAGCAGGAAGGGAGCACGGGCATCAGAGAGCATCTGACATCTTGCCCTGGAAAGAGCAGTGTTTTTGGAGTGTGCAGTAAAATCGTGTTTCTGGACAAGGGAGGCATAAGTGCGCTGCGCTCCTAAGCTATCTCCCTGCGAGACACACTGCCAAAGCTTTTCGTTATCATGCAGTCTAGTGCAGACGCACACTGCGGCTCTCCGGAGCTGTCCGAAGCGAAGCGCCGGTCGCCGGCGTCTTTCGGCTGAAGCAGCGCTTCGGGGCGTACGGCTGCCGCTCCGCTGTTGTGTGCGCGAGGCAGCCGCTTCTCCTGCTCCGTGAGCCGGACAGAGCGGTAGCTTGTACGAGGGCGAAGAACGAAGCCGCAGGGAGACGACATTGTGTGTACAGCCTTGGGACTGCTAGATGACAGTGGCTAAAGCTCCCTGCCTTTTCAATGCACTGCTGGCATGCTTTATTGAAGGCGTTCCGAGACAACTTTCCTGGGTTTTGACTTCGTCCTGATGAAGCCCCTGTTGGGAAATTCGTTTGGGAGTCAGCAGCTGCTGGACTTTTGCGATTGCCTTCACTGTGCACTGAATGCCAGGACGGCATGTGTACGTTAAAACAACGAGCTGGGCAAGAGCAGGAAGAGAGCACGGGAAGCAGAGAGCATCTGGCATCTTGCCCTGGAAAGGGCAGTGTTTTTGGAGAGTGCAGCAAATCCGTGTTTCTGGACAAGGGAGGCATAAGTGCGCTGCGCTCCTAAGCTATCTCCCTGCTAAGACACACTGCCAAAGCTTTTCGCTATGATGCAGTCTAGTGCAGACGCACACTACGGCTCTCGGCTCTCTGTCCGAAGCGAAGCGCCGGTCGCCGGCGTCTTTCGGCTGAAGCAGCGCTTCGGAGCGTACGGCTGTTGTGTGCGCGAAGCAGCCGCTTTTCCTGCTCCGGGAGCCGCACAGAGCGGTAGCTTGCACGAGGGCGAAGAACGAAGCCGCAGAGCACCGGCCTTCTGCGCGCACCCTAAGGACTGCGAGAGGACCGTGGTGGCCGCTCGCCTGCCTCTTCAATTCCATTCTAGCATCCTTAGGGAAGGTGTTCCAGGACAATTTTCCTGAGTTTTGAATTCGTCCTGATGCAGCCCCTCCTGGGAAACTCCTACTCGTCCTCTGAGTCTCCGAGTGCAGAGACCTCGATGGCAACTGCAGAAATGAAGGGCTGCGTTGAGTTGTCGAGAAGCAAGAACATAGCCAGCGCCTTGTGTTTGGGAGTCAGCAGGTGCTGGACTTTTGCGATTGCCTTCACTGTGCACTGAATGCCAGGACGGCATGTGCACGTTAAAACAACGAGCTGGGCAAGAGCAGGAAGGGACCACGGGCATCAGAGAGCATCTGGCATCTTGCCCTGGAAAGAGCAGTGTTTTTGGAGTGTGCAGTAAAATCGTGTTTCTGGACAAGGGAGGCATAAGTGCGCTGCGCTCCTAAGCTATCTCCCTGCGAGACACACTGGCAAAGCTTTTCGTTATCATGCAGTCTAGTGCAGACGCACACTGCGGCTCTCCGGAGCTGTCCGAAGCGAAGCGCCGGTCGCCGGCGTCTTTCGGCTGAAGCAGCGCTTCGGGGCGTACGGCTGCCGCTCCGCTGTTGTGTGCGCGAGGCAGCCGCTTCTCCTGCTCCGTGAGCCGGACAGAGCGGTAGCTTGTACGAGGGCGAAGAACGTTGCCGCAGGGAGACGACATTGTGTGTACAGCCTTGGGACTGCTAGATGACAGTGGCTAAAGCTCCCTGCCTTTTCAATGCACTGCTGGCATGCTTTATTGAAGGCGTTCCGAGACAACTTTCCTGGGTTTTGACTTCGTCCTGATGAAGCCCCTGTTGGGAAATTCGTTTGGGAGTCAGCAGCTGCTGGACTTTTGCGATTGCCTTCACTGTGCACTGAATGCCAGGACGGCATGTGTACGTTAAAACAACGAGCTGGGCAAGAGCAGGAAGAGAGCACGGGAAGCAGAGAGCATCTGGCATCTTGCCCTGGAAAGGGCAGTGTTTTTGGAGAGTGCAGCAAATCCGTGTTTCTGGACAAGGGAGGCATAAGTGCGCTGCGCTCCTAAGCTATCTCCCTGCTAAGACACACTGCCAAAGCTTTTCGCTATGATGCAGTCTAGTGCAGACGCACACTACGGCTCTCGGCTCTCTGTCCGAAGCGAAGCGCCGGTCGCCGGCGTCTTTCGGCTGAAGCAGCGCTTCGGAGCGTACGGCTGTTGTGTGCGCGAAGCAGCCGCTTTTCCTGCTCCGGGAGCCGCACAGAGCGGTAGCTTGCACGAGGGCGAAGAACGAAGCCGCAGAGCACCGGCCTTCTGCGCGCACCCTAAGGACTGCGAGAGGACCGTGGTGGCCGCTCGCCTGCCTCTTCAATTCCATTCTAGCATCCTTAGGGAAGGTGTTCCAGGACAATTTTCCTGAGTTTTGAATTCGTCCTGATGCAGCCCCTCCTGGGAAACTCCTACTCGTCCTCTGAGTCTCCGAGTGCAGAGACCTCGATGGCAACTGCAGAAATGAAGGGCTGCGTTGAGTTGTCGAGAAGCAAGAACATAGCCAGCGCCTTGTGTTTGGGAGTCAGCAGCTGCTGGACTTTTGCGATTGCCTTCACTGTGCACTGAATGCCAGGACGGCATGTGCACGTTAAAACAACGAGCTGGGCAAGAGCAGGAAGGGAGCACGGGCATCAGAGAGCATCTGACATCTTGCCCTGGAAAGAGCAGTGTTTTTGGAGTGTGCAGTAAAATCGTGTTTCTGGACAAGGGAGGCATAAGTGCGCTGCGCTCCTAAGCTATCTCCCTGCGAGACACACTGGCAAAGCTTTTCGTTATCATGCAGTCTAGTGCAGACGCACACTGCGGCTCTCCGGAGCTGTCCGAAGCGAAGCGCCGGTCGCCGGCGTCTTTCGGCTGAAGCAGCGCTTCGGGGCGTACGGCTGCCGCTCCGCTGTTGTGTGCGCGAGGCAGCCGCTTCTCCTGCTCCGTGAGCCGGACAGAGCGGTAGCTTGTACGAGGGCGAAGAACGTTGCCGCAGGGAGACGACATTGTGTGTACAGCCTTGGGACTGCTAGATGACAGTGGCTAAAGCTCCCTGCCTTTTCAATGCACTGCTGGCATGCTTTATTGAAGGCGTTCCGAGACAACTTTCCTGGGTTTTGACTTCGTCCTGATGAAGCCCCTGTTGGGAAATTCGTTTGGGAGTCAGCAGCTGCTGGACTTTTGCGATTGCCTTCACTGTGCACTGAATGCCAGGACGGCATGTGTACGTTAAAACAACGAGCTGGGCAAGAGCAGGAAGAGAGCACGGGAAGCAGAGAGCATCTGGCATCTTGCCCTGGAAAGGGCAGTGTTTTTGGAGAGTGCAGCAAATCCGTGTTTCTGGACAAGGGAGGCATAAGTGCGCTGCGCTCCTAAGCTATCTCCCTGCTAAGACACACTGCCAAAGCTTTTCGCTATGATGCAGTCTAGTGCAGACGCACACTACGGCTCTCGGCTCTCTGTCCGAAGCGAAGCGCCGGTCGCCGGCGTCTTTCGGCTGAAGCAGCGCTTCGGAGCGTACGGCTGTTGTGTGCGCGAAGCAGCCGCTTTTCCTGCTCCGGGAGCCGCACAGAGCGGTAGCTTGCACGAGGGCGAAGAACGAAGCCGCAGAGCACCGGCCTTCTGCGCGCACCCTAAGGACTGCGAGAGGACCGTGGTGGCCGCTCGCCTGCCTCTTCAATTCCATTCTAGCATCCTTAGGGAAGGTGTTCCAGGACAATTTTCCTGAGTTTTGAATTCGTCCTGATGCAGCCCCTCCTGGGAAACTCCTACTCGTCCTCTGAGTCTCCGAGTGCAGAGACCTCGATGGCAACTGCAGAAATGAAGGGCTGCGTTGAGTTGTCGAGAAGCAAGAACATAGCCAGCGCCTTGTGTTTGGGAGTCAGCAGCTGCTGGACTTTTGCGATTGCCTTCACTGTGCACTGAATGCCAGGACGGCATGTGCACGTTAAAACAACGAGCTGGGCAAGAGCAGGAAGGGAGCACGGGCATCAGAGAGCATCTGACATCTTGCCCTGGAAAGAGCAGTGTTTTTGGAGTGTGCAGTAAAATCGTGTTTCTGGACAAGGGAGGCATAAGTGCGCTGCGCTCCTAAGCTATCTCCCTGCGAGACACACTGGCAAAGCTTTTCGTTATCATGCAGTCTAGTGCAGACGCACACTGCGGCTCTCCGGAGCTGTCCGAAGCGAAGCGCCGGTCGCCGGCGTCTTTCGGCTGAAGCAGCGCTTCGGGGCGTACGGCTGCCGCTCCGCTGTTGTGTGCGCGAGGCAGCCGCTTCTCCTGCTCCGTGAGCCGGACAGAGCGGTAGCTTGTACGAGGGCGAAGAACGTTGCCGCAGGGAGACGACATTGTGTGTACAGCCTTGGGACTGCTAGATGACAGTGGCTAAAGCTCCCTGCCTTTTCAATGCACTGCTGGCATGCTTTATTGAAGGCGTTCCGAGACAACTTTCCTGGGTTTTGACTTCGTCCTGATGAAGCCCCTGTTGGGAAATTCGTTTGGGAGTCAGCAGCACCTGGACTTTTGCGATTGCCTTCACTGTGCACTGAATGCCAGGACGGCATGTGCACGTTAAAACAACGAGCTGGGCAAGAGCAGAAAGGGAGCACGGGCATCAGAGAGCATCTGACATCTTGCCCTGGAAAGAGCAGTGTTTTTGGAGAGTGCAGTAAAATCGTGTTTCTGGACAAGGGAGGCATAAGTGCGCTGCGCTCCTAAGCTATCTCCCTGCGAGACACACTGCTAAAGCTTTTCGCTATGATGCAGTCTAGTGCAGACGCACACTACGGCTCTCCGGAGCTGTCCGAAGCGAAGCGCCGGTCGCCGGCGTCTTTCGGCTGAAGCAGCGCTTCGGGGCGTACGGCTGCCGCTCCGCTGTTGTGTGCGCGAGGCAGCCGCTTTTCCTGCTCCGCGAGCCGGACAGAGCGGTAGCTTGTACGAGGGCGAAGAACGAAGCCGCAGAGCACCGGCCTTCTGCGCGCACCCTAAGGACTGCGAGAGGACCGTGGTGGCCGCTCGCCTGCCCCTTCCATTCCATTCTAGCATCCTTAGGGAAGGTGTTCAAGGACAAATTCCCTGAGTTTTGAATTCGTCCTGATGCAGCCCCTCCTGGGAAACAACTGCTCGTCGTCTGAGTCTCCGAGTGCAGAGACCTCGATGGCAACTGCAGAAATGAAGGGCTGCGTTGAGTTGTCGAGAAGCAAGAACATAGCCAGCGCCTTGTGTTTGGGAGTCAGCAGCTGCTGGACTTTTGCGATTGCTTTCACTGTGCACTGAATGCCAGGACGGCATGTGCACGTTAAAACAACGAGCTGGGCAAGAGCAGGAAGGGAGCACGGGCATCAGAGAGCATCTGACATCTTGCCCTGGAAAGAGCAGTGTTTTTGGAGTGTGCAGTAAAATCGTGTTTCTGGACAAGGGAGGCATAAGTGCGCTGCGCTCCTAAGCTATCTCCCTGCGAGACACACTGCCAAAGCTTTTCGTTATCATGCAGTCTAGTGCAGACGCACACTGCGGCTCTCCGGAGCTGTCCGAAGCGAAGCGCCGGTCGCCGGCGTCTTTCGGCTGAAGCAGCGCTTCGGGGCGTACGGCTGCCGCTCCGCTGTTGTGTGCGCGAGGCAGCCGCTTCTCCTGCTCCGTGAGCCGGACAGAGCGGTAGCTTGTACGAGGGCGAAGAACGTTGCCGCAGGGAGACGACATTGTGTGTACAGCCTTGGGACTGCTAGATGACAGTGGCTAAAGCTCCCTGCCTTTTCAATGCACTGCTGGCATGCTTTATTGAAGGCGTTCCGAGACAACTTTCCTGGGTTTTGACTTCGTCCTGATGAAGCCCCTGTTGGGAAATTCGTTTGGGAGTCAGCAGCAGCTGCTGGACTTTTGCGATTGCCTTCACTGTGCACTGAATGCCAGGACGGCATGTGTACGTTAAAACAACGAGCTGGGCAAGAGCAGGAAGAGAGCACGGGAAGCAGAGAGCATCTGGCATCTTGCCCTGGAAAGGGCAGTGTTTTTGGAGAGTGCAGCAAATCCGTGTTTCTGGACAAGGGAGGCATAAGTGCGCTGCGCTCCTAAGCTATCTCCCTGCTAAGACACACTGCCAAAGCTTTTCGCTATGATGCAGTCTAGTGAAGACGCACACTACGGCTCTCGGCTCTCTGTCCGAAGCGAAGCGCCGGTCGCCGGCGTCTTTCGGCTGAAGCAGCGCTTCGGAGCGTACGGCTGTTGTGTGCGCGAAGCAGCCGCTTTTCCTGCTCCGGGAGCCGCACAGAGCGGTAGCTTGCACGAGGGCGAAGAACGAAGCCGCAGAGCACCGGCCTTCTGCGCGCACCCTAAGGACTGCGAGAGGACCGTGGTGGCCGCTCGCCTGCCTCTTCAATTCCATTCTAGCATCCTTAGGGAAGGTGTTCCAGGACAATTTTCCTGAGTTTTGAATTCGTCCTGATGCAGCCCCTCCTGGGAAACTCCTACTCGTCCTCTGAGTCTCCGAGTGCAGAGACCTCGATGGCAACTGCAGAAATGAAGGGCTGCGTTGAGTTGTCGAGAAGCAAGAACATAGCCAGCGCCTTGTGTTTGGGAGTCAGCAGGTGCTGGACTTTTGCGATTGCCTTCACTGTGCACTGAATGCCAGGACGGCATGTGCACGTTAAAACAACGAGCTGGGCAAGAGCAGGAAGGGAGCACGGGCATCAGAGAGCATCTGACATCTTGCCCTGGAAAGAGCAGTGTTTTTGGAGTGTGCAGTAAAATCGTGTTTCTGGACAAGGGAGGCATAAGTGCGCTGCGCTCCTAAGCTATCTCCCTGCGAGACACACTGGCAAAGCTTTTCGTTATCATGCAGTCTAGTGCAGACGCACACTGCGGCTCTCCGGAGCTGTCCGAAGCGAAGCGCCGGTCGCCGGCGTCTTTCGGCTGAAGCAGCGCTTCGGGGCGTACGGCTGCCGCTCCGCTGTTGTGTGCGCGAGGCAGCCGCTTCTCCTGCTCCGTGAGCCGGACAGAGCGGTAGCTTGTACGAGGGCGAAGAACGTTGCCGTAGGGAGACGACATTGTGTGTACAGCCTTGGGACTGCTAGATGACAGTGGCTAAAGCTCCCTGCCTTTTCAATGCACTGCTGGCATGCTTTATTGAAGGCGTTCCGAGACAACTTTCCTGGGTTTTGACTTCGTCCTGATGAAGCCCCTGTTGGGAAATTCGTTTGGGAGTCAGCAGCTGCTGGACTTTTGCGATTGCCTTCACTGTGCACTGAATGCCAGGACGGCATGTGTACGTTAAAACAACGAGCTGGGCAAGAGCAGGAAGAGAGCACGGGAAGCAGAGAGCATCTGGCATCTTGCCCTGGAAAGGGCAGTGTTTTTGGAGAGTGCAGCAAATCCGTGTTTCTGGACAAGGGAGGCATAAGTGCGCTGCGCTCCTAAGCTATCTCCCTGCTAAGACACACTGCCAAAGCTTTTCGCTATGATGCAGTCTAGTGCAGACGCACACTACGGCTCTCGGCTCTCTGTCCGAAGCGAAGCGCCGGTCGCCGGCGTCTTTCGGCTGAAGCAGCGCTTCGGAGCGTACGGCTGTTGTGTGCGCGAAGCAGCCGCTTTTCCTGCTCCGGGAGCCGCACAGAGCGGTAGCTTGCACGAGGGCGAAGAACGAAGCCGCAGAGCACCGGCCTTCTGCGCGCACCCTAAGGACTGCGAGAGGACCGTGGTGGCCGCTCGCCTGCCTCTTCAATTCCATTCTAGCATCCTTATGGAAGGTGTTCCAGGACAAATTCCCTGAGTTTTGAATTCGTCCTGATGCAGCCCCTCCTGGGAAACAACTGCTCGTCGTCTGAGTCTCCGAGTGCAGAGACCTCGATGGCAACTGCAGAAATGAAGGGCTGCGTTGAGTTGTCGAGAAGCAAGAACATAGCCAGCGCCTTGTGTTTGGGAGTCAGCAGCTGCTGGACTTTTGCGATTGCTTTCACTGTGCACTGAATGCCAGGACGGCATGTGCACGTTAAAACAACGAGCTGGGCAAGAGCAGGAAGGGAGCACGGGCATCAGAGAGCATCTGACATCTTGCCCTGGAAAGAGCAGTGTTTTTGGAGTGTGCAGTAAAATCGTGTTTCTGGACAAGGGAGGCATAAGTGCGCTGCGCTCCTAAGCTATCTCCCTGCGAGACACACTGCCAAAGCTTTTCGTTATCATGCAGTCTAGTGCAGACGCACACTGCGGCTCTCCGGAGCTGTCCGAAGCGAAGCGCCGGTCGCCGGCGTCTTTCGGCTGAAGCAGCGCTTCGGGGCGTACGGCTGCCGCTCCGCTGTTGTGTGCGCGAGGCAGCCGCTTCTCCTGCTCCGTGAGCCGGACAGAGCGGTAGCTTGTACGAGGGCGAAGAACGTTGCCGCAGGGAGACGACATTGTGTGTACAGCCTTGGGACTGCTAGATGACAGTGGCTAAAGCTCCCTGCCTTTTCAATGCACTGCTGGCATGCTTTATTGAAGGCGTTCCGAGACAACTTTCCTGGGTTTTGACTTCGTCCTGATGAAGCCCCTGTTGGGAAATTCGTTTGGGAGTCAGCAGCAGCTGCTGGACTTTTGCGATTGCCTTCACTGTGCACTGAATGCCAGGACGGCATGTGTACGTTAAAACAACGAGCTGGGCAAGAGCAGGAAGAGAGCACGGGAAGCAGAGAGCATCTGGCATCTTGCCCTGGAAAGGGCAGTGTTTTTGGAGAGTGCAGCAAATCCGTGTTTCTGGACAAGGGAGGCATAAGTGCGCTGCGCTCCTAAGCTATCTCCCTGCTAAGACACACTGCCAAAGCTTTTCGCTATGATGCAGTCTAGTGCAGACGCACACTACGGCTCTCGGCTCTCTGTCCGAAGCGAAGCGCCGGTCGCCGGCGTCTTTCGGCTGAAGCAGCGCTTCGGAGCGTACGGCTGTTGTGTGCGCGAAGCAGCCGCTTTTCCTGCTCCGGGAGCCGCACAGAGCGGTAGCTTGCACGAGGGCGAAGAACGAAGCCGCAGAGCACCGGCCTTCTGCGCGCACCCTAAGGACTGCGAGAGGACCGTGGTGGCCGCTCGCCTGCCTCTTCAATTCCATTCTAGCATCCTTAGGGAAGGTGTTCCAGGACAATTTTCCTGAGTTTTGAATTCGTCCTGATGCAGCCCCTCCTGGGAAACTCCTACTCGTCCTCTGAGTCTCCGAGTGCAGAGACCTCGATGGCAACTGCAGAAATGAAGGGCTGCGTTGAGTTGTCGAGAAGCAAGAACATAGCCAGCGCCTTGTGTTTGGGAGTCAGCAGGTGCTGGACTTTTGCGATTGCCTTCACTGTGCACTGAATGCCAGGACGGCATGTGCACGTTAAAACAACGAGCTGGGCAAGAGCAGGAAGGGAGCACGGGCATCAGAGAGCATCTGACATCTTGCCCTGGAAAGAGCAGTGTTTTTGGAGTGTGCAGTAAAATCGTGTTTCTGGACAAGGGAGGCATAAGTGCGCTGCGCTCCTAAGCTATCTCCCTGCGAGACACACTGGCAAAGCTTTTCGTTATCATGCAGTCTAGTGCAGACGCACACTGCGGCTCTCCGGAGCTGTCCGAAGCGAAGCGCCGGTCGCCGGCGTCTTTCGGCTGAAGCAGCGCTTCGGGGCGTACGGCTGCCGCTCCGCTGTTGTGTGCGCGAGGCAGCCGCTTCTCCTGCTCCGTGAGCCGGACAGAGCGGTAGCTTGTACGAGGGCGAAGAACGTTGCCGTAGGGAGACGACATTGTGTGTACAGCCTTGGGACTGCTAGATGACAGTGGCTAAAGCTCCCTGCCTTTTCAATGCACTGCTGGCATGCTTTATTGAAGGCGTTCCGAGACAACTTTCCTGGGTTTTGACTTCGTCCTGATGAAGCCCCTGTTGGGAAATTCGTTTGGGAGTCAGCAGCTGCTGGACTTTTGCGATTGCCTTCACTGTGCACTGAATGCCAGGACGGCATGTGTACGTTAAAACAACGAGCTGGGCAAGAGCAGGAAGAGAGCACGGGAAGCAGAGAGCATCTGGCATCTTGCCCTGGAAAGGGCAGTGTTTTTGGAGAGTGCAGCAAATCCGTGTTTCTGGACAAGGGAGGCATAAGTGCGCTGCGCTCCTAAGCTATCTCCCTGCTAAGACACACTGCCAAAGCTTTTCGCTATGATGCAGTCTAGTGCAGACGCACACTACGGCTCTCGGCTCTCTGTCCGAAGCGAAGCGCCGGTCGCCGGCGTCTTTCGGCTGAAGCAGCGCTTCGGAGCGTACGGCTGTTGTGTGCGCGAAGCAGCCGCTTTTCCTGCTCCGGGAGCCGCACAGAGCGGTAGCTTGCACGAGGGCGAAGAACGAAGCCGCAGAGCACCGGCCTTCTGCGCGCACCCTAAGGACTGCGAGAGGACCGTGGTGGCCGCTCGCCTGCCTCTTCAATTCCATTCTAGCATCCTTATGGAAGGTGTTCCAGGACAATTTTCCTGAGTTTTGAATTCGTCCTGATGCAGCCCCTCCTGGGAAACTCCTACTCGTCCTCTGAGTCTCCGAGTGCAGAGACCTCGATGGCAACTGCAGAAATGAAGGGCTGCGTTGAGTTGTCGAGAAGCAAGAACATAGCCAGCGCCTTGTGTTTGGGAGTCAGCAGGTGCTGGACTTTTGCGATTGCCTTCACTGTGCACTGAATGCCAGGACGGCATGTGCACGTTAAAACAACGAGCTGGGCAAGAGCAGGAAGGGAGCACGGGCATCAGAGAGCATCTGACATCTTGCCCTGGAAAGAGCAGTGTTTTTGGAGTGTGCAGTAAAATCGTGTTTCTGGACAAGGGAGGCATAAGTGCGCTGCGCTCCTAAGCTATCTCCCTGCGAGACACACTGGCAAAGCTTTTCGTTATCATGCAGTCTAGTGCAGACGCACACTGCGGCTCTCCGGAGCTGTCCGAAGCGAAGCGCCGGTCGCCGGCGTCTTTCGGCTGAAGCAGCGCTTCGGGGCGTACGGCTGCCGCTCCGCTGTTGTGTGCGCGAGGCAGCCGCTTCTCCTGCTCCGTGAGCCGGACAGAGCGGTAGCTTGTACGAGGGCGAAGAACGTTGCCGCAGGGAGACGACATTGTGTGTACAGCCTTGGGACTGCTAGATGACAGTGGCTAAAGCTCCCTGCCTTTTCAATGCACTGCTGGCATGCTTTATTGAAGGCGTTCCGAGACAACTTTCCTGGGTTTTGACTTCGTCCTGATGAAGCCCCTGTTGGGAAATTCGTTTGGGAGTCAGCAGCACCTGGACTTTTGCGATTGCCTTCACTGTGCACTGAATGCCAGGACGGCATGTGCACGTTAAAACAACGAGCTGGGCAAGAGCAGAAAGGGAGCACGGGCATCAGAGAGCATCTGACATCTTGCCCTGGAAAGAGCAGTGTTTTTGGAGAGTGCAGTAAAATCGTGTTTCTGGACAAGGGAGGCATAAGTGCGCTGCGCTCCTAAGCTATCTCCCTGCGAGACACACTGCTAAAGCTTTTCGCTATGATGCAGTCTAGTGCAGACGCACACTACGGCTCTCCGGAGCTGTCCGAAGCGAAGCGCCGGTCGCCGGCGTCTTTCGGCTGAAGCAGCGCTTCGGGGCGTACGGCTGCCGCTCCGCTGTTGTGTGCGCGAGGCAGCCGCTTTTCCTGCTCCGCGAGCCGGACAGAGCGGTAGCTTGTACGAGGGCGAAGAACGAAGCCGCAGAGCACCGGCCTTCTGCGCGCACCCTAAGGACTGCGAGAGGACCGTGGTGGCCGCTCGCCTGCCCCTTCCATTCCATTCTAGCATCCTTAGGGAAGGTGTTCAAGGACAAATTCCCTGAGTTTTGAATTCGTCCTGATGCAGCCCCTCCTGGGAAACAACTGCTCGTCGTCTGAGTCTCCGAGTGCAGAGACCTCGATGGCAACTGCAGAAATGAAGGGCTGCGTTGAGTTGTCGAAAAGCAAGAACATAGCCAGCGCCTTGTGTTTGGGAGTCAGCAGCTGCTGGACTTTTGCGATTGCTTTCACTGTGCACTGAATGCCAGGACGGCATGTGCACGTTAAAACAACGAGCTGGGCAAGAGCAGGAAGGGAGCACGGGCATCAGAGAGCATCTGACATCTTGCCCTGGAAAGAGCAGTGTTTTTGGAGTGTGCAGTAAAATCGTGTTTCTGGACAAGGGAGGCATAAGTGCGCTGCGCTCCTAAGCTATCTCCCTGCGAGACACACTGGCAAAGCTTTTCGTTATCATGCAGTCTAGTGCAGACGCACACTGCGGCTCTCCGGAGCTGTCCGAAGCGAAGCGCCGGTCGCCGGCGTCTTTCGGCTGAAGCAGCGCTTCGGGGCGTACGGCTGCCGCTCCGCTGTTGTGTGCGCGAGGCAGCCGCTTCTCCTGCTCCGTGAGCCGGACAGAGCGGTAGCTTGTACGAGGGCGAAGAACGTTGCCGTAGGGAGACGACATTGTGTGTACAGCCTTGGGACTGCTAGATGACAGTGGCTAAAGCTCCCTGCCTTTTCAATGCACTGCTGGCATGCTTTATTGAAGGCGTTCCGAGACAACTTTCCTGGGTTTTGACTTCGTCCTGATGAAGCCCCTGTTGGGAAATTCGTTTGGGAGTCAGCAGCTGCTGGACTTTTGCGATTGCCTTCACTGTGCACTGAATGCCAGGACGGCATGTGTACGTTAAAACAACGAGCTGGGCAAGAGCAGGAAGAGAGCACGGGAAGCAGAGAGCATCTGGCATCTTGCCCTGGAAAGGGCAGTGTTTTTGGAGAGTGCAGCAAATCCGTGTTTCTGGACAAGGGAGGCATAAGTGCGCTGCGCTCCTAAGCTATCTCCCTGCTAAGACACACTGCCAAAGCTTTTCGCTATGATGCAGTCTAGTGCAGACGCACACTACGGCTCTCGGCTCTCTGTCCGAAGCGAAGCGCCGGTCGCCGGCGTCTTTCGGCTGAAGCAGCGCTTCGGAGCGTACGGCTGTTGTGTGCGCGAAGCAGCCGCTTTTCCTGCTCCGGGAGCCGCACAGAGCGGTAGCTTGCACGAGGGCGAAGAACGAAGCCGCAGAGCACCGGCCTTCTGCGCGCACCCTAAGGACTGCGAGAGGACCGTGGTGGCCGCTCGCCTGCCTCTTCAATTCCATTCTAGCATCCTTATGGAAGGTGTTCCAGGACAATTTTCCTGAGTTTTGAATTCGTCCTGATGCAGCCCCTCCTGGGAAACTCCTACTCGTCCTCTGAGTCTCCGAGTGCAGAGACCTCGATGGCAACTGCAGAAATGAAGGGCTGCGTTGAGTTGTCGAGAAGCAAGAACATAGCCAGCGCCTTGTGTTTGGGAGTCAGCAGCTGCTGGACTTTTGCGATTGCCTTCACTGTGCACTGAATGCCAGGACGGCATGTGCACGTTAAAACAACGAGCTGGGCAAGAGCAGGAAGGGACCACGGGCATCAGAGAGCATCTGGCATCTTGCCCTGGAAAGAGCAGTGTTTTTGGAGTGTGCAGTAAAATCGTGTTTCTGGACAAGGGAGGCATAAGTGCGCTGCGCTCCTAAGCTATCTCCCTGCGAGACACACTGGCAAAGCTTTTCGTTATCATGCAGTCTAGTGCAGACGCACACTGCGGCTCTCCGGAGCTGTCCGAAGCGAAGCGCCGGTCGCCGGCGTCTTTCGGCTGAAGCAGCGCTTCGGGGCGTACGGCTGCCGCTCCGCTGTTGTGTGCGCGAGGCAGCCGCTTCTCCTGCTCCGTGAGCCGGACAGAGCGGTAGCTTGTACGAGGGCGAAGAACGTTGCCGCAGGGAGACGACATTGTGTGTACAGCCTTGGGACTGCTAGATGACAGTGGCTAAAGCTCCCTGCCTTTTCAATGCACTGCTGGCATGCTTTATTGAAGGCGTTCCGAGACAACTTTCCTGGGTTTTGACTTCGTCCTGATGAAGCCCCTGTTGGGAAATTCGTTTGGGAGTCAGCAGCACCTGGACTTTTGCGATTGCCTTCACTGTGCACTGAATGCCAGGACGGCATGTGCACGTTAAAACAACGAGCTGGGCAAGAGCAGAAAGGGAGCACGGGCATCAGAGAGCATCTGACATCTTGCCCTGGAAAGAGCAGTGTTTTTGGAGAGTGCAGTAAAATCGTGTTTCTGGACAAGGGAGGCATAAGTGCGCTGCGCTCCTAAGCTATCTCCCTGCGAGACACACTGCCAAAGCTTTTCGTTATCATGCAGTCTAGTGCAGACGCACACTGCGGCTCTCCGGAGCTGTCCGAAGCGAAGCGCCGGTCGCCGGCGTCTTTCGGCTGAAGCAGCGCTTCGGGGCGTACGGCTGCCGCTCCGCTGTTGTGTGCGCGAGGCAGCCGCTTTTCCTGCTCCGCGAGCCGGACAGAGCGGTAGCTTGTACGAGGGCGAAGAACGAAGCCGCAGAGCACCGGCCTTCTGCGCGCACCCTAAGGACTGCGAGAGGACCGTGGTGGCCGCTCGCCTGCCCCTTCCATTCCATTCTAGCATCCTTAGGGAAGGTGTTCAAGGACAAATTCCCTGAGTTTTGAATTCGTCCTGATGCAGCCCCTCCTGGGAAACAACTGCTCGTCGTCTGAGTCTCCGAGTGCAGAGACCTCGATGGCAACTGCAGAAATGAAGGGCTGCGTTGAGTTGTCGAGAAGCAAGAACATAGCCAGCGCCTTGTGTTTGGGAGTCAGCAGCTGCTGGACTTTTGCGATTGCTTTCACTGTGCACTGAATGCCAGGACGGCATGTGCACGTTAAAACAACGAGCTGGGCAAGAGCAGGAAGGGAGCACGGGCATCAGAGAGCATCTGACATCTTGCCCTGGAAAGAGCAGTGTTTTTGGAGTGTGCAGTAAAATCGTGTTTCTGGACAAGGGAGGCATAAGTGCGCTGCGCTCCTAAGCTATCTCCCTGCGAGACACACTGGCAAAGCTTTTCGTTATCATGCAGTCTAGTGCAGACGCACACTGCGGCTCTCCGGAGCTGTCCGAAGCGAAGCGCCGGTCGCCGGCGTCTTTCGGCTGAAGCAGCGCTTCGGGGCGTACGGCTGCCGCTCCGCTGTTGTGTGCGCGAGGCAGCCGCTTCTCCTGCTCCGTGAGCCGGACAGAGCGGTAGCTTGTACGAGGGCGAAGAACGAAGCCGCAGGGAGACGACATTGTGTGTACAGCCTTGGGACTGCTAGATGACAGTGGCTAAAGCTCCCTGCCTTTTCAATGCACTGCTGGCATGCTTTATTGAAGGCGTTCCGAGACAACTTTCCTGGGTTTTGACTTCGTCCTGATGAAGCCCCTGTTGGGAAATTCGTTTGGGAGTCAGCAGCAGCTGCTGGACTTTTGCGATTGCCTTCACTGTGCACTGAATGCCAGGACGGCATGTGTACGTTAAAACAACGAGCTGGGCAAGAGCAGGAAGAGAGCACGGGAAGCAGAGAGCATCTGGCATCTTGCCCTGGAAAGGGCAGTGTTTTTGGAGAGTGCAGCAAATCCGTGTTTCTGGACAAGGGAGGCATAAGTGCGCTGCGCTCCTAAGCTATCTCCCTGCTAAGACACACTGCCAAAGCTTTTCGCTATGATGCAGTCTAGTGCAGACGCACACTACGGCTCTCGGCTCTCTGTCCGAAGCGAAGCGCCGGTCGCCGGCGTCTTTCGGCTGAAGCAGCGCTTCGGAGCGTACGGCTGTTGTGTGCGCGAAGCAGCCGCTTTTCCTGCTCCGGGAGCCGCACAGAGCGGTAGCTTGCACGAGGGCGAAGAACGAAGCCGCAGAGCACCGGCCTTCTGCGCGCACCCTAAGGACTGCGAGAGGACCGTGGTGGCCGCTCGCCTGCCTCTTCAATTCCATTCTAGCATCCTTATGGAAGGTGTTCCAGGACAATTTTCCTGAGTTTTGAATTCCTCCTGATGCAGCCCCTCCTGGGAAACTCCTACTCGTCCTCTGAGTCTCCGAGTGCAGAGACCTCGATGGCAACTGCAGAAATGAAGGGCTGCGTTGAGTTGTCGAGAAGCAAGAACATAGCCAGCGCCTTGTGTTTGGGAGTCAGCAGGTGCTGGACTTTTGCGATTGCCTTCACTGTGCACTGAATGCCAGGACGGCATGTGCACGTTAAAACAACGAGCTGGGCAAGAGCAGGAAGGGAGCACGGGCATCAGAGAGCATCTGACATCTTGCCCTGGAAAGAGCAGTGTTTTTGGAGTGTGCAGTAAAATCGTGTTTCTGGACAAGGGAGGCATAAGTGCGCTGCGCTCCTAAGCTATCTCCCTGCGAGACACACTGGCAAAGCTTTTCGTTATCATGCAGTCTAGTGCAGACGCACACTGCGGCTCTCCGGAGCTGTCCGAAGCGAAGCGCCGGTCGCCGGCGTCTTTCGGCTGAAGCAGCGCTTCGGGGCGTACGGCTGCCGCTCCGCTGTTGTGTGCGCGAGGCAGCCGCTTCTCCTGCTCCGTGAGCCGGACAGAGCGGTAGCTTGTACGAGGGCGAAGAACGTTGCCGTAGGGAGACGACATTGTGTGTACAGCCTTGGGACTGCTAGATGACAGTGGCTAAAGCTCCCTGCCTTTTCAATGCACTGCTGGCATGCTTTATTGAAGGCGTTCCGAGACAACTTTCCTGGGTTTTGACTTCGTCCTGATGAAGCCCCTGTTGGGAAATTCGTTTGGGAGTCAGCAGCTGCTGGACTTTTGCGATTGCCTTCACTGTGCACTGAATGCCAGGACGGCATGTGTACGTTAAAACAACGAGCTGGGCAAGAGCAGGAAGAGAGCACGGGAAGCAGAGAGCATCTGGCATCTTGCCCTGGAAAGGGCAGTGTTTTTGGAGAGTGCAGCAAATCCGTGTTTCTGGACAAGGGAGGCATAAGTGCGCTGCGCTCCTAAGCTATCTCCCTGCTAAGACACACTGCCAAAGCTTTTCGCTATGATGCAGTCTAGTGCAGACGCACACTACGGCTCTCGGCTCTCTGTCCGAAGCGAAGCGCCGGTCGCCGGCGTCTTTCGGCTGAAGCAGCGCTTCGGAGCGTACGGCTGTTGTGTGCGCGAAGCAGCCGCTTTTCCTGCTCCGGGAGCCGCACAGAGCGGTAGCTTGCACGAGGGCGAAGAACGAAGCCGCAGAGCACCGGCCTTCTGCGCGCACCCTAAGGACTGCGAGAGGACCGTGGTGGCCGCTCGCCTGCCTCTTCAATTCCATTCTAGCATCCTTATGGAAGGTGTTCCAGGACAATTTTCCTGAGTTTTGAATTCGTCCTGATGCAGCCCCTCCTGGGAAACTCCTACTCGTCCTCTGAGTCTCCGAGTGCAGAGACCTCGATGGCAACTGCAGAAATGAAGGGCTGCGTTGAGTTGTCGAGAAGCAAGAACATAGCCAGCGCCTTGTGTTTGGGAGTCAGCAGCTGCTGGACTTTTGCGATTGCCTTCACTGTGCACTGAATGCCAGGACGGCATGTGCACGTTAAAACAACGAGCTGGGCAAGAGCAGGAAGGGACCACGGGCATCAGAGAGCATCTGGCATCTTGCCCTGGAAAGAGCAGTGTTTTTGGAGTGTGCAGTAAAATCGTGTTTCTGGACAAGGGAGGCATAAGTGCGCTGCGCTCCTAAGCTATCTCCCTGCGAGACACACTGGCAAAGCTTTTCGTTATCATGCAGTCTAGTGCAGACGCACACTGCGGCTCTCCGGAGCTGTCCGAAGCGAAGCGCCGGTCGCCGGCGTCTTTCGGCTGAAGCAGCGCTTCGGGGCGTACGGCTGCCGCTCCGCTGTTGTGTGCGCGAGGCAGCCGCTTCTCCTGCTCCGTGAGCCGGACAGAGCGGTAGCTTGTACGAGGGCGAAGAACGTTGCCGCAGGGAGACGACATTGTGTGTACAGCCTTGGGACTGCTAGATGACAGTGGCTAAAGCTCCCTGCCTTTTCAATGCACTGCTGGCATGCTTTATTGAAGGCGTTCCGAGACAACTTTCCTGGGTTTTGACTTCGTCCTGATGAAGCCCCTGTTGGGAAATTCGTTTGGGAGTCAGCAGCACCTGGACTTTTGCGATTGCCTTCACTGTGCACTGAATGCCAGGACGGCATGTGCACGTTAAAACAACGAGCTGGGCAAGAGCAGAAAGGGAGCACGGGCATCAGAGAGCATCTGACATCTTGCCCTGGAAAGAGCAGTGTTTTTGGAGAGTGCAGTAAAATCGTGTTTCTGGACAAGGGAGGCATAAGTGCGCTGCGCTCCTAAGCTATCTCCCTGCGAGACACACTGCCAAAGCTTTTCGTTATCATGCAGTCTAGTGCAGACGCACACTGCGGCTCTCCGGAGCTGTCCGAAGCGAAGCGCCGGTCGCCGGCGTCTTTCGGCTGAAGCAGCGCTTCGGGGCGTACGGCTGCCGCTCCGCTGTTGTGTGCGCGAGGCAGCCGCTTTTCCTGCTCCGCGAGCCGGACAGAGCGGTAGCTTGTACGAGGGCGAAGAACGAAGCCGCAGAGCACCGGCCTTCTGCGCGCACCCTAAGGACTGCGAGAGGACCGTGGTGGCCGCTCGCCTGCCCCTTCCATTCCATTCTAGCATCCTTAGGGAAGGTGTTCAAGGACAAATTCCCTGAGTTTTGAATTCGTCCTGATGCAGCCCCTCCTGGGAAACAACTGCTCGTCGTCTGAGTCTCCGAGTGCAGAGACCTCGATGGCAACTGCAGAAATGAAGGGCTGCGTTGAGTTGTCGAGAAGCAAGAACATAGCCAGCGCCTTGTGTTTGGGAGTCAGCAGCTGCTGGACTTTTGCGATTGCTTTCACTGTGCACTGAATGCCAGGACGGCATGTGCACGTTAAAACAACGAGCTGGGCAAGAGCAGGAAGGGAGCACGGGCATCAGAGAGCATCTGACATCTTGCCCTGGAAAGAGCAGTGTTTTTGGAGTGTGCAGTAAAATCGTGTTTCTGGACAAGGGAGGCATAAGTGCGCTGCGCTCCTAAGCTATCTCCCTGCGAGACACACTGGCAAAGCTTTTCGTTATCATGCAGTCTAGTGCAGACGCACACTGCGGCTCTCCGGAGCTGTCCGAAGCGAAGCGCCGGTCGCCGGCGTCTTTCGGCTGAAGCAGCGCTTCGGGGCGTACGGCTGCCGCTCCGCTGTTGTGTGCGCGAGGCAGCCGCTTCTCCTGCTCCGTGAGCCGGACAGAGCGGTAGCTTGTACGAGGGCGAAGAACGAAGCCGCAGGGAGACGACATTGTGTGTACAGCCTTGGGACTGCTAGATGACAGTGGCTAAAGCTCCCTGCCTTTTCAATGCACTGCTGGCATGCTTTATTGAAGGCGTTCCGAGACAACTTTCCTGGGTTTTGACTTCGTCCTGATGAAGCCCCTGTTGGGAAATTCGTTTGGGAGTCAGCAGCAGCTGCTGGACTTTTGCGATTGCCTTCACTGTGCACTGAATGCCAGGACGGCATGTGTACGTTAAAACAACGAGCTGGGCAAGAGCAGGAAGAGAGCACGGGAAGCAGAGAGCATCTGGCATCTTGCCCTGGAAAGGGCAGTGTTTTTGGAGAGTGCAGCAAATCCGTGTTTCTGGACAAGGGAGGCATAAGTGCGCTGCGCTCCTAAGCTATCTCCCTGCTAAGACACACTGCCAAAGCTTTTCGCTATGATGCAGTCTAGTGCAGACGCACACTACGGCTCTCGGCTCTCTGTCCGAAGCGAAGCGCCGGTCGCCGGCGTCTTTCGGCTGAAGCAGCGCTTCGGAGCGTACGGCTGTTGTGTGCGCGAAGCAGCCGCTTTTCCTGCTCCGGGAGCCGCACAGAGCGGTAGCTTGCACGAGGGCGAAGAACGAAGCCGCAGAGCACCGGCCTTCTGCGCGCACCCTAAGGACTGCGAGAGGACCGTGGTGGCCGCTCGCCTGCCTCTTCAATTCCATTCTAGCATCCTTATGGAAGGTGTTCCAGGACAATTTTCCTGAGTTTTGAATTCCTCCTGATGCAGCCCCTCCTGGGAAACTCCTACTCGTCCTCTGAGTCTCCGAGTGCAGAGACCTCGATGGCAACTGCAGAAATGAAGGGCTGCGTTGAGTTGTCGAGAAGCAAGAACATAGCCAGCGCCTTGTGTTTGGGAGTCAGCAGGTGCTGGACTTTTGCGATTGCCTTCACTGTGCACTGAATGCCAGGACGGCATGTGCACGTTAAAACAACGAGCTGGGCAAGAGCAGGAAGGGAGCACGGGCATCAGAGAGCATCTGACATCTTGCCCTGGAAAGAGCAGTGTTTTTGGAGTGTGCAGTAAAATCGTGTTTCTGGACAAGGGAGGCATAAGTGCGCTGCGCTCCTAAGCTATCTCCCTGCGAGACACACTGGCAAAGCTTTTCGTTATCATGCAGTCTAGTGCAGACGCACACTGCGGCTCTCCGGAGCTGTCCGAAGCGAAGCGCCGGTCGCCGGCGTCTTTCGGCTGAAGCAGCGCTTCGGGGCGTACGGCTGCCGCTCCGCTGTTGTGTGCGCGAGGCAGCCGCTTCTCCTGCTCCGTGAGCCGGACAGAGCGGTAGCTTGTACGAGGGCGAAGAACGTTGCCGTAGGGAGACGACATTGTGTGTACAGCCTTGGGACTGCTAGATGACAGTGGCTAAAGCTCCCTGCCTTTTCAATGCACTGCTGGCATGCTTTATTGAAGGCGTTCCGAGACAACTTTCCTGGGTTTTGACTTCGTCCTGATGAAGCCCCTGTTGGGAAATTCGTTTGGGAGTCAGCAGCTGCTGGACTTTTGCGATTGCCTTCACTGTGCACTGAATGCCAGGACGGCATGTGTACGTTAAAACAACGAGCTGGGCAAGAGCAGGAAGAGAGCACGGGAAGCAGAGAGCATCTGGCATCTTGCCCTGGAAAGGGCAGTGTTTTTGGAGAGTGCAGCAAATCCGTGTTTCTGGACAAGGGAGGCATAAGTGCGCTGCGCTCCTAAGCTATCTCCCTGCTAAGACACACTGCCAAAGCTTTTCGCTATGATGCAGTCTAGTGCAGACGCACACTACGGCTCTCGGCTCTCTGTCCGAAGCGAAGCGCCGGTCGCCGGCGTCTTTCGGCTGAAGCAGCGCTTCGGAGCGTACGGCTGTTGTGTGCGCGAAGCAGCCGCTTTTCCTGCTCCGGGAGCCGCACAGAGCGGTAGCTTGCACGAGGGCGAAGAACGAAGCCGCAGAGCACCGGCCTTCTGCGCGCACCCTAAGGACTGCGAGAGGACCGTGGTGGCCGCTCGCCTGCCTCTTCAATTCCATTCTAGCATCCTTAGGGAAGGTGTTCCAGGACAATTTTCCTGAGTTTTGAATTCGTCCTGATGCAGCCCCTCCTGGGAAACTCCTACTCGTCCTCTGAGTCTCCGAGTGCAGAGACCTCGATGGCAACTGCAGAAATGAAGGGCTGCGTTGAGTTGTCGAGAAGCAAGAACATAGCCAGCGCCTTGTGTTTGGGAGTCAGCAGGTGCTGGACTTTTGCGATTGCCTTCACTGTGCACTGAATGCCAGGACGGCATGTGCACGTTAAAACAACGAGCTGGGCAAGAGCAGGAAGGGAGCACGGGCATCAGAGAGCATCTGACATCTTGCCCTGGAAAGAGCAGTGTTTTTGGAGTGTGCAGTAAAATCGTGTTTCTGGACAAGGGAGGCATAAGTGCGCTGCGCTCCTAAGCTATCTCCCTGCGAGACACACTGGCAAAGCTTTTCGTTATCATGCAGTCTAGTGCAGACGCACACTGCGGCTCTCCGGAGCTGTCCGAAGCGAAGCGCCGGTCGCCGGCGTCTTTCGGCTGAAGCAGCGCTTCGGGGCGTACGGCTGCCGCTCCGCTGTTGTGTGCGCGAGGCAGCCGCTTCTCCTGCTCCGTGAGCCGGACAGAGCGGTAGCTTGTACGAGGGCGAAGAACGTTGCCGCAGGGAGACGACATTGTGTGTACAGCCTTGGGACTGCTAGATGACAGTGGCTAAAGCTCCCTGCCTTTTCAATGCACTGCTGGCATGCTTTATTGAAGGCGTTCCGAGACAACTTTCCTGGGTTTTGACTTCGTCCTGATGAAGCCCCTGTTGGGAAATTCGTTTGGGAGTCAGCAGCACCTGGACTTTTGCGATTGCCTTCACTGTGCACTGAATGCCAGGACGGCATGTGCACGTTAAAACAACGAGCTGGGCAAGAGCAGAAAGGGAGCACGGGCATCAGAGAGCATCTGACATCTTGCCCTGGAAAGAGCAGTGTTTTTGGAGAGTGCAGTAAAATCGTGTTTCTGGACAAGGGAGGCATAAGTGCGCTGCGCTCCTAAGCTATCTCCCTGCGAGACACACTGCTAAAGCTTTTCGCTATGATGCAGTCTAGTGCAGACGCACACTACGGCTCTCCGGAGCTGTCCGAAGCGAAGCGCCGGTCGCCGGCGTCTTTCGGCTGAAGCAGCGCTTCGGGGCGTACGGCTGCCGCTCCGCTGTTGTGTGCGCGAGGCAGCCGCTTTTCCTGCTCCGCGAGCCGGACAGAGCGGTAGCTTGTACGAGGGCGAAGAACGAAGCCGCAGAGCACCGGCCTTCTGCGCGCACCCTAAGGACTGCGAGAGGACCGTGGTGGCCGCTCGCCTGCCCCTTCCATTCCATTCTAGCATCCTTAGGGAAGGTGTTCCAGGACAAATTCCCTGAGTTTTGAATTCGTCCTGATGCAGCCCCTCCTGGGAAACAACTGCTCGTCGTCTGAGTCTCCGAGTGCAGAGACCTCGATGGCAACTGCAGAAATGAAGGGCTGCGTTGAGTTGTCGAGAAGCAAGAACATAGCCAGCGCCTTGTGTTTGGGAGTCAGCAGGTGCTGGACTTTTGCGATTGCTTTCACTGTGCACTGAATGCCAGGACGGCATGTGCACGTTAAAACAACGAGCTGGGCAAGAGCAGGAAGGGAGCACGGGCATCAGAGAGCATCTGACATCTTGCCCTGGAAAGAGCAGTGTTTTTGGAGTGTGCAGTAAAATCGTGTTTCTGGACAAGGGAGGCATAAGTGCGCTGCGCTCCTAAGCTATCTCCCTGCGAGACACACTGGCAAAGCTTTTCGTTATCATGCAGTCTAGTGCAGACGCACACTGCGGCTCTCCGGAGCTGTCCGAAGCGAAGCGCCGGTCGCCGGCGTCTTTCGGCTGAAGCAGCGCTTCGGGGCGTACGGCTGCCGCTCCGCTGTTGTGTGCGCGAGGCAGCCGCTTCTCCTGCTCCGTGAGCCGGACAGAGCGGTAGCTTGTACGAGGGCGAAGAACGAAGCCGCAGGGAGACGACATTGTGTGTACAGCCTTGGGACTGCTAGATGACAGTGGCTAAAGCTCCCTGCCTTTTCAATGCACTGCTGGCATGCTTTATTGAAGGCGTTCCGAGACAACTTTCCTGGGTTTTGACTTCGTCCTGATGAAGCCCCTGTTGGGAAATTCGTTTGGGAGTCAGCAGCAGCTGCTGGACTTTTGCGATTGCCTTCACTGTGCACTGAATGCCAGGACGGCATGTGTACGTTAAAACAACGAGCTGGGCAAGAGCAGGAAGAGAGCACGGGAAGCAGAGAGCATCTGGCATCTTGCCCTGGAAAGGGCAGTGTTTTTGGAGAGTGCAGCAAATCCGTGTTTCTGGACAAGGGAGGCATAAGTGCGCTGCGCTCCTAAGCTATCTCCCTGCTAAGACACACTGCCAAAGCTTTTCGCTATGATGCAGTCTAGTGCAGACGCACACTACGGCTCTCGGCTCTCTGTCCGAAGCGAAGCGCCGGTCGCCGGCGTCTTTCGGCTGAAGCAGCGCTTCGGAGCGTACGGCTGTTGTGTGCGCGAAGCAGCCGCTTTTCCTGCTCCGGGAGCCGCACAGAGCGGTAGCTTGCACGAGGGCGAAGAACGAAGCCGCAGAGCACCGGCCTTCTGCGCGCACCCTAAGGACTGCGAGAGGACCGTGGTGGCCGCTCGCCTGCCTCTTCAATTCCATTCTAGCATCCTTATGGAAGGTGTTCCAGGACAATTTTCCTGAGTTTTGAATTCGTCCTGATGCAGCCCCTCCTGGGAAACTCCTACTCGTCCTCTGAGTCTCCGAGTGCAGAGACCTCGATGGCAACTGCAGAAATGAAGGGCTGCGTTGAGTTGTCGAGAAGCAAGAACATAGCCAGCGCCTTGTGTTTGGGAGTCAGCAGGTGCTGGACTTTTGCGATTGCCTTCACTGTGCACTGAATGCCAGGACGGCATGTGCACGTTAAAACAACGAGCTGGGCAAGAGCAGGAAGGGAGCACGGGCATCAGAGAGCATCTGACATCTTGCCCTGGAAAGAGCAGTGTTTTTGGAGTGTGCAGTAAAATCGTGTTTCTGGACAAGGGAGGCATAAGTGCGCTGCGCTCCTAAGCTATCTCCCTGCGAGACACACTGGCAAAGCTTTTCGTTATCATGCAGTCTAGTGCAGACGCACACTGCGGCTCTCCGGAGCTGTCCGAAGCGAAGCGCCGGTCGCCGGCGTCTTTCGGCTGAAGCAGCGCTTCGGGGCGTACGGCTGCCGCTCCGCTGTTGTGTGCGCGAGGCAGCCGCTTCTCCTGCTCCGTGAGCCGGACAGAGCGGTAGCTTGTACGAGGGCGAAGAACGAAGCCGCAGGGAGACGACATTGTGTGTACAGCCTTGGGACTGCTAGATGACAGTGGCTAAAGCTCCCTGCCTTTTCAATGCACTGCTGGCATGCTTTATTGAAGGCGTTCCGAGACAACTTTCCTGGGTTTTGACTTCGTCCTGATGAAGCCCCTGTTGGGAAATTCGTTTGGGAGTCAGCAGCACCTGGACTTTTGCGATTGCCTTCACTGTGCACTGAATGCCAGGACGGCATGTGCACGTTAAAACAACGAGCTGGGCAAGAGCAGAAAGGGAGCACGGGCATCAGAGAGCATCTGACATCTTGCCCTGGAAAGAGCAGTGTTTTTGGAGAGTGCAGTAAAATCGTGTTTCTGGACAAGGGAGGCATAAGTGCGCTGCGCTCCTAAGCTATCTCCCTGCGAGACACACTGCTAAAGCTTTTCGCTATGATGCAGTCTAGTGCAGACGCACACTACGGCTCTCCGGAGCTGTCCGAAGCGAAGCGCCGGTCGCCGGCGTCTTTCGGCTGAAGCAGCGCTTCGGGGCGTACGGCTGCCGCTCCGCTGTTGTGTGCGCGAGGCAGCCGCTTTTCCTGCTCCGCGAGCCGCACAGAGCGGTAGCTTGTACGAGGGCGAAGAACGAAGCCGCAGAGCACCGGCCTTCTGCGCGCACCCTAAGGACTGCGAGAGGACCGTGGTGGCCGCTCGCCTGCCCCTTCCATTCCATTCTAGCATCCTTAGGGAAGGTGTTCCAGGACAAATTCCCTGAGTTTTGAATTCGTCCTGATGCAGCCCCTCCTGGGAAACAACTGCTCGTCGTCTGAGTCTCCGAGTGCAGAGACCTCGATGGCAACTGCAGAAATGAAGGGCTGCGTTGAGTTGTCGAGAAGCAAGAACATAGCCAGCGCCTTGTGTTTGGGAGTCAGCAGCTGCTGGACTTTTGCGATTGCTTTCACTGTGCACTGAATGCCAGGACGGCATGTGCACGTTAAAACAACGAGCTGGGCAAGAGCAGGAAGGGAGCACGGGCATCAGAGAGCATCTGACATCTTGCCCTGGAAAGAGCAGTGTTTTTGGAGTGTGCAGTAAAATCGTGTTTCTGGACAAGGGAGGCATAAGTGCGCTGCGCTCCTAAGCTATCTCCCTGCGAGACACACTGGCAAAGCTTTTCGTTATCATGCAGTCTAGTGCAGACGCACACTGCGGCTCTCCGGAGCTGTCCGAAGCGAAGCGCCGGTCGCCGGCGTCTTTCGGCTGAAGCAGCGCTTCGGGGCGTACGGCTGCCGCTCCGCTGTTGTGTGCGCGAGGCAGCCGCTTCTCCTGCTCCGTGAGCCGGACAGAGCGGTAGCTTGTACGAGGGCGAAGAACGTTGCCGCAGGGAGACGACATTGTGTGTACAGCCTTGGGACTGCTAGATGACAGTGGCTAAAGCTCCCTGCCTTTTCAATGCACTGCTGGCATGCTTTATTGAAGGCGTTCCGAGACAACTTTCCTGGGTTTTGACTTCGTCCTGATGAAGCCCCTGTTGGGAAATTCGTTTGGGAGTCAGCAGCAGCTGCTGGACTTTTGCGATTGCCTTCACTGTGCACTGAATGCCAGGACGGCATGTGTACGTTAAAACAACGAGCTGGGCAAGAGCAGGAAGAGAGCACGGGAAGCAGAGAGCATCTGGCATCTTGCCCTGGAAAGGGCAGTGTTTTTGGAGAGTGCAGCAAATCCGTGTTTCTGGACAAGGGAGGCATAAGTGCGCTGCGCTCCTAAGCTATCTCCCTGCTAAGACACACTGCCAAAGCTTTTCGCTATGATGCAGTCTAGTGCAGACGCACACTACGGCTCTCGGCTCTCTGTCCGAAGCGAAGCGCCGGTCGCCGGCGTCTTTCGGCTGAAGCAGCGCTTCGGAGCGTACGGCTGTTGTGTGCGCGAAGCAGCCGCTTTTCCTGCTCCGGGAGCCGCACAGAGCGGTAGCTTGCACGAGGGCGAAGAACGAAGCCGCAGAGCACCGGCCTTCTGCGCGCACCCTAAGGACTGCGAGAGGACCGTGGTGGCCGCTCGCCTGCCTCTTCAATTCCATTCTAGCATCCTTATGGAAGGTGTTCCAGGACAATTTTCCTGAGTTTTGAATTCGTCCTGATGCAGCCCCTCCTGGGAAACTCCTACTCGTCCTCTGAGTCTCCGAGTGCAGAGACCTCGATGGCAACTGCAGAAATGAAGGGCTGCGTTGAGTTGTCGAGAAGCAAGAACATAGCCAGCGCCTTGTGTTTGGGAGTCAGCAGCTGCTGGACTTTTGCGATTGCCTTCACTGTGCACTGAATGCCAGGACGGCATGTGCACGTTAAAACAACGAGCTGGGCAAGAGCAGGAAGGGACCACGGGCATCAGAGAGCATCTGGCATCTTGCCCTGGAAAGAGCAGTGTTTTTGGAGTGTGCAGTAAAATCGTGTTTCTGGACAAGGGAGGCATAAGTGCCCTGCGCTCCTAAGCTATCTCCCTGCGAGACACACTGGCAAAGCTTTTCGTTATCATGCAGTCTAGTGCAGACGCACACTGCGGCTCTCCGGAGCTGTCCGAAGCGAAGCGCCGGTCGCCGGCGTCTTTCGGCTGAAGCAGCGCTTCGGGGCGTACGGCTGCCGCTCCGCTGTTGTGTGCGCGAGGCAGCCGCTTCTCCTGCTCCGTGAGCCGGACAGAGCGGTAGCTTGTACGAGGGCGAAGAACGTTGCCGCAGGGAGACGACATTGTGTGTACAGCCTTGGGACTGCTAGATGACAGTGGCTAAAGCTCCCTGCCTTTTCAATGCACTGCTGGCATGCTTTATTGAAGGCGTTCCGAGACAACTTTCCTGGGTTTTGACTTCGTCCTGATGAAGCCCCTGTTGGGAAATTCGTTTGGGAGTCAGCAGCAGCTGCTGGACTTTTGCGATTGCCTTCACTGTGCACTGAATGCCAGGACGGCATGTGCACGTTAAAACAACGAGCTGGGCAAGAGCAGAAAGGGAGCACGGGCATCAGAGAGCATCTGACATCTTGCCCTGGAAAGAGCAGTGTTTTTGGAGTGTGCAGTAAAATCGTGTTTCTGGACAAGGGAGGCATAAGTGCGCTGCGCTCCTAAGGTATCTCCCTGCGAGACACACTGCCAAAGCTTTTCGTTATCATGCAGTCTAGTGCAGACGCACACTGCGGCTCTCCGGAGCTGTCCGAAGCGAAGCGCCGGTCGCCGGCGTCTTTCGGCTGAAGCAGCGCTTCGGGGCGTACGGCTGCCGCTCCGCTGTTGTGTGCGCGAGGCAGCCGCTTCTCCTGCTCCGGGAGCCGGACAGAGCGGTAGCTTGTACGAGGGCGAAGAACGTTGCCGCAGGGAGACGACATTGTGTGTACAGCCTTGGGACTGCTAGATGACAGTGGCTAAAGCTCCCTGCCTTTTCAATGCACTGCTGGCATGCTTTATTGAAGGCGTTCCGAGACAACTTTCCTGGGTTTTGACTTCGTCCTGATGAAGCCCCTGTTGGGAAATTCGTTTGGGAGTCAGCAGCTGCTGGACTTTTGCGATTGCCTTCACTGTGCACTGAATGCCAGGACGGCATGTGTACGTTAAAACAACGAGCTGGGCAAGAGCAGGAAGAGAGCACGGGAAGCAGAGAGCATCTGGCATCTTGCCCTGGAAAGGGCAGTGTTTTTGGAGAGTGCAGCAAATCCGTGTTTCTGGACAAGGGAGGCATAAGTGCGCTGCGCTCCTAAGCTATCTCCCTGCTAAGACACACTGCCAAAGCTTTTCGCTATGATGCAGTCTAGTGCAGACGCACACTACGGCTCTCGGCTCTCTGTCCGAAGCGAAGCGCCGGTCGACGGCGTCTTTCGGCTGAAGCAGCGCTTCGGAGCGTACGGCTGTTGTGTGCGCGAAGCAGCCGCTTTTCCTGCTCCGGGAGCCGCACAGAGCGGTAGCTTGCACGAGGGCGAAGAACGAAGCCGCAGAGCACCGGCCTTCTGCGCGCACCCTAAGGACTGCGAGAGGACCGTGGTGGCCGCTCGCCTGCCTCTTCAATTCCATTCTAGCATCCTTATGGAAGGTGTTCCAGGACAATTTTCCTGAGTTTTGAATTCGTCCTGATGCAGCCCCTCCTGGGAAACTCCTACTCGTCCTCTGAGTCTCCGAGTGCAGAGACCTCGATGGCAACTGCAGAAATGAAGGGCTGCGTTGAGTTGTCGAGAAGCAAGAACATAGCCAGCGCCTTGTGTTTGGGAGTCAGCAGGTGCTGGACTTTTGCGATTGCCTTCACTGTGCACTGAATGCCAGGACGGCATGTGCACGTTAAAACAACGAGCTGGGCAAGAGCAGGAAGGGACCACGGGCATCAGAGAGCATCTGGCATCTTGCCCTGGAAAGAGCAGTGTTTTTGGAGTGTGCAGTAAAATCGTGTTTCTGGACAAGGGAGGCATAAGTGCGCTGCGCTCCTAAGCTATCTCCCTGCGAGACACACTGGCAAAGCTTTTCGTTATCATGCAGTCTAGTGCAGACGCACACTGCGGCTCTCCGGAGCTGTCCGAAGCGAAGCGCCGGTCGCCGGCGTCTTTCGGCTGAAGCAGCGCTTCGGGGCGTACGGCTGCCGCTCCGCTGTTGTGTGCGCGAGGCAGCCGCTTCTCCTGCTCCGTGAGCCGGACAGAGCGGTAGCTTGTACGAGGGCGAAGAACGTTGCCGCAGGGAGACGACATTGTGTGTACAGCCTTGGGACTGCTAGATGACAGTGGCTAAAGCTCCCTGCCTTTTCAATGCACTGCTGGCATGCTTTATTGAAGGCGTTCCGAGACAACTTTCCTGGGTTTTGACTTCGTCCTGATGAAGCCCCTGTTGGGAAATTCGTTTGGGAGTCAGCAGCTGCTGGACTTTTGCGATTGCCTTCACTGTGCACTGAATGCCAGGACGGCATGTGTACGTTAAAACAACGAGCTGGGCAAGAGCAGGAAGAGAGCACGGGAAGCAGAGAGCATCTGGCATCTTGCCCTGGAAAGGGCAGTGTTTTTGGAGAGTGCAGCAAATCCGTGTTTCTGGACAAGGGAGGCATAAGTGCGCTGCGCTCCTAAGCTATCTCCCTGCTAAGACACACTGCCAAAGCTTTTCGCTATGATGCAGTCTAGTGCAGACGCACACTACGGCTCTCGGCTCTCTGTCCGAAGCGAAGCGCCGGTCGCCGGCGTCTTTCGGCTGAAGCAGCGCTTCGGAGCGTACGGCTGTTGTGTGCGCGAAGCAGCCGCTTTTCCTGCTCCGGGAGCCGCACAGAGCGGTAGCTTGCACGAGGGCGAAGAACGAAGCCGCAGAGCACCGGCCTTCTGCGCGCACCCTAAGGACTGCGAGAGGACCGTGGTGGCCGCTCGCCTGCCTCTTCAATTCCATTCTAGCATCCTTAGGGAAGGTGTTCCAGGACAATTTTCCTGAGTTTTGAATTCGTCCTGATGCAGCCCCTCCTGGGAAACTCCTACTCGTCCTCTGAGTCTCCGAGTGCAGAGACCTCGATGGCAACTGCAGAAATGAAGGGCTGCGTTGAGTTGTCGAGAAGCAAGAACATAGCCAGCGCCTTGTGTTTGGGAGTCAGCAGGTGCTGGACTTTTGCGATTGCCTTCACTGTGCACTGAATGCCAGGACGGCATGTGCACGTTAAAACAACGAGCTGGGCAAGAGCAGGAAGGGACCACGGGCATCAGAGAGCATCTGACATCTTGCCCTGGAAAGAGCAGTGTTTTTGGAGAGTGCAGTAAAATCGTGTTTCTGGACAAGGGAGGCATAAGTGCGCT
The DNA here is from genome assembly GCF_050655825.1 of Lonchura striata. Classification (NCBI taxonomy): domain Eukaryota; kingdom Metazoa; phylum Chordata; class Aves; order Passeriformes; family Estrildidae; genus Lonchura; species Lonchura striata. Next base: position 103,613 of record NC_140712.1, read on the forward strand.
GCGCTCCTAAGGTATCTCCCTGCGAGACACACTGCTAAAGCTTTTCGCTATGATGCAGTCTAGTGCAGACGCACACTACGGCTCTCCGGAGCTGTCCGAAGCGAAGCGCCGGTCGCCGGCGTCTTTCGGCTGAAGCAGCGCTTCGGGGCGTACGGCTGCCGCTCCGCTGTTGTGTGCGCGAGGCAGCCGCTTTTCCTGCTCCGCGAGCCGGACAGAGCGGTAGCTTGTACGAGGGCGAAGAACGAAGCCGCAGAGCACCGGCCTTCTGCGCGCACCCTAAGGACTGCGAGAGGACCGTGGTGGCCGCTCGCCTGCCCCTTCCATTCCATTCTAGCATCCTTAGGGAAGGTGTTCAAGGACAAATTCCCTGAGTTTTGAATTCGTCCTGATGCAGCCCCTCCTGGGAAACAACTGCTCGTCGTCTGAGTCTCCGAGTGCAGAGACCTCGATGGCAACTGCAGAAATGAAGGGCTGCGTTGAGTTGTCGAGAAGCAAGAACATAGCCAGCGCCTTGTGTTTGGGAGTCAGCAGCTGCTGGACTTTTGCGATTGCTTTCACTGTGCACTGAATGCCAGGACGGCATGTGCACGTTAAAACAACGAGCTGGGCAAGAGCAGGAAGGGAGCACGGGCATCAGAGAGCATCTGACATCTTGCCCTGGAAAGAGCAGTGTTTTTGGAGTGTGCAGTAAAATCGTGTTTCTGGACAAGGGAGGCATAAGTGCGCTGCGCTCCTAAGCTATCTCCCTGCGAGACACACTGCCAAAGCTTTTCGTTATCATGCAGTCTAGTGCAGACGCACACTGCGGCTCTCCGGAGCTGTCCGAAGCGAAGCGCCGGTCGCCGGCGTCTTTCGGCTGAAGCAGCGCTTCGGGGCGTACGGCTGCCGCTCCGCTGTTGTGTGCGCGAGGCAGCCGCTTCTCCTGCTCCGTGAGCCGGACAGAGCGGTAGCTTGTACGAGGGCGAAGAACGAAGCCGCAGGGAGACGACATTGTGTGTACAGCCTTGGGACTGCTAGATGACAGTGGCTAAAGCTCCCTGCCTTTTCAATGCACTGCTGGCATGCTTTATTGAAGGCGTTCCGAGACAACTTTCCTGGGTTTTGACTTCGTCCTGATGAAGCCCCTGTTGGGAAATTCGTTTGGGAGTCAGCAGCAGCTGCTGGACTTTTGCGATTGCCTTCACTGTGCACTGAATGCCAGGACGGCATGTGTACGTTAAAACAACGAGCTGGGCAAGAGCAGGAAGAGAGCACGGGAAGCAGAGAGCATCTGGCATCTTGCCCTGGAAAGGGCAGTGTTTTTGGAGAGTGCAGCAAATCCGTGTTTCTGGACAAGGGAGGCATAAGTGCGCTGCGCTCCTAAGCTATCTCCCTGCTAAGACACACTGCCAAAGCTTTTCGCTATGATGCAGTCTAGTGCAGACGCACACTACGGCTCTCGGCTCTCTGTCCGAAGCGAAGCGCCGGTCGCCGGCGTCTTTCGGCTGAAGCAGCGCTTCGGAGCGTACGGCTGTTGTGTGCGCGAAGCAGCCGCTTTTCCTGCTCCGGGAGCCGCACAGAGCGGTAGCTTGCACGAGGGCGAAGAACGAAGCCGCAGAGCACCGGCCTTCTGCGCGCACCCTAAGGACTGCGAGAGGACCGTGGTGGCCGCTCGCCTGCCTCTTCAATTCCATTCTAGCATCCTTATGGAAGGTGTTCCAGGACAATTTTCCTGAGTTTTGAATTCGTCCTGATGCAGCCCCTCCTGGGAAACTCCTACTCGTCCTCTGAGTCTCCGAGTGCAGAGACCTCGATGGCAACTGCAGAAATGAAGGGCTGCGTTGAGTTGTCGAGAAGCAAGAACATAGCCAGCGCCTTGTGTTTGGGAGTCAGCAGCTGCTGGACTTTTGCGATTGCCTTCACTGTGCACTGAATGCCAGGACGGCATGTGCACGTTAAAACAACGAGCTGGGCAAGAGCAGGAAGGGAGCACGGGCATCAGAGAGCATCTGACATCTTGCCCTGGAAAGAGCAGTGTTTTTGGAGTGTGCAGTAAAATCGTGTTTCTGGACAAGGGAGGCATAAGTGCGCTGCGCTCCTAAGCTATCTCCCTGCGAGACACACTGGCAAAGCTTTTCGTTATCATGCAGTCTAGTGCAGACGCACACTGCGGCTCTCCGGAGCTGTCCGAAGCGAAGCGCCGGTCGCCGGCGTCTTTCGGCTGAAGCAGCGCTTCGGGGCGTACGGCTGCCGCTCCGCTGTTGTGTGCGCGAGGCAGCCGCTTCTCCTGCTCCGTGAGCCGGACAGAGCGGTAGCTTGTACGAGGGCGAAGAACGTTGCCGTAGGGAGACGACATTGTGTGTACAGCCTTGGGACTGCTAGATGACAGTGGCTAAAGCTCCCTGCCTTTTCAATGCACTGCTGGCATGCTTTATTGAAGGCGTTCCGAGACAACTTTCCTGGGTTTTGACTTCGTCCTGATGAAGCCCCTGTTGGGAAATTCGTTTGGGAGTCAGCAGCTGCTGGACTTTTGCGATTGCCTTCACTGTGCACTGAATGCCAGGACGGCATGTGTACGTTAAAACAACGAGCTGGGCAAGAGCAGGAAGAGAGCACGGGAAGCAGAGAGCATCTGGCATCTTGCCCTGGAAAGGGCAGTGTTTTTGGAGAGTGCAGCAAATCCGTGTTTCTGGACAAGGGAGGCATAAGTGCGCTGCGCTCCTAAGCTATCTCCCTGCTAAGACACACTGGCAAAGCTTTTCGCTATGATGCAGTCTAGTGCAGACGCACACTACGGCTCTCGGCTCTCTGTCCGAAGCGAAGCGCCGGTCGCCGGCGTCTTTCGGCTGAAGCAGCGCTTCGGAGCGTACGGCTGTTGTGTGCGCGAAGCAGCCGCTTTTCCTGCTCCGGGAGCCGCACAGAGCGGTAGCTTGCACGAGGGCGAAGAACGAAGCCGCAGAGCACCGGCCTTCTGCGCGCACCCTAAGGACTGCGAGAGGACCGTGGTGGCCGCTCGCCTGCCTCTTCAATTCCATTCTAGCATCCTTATGGAAGGTGTTCCAGGACAATTTTCCTGAGTTTTGAATTCGTCCTGATGCAGCCCCTCCTGGGAAACTCCTACTCGTCCTCTGAGTCTCCGACATGCAGAGACCTCGATGGCAACTGCAGAAATGAAGGGCTGCGTTGAGTTGTCGAGAAGCAAGAACATAGCCAGCGCCTTGTGTTTGGGAGTCAGCAGGTGCTGGACTTTTGCGATTGCCTTCACTGTGCACTGAATGCCAGGACGGCATGTGCACGTTAAAACAACGAGCTGGGCAAGAGCAGGAAGGGAGCACGGGCATCAGAGAGCATCTGACATCTTGCCCTGGAAAGAGCAGTGTTTTTGGAGAGTGCAGTAAAATCGTGTTTCTGGACAAGGGAGGCATAAGTGCGCTGCGCTCCTAAGGTATCTCCCTGCGAGACACACTGGCAAAGCTTTTCGTTATCATGCAGTCTAGTGCAGACGCACACTGCGGCTCTCCGGAGCTGTCCGAAGCGAAGCGCCGGTCGCCGGCGTCTTTCGGCTGAAGCAGCGCTTCGGGGCGTACGGCTGCCGCTCCGCTGTTGTGTGCGCGAGCCAGCCGCTTCTCCTGCTCCGCGAGCCGGACAGAGCGGTAGCTTGTACGAGGGCGAAGAACGAAGCCGCAGAGCACCGGCCTTCTGCGCGCACCCTAAGGACTGCGAGAGGACCGTGGTGGCCGCTCGCCTGCCCCTTCCATTCCATTCTAGCATCCTTAGGGAAGGTGTTCAAGGACAAATTCCCTGAGTTTTGAATTCGTCCTGATGCAGCCCCTCCTGGGAAACAACTGCTCGTCGTCTGAGTCTCCGAGTGCAGAGACCTCGATGGCAACTGCAGAAATGAAGGGCTGCGTTGAGTTGTCGAGAAGCAAGAACATAGCCAGCGCCTTGTGTTTGGGAGTCAGCAGCTGCTGGACTTTTGCGATTGCTTTCACTGTGCACTGAATGCCAGGACGGCATGTGCACGTTAAAACAACGAGCTGGGCAAGAGCAGGAAGGGAGCACGGGCATCAGAGAGCATCTGACATCTTGCCCTGGAAAGAGCAGTGTTTTTGGAGTGTGCAGTAAAATCGTGTTTCTGGACAAGGGAGGCATAAGTGCGCTGCGCTCCTAAGCTATCTCCCTGCGAGACACACTGGCAAAGCTTTTCGTTATCATGCAGTCTAGTGCAGACGCACACTGCGGCTCTCCGGAGCTGTCCGAAGCGAAGCGCCGGTCGCCGGCGTCTTTCGGCTGAAGCAGCGCTTCGGGGCGTACGGCTGCCGCTCCGCTGTTGTGTGCGCGAGGCAGCCGCTTCTCCTGCTCCGTGAGCCGGACAGAGCGGTAGCTTGTACGAGGGCGAAGAACGTTGCCGTAGGGAGACGACATTGTGTGTACAGCCTTGGGACTGCTAGATGACAGTGGCTAAAGCTCCCTGCCTTTTCAATGCACTGCTGGCATGCTTTATTGAAGGCGTTCCGAGACAACTTTCCTGGGTTTTGACTTCGTCCTGATGAAGCCCCTGTTGGGAAATTCGTTTGGGAGTCAGCAGCTGCTGGACTTTTGCGATTGCCTTCACTGTGCACTGAATGCCAGGACGGCATGTGTACGTTAAAACAACGAGCTGGGCAAGAGCAGGAAGAGAGCACGGGAAGCAGAGAGCATCTGGCATCTTGCCCTGGAAAGGGCAGTGTTTTTGGAGAGTGCAGCAAATCCGTGTTTCTGGACAAGGGAGGCATAAGTGCGCTGCGCTCCTAAGCTATCTCCCTGCTAAGACACACTGCCAAAGCTTTTCGCTATGATGCAGTCTAGTGCAGACGCACACTACGGCTCTCGGCTCTCTGTCCGAAGCGAAGCGCCGGTCGCCGGCGTCTTTCGGCTGAAGCAGCGCTTCGGAGCGTACGGCTGTTGTGTGCGCGAAGCAGCCGCTTTTCCTGCTCCGGGAGCCGCACAGAGCGGTAGCTTGCACGAGGGCGAAGAACGAAGCCGCAGAGCACCGGCCTTCTGCGCGCACCCTAAGGACTGCGAGAGGACCGTGGTGGCCGCTCGCCTGCCTCTTCAATTCCATTCTAGCATCCTTATGGAAGGTGTTCCAGGACAATTTTCCTGAGTTTTGAATTCGTCCTGATGCAGCCCCTCCTGGGAAACTCCTACTCGTCCTCTGAGTCTCCGACATGCAGAGACCTCGATGGCAACTGCAGAAATGAAGGGCTGCGTTGAGTTGTCGAGAAGCAAGAACATAGCCAGCGCCTTGTGTTTGGGAGTCAGCAGGTGCTGGACTTTTGCGATTGCCTTCACTGTGCACTGAATGCCAGGACGGCATGTGCACGTTAAAACAACGAGCTGGGCAAGAGCAGGAAGGGAGCACGGGCATCAGAGAGCATCTGACATCTTGCCCTGGAAAGAGCAGTGTTTTTGGAGTGTGCAGTAAAATCGTGTTTCTGGACAAGGGAGGCATAAGTGCGCTGCGCTCCTAAGGTATCTCCCTGCGAGACACACTGGCAAAGCTTTTCGTTATCATGCAGTCTAGTGCAGACGCACACTGCGGCTCTCCGGAGCTGTCCGAAGCGAAGCGCCGGTCGCCGGCGTCTTTCGGCTGAAGCAGCGCTTCGGGGCGTACGGCTGCCGCTCCGCTGTTGTGTGCGCGAGCCAGCCGCTTCTCCTGCTCCGCGAGCCGGACAGAGCGGTAGCTTGTACGAGGGCGAAGAACGAAGCCGCAGAGCACCGGCCTTCTGCGCGCACCCTAAGGACTGCGAGAGGACCGTGGTGGCCGCTCGCCTGCCCCTTCCATTCCATTCTAGCATCCTTAGGGAAGGTGTTCAAGGACAAATTCCCTGAGTTTTGAATTCGTCCTGATGCAGCCCCTCCTGGGAAACAACTGCTCGTCGTCTGAGTCTCCGAGTGCAGAGACCTCGATGGCAACTGCAGAAATGAAGGGCTGCGTTGAGTTGTCGAGAAGCAAGAACATAGCCAGCGCCTTGTGTTTGGGAGTCAGCAGCTGCTGGACTTTTGCGATTGCTTTCACTGTGCACTGAATGCCAGGACGGCATGTGCACGTTAAAACAACGAGCTGGGCAAGAGCAGGAAGGGAGCACGGGCATCAGAGAGCATCTGACATCTTGCCCTGGAAAGAGCAGTGTTTTTGGAGTGTGCAGTAAAATCGTGTTTCTGGACAAGGGAGGCATAAGTGCCCTGCGCTCCTAAGCTATCTCCCTGCGAGACACACTGCCAAAGCTTTTCGTTATCATGCAGTCTAGTGCAGACGCACACTGCGGCTCTCCGGAGCTGTCCGAAGCGAAGCGCCGGTCGCCGGCGTCTTTCGGCTGAAGCAGCGCTTCGGGGCGTACGGCTGCCGCTCCGCTGTTGTGTGCGCGAGGCAGCCGCTTCTCCTGCTCCGTGAGCCGGACAGAGCGGTAGCTTGTACGAGGGCGAAGAACGTTGCCGCAGGGAGACGACATTGTGTGTACAGCCTTGGGACTGCTAGATGACAGTGGCTAAAGCTCCCTGCCTTTTCAATGCACTGCTGGCATGCTTTATTGAAGGCGTTCCGAGACAACTTTCCTGGGTTTTGACTTCGTCCTGATGAAGCCCCTGTTGGGAAATTCGTTTGGGAGTCAGCAGCAGCTGCTGGACTTTTGCGATTGCCTTCACTGTGCACTGAATGCCAGGACGGCATGTGTACGTTAAAACAACGAGCTGGGCAAGAGCAGGAAGAGAGCACGGGAAGCAGAGAGCATCTGGCATCTTGCCCTGGAAAGGGCAGTGTTTTTGGAGAGTGCAGCAAATCCGTGTTTCTGGACAAGGGAGGCATAAGTGCGCTGCGCTCCTAAGCTATCTCCCTGCTAAGACACACTGCCAAAGCTTTTCGCTATGATGCAGTCTAGTGCAGACGCACACTACGGCTCTCGGCTCTCTGTCCGAAGCGAAGCGCCGGTCGCCGGCGTCTTTCGGCTGAAGCAGCGCTTCGGAGCGTACGGCTGTTGTGTGCGCGAAGCAGCCGCTTTTCCTGCTCCGGGAGCCGCACAGAGCGGTAGCTTGCACGAGGGCGAAGAACGAAGCCGCAGAGCACCGGCCTTCTGCGCGCACCCTAAGGACTGCGAGAGGACCGTGGTGGCCGCTCGCCTGCCTCTTCAATTCCATTCTAGCATCCTTATGGAAGGTGTTCCAGGACAATTTTCCTGAGTTTTGAATTCGTCCTGATGCAGCCCCTCCTGGGAAACTCCTACTCGTCCTCTGAGTCTCCGAGTGCAGAGACCTCGATGGCAACTGCAGAAATGAAGGGCTGCGTTGAGTTGTCGAGAAGCAAGAACATAGCCAGCGCCTTGTGTTTGGGAGTCAGCAGGTGCTGGACTTTTGCGATTGCCTTCACTGTGCACTGAATGCCAGGACGGCATGTGCACGTTAAAACAACGAGCTGGGCAAGAGCAGGAAGGGAGCACGGGCATCAGAGAGCATCTGGCATCTTGCCCTGGAAAGAGCAGTGTTTTTGGAGTGTGCAGTAAAATCGTGTTTCTGGACAAGGGAGGCATAAGTGCGCTGCGCTCCTAAGCTATCTCCCTGCGAGACACACTGGCAAAGCTTTTCGTTATCATGCAGTCTAGTGCAGACGCACACTGCGGCTCTCCGGAGCTGTCCGAAGCGAAGCGCCGGTCGCCGGCGTCTTTCGGCTGAAGCAGCGCTTCGGGGCGTACGGCTGCCGCTCCGCTGTTGTGTGCGCGAGGCAGCCGCTTCTCCTGCTCCGTGAGCCGGACAGAGCGGTAGCTTGTACGAGGGCGAAGAACGTTGCCGCAGGGAGACGACATTGTGTGTACAGCCTTGGGACTGCTAGATGACAGTGGCTAAAGCTCCCTGCCTTTTCTATGCACTGCTGGCATGCTTTATTGAAGGCGTTCCGAGACAACTTTCCTGGGTTTTGACTTCGTCCTGATGAAGCCCCTGTTGGGAAATTCGTTTGGGAGTCAGCAGCACCTGGACTTTTGCGATTGCCTTCACTGTGCACTGAATGCCAGGACGGCATGTGCACGTTAAAACAACGAGCTGGGCAAGAGCAGAAAGGGAGCACGGGCATCAGAGAGCATCTGACATCTTGCCCTGGAAAGAGCAGTGTTTTTGGAGAGTGCAGTAAAATCGTGTTTCTGGACAAGGGAGGCATAAGTGCGCTGCGCTCCTAAGGTATCTCCCTGCGAGACACACTGCTAAAGCTTTTCGCTATGATGCAGTCTAGTGCAGACGCACACTACGGCTCTCGGCTCTCTGTCCGAAGCGAAGCGCCGGTCGCCGGCGTCTTTCGGCTGAAGCAGCGCTTCGGAGCGTACGGCTGTTGTGTGCGCGAAGCAGCCGCTTTTCCTGCTCCGGGAGCCGCACAGAGCGGTAGCTTGCACGAGGGCGAAGAACGAAGCCGCAGAGCACCGGCCTTCTGCGCGCACCCTAATGACTGCGAGAGGACCGTGGTGGCCGCTCGCCTGCCTCTTCAATTCCATTCTAGCATCCTTATGGAAGGTGTTCCAGGACAATTTTCCTGAGTTTTGAATTCGTCCTGATGCAGCCCCTCCTGGGAAACTCCTACTCGTCCTCTGAGTCTCCGAGTGCAGAGACCTCGATGGCAACTGCAGAAATGAAGGGCTGCGTTGAGTTGTCGAGAAGCAAGAACATAGCCAGCGCCTTGTGTTTGGGAGTCAGCAGCTGCTGGACTTTTGCGATTGCCTTCACTGTGCACTGAATGCCAGGACGGCATGTGCACGTTAAAACAACGAGCTGGGCAAGAGCAGGAAGGGAGCACGGGCATCAGAGAGCATCTGACATCTTGCCCTGGAAAGAGCAGTGTTTTTGGAGTGTGCAGTAAAATCGTGTTTCTGGACAAGGGAGGCATAAGTGCGCTGCGCTCCTAAGCTATCTCCCTGCGAGACACACTGGCAAAGCTTTTCGTTATCATGCAGTCTAGTGCAGACGCACACTGCGGCTCTCCGGAGCTGTCCGAAGCGAAGCGCCGGTCGCCGGCGTCTTTCGGCTGAAGCAGCGCTTCGGGGCGTACGGCTGCCGCTCCGCTGTTGTGTGCGCGAGGCAGCCGCTTCTCCTGCTCCGTGAGCCGGACAGAGCGGTAGCTTGTACGAGGGCGAAGAACGTTGCCGTAGGGAGACGACATTGTGTGTACAGCCTTGGGACTGCTAGATGACAGTGGCTAAAGCTCCCTGCCTTTTCAATGCACTGCTGGCATGCTTTATTGAAGGCGTTCCGAGACAACTTTCCTGGGTTTTGACTTCGTCCTGATGAAGCCCCTGTTGGGAAATTCGTTTGGGAGTCAGCAGCTGCTGGACTTTTGCGATTGCCTTCACTGTGCACTGAATGCCAGGACGGCATGTGTACGTTAAAACAACGAGCTGGGCAAGAGCAGGAAGAGAGCACGGGAAGCAGAGAGCATCTGGCATCTTGCCCTGGAAAGGGCAGTGTTTTTGGAGAGTGCAGCAAATCCGTGTTTCTGGACAAGGGAGGCATAAGTGCGCTGCGCTCCTAAGCTATCTCCCTGCTAAGACACACTGGCAAAGCTTTTCGCTATGATGCAGTCTAGTGCAGACGCACACTACGGCTCTCGGCTCTCTGTCCGAAGCGAAGCGCCGGTCGCCGGCGTCTTTCGGCTGAAGCAGCGCTTCGGAGCGTACGGCTGTTGTGTGCGCGAAGCAGCCGCTTTTCCTGCTCCGGGAGCCGCACAGAGCGGTAGCTTGCACGAGGGCGAAGAACGAAGCCGCAGAGCACCGGCCTTCTGCGCGCACCCTAAGGACTGCGAGAGGACCGTGGTGGCCGCTCGCCTGCCTCTTCAATTCCATTCTAGCATCCTTATGGAAGGTGTTCCAGGACAATTTTCCTGAGTTTTGAATTCGTCCTGATGCAGCCCCTCCTGGGAAACTCCTACTCGTCCTCTGAGTCTCCGACATGCAGAGACCTCGATGGCAACTGCAGAAATGAAGGGCTGCGTTGAGTTGTCGAGAAGCAAGAACATAGCCAGCGCCTTGTGTTTGGGAGTCAGCAGGTGCTGGACTTTTGCGATTGCCTTCACTGTGCACTGAATGCCAGGACGGCATGTGCACGTTAAAACAACGAGCTGGGCAAGAGCAGGAAGGGAGCACGGGCATCAGAGAGCATCTGACATCTTGCCCTGGAAAGAGCAGTGTTTTTGGAGAGTGCAGTAAAATCGTGTTTCTGGACAAGGGAGGCATAAGTGCGCTGCGCTCCTAAGGTATCTCCCTGCGAGACACACTGGCAAAGCTTTTCGTTATCATGCAGTCTAGTGCAGACGCACACTGCGGCTCTCCGGAGCTGTCCGAAGCGAAGCGCCGGTCGCCGGCGTCTTTCGGCTGAAGCAGCGCTTCGGGGCGTACGGCTGCCGCTCCGCTGTTGTGTGCGCGAGCCAGCCGCTTCTCCTGCTCCGCGAGCCGGACAGAGCGGTAGCTTGTACGAGGGCGAAGAACGAAGCCGCAGAGCACCGGCCTTCTGCGCGCACCCTAAGGACTGCGAGAGGACCGTGGTGGCCGCTCGCCTGCCCCTTCCATTCCATTCTAGCATCCTTAGGGAAGGTGTTCAAGGACAAATTCCCTGAGTTTTGAATTCGTCCTGATGCAGCCCCTCCTGGGAAACAACTGCTCGTCGTCTGAGTCTCCGAGTGCAGAGACCTCGATGGCAACTGCAGAAATGAAGGGCTGCGTTGAGTTGTCGAGAAGCAAGAACATAGCCAGCGCCTTGTGTTTGGGAGTCAGCAGCTGCTGGACTTTTGCGATTGCTTTCACTGTGCACTGAATGCCAGGACGGCATGTGCACGTTAAAACAACGAGCTGGGCAAGAGCAGGAAGGGAGCACGGGCATCAGAGAGCATCTGACATCTTGCCCTGGAAAGAGCAGTGTTTTTGGAGTGTGCAGTAAAATCGTGTTTCTGGACAAGGGAGGCATAAGTGCGCTGCGCTCCTAAGCTATCTCCCTGCGAGACACACTGGCAAAGCTTTTCGTTATCATGCAGTCTAGTGCAGACGCACACTGCGGCTCTCCGGAGCTGTCCGAAGCGAAGCGCCGGTCGCCGGCGTCTTTCGGCTGAAGCAGCGCTTCGGGGCGTACGGCTGCCGCTCCGCTGTTGTGTGCGCGAGGCAGCCGCTTCTCCTGCTCCGTGAGCCGGACAGAGCGGTAGCTTGTACGAGGGCGAAGAACGTTGCCGTAGGGAGACGACATTGTGTGTACAGCCTTGGGACTGCTAGATGACAGTGGCTAAAGCTCCCTGCCTTTTCAATGCACTGCTGGCATGCTTTATTGAAGGCGTTCCGAGACAACTTTCCTGGGTTTTGACTTCGTCCTGATGAAGCCCCTGTTGGGAAATTCGTTTGGGAGTCAGCAGCAGCTGCTGGACTTTTGCGATTGCCTTCACTGTGCACTGAATGCCAGGACGGCATGTGTACGTTAAAACAACGAGCTGGGCAAGAGCAGGAAGAGAGCACGGGAAGCAGAGAGCATCTGGCATCTTGCCCTGGAAAGGGCAGTGTTTTTGGAGAGTGCAGCAAATCCGTGTTTCTGGACAAGGGAGGCATAAGTGCGCTGCGCTCCTAAGCTATCTCCCTGCTAAGACACACTGCCAAAGCTTTTCGCTATGATGCAGTCTAGTGCAGACGCACACTACGGCTCTCGGCTCTCTGTCCGAAGCGAAGCGCCGGTCGCCGGCGTCTTTCGGCTGAAGCAGCGCTTCGGAGCGTACGGCTGTTGTGTGCGCGAAGCAGCCGCTTTTCCTGCTCCGGGAGCCGCACAGAGCGGTAGCTTGCACGAGGGCGAAGAACGAAGCCGCAGAGCACCGGCCTTCTGCGCGCACCCTAAGGACTGCGAGAGGACCGTGGTGGCCGCTCGCCTGCCTCTTCAATTCCATTCTAGCATCCTTATGGAAGGTGTTCCAGGACAATTTTCCTGAGTTTTGAATTCGTCCTGATGCAGCCCCTCCTGGGAAACTCCTACTCGTCCTCTGAGTCTCCGACATGCAGAGACCTCGATGGCAACTGCAGAAATGAAGGGCTGCGTTGAGTTGTCGAGAAGCAAGAACATAGCCAGCGCCTTGTGTTTGGGAGTCAGCAGGTGCTGGACTTTTGCGATTGCCTTCACTGTGCACTGAATGCCAGGACGGCATGTGCACGTTAAAACAACGAGCTGGGCAAGAGCAGGAAGGGAGCACGGGCATCAGAGAGCATCTGACATCTTGCCCTGGAAAGAGCAGTGTTTTTGGAGTGTGCAGTAAAATCGTGTTTCTGGACAAGGGAGGCATAAGTGCGCTGCGCTCCTAAGGTATCTCCCTGCGAGACACACTGGCAAAGCTTTTCGTTATCATGCAGTCTAGTGCAGACGCACACTGCGGCTCTCCGGAGCTGTCCGAAGCGAAGCGCCGGTCGCCGGCGTCTTTCGGCTGAAGCAGCGCTTCGGGGCGTACGGCTGCCGCTCCGCTGTTGTGTGCGCGAGCCAGCCGCTTCTCCTGCTCCGCGAGCCGGACAGAGCGGTAGCTTGTACGAGGGCGAAGAACGAAGCCGCAGAGCACCGGCCTTCTGCGCGCACCCTAAGGACTGCGAGAGGACCGTGGTGGCCGCTCGCCTGCCCCTTCCATTCCATTCTAGCATCCTTAGGGAAGGTGTTCAAGGACAAATTCCCTGAGTTTTGAATTCGTCCTGATGCAGCCCCTCCTGGGAAACAACTGCTCGTCGTCTGAGTCTCCGAGTGCAGAGACCTCGATGGCAACTGCAGAAATGAAGGGCTGCGTTGAGTTGTCGAGAAGCAAGAACATAGCCAGCGCCTTGTGTTTGGGAGTCAGCAGCTGCTGGACTTTTGCGATTGCTTTCACTGTGCACTGAATGCCAGGACGGCATGTGCACGTTAAAACAACGAGCTGGGCAAGAGCAGGAAGGGAGCACGGGCATCAGAGAGCATCTGACATCTTGCCCTGGAAAGAGCAGTGTTTTTGGAGTGTGCAGTAAAATCGTGTTTCTGGACAAGGGAGGCATAAGTGCCCTGCGCTCCTAAGCTATCTCCCTGCGAGACACACTGCCAAAGCTTTTCGTTATCATGCAGTCTAGTGCAGACGCACACTGCGGCTCTCCGGAGCTGTCCGAAGCGAAGCGCCGGTCGCCGGCGTCTTTCGGCTGAAGCAGCGCTTCGGGGCGTACGGCTGCCGCTCCGCTGTTGTGTGCGCGAGGCAGCCGCTTCTCCTGCTCCGTGAGCCGGACAGAGCGGTAGCTTGTACGAGGGCGAAGAACGTTGCCGCAGGGAGACGACATTGTGTGTACAGCCTTGGGACTGCTAGATGACAGTGGCTAAAGCTCCCTGCCTTTTCAATGCACTGCTGGCATGCTTTATTGAAGGCGTTCCGAGACAACTTTCCTGGGTTTTGACTTCGTCCTGATGAAGCCCCTGTTGGGAAATTCGTTTGGGAGTCAGCAGCAGCTGCTGGACTTTTGCGATTGCCTTCACTGTGCACTGAATGCCAGGACGGCATGTGTACGTTAAAACAACGAGCTGGGCAAGAGCAGGAAGAGAGCACGGGAAGCAGAGAGCATCTGGCATCTTGCCCTGGAAAGGGCAGTGTTTTTGGAGAGTGCAGCAAATCCGTGTTTCTGGACAAGGGAGGCATAAGTGCGCTGCGCTCCTAAGCTATCTCCCTGCTAAGACACACTGCCAAAGCTTTTCGCTATGATGCAGTCTAGTGCAGACGCACACTACGGCTCTCGGCTCTCTGTCCGAAGCGAAGCGCCGGTCGCCGGCGTCTTTCGGCTGAAGCAGCGCTTCGGAGCGTACGGCTGTTGTGTGCGCGAAGCAGCCGCTTTTCCTGCTCCGGGAGCCGCACAGAGCGGTAGCTTGCACGAGGGCGAAGAACGAAGCCGCAGAGCACCGGCCTTCTGCGCGCACCCTAAGGACTGCGAGAGGACCGTGGTGGCCGCTCGCCTGCCTCTTCAATTCCATTCTAGCATCCTTATGGAAGGTGTTCCAGGACAATTTTCCTGAGTTTTGAATTCGTCCTGATGCAGCCCCTCCTGGGAAACTCCTACTCGTCCTCTGAGTCTCCGAGTGCAGAGACCTCGATGGCAACTGCAGAAATGAAGGGCTGCGTTGAGTTGTCGAGAAGCAAGAACATAGCCAGCGCCTTGTGTTTGGGAGTCAGCAGGTGCTGGACTTTTGCGATTGCCTTCACTGTGCACTGAATGCCAGGACGGCATGTGCACGTTAAAACAACGAGCTGGGCAAGAGCAGGAAGGGAGCACGGGCATCAGAGAGCATCTGGCATCTTGCCCTGGAAAGAGCAGTGTTTTTGGAGTGTGCAGTAAAATCGTGTTTCTGGACAAGGGAGGCATAAGTGCGCTGCGCTCCTAAGCTATCTCCCTGCGAGACACACTGGCAAAGCTTTTCGTTATCATGCAGTCTAGTGCAGACGCACACTGCGGCTCTCCGGAGCTGTCCGAAGCGAAGCGCCGGTCGCCGGCGTCTTTCGGCTGAAGCAGCGCTTCGGGGCGTACGGCTGCCGCTCCGCTGTTGTGTGCGCGAGGCAGCCGCTTCTCCTGCTCCGTGAGCCGGACAGAGCGGTAGCTTGTACGAGGGCGAAGAACGTTGCCGCAGGGAGACGACATTGTGTGTACAGCCTTGGGACTGCTAGATGACAGTGGCTAAAGCTCCCTGCCTTTTCTATGCACTGCTGGCATGCTTTATTGAAGGCGTTCCGAGACAACTTTCCTGGGTTTTGACTTCGTCCTGATGAAGCCCCTGTTGGGAAATTCGTTTGGGAGTCAGCAGCACCTGGACTTTTGCGATTGCCTTCACTGTGCACTGAATGCCAGGACGGCATGTGCACGTTAAAACAACGAGCTGGGCAAGAGCAGAAAGGGAGCACGGGCATCAGAGAGCATCTGACATCTTGCCCTGGAAAGAGCAGTGTTTTTGGAGAGTGCAGTAAAATCGTGTTTCTGGACAAGGGAGGCATAAGTGCGCTGCGCTCCTAAGGTATCTCCCTGCGAGACACACTGCTAAAGCTTTTCGCTATGATGCAGTCTAGTGCAGACGCACACTACGGCTCTCGGCTCTCTGTCCGAAGCGAAGCGCCGGTCGCCGGCGTCTTTCGGCTGAAGCAGCGCTTCGGAGCGTACGGCTGTTGTGTGCGCGAAGCAGCCGCTTTTCCTGCTCCGGGAGCCGCACAGAGCGGTAGCTTGCACGAGGGCGAAGAACGAAGCCGCAGAGCACCGGCCTTCTGCGCGCACCCTAATGACTGCGAGAGGACCGTGGTGGCCGCTCGCCTGCCTCTTCAATTCCATTCTAGCATCCTTATGGAAGGTGTTCCAGGACAATTTTCCTGAGTTTTGAATTCGTCCTGATGCAGCCCCTCCTGGGAAACTCCTACTCGTCCTCTGAGTCTCCGAGTGCAGAGACCTCGATGGCAACTGCAGAAATGAAGGGCTGCGTTGAGTTGTCGAGAAGCAAGAACATAGCCAGCGCCTTGTGTTTGGGAGTCAGCAGGTGCTGGACTTTTGCGATTGCCTTCACTGTGCACTGAATGCCAGGACGGCATGTGCACGTTAAAACAACGAGCTGGGCAAGAGCAGGAAGGGAGCACGGGCATCAGAGAGCATCTGGCATCTTGCCCTGGAAAGAGCAGTGTTTTTGGAGTGTGCAGTAAAATCGTGTTTCTGGACAAGGGAGGCATAAGTGCGCTGCGCTCCTAAGCTATCTCCCTGCGAGACACACTGGCAAAGCTTTTCGTTATCATGCAGTCTAGTGCAGACGCACACTGCGGCTCTCCGGAGCTGTCCGAAGCGAAGCGCCGGTCGCCGGCGTCTTTCGGCTGAAGCAGCGCTTCGGGGCGTACGGCTGCCGCTCCGCTGTTGTGTGCGCGAGGCAGCCGCTTCTCCTGCTCCGTGAGCCGGACAGAGCGGTAGCTTGTACGAGGGCGAAGAACGTTGCCGCAGGGAGACGACATTGTGTGTACAGCCTTGGGACTGCTAGATGACAGTGGCTAAAGCTCCCTGCCTTTTCAATGCACTGCTGGCATGCTTTATTGAAGGCGTTCCGAGACAACTTTCCTGGGTTTTGACTTCGTCCTGATGAAGCCCCTGTTGGGAAATTCGTTTGGGAGTCAGCAGCACCTGGACTTTTGCGATTGCCTTCACTGTGCACTGAATGCCAGGACGGCATGTGCACGTTAAAACAACGAGCTGGGCAAGAGCAGGAAGGGAGCACGGGCATCAGAGAGCATCTGACATCTTGCCCTGGAAAGAGCAGTGTTTTTGGAGTGTGCAGTAAAATCGTGTTTCTGGACAAGGGAGGCATAAGTGCGCTGCGCTCCTAAGGTATCTCCCTGCGAGACACACTGCTAAAGCTTTTCGCTATGATGCAGTCTAGTGCAGACGCACACTACGGCTCTCCGGAGCTGTCCGAAGCGAAGCGCCGGTCGCCGGCGTCTTTCGGCTGAAGCAGCGCTTCGGGGCGTACGGCTGCCGCTCCGCTGTTGTGTGCGCGAAGCAGCCGCTTCTCCTGCTCCGCGAGCCGGACAGAGCGGTAGCTTGTACGAGGGCGAAGAACGAAGCCGCAGAGCACCGGCCTTCTGCGCGCACCCTAAGGACTGCGAGAGGACCGTGGTGGCCGCTCGCCTGCCTCTTCAATTCCATTCTAGCATCCTTAGGGAAGGTGTTCAAGGACAAATTCCCTGAGTTTTGAATTCGTCCTGATGCAGCCCCTCCTGGGAAACAACTGCTCGTCGTCTGAGTCTCCGAGTGCAGAGACCTCGATGGCAACTGCAGAAATGAAGGGCTGCGTTGAGTTGTCGAGAAGCAAGAACATAGCCAGCGCCTTGTGTTTGGGAGTCAGCAGCTGCTGGACTTTTGCGATTGCTTTCACTGTGCACTGAATGCCAGGACGGCATGTGCACGTTAAAACAACGAGCTGGGCAAGAGCAGAAAGGGAGCACGGGCATCAGAGAGCATCTGACATCTTGCCCTGGAAAGAGCAGTGTTTTTGGAGTGTGCAGTAAAATCGTGTTTCTGGACAAGGGAGGCATAAGTGCGCTGCGCTCCTAAGGTATCTCCCTGCGAGACACACTGCCAAAGCTTTTCGTTATCATGCAGTCTAGTGCAGACGCACACTGCGGCTCTCCGGAGCTGTCCGAAGCGAAGCGCCGGTCGCCGGCGTCTTTCGGCTGAAGCAGCGCTTCGGGGCGTACGGCTGCCGCTCCGCTGTTGTGTGCGCGAGGCAGCCGCTTCTCCTGCTCCGTGAGCCGGACAGAGCGGTAGCTTGTACGAGGGCGAAGAACGTTGCCGCAGGGAGACGACATTGTGTGTACAGCCTTGGGACTGCTAGATGACAGTGGCTAAAGCTCCCTGCCTTTTCAATGCACTGCTGGCATGCTTTATTGAAGGCGTTCCGAGACAACTTTCCTGGGTTTTGACTTCGTCCTGATGAAGCCCCTGTTGGGAAATTCGTTTGGGAGTCAGCAGCTGCTGGACTTTTGCGATTGCCTTCACTGTGCACTGAATGCCAGGACGGCATGTGTACGTTAAAACAACGAGCTGGGCAAGAGCAGGAAGAGAGCACGGGAAGCAGAGAGCATCTGGCATCTTGCCCTGGAAAGGGCAGTGTTTTTGGAGAGTGCAGCAAATCCGTGTTTCTGGACAAGGGAGGCATAAGTGCGCTGCGCTCCTAAGCTATCTCCCTGCTAAGACACACTGCCAAAGCTTTTCGCTATGATGCAGTCTAGTGCAGACGCACACTACGGCTCTCGGCTCTCTGTCCGAAGCGAAGCGCCGGTCGCCGGCGTCTTTCGGCTGAAGCAGCGCTTCGGGGCGTACGGCTGTTGTGTGCGCGAAGCAGCCGCTTTTCCTGCTCCGGGAGCCGCACAGAGCGGTAGCTTGCACGAGGGCGAAGAACGAAGCCGCAGAGCACCGGCCTTCTGCGCGCACCCTAAGGACTGCGAGAGGACCGTGGTGGCCGCTCGCCTGCCTCTTCAATTCCATTCTAGCATCCTTATGGAAGGTGTTCCAGGACAATTTTCCTGAGTTTTGAATTCGTCCTGATGCAGCCCCTCCTGGGAAACTCCTACTCGTCCTCTGAGTCTCCGAGTGCAGAGACCTCGATGGCAACTGCAGAAATGAAGGGCTGCGTTGAGTTGTCGAGAAGCAAGAACATAGCCAGCGCCTTGTGTTTGGGAGTCAGCAGGTGCTGGACTTTTGCGATTGCCTTCACTGTGCACTGAATGCCAGGACGGCATGTGCACGTTAAAACAACGAGCTGGGCAAGAGCAGGAAGGGAGCACGGGCATCAGAGAGCATCTGGCATCTTGCCCTGGAAAGAGCAGTGTTTTTGGAGTGTGCAGTAAAATCGTGTTTCTGGACAAGGGAGGCATAAGTGCGCTGCGCTCCTAAGCTATCTCCCTGCGAGACACACTGCCAAAGCTTTTCGTTATCATGCAGTCTAGTGCAGACGCACACTGCGGCTCTCCGGAGCTGTCCGAAGCGAAGCGCCGGTCGCCGGCGTCTTTCGGCTGAAGCAGCGCTTCGGGGCGTACGGCTGCCGCTCCGCTGTTGTGTGCGCGAGGCAGCCGCTTCTCGTGCTCCGGGAGCCGGACAGAGCGGTAGCTTGTACGAGGGCGAAGAACGTTGCCGCAGGGAGACGACATTGTGTGTACAGCCTTGGGACTGCTAGATGACAGTGGCTAAAGCTCCCTGCCTTTTCAATGCACTGCTGGCATGCTTTATTGAAGGCGTTCCGAGACAACTTTCCTGGGTTTTGACTTCGTCCTGATGAAGCCCCTGTTGGGAAATTCGTTTGGGAGTCAGCAGCACCTGGACTTTTGCGATTGCCTTCACTGTGCACTGAATGCCAGGACGGCATGTGCACGTTAAAACAACGAGCTGGGCAAGAGCAGAAAGGGAGCACGGGCATCAGAGAGCATCTGACATCTTGCCCTGGAAAGAGCAGTGTTTTTGGAGAGTGCAGTAAAATCGTGTTTCTGGACAAGGGAGGCATAAGTGCGCTGCGCTCCTAAGGTATCTCCCTGCGAGACACACTGCTAAAGCTTTTCGCTATGATGCAGTCTAGTGCAGACGCACACTACGGCTCTCCGGAGCTGTCCGAAGCGAAGCGCCGGTCGCCGGCGTCTTTCGGCTGAAGCAGCGCTTCGGGGCGTACGGCTGCCGCTCCGCTGTTGTGTGCGCGAGGCAGCCGCTTCTCCTGCTCCGCGAGCCGGACAGAGCGGTAGCTTGTACGAGGGCGAAGAACGAAGCCGCAGAGCACCGGCCTTCTGCGCGCACCCTAAGGACTGCGAGAGGACCGTGGTGGCCGCTCGCCTGCCCCTTCCATTCCATTCTAGCATCCTTAGGGAAGGTGTTCAAGGACAAATTCCCTGAGTTTTGAATTCGTCCTGATGCAGCCCCTCCTGGGAAACAACTGCTCGTCCTCTGAGTCTCCGAGTGCAGAGACCTCGATGGCAACTGCAGAAATGAAGGGCTGCGTTGAGTTGTCGAGAAGCAAGAACATAGCCAGCGCCTTGTGTTTGGGAGTCAGCAGGTGCTGGACTTTTGCGATTGCTTTCACTGTGCACTGAATGCCAGGACGGCATGTGCACGTTAAAACAACGAGCTGGGCAAGAGCAGGAAGGGAGCACGGGCATCAGAGAGCATCTGGCATCTTGCCCTGGAAAGAGCAGTGTTTTTGGAGTGTGCAGTAAAATCGTGTTTCTGGACAAGGGAGGCATAAGTGCGCTGCGCTCCTAAGCTATCTCCCTGCGAGACACACTGGCAAAGCTTTTCGTTATCATGCAGTCTAGTGCAGACGCACACTGCGGCTCTCCGGAGCTGTCCGAAGCGAAGCGCCGGTCGCCGGCGTCTTTCGGCTGAAGCAGCGCTTCGGGGCGTACGGCTGCCGCTCCGCTGTTGTGTGCGCGAGGCAGCCGCTTCTCCTGCTCCGTGAGCCGGACAGAGCGGTAGCTTGTACGAGGGCGAAGAACGTTGCCGCAGGGAGACGACATTGTGTGTACAGCCTTGGGACTGCTAGATGACAGTGGCTAAAGCTCCCTGCCTTTTCAATGCACTGCTGGCATGCTTTATTGAAGGCGTTCCGAGACAACTTTCCTGGGTTTTGACTTCGTCCTGATGAAGCCCCTGTTGGGAAATTCGTTTGGGAGTCAGCAGCTGCTGGACTTTTGCGATTGCCTTCACTGTGCACTGAATGCCAGGACGGCATGTGTACGTTAAAACAACGAGCTGGGCAAGAGCAGGAAGAGAGCACGGGAAGCAGAGAGCATCTGGCATCTTGCCCTGGAAAGGGCAGTGTTTTTGGAGAGTGCAGCAAATCCGTGTTTCTGGACAAGGGAGGCATAAGTGCGCTGCGCTCCTAAGCTATCTCCCTGCTAAGACACACTGCCAAAGCTTTTCGCTATGATGCAGTCTAGTGCAGACGCACACTACGGCTCTCGGCTCTCTGTCCGAAGCGAAGCGCCGGTCGCCGGCGTCTTTCGGCTGAAGCAGCGCTTCGGAGCGTACGGCTGTTGTGTGCGCGAAGCAGCCGCTTTTCCTGCTCCGCGAGCCGCACAGAGCGGTAGCTTGCACGAGGGCGAAGAACGAAGCCGCAGAGCACCGGCCTTCTGCGCGCACCCTAAGGACTGCGAGAGGACCGTGGTGGCCGCTCGCCTGCCTCTTCAATTCCATTCTAGCATCCTTATGGAAGGTGTTCCAGGA
Source organism: Lonchura striata (assembly GCF_050655825.1). NCBI lineage: Eukaryota > Metazoa > Chordata > Aves > Passeriformes > Estrildidae > Lonchura > Lonchura striata. The sequence goes on from NC_140712.1 coordinate 124,345, forward strand.
CAATTTTCCTGAGTTTTGAATTCGTCCTGATGCAGCCCCTCCTGGGAAACTCCTACTCGTCGTCTGAGTCTCCGAGTGCAGAGACCTCGATGGCAACTGCAGAAATGAAGGGCTGCGTTGAGTTGTCGAGAAGCAAGAACATAGCCAGCGCCTTGTGTTTGGGAGTCAGCAGGTGCTGGACTTTTGCGATTGCCTTCACTGTGCACTGAATGCCAGGACGGCATGTGCACGTTAAAACAACGAGCTGGGCAAGAGCAGGAAGGGACCACGGGCATCAGAGAGCATCTGGCATCTTGCCCTGGAAAGAGCAGTGTTTTTGGAGTGTGCAGTAAAATCGTGTTTCTGGACAAGGGAGGCATAAGTGCGCTGCGCTCCTAAGCTATCTCCCTGCGAGACACACTGGCAAAGCTTTTCGTTATCATGCAGTCTAGTGCAGACGCACACTGCGGCTCTCCGGAGCTGTCCGAAGCGAAGCGCCGGTCGCCGGCGTCTTTCGGCTGAAGCAGCGCTTCGGGGCGTACGGCTGCCGCTCCGCTGTTGTGTGCGCGAGGCAGCCGCTTCTCCTGCTCCGTGAGCCGGACAGAGCGGTAGCTTGTACGAGGGCGAAGAACGTTGCCGCAGGGAGACGACATTGTGTGTACAGCCTTGGGACTGCTAGATGACAGTGGCTAAAGCTCCCTGCCTTTTCAATGCACTGCTGGCATGCTTTATTGAAGGCGTTCCGAGACAACTTTCCTGGGTTTTGACTTCGTCCTGATGAAGCCCCTGTTGGGAAATTCGTTTGGGAGTCAGCAGCACCTGGACTTTTGCGATTGCCTTCACTGTGCACTGAATGCCAGGACGGCATGTGCACGTTAAAACAACGAGCTGGGCAAGAGCAGAAAGGGAGCACGGGCATCAGAGAGCATCTGACATCTTGCCCTGGAAAGAGCAGTGTTTTTGGAGAGTGCAGTAAAATCGTGTTTCTGGACAAGGGAGGCATAAGTGCGCTGCGCTCCTAAGGTATCTCCCTGCGAGACACACTGGCAAAGCTTTTCGCTATGATGCAGTCTAGTGCAGACGCACACTGCGGCTCTCCGGAGCTGTCCGAAGCGAAGCGCCGGTCGCCGGCGTCTTTCGGCTGAAGCAGCGCTTCGGGGCGTACGGCTGCCGCTCCGCTGTTGTGTGCGCGAGGCAGCCGCTTCTCCTGCTCCGCGAGCCGGACAGAGCGGTAGCTTGTACGAGGGCGAAGAACGAAGCCGCAGAGCACCGGCCTTGTGCGCGCACCCTAAGGACTGCGAGAGGACCGTGGTGGCCGCTCGCCTGCCCCTTCCATTCCATTCTAGCATCCTTAGGGAAGGTGTTCAAGGACAAATTCCCTGAGTTTTGAATTCGTCCTGATGCAGCCCCTCCTGGGAAACAACTGCTCGTCCTCTGAGTCTCCGAGTGCAGAGACCTCGATGGCAACTGCAGAAATGAAGGGCTGCGTTGAGTTGTCGAGAAGCAAGAACATAGCCAGCGCCTTGTGTTTGGGAGTCAGCAGGTGCTGGACTTTTGCGATTGCTTTCACTGTGCACTGAATGCCAGGACGGCATGTGCACGTTAAAACAACGAGCTGGGCAAGAGCAGGATGGGACCACGGGCATCAGAGAGCATCTGGCATCTTGCCCTGGAAAGAGCAGTGTTTTTGGAGTGTGCAGTAAAATCGTGTTTCTGGACAAGGGAGGCATAAGTGCGCTGCGCTCCTAAGCTATCTCCCTGCGAGACACACTGCCAAAGCTTTTCGTTATCATGCAGTCTAGTGCAGACGCACACTGCGGCTCTCCGGAGCTGTCCGAAGCGAAGCGCCGGTCGCCGGCGTCTTTCGGCTGAAGCAGCGCTTCGGGGCGTACGGCTGCCGCTCCGCTGTTGTGTGCGCGAGGCAGCCGCTTCTCCTGCTCCGTGAGCCGGACAGAGCGGTAGCTTGTACGAGGGCGAAGAACGAAGCCGCAGGGAGACGACATTGTGTGTACAGCCTTGGGACTGCTAGATGACAGTGGCTAAAGCTCCCTGCCTTTTCAATGCACTGCTGGCATGCTTTATTGAAGGCGTTCCGAGACAACTTTCCTGGGTTTTGACTTCGTCCTGATGAAGCCCCTGTTGGGAAATTCGTTTGGGAGTCAGCAGCTGCTGGACTTTTGCGATTGCCTTCACTGTGCACTGAATGCCAGGACGGCATGTGTACGTTAAAACAACGAGCTGGGCAAGAGCAGGAAGAGAGCACGGGAAGCAGAGAGCATCTGGCATCTTGCCCTGGAAAGGGCAGTGTTTTTGGAGAGTGCAGCAAATCCGTGTTTCTGGACAAGGGAGGCATAAGTGCGCTGCGCTCCTAAGCTATCTCCCTGCTAAGACACACTGGCAAAGCTTTTCGCTATGATGCAGTCTAGTGCAGACGCACACTACGGCTCTCGGCTCTCTGTCCGAAGCGAAGCGCCGGTCGCCGGCGTCTTTCGGCTGAAGCAGCGCTTCGGAGCGTACGGCTGTTGTGTGCGCGAAGCAGCCGCTTTTCCTGCTCCGCGAGCCGCACAGAGCGGTAGCTTGCACGAGGGCGAAGAACGAAGCCGCAGAGCACCGGCCTTCTGCGCGCACCCTAAGGACTGCGAGAGGACCGTGGTGGCCGCTCGCCTGCCTCTTCAATTCCATTCTAGCATCCTTATGGAAGGTGTTCCAGGACAATTTTCCTGAGTTTTGAATTCGTCCTGATGCAGCCCCTCCTGGGAAACTCCTACTCGTCGTCTGAGTCTCCGAGTGCAGAGACCTCGATGGCAACTGCAGAAATGAAGGGCTGCGTTGAGTTGTCGAGAAGCAAGAACATAGCCAGCGCCTTGTGTTTGGGAGTCAGCAGGTGCTGGACTTTTGCGATTGCCTTCACTGTGCACTGAATGCCAGGACGGCATGTGCACGTTAAAACAACGAGCTGGGCAAGAGCAGGAAGGGACCACGGGCATCAGAGAGCATCTGGCATCTTGCCCTGGAAAGAGCAGTGTTTTTGGAGTGTGCAGTAAAATCGTGTTTCTGGACAAGGGAGGCATAAGTGCGCTGCGCTCCTAAGCTATCTCCCTGCGAGACACACTGGCAAAGCTTTTCGTTATCATGCAGTCTAGTGCAGACGCACACTGCGGCTCTCCGGAGCTGTCCGAAGCGAAGCGCCGGTCGCCGGCGTCTTTCGGCTGAAGCAGCGCTTCGGGGCGTACGGCTGCCGCTCCGCTGTTGTGTGCGCGAGGCAGCCGCTTCTCCTGCTCCGTGAGCCGGACAGAGCGGTAGCTTGTACGAGGGCGAAGAACGTTGCCGCAGGGAGACGACATTGTGTGTACAGCCTTGGGACTGCTAGATGACAGTGGCTAAAGCTCCCTGCCTTTTCAATGCACTGCTGGCATGCTTTATTGAAGGCGTTCCGAGACAACTTTCCTGGGTTTTGACTTCGTCCTGATGAAGCCCCTGTTGGGAAATTCGTTTGGGAGTCAGCAGCACCTGGACTTTTGCGATTGCCTTCACTGTGCACTGAATGCCAGGACGGCATGTGCACGTTAAAACAACGAGCTGGGCAAGAGCAGAAAGGGAGCACGGGCATCAGAGAGCATCTGACATCTTGCCCTGGAAAGAGCAGTGTTTTTGGAGAGTGCAGTAAAATCGTGTTTCTGGACAAGGGAGGCATAAGTGCGCTGCGCTCCTAAGGTATCTCCCTGCGAGACACACTGGCAAAGCTTTTCGCTATGATGCAGTCTAGTGCAGACGCACACTGCGGCTCTCCGGAGCTGTCCGAAGCGAAGCGCCGGTCGCCGGCGTCTTTCGGCTGAAGCAGCGCTTCGGGGCGTACGGCTGCCGCTCCGCTGTTGTGTGCGCGAGGCAGCCGCTTCTCCTGCTCCGCGAGCCGGACAGAGCGGTAGCTTGTACGAGGGCGAAGAACGAAGCCGCAGAGCACCGGCCTTGTGCGCGCACCCTAAGGACTGCGAGAGGACCGTGGTGGCCGCTCGCCTGCCCCTTCCATTCCATTCTAGCATCCTTAGGGAAGGTGTTCAAGGACAAATTCCCTGAGTTTTGAATTCGTCCTGATGCAGCCCCTCCTGGGAAACAACTGCTCGTCCTCTGAGTCTCCGAGTGCAGAGACCTCGATGGCAACTGCAGAAATGAAGGGCTGCGTTGAGTTGTCGAGAAGCAAGAACATAGCCAGCGCCTTGTGTTTGGGAGTCAGCAGGTGCTGGACTTTTGCGATTGCTTTCACTGTGCACTGAATGCCAGGACGGCATGTGCACGTTAAAACAACGAGCTGGGCAAGAGCAGGAAGGGACCACGGGCATCAGAGAGCATCTGGCATCTTGCCCTGGAAAGAGCAGTGTTTTTGGAGTGTGCAGTAAAATCGTGTTTCTGGACAAGGGAGGCATAAGTGCGCTGCGCTCCTAAGCTATCTCCCTGCGAGACACACTGCCAAAGCTTTTCGTTATCATGCAGTCTAGTGCAGACGCACACTGCGGCTCTCCGGAGCTGTCCGAAGCGAAGCGCCGGTCGCCGGCGTCTTTCGGCTGAAGCAGCGCTTCGGGGCGTACGGCTGCCGCTCCGCTGTTGTGTGCGCGAGGCAGCCGCTTCTCCTGCTCCGTGAGCCGGACAGAGCGGTAGCTTGTACGAGGGCGAAGAACGAAGCCGCAGGGAGACGACATTGTGTGTACAGCCTTGGGACTGCTAGATGACAGTGGCTAAAGCTCCCTGCCTTTTCAATGCACTGCTGGCATGCTTTATTGAAGGCGTTCCGAGACAACTTTCCTGGGTTTTGACTTCGTCCTGATGAAGCCCCTGTTGGGAAATTCGTTTGGGAGTCAGCAGCTGCTGGACTTTTGCGATTGCCTTCACTGTGCACTGAATGCCAGGACGGCATGTGTACGTTAAAACAACGAGCTGGGCAAGAGCAGGAAGAGAGCACGGGAAGCAGAGAGCATCTGGCATCTTGCCCTGGAAAGGGCAGTGTTTTTGGAGAGTGCAGCAAATCCGTGTTTCTGGACAAGGGAGGCATAAGTGCGCTGCGCTCCTAAGCTATCTCCCTGCTAAGACACACTGGCAAAGCTTTTCGCTATGATGCAGTCTAGTGCAGACGCACACTACGGCTCTCGGCTCTCTGTCCGAAGCGAAGCGCCGGTCGCCGGCGTCTTTCGGCTGAAGCAGCGCTTCGGAGCGTACGGCTGTTGTGTGCGCGAAGCAGCCGCTTTTCCTGCTCCGCGAGCCGCACAGAGCGGTAGCTTGCACGAGGGCGAAGAACGAAGCCGCAGAGCACCGGCCTTCTGCGCGCACCCTAAGGACTGCGAGAGGACCGTGGTGGCCGCTCGCCTGCCTCTTCAATTCCATTCTAGCATCCTTATGGAAGGTGTTCCAGGACAATTTTCCTGAGTTTTGAATTCGTCCTGATGCAGCCCCTCCTGGGAAACTCCTACTCGTCCTCTGAGTCTCCGAGTGCAGAGACCTCGATGGCAACTGCAGAAATGAAGGGCTGCGTTGAGTTGTCGAGAAGCAAGAACATAGCCAGCGCCTTGTGTTTGGGAGTCAGCAGGTGCTGGACTTTTGCGATTGCCTTCACTGTGCACTGAATGCCAGGACGGCATGTGCACGTTAAAACAACGAGCTGGGCAAGAGCAGGAAGGGACCACGGGCATCAGAGAGCATCTGGCATCTTGCCCTGGAAAGAGCAGTGTTTTTGGAGTGTGCAGTAAAATCGTGTTTCTGGACAAGGGAGGCATAAGTGCGCTGCGCTCCTAAGCTATCTCCCTGCGAGACACACTGGCAAAGCTTTTCGTTATCATGCAGTCTAGTGCAGACGCACACTGCGGCTCTCCGGAGCTGTCCGAAGCGAAGCGCCGGTCGCCGGCGTCTTTCGGCTGAAGCAGCGCTTCGGGGCGTACGGCTGCCGCTCCGCTGTTGTGTGCGCGAGGCAGCCGCTTCTCCTGCTCCGTGAGCCGGACAGAGCGGTAGCTTGTACGAGGGCGAAGAACGTTGCCGCAGGGAGACGACATTGTGTGTACAGCCTTGGGACTGCTAGATGACAGTGGCTAAAGCTCCCTGCCTTTTCAATGCACTGCTGGCATGCTTTATTGAAGGCGTTCCGAGACAACTTTCCTGGGTTTTGACTTCGTCCTGATGAAGCCCCTGTTGGGAAATTCGTTTGGGAGTCAGCAGCACCTGGACTTTTGCGATTGCCTTCACTGTGCACTGAATGCCAGGACGGCATGTGCACGTTAAAACAACGAGCTGGGCAAGAGCAGAAAGGGAGCACGGGCATCAGAGAGCATCTGACATCTTGCCCTGGAAAGAGCAGTGTTTTTGGAGAGTGCAGTAAAATCGTGTTTCTGGACAAGGGAGGCATAAGTGCGCTGCGCTCCTAAGGTATCTCCCTGCGAGACACACTGGCAAAGCTTTTCGCTATGATGCAGTCTAGTGCAGACGCACACTGCGGCTCTCCGGAGCTGTCCGAAGCGAAGCGCCGGTCGCCGGCGTCTTTCGGCTGAAGCAGCGCTTCGGGGCGTACGGCTGCCGCTCCGCTGTTGTGTGCGCGAGGCAGCCGCTTCTCCTGCTCCGCGAGCCGGACAGAGCGGTAGCTTGTACGAGGGCGAAGAACGAAGCCGCAGAGCACCGGCCTTGTGCGCGCACCCTAAGGACTGCGAGAGGACCGTGGTGGCCGCTCGCCTGCCCCTTCCATTCCATTCTAGCATCCTTAGGGAAGGTGTTCAAGGACAAATTCCCTGAGTTTTGAATTCGTCCTGATGCAGCCCCTCCTGGGAAACAACTGCTCGTCCTCTGAGTCTCCGAGTGCAGAGACCTCGATGGCAACTGCAGAAATGAAGGGCTGCGTTGAGTTGTCGAGAAGCAAGAACATAGCCAGCGCCTTGTGTTTGGGAGTCAGCAGGTGCTGGACTTTTGCGATTGCTTTCACTGTGCACTGAATGCCAGGACGGCATGTGCACGTTAAAACAACGAGCTGGGCAAGAGCAGGAAGGGACCACGGGCATCAGAGAGCATCTGGCATCTTGCCCTGGAAAGAGCAGTGTTTTTGGAGTGTGCAGTAAAATCGTGTTTCTGGACAAGGGAGGCATAAGTGCGCTGCGCTCCTAAGCTATCTCCCTGCGAGACACACTGCCAAAGCTTTTCGTTATCATGCAGTCTAGTGCAGACGCACACTGCGGCTCTCCGGAGCTGTCCGAAGCGAAGCGCCGGTCGCCGGCGTCTTTCGGCTGAAGCAGCGCTTCGGGGCGTACGGCTGCCGCTCCGCTGTTGTGTGCGCGAGGCAGCCGCTTCTCCTGCTCCGTGAGCCGGACAGAGCGGTAGCTTGTACGAGGGCGAAGAACGAAGCCGCAGGGAGACGACATTGTGTGTACAGCCTTGGGACTGCTAGATGACAGTGGCTAAAGCTCCCTGCCTTTTCAATGCACTGCTGGCATGCTTTATTGAAGGCGTTCCGAGACAACTTTCCTGGGTTTTGACTTCGTCCTGATGAAGCCCCTGTTGGGAAATTCGTTTGGGAGTCAGCAGCTGCTGGACTTTTGCGATTGCCTTCACTGTGCACTGAATGCCAGGACGGCATGTGTACGTTAAAACAACGAGCTGGGCAAGAGCAGGAAGAGAGCACGGGAAGCAGAGAGCATCTGGCATCTTGCCCTGGAAAGGGCAGTGTTTTTGGAGAGTGCAGCAAATCCGTGTTTCTGGACAAGGGAGGCATAAGTGCGCTGCGCTCCTAAGCTATCTCCCTGCTAAGACACACTGCCAAAGCTTTTCGCTATGATGCAGTCTAGTGCAGACGCACACTACGGCTCTCGGCTCTCTGTCCGAAGCGAAGCGCCGGTCGCCGGCGTCTTTCGGCTGAAGCAGCGCTTCGGAGCGTACGGCTGTTGTGTGCGCGAAGCAGCCGCTTTTCCTGCTCCGGGAGCCGCACAGAGCGGTAGCTTGCACGAGGGCGAAGAACGAAGCCGCAGAGCACCGGCCTTCTGCGCGCACCCTAAGGACTGCGAGAGGACCGTGGTGGCCGCTCGCCTGCCTCTTCAATTCCATTCTAGCATCCTTATGGAAGGTGTTCCAGGACAATTTTCCTGAGTTTTGAATTCGTCCTGATGCAGCCCCTCCTGGGAAACTCCTACTCGTCGTCTGAGTCTCCGAGTGCAGAGACCTCGATGGCAACTGCAGAAATGAAGGGCTGCGTTGAGTTGTCGAGAAGCAAGAACATAGCCAGCGCCTTGTGTTTGGGAGTCAGCAGGTGCTGGACTTTTGCGATTGCCTTCACTGTGCACTGAATGCCAGGACGGCATGTGCACGTTAAAACAACGAGCTGGGCAAGAGCAGGAAGGGACCACGGGCATCAGAGAGCATCTGGCATCTTGCCCTGGAAAGAGCAGTGTTTTTGGAGTGTGCAGTAAAATCGTGTTTCTGGACAAGGGAGGCATAAGTGCGCTGCGCTCCTAAGCTATCTCCCTGCGAGACACACTGGCAAAGCTTTTCGTTATCATGCAGTCTAGTGCAGACGCACACTGCGGCTCTCCGGAGCTGTCCGAAGCGAAGCGCCGGTCGCCGGCGTCTTTCGGCTGAAGCAGCGCTTCGGGGCGTACGGCTGCCGCTCCGCTGTTGTGTGCGCGAGGCAGCCGCTTCTCCTGCTCCGTGAGCCGGACAGAGCGGTAGCTTGTACGAGGGCGAAGAACGTTGCCGCAGGGAGACGACATTGTGTGTACAGCCTTGGGACTGCTAGATGACAGTGGCTAAAGCTCCCTGCCTTTTCAATGCACTGCTGGCATGCTTTATTGAAGGCGTTCCGAGACAACTTTCCTGGGTTTTGACTTCGTCCTGATGAAGCCCCTGTTGGGAAATTCGTTTGGGAGTCAGCAGCACCTGGACTTTTGCGATTGCCTTCACTGTGCACTGAATGCCAGGACGGCATGTGTACGTTAAAACAACGAGCTGGGCAAGAGCAGGAAGAGAGCACGGGAAGCAGAGAGCATCTGGCATCTTGCCCTGGAAAGGGCAGTGTTTTTGGAGAGTGCAGCAAATCCGTGTTTCTGGACAAGGGAGGCATAAGTGCGCTGCGCTCCTAAGCTATCTCCCTGCTAAGACACACTGCCAAAGCTTTTCGCTATGATGCAGTCTAGTGCAGACGCACACTACGGCTCTCGGCTCTCTGTCCGAAGCGAAGCGCCGGTCGCCGGCGTCTTTCGGCTGAAGCAGCGCTTCGGAGCGTACGGCTGTTGTGTGCGCGAAGCAGCCGCTTTTCCTGCTCCGGGAGCCGCACAGAGCGGTAGCTTGCACGAGGGCGAAGAACGAAGCCGCAGAGCACCGGCCTTCTGCGCGCACCCTAAGGACTGCGAGAGGACCGTGGTGGCCGCTCGCCTGCCTCTTCAATTCCATTCTAGCATCCTTATGGAAGGTGTTCCAGGACAATTTTCCTGAGTTTTGAATTCGTCCTGATGCAGCCCCTCCTGGGAAACTCCTACTCGTCCTCTGAGTCTCCGAGTGCAGAGACCTCGATGGCAACTGCAGAAATGAAGGGCTGCGTTGAGTTGTCGAGAAGCAAGAACATAGCCAGCGCCTTGTGTTTGGGAGTCAGCAGCTGCTGGACTTTTGCGATTGCCTTCACTGTGCACTGAATGCCAGGACGGCATGTGCACGTTAAAACAACGAGCTGGGCAAGAGCAGGAAGGGACCACGGGCATCAGAGAGCATCTGGCATCTTGCCCTGGAAAGAGCAGTGTTTTTGGAGTGTGCAGTAAAATCGTGTTTCTGGACAAGGGAGGCATAAGTGCGCTGCGCTCCTAAGCTATCTCCCTGCGAGACACACTGGCAAAGCTTTTCGTTATCATGCAGTCTAGTGCAGACGCACACTGCGGCTCTCCGGAGCTGTCCGAAGCGAAGCGCCGGTCGCCGGCGTCTTTCGGCTGAAGCAGCGCTTCGGGGCGTACGGCTGCCGCTCCGCTGTTGTGTGCGCGAGGCAGCCGCTTCTCCTGCTCCGTGAGCCGGACAGAGCGGTAGCTTGTACGAGGGCGAAGAACGTTGCCGCAGGGAGACGACATTGTGTGTACAGCCTTGGGACTGCTAGATGACAGTGGCTAAAGCTCCCTGCCTTTTCAATGCACTGCTGGCATGCTTTATTGAAGGCGTTCCGAGACAACTTTCCTGGGTTTTGACTTCGTCCTGATGAAGCCCCTGTTGAGAAATTCGTTTGGGAGTCAGCAGCACCTGGACTTTTGCGATTGCCTTCACTGTGCACTGAATGCCAGGACGGCATGTGCACGTTAAAACAACGAGCTGGGCAAGAGCAGAAAGGGAGCACGGGCATCAGAGAGCATCTGACATCTTGCCCTGGAAAGAGCAGTGTTTTTGGAGAGTGCAGCAAATCCGTGTTTCTGGACAAGGGAGGCATAAGTGCGCTGCGCTCCTAAGCTATCTCCCTGCTAAGACACACTGCCAAAGCTTTTCGCTATGATGCAGTCTAGTGCAGACGCACACTACGGCTCTCGGCTCTCTGTCCGAAGCGAAGCGCCGGTCGCCGGCGTCTTTCGGCTGAAGCAGCGCTTCGGAGCGTACGGCTGTTGTGTGCGCGAAGCAGCCGCTTTTCCTGCTCCGCGAGCCGCACAGAGCGGTAGCTTGCACGAGGGCGAAGAACGAAGCCGCAGAGCACCGGCCTTCTGCGCGCACCCTAAGGACTGCGAGAGGACCGTGGTGGCCGCTCGCCTGCCCCTTCCATTCCATTCTAGCATCCTTATGGAAGGTGTTCCAGGACAATTTTCCTGAGTTTTGAATTCGTCCTGATGCAGCCCCTCCTGGGAAACTCCTACTCGTCCTCTGAGTCTCCGAGTGCAGAGACCTCGATGGCAACTGCAGAAATGAAGGGCTGCGTTGAGTTGTCGAGAAGCAAGAACATAGCCAGCGCCTTGTGTTTGGGAGTCAGCAGCTGCTGGACTTTTGCGATTGCTTTCACTGTGCACTGAATGCCAGGACGGCATGTGCACGTTAAAACAACGAGCTGGGCAAGAGCAGGAAGGGAGCACGGGCATCAGAGAGCATCTGACATCTTGCCCTGGAAAGAGCAGTGTTTTTGGAGTGTGCAGTAAAATCGTGTTTCTGGACAAGGGAGGCATAAGTGCGCTGCGCTCCTAAGCTATCTCCCTGCGAGACACACTGGCAAAGCTTTTCGTTATCATGCAGTCTAGTGCAGACGCACACTGCGGCTCTCCGGAGCTGTCCGAAGCGAAGCGCCGGTCGCCGGCGTCTTTCGGCTGAAGCAGCGCTTCGGGGCGTACGGCTGCCGCTCCGCTGTTGTGTGCGCGAGGCAGCCGCTTCTCCTGCTCCGTGAGCCGGACAGAGCGGTAGCTTGTACGAGGGCGAAGAACGTTGCCGCAGGGAGACGACATTGTGTGTACAGCCTTGGGACTGCTAGATGACAGTGGCTAAAGCTCCCTGCCTTTTCAATGCACTGCTGGCATGCTTTATTGAAGGCGTTCCGAGACAACTTTCCTGGGTTTTGACTTCGTCCTGATGAAGCCCCTGTTGGGAAATTCGTTTGGGAGTCAGCAGCTGCTGGACTTTTGCGATTGCCTTCACTGTGCACTGAATGCCAGGACGGCATGTGTACGTTAAAACAACGAGCTGGGCAAGAGCAGGAAGAGAGCACGGGAAGCAGAGAGCATCTGGCATCTTGCCCTGGAAAGGGCAGTGTTTTTGGAGAGTGCAGCAAATCCGTGTTTCTGGACAAGGGAGGCATAAGTGCGCTGCGCTCCTAAGCTATCTCCCTGCTAAGACACACTGCCAAAGCTTTTCGCTATGATGCAGTCTAGTGCAGACGCACACTACGGCTCTCGGCTCTCTGTCCGAAGCGAAGCGCCGGTCGCCGGCGTCTTTCGGCTGAAGCAGCGCTTCGGAGCGTACGGCTGTTGTGTGCGCGAAGCAGCCGCTTTTCCTGCTCCGCGAGCCGCACAGAGCGGTAGCTTGCACGAGGGCGAAGAACGAAGCCGCAGAGCACCGGCCTTCTGCGCGCACCCTAAGGACTGCGAGAGGACCGTGGTGGCCGCTCGCCTGCCTCTTCAATTCCATTCTAGCATCCTTATGGAAGGTGTTCCAGGACAATTTTCCTGAGTTTTGAATTCGTCCTGATGCAGCCCCTCCTGGGAAACTCCTACTCGTCGTCTGAGTCTCCGAGTGCAGAGACCTCGATGGCAACTGCAGAAATGAAGGGCTGCGTTGAGTTGTCGAGAAGCAAGAACATAGCCAGCGCCTTGTGTTTGGGAGTCAGCAGGTGCTGGACTTTTGCGATTGCCTTCACTGTGCACTGAATGCCAGGACGGCATGTGCACGTTAAAACAACGAGCTGGGCAAGAGCAGGAAGGGACCACGGGCATCAGAGAGCATCTGGCATCTTGCCCTGGAAAGAGCAGTGTTTTTGGAGTGTGCAGTAAAATCGTGTTTCTGGACAAGGGAGGCATAAGTGCGCTGCGCTCCTAAGCTATCTCCCTGCGAGACACACTGGCAAAGCTTTTCGTTATCATGCAGTCTAGTGCAGACGCACACTGCGGCTCTCCGGAGCTGTCCGAAGCGAAGCGCCGGTCGCCGGCGTCTTTCGGCTGAAGCAGCGCTTCGGGGCGTACGGCTGCCGCTCCGCTGTTGTGTGCGCGAGGCAGCCGCTTCTCCTGCTCCGTGAGCCGGACAGAGCGGTAGCTTGTACGAGGGCGAAGAACGAAGCCGCAGGGAGACGACATTGTGTGTACAGCCTTGGGACTGCTAGATGACAGTGGCTAAAGCTCCCTGCCTTTTCAATGCACTGCTGGCATGCTTTATTGAAGGCGTTCCGAGACAACTTTCCTGGGTTTTGACTTCGTCCTGATGAAGCCCCTGTTGGGAAATTCGTTTGGGAGTCAGCAGCTGCTGGACTTTTGCGATTGCCTTCACTGTGCACTGAATGCCAGGACGGCATGTGTACGTTAAAACAACGAGCTGGGCAAGAGCAGGAAGAGAGCACGGGAAGCAGAGAGCATCTGGCATCTTGCCCTGGAAAGGGCAGTGTTTTTGGAGAGTGCAGCAAATCCGTGTTTCTGGACAAGGGAGGCATAAGTGCGCTGCGCTCCTAAGCTATCTCCCTGCTAAGACACACTGCCAAAGCTTTTCGCTATGATGCAGTCTAGTGCAGACGCACACTACGGCTCTCGGCTCTCTGTCCGAAGCGAAGCGCCGGTCGCCGGCGTCTTTCGGCTGAAGCAGCGCTTCGGAGCGTACGGCTGTTGTGTGCGCGAAGCAGCCGCTTTTCCTGCTCCGGGAGCCGCACAGAGCGGTAGCTTGCACGAGGGCGAAGAACGAAGCCGCAGAGCACCGGCCTTCTGCGCGCACCCTAAGGACTGCGAGAGGACCGTGGTGGCCGCTCGCCTGCCTCTTCATTTCCATTCTAGCATCCTTATGGAAGGTGTTCCAGGACAATTTTCCTGAGTTTTGAATTCGTCCTGATGCAGCCCCTCCTGGGAAACTCCTACTCGTCCTCTGAGTCTCCGAGTGCAGAGACCTCGATGGCAACTGCAGAAATGAAGGGCTGCGTTGAGTTGTCGAGAAGCAAGAACATAGCCAGCGCCTTGTGTTTGGGAGTCAGCAGGTGCTGGACTTTTGCGATTGCCTTCACTGTGCACTGAATGCCAGGACGGCATGTGCACGTTAAAACAACGAGCTGGGCAAGAGCAGGAAGGGACCACGGGCATCAGAGAGCATCTGGCATCTTGCCCTGGAAAGAGCAGTGTTTTTGGAGTGTGCAGTAAAATCGTGTTTCTGGACAAGGGAGGCATAAGTGCGCTGCGCTCCTAAGCTATCTCCCTGCGAGACACACTGGCAAAGCTTTTCGTTATCATGCAGTCTAGTGCAGACGCACACTGCGGCTCTCCGGAGCTGTCCGAAGCGAAGCGCCGGTCGCCGGCGTCTTTCGGCTGAAGCAGCGCTTCGGGGCGTACGGCTGCCGCTCCGCTGTTGTGTGCGCGAGGCAGCCGCTTCTCCTGCTCCGTGAGCCGGACAGAGCGGTAGCTTGTACGAGGGCGAAGAACGTTGCCGCAGGGAGACGACATTGTGTGTACAGCCTTGGGACTGCTAGATGACAGTGGCTAAAGCTCCCTGCCTTTTCAATGCACTGCTGGCATGCTTTATTGAAGGCGTTCCGAGACAACTTTCCTGGGTTTTGACTTCGTCCTGATGAAGCCCCTGTTGGGAAATTCGTTTGGGAGTCAGCAGCTGCTGGACTTTTGCGATTGCCTTCACTGTGCACTGAATGCCAGGACGGCATGTGTACGTTAAAACAACGAGCTGGGCAAGAGCAGGAAGAGAGCACGGGAAGCAGAGAGCATCTGGCATCTTGCCCTGGAAAGGGCAGTGTTTTTGGAGAGTGCAGCAAATCCGTGTTTCTGGACAAGGGAGGCATAAGTGCGCTGCGCTCCTAAGCTATCTCCCTGCTAAGACACACTGCCAAAGCTTTTCGCTATGATGCAGTCTAGTGCAGACGCACACTACGGCTCTCGGCTCTCTGTCCGAAGCGAAGCGCCGGTCGCCGGCGTCTTTCGGCTGAAGCAGCGCTTCGGAGCGTACGGCTGTTGTGTGCGCGAAGCAGCCGCTTTTCCTGCTCCGCGAGCCGCACAGAGCGGTAGCTTGCACGAGGGCGAAGAACGAAGCCGCAGAGCACCGGCCTTCTGCGCGCACCCTAAGGACTGCGAGAGGACCGTGGTGGCCGCTCGCCTGCCTCTTCAATTCCATTCTAGCATCCTTATGGAAGGTGTTCCAGGACAATTTTCCTGAGTTTTGAATTCGTCCTGATGCAGCCCCTCCTGGGAAACTCCTACTCGTCCTCTGAGTCTCCGAGTGCAGAGACCTCGATGGCAACTGCAGAAATGAAGGGCTGCGTTGAGTTGTCGAGAAGCAAGAACATAGCCAGCGCCTTGTGTTTGGGAGTCAGCAGGTGCTGGACTTTTGCGATTGCCTTCACTGTGCACTGAATGCCAGGACGGCATGTGCACGTTAAAACAACGAGCTGGGCAAGAGCAGGAAGGGACCACGGGCATCAGAGAGCATCTGGCATCTTGCCCTGGAAAGAGCAGTGTTTTTGGAGTGTGCAGTAAAATCGTGTTTCTGGACAAGGGAGGCATAAGTGCGCTGCGCTCCTAAGCTATCTCCCTGCGAGACACACTGGCAAAGCTTTTCGTTATCATGCAGTCTAGTGCAGACGCACACTGCGGCTCTCCGGAGCTGTCCGAAGCGAAGCGCCGGTCGCCGGCGTCTTTCGGCTGAAGCAGCGCTTCGGGGCGTACGGCTGCCGCTCCGCTGTTGTGTGCGCGAGGCAGCCGCTTCTCCTGCTCCGTGAGCCGGACAGAGCGGTAGCTTGTACGAGGGCGAAGAACGTTGCCGCAGGGAGACGACATTGTGTGTACAGCCTTGGGACTGCTAGATGACAGTGGCTAAAGCTCCCTGCCTTTTCAATGCACTGCTGGCATGCTTTATTGAAGGCGTTCCGAGACAACTTTCCTGGGTTTTGACTTCGTCCTGATGAAGCCCCTGTTGGGAAATTCGTTTGGGAGTCAGCAGCACCTGGACTTTTGCGATTGCCTTCACTGTGCACTGAATGCCAGGACGGCATGTGCACGTTAAAACAACGAGCTGGGCAAGAGCAGAAAGGGAGCACGGGCATCAGAGAGCATCTGACATCTTGCCCTGGAAAGAGCAGTGTTTTTGGAGAGTGCAGCAAATCCGTGTTTCTGGACAAGGGAGGCATAAGTGCGCTGCGCTCCTAAGCTATCTCCCTGCTAAGACACACTGCCAAAGCTTTTCGCTATGATGCAGTCTAGTGCAGACGCACACTACGGCTCTCGGCTCTCTGTCCGAAGCGAAGCGCCGGTCGCCGGCGTCTTTCGGCTGAAGCAGCGCTTCGGAGCGTACGGCTGTTGTGTGCGCGAAGCAGCCGCTTTTCCTGCTCCGCGAGCCGCACAGAGCGGTAGCTTGCACGAGGGCGAAGAACGAAGCCGCAGAGCACCGGCCTTCTGCGCGCACCCTAAGGACTGCGAGAGGACCGTGGTGGCCGCTCGCCTGCCCCTTCCATTCCATTCTAGCATCCTTATGGAAGGTGTTCCAGGACAATTTTCCTGAGTTTTGAATTCGTCCTGATGCAGCCCCTCCTGGGAAACTCCTACTCGTCCTCTGAGTCTCCGAGTGCAGAGACCTCGATGGCAACTGCAGAAATGAAGGGCTGCGTTGAGTTGTCGAGAAGCAAGAACATAGCCAGCGCCTTGTGTTTGGGAGTCAGCAGCTGCTGGACTTTTGCGATTGCTTTCACTGTGCACTGAATGCCAGGACGGCATGTGCACGTTAAAACAACGAGCTGGGCAAGAGCAGGAAGGGAGCACGGGCATCAGAGAGCATCTGGCATCTTGCCCTGGAAAGAGCAGTGTTTTTGGAGTGTGCAGTAAAATCGTGTTTCTGGACAAGGGAGGCATAAGTGCGCTGCGCTCCTAAGCTATCTCCCTGCGAGACACACTGGCAAAGCTTTTCGTTATCATGCAGTCTAGTGCAGACGCACACTGCGGCTCTCCGGAGCTGTCCGAAGCGAAGCGCCGGTCGCCGGCGTCTTTCGGCTGAAGCAGCGCTTCGGGGCGTACGGCTGCCGCTCCGCTGTTGTGTGCGCGAGGCAGCCGCTTCTCCTGCTCCGTGAGCCGGACAGAGCGGTAGCTTGTACGAGGGCGAAGAACGAAGCCGCAGGGAGACGACATTGTGTGTACAGCCTTGGGACTGCTAGATGACAGTGGCTAAAGCTCCCTGCCTTTTCAATGCACTGCTGGCATGCTTTATTGAAGGCGTTCCGAGACAACTTTCCTGGGTTTTGACTTCGTCCTGATGAAGCCCCTGTTGGGAAATTCGTTTGGGAGTCAGCAGCTGCTGGACTTTTGCGATTGCCTTCACTGTGCACTGAATGCCAGGACGGCATGTGTACGTTAAAACAACGAGCTGGGCAAGAGCAGGAAGAGAGCACGGGAAGCAGAGAGCATCTGGCATCTTGCCCTGGAAAGGGCAGTGTTTTTGGAGAGTGCAGCAAATCCGTGTTTCTGGACAAGGGAGGCATAAGTGCGCTGCGCTCCTAAGCTATCTCCCTGCTAAGACACACTGCCAAAGCTTTTCGCTATGATGCAGTCTAGTGCAGACGCACACTACGGCTCTCGGCTCTCTGTCCGAAGCGAAGCGCCGGTCGCCGGCGTCTTTCGGCTGAAGCAGCGCTTCGGGGCGTACGGCTGTTGTGTGCGCGAAGCAGCCGCTTTTCCTGCTCCGGGAGCCGCACAGAGCGGTAGCTTGCACGAGGGCGAAGAACGAAGCCGCAGAGCACCGGCCTTCTGCGCGCACCCTAAGGACTGCGAGAGGACCGTGGTGGCCGCTCGCCTGCCCCTTCCATTCCATTCTAGCATCCTTAGGGAAGGTGTTCCAGGACAATTTTCCTGAGTTTTGAATTCGTCCTGATGCAGCCCCTCCTGGGAAACTCCTACTCGTCCTCTGAGTCTCCGAGTGCAGAGACCTCGATGGCAACTGCAGAAATGAAGGGCTGCGTTGAGTTGTCGAGAAGCAAGAACATAGCCAGCGCCTTGTGTTTGGGAGTCAGCAGGTGCTGGACTTTTGCGATTGCTTTCACTGTGCACTGAATGCCAGGACGGCATGTGCACGTTAAAACAACGAGCTGGGCAAGAGCAGGAAGGGAGCACGGGCATCAGAGAGCATCTGACATCTTGCCCTGGAAAGAGCAGTGTTTTTGGAGTGTGCAGTAAAATCGTGTTTCTGGACAAGGGAGGCATAAGTGCGCTGCGCTCCTAAGCTATCTCCCTGCGAGACACACTGGCAAAGCTTTTCGTTATCATGCAGTCTAGTGCAGACGCACACTGCGGCTCACCGGAGCTGTCCGAAGCGAAGCTCCGGTCGCCGGCGTCTTTCGGCTGAAGCAGCGCTTCGGGGCGTACGGCTGCCGCTCCGCTGTTGTGTGCGCGAGGCAGCCGCTTCTCCTGCTCCGTGAGCCGGACAGAGCGGTAGCTTGTACGAGGGCGAAGAACGAAGCCGCAGGGAGACGACATTGTGTGTACAGCCTTGGGACTGCTAGATGACAGTGGCTAAAGCTCCCTGCCTTTTCAATGCACTGCTGGCATGCTTTATTGAAGGCGTTCCGAGACAACTTTCCTGGGTTTTGACTTCGTCCTGATGAAGCCCCTGTTGGGAAATTCGTTTGGGAGTCAGCAGCTGCTGGACTTTTGCGATTGCCTTCACTGTGCACTGAATGCCAGGACGGCATGTGTACGTTAAAACAACGAGCTGGGTAAGAGCAGGAAGAGAGCACGGGAAGCAGAGAGCATCTGGCATCTTGCCCTGGAAAGGGCAGTGTTTTTGGAGAGTGCAGCAAATCCGTGTTTCTGGACAAGGGAGGCATAAGTGCGCTGCGCTCCTAAGCTATCTCCCTGCTAAGACACACTGCCAAAGCTTTTCGCTATGATGCAGTCTAGTGCAGACGCACACTACGGCTCTCGGCTCTCTGTCCGAAGCGAAGCGCCGGTCGCCGGCGTCTTTCGGCTGAAGCAGCGCTTCGGGGCGTACGGCTGTTGTGTGCGCGAAGCAGCCGCTTTTCCTGCTCCGGGAGCCGCACAGAGCGGTAGCTTGCACGAGGGCGAAGAACGAAGCCGCAGAGCACCGGCCTTCTGCGCGCACCCTAAGGACTGCGAGAGGACCGTGGTGGCCGCTCGCCTGCCTCTTCAATTCCATTCTAGCATCCTTATGGAAGGTGTTCCAGGACAATTTTCCTGAGTTTTGAATTCGTCCTGATGCAGCCCCTCCTGGGAAACTCCTACTCGTCCTCTGAGTCTCCGAGTGCAGAGACCTCGATGGCAACTGCAGAAATGAAGGGCTGCGTTGAGTTGTCGAGAAGCAAGAACATAGCCAGCGCCTTGTGTTTGGGAGTCAGCAGGTGCTGGACTTTTGCGATTGCCTTCACTGTGCACTGAATGCCAGGACGGCATGTGCACGTTAAAACAACGAGCTGGGCAAGAGCAGGAAGGGAGCACGGGCATCAGAGAGCATCTGGCATCTTGCCCTGGAAAGAGCAGTGTTTTTGGAGTGTGCAGTAAAATCGTGTTTCTGGACAAGGGAGGCATAAGTGCGCTGCGCTCCTAAGCTATCTCCCTGCGAGACACACTGGCAAAGCTTTTCGTTATCATGCAGTCTAGTGCAGACGCACACTGCGGCTCTCCGGAGCTGTCCGAAGCGAAGCGCCGGTCGCCGGCGTCTTTCGGCTGAAGCAGCGCTTCGGGGCGTACGGCTGCCGCTCCGCTGTTGTGTGCGCGAGGCAGCCGCTTCTCGTGCTCCGGGAGCCGGACAGAGCGGTAGCTTGTACGAGGGCGAAGAACGTTGCCGCAGGGAGACGACATTGTGTGTACAGCCTTGGGACTGCTAGATGACAGTGGCTAAAGCTCCCTGCCTTTTCAATGCACTGCTGGCATGCTTTATTGAAGGCGTTCCGAGACAACTTTCCTGGGTTTTGACTTCGTCCTGATGAAGCCCCTGTTGGGAAATTCGTTTGGGAGTCAGCAGCACCTGGACTTTTGCGATTGCCTTCACTGTGCACTGAATGCCAGGACGGCATGTGCACGTTAAAACAACGAGCTGGGCAAGAGCAGAAAGGGAGCACGGGCATCAGAGAGCATCTGACATCTTGCCCTGGAAAGAGCAGTGTTTTTGGAGAGTGCAGTAAAATCGTGTTTCTGGACAAGGGAGGCATAAGTGCGCTGCGCTCCTAAGGTATCTCCCTGCGAGACACACTGCTAAAGCTTTTCGCTATGATGCAGTCTAGTGCAGACGCACACTACGGCTCTCCGGAGCTGTCCGAAGCGAAGCGCCGGTCGCCGGCGTCTTTCGGCTGAAGCAGCGCTTCGGGGCGTACGGCTGCCGCTCCGCTGTTGTGTGCGCGAGGCAGCCGCTTTTCCTGCTCCGCGAGCCGGACAGAGCGGTAGCTTGTACGAGGGCGAAGAACGAAGCCGCAGAGCACCGGCCTTCTGCGCGCACCCTAAGGACTGCGAGAGGACCGTGGTGGCCGCTCGCCTGCCCCTTCCATTCCATTCTAGCATCCTTAGGGAAGGTGTTCAAGGACAAATTCCCTGAGTTTTGAATTCGTCCTGATGCAGCCCCTCCTGGGAAACAACTGCTCGTCCTCTGAGTCTCCGAGTGCAGAGACCTCGATGGCAACTGCAGAAATGAAGGGCTGCGTTGAGTTGTCGAGAAGCAAGAACATAGCCAGCGCCTTGTGTTTGGGAGTCAGCAGGTGCTGGACTTTTGCGATTGCTTTCACTGTGCACTGAATGCCAGGACGGCATGTGCACGTTAAAACAACGAGCTGGGCAAGAGCAGGAAGGGAGCACGGGCATCAGAGAGCATCTGGCATCTTGCCCTGGAAAGAGCAGTGTTTTTGGAGTGTGCAGTAAAATCGTGTTTCTGGACAAGGGAGGCATAAGTGCGCTGCGCTCCTAAGCTATCTCCCTGCGAGACACACTGGCAAAGCTTTTCGTTATCATGCAGTCTAGTGCAGACGCACACTGCGGCTCTCCGGAGCTGTCCGAAGCGAAGCGCCGGTCGCCGGCGTCTTTCGGCTGAAGCAGCGCTTCGGGGCGTACGGCTGCCGCTCCGCTGTTGTGTGCGCGAGGCAGCCGCTTCTCCTGCTCCGTGAGCCGGACAGAGCGGTAGCTTGTACGAGGGCGAAGAACGTTGCCGCAGGGAGACGACATTGTGTGTACAGCCTTGGGACTGCTAGATGACAGTGGCTAAAGCTCCCTGCCTTTTCAATGCACTGCTGGCATGCTTTATTGAAGGCGTTCCGAGACAACTTTCCTGGGTTTTGACTTCGTCCTGATGAAGCCCCTGTTGGGAAATTCGTTTGGGAGTCAGCAGCTGCTGGACTTTTGCGATTGCCTTCACTGTGCACTGAATGCCAGGACGGCATGTGTACGTTAAAACAACGAGCTGGGCAAGAGCAGGAAGAGAGCACGGGAAGCAGAGAGCATCTGGCATCTTGCCCTGGAAAGGGCAGTGTTTTTGGAGAGTGCAGCAAATCCGTGTTTCTGGACAAGGGAGGCATAAGTGCGCTGCGCTCCTAAGCTATCTCCCTGCTAAGACACACTGCCAAAGCTTTTCGCTATGATGCAGTCTAGTGCAGACGCACACTACGGCTCTCGGCTCTCTGTCCGAAGCGAAGCGCCGGTCGCCGGCGTCTTTCGGCTGAAGCAGCGCTTCGGAGCGTACGGCTGTTGTGTGCGCGAAGCAGCCGCTTTTCCTGCTCCGCGAGCCGCACAGAGCGGTAGCTTGCACGAGGGCGAAGAACGAAGCCGCAGAGCACCGGCCTTCTGCGCGCACCCTAAGGACTGCGAGAGGACCGTGGTGGCCGCTCGCCTGCCTCTTCAATTCCATTCTAGCATCCTTATGGAAGGTGTTCCAGGACAATTTTCCTGAGTTTTGAATTCGTCCTGATGCAGCCCCTCCTGGGAAACTCCTACTCGTCGTCTGAGTCTCCGAGTGCAGAGACCTCGATGGCAACTGCAGAAATGAAGGGCTGCGTTGAGTTGTCGAGAAGCAAGAACATAGCCAGCGCCTTGTGTTTGGGAGTCAGCAGCTGCTGGACTTTTGCGATTGCCTTCACTGTGCACTGAATGCCAGGACGGCATGTGCACGTTAAAACAACGAGCTGGGCAAGAGCAGGAAGGGACCACGGGCATCAGAGAGCATCTGGCATCTTGCCCTGGAAAGAGCAGTGTTTTTGGAGTGTGCAGTAAAATCGTGTTTCTGGACAAGGGAGGCATAAGTGCGCTGCGCTCCTAAGCTATCTCCCTGCGAGACACACTGGCAAAGCTTTTCGTTATCATGCAGTCTAGTGCAGACGCACACTGCGGCTCTCCGGAGCTGTCCGAAGCGAAGCGCCGGTCGCCGGCGTCTTTCGGCTGAAGCAGCGCTTCGGGGCGTACGGCTGCCGCTCCGCTGTTGTGTGCGCGAGGCAGCCGCTTCTCCTGCTCCGTGAGCCGGACAGAGCGGTAGCTTGTACGAGGGCGAAGAACGTTGCCGCAGGGAGACGACATTGTGTGTACAGCCTTGGGACTGCTAGATGACAGTGGCTAAAGCTCCCTGCCTTTTCAATGCACTGCTGGCATGCTTTATTGAAGGCGTTCCGAGACAACTTTCCTGGGTTTTGACTTCGTCCTGATGAAGCCCCTGTTGGGAAATTCGTTTGGGAGTCAGCAGCACCTGGACTTTTGCGATTGCCTTCACTGTGCACTGAATGCCAGGACGGCATGTGCACGTTAAAACAACGAGCTGGGCAAGAGCAGAAAGGGAGCACGGGCATCAGAGAGCATCTGACATCTTGCCCTGGAAAGAGCAGTGTTTTTGGAGAGTGCAGTAAAATCGTGTTTCTGGACAAGGGAGGCATAAGTGCGCTGCGCTCCTAAGGTATCTCCCTGCGAGACACACTGGCAAAGCTTTTCGCTATGATGCAGTCTAGTGCAGACGCACACTGCGGCTCTCCGGAGCTGTCCGAAGCGAAGCGCCGGTCGCCGGCGTCTTTCGGCTGAAGCAGCGCTTCGGGGCGTACGGCTGCCGCTCCGCTGTTGTGTGCGCGAGGCAGCCGCTTCTCCTGCTCCGCGAGCCGGACAGAGCGGTAGCTTGTACGAGGGCGAAGAACGAAGCCGCAGAGCACCGGCCTTGTGCGCGCACCCTAAGGACTGCGAGAGGACCGTGGTGGCCGCTCGCCTGCCCCTTCCATTCCATTCTAGCATCCTTAGGGAAGGTGTTCAAGGACAAATTCCCTGAGTTTTGAATTCGTCCTGATGCAGCCCCTCCTGGGAAACAACTGCTCGTCCTCTGAGTCTCCGAGTGCAGAGACCTCGATGGCAACTGCAGAAATGAAGGGCTGCGTTGAGTTGTCGAGAAGCAAGAACATAGCCAGCGCCTTGTGTTTGGGAGTCAGCAGGTGCTGGACTTTTGCGATTGCTTTCACTGTGCACTGAATGCCAGGACGGCATGTGCACGTTAAAACAACGAGCTGGGCAAGAGCAGGAAGGGACCACGGGCATCAGAGAGCATCTGGCATCTTGCCCTGGAAAGAGCAGTGTTTTTGGAGTGTGCAGTAAAATCGTGTTTCTGGACAAGGGAGGCATAAGTGCGCTGCGCTCCTAAGCTATCTCCCTGCGAGACACACTGGCAAAGCTTTTCGTTATCATGCAGTCTAGTGCAGACGCACACTGCGGCTCTCCGGAGCTGTCCGAAGCGAAGCGCCGGTCGCCGGCGTCTTTCGGCTGAAGCAGCGCTTCGGGGCGTACGGCTGCCGCTCCGCTGTTGTGTGCGCGAGGCAGCCGCTTCTCCTGCTCCGTGAGCCGGACAGAGCGGTAGCTTGTACGAGGGCGAAGAACGAAGCCGCAGGGAGACGACATTGTGTGTACAGCCTTGGGACTGCTAGATGACAGTGGCTAAAGCTCCCTGCCTTTTCAATGCACTGCTGGCATGCTTTATTGAAGGCGTTCCGAGACAACTTTCCTGGGTTTTGACTTCGTCCTGATGAAGCCCCTGTTGGGAAATTCGTTTGGGAGTCAGCAGCTGCTGGACTTTTGCGATTGCCTTCACTGTGCACTGAATGCCAGGACGGCATGTGTACGTTAAAACAACGAGCTGGGTAAGAGCAGGAAGAGAGCACGGGAAGCAGAGAGCATCTGGCATCTTGCCCTGGAAAGGGCAGTGTTTTTGGAGAGTGCAGCAAATCCGTGTTTCTGGACAAGGGAGGCATAAGTGCGCTGCGCTCCTAAGCTATCTCCCTGCTAAGACACACTGCCAAAGCTTTTCGCTATGATGCAGTCTAGTGCAGACGCACACTACGGCTCTCGGCTCTCTGTCCGAAGCGAAGCGCCGGTCGCCGGCGTCTTTCGGCTGAAGCAGCGCTTCGGGGCGTACGGCTGTTGTGTGCGCGAAGCAGCCGCTTTTCCTGCTCCGGGAGCCGCACAGAGCGGTAGCTTGCACGAGGGCGAAGAACGAAGCCGCAGAGCACCGGCCTTCTGCGCGCACCCTAAGGACTGCGAGAGGACCGTGGTGGCCGCTCGCCTGCCTCTTCAATTCCATTCTAGCATCCTTATGGAAGGTGTTCCAGGACAATTTTCCTGAGTTTTGAATTCGTCCTGATGCAGCCCCTCCTGGGAAACTCCTACTCGTCGTCTGAGTCTCCGAGTGCAGAGACCTCGATGGCAACTGCAGAAATGAAGGGCTGCGTTGAGTTGTCGAGAAGCAAGAACATAGCCAGCGCCTTGTGTTTGGGAGTCAGCAGGTGCTGGACTTTTGCGATTGCCTTCACTGTGCACTGAATGCCAGGACGGCATGTGCACGTTAAAACAACGAGCTGGGCAAGAGCAGGAAGGGAGCACGGGCATCAGAGAGCATCTGGCATCTTGCCCTGGAAAGAGCAGTGTTTTTGGAGAGTGCAGTAAAATCGTGTTTCTGGACAAGGGAGGCATAAGTGCGCTGCGCTCCTAAGCTATCTCCCTGCGAGACACACTGCCAAAGCTTTTCGTTATCATGCAGTCTAGTGCAGACGCACACTGCGGCTCTCCGGAGCTGTCCGAAGCGAAGCGCCGGTCGCCGGCGTCTTTCGGCTGAAGCAGCGCTTCGGGGCGTACGGCTGCCGCTCCGCTGTTGTGTGCGCGAGGCAGCCGCTTCTCGTGCTCCGGGAGCCGGACAGAGCGGTAGCTTGTACGAGGGCGAAGAACGTTGCCGCAGGGAGACGACATTGTGTGTACAGCCTTGGGACTGCTAGATGACAGTGGCTAAAGCTCCCTGCCTTTTCAATGCACTGCTGGCATGCTTTATTGAAGGCGTTCCGAGACAACTTTCCTGGGTTTTGACTTCGTCCTGATGAAGCCCCTGTTGGGAAATTCGTTTGGGAGTCAGCAGCACCTGGACTTTTGCGATTGCCTTCACTGTGCACTGAATGCCAGGACGGCATGTGCACGTTAAAACAACGAGCTGGGCAAGAGCAGAAAGGGAGCACGGGCATCAGAGAGCATCTGACATCTTGCCCTGGAAAGAGCAGTGTTTTTGGAGAGTGCAGTAAAATCGTGTTTCTGGACAAGGGAGGCATAAGTGCGCTGCGCTCCTAAGGTATCTCCCTGCGAGACACACTGGCAAAGCTTTTCGCTATGATGCAGTCTAGTGCAGACGCACACTGCGGCTCTCCGGAGCTGTCCGAAGCGAAGCGCCGGTCGCCGGCGTCTTTCGGCTGAAGCAGCGCTTCGGGGCGTACGGCTGCCGCTCCGCTGTTGTGTGCGCGAGGCAGCCGCTTCTCCTGCTCCGCGAGCCGGACAGAGCGGTAGCTTGTACGAGGGCGAAGAACGAAGCCGCAGAGCACCGGCCTTGTGCGCGCACCCTAAGGACTGCGAGAGGACCGTGGTGGCCGCTCGCCTGCCCCTTCCATTCCATTCTAGCATCCTTAGGGAAGGTGTTCAAGGACAAATTCCCTGAGTTTTGAATTCGTCCTGATGCAGCCCCTCCTGGGAAACAACTGCTCGTCCTCTGAGTCTCCGAGTGCAGAGACCTCGATGGCAACTGCAGAAATGAAGGGCTGCGTTGAGTTGTCGAGAAGCAAGAACATAGCCAGCGCCTTGTGTTTGGGAGTCAGCAGGTGCTGGACTTTTGCGATTGCTTTCACTGTGCACTGAATGCCAGGACGGCATGTGCACGTTAAAACAACGAGCTGGGCAAGAGCAGGAAGGGACCACGGGCATCAGAGAGCATCTGGCATCTTGCCCTGGAAAGGGCAGTGTTTTTGGAGTGTGCAGTAAAATCGTGTTTCTGGACAAGGGAGGCATAAGTGCGCTGCGCTCCTAAGCTATCTCCCTGCGAGACACACTGCCAAAGCTTTTCGTTATCATGCAGTCTAGTGCAGACGCACACTGCGGCTCTCCGGAGCTGTCCGAAGCGAAGCGCCGGTCGCCGGCGTCTTTCGGCTGAAGCAGCGCTTCGGGGCGTACGGCTGCCGCTCCGCTGTTGTGTGCGCGAGGCAGCCGCTTCTCCTGCTCCGTGAGCCGGACAGAGCGGTAGCTTGTACGAGGGCGAAGAACGAAGCCGCAGGGAGACGACATTGTGTGTACAGCCTTGGGACTGCTAGATGACAGTGGCTAAAGCTCCCTGCCTTTTCAATGCACTGCTGGCATGCTTTATTGAAGGCGTTCCGAGACAACTTTCCTGGGTTTTGACTTCGTCCTGATGAAGCCCCTGTTGGGAAATTCGTTTGGGAGTCAGCAGCTGCTGGACTTTTGCGATTGCCTTCACTGTGCACTGAATGCCAGGACGGCATGTGTACGTTAAAACAACGAGCTGGGCAAGAGCAGGAAGAGAGCACGGGAAGCAGAGAGCATCTGGCATCTTGCCCTGGAAAGGGCAGTGTTTTTGGAGAGTGCAGCAAATCCGTGTTTCTGGACAAGGGAGGCATAAGTGCGCTGCGCTCCTAAGCTATCTCCCTGCTAAGACACACTGCCAAAGCTTTTCGCTATGATGCAGTCTAGTGCAGACGCACACTACGGCTCTCGGCTCTCTGTCCGAAGCGAAGCGCCGGTCGCCGGCGTCTTTCGGCTGAAGCAGCGCTTCGGAGCGTACGGCTGTTGTGTGCGCGAAGCAGCCGCTTTTCCTGCTCCGGGAGCCGCACAGAGCGGTAGCTTGCACGAGGGCGAAGAACGAAGCCGCAGAGCACCGGCCTTCTGCGCGCACCCTAAGGACTGCGAGAGGACCGTGGTGGCCGCTCGCCTGCCTCTTCAATTCCATTCTAGCATCCTTATGGAAGGTGTTCCAGGACAATTTTCCTGAGTTTTGAATTCGTCCTGATGCAGCCCCTCCTGGGAAACTCCTACTCGTCGTCTGAGTCTCCGAGTGCAGAGACCTCGATGGCAACTGCAGAAATGAAGGGCTGCGTTGAGTTGTCGAGAAGCAAGAACATAGCCAGCGCCTTGTGTTTGGGAGTCAGCAGGTGCTGGACTTTTGCGATTGCCTTCACTGTGCACTGAATGCCAGGACGGCATGTGCACGTTAAAACAACGAGCTGGGCAAGAGCAGGAAGGGACCACGGGCATCAGAGAGCATCTGGCATCTTGCCCTGGAAAGAGCAGTGTTTTTGGAGTGTGCAGTAAAATCGTGTTTCTGGACAAGGGAGGCATAAGTGCGCTGCGCTCCTAAGCTATCTCCCTGCGAGACACACTGGCAAAGCTTTTCGTTATCATGCAGTCTAGTGCAGACGCACACTGCGGCTCTCCGGAGCTGTCCGAAGCGAAGCGCCGGTCGCCGGCGTCTTTCGGCTGAAGCAGCGCTTCGGGGCGTACGGCTGCCGCTCCGCTGTTGTGTGCGCGAGGCAGCCGCTTCTCCTGCTCCGTGAGCCGGACAGAGCGGTAGCTTGTACGAGGGCGAAGAACGTTGCCGCAGGGAGACGACATTGTGTGTACAGCCTTGGGACTGCTAGATGACAGTGGCTAAAGCTCCCTGCCTTTTCAATGCACTGCTGGCATGCTTTATTGAAGGCGTTCCGAGACAACTTTCCTGGGTTTTGACTTCGTCCTGATGAAGCCCCTGTTGGGAAATTCGTTTGGGAGTCAGCAGCACCTGGACTTTTGCGATTGCCTTCACTGTGCACTGAATGCCAGGACGGCATGTGTACGTTAAAACAACGAGCTGGGCAAGAGCAGGAAGAGAGCACGGGAAGCAGAGAGCATCTGGCATCTTGCCCTGGAAAGGGCAGTGTTTTTGGAGAGTGCAGCAAATCCGTGTTTCTGGACAAGGGAGGCATAAGTGCGCTGCGCTCCTAAGCTATCTCCCTGCTAAGACACACTGCCAAAGCTTTTCGCTATGATGCAGTCTAGTGCAGACGCACACTACGGCTCTCGGCTCTCTGTCCGAAGCGAAGCGCCGGTCGCCGGCGTCTTTCGGCTGAAGCAGCGCTTCGGAGCGTACGGCTGTTGTGTGCGCGAAGCAGCCGCTTTTCCTGCTCCGGGAGCCGCACAGAGCGGTAGCTTGCACGAGGGCGAAGAACGAAGCCGCAGAGCACCGGCCTTCTGCGCGCACCCTAAGGACTGCGAGAGGACCGTGGTGGCCGCTCGCCTGCCCCTTCCATTCCATTCTAGCATCCTTAGGGAAGGTGTTCCAGGACAATTTTCCTGAGTTTTGAATTCGTCCTGATGCAGCCCCTCCTGGGAAACTCCTACTCGTCCTCTGAGTCTCCGAGTGCAGAGACCTCGATGGCAACTGCAGAAATGAAGGGCTGCGTTGAGTTGTCGAGAAGCAAGAACATAGCCAGCGCCTTGTGTTTGGGAGTCAGCAGCTGCTGGACTTTTGCGATTGCCTTCACTGTGCACTGAATGCCAGGACGGCATGTGCACGTTAAAACAACGAGCTGGGCAAGAGCAGGAAGGGACCACGGGCATCAGAGAGCATCTGGCATCTTGCCCTGGAAAGAGCAGTGTTTTTGGAGTGTGCAGTAAAATCGTGTTTCTGGACAAGGGAGGCATAAGTGCGCTGCGCTCCTAAGCTATCTCCCTGCGAGACACACTGGCAAAGCTTTTCGTTATCATGCAGTCTAGTGCAGACGCACACTGCGGCTCTCCGGAGCTGTCCGAAGCGAAGCGCCGGTCGCCGGCGTCTTTCGGCTGAAGCAGCGCTTCGGGGCGTACGGCTGCCGCTCCGCTGTTGTGTGCGCGAGGCAGCCGCTTCTCCTGCTCCGTGAGCCGGACAGAGCGGTAGCTTGTACGAGGGCGAAGAACGTTGCCGCAGGGAGACGACATTGTGTGTACAGCCTTGGGACTGCTAGATGACAGTGGCTAAAGCTCCCTGCCTTTTCAATGCACTGCTGGCATGCTTTATTGAAGGCGTTCCGAGACAACTTTCCTGGGTTTTGACTTCGTCCTGATGAAGCCCCTGTTGAGAAATTCGTTTGGGAGTCAGCAGCACCTGGACTTTTGCGATTGCCTTCACTGTGCACTGAATGCCAGGACGGCATGTGCACGTTAAAACAACGAGCTGGGCAAGAGCAGAAAGGGAGCACGGGCATCAGAGAGCATCTGACATCTTGCCCTGGAAAGAGCAGTGTTTTTGGAGAGTGCAGCAAATCCGTGTTTCTGGACAAGGGAGGCATAAGTGCGCTGCGCTCCTAAGCTATCTCCCTGCTAAGACACACTGCCAAAGCTTTTCGCTATGATGCAGTCTAGTGCAGACGCACACTACGGCTCTCGGCTCTCTGTCCGAAGCGAAGCGCCGGTCGCCGGCGTCTTTCGGCTGAAGCAGCGCTTCGGAGCGTACGGCTGTTGTGTGCGCGAAGCAGCCGCTTTTCCTGCTCCGCGAGCCGCACAGAGCGGTAGCTTGCACGAGGGCGAAGAACGAAGCCGCAGAGCACCGGCCTTCTGCGCGCACCCTAAGGACTGCGAGAGGACCGTGGTGGCCGCTCGCCTGCCCCTTCCATTCCATTCTAGCATCCTTATGGAAGGTGTTCCAGGACAATTTTCCTGAGTTTTGAATTCGTCCTGATGCAGCCCCTCCTGGGAAACTCCTACTCGTCCTCTGAGTCTCCGAGTGCAGAGACCTCGATGGCAACTGCAGAAATGAAGGGCTGCGTTGAGTTGTCGAGAAGCAAGAACATAGCCAGCGCCTTGTGTTTGGGAGTCAGCAGCTGCTGGACTTTTGCGATTGCTTTCACTGTGCACTGAATGCCAGGACGGCATGTGCACGTTAAAACAACGAGCTGGGCAAGAGCAGGAAGGGAGCACGGGCATCAGAGAGCATCTGACATCTTGCCCTGGAAAGAGCAGTGTTTTTGGAGTGTGCAGTAAAATCGTGTTTCTGGACAAGGGAGGCATAAGTGCGCTGCGCTCCTAAGCTATCTCCCTGCGAGACACACTGGCAAAGCTTTTCGTTATCATGCAGTCTAGTGCAGACGCACACTGCGGCTCTCCGGAGCTGTCCGAAGCGAAGCGCCGGTCGCCGGCGTCTTTCGGCTGAAGCAGCGCTTCGGGGCGTACGGCTGCCGCTCCGCTGTTGTGTGCGCGAGGCAGCCGCTTCTCCTGCTCCGTGAGCCGGACAGAGCGGTAGCTTGTACGAGGGCGAAGAACGTTGCCGCAGGGAGACGACATTGTGTGTACAGCCTTGGGACTGCTAGATGACAGTGGCTAAAGCTCCCTGCCTTTTCAATGCACTGCTGGCATGCTTTATTGAAGGCGTTCCGAGACAACTTTCCTGGGTTTTGACTTCGTCCTGATGAAGCCCCTGTTGGGAAATTCGTTTGGGAGTCAGCAGCTGCTGGACTTTTGCGATTGCCTTCACTGTGCACTGAATGCCAGGACGGCATGTGTACGTTAAAACAACGAGCTGGGCAAGAGCAGGAAGAGAGCACGGGAAGCAGAGAGCATCTGGCATCTTGCCCTGGAAAGGGCAGTGTTTTTGGAGAGTGCAGCAAATCCGTGTTTCTGGACAAGGGAGGCATAAGTGCGCTGCGCTCCTAAGCTATCTCCCTGCTAAGACACACTGCCAAAGCTTTTCGCTATGATGCAGTCTAGTGCAGACGCACACTACGGCTCTCGGCTCTCTGTCCGAAGCGAAGCGCCGGTCGCCGGCGTCTTTCGGCTGAAGCAGCGCTTCGGAGCGTACGGCTGTTGTGTGCGCGAAGCAGCCGCTTTTCCTGCTCCGCGAGCCGCACAGAGCGGTAGCTTGCACGAGGGCGAAGAACGAAGCCGCAGAGCACCGGCCTTCTGCGCGCACCCTAAGGACTGCGAGAGGACCGTGGTGGCCGCTCGCCTGCCTCTTCAATTCCATTCTAGCATCCTTATGGAAGGTGTTCCAGGACAATTTTCCTGAGTTTTGAATTCGTCCTGATGCAGCCCCTCCTGGGAAACTCCTACTCGTCGTCTGAGTCTCCGAGTGCAGAGACCTCGATGGCAACTGCAGAAATGAAGGGCTGCGTTGAGTTGTCGAGAAGCAAGAACATAGCCAGCGCCTTGTGTTTGGGAGTCAGCAGGTGCTGGACTTTTGCGATTGCCTTCACTGTGCACTGAATGCCAGGACGGCATGTGCACGTTAAAACAACGAGCTGGGCAAGAGCAGGAAGGGACCACGGGCATCAGAGAGCATCTGGCATCTTGCCCTGGAAAGAGCAGTGTTTTTGGAGTGTGCAGTAAAATCGTGTTTCTGGACAAGGGAGGCATAAGTGCGCTGCGCTCCTAAGCTATCTCCCTGCGAGACACACTGGCAAAGCTTTTCGTTATCATGCAGTCTAGTGCAGACGCACACTGCGGCTCTCCGGAGCTGTCCGAAGCGAAGCGCCGGTCGCCGGCGTCTTTCGGCTGAAGCAGCGCTTCGGGGCGTACGGCTGCCGCTCCGCTGTTGTGTGCGCGAGGCAGCCGCTTCTCCTGCTCCGTGAGCCGGACAGAGCGGTAGCTTGTACGAGGGCGAAGAACGAAGCCGCAGGGAGACGACATTGTGTGTACAGCCTTGGGACTGCTAGATGACAGTGGCTAAAGCTCCCTGCCTTTTCAATGCACTGCTGGCATGCTTTATTGAAGGCGTTCCGAGACAACTTTCCTGGGTTTTGACTTCGTCCTGATGAAGCCCCTGTTGGGAAATTCGTTTGGGAGTCAGCAGCTGCTGGACTTTTGCGATTGCCTTCACTGTGCACTGAATGCCAGGACGGCATGTGTACGTTAAAACAACGAGCTGGGCAAGAGCAGGAAGAGAGCACGGGAAGCAGAGAGCATCTGGCATCTTGCCCTGGAAAGGGCAGTGTTTTTGGAGAGTGCAGCAAATCCGTGTTTCTGGACAAGGGAGGCATAAGTGCGCTGCGCTCCTAAGCTATCTCCCTGCTAAGACACACTGCCAAAGCTTTTCGCTATGATGCAGTCTAGTGCAGACGCACACTACGGCTCTCGGCTCTCTGTCCGAAGCGAAGCGCCGGTCGCCGGCGTCTTTCGGCTGAAGCAGCGCTTCGGAGCGTACGGCTGTTGTGTGCGCGAAGCAGCCGCTTTTCCTGCTCCGGGAGCCGCACAGAGCGGTAGCTTGCACGAGGGCGAAGAACGAAGCCGCAGAGCACCGGCCTTCTGCGCGCACCCTAAGGACTGCGAGAGGACCGTGGTGGCCGCTCGCCTGCCTCTTCATTTCCATTCTAGCATCCTTATGGAAGGTGTTCCAGGACAATTTTCCTGAGTTTTGAATTCGTCCTGATGCAGCCCCTCCTGGGAAACTCCTACTCGTCCTCTGAGTCTCCGAGTGCAGAGACCTCGATGGCAACTGCAGAAATGAAGGGCTGCGTTGAGTTGTCGAGAAGCAAGAACATAGCCAGCGCCTTGTGTTTGGGAGTCAGCAGGTGCTGGACTTTTGCGATTGCCTTCACTGTGCACTGAATGCCAGGACGGCATGTGCACGTTAAAACAACGAGCTGGGCAAGAGCAGGAAGGGACCACGGGCATCAGAGAGCATCTGGCATCTTGCCCTGGAAAGAGCAGTGTTTTTGGAGTGTGCAGTAAAATCGTGTTTCTGGACAAGGGAGGCATAAGTGCGCTGCGCTCCTAAGCTATCTCCCTGCGAGACACACTGGCAAAGCTTTTCGTTATCATGCAGTCTAGTGCAGACGCACACTGCGGCTCTCCGGAGCTGTCCGAAGCGAAGCGCCGGTCGCCGGCGTCTTTCGGCTGAAGCAGCGCTTCGGGGCGTACGGCTGCCGCTCCGCTGTTGTGTGCGCGAGGCAGCCGCTTCTCCTGCTCCGTGAGCCGGACAGAGCGGTAGCTTGTACGAGGGCGAAGAACGTTGCCGCAGGGAGACGACATTGTGTGTACAGCCTTGGGACTGCTAGATGACAGTGGCTAAAGCTCCCTGCCTTTTCAATGCACTGCTGGCATGCTTTATTGAAGGCGTTCCGAGACAACTTTCCTGGGTTTTGACTTCGTCCTGATGAAGCCCCTGTTGGGAAATTCGTTTGGGAGTCAGCAGCTGCTGGACTTTTGCGATTGCCTTCACTGTGCACTGAATGCCAGGACGGCATGTGTACGTTAAAACAACGAGCTGGGCAAGAGCAGGAAGAGAGCACGGGAAGCAGAGAGCATCTGGCATCTTGCCCTGGAAAGGGCAGTGTTTTTGGAGAGTGCAGCAAATCCGTGTTTCTGGACAAGGGAGGCATAAGTGCGCTGCGCTCCTAAGCTATCTCCCTGCTAAGACACACTGCCAAAGCTTTTCGCTATGATGCAGTCTAGTGCAGACGCACACTACGGCTCTCGGCTCTCTGTCCGAAGCGAAGCGCCGGTCGCCGGCGTCTTTCGGCTGAAGCAGCGCTTCGGAGCGTACGGCTGTTGTGTGCGCGAAGCAGCCGCTTTTCCTGCTCCGCGAGCCGCACAGAGCGGTAGCTTGCACGAGGGCGAAGAACGAAGCCGCAGAGCACCGGCCTTCTGCGCGCACCCTAAGGACTGCGAGAGGACCGTGGTGGCCGCTCGCCTGCCTCTTCAATTCCATTCTAGCATCCTTATGGAAGGTGTTCCAGGACAATTTTCCTGAGTTTTGAATTCGTCCTGATGCAGCCCCTCCTGGGAAACTCCTACTCGTCCTCTGAGTCTCCGAGTGCAGAGACCTCGATGGCAACTGCAGAAATGAAGGGCTGCGTTGAGTTGTCGAGAAGCAAGAACATAGCCAGCGCCTTGTGTTTGGGAGTCAGCAGGTGCTGGACTTTTGCGATTGCCTTCACTGTGCACTGAATGCCAGGACGGCATGTGCACGTTAAAACAACGAGCTGGGCAAGAGCAGGAAGGGACCACGGGCATCAGAGAGCATCTGGCATCTTGCCCTGGAAAGAGCAGTGTTTTTGGAGTGTGCAGTAAAATCGTGTTTCTGGACAAGGGAGGCATAAGTGCGCTGCGCTCCTAAGCTATCTCCCTGCGAGACACACTGGCAAAGCTTTTCGTTATCATGCAGTCTAGTGCAGACGCACACTGCGGCTCTCCGGAGCTGTCCGAAGCGAAGCGCCGGTCGCCGGCGTCTTTCGGCTGAAGCAGCGCTTCGGGGCGTACGGCTGCCGCTCCGCTGTTGTGTGCGCGAGGCAGCCGCTTCTCCTGCTCCGTGAGCCGGACAGAGCGGTAGCTTGTACGAGGGCGAAGAACGTTGCCGCAGGGAGACGACATTGTGTGTACAGCCTTGGGACTGCTAGATGACAGTGGCTAAAGCTCCCTGCCTTTTCAATGCACTGCTGGCATGCTTTATTGAAGGCGTTCCGAGACAACTTTCCTGGGTTTTGACTTCGTCCTGATGAAGCCCCTGTTGGGAAATTCGTTTGGGAGTCAGCAGCACCTGGACTTTTGCGATTGCCTTCACTGTGCACTGAATGCCAGGACGGCATGTGCACGTTAAAACAACGAGCTGGGCAAGAGCAGAAAGGGAGCACGGGCATCAGAGAGCATCTGACATCTTGCCCTGGAAAGAGCAGTGTTTTTGGAGAGTGCAGCAAATCCGTGTTTCTGGACAAGGGAGGCATAAGTGCGCTGCGCTCCTAAGCTATCTCCCTGCTAAGACACACTGCCAAAGCTTTTCGCTATGATGCAGTCTAGTGCAGACGCACACTACGGCTCTCGGCTCTCTGTCCGAAGCGAAGCGCCGGTCGCCGGCGTCTTTCGGCTGAAGCAGCGCTTCGGAGCGTACGGCTGTTGTGTGCGCGAAGCAGCCGCTTTTCCTGCTCCGCGAGCCGCACAGAGCGGTAGCTTGCACGAGGGCGAAGAACGAAGCCGCAGAGCACCGGCCTTCTGCGCGCACCCTAAGGACTGCGAGAGGACCGTGGTGGCCGCTCGCCTGCCCCTTCCATTCCATTCTAGCATCCTTATGGAAGGTGTTCCAGGACAATTTTCCTGAGTTTTGAATTCGTCCTGATGCAGCCCCTCCTGGGAAACTCCTACTCGTCCTCTGAGTCTCCGAGTGCAGAGACCTCGATGGCAACTGCAGAAATGAAGGGCTGCGTTGAGTTGTCGAGAAGCAAGAACATAGCCAGCGCCTTGTGTTTGGGAGTCAGCAGCTGCTGGACTTTTGCGATTGCTTTCACTGTGCACTGAATGCCAGGACGGCATGTGCACGTTAAAACAACGAGCTGGGCAAGAGCAGGAAGGGAGCACGGGCATCAGAGAGCATCTGGCATCTTGCCCTGGAAAGAGCAGTGTTTTTGGAGTGTGCAGTAAAATCGTGTTTCTGGACAAGGGAGGCATAAGTGCGCTGCGCTCCTAAGCTATCTCCCTGCGAGACACACTGGCAAAGCTTTTCGTTATCATGCAGTCTAGTGCAGACGCACACTGCGGCTCTCCGGAGCTGTCCGAAGCGAAGCGCCGGTCGCCGGCGTCTTTCGGCTGAAGCAGCGCTTCGGGGCGTACGGCTGCCGCTCCGCTGTTGTGTGCGCGAGGCAGCCGCTTCTCCTGCTCCGTGAGCCGGACAGAGCGGTAGCTTGTACGAGGGCGAAGAACGAAGCCGCAGGGAGACGACATTGTGTGTACAGCCTTGGGACTGCTAGATGACAGTGGCTAAAGCTCCCTGCCTTTTCAATGCACTGCTGGCATGCTTTATTGAAGGCGTTCCGAGACAACTTTCCTGGGTTTTGACTTCGTCCTGATGAAGCCCCTGTTGGGAAATTCGTTTGGGAGTCAGCAGCTGCTGGACTTTTGCGATTGCCTTCACTGTGCACTGAATGCCAGGACGGCATGTGTACGTTAAAACAACGAGCTGGGCAAGAGCAGGAAGAGAGCACGGGAAGCAGAGAGCATCTGGCATCTTGCCCTGGAAAGGGCAGTGTTTTTGGAGAGTGCAGCAAATCCGTGTTTCTGGACAAGGGAGGCATAAGTGCGCTGCGCTCCTAAGCTATCTCCCTGCTAAGACACACTGCCAAAGCTTTTCGCTATGATGCAGTCTAGTGCAGACGCACACTACGGCTCTCGGCTCTCTGTCCGAAGCGAAGCGCCGGTCGCCGGCGTCTTTCGGCTGAAGCAGCGCTTCGGGGCGTACGGCTGTTGTGTGCGCGAAGCAGCCGCTTTTCCTGCTCCGGGAGCCGCACAGAGCGGTAGCTTGCACGAGGGCGAAGAACGAAGCCGCAGAGCACCGGCCTTCTGCGCGCACCCTAAGGACTGCGAGAGGACCGTGGTGGCCGCTCGCCTGCCCCTTCCATTCCATTCTAGCATCCTTAGGGAAGGTGTTCCAGGACAATTTTCCTGAGTTTTGAATTCGTCCTGATGCAGCCCCTCCTGGGAAACTCCTACTCGTCCTCTGAGTCTCCGAGTGCAGAGACCTCGATGGCAACTGCAGAAATGAAGGGCTGCGTTGAGTTGTCGAGAAGCAAGAACATAGCCAGCGCCTTGTGTTTGGGAGTCAGCAGGTGCTGGACTTTTGCGATTGCTTTCACTGTGCACTGAATGCCAGGACGGCATGTGCACGTTAAAACAACGAGCTGGGCAAGAGCAGGAAGGGAGCACGGGCATCAGAGAGCATCTGACATCTTGCCCTGGAAAGAGCAGTGTTTTTGGAGTGTGCAGTAAAATCGTGTTTCTGGACAAGGGAGGCATAAGTGCGCTGCGCTCCTAAGCTATCTCCCTGCGAGACACACTGGCAAAGCTTTTCGTTATCATGCAGTCTAGTGCAGACGCACACTGCGGCTCACCGGAGCTGTCCGAAGCGAAGCTCCGGTCGCCGGCGTCTTTCGGCTGAAGCAGCGCTTCGGGGCGTACGGCTGCCGCTCCGCTGTTGTGTGCGCGAGGCAGCCGCTTCTCCTGCTCCGTGAGCCGGACAGAGCGGTAGCTTGTACGAGGGCGAAGAACGAAGCCGCAGGGAGACGACATTGTGTGTACAGCCTTGGGACTGCTAGATGACAGTGGCTAAAGCTCCCTGCCTTTTCAATGCACTGCTGGCATGCTTTATTGAAGGCGTTCCGAGACAACTTTCCTGGGTTTTGACTTCGTCCTGATGAAGCCCCTGTTGGGAAATTCGTTTGGGAGTCAGCAGCTGCTGGACTTTTGCGATTGCCTTCACTGTGCACTGAATGCCAGGACGGCATGTGTACGTTAAAACAACGAGCTGGGTAAGAGCAGGAAGAGAGCACGGGAAGCAGAGAGCATCTGGCATCTTGCCCTGGAAAGGGCAGTGTTTTTGGAGAGTGCAGCAAATCCGTGTTTCTGGACAAGGGAGGCATAAGTGCGCTGCGCTCCTAAGCTATCTCCCTGCTAAGACACACTGCCAAAGCTTTTCGCTATGATGCAGTCTAGTGCAGACGCACACTACGGCTCTCGGCTCTCTGTCCGAAGCGAAGCGCCGGTCGCCGGCGTCTTTCGGCTGAAGCAGCGCTTCGGGGCGTACGGCTGTTGTGTGCGCGAAGCAGCCGCTTTTCCTGCTCCGGGAGCCGCACAGAGCGGTAGCTTGCACGAGGGCGAAGAACGAAGCCGCAGAGCACCGGCCTTCTGCGCGCACCCTAAGGACTGCGAGAGGACCGTGGTGGCCGCTCGCCTGCCTCTTCAATTCCATTCTAGCATCCTTATGGAAGGTGTTCCAGGACAATTTTCCTGAGTTTTGAATTCGTCCTGATGCAGCCCCTCCTGGGAAACTCCTACTCGTCCTCTGAGTCTCCGAGTGCAGAGACCTCGATGGCAACTGCAGAAATGAAGGGCTGCGTTGAGTTGTCGAGAAGCAAGAACATAGCCAGCGCCTTGTGTTTGGGAGTCAGCAGGTGCTGGACTTTTGCGATTGCCTTCACTGTGCACTGAATGCCAGGACGGCATGTGCACGTTAAAACAACGAGCTGGGCAAGAGCAGGAAGGGAGCACGGGCATCAGAGAGCATCTGGCATCTTGCCCTGGAAAGAGCAGTGTTTTTGGAGTGTGCAGTAAAATCGTGTTTCTGGACAAGGGAGGCATAAGTGCGCTGCGCTCCTAAGCTATCTCCCTGCGAGACACACTGGCAAAGCTTTTCGTTATCATGCAGTCTAGTGCAGACGCACACTGCGGCTCTCCGGAGCTGTCCGAAGCGAAGCGCCGGTCGCCGGCGTCTTTCGGCTGAAGCAGCGCTTCGGGGCGTACGGCTGCCGCTCCGCTGTTGTGTGCGCGAGGCAGCCGCTTCTCGTGCTCCGGGAGCCGGACAGAGCGGTAGCTTGTACGAGGGCGAAGAACGTTGCCGCAGGGAGACGACATTGTGTGTACAGCCTTGGGACTGCTAGATGACAGTGGCTAAAGCTCCCTGCCTTTTCAATGCACTGCTGGCATGCTTTATTGAAGGCGTTCCGAGACAACTTTCCTGGGTTTTGACTTCGTCCTGATGAAGCCCCTGTTGGGAAATTCGTTTGGGAGTCAGCAGCACCTGGACTTTTGCGATTGCCTTCACTGTGCACTGAATGCCAGGACGGCATGTGCACGTTAAAACAACGAGCTGGGCAAGAGCAGAAAGGGAGCACGGGCATCAGAGAGCATCTGACATCTTGCCCTGGAAAGAGCAGTGTTTTTGGAGAGTGCAGTAAAATCGTGTTTCTGGACAAGGGAGGCATAAGTGCGCTGCGCTCCTAAGGTATCTCCCTGCGAGACACACTGCTAAAGCTTTTCGCTATGATGCAGTCTAGTGCAGACGCACACTACGGCTCTCCGGAGCTGTCCGAAGCGAAGCGCCGGTCGCCGGCGTCTTTCGGCTGAAGCAGCGCTTCGGGGCGTACGGCTGCCGCTCCGCTGTTGTGTGCGCGAGGCAGCCGCTTTTCCTGCTCCGCGAGCCGGACAGAGCGGTAGCTTGTACGAGGGCGAAGAACGAAGCCGCAGAGCACCGGCCTTCTGCGCGCACCCTAAGGACTGCGAGAGGACCGTGGTGGCCGCTCGCCTGCCCCTTCCATTCCATTCTAGCATCCTTAGGGAAGGTGTTCAAGGACAAATTCCCTGAGTTTTGAATTCGTCCTGATGCAGCCCCTCCTGGGAAACAACTGCTCGTCCTCTGAGTCTCCGAGTGCAGAGACCTCGATGGCAACTGCAGAAATGAAGGGCTGCGTTGAGTTGTCGAGAAGCAAGAACATAGCCAGCGCCTTGTGTTTGGGAGTCAGCAGGTGCTGGACTTTTGCGATTGCTTTCACTGTGCACTGAATGCCAGGACGGCATGTGCACGTTAAAACAACGAGCTGGGCAAGAGCAGGAAGGGAGCACGGGCATCAGAGAGCATCTGGCATCTTGCCCTGGAAAGAGCAGTGTTTTTGGAGTGTGCAGTAAAATCGTGTTTCTGGACAAGGGAGGCATAAGTGCGCTGCGCTCCTAAGCTATCTCCCTGCGAGACACACTGGCAAAGCTTTTCGTTATCATGCAGTCTAGTGCAGACGCACACTGCGGCTCTCCGGAGCTGTCCGAAGCGAAGCGCCGGTCGCCGGCGTCTTTCGGCTGAAGCAGCGCTTCGGGGCGTACGGCTGCCGCTCCGCTGTTGTGTGCGCGAGGCAGCCGCTTCTCCTGCTCCGTGAGCCGGACAGAGCGGTAGCTTGTACGAGGGCGAAGAACGTTGCCGCAGGGAGACGACATTGTGTGTACAGCCTTGGGACTGCTAGATGACAGTGGCTAAAGCTCCCTGCCTTTTCAATGCACTGCTGGCATGCTTTATTGAAGGCGTTCCGAGACAACTTTCCTGGGTTTTGACTTCGTCCTGATGAAGCCCCTGTTGGGAAATTCGTTTGGGAGTCAGCAGCTGCTGGACTTTTGCGATTGCCTTCACTGTGCACTGAATGCCAGGACGGCATGTGTACGTTAAAACAACGAGCTGGGCAAGAGCAGGAAGAGAGCACGGGAAGCAGAGAGCATCTGGCATCTTGCCCTGGAAAGGGCAGTGTTTTTGGAGAGTGCAGCAAATCCGTGTTTCTGGACAAGGGAGGCATAAGTGCGCTGCGCTCCTAAGCTATCTCCCTGCTAAGACACACTGCCAAAGCTTTTCGCTATGATGCAGTCTAGTGCAGACGCACACTACGGCTCTCGGCTCTCTGTCCGAAGCGAAGCGCCGGTCGCCGGCGTCTTTCGGCTGAAGCAGCGCTTCGGAGCGTACGGCTGTTGTGTGCGCGAAGCAGCCGCTTTTCCTGCTCCGCGAGCCGCACAGAGCGGTAGCTTGCACGAGGGCGAAGAACGAAGCCGCAGAGCACCGGCCTTCTGCGCGCACCCTAAGGACTGCGAGAGGACCGTGGTGGCCGCTCGCCTGCCTCTTCAATTCCATTCTAGCATCCTTATGGAAGGTGTTCCAGGACAATTTTCCTGAGTTTTGAATTCGTCCTGATGCAGCCCCTCCTGGGAAACTCCTACTCGTCGTCTGAGTCTCCGAGTGCAGAGACCTCGATGGCAACTGCAGAAATGAAGGGCTGCGTTGAGTTGTCGAGAAGCAAGAACATAGCCAGCGCCTTGTGTTTGGGAGTCAGCAGCTGCTGGACTTTTGCGATTGCCTTCACTGTGCACTGAATGCCAGGACGGCATGTGCACGTTAAAACAACGAGCTGGGCAAGAGCAGGAAGGGACCACGGGCATCAGAGAGCATCTGGCATCTTGCCCTGGAAAGAGCAGTGTTTTTGGAGTGTGCAGTAAAATCGTGTTTCTGGACAAGGGAGGCATAAGTGCGCTGCGCTCCTAAGCTATCTCCCTGCGAGACACACTGGCAAAGCTTTTCGTTATCATGCAGTCTAGTGCAGACGCACACTGCGGCTCTCCGGAGCTGTCCGAAGCGAAGCGCCGGTCGCCGGCGTCTTTCGGCTGAAGCAGCGCTTCGGGGCGTACGGCTGCCGCTCCGCTGTTGTGTGCGCGAGGCAGCCGCTTCTCCTGCTCCGTGAGCCGGACAGAGCGGTAGCTTGTACGAGGGCGAAGAACGTTGCCGCAGGGAGACGACATTGTGTGTACAGCCTTGGGACTGCTAGATGACAGTGGCTAAAGCTCCCTGCCTTTTCAATGCACTGCTGGCATGCTTTATTGAAGGCGTTCCGAGACAACTTTCCTGGGTTTTGACTTCGTCCTGATGAAGCCCCTGTTGGGAAATTCGTTTGGGAGTCAGCAGCACCTGGACTTTTGCGATTGCCTTCACTGTGCACTGAATGCCAGGACGGCATGTGCACGTTAAAACAACGAGCTGGGCAAGAGCAGAAAGGGAGCACGGGCATCAGAGAGCATCTGACATCTTGCCCTGGAAAGAGCAGTGTTTTTGGAGAGTGCAGTAAAATCGTGTTTCTGGACAAGGGAGGCATAAGTGCGCTGCGCTCCTAAGGTATCTCCCTGCGAGACACACTGGCAAAGCTTTTCGCTATGATGCAGTCTAGTGCAGACGCACACTGCGGCTCTCCGGAGCTGTCCGAAGCGAAGCGCCGGTCGCCGGCGTCTTTCGGCTGAAGCAGCGCTTCGGGGCGTACGGCTGCCGCTCCGCTGTTGTGTGCGCGAGGCAGCCGCTTCTCCTGCTCCGCGAGCCGGACAGAGCGGTAGCTTGTACGAGGGCGAAGAACGAAGCCGCAGAGCACCGGCCTTGTGCGCGCACCCTAAGGACTGCGA
Source organism: Lonchura striata (assembly GCF_050655825.1). Taxonomy (NCBI): domain Eukaryota; kingdom Metazoa; phylum Chordata; class Aves; order Passeriformes; family Estrildidae; genus Lonchura; species Lonchura striata. The sequence continues at coordinate 165,918 of NC_140712.1, forward strand.
GAGGACCGTGGTGGCCGCTCGCCTGCCCCTTCCATTCCATTCTAGCATCCTTAGGGAAGGTGTTCAAGGACAAATTCCCTGAGTTTTGAATTCGTCCTGATGCAGCCCCTCCTGGGAAACAACTGCTCGTCCTCTGAGTCTCCGAGTGCAGAGACCTCGATGGCAACTGCAGAAATGAAGGGCTGCGTTGAGTTGTCGAGAAGCAAGAACATAGCCAGCGCCTTGTGTTTGGGAGTCAGCAGGTGCTGGACTTTTGCGATTGCTTTCACTGTGCACTGAATGCCAGGACGGCATGTGCACGTTAAAACAACGAGCTGGGCAAGAGCAGGAAGGGACCACGGGCATCAGAGAGCATCTGGCATCTTGCCCTGGAAAGAGCAGTGTTTTTGGAGTGTGCAGTAAAATCGTGTTTCTGGACAAGGGAGGCATAAGTGCGCTGCGCTCCTAAGCTATCTCCCTGCGAGACACACTGGCAAAGCTTTTCGTTATCATGCAGTCTAGTGCAGACGCACACTGCGGCTCTCCGGAGCTGTCCGAAGCGAAGCGCCGGTCGCCGGCGTCTTTCGGCTGAAGCAGCGCTTCGGGGCGTACGGCTGCCGCTCCGCTGTTGTGTGCGCGAGGCAGCCGCTTCTCCTGCTCCGTGAGCCGGACAGAGCGGTAGCTTGTACGAGGGCGAAGAACGAAGCCGCAGGGAGACGACATTGTGTGTACAGCCTTGGGACTGCTAGATGACAGTGGCTAAAGCTCCCTGCCTTTTCAATGCACTGCTGGCATGCTTTATTGAAGGCGTTCCGAGACAACTTTCCTGGGTTTTGACTTCGTCCTGATGAAGCCCCTGTTGGGAAATTCGTTTGGGAGTCAGCAGCTGCTGGACTTTTGCGATTGCCTTCACTGTGCACTGAATGCCAGGACGGCATGTGTACGTTAAAACAACGAGCTGGGTAAGAGCAGGAAGAGAGCACGGGAAGCAGAGAGCATCTGGCATCTTGCCCTGGAAAGGGCAGTGTTTTTGGAGAGTGCAGCAAATCCGTGTTTCTGGACAAGGGAGGCATAAGTGCGCTGCGCTCCTAAGCTATCTCCCTGCTAAGACACACTGCCAAAGCTTTTCGCTATGATGCAGTCTAGTGCAGACGCACACTACGGCTCTCGGCTCTCTGTCCGAAGCGAAGCGCCGGTCGCCGGCGTCTTTCGGCTGAAGCAGCGCTTCGGGGCGTACGGCTGTTGTGTGCGCGAAGCAGCCGCTTTTCCTGCTCCGGGAGCCGCACAGAGCGGTAGCTTGCACGAGGGCGAAGAACGAAGCCGCAGAGCACCGGCCTTCTGCGCGCACCCTAAGGACTGCGAGAGGACCGTGGTGGCCGCTCGCCTGCCTCTTCAATTCCATTCTAGCATCCTTATGGAAGGTGTTCCAGGACAATTTTCCTGAGTTTTGAATTCGTCCTGATGCAGCCCCTCCTGGGAAACTCCTACTCGTCGTCTGAGTCTCCGAGTGCAGAGACCTCGATGGCAACTGCAGAAATGAAGGGCTGCGTTGAGTTGTCGAGAAGCAAGAACATAGCCAGCGCCTTGTGTTTGGGAGTCAGCAGGTGCTGGACTTTTGCGATTGCCTTCACTGTGCACTGAATGCCAGGACGGCATGTGCACGTTAAAACAACGAGCTGGGCAAGAGCAGGAAGGGAGCACGGGCATCAGAGAGCATCTGGCATCTTGCCCTGGAAAGAGCAGTGTTTTTGGAGAGTGCAGTAAAATCGTGTTTCTGGACAAGGGAGGCATAAGTGCGCTGCGCTCCTAAGCTATCTCCCTGCGAGACACACTGCCAAAGCTTTTCGTTATCATGCAGTCTAGTGCAGACGCACACTGCGGCTCTCCGGAGCTGTCCGAAGCGAAGCGCCGGTCGCCGGCGTCTTTCGGCTGAAGCAGCGCTTCGGGGCGTACGGCTGCCGCTCCGCTGTTGTGTGCGCGAGGCAGCCGCTTCTCGTGCTCCGGGAGCCGGACAGAGCGGTAGCTTGTACGAGGGCGAAGAACGTTGCCGCAGGGAGACGACATTGTGTGTACAGCCTTGGGACTGCTAGATGACAGTGGCTAAAGCTCCCTGCCTTTTCAATGCACTGCTGGCATGCTTTATTGAAGGCGTTCCGAGACAACTTTCCTGGGTTTTGACTTCGTCCTGATGAAGCCCCTGTTGGGAAATTCGTTTGGGAGTCAGCAGCACCTGGACTTTTGCGATTGCCTTCACTGTGCACTGAATGCCAGGACGGCATGTGCACGTTAAAACAACGAGCTGGGCAAGAGCAGAAAGGGAGCACGGGCATCAGAGAGCATCTGACATCTTGCCCTGGAAAGAGCAGTGTTTTTGGAGAGTGCAGTAAAATCGTGTTTCTGGACAAGGGAGGCATAAGTGCGCTGCGCTCCTAAGGTATCTCCCTGCGAGACACACTGCTAAAGCTTTTCGCTATGATGCAGTCTAGTGCAGACGCACACTACGGCTCTCCGGAGCTGTCCGAAGCGAAGCGCCGGTCGCCGGCGTCTTTCGGCTGAAGCAGCGCTTCGGGGCGTACGGCTGCCGCTCCGCTGTTGTGTGCGCGAGGCAGCCGCTTCTCCTGCTCCGCGAGCCGGACAGAGCGGTAGCTTGTACGAGGGCGAAGAACGAAGCCGCAGAGCACCGGCCTTCTGCGCGCACCCTAAGGACTGCGAGAGGACCGTGGTGGCCGCTCGCCTGCCCCTTCCATTCCATTCTAGCATCCTTAGGGAAGGTGTTCAAGGACAAATTCCCTGAGTTTTGAATTCGTCCTGATGCAGCCCCTCCTGGGAAACAACTGCTCGTCCTCTGAGTCTCCGAGTGCAGAGACCTCGATGGCAACTGCAGAAATGAAGGGCTGCGTTGAGTTGTCGAGAAGCAAGAACATAGCCAGCGCCTTGTGTTTGGGAGTCAGCAGGTGCTGGACTTTTGCGATTGCTTTCACTGTGCACTGAATGCCAGGACGGCATGTGCACGTTAAAACAACGAGCTGGGCAAGAGCAGGAAGGGAGCACGGGCATCAGAGAGCATCTGGCATCTTGCCCTGGAAAGAGCAGTGTTTTTGGAGTGTGCAGTAAAATCGTGTTTCTGGACAAGGGAGGCATAAGTGCGCTGCGCTCCTAAGCTATCTCCCTGCGAGACACACTGGCAAAGCTTTTCGTTATCATGCAGTCTAGTGCAGACGCACACTGCGGCTCTCCGGAGCTGTCCGAAGCGAAGCGCCGGTCGCCGGCGTCTTTCGGCTGAAGCAGCGCTTCGGGGCGTACGGCTGCCGCTCCGCTGTTGTGTGCGCGAGGCAGCCGCTTCTCCTGCTCCGTGAGCCGGACAGAGCGGTAGCTTGTACGAGGGCGAAGAACGTTGCCGCAGGGAGACGACATTGTGTGTACAGCCTTGGGACTGCTAGATGACAGTGGCTAAAGCTCCCTGCCTTTTCAATGCACTGCTGGCATGCTTTATTGAAGGCGTTCCGAGACAACTTTCCTGGGTTTTGACTTCGTCCTGATGAAGCCCCTGTTGGGAAATTCGTTTGGGAGTCAGCAGCTGCTGGACTTTTGCGATTGCCTTCACTGTGCACTGAATGCCAGGACGGCATGTGTACGTTAAAACAACGAGCTGGGCAAGAGCAGGAAGAGAGCACGGGAAGCAGAGAGCATCTGGCATCTTGCCCTGGAAAGGGCAGTGTTTTTGGAGAGTGCAGCAAATCCGTGTTTCTGGACAAGGGAGGCATAAGTGCGCTGCGCTCCTAAGCTATCTCCCTGCTAAGACACACTGCCAAAGCTTTTCGCTATGATGCAGTCTAGTGCAGACGCACACTACGGCTCTCGGCTCTCTGTCCGAAGCGAAGCGCCGGTCGCCGGCGTCTTTCGGCTGAAGCAGCGCTTCGGAGCGTACGGCTGTTGTGTGCGCGAAGCAGCCGCTTTTCCTGCTCCGCGAGCCGCACAGAGCGGTAGCTTGCACGAGGGCGAAGAACGAAGCCGCAGAGCACCGGCCTTCTGCGCGCACCCTAAGGACTGCGAGAGGACCGTGGTGGCCGCTCGCCTGCCTCTTCAATTCCATTCTAGCATCCTTATGGAAGGTGTTCCAGGACAATTTTCCTGAGTTTTGAATTCGTCCTGATGCAGCCCCTCCTGGGAAACTCCTACTCGTCGTCTGAGTCTCCGAGTGCAGAGACCTCGATGGCAACTGCAGAAATGAAGGGCTGCGTTGAGTTGTCGAGAAGCAAGAACATAGCCAGCGCCTTGTGTTTGGGAGTCAGCAGGTGCTGGACTTTTGCGATTGCCTTCACTGTGCACTGAATGCCAGGACGGCATGTGCACGTTAAAACAACGAGCTGGGCAAGAGCAGGAAGGGACCACGGGCATCAGAGAGCATCTGGCATCTTGCCCTGGAAAGAGCAGTGTTTTTGGAGTGTGCAGTAAAATCGTGTTTCTGGACAAGGGAGGCATAAGTGCGCTGCGCTCCTAAGCTATCTCCCTGCGAGACACACTGGCAAAGCTTTTCGTTATCATGCAGTCTAGTGCAGACGCACACTGCGGCTCTCCGGAGCTGTCCGAAGCGAAGCGCCGGTCGCCGGCGTCTTTCGGCTGAAGCAGCGCTTCGGGGCGTACGGCTGCCGCTCCGCTGTTGTGTGCGCGAGGCAGCCGCTTCTCCTGCTCCGTGAGCCGGACAGAGCGGTAGCTTGTACGAGGGCGAAGAACGAAGCCGCAGGGAGACGACATTGTGTGTACAGCCTTGGGACTGCTAGATGACAGTGGCTAAAGCTCCCTGCCTTTTCAATGCACTGCTGGCATGCTTTATTGAAGGCGTTCCGAGACAACTTTCCTGGGTTTTGACTTCGTCCTGATGAAGCCCCTGTTGGGAAATTCGTTTGGGAGTCAGCAGCACCTGGACTTTTGCGATTGCCTTCACTGTGCACTGAATGCCAGGACGGCATGTGCACGTTAAAACAACGAGCTGGGCAAGAGCAGAAAGGGAGCACGGGCATCAGAGAGCATCTGACATCTTGCCCTGGAAAGAGCAGTGTTTTTGGAGAGTGCAGTAAAATCGTGTTTCTGGACAAGGGAGGCATAAGTGCGCTGCGCTCCTAAGGTATCTCCCTGCGAGACACACTGGCAAAGCTTTTCGCTATGATGCAGTCTAGTGCAGACGCACACTGCGGCTCTCCGGAGCTGTCCGAAGCGAAGCGCCGGTCGCCGGCGTCTTTCGGCTGAAGCAGCGCTTCGGGGCGTACGGCTGCCGCTCCGCTGTTGTGTGCGCGAGGCAGCCGCTTCTCCTGCTCCGCGAGCCGGACAGAGCGGTAGCTTGTACGAGGGCGAAGAACGAAGCCGCAGAGCACCGGCCTTGTGCGCGCACCCTAAGGACTGCGAGAGGACCGTGGTGGCCGCTCGCCTGCCCCTTCCATTCCATTCTAGCATCCTTAGGGAAGGTGTTCAAGGACAAATTCCCTGAGTTTTGAATTCGTCCTGATGCAGCCCCTCCTGGGAAACAACTGCTCGTCCTCTGAGTCTCCGAGTGCAGAGACCTCGATGGCAACTGCAGAAATGAAGGGCTGCGTTGAGTTGTCGAGAAGCAAGAACATAGCCAGCGCCTTGTGTTTGGGAGTCAGCAGGTGCTGGACTTTTGCGATTGCTTTCACTGTGCACTGAATGCCAGGACGGCATGTGCACGTTAAAACAACGAGCTGGGCAAGAGCAGGAAGGGACCACGGGCATCAGAGAGCATCTGGCATCTTGCCCTGGAAAGAGCAGTGTTTTTGGAGTGTGCAGTAAAATCGTGTTTCTGGACAAGGGAGGCATAAGTGCGCTGCGCTCCTAAGCTATCTCCCTGCGAGACACACTGGCAAAGCTTTTCGTTATCATGCAGTCTAGTGCAGACGCACACTGCGGCTCTCCGGAGCTGTCCGAAGCGAAGCGCCGGTCGCCGGCGTCTTTCGGCTGAAGCAGCGCTTCGGGGCGTACGGCTGCCGCTCCGCTGTTGTGTGCGCGAGGCAGCCGCTTCTCCTGCTCCGTGAGCCGGACAGAGCGGTAGCTTGTACGAGGGCGAAGAACGAAGCCGCAGGGAGACGACATTGTGTGTACAGCCTTGGGACTGCTAGATGACAGTGGCTAAAGCTCCCTGCCTTTTCAATGCACTGCTGGCATGCTTTATTGAAGGCGTTCCGAGACAACTTTCCTGGGTTTTGACTTCGTCCTGATGAAGCCCCTGTTGGGAAATTCGTTTGGGAGTCAGCAGCTGCTGGACTTTTGCGATTGCCTTCACTGTGCACTGAATGCCAGGACGGCATGTGTACGTTAAAACAACGAGCTGGGCAAGAGCAGGAAGAGAGCACGGGAAGCAGAGAGCATCTGGCATCTTGCCCTGGAAAGGGCAGTGTTTTTGGAGAGTGCAGCAAATCCGTGTTTCTGGACAAGGGAGGCATAAGTGCGCTGCGCTCCTAAGCTATCTCCCTGCTAAGACACACTGGCAAAGCTTTTCGCTATGATGCAGTCTAGTGCAGACGCACACTACGGCTCTCGGCTCTCTGTCCGAAGCGAAGCGCCGGTCGCCGGCGTCTTTCGGCTGAAGCAGCGCTTCGGAGCGTACGGCTGTTGTGTGCGCGAAGCAGCCGCTTTTCCTGCTCCGCGAGCCGCACAGAGCGGTAGCTTGCACGAGGGCGAAGAACGAAGCCGCAGAGCACCGGCCTTCTGCGCGCACCCTAAGGACTGCTAGAGGACCGTGGTGGCCGCTCGCCTGCCTCTTCAATTCCATTCTAGCATCCTTATGGAAGGTGTTCCAGGACAATTTTCCTGAGTTTTGAATTCGTCCTGATGCAGCCCCTCCTGGGAAACTCCTACTCGTCGTCTGAGTCTCCGAGTGCAGAGACCTCGATGGCAACTGCAGAAATGAAGGGCTGCGTTGAGTTGTCGAGAAGCAAGAACATAGCCAGCGCCTTGTGTTTGGGAGTCAGCAGGTGCTGGACTTTTGCGATTGCCTTCACTGTGCACTGAATGCCAGGACGGCATGTGCACGTTAAAACAACGAGCTGGGCAAGAGCAGGAAGGGACCACGGGCATCAGAGAGCATCTGGCATCTTGCCCTGGAAAGAGCAGTGTTTTTGGAGTGTGCAGTAAAATCGTGTTTCTGGACAAGGGAGGCATAAGTGCGCTGCGCTCCTAAGCTATCTCCCTGCGAGACACACTGGCAAAGCTTTTCGTTATCATGCAGTCTAGTGCAGACGCACACTGCGGCTCTCCGGAGCTGTCCGAAGCGAAGCGCCGGTCGCCGGCGTCTTTCGGCTGAAGCAGCGCTTCGGGGCGTACGGCTGCCGCTCCGCTGTTGTGTGCGCGAGGCAGCCGCTTCTCCTGCTCCGTGAGCCGGACAGAGCGGTAGCTTGTACGAGGGCGAAGAACGTTGCCGCAGGGAGACGACATTGTGTGTACAGCCTTGGGACTGCTAGATGACAGTGGCTAAAGCTCCCTGCCTTTTCAATGCACTGCTGGCATGCTTTATTGAAGGCGTTCCGAGACAACTTTCCTGGGTTTTGACTTCGTCCTGATGAAGCCCCTGTTGGGAAATTCGTTTGGGAGTCAGCAGCACCTGGACTTTTGCGATTGCCTTCACTGTGCACTGAATGCCAGGACGGCATGTGCACGTTAAAACAACGAGCTGGGCAAGAGCAGAAAGGGAGCACGGGCATCAGAGAGCATCTGACATCTTGCCCTGGAAAGAGCAGTGTTTTTGGAGAGTGCAGTAAAATCGTGTTTCTGGACAAGGGAGGCATAAGTGCGCTGCGCTCCTAAGGTATCTCCCTGCGAGACACACTGGCAAAGCTTTTCGCTATGATGCAGTCTAGTGCAGACGCACACTGCGGCTCTCCGGAGCTGTCCGAAGCGAAGCGCCGGTCGCCGGCGTCTTTCGGCTGAAGCAGCGCTTCGGGGCGTACGGCTGCCGCTCCGCTGTTGTGTGCGCGAGGCAGCCGCTTCTCCTGCTCCGCGAGCCGGACAGAGCGGTAGCTTGTACGAGGGCGAAGAACGAAGCCGCAGAGCACCGGCCTTGTGCGCGCACCCTAAGGACTGCGAGAGGACCGTGGTGGCCGCTCGCCTGCCCCTTCCATTCCATTCTAGCATCCTTAGGGAAGGTGTTCAAGGACAAATTCCCTGAGTTTTGAATTCGTCCTGATGCAGCCCCTCCTGGGAAACAACTGCTCGTCCTCTGAGTCTCCGAGTGCAGAGACCTCGATGGCAACTGCAGAAATGAAGGGCTGCGTTGAGTTGTCGAGAAGCAAGAACATAGCCAGCGCCTTGTGTTTGGGAGTCAGCAGGTGCTGGACTTTTGCGATTGCTTTCACTGTGCACTGAATGCCAGGACGGCATGTGCACGTTAAAACAACGAGCTGGGCAAGAGCAGGAAGGGACCACGGGCATCAGAGAGCATCTGGCATCTTGCCCTGGAAAGAGCAGTGTTTTTGGAGTGTGCAGTAAAATCGTGTTTCTGGACAAGGGAGGCATAAGTGCGCTGCGCTCCTAAGCTATCTCCCTGCGAGACACACTGCCAAAGCTTTTCGTTATCATGCAGTCTAGTGCAGACGCACACTGCGGCTCTCCGGAGCTGTCCGAAGCGAAGCGCCGGTCGCCGGCGTCTTTCGGCTGAAGCAGCGCTTCGGGGCGTACGGCTGCCGCTCCGCTGTTGTGTGCGCGAGGCAGCCGCTTCTCCTGCTCCGTGAGCCGGACAGAGCGGTAGCTTGTACGAGGGCGAAGAACGAAGCCGCAGGGAGACGACATTGTGTGTACAGCCTTGGGACTGCTAGATGACAGTGGCTAAAGCTCCCTGCCTTTTCAATGCACTGCTGGCATGCTTTATTGAAGGCGTTCCGAGACAACTTTCCTGGGTTTTGACTTCGTCCTGATGAAGCCCCTGTTGGGAAATTCGTTTGGGAGTCAGCAGCTGCTGGACTTTTGCGATTGCCTTCACTGTGCACTGAATGCCAGGACGGCATGTGTACGTTAAAACAACGAGCTGGGCAAGAGCAGGAAGAGAGCACGGGAAGCAGAGAGCATCTGGCATCTTGCCCTGGAAAGGGCAGTGTTTCTGGAGAGTGCAGCAAATCCGTGTTTCTGGACAAGGGAGGCATAAGTGCGCTGCGCTCCTAAGCTATCTCCCTGCTAAGACACACTGGCAAAGCTTTTCGCTATGATGCAGTCTAGTGCAGACGCACACTACGGCTCTCGGCTCTCTGTCCGAAGCGAAGCGCCGGTCGCCGGCGTCTTTCGGCTGAAGCAGCGCTTCGGAGCGTACGGCTGTTGTGTGCGCGAAGCAGCCGCTTTTCCTGCTCCGCGAGCCGCACAGAGCGGTAGCTTGCACGAGGGCGAAGAACGAAGCCGCAGAGCACCGGCCTTCTGCGCGCACCCTAAGGACTGCGAGAGGACCGTGGTGGCCGCTCGCCTGCCTCTTCAATTCCATTCTAGCATCCTTATGGAAGGTGTTCCAGGACAATTTTCCTGAGTTTTGAATTCGTCCTGATGCAGCCCCTCCTGGGAAACTCCTACTCGTCCTCTGAGTCTCCGAGTGCAGAGACCTCGATGGCAACTGCAGAAATGAAGGGCTGCGTTGAGTTGTCGAGAAGCAAGAACATAGCCAGCGCCTTGTGTTTGGGAGTCAGCAGGTGCTGGACTTTTGCGATTGCCTTCACTGTGCACTGAATGCCAGGACGGCATGTGCACGTTAAAACAACGAGCTGGGCAAGAGCAGGAAGGGAGCACGGGCATCAGAGAGCATCTGGCATCTTGCCCTGGAAAGAGCAGTGTTTTTGGAGTGTGCAGTAAAATCGTGTTTCTGGACAAGGGAGGCATAAGTGCGCTGCGCTCCTAAGCTATCTCCCTGCGAGACACACTGCCAAAGCTTTTCGTTATCATGCAGTCTAGTGCAGACGCACACTGCGGCTCTCCGGAGCTGTCCGAAGCGAAGCGCCGGTCGCCGGCGTCTTTCGGCTGAAGCAGCGCTTCGGGGCGTACGGCTGCCGCTCCGCTGTTGTGTGCGCGAGGCAGCCGCTTCTCGTGCTCCGGGAGCCGGACAGAGCGGTAGCTTGTACGAGGGCGAAGAACGTTGCCGCAGGGAGACGACATTGTGTGTACAGCCTTGGGACTGCTAGATGACAGTGGCTAAAGCTCCCTGCCTTTTCAATGCACTGCTGGCATGCTTTATTGAAGGCGTTCCGAGACAACTTTCCTGGGTTTTGACTTCGTCCTGATGAAGCCCCTGTTGGGAAATTCGTTTGGGAGTCAGCAGCACCTGGACTTTTGCGATTGCCTTCACTGTGCACTGAATGCCAGGACGGCATGTGCACGTTAAAACAACGAGCTGGGCAAGAGCAGAAAGGGAGCACGGGCATCAGAGAGCATCTGACATCTTGCCCTGGAAAGAGCAGTGTTTTTGGAGAGTGCAGTAAAATCGTGTTTCTGGACAAGGGAGGCATAAGTGCGCTGCGCTCCTAAGCTATCTCCCTGCGAGACACACTGGCAAAGCTTTTCGCTATGATGCAGTCTAGTGCAGACGCACACTACGGCTCTCCGGAGCTGTCCGAAGCGAAGCGCCGGTCGCCGGCGTCTTTCGGCTGAAGCAGCGCTTCGGGGCGTACGGCTGCCGCTCCGCTGTTGTGTGCGCGAGGCAGCCGCTTCTCCTGCTCCGCGAGCCGGACAGAGCGGTAGCTTGTACGAGGGCGAAGAACGAAGCCGCAGAGCACCGGCCTTCTGCGCGCACCCTAAGGACTGCGAGAGGACCGTGGTGGCCGCTCGCCTGCCCCTTCCATTCCATTCTAGCATCCTTAGGGAAGGTGTTCAAGGACAAATTCCCTGAGTTTTGAATTCGTCCTGATGCAGCCCCTCCTGGGAAACAACTGCTCGTCCTCTGAGTCTCCGAGTGCAGAGACCTCGATGGCAACTGCAGAAATGAAGGGCTGCGTTGAGTTGTCGAGAAGCAAGAACATAGCCAGCGCCTTGTGTTTGGGAGTCAGCAGGTGCTGGACTTTTGCGATTGCTTTCACTGTGCACTGAATGCCAGGACGGCATGTGCACGTTAAAACAACGAGCTGGGCAAGAGCAGGAAGGGAGCACGGGCATCAGAGAGCATCTGGCATCTTGCCCTGGAAAGAGCAGTGTTTTTGGAGTGTGCAGTAAAATCGTGTTTCTGGACAAGGGAGGCATAAGTGCGCTGCGCTCCTAAGCTATCTCCCTGCGAGACACACTGGCAAAGCTTTTCGTTATCATGCAGTCTAGTGCAGACGCACACTGCGGCTCTCCGGAGCTGTCCGAAGCGAAGCGCCGGTCGCCGGCGTCTTTCGGCTGAAGCAGCGCTTCGGGGCGTACGGCTGCCGCTCCGCTGTTGTGTGCGCGAGGCAGCCGCTTCTCCTGCTCCGTGAGCCGGACAGAGCGGTAGCTTGTACGAGGGCGAAGAACGTTGCCGCAGGGAGACGACATTGTGTGTACAGCCTTGGGACTGCTAGATGACAGTGGCTAAAGCTCCCTGCCTTTTCAATGCACTGCTGGCATGCTTTATTGAAGGCGTTCCGAGACAACTTTCCTGGGTTTTGACTTCGTCCTGATGAAGCCCCTGTTGGGAAATTCGTTTGGGAGTCAGCAGCTGCTGGACTTTTGCGATTGCCTTCACTGTGCACTGAATGCCAGGACGGCATGTGTACGTTAAAACAACGAGCTGGGCAAGAGCAGGAAGAGAGCACGGGAAGCAGAGAGCATCTGGCATCTTGCCCTGGAAAGGGCAGTGTTTTTGGAGAGTGCAGCAAATCCGTGTTTCTGGACAAGGGAGGCATAAGTGCGCTGCGCTCCTAAGCTATCTCCCTGCTAAGACACACTGCCAAAGCTTTTCGCTATGATGCAGTCTAGTGCAGACGCACACTACGGCTCTCGGCTCTCTGTCCGAAGCGAAGCGCCGGTCGCCGGCGTCTTTCGGCTGAAGCAGCGCTTCGGAGCGTACGGCTGTTGTGTGCGCGAAGCAGCCGCTTTTCCTGCTCCGCGAGCCGCACAGAGCGGTAGCTTGCACGAGGGCGAAGAACGAAGCCGCAGAGCACCGGCCTTCTGCGCGCACCCTAAGGACTGCGAGAGGACCGTGGTGGCCGCTCGCCTGCCTCTTCAATTCCATTCTAGCATCCTTATGGAAGGTGTTCCAGGACAATTTTCCTGAGTTTTGAATTCGTCCTGATGCAGCCCCTCCTGGGAAACTCCTACTCGTCGTCTGAGTCTCCGAGTGCAGAGACCTCGATGGCAACTGCAGAAATGAAGGGCTGCGTTGAGTTGTCGAGAAGCAAGAACATAGCCAGCGCCTTGTGTTTGGGAGTCAGCAGGTGCTGGACTTTTGCGATTGCCTTCACTGTGCACTGAATGCCAGGACGGCATGTGCACGTTAAAACAACGAGCTGGGCAAGAGCAGGAAGGGACCACGGGCATCAGAGAGCATCTGGCATCTTGCCCTGGAAAGAGCAGTGTTTTTGGAGTGTGCAGTAAAATCGTGTTTCTGGACAAGGGAGGCATAAGTGCGCTGCGCTCCTAAGCTATCTCCCTGCGAGACACACTGGCAAAGCTTTTCGTTATCATGCAGTCTAGTGCAGACGCACACTGCGGCTCTCCGGAGCTGTCCGAAGCGAAGCGCCGGTCGCCGGCGTCTTTCGGCTGAAGCAGCGCTTCGGGGCGTACGGCTGCCGCTCCGCTGTTGTGTGCGCGAGGCAGCCGCTTCTCCTGCTCCGTGAGCCGGACAGAGCGGTAGCTTGTACGAGGGCGAAGAACGTTGCCGCAGGGAGACGACATTGTGTGTACAGCCTTGGGACTGCTAGATGACAGTGGCTAAAGCTCCCTGCCTTTTCAATGCACTGCTGGCATGCTTTATTGAAGGCGTTCCGAGACAACTTTCCTGGGTTTTGACTTCGTCCTGATGAAGCCCCTGTTGGGAAATTCGTTTGGGAGTCAGCAGCACCTGGACTTTTGCGATTGCCTTCACTGTGCACTGAATGCCAGGACGGCATGTGCACGTTAAAACAACGAGCTGGGCAAGAGCAGAAAGGGAGCACGGGCATCAGAGAGCATCTGACATCTTGCCCTGGAAAGAGCAGTGTTTTTGGAGAGTGCAGTAAAATCGTGTTTCTGGACAAGGGAGGCATAAGTGCGCTGCGCTCCTAAGGTATCTCCCTGCGAGACACACTGGCAAAGCTTTTCGCTATGATGCAGTCTAGTGCAGACGCACACTGCGGCTCTCCGGAGCTGTCCGAAGCGAAGCGCCGGTCGCCGGCGTCTTTCGGCTGAAGCAGCGCTTCGGGGCGTACGGCTGCCGCTCCGCTGTTGTGTGCGCGAGGCAGCCGCTTCTCCTGCTCCGCGAGCCGGACAGAGCGGTAGCTTGTACGAGGGCGAAGAACGAAGCCGCAGAGCACCGGCCTTGTGCGCGCACCCTAAGGACTGCGAGAGGACCGTGGTGGCCGCTCGCCTGCCCCTTCCATTCCATTCTAGCATCCTTAGGGAAGGTGTTCAAGGACAAATTCCCTGAGTTTTGAATTCGTCCTGATGCAGCCCCTCCTGGGAAACAACTGCTCGTCCTCTGAGTCTCCGAGTGCAGAGACCTCGATGGCAACTGCAGAAATGAAGGGCTGCGTTGAGTTGTCGAGAAGCAAGAACATAGCCAGCGCCTTGTGTTTGGGAGTCAGCAGGTGCTGGACTTTTGCGATTGCTTTCACTGTGCACTGAATGCCAGGACGGCATGTGCACGTTAAAACAACGAGCTGGGCAAGAGCAGGAAGGGACCACGGGCATCAGAGAGCATCTGGCATCTTGCCCTGGAAAGAGCAGTGTTTTTGGAGTGTGCAGTAAAATCGTGTTTCTGGACAAGGGAGGCATAAGTGCGCTGCGCTCCTAAGCTATCTCCCTGCGAGACACACTGCCAAAGCTTTTCGTTATCATGCAGTCTAGTGCAGACGCACACTGCGGCTCTCCGGAGCTGTCCGAAGCGAAGCGCCGGTCGCCGGCGTCTTTCGGCTGAAGCAGCGCTTCGGGGCGTACGGCTGCCGCTCCGCTGTTGTGTGCGCGAGGCAGCCGCTTCTCCTGCTCCGTGAGCCGGACAGAGCGGTAGCTTGTACGAGGGCGAAGAACGAAGCCGCAGGGAGACGACATTGTGTGTACAGCCTTGGGACTGCTAGATGACAGTGGCTAAAGCTCCCTGCCTTTTCAATGCACTGCTGGCATGCTTTATTGAAGGCGTTCCGAGACAACTTTCCTGGGTTTTGACTTCGTCCTGATGAAGCCCCTGTTGGGAAATTCGTTTGGGAGTCAGCAGCTGCTGGACTTTTGCGATTGCCTTCACTGTGCACTGAATGCCAGGACGGCATGTGTACGTTAAAACAACGAGCTGGGCAAGAGCAGGAAGAGAGCACGGGAAGCAGAGAGCATCTGGCATCTTGCCCTGGAAAGGGCAGTGTTTTTGGAGAGTGCAGCAAATCCGTGTTTCTGGACAAGGGAGGCATAAGTGCGCTGCGCTCCTAAGCTATCTCCCTGCTAAGACACACTGGCAAAGCTTTTCGCTATGATGCAGTCTAGTGCAGACGCACACTACGGCTCTCGGCTCTCTGTCCGAAGCGAAGCGCCGGTCGCCGGCGTCTTTCGGCTGAAGCAGCGCTTCGGAGCGTACGGCTGTTGTGTGCGCGAAGCAGCCGCTTTTCCTGCTCCGCGAGCCGCACAGAGCGGTAGCTTGCACGAGGGCGAAGAACGAAGCCGCAGAGCACCGGCCTTCTGCGCGCACCCTAAGGACTGCGAGAGGACCGTGGTGGCCGCTCGCCTGCCTCTTCAATTCCATTCTAGCATCCTTATGGAAGGTGTTCCAGGACAATTTTCCTGAGTTTTGAATTCGTCCTGATGCAGCCCCTCCTGGGAAACTCCTACTCGTCGTCTGAGTCTCCGAGTGCAGAGACCTCGATGGCAACTGCAGAAATGAAGGGCTGCGTTGAGTTGTCGAGAAGCAAGAACATAGCCAGCGCCTTGTGTTTGGGAGTCAGCAGGTGCTGGACTTTTGCGATTGCCTTCACTGTGCACTGAATGCCAGGACGGCATGTGCACGTTAAAACAACGAGCTGGGCAAGAGCAGGAAGGGACCACGGGCATCAGAGAGCATCTGGCATCTTGCCCTGGAAAGAGCAGTGTTTTTGGAGTGTGCAGTAAAATCGTGTTTCTGGACAAGGGAGGCATAAGTGCGCTGCGCTCCTAAGCTATCTCCCTGCGAGACACACTGGCAAAGCTTTTCGTTATCATGCAGTCTAGTGCAGACGCACACTGCGGCTCTCCGGAGCTGTCCGAAGCGAAGCGCCGGTCGCCGGCGTCTTTCGGCTGAAGCAGCGCTTCGGGGCGTACGGCTGCCGCTCCGCTGTTGTGTGCGCGAGGCAGCCGCTTCTCCTGCTCCGTGAGCCGGACAGAGCGGTAGCTTGTACGAGGGCGAAGAACGAAGCCGCAGGGAGACGACATTGTGTGTACAGCCTTGGGACTGCTAGATGACAGTGGCTAAAGCTCCCTGCCTTTTCAATGCACTGCTGGCATGCTTTATTGAAGGCGTTCCGAGACAACTTTCCTGGGTTTTGACTTCGTCCTGATGAAGCCCCTGTTGGGAAATTCGTTTGGGAGTCAGCAGCACCTGGACTTTTGCGATTGCCTTCACTGTGCACTGAATGCCAGGACGGCATGTGCACGTTAAAACAACGAGCTGGGCAAGAGCAGAAAGGGAGCACGGGCATCAGAGAGCATCTGACATCTTGCCCTGGAAAGAGCAGTGTTTTTGGAGAGTGCAGTAAAATCGTGTTTCTGGACAAGGGAGGCATAAGTGCGCTGCGCTCCTAAGGTATCTCCCTGCGAGACACACTGGCAAAGCTTTTCGCTATGATGCAGTCTAGTGCAGACGCACACTGCGGCTCTCCGGAGCTGTCCGAAGCGAAGCGCCGGTCGCCGGCGTCTTTCGGCTGAAGCAGCGCTTCGGGGCGTACGGCTGCCGCTCCGCTGTTGTGTGCGCGAGGCAGCCGCTTCTCCTGCTCCGCGAGCCGGACAGAGCGGTAGCTTGTACGAGGGCGAAGAACGAAGCCGCAGAGCACCGGCCTTGTGCGCGCACCCTAAGGACTGCGAGAGGACCGTGGTGGCCGCTCGCCTGCCCCTTCCATTCCATTCTAGCATCCTTAGGGAAGGTGTTCAAGGACAAATTCCCTGAGTTTTGAATTCGTCCTGATGCAGCCCCTCCTGGGAAACAACTGCTCGTCCTCTGAGTCTCCGAGTGCAGAGACCTCGATGGCAACTGCAGAAATGAAGGGCTGCGTTGAGTTGTCGAGAAGCAAGAACATAGCCAGCGCCTTGTGTTTGGGAGTCAGCAGGTGCTGGACTTTTGCGATTGCTTTCACTGTGCACTGAATGCCAGGACGGCATGTGCACGTTAAAACAACGAGCTGGGCAAGAGCAGGAAGGGACCACGGGCATCAGAGAGCATCTGGCATCTTGCCCTGGAAAGAGCAGTGTTTTTGGAGTGTGCAGTAAAATCGTGTTTCTGGACAAGGGAGGCATAAGTGCGCTGCGCTCCTAAGCTATCTCCCTGCGAGACACACTGCCAAAGCTTTTCGTTATCATGCAGTCTAGTGCAGACGCACACTGCGGCTCTCCGGAGCTGTCCGAAGCGAAGCGCCGGTCGCCGGCGTCTTTCGGCTGAAGCAGCGCTTCGGGGCGTACGGCTGCCGCTCCGCTGTTGTGTGCGCGAGGCAGCCGCTTCTCCTGCTCCGTGAGCCGGACAGAGCGGTAGCTTGTACGAGGGCGAAGAACGAAGCCGCAGGGAGACGACATTGTGTGTACAGCCTTGGGACTGCTAGATGACAGTGGCTAAAGCTCCCTGCCTTTTCAATGCACTGCTGGCATGCTTTATTGAAGGCGTTCCGAGACAACTTTCCTGGGTTTTGACTTCGTCCTGATGAAGCCCCTGTTGGGAAATTCGTTTGGGAGTCAGCAGCTGCTGGACTTTTGCGATTGCCTTCACTGTGCACTGAATGCCAGGACGGCATGTGTACGTTAAAACAACGAGCTGGGCAAGAGCAGGAAGAGAGCACGGGAAGCAGAGAGCATCTGGCATCTTGCCCTGGAAAGGGCAGTGTTTTTGGAGAGTGCAGCAAATCCGTGTTTCTGGACAAGGGAGGCATAAGTGCGCTGCGCTCCTAAGCTATCTCCCTGCTAAGACACACTGCCAAAGCTTTTCGCTATGATGCAGTCTAGTGCAGACGCACACTACGGCTCTCGGCTCTCTGTCCGAAGCGAAGCGCCGGTCGCCGGCGTCTTTCGGCTGAAGCAGCGCTTCGGAGCGTACGGCTGTTGTGTGCGCGAAGCAGCCGCTTTTCCTGCTCCGCGAGCCGCACAGAGCGGTAGCTTGCACGAGGGCGAAGAACGAAGCCGCAGAGCACCGGCCTTCTGCGCGCACCCTAAGGACTGCGAGAGGACCGTGGTG
The DNA here is from genome assembly GCF_050655825.1 of Lonchura striata. Taxonomy (NCBI): domain Eukaryota; kingdom Metazoa; phylum Chordata; class Aves; order Passeriformes; family Estrildidae; genus Lonchura; species Lonchura striata. The sequence goes on from NC_140712.1 coordinate 183,418, forward strand.
GCCGCTCGCCTGCCTCTTCAATTCCATTCTAGCATCCTTATGGAAGGTGTTCCAGGACAATTTTCCTGAGTTTTGAATTCGTCCTGATGCAGCCCCTCCTGGGAAACTCCTACTCGTCGTCTGAGTCTCCGAGTGCAGAGACCTCGATGGCAACTGCAGAAATGAAGGGCTGCGTTGAGTTGTCGAGAAGCAAGAACATAGCCAGCGCCTTGTGTTTGGGAGTCAGCAGGTGCTGGACTTTTGCGATTGCCTTCACTGTGCACTGAATGCCAGGACGGCATGTGCACGTTAAAACAACGAGCTGGGCAAGAGCAGGAAGGGACCACGGGCATCAGAGAGCATCTGGCATCTTGCCCTGGAAAGAGCAGTGTTTTTGGAGTGTGCAGTAAAATCGTGTTTCTGGACAAGGGAGGCATAAGTGCGCTGCGCTCCTAAGCTATCTCCCTGCGAGACACACTGGCAAAGCTTTTCGTTATCATGCAGTCTAGTGCAGACGCACACTGCGGCTCTCCGGAGCTGTCCGAAGCGAAGCGCCGGTCGCCGGCGTCTTTCGGCTGAAGCAGCGCTTCGGGGCGTACGGCTGCCGCTCCGCTGTTGTGTGCGCGAGGCAGCCGCTTCTCCTGCTCCGTGAGCCGGACAGAGCGGTAGCTTGTACGAGGGCGAAGAACGTTGCCGCAGGGAGACGACATTGTGTGTACAGCCTTGGGACTGCTAGATGACAGTGGCTAAAGCTCCCTGCCTTTTCAATGCACTGCTGGCATGCTTTATTGAAGGCGTTCCGAGACAACTTTCCTGGGTTTTGACTTCGTCCTGATGAAGCCCCTGTTGGGAAATTCGTTTGGGAGTCAGCAGCACCTGGACTTTTGCGATTGCCTTCACTGTGCACTGAATGCCAGGACGGCATGTGCACGTTAAAACAACGAGCTGGGCAAGAGCAGAAAGGGAGCACGGGCATCAGAGAGCATCTGACATCTTGCCCTGGAAAGAGCAGTGTTTTTGGAGAGTGCAGTAAAATCGTGTTTCTGGACAAGGGAGGCATAAGTGCGCTGCGCTCCTAAGGTATCTCCCTGCGAGACACACTGGCAAAGCTTTTCGCTATGATGCAGTCTAGTGCAGACGCACACTGCGGCTCTCCGGAGCTGTCCGAAGCGAAGCGCCGGTCGCCGGCGTCTTTCGGCTGAAGCAGCGCTTCGGGGCGTACGGCTGCCGCTCCGCTGTTGTGTGCGCGAGGCAGCCGCTTCTCCTGCTCCGGGAGCCGGACAGAGCGGTAGCTTGTACGAGGGCGAAGAACGAAGCCGCAGAGCACCGGCCTTGTGCGCGCACCCTAAGGACTGCGAGAGGACCGTGGTGGCCGCTCGCCTGCCCCTTCCATTCCATTCTAGCATCCTTAGGGAAGGTGTTCAAGGACAAATTCCCTGAGTTTTGAATTCGTCCTGATGCAGCCCCTCCTGGGAAACAACTGCTCGTCCTCTGAGTCTCCGAGTGCAGAGACCTCGATGGCAACTGCAGAAATGAAGGGCTGCGTTGAGTTGTCGAGAAGCAAGAACATAGCCAGCGCCTTGTGTTTGGGAGTCAGCAGGTGCTGGACTTTTGCGATTGCTTTCACTGTGCACTGAATGCCAGGACGGCATGTGCACGTTAAAACAACGAGCTGGGCAAGAGCAGGAAGGGACCACGGGCATCAGAGAGCATCTGGCATCTTGCCCTGGAAAGAGCAGTGTTTTTGGAGTGTGCAGTAAAATCGTGTTTCTGGACAAGGGAGGCATAAGTGCGCTGCGCTCCTAAGCTATCTCCCTGCGAGACACACTGCCAAAGCTTTTCGTTATCATGCAGTCTAGTGCAGACGCACACTGCGGCTCTCCGGAGCTGTCCGAAGCGAAGCGCCGGTCGCCGGCGTCTTTCGGCTGAAGCAGCGCTTCGGGGCGTACGGCTGCCGCTCCGCTGTTGTGTGCGCGAGGCAGCCGCTTCTCCTGCTCCGTGAGCCGGACAGAGCGGTAGCTTGTACGAGGGCGAAGAACGAAGCCGCAGGGAGACGACATTGTGTGTACAGCCTTGGGACTGCTAGATGACAGTGGCTAAAGCTCCCTGCCTTTTCAATGCACTGCTGGCATGCTTTATTGAAGGCGTTCCGAGACAACTTTCCTGGGTTTTGACTTCGTCCTGATGAAGCCCCTGTTGGGAAATTCGTTTGGGAGTCAGCAGCTGCTGGACTTTTGCGATTGCCTTCACTGTGCACTGAATGCCAGGACGGCATGTGTACGTTAAAACAACGAGCTGGGCAAGAGCAGGAAGAGAGCACGGGAAGCAGAGAGCATCTGGCATCTTGCCCTGGAAAGGGCAGTGTTTTTGGAGAGTGCAGCAAATCCGTGTTTCTGGACAAGGGAGGCATAAGTGCGCTGCGCTCCTAAGCTATCTCCCTGCTAAGACACACTGGCAAAGCTTTTCGCTATGATGCAGTCTAGTGCAGACGCACACTACGGCTCTCGGCTCTCTGTCCGAAGCGAAGCGCCGGTCGCCGGCGTCTTTCGGCTGAAGCAGCGCTTCGGAGCGTACGGCTGTTGTGTGCGCGAAGCAGCCGCTTTTCCTGCTCCGCGAGCCGCACAGAGCGGTAGCTTGCACGAGGGCGAAGAACGAAGCCGCAGAGCACCGGCCTTCTGCGCGCACCCTAAGGACTGCGAGAGGACCGTGGTGGCCGCTCGCCTGCCTCTTCAATTCCATTCTAGCATCCTTATGGAAGGTGTTCCAGGACAATTTTCCTGAGTTTTGAATTCGTCCTGATGCAGCCCCTCCTGGGAAACTCCTACTCGTCCTCTGAGTCTCCGAGTGCAGAGACCTCGATGGCAACTGCAGAAATGAAGGGCTGCGTTGAGTTGTCGAGAAGCAAGAACATAGCCAGCGCCTTGTGTTTGGGAGTCAGCAGGTGCTGGACTTTTGCGATTGCCTTCACTGTGCACTGAATGCCAGGACGGCATGTGCACGTTAAAACAACGAGCTGGGCAAGAGCAGGAAGGGACCACGGGCATCAGAGAGCATCTGGCATCTTGCCCTGGAAAGAGCAGTGTTTTTGGAGTGTGCAGTAAAATCGTGTTTCTGGACAAGGGAGGCATAAGTGCGCTGCGCTCCTAAGCTATCTCCCTGCGAGACACACTGCCAAAGCTTTTCGTTATCATGCAGTCTAGTGCAGACGCACACTGCGGCTCTCCGGAGCTGTCCGAAGCGAAGCGCCGGTCGCCGGCGTCTTTCGGCTGAAGCAGCGCTTCGGGGCGTACGGCTGCCGCTCCGCTGTTGTGTGCGCGAGGCAGCCGCTTCTCCTGCTCCGTGAGCCGGACAGAGCGGTAGCTTGTACGAGGGCGAAGAACGTTGCCGCAGGGAGACGACATTGTGTGTACAGCCTTGGGACTGCTAGATGACAGTGGCTAAAGCTCCCTGCCTTTTCAATGCACTGCTGGCATGCTTTATTGAAGGCGTTCCGAGACAACTTTCCTGGGTTTTGACTTCGTCCTGATGAAGCCCCTGTTGGGAAATTCGTTTGGGAGTCAGCAGCACCTGGACTTTTGCGATTGCCTTCACTGTGCACTGAATGCCAGGACGGCATGTGCACGTTAAAACAACGAGCTGGGCAAGAGCAGAAAGGGAGCACGGGCATCAGAGAGCATCTGACATCTTGCCCTGGAAAGAGCAGTGTTTTTGGAGAGTGCAGCAAATCCGTGTTTCTGGACAAGGGAGGCATAAGTGCGCTGCGCTCCTAAGGTATCTCCCTGCGAGACACACTGGCAAAGCTTTTCGCTATGATGCAGTCTAGTGCAGACGCACACTGCGGCTCTCCGGAGCTGTCCGAAGCGAAGCGCCGGTCGCCGGCGTCTTTCGGCTGAAGCAGCGCTTCGGGGCGTACGGCTGCCGCTCCGCTGTTGTGTGCGCGAGGCAGCCGCTTCTCCTGCTCCGCGAGCCGGACAGAGCGGTAGCTTGTACGAGGGCGAAGAACGAAGCCGCAGAGCACCGGCCTTGTGCGCGCACCCTAAGGACTGCGAGAGGACCGTGGTGGCCGCTCGCCTGCCCCTTCCATTCCATTCTAGCATCCTTAGGGAAGGTGTTCAAGGACAAATTCCCTGAGTTTTGAATTCGTCCTGATGCAGCCCCTCCTGGGAAACAACTGCTCGTCCTCTGAGTCTCCGAGTGCAGAGACCTCGATGGCAACTGCAGAAATGAAGGGCTGCGTTGAGTTGTCGAGAAGCAAGAACATAGCCAGCGCCTTGTGTTTGGGAGTCAGCAGGTGCTGGACTTTTGCGATTGCTTTCACTGTGCACTGAATGCCAGGACGGCATGTGCACGTTAAAACAACGAGCTGGGCAAGAGCAGGAAGGGACCACGGGCATCAGAGAGCATCTGGCATCTTGCCCTGGAAAGAGCAGTGTTTTTGGAGTGTGCAGTAAAATCGTGTTTCTGGACAAGGGAGGCATAAGTGCGCTGCGCTCCTAAGCTATCTCCCTGCGAGACACACTGCCAAAGCTTTTCGTTATCATGCAGTCTAGTGCAGACGCACACTGCGGCTCTCCGGAGCTGTCCGAAGCGAAGCGCCGGTCGCCGGCGTCTTTCGGCTGAAGCAGCGCTTCGGGGCGTACGGCTGCCGCTCCGCTGTTGTGTGCGCGAGGCAGCCGCTTCTCCTGCTCCGTGAGCCGGACAGAGCGGTAGCTTGTACGAGGGCGAAGAACGAAGCCGCAGGGAGACGACATTGTGTGTACAGCCTTGGGACTGCTAGATGACAGTGGCTAAAGCTCCCTGCCTTTTCAATGCACTGCTGGCATGCTTTATTGAAGGCGTTCCGAGACAACTTTCCTGGGTTTTGACTTCGTCCTGATGAAGCCCCTGTTGGGAAATTCGTTTGGGAGTCAGCAGCTGCTGGACTTTTGCGATTGCCTTCACTGTGCACTGAATGCCAGGACGGCATGTGTACGTTAAAACAACGAGCTGGGCAAGAGCAGGAAGAGAGCACGGGAAGCAGAGAGCATCTGGCATCTTGCCCTGGAAAGGGCAGTGTTTTTGGAGAGTGCAGCAAATCCGTGTTTCTGGACAAGGGAGGCATAAGTGCGCTGCGCTCCTAAGCTATCTCCCTGCTAAGACACACTGCCAAAGCTTTTCGCTATGATGCAGTCTAGTGCAGACGCACACTACGGCTCTCGGCTCTCTGTCCGAAGCGAAGCGCCGGTCGCCGGCGTCTTTCGGCTGAAGCAGCGCTTCGGAGCGTACGGCTGTTGTGTGCGCGAAGCAGCCGCTTTTCCTGCTCCGCGAGCCGCACAGAGCGGTAGCTTGCACGAGGGCGAAGAACGAAGCCGCAGAGCACCGGCCTTCTGCGCGCACCCTAAGGACTGCGAGAGGACCGTGGTGGCCGCTCGCCTGCCTCTTCAATTCCATTCTAGCATCCTTATGGAAGGTGTTCCAGGACAATTTTCCTGAGTTTTGAATTCGTCCTGATGCAGCCCCTCCTGGGAAACTCCTACTCGTCGTCTGAGTCTCCGAGTGCAGAGACCTCGATGGCAACTGCAGAAATGAAGGGCTGCGTTGAGTTGTCGAGAAGCAAGAACATAGCCAGCGCCTTGTGTTTGGGAGTCAGCAGGTGCTGGACTTTTGCGATTGCCTTCACTGTGCACTGAATGCCAGGACGGCATGTGCACGTTAAAACAACGAGCTGGGCAAGAGCAGGAAGGGACCACGGGCATCAGAGAGCATCTGGCATCTTGCCCTGGAAAGAGCAGTGTTTTTGGAGTGTGCAGTAAAATCGTGTTTCTGGACAAGGGAGGCATAAGTGCGCTGCGCTCCTAAGCTATCTCCCTGCGAGACACACTGGCAAAGCTTTTCGTTATCATGCAGTCTAGTGCAGACGCACACTGCGGCTCTCCGGAGCTGTCCGAAGCGAAGCGCCGGTCGCCGGCGTCTTTCGGCTGAAGCAGCGCTTCGGGGCGTACGGCTGCCGCTCCGCTGTTGTGTGCGCGAGGCAGCCGCTTCTCCTGCTCCGTGAGCCGGACAGAGCGGTAGCTTGTACGAGGGCGAAGAACGTTGCCGCAGGGAGACGACATTGTGTGTACAGCCTTGGGACTGCTAGATGACAGTGGCTAAAGCTCCCTGCCTTTTCAATGCACTGCTGGCATGCTTTATTGAAGGCGTTCCGAGACAACTTTCCTGGGTTTTGACTTCGTCCTGATGAAGCCCCTGTTGGGAAATTCGTTTGGGAGTCAGCAGCACCTGGACTTTTGCGATTGCCTTCACTGTGCACTGAATGCCAGGACGGCATGTGCACGTTAAAACAACGAGCTGGGCAAGAGCAGAAAGGGAGCACGGGCATCAGAGAGCATCTGACATCTTGCCCTGGAAAGAGCAGTGTTTTTGGAGAGTGCAGTAAAATCGTGTTTCTGGACAAGGGAGGCATAAGTGCGCTGCGCTCCTAAGGTATCTCCCTGCGAGACACACTGGCAAAGCTTTTCGCTATGATGCAGTCTAGTGCAGACGCACACTGCGGCTCTCCGGAGCTGTCCGAAGCGAAGCGCCGGTCGCCGGCGTCTTTCGGCTGAAGCAGCGCTTCGGGGCGTACGGCTGCCGCTCCGCTGTTGTGTGCGCGAGGCAGCCGCTTCTCCTGCTCCGCGAGCCGGACAGAGCGGTAGCTTGTACGAGGGCGAAGAACGAAGCCGCAGAGCACCGGCCTTGTGCGCGCACCCTAAGGACTGCGAGAGGACCGTGGTGGCCGCTCGCCTGCCCCTTCCATTCCATTCTAGCATCCTTAGGGAAGGTGTTCAAGGACAAATTCCCTGAGTTTTGAATTCGTCCTGATGCAGCCCCTCCTGGGAAACAACTGCTCGTCCTCTGAGTCTCCGAGTGCAGAGACCTCGATGGCAACTGCAGAAATGAAGGGCTGCGTTGAGTTGTCGAGAAGCAAGAACATAGCCAGCGCCTTGTGTTTGGGAGTCAGCAGGTGCTGGACTTTTGCGATTGCTTTCACTGTGCACTGAATGCCAGGACGGCATGTGCACGTTAAAACAACGAGCTGGGCAAGAGCAGGAAGGGACCACGGGCATCAGAGAGCATCTGGCATCTTGCCCTGGAAAGAGCAGTGTTTTTGGAGTGTGCAGTAAAATCGTGTTTCTGGACAAGGGAGGCATAAGTGCGCTGCGCTCCTAAGCTATCTCCCTGCGAGACACACTGCCAAAGCTTTTCGTTATCATGCAGTCTAGTGCAGACGCACACTGCGGCTCTCCGGAGCTGTCCGAAGCGAAGCGCCGGTCGCCGGCGTCTTTCGGCTGAAGCAGCGCTTCGGGGCGTACGGCTGCCGCTCCGCTGTTGTGTGCGCGAGGCAGCCGCTTCTCCTGCTCCGTGAGCCGGACAGAGCGGTAGCTTGTACGAGGGCGAAGAACGAAGCCGCAGGGAGACGACATTGTGTGTACAGCCTTGGGACTGCTAGATGACAGTGGCTAAAGCTCCCTGCCTTTTCAATGCACTGCTGGCATGCTTTATTGAAGGCGTTCCGAGACAACTTTCCTGGGTTTTGACTTCGTCCTGATGAAGCCCCTGTTGGGAAATTCGTTTGGGAGTCAGCAGCTGCTGGACTTTTGCGATTGCCTTCACTGTGCACTGAATGCCAGGACGGCATGTGTACGTTAAAACAACGAGCTGGGCAAGAGCAGGAAGAGAGCACGGGAAGCAGAGAGCATCTGGCATCTTGCCCTGGAAAGGGCAGTGTTTTTGGAGAGTGCAGCAAATCCGTGTTTCTGGACAAGGGAGGCATAAGTGCGCTGCGCTCCTAAGCTATCTCCCTGCTAAGACACACTGGCAAAGCTTTTCGCTATGATGCAGTCTAGTGCAGACGCACACTACGGCTCTCGGCTCTCTGTCCGAAGCGAAGCGCCGGTCGCCGGCGTCTTTCGGCTGAAGCAGCGCTTCGGAGCGTACGGCTGTTGTGTGCGCGAAGCAGCCGCTTTTCCTGCTCCGCGAGCCGCACAGAGCGGTAGCTTGCACGAGGGCGAAGAACGAAGCCGCAGAGCACCGGCCTTCTGCGCGCACCCTAAGGACTGCGAGAGGACCGTGGTGGCCGCTCGCCTGCCTCTTCAATTCCATTCTAGCATCCTTATGGAAGGTGTTCCAGGACAATTTTCCTGAGTTTTGAATTCGTCCTGATGCAGCCCCTCCTGGGAAACTCCTACTCGTCCTCTGAGTCTCCGAGTGCAGAGACCTCGATGGCAACTGCAGAAATGAAGGGCTGCGTTGAGTTGTCGAGAAGCAAGAACATAGCCAGCGCCTTGTGTTTGGGAGTCAGCAGGTGCTGGACTTTTGCGATTGCCTTCACTGTGCACTGAATGCCAGGACGGCATGTGCACGTTAAAACAACGAGCTGGGCAAGAGCAGGAAGGGACCACGGGCATCAGAGAGCATCTGGCATCTTGCCCTGGAAAGAGCAGTGTTTTTGGAGTGTGCAGTAAAATCGTGTTTCTGGACAAGGGAGGCATAAGTGCGCTGCGCTCCTAAGCTATCTCCCTGCGAGACACACTGGCAAAGCTTTTCGTTATCATGCAGTCTAGTGCAGACGCACACTGCGGCTCTCCGGAGCTGTCCGAAGCGAAGCGCCGGTCGCCGGCGTCTTTCGGCTGAAGCAGCGCTTCGGGGCGTACGGCTGCCGCTCCGCTGTTGTGTGCGCGAGGCAGCCGCTTCTCCTGCTCCGTGAGCCGGACAGAGCGGTAGCTTGTACGAGGGCGAAGAACGTTGCCGCAGGGAGACGACATTGTGTGTACAGCCTTGGGACTGCTAGATGACAGTGGCTAAAGCTCCCTGCCTTTTCAATGCACTGCTGGCATGCTTTATTGAAGGCGTTCCGAGACAACTTTCCTGGGTTTTGACTTCGTCCTGATGAAGCCCCTGTTGGGAAATTCGTTTGGGAGTCAGCAGCACCTGGACTTTTGCGATTGCCTTCACTGTGCACTGAATGCCAGGACGGCATGTGCACGTTAAAACAACGAGCTGGGCAAGAGCAGAAAGGGAGCACGGGCATCAGAGAGCATCTGACATCTTGCCCTGGAAAGAGCAGTGTTTTTGGAGAGTGCAGCAAATCCGTGTTTCTGGACAAGGGAGGCATAAGTGCGCTGCGCTCCTAAGGTATCTCCCTGCGAGACACACTGGCAAAGCTTTTCGCTATGATGCAGTCTAGTGCAGACGCACACTGCGGCTCTCCGGAGCTGTCCGAAGCGAAGCGCCGGTCGCCGGCGTCTTTCGGCTGAAGCAGCGCTTCGGGGCGTACGGCTGCCGCTCCGCTGTTGTGTGCGCGAGGCAGCCGCTTCTCCTGCTCCGCGAGCCGGACAGAGCGGTAGCTTGTACGAGGGCGAAGAACGAAGCCGCAGAGCACCGGCCTTGTGCGCGCACCCTAAGGACTGCGAGAGGACCGTGGTGGCCGCTCGCCTGCCCCTTCCATTCCATTCTAGCATCCTTAGGGAAGGTGTTCAAGGACAAATTCCCTGAGTTTTGAATTCGTCCTGATGCAGCCCCTCCTGGGAAACAACTGCTCGTCCTCTGAGTCTCCGAGTGCAGAGACCTCGATGGCAACTGCAGAAATGAAGGGCTGCGTTGAGTTGTCGAGAAGCAAGAACATAGCCAGCGCCTTGTGTTTGGGAGTCAGCAGGTGCTGGACTTTTGCGATTGCTTTCACTGTGCACTGAATGCCAGGACGGCATGTGCACGTTAAAACAACGAGCTGGGCAAGAGCAGGAAGGGACCACGGGCATCAGAGAGCATCTGGCATCTTGCCCTGGAAAGAGCAGTGTTTTTGGAGTGTGCAGTAAAATCGTGTTTCTGGACAAGGGAGGCATAAGTGCGCTGCGCTCCTAAGCTATCTCCCTGCGAGACACACTGCCAAAGCTTTTCGTTATCATGCAGTCTAGTGCAGACGCACACTGCGGCTCTCCGGAGCTGTCCGAAGCGAAGCGCCGGTCGCCGGCGTCTTTCGGCTGAAGCAGCGCTTCGGGGCGTACGGCTGCCGCTCCGCTGTTGTGTGCGCGAGGCAGCCGCTTCTCCTGCTCCGTGAGCCGGACAGAGCGGTAGCTTGTACGAGGGCGAAGAACGAAGCCGCAGGGAGACGACATTGTGTGTACAGCCTTGGGACTGCTAGATGACAGTGGCTAAAGCTCCCTGCCTTTTCAATGCACTGCTGGCATGCTTTATTGAAGGCGTTCCGAGACAACTTTCCTGGGTTTTGACTTCGTCCTGATGAAGCCCCTGTTGGGAAATTCGTTTGGGAGTCAGCAGCTGCTGGACTTTTGCGATTGCCTTCACTGTGCACTGAATGCCAGGACGGCATGTGTACGTTAAAACAACGAGCTGGGCAAGAGCAGGAAGAGAGCACGGGAAGCAGAGAGCATCTGGCATCTTGCCCTGGAAAGGGCAGTGTTTTTGGAGAGTGCAGCAAATCCGTGTTTCTGGACAAGGGAGGCATAAGTGCGCTGCGCTCCTAAGCTATCTCCCTGCTAAGACACACTGCCAAAGCTTTTCGCTATGATGCAGTCTAGTGCAGACGCACACTACGGCTCTCGGCTCTCTGTCCGAAGCGAAGCGCCGGTCGCCGGCGTCTTTCGGCTGAAGCAGCGCTTCGGAGCGTACGGCTGTTGTGTGCGCGAAGCAGCCGCTTTTCCTGCTCCGCGAGCCGCACAGAGCGGTAGCTTGCACGAGGGCGAAGAACGAAGCCGCAGAGCACCGGCCTTCTGCGCGCACCCTAAGGACTGCGAGAGGACCGTGGTGGCCGCTCGCCTGCCTCTTCAATTCCATTCTAGCATCCTTATGGAAGGTGTTCCAGGACAATTTTCCTGAGTTTTGAATTCGTCCTGATGCAGCCCCTCCTGGGAAACTCCTACTCGTCCTCTGAGTCTCCGAGTGCAGAGACCTCGATGGCAACTGCAGAAATGAAGGGCTGCGTTGAGTTGTCGAGAAGCAAGAACATAGCCAGCGCCTTGTGTTTGGGAGTCAGCAGGTGCTGGACTTTTGCGATTGCCTTCACTGTGCACTGAATGCCAGGACGGCATGTGCACGTTAAAACAACGAGCTGGGCAAGAGCAGGAAGGGACCACGGGCATCAGAGAGCATCTGGCATCTTGCCCTGGAAAGAGCAGTGTTTTTGGAGTGTGCAGTAAAATCGTGTTTCTGGACAAGGGAGGCATAAGTGCGCTGCGCTCCTAAGCTATCTCCCTGCGAGACACACTGGCAAAGCTTTTCGTTATCATGCAGTCTAGTGCAGACGCACACTGCGGCTCTCCGGAGCTGTCCGAAGCGAAGCGCCGGTCGCCGGCGTCTTTCGGCTGAAGCAGCGCTTCGGGGCGTACGGCTGCCGCTCCGCTGTTGTGTGCGCGAGGCAGCCGCTTCTCCTGCTCCGTGAGCCGGACAGAGCGGTAGCTTGTACGAGGGCGAAGAACGTTGCCGCAGGGAGACGACATTGTGTGTACAGCCTTGGGACTGCTAGATGACAGTGGCTAAAGCTCCCTGCCTTTTCAATGCACTGCTGGCATGCTTTATTGAAGGCGTTCCGAGACAACTTTCCTGGGTTTTGACTTCGTCCTGATGAAGCCCCTGTTGGGAAATTCGTTTGGGAGTCAGCAGCACCTGGACTTTTGCGATTGCCTTCACTGTGCACTGAATGCCAGGACGGCATGTGCACGTTAAAACAACGAGCTGGGCAAGAGCAGAAAGGGAGCACGGGCATCAGAGAGCATCTGACATCTTGCCCTGGAAAGAGCAGTGTTTTTGGAGAGTGCAGTAAAATCGTGTTTCTGGACAAGGGAGGCATAAGTGCGCTGCGCTCCTAAGGTATCTCCCTGCGAGACACACTGGCAAAGCTTTTCGCTATGATGCAGTCTAGTGCAGACGCACACTGCGGCTCTCCGGAGCTGTCCGAAGCGAAGCGCCGGTCGCCGGCGTCTTTCGGCTGAAGCAGCGCTTCGGGGCGTACGGCTGCCGCTCCGCTGTTGTGTGCGCGAGGCAGCCGCTTCTCCTGCTCCGCGAGCCGGACAGAGCGGTAGCTTGTACGAGGGCGAAGAACGAAGCCGCAGAGCACCGGCCTTGTGCGCGCACCCTAAGGACTGCGAGAGGACCGTGGTGGCCGCTCGCCTGCCCCTTCCATTCCATTCTAGCATCCTTAGGGAAGGTGTTCAAGGACAAATTCCCTGAGTTTTGAATTCGTCCTGATGCAGCCCCTCCTGGGAAACAACTGCTCGTCCTCTGAGTCTCCGAGTGCAGAGACCTCGATGGCAACTGCAGAAATGAAGGGCTGCGTTGAGTTGTCGAGAAGCAAGAACATAGCCAGAGCCTTGTGTTTGGGAGTCAGCAGGTGCTGGACTTTTGCGATTGCTTTCACTGTGCACTGAATGCCAGGACGGCATGTGCACGTTAAAACAACGAGCTGGGCAAGAGCAGGAAGGGACCACGGGCATCAGAGAGCATCTGGCATCTTGCCCTGGAAAGAGCAGTGTTTTTGGAGTGTGCAGTAAAATCGTGTTTCTGGACAAGGGAGGCATAAGTGCGCTGCGCTCCTAAGCTATCTCCCTGCGAGACACACTGCCAAAGCTTTTCGTTATCATGCAGTCTAGTGCAGACGCACACTGCGGCTCTCCGGAGCTGTCCGAAGCGAAGCGCCGGTCGCCGGCGTCTTTCGGCTGAAGCAGCGCTTCGGGGCGTACGGCTGCCGCTCCGCTGTTGTGTGCGCGAGGCAGCCGCTTCTCCTGCTCCGTGAGCCGGACAGAGCGGTAGCTTGTACGAGGGCGAAGAACGAAGCCGCAGGGAGACGACATTGTGTGTACAGCCTTGGGACTGCTAGATGACAGTGGCTAAAGCTCCCTGCCTTTTCAATGCACTGCTGGCATGCTTTATTGAAGGCGTTCCGAGACAACTTTCCTGGGTTTTGACTTCGTCCTGATGAAGCCCCTGTTGGGAAATTCGTTTGGGAGTCAGCAGCTGCTGGACTTTTGCGATTGCCTTCACTGTGCACTGAATGCCAGGACGGCATGTGTACGTTAAAACAACGAGCTGGGCAAGAGCAGGAAGAGAGCACGGGAAGCAGAGAGCATCTGGCATCTTGCCCTGGAAAGGGCAGTGTTTTTGGAGAGTGCAGCAAATCCGTGTTTCTGGACAAGGGAGGCATAAGTGCGCTGCGCTCCTAAGCTATCTCCCTGCTAAGACACACTGCCAAAGCTTTTCGCTATGATGCAGTCTAGTGCAGACGCACACTACGGCTCTCGGCTCTCTGTCCGAAGCGAAGCGCCGGTCGCCGGCGTCTTTCGGCTGAAGCAGCGCTTCGGAGCGTACGGCTGTTGTGTGCGCGAAGCAGCCGCTTTTCCTGCTCCGCGAGCCGCACAGAGCGGTAGCTTGCACGAGGGCGAAGAACGAAGCCGCAGAGCACCGGCCTTCTGCGCGCACCCTAAGGACTGCGAGAGGACCGTGGTGGCCGCTCGCCTGCCTCTTCAATTCCATTCTAGCATCCTTATGGAAGGTGTTCCAGGACAATTTTCCTGAGTTTTGAATTCGTCCTGATGCAGCCCCTCCTGGGAAACTCCTACTCGTCGTCTGAGTCTCCGAGTGCAGAGACCTCGATGGCAACTGCAGAAATGAAGGGCTGCGTTGAGTTGTCGAGAAGCAAGAACATAGCCAGCGCCTTGTGTTTGGGAGTCAGCAGGTGCTGGACTTTTGCGATTGCCTTCACTGTGCACTGAATGCCAGGACGGCATGTGCACGTTAAAACAACGAGCTGGGCAAGAGCAGGAAGGGACCACGGGCATCAGAGAGCATCTGGCATCTTGCCCTGGAAAGAGCAGTGTTTTTGGAGTGTGCAGTAAAATCGTGTTTCTGGACAAGGGAGGCATAAGTGCGCTGCGCTCCTAAGCTATCTCCCTGCGAGACACACTGGCAAAGCTTTTCGTTATCATGCAGTCTAGTGCAGACGCACACTGCGGCTCTCCGGAGCTGTCCGAAGCGAAGCGCCGGTCGCCGGCGTCTTTCGGCTGAAGCAGCGCTTCGGGGCGTACGGCTGCCGCTCCGCTGTTGTGTGCGCGAGGCAGCCGCTTCTCCTGCTCCGTGAGCCGGACAGAGCGGTAGCTTGTACGAGGGCGAAGAACGTTGCCGCAGGGAGACGACATTGTGTGTACAGCCTTGGGACTGCTAGATGACAGTGGCTAAAGCTCCCTGCCTTTTCAATGCACTGCTGGCATGCTTTATTGAAGGCGTTCCGAGACAACTTTCCTGGGTTTTGACTTCGTCCTGATGAAGCCCCTGTTGGGAAATTCGTTTGGGAGTCAGCAGCACCTGGACTTTTGCGATTGCCTTCACTGTGCACTGAATGCCAGGACGGCATGTGCACGTTAAAACAACGAGCTGGGCAAGAGCAGAAAGGGAGCACGGGCATCAGAGAGCATCTGACATCTTGCCCTGGAAAGAGCAGTGTTTTTGGAGAGTGCAGTAAAATCGTGTTTCTGGACAAGGGAGGCATAAGTGCGCTGCGCTCCTAAGGTATCTCCCTGCGAGACACACTGGCAAAGCTTTTCGCTATGATGCAGTCTAGTGCAGACGCACACTGCGGCTCTCCGGAGCTGTCCGAAGCGAAGCGCCGGTCGCCGGCGTCTTTCGGCTGAAGCAGCGCTTCGGGGCGTACGGCTGCCGCTCCGCTGTTGTGTGCGCGAGGCAGCCGCTTCTCCTGCTCCGGGAGCCGGACAGAGCGGTAGCTTGTACGAGGGCGAAGAACGAAGCCGCAGAGCACCGGCCTTGTGCGCGCACCCTAAGGACTGCGAGAGGACCGTGGTGGCCGCTCGCCTGCCCCTTCCATTCCATTCTAGCATCCTTAGGGAAGGTGTTCAAGGACAAATTCCCTGAGTTTTGAATTCGTCCTGATGCAGCCCCTCCTGGGAAACAACTGCTCGTCCTCTGAGTCTCCGAGTGCAGAGACCTCGATGGCAACTGCAGAAATGAAGGGCTGCGTTGAGTTGTCGAGAAGCAAGAACATAGCCAGCGCCTTGTGTTTGGGAGTCAGCAGCTGCTGGACTTTTGCGATTGCTTTCACTGTGCACTAAATGCCAGGACGGCATGTGCACGTTAAAACAACGAGCTGGGCAAGAGCAGGAAGAGAGCACGGGCATCAGAGAGCATCTGACATCTTGCCCTGGAAAGAGCAGTGTTTTTGGAGTGTGCAGTAAAATCGTGTTTCTGGACAAGGGAGGCATAAGTGCGCTGCGCTCCTAAGCTATCTCCCTGCGAGACACACTGCCAAAGCTTTTCGTTATCATGCAGTCTAGTGCAGACGCACACTGCGGCTCTCCGGAGCTGTCCGAAGCGAAGCTCCGGTCGCCGGCGTCTTTCGGCTGAAGCAGCGCTTCGGGGCGTACGGCTGCCGCTCCGCTGTTGTGTGCGCGAGGCAGCCGCTTCTCCTGCTCCGTGAGCCGGACAGAGCGGTAGCTTGTACGAGGGCGAAGAACGAAGCCGCAGGGAGACGACATTGTGTGTACAGCCTTGGGACTGCTAGATGACAGTGGCTAAAGCTCCCTGCCTTTTCAATGCACTGCTGGCATGCTTTATTGAAGGCGTTCCGAGACAACTTTCCTGGGTTTTGACTTCGTCCTGATGAAGCCCCTGTTGGGAAATTCGTTTGGGAGTCAGCAGCTGCTGGACTTTTGCGATTGCCTTCACTGTGCACTGAATGCCAGGACGGCATGTGTACGTTAAAACAACGAGCTGGGCAAGAGCAGGAAGAGAGCACGGGAAGCAGAGAGCATCTGGCATCTTGCCCTGGAAAGGGCAGTGTTTTTGGAGAGTGCAGCAAATCCGTGTTTCTGGACAAGGGAGGCATAAGTGCGCTGCGCTCCTAAGCTATCTCCCTGCTAAGACACACTGCCAAAGCTTTTCGCTATGATGCAGTCTAGTGCAGACGCACACTACGGCTCTCGGCTCTCTGTCCGAAGCGAAGCGCCGGTCGCCGGCGTCTTTCGGCTGAAGCAGCGCTTCGGGGCGTACGGCTGTTGTGTGCGCGAGGCAGCCGCTTTTCCTGCTCCGGGAGCCGCACAGAGCGGTAGCTTGCACGAGGGCGAAGAACGAAGCCGCAGAGCACCGGCCTTCTGCGCGCACCCTAAGGACTGCGAGAGGACCGTGGTGGCCGCTCGCCTGCCTCTTCAATTCCATTCTAGCATCCTTATGGAAGGTGTTCCAGGACAATTTTCCTGAGTTTTGAATTCGTCCTGATGCAGCCCCTCCTGGGAAACTCCTACTCGTCCTCTGAGTCTCCGAGTGCAGAGACCTCGATGGCAACTGCAGAAATGAAGGGCTGCGTTGAGTTGTCGAGAAGCAAGAACATAGCCAGCACCTTGTGTTTGGGAGTCAGCAGCTGCTGGACTTTTGCGATTGCTTTCACTGTGCACTGAATGCCAGGACGGCATGTGCACGTTAAAACAACGAGCTGGGCAAGAGCAGGAAGGGAGCACGGGCATCAGAGAGCATCTGACATCTTGCCCTGGAAAGAGCAGTGTTTTTGGAGTGTGCAGTAAAATCGTGTTTCTGGACAAGGGAGGCATAAGTGCGCTGCGCTCCTAAGCTATCTCCCTGCGAGACACACTGGCAAAGCTTTTCGTTATCATGCAGTCTAGTGCAGACGCACACTGCGGCTCTCCGGAGCTGTCCGAAGCGAAGCTCCGGTCGCCGGCGTCTTTCGGCTGAAGCAGCGCTTCGGGGCGTACGGCTGCCGCTCCGCTGTTGTGTGCGCGAGGCAGCCGCTTCTCCTGCTCCGTGAGCCGGACAGAGCGGTAGCTTGTACGAGGGCGAAGAACGAAGCCGCAGGGAGACGACATTGTGTGTACAGCCTTGGGACTGCTAGATGACAGTGGCTAAAGCTCCCTGCCTTTTCAATGCACTGCTGGCATGCTTTATTGAAGGCGTTCCGAGACAACTTTCCTGGGTTTTGACTTCGTCCTGATGAAGCCCCTGTTGGGAAATTCGTTTGGGAGTCAGCAGCTGCTGGACTTTTGCGATTGCCTTCACTGTGCACTGAATGCCAGGACGGCATGTGTACGTTAAAACAACGAGCTGGGCAAGAGCAGGAAGAGAGCACGGGAAGCAGAGAGCATCTGGCATCTTGCCCTGGAAAGGGCAGTGTTTTTGGAGAGTGCAGCAAATCCGTGTTTCTGGACAAGGGTGGCATAAGTGCGCTGCGCTCCTAAGCTATCTCCCTGCTAAGACACACTGCCAAAGCTTTTCGCTATGATGCAGTCTAGTGCAGACGCACACTACGGCTCTCGGCTCTCTGTCCGAAGCGAAGCGCCGGTCGCCGGCGTCTTTCGGCTGAAGCAGCGCTTCGGAGCGTACGGCTGTTGTGTGCGCGAAGCAGCCGCTTTTCCTGCTCCGGGAGCCGCACAGAGCGGTAGCTTGCACGAGGGCGAAGAACGAAGCCGCAGAGCACCGGCCTTCTGCGCGCACCCTAAGGACTGCGAGAGGACCGTGGTGGCCGCTCGCCTGCCTCTTCAATTCCATTCTAGCATCCTTATGGAAGGTTTTCCAGGACAATTTTCCTGAGTTTTGAATTCGTCCTGATGCAGCCCCTCCTGGGAAACTCCTACTCGTCCTCTGAGTCTCCGAGTGCAGAGACCTCGATGGCAACTGCAGAAATGAAGGGCTGCGTTGAGTTGTCGAGAAGCAAGAACATAGCCAGCGCCTTGTGTTTGGGAGTCAGCAGGTGCTGGACTTTTGCGATTGCCTTCACTGTGCACTGAATGCCAGGACGGCATGTGCACGTTAAAACAACGAGCTGGGCAAGAGCAGGAAGGGACCACGGGCATCAGAGAGCATCTGGCATCTTGCCCTGGAAAGAGCAGTGTTTTTGGAGTGTGTAGTAAAATCGTGTTTCTGGACAAGGGAGGCATAAGTGCGCTGCGCTCCTAAGCTATCTCCCTGCGAGACACACTGGCAAAGCTTTTCGTTATCATGCAGTCTAGTGCAGACGCACACTGCGGCTCTCCGGAGCTGTCCGAAGCGAAGCGCCGGTCGCCGGCGTCTTTCGGCTGAAGCAGCGCTTCGGGGCGTACGGCTGCCGCTCCGCTGTTGTGTGCGCGAGGCAGCCGCTTCTCCTGCTCCGTGAGCCGGACAGAGCGGTAGCTTGTACGAGGGCGAAGAACGTTGCCGCAGGGAGACGACATTGTGTGTACAGCCTTGGGACTGCTAGATGACAGTGGCTAAAGCTCCCTGCCTTTTCAATGCACTGCTGGCATGCTTTATTGAAGGCGTTCCGAGACAACTTTCCTGGGTTTTGACTTCGTCCTGATGAAGCCCCTGTTGGGAAATTCGTTTGGGAGTCAGCAGCACCTGGACTTTTGCGATTGCCTTCACTGTGCACTGAATGCCAGGACGGCATGTGCACGTTAAAACAACGAGCTGGGCAAGAGCAGAAAGGGAGCACGGGCATCAGAGAGCATCTGACATCTTGCCCTGGAAAGAGCAGTGTTTTTGGAGAGTGCAGTAAAATCGTGTTTCTGGACAAGGGAGGCATAAGTGCGCTGCGCTCCTAAGGTATCTCCCTGCGAGACACACTGCTAAAGCTTTTCGCTATGATGCAGTCTAGTGCAGACGCACACTACGGCTCTCCGGAGCTGTCCGAAGCGAAGCGCCGGTCGCCGGCGTCTTTCGGCTGAAGCAGCGCTTCGGGGCGTACGGCTGCCGCTCCGCTGTTGTGTGCGCGAGGCAGCCGCTTCTCCTGCTCCGCGAGCCGGACAGAGCGGTAGCTTGTACGAGGGCGAAGAACGAAGCCGCAGAGCACCGGCCTTCTGCGCGCACCCTAAGGACTGCGAGAGGACCGTGGTGGCCGCTCGCCTGCCCCTTCCATTCCATTCTAGCATCCTTAGGGAAGGTGTTCAAGGACAAATTCCCTGAGTTTTGAATTCGTCCTGATGCAGCCCCTCCTGGGAAACAACTGCTCGTCCTCTGAGTCTCCGAGTGCAGAGACCTCGATGGCAACTGCAGAAATGAAGGGCTGCGTTGAGTTGTCGAGAAGCAAGAACATAGCCAGCGCCTTGTGTTTGGGAGTCAGCAGGTGCTGGACTTTTGCGATTGCCTTCACTGTGCACTAAATGCCAGGACGGCATGTGCACGTTAAAACAACGAGCTGGGCAAGAGCAGGAAGGGACCACGGGCATCAGAGAGCATCTGGCATCTTGCCCTGGAAAGAGCAGTGTTTTTGGAGTGTGCAGTAAAATCCGTGTTTCTGGACAAGGGAGGCATAAGTGCGCTGCGCTCCTAAGCTATCTCCCTGCGAGACACACTGCCAAAGCTTTTCGTTATCATGCAGTCTAGTGCAGACGCACACTGCGGCTCTCCGGAGCTGTCCGAAGCGAAGCGCCGGTCGCCGGCGTCTTTCGGCTGAAGCAGCGCTTCGGGGCGTACGGCTGCCGCTCCGCTGTTGTGTGCGCGAGGCAGCCGCTTCTCCTGCTCCGTGAGCCGGACAGAGCGGTAGCTTGTACGAGGGCGAAGAACGTTGCCGCAGGGAGACGACATTGTGTGTACAGCCTTGGGACTGCTAGATGACAGTGGCTAAAGCTCCCTGCCTTTTCAATGCACTGCTGGCATGCTTTATTGAAGGCGTTCCGAGACAACTTTCCTGGGTTTTGACTTCGTCCTGATGAAGCCCCTGTTGGGAAATTCGTTTGGGAGTCAGCAGCTGCTGGACTTTTGCGATTGCCTTCACTGTGCACTGAATGCCAGGACGGCATGTGCACGTTAAAACAACGAGCTGGGCAAGAGCAGGAAGAGAGCACGGGAAGCAGAGAGCATCTGGCATCTTGCCCTGGAAAGGGCAGTGTTTTTGGAGAGTGCAGCAAATCCGTGTTTCTGGACAAGGGAGGCATAAGTGCGCTGCGCTCCTAAGCTATCTCCCTGCTAAGACACACTGCCAAAGCTTTTCGCTATGATGCAGTCTAGTGCAGACGCACACTACGGCTCTCGGCTCTCTGTCCGAAGCGAAGCGCCGGTCGCCGGCGTCTTTCGGCTGAAGCAGCGCTTCGGGGCGTACGGCTGTTGTGTGCGCGAGGCAGCCGCTTCTCCTGCTCCGGGAGCCGCACAGAGCGGTAGCTTGCACGAGGGCGAAGAACGAAGCCGCAGAGCACCGGCCTTCTGCGCGCACCCTAAGGACTGCGAGAGGACCGTGGTGGCCGCTCGCCTGCCTCTTCAATTCCATTCTAGCATCCTTATGGAAGGTGTTCCAGGACAATTTTCCTGAGTTTTGAATTCGTCCTGATGCAGCCCCTCCTGGGAAACTCCTACTCGTCCTCTGAGTCTCCGAGTGCAGAGACCTCGATGGCAACTGCAGAAATGAAGGGCTGCGTTGAGTTGTCGAGAAGCAAGAACATAGCCAGCGCCTTGTGTTTGGGAGTCAGCAGGTGCTGGACTTTTGCGATTGCCTTCACTGTGCACTGAATGCCAGGACGGCATGTGCACGTTAAAACAACGAGCTGGGCAAGAGCAGGAAGGGAGCACGGGCATCAGAGAGCATCTGGCATCTTGCCCTGGAAAGAGCAGTGTTTTTGGAGTGTGCAGTAAAATCGTGTTTCTGGACAAGGGAGGCATAAGTGCGCTGCGCTCCTAAGCTATCTCCCTGCGAGACACACTGCCAAAGCTTTTCGTTATCATGCAGTCTAGTGCAGACGCACACTGCGGCTCTCCGGAGCTGTCCGAAGCGAAGCGCCGGTCGCCGGCGTCTTTCGGCTGAAGCAGCGCTTCGGGGCGTACGGCTGCCGCTCCGCTGTTGTGTGCGCGAGGCAGCCGCTTCTCCTGCTCCGTGAGCCGGACAGAGCGGTAGCTTGTACGAGGGCGAAGAACGTTGCCGCAGGGAGACGACATTGTGTGTACAGCCTTGGGACTGCTAGATGACAGTGGCTAAAGCTCCCTGCCTTTTCAATGCACTGCTGGCATGCTTTATTGAAGGCGTTCCGAGACAACTTTCCTGGGTTTTGACTTCGTCCTGATGAAGCCCCTGTTGGGAAATTCGTTTGGGAGTCAGCAGCTGCTGGACTTTTGCGATTGCCTTCACTGTGCACTGAATGCCAGGACGGCATGTGCACGTTAAAACAACGAGCTGGGCAAGAGCAGGAAGGGAGCACGGGCAACAGAGAGCATCTGACATCTTGCCCTGGAAAGAGCAGTGTTTTTGGAGTGTGCAGTAAAATCGTGTTTCTGGACAAGGGAGGCATAAGTGCGCTGCGCTCCTAAGGTATCTCCCTGCGAGACACACTGCTAAAGCTTTTCGCTATGATGCAGTCTAGTGCAGACGCACACTGCGGCTCTCCGGAGCTGTCCGAAGCGAAGCGCCGGTCGCCGGCGTCTTTCGGCTGAAGCAGCGCTTCGGGGCGTACGGCTGCCGCTCCGCTGTTGTGTGCGCGAGGCAGCCGCTTCTCCTGCTCCGCGAGCCGGACAGAGCGGTAGCTTGTACGAGGGCGAAGAACGAAGCCGCAGAGCACCGGCCTTGTGCGCGCACCCTAAGGACTGCGAGAGGACCGTGGTGGCCGCTCGCCTGCCCCTTCCATTCCATTCTAGCATCCTTAGGGAAGGTGTTCAAGGACAAATTCCCTGAGTTTTGAATTCGTCCTGATGCAGCCCCTCCTGGGAAACAACTGCTCGTCCTCTGAGTCTCCGAGTGCAGAGACCTCGATGGCAACTGCAGAAATGAAGGGCTGCGTTGAGTTGTCGAGAAGCAAGAACATAGCCAGCGCCTTGTGTTTGGGAGTCAGCAGCTGCTGGACTTTTGCGATTGCTTTCACTGTGCACTAAATGCCAGGACGGCATGTGCACGTTAAAACAACGAGCTGGGCAAGAGCAGGAAGGGAGCACGGGCATCAGAGAGCATCTGACATCTTGCCCTGGAAAGAGCAGTGTTTTTGGAGTGTGCAGTAAAATCGTGTTTCTGGACAAGGGAGGCATAAGTGCGCTGCGCTCCTAAGCTATCTCCCTGCGAGACACACTGCCAAAGCTTTTCGTTATCATGCAGTCTAGTGCAGACGCACACTGCGGCTCTCCGGAGCTGTCCGAAGCGAAGCTCCGGTCGCCGGCGTCTTTCGGCTGAAGCAGCGCTTCGGGGCGTACGGCTGCCGCTCCGCTGTTGTGTGCGCGAGGCAGCCGCTTCTCCTGCTCCGTGAGCCGGACAGAGCGGTAGCTTGTACGAGGGCGAAGAACGAAGCCGCAGGGAGACGACATTGTGTGTACAGCCTTGGGACTGCTAGATGACAGTGGCTAAAGCTCCCTGCCTTTTCAATGCACTGGTGGCATGCTTTATTGAAGGCGTTCCGAGACAACTTTCCTGGGTTTTGACTTCGTCCTGATGAAGCCCCTGTTGGGAAATTCGTTTGGGAGTCAGCAGCTGCTGGACTTTTGCGATTGCCTTCACTGTGCACTGAATGCCAGGACGGCATGTGTACGTTAAAACAACGAGCTGGGCAAGAGCAGGAAGAGAGCACGGGAAGCAGAGAGCATCTGGCATCTTGCCCTGGAAAGGGCAGTGTTTTTGGAGAGTGCAGCAAATCCGTGTTTCTGGACAAGGGAGGCATAAGTGCGCTGCGCTCCTAAGCTATCTCCCTGCTAAGACACACTGCCAAAGCTTTTCGCTATGATGCAGTCTAGTGCAGACGCACACTACGGCTCTCGGCTCTCTGTCCGAAGCGAAGCGCCGGTCGCCGGCGTCTTTCGGCTGAAGCAGCGCTTCGGGGCGTACGGCTGTTGTGTGCGCGAGGCAGCCGCTTTTCCTGCTCCGGGAGCCGCACAGAGCGGTAGCTTGCACGAGGGCGAAGAACGAAGCCGCAGAGCACCGGCCTTCTGCGCGCACCCTAAGGACTGCGAGAGGACCGTGGTGGCCGCTCGCCTGCCTCTTCAATTCCATTCTAGCATCCTTATGGAAGGTGTTCCAGGACAATTTTCCTGAGTTTTGAATTCGTCCTGATGCAGCCCCTCCTGGGAAACTCCTACTCGTCCTCTGAGTCTCCGAGTGCAGAGACCTCGATGGCAACTGCAGAAATGAAGGGCTGCGTTGAGTTGTCGAGAAGCAAGAACATAGCCAGCACCTTGTGTTTGGGAGTCAGCAGCTGCTGGACTTTTGCGATTGCTTTCACTGTGCACTGAATGCCAGGACGGCATGTGCACGTTAAAACAACGAGCTGGGCAAGAGCAGGAAGGGAGCACGGGCATCAGAGAGCATCTGACATCTTGCCCTGGAAAGAGCAGTGTTTTTGGAGTGTGCAGTAAAATCGTGTTTCTGGACAAGGGAGGCATAAGTGCGCTGCGCTCCTAAGCTATCTCCCTGCGAGACACACTGGCAAAGCTTTTCGTTATCATGCAGTCTAGTGCAGACGCACACTGCGGCTCTCCGGAGCTGTCCGAAGCGAAGCTCCGGTCGCCGGCGTCTTTCGGCTGAAGCAGCGCTTCGGGGCGTACGGCTGCCGCTCCGCTGTTGTGTGCGCGAGGCAGCCGCTTCTCCTGCTCCGTGAGCCGGACAGAGCGGTAGCTTGTACGAGGGCGAAGAACGAAGCCGCAGGGAGACGACATTGTGTGTACAGCCTTGGGACTGCTAGATGACAGTGGCTAAAGCTCCCTGCCTTTTCAATGCACTGGTGGCATGCTTTATTGAAGGCGTTCCGAGACAACTTTCCTGGGTTTTGACTTCGTCCTGATGAAGCCCCTGTTGGGAAATTCGTTTGGGAGTCAGCAGCTGCTGGACTTTTGCGATTGCCTTCACTGTGCACTGAATGCCAGGACGGCATGTGTACGTTAAAACAACGAGCTGGGCAAGAGCAGGAAGAGAGCACGGGAAGCAGAGAGCATCTGGCATCTTGCCCTGGAAAGGGCAGTGTTTTTGGAGAGTGCAGCAAATCCGTGTTTCTGGACAAGGGTGGCATAAGTGCGCTGCGCTCCTAAGCTATCTCCCTGCTAAGACACACTGCCAAAGCTTTTCGCTATGATGCAGTCTAGTGCAGACGCACACTACGGCTCTCGGCTCTCTGTCCGAAGCGAAGCGCCGGTCGCCGGCGTCTTTCGGCTGAAGCAGCGCTTCGGAGCGTACGGCTGTTGTGTGCGCGAAGCAGCCGCTTTTCCTGCTCCGGGAGCCGCACAGAGCGGTAGCTTGCACGAGGGCGAAGAACGAAGCCGCAGAGCACCGGCCTTCTGCGCGCACCCTAAGGACTGCGAGAGGACCGTGGTGGCCGCTCGCCTGCCTCTTCAATTCCATTCTAGCATCCTTATGGAAGGTTTTCCAGGACAATTTTCCTGAGTTTTGAATTCGTCCTGATGCAGCCCCTCCTGGGAAACTCCTACTCGTCCTCTGAGTCTCCGAGTGCAGAGACCTCGATGGCAACTGCAGAAATGAAGGGCTGCGTTGAGTTGTCGAGAAGCAAGAACATAGCCAGCGCCTTGTGTTTGGGAGTCAGCAGGTGCTGGACTTTTGCGATTGCCTTCACTGTGCACTGAATGCCAGGACGGCATGTGCACGTTAAAACAACGAGCTGGGCAAGAGCAGGAAGGGACCACGGGCATCAGAGAGCATCTGGCATCTTGCCCTGGAAAGAGCAGTGTTTTTGGAGTGTGTAGTAAAATCGTGTTTCTGGACAAGGGAGGCATAAGTGCGCTGCGCTCCTAAGCTATCTCCCTGCGAGACACACTGGCAAAGCTTTTCGTTATCATGCAGTCTAGTGCAGACGCACACTGCGGCTCTCCGGAGCTGTCCGAAGCGAAGCGCCGGTCGCCGGCGTCTTTCGGCTGAAGCAGCGCTTCGGGGCGTACGGCTGCCGCTCCGCTGTTGTGTGCGCGAGGCAGCCGCTTCTCCTGCTCCGTGAGCCGGACAGAGCGGTAGCTTGTACGAGGGCGAAGAACGTTGCCGCAGGGAGACGACATTGTGTGTACAGCCTTGGGACTGCTAGATGACAGTGGCTAAAGCTCCCTGCCTTTTCAATGCACTGCTGGCATGCTTTATTGAAGGCGTTCCGAGACAACTTTCCTGGGTTTTGACTTCGTCCTGATGAAGCCCCTGTTGGGAAATTCGTTTGGGAGTCAGCAGCACCTGGACTTTTGCGATTGCCTTCACTGTGCACTGAATGCCAGGACGGCATGTGCACGTTAAAACAACGAGCTGGGCAAGAGCAGAAAGGGAGCACGGGCATCAGAGAGCATCTGACATCTTGCCCTGGAAAGAGCAGTGTTTTTGGAGAGTGCAGTAAAATCGTGTTTCTGGACAAGGGAGGCATAAGTGCGCTGCGCTCCTAAGGTATCTCCCTGCGAGACACACTGCTAAAGCTTTTCGCTATGATGCAGTCTAGTGCAGACGCACACTACGGCTCTCCGGAGCTGTCCGAAGCGAAGCGCCGGTCGCCGGCGTCTTTCGGCTGAAGCAGCGCTTCGGGGCGTACGGCTGCCGCTCCGCTGTTGTGTGCGCGAGGCAGCCGCTTCTCCTGCTCCGCGAGCCGGACAGAGCGGTAGCTTGTACGAGGGCGAAGAACGAAGCCGCAGAGCACCGGCCTTCTGCGCGCACCCTAAGGACTGCGAGAGGACCGTGGTGGCCGCTCGCCTGCCCCTTCCATTCCATTCTAGCATCCTTAGGGAAGGTGTTCAAGGACAAATTCCCTGAGTTTTGAATTCGTCCTGATGCAGCCCCTCCTGGGAAACAACTGCTCGTCCTCTGAGTCTCCGAGTGCAGAGACCTCGATGGCAACTGCAGAAATGAAGGGCTGCGTTGAGTTGTCGAGAAGCAAGAACATAGCCAGCGCCTTGTGTTTGGGAGTCAGCAGGTGCTGGACTTTTGCGATTGCCTTCACTGTGCACTAAATGCCAGGACGGCATGTGCACGTTAAAACAACGAGCTGGGCAAGAGCAGGAAGGGACCACGGGCATCAGAGAGCATCTGGCATCTTGCCCTGGAAAGAGCAGTGTTTTTGGAGTGTGCAGTAAAATCGTGTTTCTGGACAAGGGAGGCATAAGTGCGCTGCGCTCCTAAGCTATCTCCCTGCGAGACACACTGCCAAAGCTTTTCGTTATCATGCAGTCTAGTGCAGACGCACACTGCGGCTCTCCGGAGCTGTCCGAAGCGAAGCGCCGGTCGCCGGCGTCTTTCGGCTGAAGCAGCGCTTCGGGGCGTACGGCTGCCGCTCCGCTGTTGTGTGCGCGAGGCAGCCGCTTCTCCTGCTCCGTGAGCCGGACAGAGCGGTAGCTTGTACGAGGGCGAAGAACGTTGCCGCAGGGAGACGACATTGTGTGTACAGCCTTGGGACTGCTAGATGACAGTGGCTAAAGCTCCCTGCCTTTTCAATGCACTGCTGGCATGCTTTATTGAAGGCGTTCCGAGACAACTTTCCTGGGTTTTGACTTCGTCCTGATGAAGCCCCTGTTGGGAAATTCGTTTGGGAGTCAGCAGCTGCTGGACTTTTGCGATTGCCTTCACTGTGCACTGAATGCCAGGACGGCATGTGCACGTTAAAACAACGAGCTGGGCAAGAGCAGGAAGAGAGCACGGGAAGCAGAGAGCATCTGGCATCTTGCCCTGGAAAGGGCAGTGTTTTTGGAGAGTGCAGCAAATCCGTGTTTCTGGACAAGGGAGGCATAAGTGCGCTGCGCTCCTAAGCTATCTCCCTGCTAAGACACACTGCCAAAGCTTTTCGCTATGATGCAGTCTAGTGCAGACGCACACTACGGCTCTCGGCTCTCTGTCCGAAGCGAAGCGCCGGTCGCCGGCGTCTTTCGGCTGAAGCAGCGCTTCGGGGCGTACGGCTGTTGTGTGCGCGAGGCAGCCGCTTCTCCTGCTCCGGGAGCCGCACAGAGCGGTAGCTTGCACGAGGGCGAAGAACGAAGCCGCAGAGCACCGGCCTTCTGCGCGCACCCTAAGGACTGCGAGAGGACCGTGGTGGCCGCTCGCCTGCCTCTTCAATTCCATTCTAGCATCCTTATGGAAGGTGTTCCAGGACAATTTTCCTGAGTTTTGAATTCGTCCTGATGCAGCCCCTCCTGGGAAACTCCTACTCGTCCTCTGAGTCTCCGAGTGCAGAGACCTCGATGGCAACTGCAGAAATGAAGGGCTGCGTTGAGTTGTCGAGAAGCAAGAACATAGCCAGCGCCTTGTGTTTGGGAGTCAGCAGGTGCTGGACTTTTGCGATTGCCTTCACTGTGCACTGAATGCCAGGACGGCATGTGCACGTTAAAACAACGAGCTGGGCAAGAGCAGGAAGGGAGCACGGGCATCAGAGAGCATCTGGCATCTTGCCCTGGAAAGAGCAGTGTTTTTGGAGTGTGCAGTAAAATCGTGTTTCTGGACAAGGGAGGCATAAGTGCGCTGCGCTCCTAAGGTATCTCCCTGCGAGACACACTGCCAAAGCTTTTCGTTATCATGCAGTCTAGTGCAGACGCACACTGCGGCTCTCCGGAGCTGTCCGAAGCGAAGCGCCGGTCGCCGGCGTCTTTCGGCTGAAGCAGCGCTTCGGGGCGTACGGCTGCCGCTCCGCTGTTGTGTGCGCGAGGCAGCCGCTTCTCCTGCTCCGTGAGCCGGACAGAGCGGTAGCTTGTACGAGGGCGAAGAACGTTGCCGCAGGGAGACGACATTGTGTGTACAGCCTTGGGACTGCTAGATGACAGTGGCTAAAGCTCCCTGCCTTTTCAATGCACTGCTGGCATGCTTTATTGAAGGCGTTCCGAGACAACTTTCCTGGGTTTTGACTTCGTCCTGATGAAGCCCCTGTTGGGAAATTCGTTTGGGAGTCAGCAGCTGCTGGACTTTTGCGATTGCCTTCACTGTGCACTGAATGCCAGGACGGCATGTGCACGTTAAAACAACGAGCTGGGCAAGAGCAGGAAGGGAGCACGGGCAACAGAGAGCATCTGACATCTTGCCCTGGAAAGAGCAGTGTTTTTGGAGTGTGCAGTAAAATCGTGTTTCTGGACAAGGGAGGCATAAGTGCGCTGCGCTCCTAAGGTATCTCCCTGCGAGACACACTGCTAAAGCTTTTCGCTATGATGCAGTCTAGTGCAGACGCACACTGCGGCTCTCCGGAGCTGTCCGAAGCGAAGCGCCGGTCGCCGGCGTCTTTCGGCTGAAGCAGCGCTTCGGGGCGTACGGCTGCCGCTCCGCTGTTGTGTGCGCGAGGCAGCCGCTTCTCCTGCTCCGCGAGCCGGACAGAGCGGTAGCTTGTACGAGGGCGAAGAACGAAGCCGCAGAGCACCGGCCTTGTGCGCGCACCCTAAGGACTGCGAGAGGACCGTGGTGGCCGCTCGCCTGCCCCTTCCATTCCATTCTAGCATCCTTAGGGAAGGTGTTCAAGGACAAATTCCCTGAGTTTTGAATTCGTCCTGATGCAGCCCCTCCTGGGAAACAACTGCTCGTCCTCTGAGTCTCCGAGTGCAGAGACCTCGATGGCAACTGCAGAAATGAAGGGCTGCGTTGAGTTGTCGAGAAGCAAGAACATAGCCAGCGCCTTGTGTTTGGGAGTCAGCAGCTGCTGGACTTTTGCGATTGCTTTCACTGTGCACTAAATGCCAGGACGGCATGTGCACGTTAAAACAACGAGCTGGGCAAGAGCAGGAAGGGAGCACGGGCATCAGAGAGCATCTGACATCTTGCCCTGGAAAGAGCAGTGTTTTTGGAGTGTGCAGTAAAATCGTGTTTCTGGACAAGGGAGGCATAAGTGCGCTGCGCTCCTAAGCTATCTCCCTGCGAGACACACTGCCAAAGCTTTTCGTTATCATGCAGTCTAGTGCAGACGCACACTGCGGCTCTCCGGAGCTGTCCGAAGCGAAGCTCCGGTCGCCGGCGTCTTTCGGCTGAAGCAGCGCTTCGGGGCGTACGGCTGCCGCTCCGCTGTTGTGTGCGCGAGGCAGCCGCTTCTCCTGCTCCGTGAGCCGGACAGAGCGGTAGCTTGTACGAGGGCGAAGAACGAAGCCGCAGGGAGACGACATTGTGTGTACAGCCTTGGGACTGCTAGATGACAGTGGCTAAAGCTCCCTGCCTTTTCAATGCACTGCTGGCATGCTTTATTGAAGGCGTTCCGAGACAACTTTCCTGGGTTTTGACTTCGTCCTGATGAAGCCCCTGTTGGGAAATTCGTTTGGGAGTCAGCAGCTGCTGGACTTTTGCGATTGCCTTCACTGTGCACTGAATGCCAGGACGGCATGTGTACGTTAAAACAACGAGCTGGGCAAGAGCAGGAAGAGAGCACGGGAAGCAGAGAGCATCTGGCATCTTGCCCTGGAAAGGGCAGTGTTTTTGGAGAGTGCAGCAAATCCGTGTTTCTGGACAAGGGAGGCATAAGTGCGCTGCGCTCCTAAGCTATCTCCCTGCTAAGACACACTGCCAAAGCTTTTCGCTATGATGCAGTCTAGTGCAGACGCACACTACGGCTCTCGGCTCTCTGTCCGAAGCGAAGCGCCGGTCGCCGGCGTCTTTCGGCTGAAGCAGCGCTTCGGGGCGTACGGCTGTTGTGTGCGCGAGGCAGCCGCTTTTCCTGCTCCGGGAGCCGCACAGAGCGGTAGCTTGCACGAGGGCGAAGAACGAAGCCGCAGAGCACCGGCCTTCTGCGCGCACCCTAAGGACTGCGAGAGGACCGTGGTGGCCGCTCGCCTGCCTCTTCAATTCCATTCTAGCATCCTTATGGAAGGTGTTCCAGGACAATTTTCCTGAGTTTTGAATTCGTCCTGATGCAGCCCCTCCTGGGAAACTCCTACTCGTCCTCTGAGTCTCCGAGTGCAGAGACCTCGATGGCAACTGCAGAAATGAAGGGCTGCGTTGAGTTGTCGAGAAGCAAGAACATAGCCAGCACCTTGTGTTTGGGAGTCAGCAGCTGCTGGACTTTTGCGATTGCTTTCACTGTGCACTGAATGCCAGGACGGCATGTGCACGTTAAAACAACGAGCTGGGCAAGAGCAGGAAGGGAGCACGGGCATCAGAGAGCATCTGACATCTTGCCCTGGAAAGAGCAGTGTTTTTGGAGTGTGCAGTAAAATCGTGTTTCTGGACAAGGGAGGCATAAGTGCGCTGCGCTCCTAAGCTATCTCCCTGCGAGACACACTGGCAAAGCTTTTCGTTATCATGCAGTCTAGTGCAGACGCACACTGCGGCTCTCCGGAGCTGTCCGAAGCGAAGCTCCGGTCGCCGGCGTCTTTCGGCTGAAGCAGCGCTTCGGGGCGTACGGCTGCCGCTCCGCTGTTGTGTGCGCGAGGCAGCCGCTTCTCCTGCTCCGTGAGCCGGACAGAGCGGTAGCTTGTACGAGGGCGAAGAACGAAGCCGCAGGGAGACGACATTGTGTGTACAGCCTTGGGACTGCTAGATGACAGTGGCTAAAGCTCCCTGCCTTTTCAATGCACTGCTGGCATGCTTTATTGAAGGCGTTCCGAGACAACTTTCCTGGGTTTTGACTTCGTCCTGATGAAGCCCCTGTTGGGAAATTCGTTTGGGAGTCAGCAGCTGCTGGACTTTTGCGATTGCCTTCACTGTGCACTGAATGCCAGGACGGCATGTGTACGTTAAAACAACGAGCTGGGCAAGAGCAGGAAGAGAGCACGGGAAGCAGAGAGCATCTGGCATCTTGCCCTGGAAAGGGCAGTGTTTTTGGAGAGTGCAGCAAATCCGTGTTTCTGGACAAGGGTGGCATAAGTGCGCTGCGCTCCTAAGCTATCTCCCTGCTAAGACACACTGCCAAAGCTTTTCGCTATGATGCAGTCTAGTGCAGACGCACACTACGGCTCTCGGCTCTCTGTCCGAAGCGAAGCGCCGGTCGCCGGCGTCTTTCGGCTGAAGCAGCGCTTCGGAGCGTACGGCTGTTGTGTGCGCGAAGCAGCCGCTTTTCCTGCTCCGGGAGCCGCACAGAGCGGTAGCTTGCACGAGGGCGAAGAACGAAGCCGCAGAGCACCGGCCTTCTGCGCGCACCCTAAGGACTGCGAGAGGACCGTGGTGGCCGCTCGCCTGCCTCTTCAATTCCATTCTAGCATCCTTATGGAAGGTGTTCCAGGACAATTTTCCTGAGTTTTGAATTCGTCCTGATGCAGCCCCTCCTGGGAAACTCCTACTCGTCCTCTGAGTCTCCGAGTGCAGAGACCTCGATGGCAACTGCAGAAATGAAGGGCTGCGTTGAGTTGTCGAGAAGCAAGAACATAGCCAGCGCCTTGTGTTTGGGAGTCAGCAGGTGCTGGACTTTTGCGATTGCCTTCACTGTGCACTGAATGCCAGGACGGCATGTGCACGTTAAAACAACGAGCTGGGCAAGAGCAGGAAGGGACCACGGGCATCAGAGAGCATCTGGCATCTTGCCCTGGAAAGAGCAGTGTTTTTGGAGTGTGTAGTAAAATCGTGTTTCTGGACAAGGGAGGCATAAGTGCGCTGCGCTCCTAAGCTATCTCCCTGCGAGACACACTGGCAAAGCTTTTCGTTATCATGCAGTCTAGTGCAGACGCACACTGCGGCTCTCCGGAGCTGTCCGAAGCGAAGCGCCGGTCGCCGGCGTCTTTCGGCTGAAGCAGCGCTTCGGGGCGTACGGCTGCCGCTCCGCTGTTGTGTGCGCGAGGCAGCCGCTTCTCCTGCTCCGTGAGCCGGACAGAGCGGTAGCTTGTACGAGGGCGAAGAACGTTGCCGCAGGGAGACGACATTGTGTGTACAGCCTTGGGACTGCTAGATGACAGTGGCTAAAGCTCCCTGCCTTTTCAATGCACTGCTGGCATGCTTTATTGAAGGCGTTCCGAGACAACTTTCCTGGGTTTTGACTTCGTCCTGATGAAGCCCCTGTTGGGAAATTCGTTTGGGAGTCAGCAGCACCTGGACTTTTGCGATTGCCTTCACTGTGCACTGAATGCCAGGACGGCATGTGCACGTTAAAACAACGAGCTGGGCAAGAGCAGAAAGGGAGCACGGGCATCAGAGAGCATCTGACATCTTGCCCTGGAAAGAGCAGTGTTTTTGGAGAGTGCAGTAAAATCGTGTTTCTGGACAAGGGAGGCATAAGTGCGCTGCGCTCCTAAGGTATCTCCCTGCGAGACACACTGCTAAAGCTTTTCGCTATGATGCAGTCTAGTGCAGACGCACACTACGGCTCTCCGGAGCTGTCCGAAGCGAAGCGCCGGTCGCCGGCGTCTTTCGGCTGAAGCAGCGCTTCGGGGCGTACGGCTGCCGCTCCGCTGTTGTGTGCGCGAGGCAGCCGCTTCTCCTGCTCCGCGAGCCGGACAGAGCGGTAGCTTGTACGAGGGCGAAGAACGAAGCCGCAGAGCACCGGCCTTCTGCGCGCACCCTAAGGACTGCGAGAGGACCGTGGTGGCCGCTCGCCTGCCCCTTCCATTCCATTCTAGCATCCTTAGGGAAGGTGTTCAAGGACAAATTCCCTGAGTTTTGAATTCGTCCTGATGCAGCCCCTCCTGGGAAACAACTGCTCGTCCTCTGAGTCTCCGAGTGCAGAGACCTCGATGGCAACTGCAGAAATGAAGGGCTGCGTTGAGTTGTCGAGAAGCAAGAACATAGCCAGCGCCTTGTGTTTGGGAGTCAGCAGGTGCTGGACTTTTGCGATTGCCTTCACTGTGCACTGAATGCCAGGACGGCATGTGCACGTTAAAACAACGAGCTGGGCAAGAGCAGGAAGGGACCACGGGCATCAGAGAGCATCTGGCATCTTGCCCTGGAAAGAGCAGTGTTTTTGGAGTGTGCAGTAAAATCGTGTTTCTGGACAAGGGAGGCATAAGTGCGCTGCGCTCCTAAGCTATCTCCCTGCGAGACACACTGGCAAAGCTTTTCGTTATCATGCAGTCTAGTGCAGACGCACACTGCGGCTCTCCGGAGCTGTCCGAAGCGAAGCGCCGGTCGCCGGCGTCTTTCGGCTGAAGCAGCGCTTCGGGGCGTACGGCTGCCGCTCCGCTGTTGTGTGCGCGAGGCAGCCGCTTCTCCTGCTCCGTGAGCCGGACAGAGCGGTAGCTTGTACGAGGGCGAAGAACGTTGCCGCAGGGAGACGACATTGTGTGTACAGCCTTGGGACTGCTAGATGACAGTGGCTAAAGCTCCCTGCCTTTTCAATGCACTGCTGGCATGCTTTATTGAAGGCGTTCCGAGACAACTTTCCTGGGTTTTGACTTCGTCCTGATGAAGCCCCTGTTGGGAAATTCGTTTGGGAGTCAGCAGCACCTGGACTTTTGCGATTGCCTTCACTGTGCACTGAATGCCAGGACGGCATGTGCACGTTAAAACAACGAGCTGGGCAAGAGCAGAAAGGGAGCACGGGCATCAGAGAGCATCTGACATCTTGCCCTGGAAAGAGCAGTGTTTTTGGAGAGTGCAGTAAAATCGTGTTTCTGGACAAGGGAGGCATAAGTGCGCTGCGCTCCTAAGGTATCTCCCTGCGAGACACACTGGCAAAGCTTTTCGCTATGATGCAGTCTAGTGCAGACGCACACTGCGGCTCTCCGGAGCTGTCCGAAGCGAAGCGCCGGTCGCCGGCGTCTTTCGGCTGAAGCAGCGCTTCGGGGCGTACGGCTGCCGCTCCGCTGTTGTGTGCGCGAGGCAGCCGCTTCTCCTGCTCCGCGAGCCGGACAGAGCGGTAGCTTGTACGAGGGCGAAGAACGAAGCCGCAGAGCACCGGCCTTGTGCGCGCACCCTAAGGACTGCGAGAGGACCGTGGTGGCCGCTCGCCTGCCCCTTCCATTCCATTCTAGCATCCTTAGGGAAGGTGTTCAAGGACAAATTCCCTGAGTTTTGAATTCGTCCTGATGCAGCCCCTCCTGGGAAACAACTGCTCGTCCTCTGAGTCTCCGAGTGCAGAGACCTCGATGGCAACTGCAGAAATGAAGGGCTGCGTTGAGTTGTCGAGAAGCAAGAACATAGCCAGCGCCTTGTGTTTGGGAGTCAGCAGCTGCTGGACTTTTGCGATTGCTTTCACTGTGCACTGAATGCCAGGACGGCATGTGCACGTTAAAACAACGAGCTGGGCAAGAGCAGGAAGGGACCACGGGCATCAGAGAGCATCTGGCATCTTGCCCTGGAAAGAGCAGTGTTTTTGGAGTGTGCAGTAAAATCGTGTTTCTGGACAAGGGAGGCATAAGTGCGCTGCGCTCCTAAGCTATCTCCCTGCGAGACACACTGCCAAAGCTTTTCGTTATCATGCAGTCTAGTGCAGACGCACACTGCGGCTCTCCGGAGCTGTCCGAAGCGAAGCGCCGGTCGCCGGCGTCTTTCGGCTGAAGCAGCGCTTCGGGGCGTACGGCTGCCGCTCCGCTGTTGTGTGCGCGAGGCAGCCGCTTCTCCTGCTCCGTGAGCCGGACAGAGCGGTAGCTTGTACGAGGGCGAAGAACGAAGCCGCAGGGAGACGACATTGTGTGTACAGCCTTGGGACTGCTAGATGACAGTGGCTAAAGCTCCCTGCCTTTTCAATGCACTGCTGGCATGCTTTATTGAAGGCGTTCCGAGACAACTTTCCTGGGTTTTGACTTCGTCCTGATGAAGCCCCTGTTGGGAAATTCGTTTGGGAGTCAGCAGCTGCTGGACTTTTGCGATTGCCTTCACTGTGCACTGAATGCCAGGACGGCATGTGTACGTTAAAACAACGAGCTGGGCAAGAGCAGGAAGAGAGCACGGGAAGCAGAGAGCATCTGGCATCTTGCCCTGGAAAGGGCAGTGTTTTTGGAGAGTGCAGCAAATCCGTGTTTCTGGACAAGGGAGGCATAAGTGCGCTGCGCTCCTAAGCTATCTCCCTGCTAAGACACACTGGCAAAGCTTTTCGCTATGATGCAGTCTAGTGCAGACGCACACTACGGCTCTCGGCTCTCTGTCCGAAGCGAAGCGCCGGTCGCCGGCGTCTTTCGGCTGAAGCAGCGCTTCGGAGCGTACGGCTGTTGTGTGCGCGAAGCAGCCGCTTTTCCTGCTCCGCGAGCCGCACAGAGCGGTAGCTTGCACGAGGGCGAAGAACGAAGCCGCAGAGCACCGGCCTTCTGCGCGCACCCTAAGGACTGCGAGAGGACCGTGGTGGCCGCTCGCCTGCCTCTTCAATTCCATTCTAGCATCCTTATGGAAGGTGTTCCAGGACAATTTTCCTGAGTTTTGAATTCGTCCTGATGCAGCCCCTCCTGGGAAACTCCTACTCGTCCTCTGAGTCTCCGAGTGCAGAGACCTCGATGGCAACTGCAGAAATGAAGGGCTGCGTTGAGTTGTCGAGAAGCAAGAACATAGCCAGCGCCTTGTGTTTGGGAGTCAGCAGGTGCTGGACTTTTGCGATTGCCTTCACTGTGCACTGAATGCCAGGACGGCATGTGCACGTTAAAACAACGAGCTGGGCAAGAGCAGGAAGGGAGCACGGGCATCAGAGAGCATCTGGCATCTTGCCCTGGAAAGAGCAGTGTTTTTGGAGTGTGCAGTAAAATCGTGTTTCTGGACAAGGGAGGCATAAGTGCGCTGCGCTCCTAAGCTATCTCCCTGCGAGACACACTGCCAAAGCTTTTCGTTATCATGCAGTCTAGTGCAGACGCACACTGCGGCTCTCCGGAGCTGTCCGAAGCGAAGCGCCGGTCGCCGGCGTCTTTCGGCTGAAGCAGCGCTTCGGGGCGTACGGCTGCCGCTCCGCTGTTGTGTGCGCGAGGCAGCCGCTTCTCGTGCTCCGGGAGCCGGACAGAGCGGTAGCTTGTACGAGGGCGAAGAACGTTGCCGCAGGGAGACGACATTGTGTGTACAGCCTTGGGACTGCTAGATGACAGTGGCTAAAGCTCCCTGCCTTTTCAATGCACTGCTGGCATGCTTTATTGAAGGCGTTCCGAGACAACTTTCCTGGGTTTTGACTTCGTCCTGATGAAGCCCCTGTTGGGAAATTCGTTTGGGAGTCAGCAGCACCTGGACTTTTGCGATTGCCTTCACTGTGCACTGAATGCCAGGACGGCATGTGTACGTTAAAACAACGAGCTGGGCAAGAGCAGAAAGGGAGCACGGGCATCAGAGAGCATCTGACATCTTGCCCTGGAAAGAGCAGTGTTTTTGGAGAGTGCAGTAAAATCGTGTTTCTGGACAAGGGAGGCATAAGTGCGCTGCGCTCCTAAGCTATCTCCCTGCGAGACACACTGGCAAAGCTTTTCGCTATGATGCAGTCTAGTGCAGACGCACACTACGGCTCTCCGGAGCTGTCCGAAGCGAAGCGCCGGTCGCCGGCGTCTTTCGGCTGAAGCAGCGCTTCGGGGCGTACGGCTGCCGCTCCGCTGTTGTGTGCGCGAGGCAGCCGCTTCTCCTGCTCCGCGAGCCGGACAGAGCGGTAGCTTGTACGAGGGCGAAGAACGAAGCCGCAGAGCACCGGCCTTCTGCGCGCACCCTAAGGACTGCGAGAGGACCGTGGTGGCCGCTCGCCTGCCCCTTCCATTCCATTCTAGCATCCTTAGGGAAGGTGTTCAAGGACAAATTCCCTGAGTTTTGAATTCGTCCTGATGCAGCCCCTCCTGGGAAACAACTGCTCGTCCTCTGAGTCTCCGAGTGCAGAGACCTCGATGGCAACTGCAGAAATGAAGGGCTGCGTTGAGTTGTCGAGAAGCAAGAACATAGCCAGCGCCTTGTGTTTGGGAGTCAGCAGGTGCTGGACTTTTGCGATTGCTTTCACTGTGCACTGAATGCCAGGACGGCATGTGCACGTTAAAACAACGAGCTGGGCAAGAGCAGGAAGGGAGCACGGGCATCAGAGAGCATCTGGCATCTTGCCCTGGAAAGAGCAGTGTTTTTGGAGTGTGCAGTAAAATCGTGTTTCTGGACAAGGGAGGCATAAGTGCGCTGCGCTCCTAAGCTATCTCCCTGCGAGACACACTGGCAAAGCTTTTCGTTATCATGCAGTCTAGTGCAGACGCACACTGCGGCTCTCCGGAGCTGTCCGAAGCGAAGCGCCGGTCGCCGGCGTCTTTCGGCTGAAGCAGCGCTTCGGGGCGTACGGCTGCCGCTCCGCTGTTGTGTGCGCGAGGCAGCCGCTTCTCCTGCTCCGTGAGCCGGACAGAGCGGTAGCTTGTACGAGGGCGAAGAACGTTGCCGCAGGGAGACGACATTGTGTGTACAGCCTTGGGACTGCTAGATGACAGTGGCTAAAGCTCCCTGCCTTTTCAATGCACTGCTGGCATGCTTTATTGAAGGCGTTCCGAGACAACTTTCCTGGGTTTTGACTTCGTCCTGATGAAGCCCCTGTTGGGAAATTCGTTTGGGAGTCAGCAGCTGCTGGACTTTTGCGATTGCCTTCACTGTGCACTGAATGCCAGGACGGCATGTGTACGTTAAAACAACGAGCTGGGCAAGAGCAGGAAGAGAGCACGGGAAGCAGAGAGCATCTGGCATCTTGCCCTGGAAAGGGCAGTGTTTTTGGAGAGTGCAGCAAATCCGTGTTTCTGGACAAGGGAGGCATAAGTGCGCTGCGCTCCTAAGCTATCTCCCTGCTAAGACACACTGCCAAAGCTTTTCGCTATGATGCAGTCTAGTGCAGACGCACACTACGGCTCTCGGCTCTCTGTCCGAAGCGAAGCGCCGGTCGCCGGCGTCTTTCGGCTGAAGCAGCGCTTCGGAGCGTACGGCTGTTGTGTGCGCGAAGCAGCCGCTTTTCCTGCTCCGCGAGCCGCACAGAGCGGTAGCTTGCACGAGGGCGAAGAACGAAGCCGCAGAGCACCGGCCTTCTGCGCGCACCCTAAGGACTGCGAGAGGACCGTGGTGGCCGCTCGCCTGCCTCTTCAATTCCATTCTAGCATCCTTATGGAAGGTGTTCCAGGACAATTTTCCTGAGTTTTGAATTCGTCCTGATGCAGCCCCTCCTGGGAAACTCCTACTCGTCGTCTGAGTCTCCGAGTGCAGAGACCTCGATGGCAACTGCAGAAATGAAGGGCTGCGTTGAGTTGTCGAGAAGCAAGAACATAGCCAGCGCCTTGTGTTTGGGAGTCAGCAGGTGCTGGACTTTTGCGATTGCCTTCACTGTGCACTGAATGCCAGGACGGCATGTGCACGTTAAAACAACGAGCTGGGCAAGAGCAGGAAGGGACCACGGGCATCAGAGAGCATCTGGCATCTTGCCCTGGAAAGAGCAGTGTTTTTGGAGTGTGCAGTAAAATCGTGTTTCTGGACAAGGGAGGCATAAGTGCGCTGCGCTCCTAAGCTATCTCCCTGCGAGACACACTGGCAAAGCTTTTCGTTATCATGCAGTCTAGTGCAGACGCACACTGCGGCTCTCCGGAGCTGTCCGAAGCGAAGCGCCGGTCGCCGGCGTCTTTCGGCTGAAGCAGCGCTTCGGGGCGTACGGCTGCCGCTCCGCTGTTGTGTGCGCGAGGCAGCCGCTTCTCCTGCTCCGTGAGCCGGACAGAGCGGTAGCTTGTACGAGGGCGAAGAACGTTGCCGCAGGGAGACGACATTGTGTGTACAGCCTTGGGACTGCTAGATGACAGTGGCTAAAGCTCCCTGCCTTTTCAATGCACTGCTGGCATGCTTTATTGAAGGCGTTCCGAGACAACTTTCCTGGGTTTTGACTTCGTCCTGATGAAGCCCCTGTTGGGAAATTCGTTTGGGAGTCAGCAGCACCTGGACTTTTGCGATTGCCTTCACTGTGCACTGAATGCCAGGACGGCATGTGCACGTTAAAACAACGAGCTGGGCAAGAGCAGAAAGGGAGCACGGGCATCAGAGAGCATCTGACATCTTGCCCTGGAAAGAGCAGTGTTTTTGGAGAGTGCAGTAAAATCGTGTTTCTGGACAAGGGAGGCATAAGTGCGCTGCGCTCCTAAGGTATCTCCCTGCGAGACACACTGGCAAAGCTTTTCGCTATGATGCAGTCTAGTGCAGACGCACACTGCGGCTCTCCGGAGCTGTCCGAAGCGAAGCGCCGGTCGCCGGCGTCTTTCGGCTGAAGCAGCGCTTCGGGGCGTACGGCTGCCGCTCCGCTGTTGTGTGCGCGAGGCAGCCGCTTCTCCTGCTCCGCGAGCCGGACAGAGCGGTAGCTTGTACGAGGGCGAAGAACGAAGCCGCAGAGCACCGGCCTTGTGCGCGCACCCTAAGGACTGCGAGAGGACCGTGGTGGCCGCTCGCCTGCCCCTTCCATTCCATTCTAGCATCCTTAGGGAAGGTGTTCAAGGACAAATTCCCTGAGTTTTGAATTCGTCCTGATGCAGCCCCTCCTGGGAAACAACTGCTCGTCCTCTGAGTCTCCGAGTGCAGAGACCTCGATGGCAACTGCAGAAATGAAGGGCTGCGTTGAGTTGTCGAGAAGCAAGAACATAGCCAGCGCCTTGTGTTTGGGAGTCAGCAGGTGCTGGACTTTTGCGATTGCTTTCACTGTGCACTGAATGCCAGGACGGCATGTGCACGTTAAAACAACGAGCTGGGCAAGAGCAGGAAGGGACCACGGGCATCAGAGAGCATCTGGCATCTTGCCCTGGAAAGAGCAGTGTTTTTGGAGTGTGCAGTAAAATCGTGTTTCTGGACAAGGGAGGCATAAGTGCGCTGCGCTCCTAAGCTATCTCCCTGCGAGACACACTGCCAAAGCTTTTCGTTATCATGCAGTCTAGTGCAGACGCACACTGCGGCTCTCCGGAGCTGTCCGAAGCGAAGCGCCGGTCGCCGGCGTCTTTCGGCTGAAGCAGCGCTTCGGGGCGTACGGCTGCCGCTCCGCTGTTGTGTGCGCGAGGCAGCCGCTTCTCCTGCTCCGTGAGCCGGACAGAGCGGTAGCTTGTACGAGGGCGAAGAACGAAGCCGCAGGGAGACGACATTGTGTGTACAGCCTTGGGACTGCTAGATGACAGTGGCTAAAGCTCCCTGCCTTTTCAATGCACTGCTGGCATGCTTTATTGAAGGCGTTCCGAGACAACTTTCCTGGGTTTTGACTTCGTCCTGATGAAGCCCCTGTTGGGAAATTCGTTTGGGAGTCAGCAGCTGCTGGACTTTTGCGATTGCCTTCACTGTGCACTGAATGCCAGGACGGCATGTGTACGTTAAAACAACGAGCTGGGCAAGAGCAGGAAGAGAGCACGGGAAGCAGAGAGCATCTGGCATCTTGCCCTGGAAAGGGCAGTGTTTTTGGAGAGTGCAGCAAATCCGTGTTTCTGGACAAGGGAGGCATAAGTGCGCTGCGCTCCTAAGCTATCTCCCTGCTAAGACACACTGGCAAAGCTTTTCGCTATGATGCAGTCTAGTGCAGACGCACACTACGGCTCTCGGCTCTCTGTCCGAAGCGAAGCGCCGGTCGCCGGCGTCTTTCGGCTGAAGCAGCGCTTCGGAGCGTACGGCTGTTGTGTGCGCGAAGCAGCCGCTTTTCCTGCTCCGCGAGCCGCACAGAGCGGTAGCTTGCACGAGGGCGAAGAACGAAGCCGCAGAGCACCGGCCTTCTGCGCGCACCCTAAGGACTGCGAGAGGACCGTGGTGGCCGCTCGCCTGCCTCTTCAATTCCATTCTAGCATCCTTATGGAAGGTGTTCCAGGACAATTTTCCTGAGTTTTGAATTCGTCCTGATGCAGCCCCTCCTGGGAAACTCCTACTCGTCGTCTGAGTCTCCGAGTGCAGAGACCTCGATGGCAACTGCAGAAATGAAGGGCTGCGTTGAGTTGTCGAGAAGCAAGAACATAGCCAGCGCCTTGTGTTTGGGAGTCAGCAGGTGCTGGACTTTTGCGATTGCCTTCACTGTGCACTGAATGCCAGGACGGCATGTGCACGTTAAAACAACGAGCTGGGCAAGAGCAGGAAGGGACCACGGGCATCAGAGAGCATCTGGCATCTTGCCCTGGAAAGAGCAGTGTTTTTGGAGTGTGCAGTAAAATCGTGTTTCTGGACAAGGGAGGCATAAGTGCGCTGCGCTCCTAAGCTATCTCCCTGCGAGACACACTGGCAAAGCTTTTCGTTATCATGCAGTCTAGTGCAGACGCACACTGCGGCTCTCCGGAGCTGTCCGAAGCGAAGCGCCGGTCGCCGGCGTCTTTCGGCTGAAGCAGCGCTTCGGGGCGTACGGCTGCCGCTCCGCTGTTGTGTGCGCGAGGCAGCCGCTTCTCCTGCTCCGTGAGCCGGACAGAGCGGTAGCTTGTACGAGGGCGAAGAACGTTGCCGCAGGGAGACGACATTGTGTGTACAGCCTTGGGACTGCTAGATGACAGTGGCTAAAGCTCCCTGCCTTTTCAATGCACTGCTGGCATGCTTTATTGAAGGCGTTCCGAGACAACTTTCCTGGGTTTTGACTTCGTCCTGATGAAGCCCCTGTTGGGAAATTCGTTTGGGAGTCAGCAGCACCTGGACTTTTGCGATTGCCTTCACTGTGCACTGAATGCCAGGACGGCATGTGCACGTTAAAACAACGAGCTGGGCAAGAGCAGAAAGGGAGCACGGGCATCAGAGAGCATCTGACATCTTGCCCTGGAAAGAGCAGTGTTTTTGGAGAGTGCAGTAAAATCGTGTTTCTGGACAAGGGAGGCATAAGTGCGCTGCGCTCCTAAGGTATCTCCCTGCGAGACACACTGGCAAAGCTTTTCGCTATGATGCAGTCTAGTGCAGACGCACACTGCGGCTCTCCGGAGCTGTCCGAAGCGAAGCGCCGGTCGCCGGCGTCTTTCGGCTGAAGCAGCGCTTCGGGGCGTACGGCTGCCGCTCCGCTGTTGTGTGCGCGAGGCAGCCGCTTCTCCTGCTCCGGGAGCCGGACAGAGCGGTAGCTTGTACGAGGGCGAAGAACGAAGCCGCAGAGCACCGGCCTTGTGCGCGCACCCTAAGGACTGCGAGAGGACCGTGGTGGCCGCTCGCCTGCCCCTTCCATTCCATTCTAGCATCCTTAGGGAAGGTGTTCAAGGACAAATTCCCTGAGTTTTGAATTCGTCCTGATGCAGCCCCTCCTGGGAAACAACTGCTCGTCCTCTGAGTCTCCGAGTGCAGAGACCTCGATGGCAACTGCAGAAATGAAGGGCTGCGTTGAGTTGTCGAGAAGCAAGAACATAGCC
Organism: Lonchura striata; assembly: GCF_050655825.1. NCBI lineage: Eukaryota > Metazoa > Chordata > Aves > Passeriformes > Estrildidae > Lonchura > Lonchura striata. The sequence continues at coordinate 225,328 of NC_140712.1, forward strand.
AGCGCCTTGTGTTTGGGAGTCAGCAGGTGCTGGACTTTTGCGATTGCTTTCACTGTGCACTGAATGCCAGGACGGCATGTGCACGTTAAAACAACGAGCTGGGCAAGAGCAGGAAGGGACCACGGGCATCAGAGAGCATCTGGCATCTTGCCCTGGAAAGAGCAGTGTTTTTGGAGTGTGCAGTAAAATCGTGTTTCTGGACAAGGGAGGCATAAGTGCGCTGCGCTCCTAAGCTATCTCCCTGCGAGACACACTGCCAAAGCTTTTCGTTATCATGCAGTCTAGTGCAGACGCACACTGCGGCTCTCCGGAGCTGTCCGAAGCGAAGCGCCGGTCGCCGGCGTCTTTCGGCTGAAGCAGCGCTTCGGGGCGTACGGCTGCCGCTCCGCTGTTGTGTGCGCGAGGCAGCCGCTTCTCCTGCTCCGTGAGCCGGACAGAGCGGTAGCTTGTACGAGGGCGAAGAACGAAGCCGCAGGGAGACGACATTGTGTGTACAGCCTTGGGACTGCTAGATGACAGTGGCTAAAGCTCCCTGCCTTTTCAATGCACTGCTGGCATGCTTTATTGAAGGCGTTCCGAGACAACTTTCCTGGGTTTTGACTTCGTCCTGATGAAGCCCCTGTTGGGAAATTCGTTTGGGAGTCAGCAGCTGCTGGACTTTTGCGATTGCCTTCACTGTGCACTGAATGCCAGGACGGCATGTGTACGTTAAAACAACGAGCTGGGCAAGAGCAGGAAGAGAGCACGGGAAGCAGAGAGCATCTGGCATCTTGCCCTGGAAAGGGCAGTGTTTTTGGAGAGTGCAGCAAATCCGTGTTTCTGGACAAGGGAGGCATAAGTGCGCTGCGCTCCTAAGCTATCTCCCTGCTAAGACACACTGGCAAAGCTTTTCGCTATGATGCAGTCTAGTGCAGACGCACACTACGGCTCTCGGCTCTCTGTCCGAAGCGAAGCGCCGGTCGCCGGCGTCTTTCGGCTGAAGCAGCGCTTCGGAGCGTACGGCTGTTGTGTGCGCGAAGCAGCCGCTTTTCCTGCTCCGCGAGCCGCACAGAGCGGTAGCTTGCACGAGGGCGAAGAACGAAGCCGCAGAGCACCGGCCTTCTGCGCGCACCCTAAGGACTGCGAGAGGACCGTGGTGGCCGCTCGCCTGCCTCTTCAATTCCATTCTAGCATCCTTATGGAAGGTGTTCCAGGACAATTTTCCTGAGTTTTGAATTCGTCCTGATGCAGCCCCTCCTGGGAAACTCCTACTCGTCCTCTGAGTCTCCGAGTGCAGAGACCTCGATGGCAACTGCAGAAATGAAGGGCTGCGTTGAGTTGTCGAGAAGCAAGAACATAGCCAGCGCCTTGTGTTTGGGAGTCAGCAGGTGCTGGACTTTTGCGATTGCCTTCACTGTGCACTGAATGCCAGGACGGCATGTGCACGTTAAAACAACGAGCTGGGCAAGAGCAGGAAGGGACCACGGGCATCAGAGAGCATCTGGCATCTTGCCCTGGAAAGAGCAGTGTTTTTGGAGTGTGCAGTAAAATCGTGTTTCTGGACAAGGGAGGCATAAGTGCGCTGCGCTCCTAAGCTATCTCCCTGCGAGACACACTGGCAAAGCTTTTCGTTATCATGCAGTCTAGTGCAGACGCACACTGCGGCTCTCCGGAGCTGTCCGAAGCGAAGCGCCGGTCGCCGGCGTCTTTCGGCTGAAGCAGCGCTTCGGGGCGTACGGCTGCCGCTCCGCTGTTGTGTGCGCGAGGCAGCCGCTTCTCCTGCTCCGTGAGCCGGACAGAGCGGTAGCTTGTACGAGGGCGAAGAACGTTGCCGCAGGGAGACGACATTGTGTGTACAGCCTTGGGACTGCTAGATGACAGTGGCTAAAGCTCCCTGCCTTTTCAATGCACTGCTGGCATGCTTTATTGAAGGCGTTCCGAGACAACTTTCCTGGGTTTTGACTTCGTCCTGATGAAGCCCCTGTTGGGAAATTCGTTTGGGAGTCAGCAGCACCTGGACTTTTGCGATTGCCTTCACTGTGCACTGAATGCCAGGACGGCATGTGCACGTTAAAACAACGAGCTGGGCAAGAGCAGAAAGGGAGCACGGGCATCAGAGAGCATCTGACATCTTGCCCTGGAAAGAGCAGTGTTTTTGGAGAGTGCAGCAAATCCGTGTTTCTGGACAAGGGAGGCATAAGTGCGCTGCGCTCCTAAGGTATCTCCCTGCGAGACACACTGGCAAAGCTTTTCGCTATGATGCAGTCTAGTGCAGACGCACACTGCGGCTCTCCGGAGCTGTCCGAAGCGAAGCGCCGGTCGCCGGCGTCTTTCGGCTGAAGCAGCGCTTCGGGGCGTACGGCTGCCGCTCCGCTGTTGTGTGCGCGAGGCAGCCGCTTCTCCTGCTCCGCGAGCCGGACAGAGCGGTAGCTTGTACGAGGGCGAAGAACGAAGCCGCAGAGCACCGGCCTTGTGCGCGCACCCTAAGGACTGCGAGAGGACCGTGGTGGCCGCTCGCCTGCCCCTTCCATTCCATTCTAGCATCCTTAGGGAAGGTGTTCAAGGACAAATTCCCTGAGTTTTGAATTCGTCCTGATGCAGCCCCTCCTGGGAAACAACTGCTCGTCCTCTGAGTCTCCGAGTGCAGAGACCTCGATGGCAACTGCAGAAATGAAGGGCTGCGTTGAGTTGTCGAGAAGCAAGAACATAGCCAGCGCCTTGTGTTTGGGAGTCAGCAGGTGCTGGACTTTTGCGATTGCTTTCACTGTGCACTGAATGCCAGGACGGCATGTGCACGTTAAAACAACGAGCTGGGCAAGAGCAGGAAGGGACCACGGGCATCAGAGAGCATCTGGCATCTTGCCCTGGAAAGAGCAGTGTTTTTGGAGTGTGCAGTAAAATCGTGTTTCTGGACAAGGGAGGCATAAGTGCGCTGCGCTCCTAAGCTATCTCCCTGCGAGACACACTGCCAAAGCTTTTCGTTATCATGCAGTCTAGTGCAGACGCACACTGCGGCTCTCCGGAGCTGTCCGAAGCGAAGCGCCGGTCGCCGGCGTCTTTCGGCTGAAGCAGCGCTTCGGGGCGTACGGCTGCCGCTCCGCTGTTGTGTGCGCGAGGCAGCCGCTTCTCCTGCTCCGTGAGCCGGACAGAGCGGTAGCTTGTACGAGGGCGAAGAACGAAGCCGCAGGGAGACGACATTGTGTGTACAGCCTTGGGACTGCTAGATGACAGTGGCTAAAGCTCCCTGCCTTTTCAATGCACTGCTGGCATGCTTTATTGAAGGCGTTCCGAGACAACTTTCCTGGGTTTTGACTTCGTCCTGATGAAGCCCCTGTTGGGAAATTCGTTTGGGAGTCAGCAGCTGCTGGACTTTTGCGATTGCCTTCACTGTGCACTGAATGCCAGGACGGCATGTGTACGTTAAAACAACGAGCTGGGCAAGAGCAGGAAGAGAGCACGGGAAGCAGAGAGCATCTGGCATCTTGCCCTGGAAAGGGCAGTGTTTTTGGAGAGTGCAGCAAATCCGTGTTTCTGGACAAGGGAGGCATAAGTGCGCTGCGCTCCTAAGCTATCTCCCTGCTAAGACACACTGCCAAAGCTTTTCGCTATGATGCAGTCTAGTGCAGACGCACACTACGGCTCTCGGCTCTCTGTCCGAAGCGAAGCGCCGGTCGCCGGCGTCTTTCGGCTGAAGCAGCGCTTCGGAGCGTACGGCTGTTGTGTGCGCGAAGCAGCCGCTTTTCCTGCTCCGCGAGCCGCACAGAGCGGTAGCTTGCACGAGGGCGAAGAACGAAGCCGCAGAGCACCGGCCTTCTGCGCGCACCCTAAGGACTGCGAGAGGACCGTGGTGGCCGCTCGCCTGCCTCTTCAATTCCATTCTAGCATCCTTATGGAAGGTGTTCCAGGACAATTTTCCTGAGTTTTGAATTCGTCCTGATGCAGCCCCTCCTGGGAAACTCCTACTCGTCGTCTGAGTCTCCGAGTGCAGAGACCTCGATGGCAACTGCAGAAATGAAGGGCTGCGTTGAGTTGTCGAGAAGCAAGAACATAGCCAGCGCCTTGTGTTTGGGAGTCAGCAGGTGCTGGACTTTTGCGATTGCCTTCACTGTGCACTGAATGCCAGGACGGCATGTGCACGTTAAAACAACGAGCTGGGCAAGAGCAGGAAGGGACCACGGGCATCAGAGAGCATCTGGCATCTTGCCCTGGAAAGAGCAGTGTTTTTGGAGTGTGCAGTAAAATCGTGTTTCTGGACAAGGGAGGCATAAGTGCGCTGCGCTCCTAAGCTATCTCCCTGCGAGACACACTGGCAAAGCTTTTCGTTATCATGCAGTCTAGTGCAGACGCACACTGCGGCTCTCCGGAGCTGTCCGAAGCGAAGCGCCGGTCGCCGGCGTCTTTCGGCTGAAGCAGCGCTTCGGGGCGTACGGCTGCCGCTCCGCTGTTGTGTGCGCGAGGCAGCCGCTTCTCCTGCTCCGTGAGCCGGACAGAGCGGTAGCTTGTACGAGGGCGAAGAACGTTGCCGCAGGGAGACGACATTGTGTGTACAGCCTTGGGACTGCTAGATGACAGTGGCTAAAGCTCCCTGCCTTTTCAATGCACTGCTGGCATGCTTTATTGAAGGCGTTCCGAGACAACTTTCCTGGGTTTTGACTTCGTCCTGATGAAGCCCCTGTTGGGAAATTCGTTTGGGAGTCAGCAGCACCTGGACTTTTGCGATTGCCTTCACTGTGCACTGAATGCCAGGACGGCATGTGCACGTTAAAACAACGAGCTGGGCAAGAGCAGAAAGGGAGCACGGGCATCAGAGAGCATCTGACATCTTGCCCTGGAAAGAGCAGTGTTTTTGGAGAGTGCAGTAAAATCGTGTTTCTGGACAAGGGAGGCATAAGTGCGCTGCGCTCCTAAGGTATCTCCCTGCGAGACACACTGGCAAAGCTTTTCGCTATGATGCAGTCTAGTGCAGACGCACACTGCGGCTCTCCGGAGCTGTCCGAAGCGAAGCGCCGGTCGCCGGCGTCTTTCGGCTGAAGCAGCGCTTCGGGGCGTACGGCTGCCGCTCCGCTGTTGTGTGCGCGAGGCAGCCGCTTCTCCTGCTCCGCGAGCCGGACAGAGCGGTAGCTTGTACGAGGGCGAAGAACGAAGCCGCAGAGCACCGGCCTTGTGCGCGCACCCTAAGGACTGCGAGAGGACCGTGGTGGCCGCTCGCCTGCCCCTTCCATTCCATTCTAGCATCCTTAGGGAAGGTGTTCAAGGACAAATTCCCTGAGTTTTGAATTCGTCCTGATGCAGCCCCTCCTGGGAAACAACTGCTCGTCCTCTGAGTCTCCGAGTGCAGAGACCTCGATGGCAACTGCAGAAATGAAGGGCTGCGTTGAGTTGTCGAGAAGCAAGAACATAGCCAGCGCCTTGTGTTTGGGAGTCAGCAGGTGCTGGACTTTTGCGATTGCTTTCACTGTGCACTGAATGCCAGGACGGCATGTGCACGTTAAAACAACGAGCTGGGCAAGAGCAGGAAGGGACCACGGGCATCAGAGAGCATCTGGCATCTTGCCCTGGAAAGAGCAGTGTTTTTGGAGTGTGCAGTAAAATCGTGTTTCTGGACAAGGGAGGCATAAGTGCGCTGCGCTCCTAAGCTATCTCCCTGCGAGACACACTGGCAAAGCTTTTCGTTATCATGCAGTCTAGTGCAGACGCACACTGCGGCTCTCCGGAGCTGTCCGAAGCGAAGCGCCGGTCGCCGGCGTCTTTCGGCTGAAGCAGCGCTTCGGGGCGTACGGCTGCCGCTCCGCTGTTGTGTGCGCGAGGCAGCCGCTTCTCCTGCTCCGTGAGCCGGACAGAGCGGTAGCTTGTACGAGGGCGAAGAACGTTGCCGCAGGGAGACGACATTGTGTGTACAGCCTTGGGACTGCTAGATGACAGTGGCTAAAGCTCCCTGCCTTTTCAATGCACTGCTGGCATGCTTTATTGAAGGCGTTCCGAGACAACTTTCCTGGGTTTTGACTTCGTCCTGATGAAGCCCCTGTTGGGAAATTCGTTTGGGAGTCAGCAGCACCTGGACTTTTGCGATTGCCTTCACTGTGCACTGAATGCCAGGACGGCATGTGCACGTTAAAACAACGAGCTGGGCAAGAGCAGAAAGGGAGCACGGGCATCAGAGAGCATCTGACATCTTGCCCTGGAAAGAGCAGTGTTTTTGGAGAGTGCAGTAAAATCGTGTTTCTGGACAAGGGAGGCATAAGTGCGCTGCGCTCCTAAGGTATCTCCCTGCGAGACACACTGGCAAAGCTTTTCGCTATGATGCAGTCTAGTGCAGACGCACACTGCGGCTCTCCGGAGCTGTCCGAAGCGAAGCGCCGGTCGCCGGCGTCTTTCGGCTGAAGCAGCGCTTCGGGGCGTACGGCTGCCGCTCCGCTGTTGTGTGCGCGAGGCAGCCGCTTCTCCTGCTCCGCGAGCCGGACAGAGCGGTAGCTTGTACGAGGGCGAAGAACGAAGCCGCAGAGCACCGGCCTTGTGCGCGCACCCTAAGGACTGCGAGAGGACCGTGGTGGCCGCTCGCCTGCCCCTTCCATTCCATTCTAGCATCCTTAGGGAAGGTGTTCAAGGACAAATTCCCTGAGTTTTGAATTCGTCCTGATGCAGCCCCTCCTGGGAAACAACTGCTCGTCCTCTGAGTCTCCGAGTGCAGAGACCTCGATGGCAACTGCAGAAATGAAGGGCTGCGTTGAGTTGTCGAGAAGCAAGAACATAGCCAGCGCCTTGTGTTTGGGAGTCAGCAGGTGCTGGACTTTTGCGATTGCTTTCACTGTGCACTGAATGCCAGGACGGCATGTGCACGTTAAAACAACGAGCTGGGCAAGAGCAGGAAGGGACCACGGGCATCAGAGAGCATCTGGCATCTTGCCCTGGAAAGAGCAGTGTTTTTGGAGTGTGCAGTAAAATCGTGTTTCTGGACAAGGGAGGCATAAGTGCGCTGCGCTCCTAAGCTATCTCCCTGCGAGACACACTGCCAAAGCTTTTCGTTATCATGCAGTCTAGTGCAGACGCACACTGCGGCTCTCCGGAGCTGTCCGAAGCGAAGCGCCGGTCGCCGGCGTCTTTCGGCTGAAGCAGCGCTTCGGGGCGTACGGCTGCCGCTCCGCTGTTGTGTGCGCGAGGCAGCCGCTTCTCCTGCTCCGTGAGCCGGACAGAGCGGTAGCTTGTACGAGGGCGAAGAACGAAGCCGCAGGGAGACGACATTGTGTGTACAGCCTTGGGACTGCTAGATGACAGTGGCTAAAGCTCCCTGCCTTTTCAATGCACTGCTGGCATGCTTTATTGAAGGCGTTCCGAGACAACTTTCCTGGGTTTTGACTTCGTCCTGATGAAGCCCCTGTTGGGAAATTCGTTTGGGAGTCAGCAGCTGCTGGACTTTTGCGATTGCCTTCACTGTGCACTGAATGCCAGGACGGCATGTGTACGTTAAAACAACGAGCTGGGCAAGAGCAGGAAGAGAGCACGGGAAGCAGAGAGCATCTGGCATCTTGCCCTGGAAAGGGCAGTGTTTTTGGAGAGTGCAGCAAATCCGTGTTTCTGGACAAGGGAGGCATAAGTGCGCTGCGCTCCTAAGCTATCTCCCTGCTAAGACACACTGGCAAAGCTTTTCGCTATGATGCAGTCTAGTGCAGACGCACACTACGGCTCTCGGCTCTCTGTCCGAAGCGAAGCGCCGGTCGCCGGCGTCTTTCGGCTGAAGCAGCGCTTCGGAGCGTACGGCTGTTGTGTGCGCGAAGCAGCCGCTTTTCCTGCTCCGCGAGCCGCACAGAGCGGTAGCTTGCACGAGGGCGAAGAACGAAGCCGCAGAGCACCGGCCTTCTGCGCGCACCCTAAGGACTGCGAGAGGACCGTGGTGGCCGCTCGCCTGCCTCTTCAATTCCATTCTAGCATCCTTATGGAAGGTGTTCCAGGACAATTTTCCTGAGTTTTGAATTCGTCCTGATGCAGCCCCTCCTGGGAAACTCCTACTCGTCCTCTGAGTCTCCGAGTGCAGAGACCTCGATGGCAACTGCAGAAATGAAGGGCTGCGTTGAGTTGTCGAGAAGCAAGAACATAGCCAGCGCCTTGTGTTTGGGAGTCAGCAGGTGCTGGACTTTTGCGATTGCCTTCACTGTGCACTGAATGCCAGGACGGCATGTGCACGTTAAAACAACGAGCTGGGCAAGAGCAGGAAGGGACCACGGGCATCAGAGAGCATCTGGCATCTTGCCCTGGAAAGAGCAGTGTTTTTGGAGTGTGCAGTAAAATCGTGTTTCTGGACAAGGGAGGCATAAGTGCGCTGCGCTCCTAAGCTATCTCCCTGCGAGACACACTGGCAAAGCTTTTCGTTATCATGCAGTCTAGTGCAGACGCACACTGCGGCTCTCCGGAGCTGTCCGAAGCGAAGCGCCGGTCGCCGGCGTCTTTCGGCTGAAGCAGCGCTTCGGGGCGTACGGCTGCCGCTCCGCTGTTGTGTGCGCGAGGCAGCCGCTTCTCCTGCTCCGTGAGCCGGACAGAGCGGTAGCTTGTACGAGGGCGAAGAACGTTGCCGCAGGGAGACGACATTGTGTGTACAGCCTTGGGACTGCTAGATGACAGTGGCTAAAGCTCCCTGCCTTTTCAATGCACTGCTGGCATGCTTTATTGAAGGCGTTCCGAGACAACTTTCCTGGGTTTTGACTTCGTCCTGATGAAGCCCCTGTTGGGAAATTCGTTTGGGAGTCAGCAGCACCTGGACTTTTGCGATTGCCTTCACTGTGCACTGAATGCCAGGACGGCATGTGCACGTTAAAACAACGAGCTGGGCAAGAGCAGAAAGGGAGCACGGGCATCAGAGAGCATCTGACATCTTGCCCTGGAAAGAGCAGTGTTTTTGGAGAGTGCAGCAAATCCGTGTTTCTGGACAAGGGAGGCATAAGTGCGCTGCGCTCCTAAGGTATCTCCCTGCGAGACACACTGGCAAAGCTTTTCGCTATGATGCAGTCTAGTGCAGACGCACACTGCGGCTCTCCGGAGCTGTCCGAAGCGAAGCGCCGGTCGCCGGCGTCTTTCGGCTGAAGCAGCGCTTCGGGGCGTACGGCTGCCGCTCCGCTGTTGTGTGCGCGAGGCAGCCGCTTCTCCTGCTCCGCGAGCCGGACAGAGCGGTAGCTTGTACGAGGGCGAAGAACGAAGCCGCAGAGCACCGGCCTTGTGCGCGCACCCTAAGGACTGCGAGAGGACCGTGGTGGCCGCTCGCCTGCCCCTTCCATTCCATTCTAGCATCCTTAGGGAAGGTGTTCAAGGACAAATTCCCTGAGTTTTGAATTCGTCCTGATGCAGCCCCTCCTGGGAAACAACTGCTCGTCCTCTGAGTCTCCGAGTGCAGAGACCTCGATGGCAACTGCAGAAATGAAGGGCTGCGTTGAGTTGTCGAGAAGCAAGAACATAGCCAGCGCCTTGTGTTTGGGAGTCAGCAGGTGCTGGACTTTTGCGATTGCTTTCACTGTGCACTGAATGCCAGGACGGCATGTGCACGTTAAAACAACGAGCTGGGCAAGAGCAGGAAGGGACCACGGGCATCAGAGAGCATCTGGCATCTTGCCCTGGAAAGAGCAGTGTTTTTGGAGTGTGCAGTAAAATCGTGTTTCTGGACAAGGGAGGCATAAGTGCGCTGCGCTCCTAAGCTATCTCCCTGCGAGACACACTGCCAAAGCTTTTCGTTATCATGCAGTCTAGTGCAGACGCACACTGCGGCTCTCCGGAGCTGTCCGAAGCGAAGCGCCGGTCGCCGGCGTCTTTCGGCTGAAGCAGCGCTTCGGGGCGTACGGCTGCCGCTCCGCTGTTGTGTGCGCGAGGCAGCCGCTTCTCCTGCTCCGTGAGCCGGACAGAGCGGTAGCTTGTACGAGGGCGAAGAACGAAGCCGCAGGGAGACGACATTGTGTGTACAGCCTTGGGACTGCTAGATGACAGTGGCTAAAGCTCCCTGCCTTTTCAATGCACTGCTGGCATGCTTTATTGAAGGCGTTCCGAGACAACTTTCCTGGGTTTTGACTTCGTCCTGATGAAGCCCCTGTTGGGAAATTCGTTTGGGAGTCAGCAGCTGCTGGACTTTTGCGATTGCCTTCACTGTGCACTGAATGCCAGGACGGCATGTGTACGTTAAAACAACGAGCTGGGCAAGAGCAGGAAGAGAGCACGGGAAGCAGAGAGCATCTGGCATCTTGCCCTGGAAAGGGCAGTGTTTTTGGAGAGTGCAGCAAATCCGTGTTTCTGGACAAGGGAGGCATAAGTGCGCTGCGCTCCTAAGCTATCTCCCTGCTAAGACACACTGCCAAAGCTTTTCGCTATGATGCAGTCTAGTGCAGACGCACACTACGGCTCTCGGCTCTCTGTCCGAAGCGAAGCGCCGGTCGCCGGCGTCTTTCGGCTGAAGCAGCGCTTCGGAGCGTACGGCTGTTGTGTGCGCGAAGCAGCCGCTTTTCCTGCTCCGCGAGCCGCACAGAGCGGTAGCTTGCACGAGGGCGAAGAACGAAGCCGCAGAGCACCGGCCTTCTGCGCGCACCCTAAGGACTGCGAGAGGACCGTGGTGGCCGCTCGCCTGCCTCTTCAATTCCATTCTAGCATCCTTATGGAAGGTGTTCCAGGACAATTTTCCTGAGTTTTGAATTCGTCCTGATGCAGCCCCTCCTGGGAAACTCCTACTCGTCGTCTGAGTCTCCGAGTGCAGAGACCTCGATGGCAACTGCAGAAATGAAGGGCTGCGTTGAGTTGTCGAGAAGCAAGAACATAGCCAGCGCCTTGTGTTTGGGAGTCAGCAGGTGCTGGACTTTTGCGATTGCCTTCACTGTGCACTGAATGCCAGGACGGCATGTGCACGTTAAAACAACGAGCTGGGCAAGAGCAGGAAGGGACCACGGGCATCAGAGAGCATCTGGCATCTTGCCCTGGAAAGAGCAGTGTTTTTGGAGTGTGCAGTAAAATCGTGTTTCTGGACAAGGGAGGCATAAGTGCGCTGCGCTCCTAAGCTATCTCCCTGCGAGACACACTGGCAAAGCTTTTCGTTATCATGCAGTCTAGTGCAGACGCACACTGCGGCTCTCCGGAGCTGTCCGAAGCGAAGCGCCGGTCGCCGGCGTCTTTCGGCTGAAGCAGCGCTTCGGGGCGTACGGCTGCCGCTCCGCTGTTGTGTGCGCGAGGCAGCCGCTTCTCCTGCTCCGTGAGCCGGACAGAGCGGTAGCTTGTACGAGGGCGAAGAACGTTGCCGCAGGGAGACGACATTGTGTGTACAGCCTTGGGACTGCTAGATGACAGTGGCTAAAGCTCCCTGCCTTTTCAATGCACTGCTGGCATGCTTTATTGAAGGCGTTCCGAGACAACTTTCCTGGGTTTTGACTTCGTCCTGATGAAGCCCCTGTTGGGAAATTCGTTTGGGAGTCAGCAGCACCTGGACTTTTGCGATTGCCTTCACTGTGCACTGAATGCCAGGACGGCATGTGCACGTTAAAACAACGAGCTGGGCAAGAGCAGAAAGGGAGCACGGGCATCAGAGAGCATCTGACATCTTGCCCTGGAAAGAGCAGTGTTTTTGGAGAGTGCAGTAAAATCGTGTTTCTGGACAAGGGAGGCATAAGTGCGCTGCGCTCCTAAGGTATCTCCCTGCGAGACACACTGGCAAAGCTTTTCGCTATGATGCAGTCTAGTGCAGACGCACACTGCGGCTCTCCGGAGCTGTCCGAAGCGAAGCGCCGGTCGCCGGCGTCTTTCGGCTGAAGCAGCGCTTCGGGGCGTACGGCTGCCGCTCCGCTGTTGTGTGCGCGAGGCAGCCGCTTCTCCTGCTCCGCGAGCCGGACAGAGCGGTAGCTTGTACGAGGGCGAAGAACGAAGCCGCAGAGCACCGGCCTTGTGCGCGCACCCTAAGGACTGCGAGAGGACCGTGGTGGCCGCTCGCCTGCCCCTTCCATTCCATTCTAGCATCCTTAGGGAAGGTGTTCAAGGACAAATTCCCTGAGTTTTGAATTCGTCCTGATGCAGCCCCTCCTGGGAAACAACTGCTCGTCCTCTGAGTCTCCGAGTGCAGAGACCTCGATGGCAACTGCAGAAATGAAGGGCTGCGTTGAGTTGTCGAGAAGCAAGAACATAGCCAGCGCCTTGTGTTTGGGAGTCAGCAGGTGCTGGACTTTTGCGATTGCTTTCACTGTGCACTGAATGCCAGGACGGCATGTGCACGTTAAAACAACGAGCTGGGCAAGAGCAGGAAGGGACCACGGGCATCAGAGAGCATCTGGCATCTTGCCCTGGAAAGAGCAGTGTTTTTGGAGTGTGCAGTAAAATCGTGTTTCTGGACAAGGGAGGCATAAGTGCGCTGCGCTCCTAAGCTATCTCCCTGCGAGACACACTGCCAAAGCTTTTCGTTATCATGCAGTCTAGTGCAGACGCACACTGCGGCTCTCCGGAGCTGTCCGAAGCGAAGCGCCGGTCGCCGGCGTCTTTCGGCTGAAGCAGCGCTTCGGGGCGTACGGCTGCCGCTCCGCTGTTGTGTGCGCGAGGCAGCCGCTTCTCCTGCTCCGTGAGCCGGACAGAGCGGTAGCTTGTACGAGGGCGAAGAACGTTGCCGCAGGGAGACGACATTGTGTGTACAGCCTTGGGACTGCTAGATGACAGTGGCTAAAGCTCCCTGCCTTTTCAATGCACTGCTGGCATGCTTTATTGAAGGCGTTCCGAGACAACTTTCCTGGGTTTTGACTTCGTCCTGATGAAGCCCCTGTTGGGAAATTCGTTTGGGAGTCAGCAGCTGCTGGACTTTTGCGATTGCCTTCACTGTGCACTGAATGCCAGGACGGCATGTGTACGTTAAAACAACGAGCTGGGCAAGAGCAGGAAGAGAGCACGGGAAGCAGAGAGCATCTGGCATCTTGCCCTGGAAAGGGCAGTGTTTTTGGAGAGTGCAGCAAATCCGTGTTTCTGGACAAGGGAGGCATAAGTGCGCTGCGCTCCTAAGCTATCTCCCTGCTAAGACACACTGCCAAAGCTTTTCGCTATGATGCAGTCTAGTGCAGACGCACACTACGGCTCTCGGCTCTCTGTCCGAAGCGAAGCGCCGGTCGCCGGCGTCTTTCGGCTGAAGCAGCGCTTCGGAGCGTACGGCTGTTGTGTGCGCGAAGCAGCCGCTTTTCCTGCTCCGCGAGCCGCACAGAGCGGTAGCTTGCACGAGGGCGAAGAACGAAGCCGCAGAGCACCGGCCTTCTGCGCGCACCCTAAGGACTGCGAGAGGACCGTGGTGGCCGCTCGCCTGCCTCTTCAATTCCATTCTAGCATCCTTATGGAAGGTGTTCCAGGACAATTTTCCTGAGTTTTGAATTCGTCCTGATGCAGCCCCTCCTGGGAAACTCCTACTCGTCCTCTGAGTCTCCGAGTGCAGAGACCTCGATGGCAACTGCAGAAATGAAGGGCTGCGTTGAGTTGTCGAGAAGCAAGAACATAGCCAGCGCCTTGTGTTTGGGAGTCAGCAGGTGCTGGACTTTTGCGATTGCCTTCACTGTGCACTGAATGCCAGGACGGCATGTGCACGTTAAAACAACGAGCTGGGCAAGAGCAGGAAGGGACCACGGGCATCAGAGAGCATCTGGCATCTTGCCCTGGAAAGAGCAGTGTTTTTGGAGTGTGCAGTAAAATCGTGTTTCTGGACAAGGGAGGCATAAGTGCGCTGCGCTCCTAAGCTATCTCCCTGCGAGACACACTGGCAAAGCTTTTCGTTATCATGCAGTCTAGTGCAGACGCACACTGCGGCTCTCCGGAGCTGTCCGAAGCGAAGCGCCGGTCGCCGGCGTCTTTCGGCTGAAGCAGCGCTTCGGGGCGTACGGCTGCCGCTCCGCTGTTGTGTGCGCGAGGCAGCCGCTTCTCCTGCTCCGTGAGCCGGACAGAGCGGTAGCTTGTACGAGGGCGAAGAACGTTGCCGCAGGGAGACGACATTGTGTGTACAGCCTTGGGACTGCTAGATGACAGTGGCTAAAGCTCCCTGCCTTTTCAATGCACTGCTGGCATGCTTTATTGAAGGCGTTCCGAGACAACTTTCCTGGGTTTTGACTTCGTCCTGATGAAGCCCCTGTTGGGAAATTCGTTTGGGAGTCAGCAGCACCTGGACTTTTGCGATTGCCTTCACTGTGCACTGAATGCCAGGACGGCATGTGCACGTTAAAACAACGAGCTGGGCAAGAGCAGAAAGGGAGCACGGGCATCAGAGAGCATCTGACATCTTGCCCTGGAAAGAGCAGTGTTTTTGGAGAGTGCAGTAAAATCGTGTTTCTGGACAAGGGAGGCATAAGTGCGCTGCGCTCCTAAGGTATCTCCCTGCGAGACACACTGGCAAAGCTTTTCGCTATGATGCAGTCTAGTGCAGACGCACACTGCGGCTCTCCGGAGCTGTCCGAAGCGAAGCGCCGGTCGCCGGCGTCTTTCGGCTGAAGCAGCGCTTCGGGGCGTACGGCTGCCGCTCCGCTGTTGTGTGCGCGAGGCAGCCGCTTCTCCTGCTCCGCGAGCCGGACAGAGCGGTAGCTTGTACGAGGGCGAAGAACGAAGCCGCAGAGCACCGGCCTTGTGCGCGCACCCTAAGGACTGCGAGAGGACCGTGGTGGCCGCTCGCCTGCCCCTTCCATTCCATTCTAGCATCCTTAGGGAAGGTGTTCAAGGACAAATTCCCTGAGTTTTGAATTCGTCCTGATGCAGCCCCTCCTGGGAAACAACTGCTCGTCCTCTGAGTCTCCGAGTGCAGAGACCTCGATGGCAACTGCAGAAATGAAGGGCTGCGTTGAGTTGTCGAGAAGCAAGAACATAGCCAGCGCCTTGTGTTTGGGAGTCAGCAGCTGCTGGACTTTTGCGATTGCTTTCACTGTGCACTAAATGCCAGGACGGCATGTGCACGTTAAAACAACGAGCTGGGCAAGAGCAGGAAGGGAGCACGGGCATCAGAGAGCATCTGACATCTTGCCCTGGAAAGAGCAGTGTTTTTGGAGTGTGCAGTAAAATCGTGTTTCTGGACAAGGGAGGCATAAGTGCGCTGCGCTCCTAAGCTATCTCCCTGCGAGACACACTGCCAAAGCTTTTCGTTATCATGCAGTCTAGTGCAGACGCACACTGCGGCTCTCCGGAGCTGTCCGAAGCGAAGCTCCGGTCGCCGGCGTCTTTCGGCTGAAGCAGCGCTTCGGGGCGTACGGCTGCCGCTCCGCTGTTGTGTGCGCGAGGCAGCCGCTTCTCCTGCTCCGTGAGCCGGACAGAGCGGTAGCTTGTACGAGGGCGAAGAACGAAGCCGCAGGGAGACGACATTGTGTGTACAGCCTTGGGACTGCTAGATGACAGTGGCTAAAGCTCCCTGCCTTTTCAATGCACTGCTGGCATGCTTTATTGAAGGCGTTCCGAGACAACTTTCCTGGGTTTTGACTTCGTCCTGATGAAGCCCCTGTTGGGAAATTCGTTTGGGAGTCAGCAGCTGCTGGACTTTTGCGATTGCCTTCACTGTGCACTGAATGCCAGGACGGCATGTGTACGTTAAAACAACGAGCTGGGCAAGAGCAGGAAGAGAGCACGGGAAGCAGAGAGCATCTGGCATCTTGCCCTGGAAAGGGCAGTGTTTTTGGAGAGTGCAGCAAATCCGTGTTTCTGGACAAGGGAGGCATAAGTGCGCTGCGCTCCTAAGCTATCTCCCTGCTAAGACACACTGCCAAAGCTTTTCGCTATGATGCAGTCTAGTGCAGACGCACACTACGGCTCTCGGCTCTCTGTCCGAAGCGAAGCGCCGGTCGCCGGCGTCTTTCGGCTGAAGCAGCGCTTCGGGGCGTACGGCTGTTGTGTGCGCGAGGCAGCCGCTTTTCCTGCTCCGGGAGCCGCACAGAGCGGTAGCTTGCACGAGGGCGAAGAACGAAGCCGCAGAGCACCGGCCTTCTGCGCGCACCCTAAGGACTGCGAGAGGACCGTGGTGGCCGCTCGCCTGCCTCTTCAATTCCATTCTAGCATCCTTATGGAAGGTGTTCCAGGACAATTTTCCTGAGTTTTGAATTCGTCCTGATGCAGCCCCTCCTGGGAAACTCCTACTCGTCCTCTGAGTCTCCGAGTGCAGAGACCTCGATGGCAACTGCAGAAATGAAGGGCTGCGTTGAGTTGTCGAGAAGCAAGAACATAGCCAGCACCTTGTGTTTGGGAGTCAGCAGCTGCTGGACTTTTGCGATTGCTTTCACTGTGCACTGAATGCCAGGACGGCATGTGCACGTTAAAACAACGAGCTGGGCAAGAGCAGGAAGGGAGCACGGGCATCAGAGAGCATCTGACATCTTGCCCTGGAAAGAGCAGTGTTTTTGGAGTGTGCAGTAAAATCGTGTTTCTGGACAAGGGAGGCATAAGTGCGCTGCGCTCCTAAGCTATCTCCCTGCGAGACACACTGGCAAAGCTTTTCGTTATCATGCAGTCTAGTGCAGACGCACACTGCGGCTCTCCGGAGCTGTCCGAAGCGAAGCTCCGGTCGCCGGCGTCTTTCGGCTGAAGCAGCGCTTCGGGGCGTACGGCTGCCGCTCCGCTGTTGTGTGCGCGAGGCAGCCGCTTCTCCTGCTCCGTGAGCCGGACAGAGCGGTAGCTTGTACGAGGGCGAAGAACGAAGCCGCAGGGAGACGACATTGTGTGTACAGCCTTGGGACTGCTAGATGACAGTGGCTAAAGCTCCCTGCCTTTTCAATGCACTGCTGGCATGCTTTATTGAAGGCGTTCCGAGACAACTTTCCTGGGTTTTGACTTCGTCCTGATGAAGCCCCTGTTGGGAAATTCGTTTGGGAGTCAGCAGCTGCTGGACTTTTGCGATTGCCTTCACTGTGCACTGAATGCCAGGACGGCATGTGTACGTTAAAACAACGAGCTGGGCAAGAGCAGGAAGAGAGCACGGGAAGCAGAGAGCATCTGGCATCTTGCCCTGGAAAGGGCAGTGTTTTTGGAGAGTGCAGCAAATCCGTGTTTCTGGACAAGGGTGGCATAAGTGCGCTGCGCTCCTAAGCTATCTCCCTGCTAAGACACACTGCCAAAGCTTTTCGCTATGATGCAGTCTAGTGCAGACGCACACTACGGCTCTCGGCTCTCTGTCCGAAGCGAAGCGCCGGTCGCCGGCGTCTTTCGGCTGAAGCAGCGCTTCGGAGCGTACGGCTGTTGTGTGCGCGAAGCAGCCGCTTTTCCTGCTCCGGGAGCCGCACAGAGCGGTAGCTTGCACGAGGGCGAAGAACGAAGCCGCAGAGCACCGGCCTTCTGCGCGCACCCTAAGGACTGCGAGAGGACCGTGGTGGCCGCTCGCCTGCCTCTTCAATTCCATTCTAGCATCCTTATGGAAGGTTTTCCAGGACAATTTTCCTGAGTTTTGAATTCGTCCTGATGCAGCCCCTCCTGGGAAACTCCTACTCGTCCTCTGAGTCTCCGAGTGCAGAGACCTCGATGGCAACTGCAGAAATGAAGGGCTGCGTTGAGTTGTCGAGAAGCAAGAACATAGCCAGCGCCTTGTGTTTGGGAGTCAGCAGGTGCTGGACTTTTGCGATTGCCTTCACTGTGCACTGAATGCCAGGACGGCATGTGCACGTTAAAACAACGAGCTGGGCAAGAGCAGGAAGGGACCACGGGCATCAGAGAGCATCTGGCATCTTGCCCTGGAAAGAGCAGTGTTTTTGGAGTGTGTAGTAAAATCGTGTTTCTGGACAAGGGAGGCATAAGTGCGCTGCGCTCCTAAGCTATCTCCCTGCGAGACACACTGGCAAAGCTTTTCGTTATCATGCAGTCTAGTGCAGACGCACACTGCGGCTCTCCGGAGCTGTCCGAAGCGAAGCGCCGGTCGCCGGCGTCTTTCGGCTGAAGCAGCGCTTCGGGGCGTACGGCTGCCGCTCCGCTGTTGTGTGCGCGAGGCAGCCGCTTCTCCTGCTCCGTGAGCCGGACAGAGCGGTAGCTTGTACGAGGGCGAAGAACGTTGCCGCAGGGAGACGACATTGTGTGTACAGCCTTGGGACTGCTAGATGACAGTGGCTAAAGCTCCCTGCCTTTTCAATGCACTGCTGGCATGCTTTATTGAAGGCGTTCCGAGACAACTTTCCTGGGTTTTGACTTCGTCCTGATGAAGCCCCTGTTGGGAAATTCGTTTGGGAGTCAGCAGCACCTGGACTTTTGCGATTGCCTTCACTGTGCACTGAATGCCAGGACGGCATGTGCACGTTAAAACAACGAGCTGGGCAAGAGCAGAAAGGGAGCACGGGCATCAGAGAGCATCTGACATCTTGCCCTGGAAAGAGCAGTGTTTTTGGAGAGTGCAGTAAAATCGTGTTTCTGGACAAGGGAGGCATAAGTGCGCTGCGCTCCTAAGGTATCTCCCTGCGAGACACACTGCTAAAGCTTTTCGCTATGATGCAGTCTAGTGCAGACGCACACTACGGCTCTCCGGAGCTGTCCGAAGCGAAGCGCCGGTCGCCGGCGTCTTTCGGCTGAAGCAGCGCTTCGGGGCGTACGGCTGCCGCTCCGCTGTTGTGTGCGCGAGGCAGCCGCTTCTCCTGCTCCGCGAGCCGGACAGAGCGGTAGCTTGTACGAGGGCGAAGAACGAAGCCGCAGAGCACCGGCCTTCTGCGCGCACCCTAAGGACTGCGAGAGGACCGTGGTGGCCGCTCGCCTGCCCCTTCCATTCCATTCTAGCATCCTTAGGGAAGGTGTTCAAGGACAAATTCCCTGAGTTTTGAATTCGTCCTGATGCAGCCCCTCCTGGGAAACAACTGCTCGTCCTCTGAGTCTCCGAGTGCAGAGACCTCGATGGCAACTGCAGAAATGAAGGGCTGCGTTGAGTTGTCGAGAAGCAAGAACATAGCCAGCGCCTTGTGTTTGGGAGTCAGCAGCTGCTGGACTTTTGCGATTGCTTTCACTGTGCACTAAATGCCAGGACGGCATGTGCACGTTAAAACAACGAGCTGGGCAAGAGCAGGAAGGGAGCACGGGCATCAGAGAGCATCTGACATCTTGCCCTGGAAAGAGCAGTGTTTTTGGAGTGTGCAGTAAAATCGTGTTTCTGGACAAGGGAGGCATAAGTGCGCTGCGCTCCTAAGCTATCTCCCTGCGAGACACACTGCCAAAGCTTTTCGTTATCATGCAGTCTAGTGCAGACGCACACTGCGGCTCTCCGGAGCTGTCCGAAGCGAAGCTCCGGTCGCCGGCGTCTTTCGGCTGAAGCAGCGCTTCGGGGCGTACGGCTGCCGCTCCGCTGTTGTGTGCGCGAGGCAGCCGCTTCTCCTGCTCCGTGAGCCGGACAGAGCGGTAGCTTGTACGAGGGCGAAGAACGAAGCCGCAGGGAGACGACATTGTGTGTACAGCCTTGGGACTGCTAGATGACAGTGGCTAAAGCTCCCTGCCTTTTCAATGCACTGCTGGCATGCTTTATTGAAGGCGTTCCGAGACAACTTTCCTGGGTTTTGACTTCGTCCTGATGAAGCCCCTGTTGGGAAATTCGTTTGGGAGTCAGCAGCTGCTGGACTTTTGCGATTGCCTTCACTGTGCACTGAATGCCAGGACGGCATGTGTACGTTAAAACAACGAGCTGGGCAAGAGCAGGAAGAGAGCACGGGAAGCAGAGAGCATCTGGCATCTTGCCCTGGAAAGGGCAGTGTTTTTGGAGAGTGCAGCAAATCCGTGTTTCTGGACAAGGGAGGCATAAGTGCGCTGCGCTCCTAAGCTATCTCCCTGCTAAGACACACTGCCAAAGCTTTTCGCTATGATGCAGTCTAGTGCAGACGCACACTACGGCTCTCGGCTCTCTGTCCGAAGCGAAGCGCCGGTCGCCGGCGTCTTTCGGCTGAAGCAGCGCTTCGGGGCGTACGGCTGTTGTGTGCGCGAGGCAGCCGCTTTTCCTGCTCCGGGAGCCGCACAGAGCGGTAGCTTGCACGAGGGCGAAGAACGAAGCCGCAGAGCACCGGCCTTCTGCGCGCACCCTAAGGACTGCGAGAGGACCGTGGTGGCCGCTCGCCTGCCTCTTCAATTCCATTCTAGCATCCTTATGGAAGGTGTTCCAGGACAATTTTCCTGAGTTTTGAATTCGTCCTGATGCAGCCCCTCCTGGGAAACTCCTACTCGTCCTCTGAGTCTCCGAGTGCAGAGACCTCGATGGCAACTGCAGAAATGAAGGGCTGCGTTGAGTTGTCGAGAAGCAAGAACATAGCCAGCACCTTGTGTTTGGGAGTCAGCAGCTGCTGGACTTTTGCGATTGCTTTCACTGTGCACTGAATGCCAGGACGGCATGTGCACGTTAAAACAACGAGCTGGGCAAGAGCAGGAAGGGAGCACGGGCATCAGAGAGCATCTGACATCTTGCCCTGGAAAGAGCAGTGTTTTTGGAGTGTGCAGTAAAATCGTGTTTCTGGACAAGGGAGGCATAAGTGCGCTGCGCTCCTAAGCTATCTCCCTGCGAGACACACTGGCAAAGCTTTTCGTTATCATGCAGTCTAGTGCAGACGCACACTGCGGCTCTCCGGAGCTGTCCGAAGCGAAGCTCCGGTCGCCGGCGTCTTTCGGCTGAAGCAGCGCTTCGGGGCGTACGGCTGCCGCTCCGCTGTTGTGTGCGCGAGGCAGCCGCTTCTCCTGCTCCGTGAGCCGGACAGAGCGGTAGCTTGTACGAGGGCGAAGAACGAAGCCGCAGGGAGACGACATTGTGTGTACAGCCTTGGGACTGCTAGATGACAGTGGCTAAAGCTCCCTGCCTTTTCAATGCACTGCTGGCATGCTTTATTGAAGGCGTTCCGAGACAACTTTCCTGGGTTTTGACTTCGTCCTGATGAAGCCCCTGTTGGGAAATTCGTTTGGGAGTCAGCAGCTGCTGGACTTTTGCGATTGCCTTCACTGTGCACTGAATGCCAGGACGGCATGTGTACGTTAAAACAACGAGCTGGGCAAGAGCAGGAAGAGAGCACGGGAAGCAGAGAGCATCTGGCATCTTGCCCTGGAAAGGGCAGTGTTTTTGGAGAGTGCAGCAAATCCGTGTTTCTGGACAAGGGTGGCATAAGTGCGCTGCGCTCCTAAGCTATCTCCCTGCTAAGACACACTGCCAAAGCTTTTCGCTATGATGCAGTCTAGTGCAGACGCACACTACGGCTCTCGGCTCTCTGTCCGAAGCGAAGCGCCGGTCGCCGGCGTCTTTCGGCTGAAGCAGCGCTTCGGAGCGTACGGCTGTTGTGTGCGCGAAGCAGCCGCTTTTCCTGCTCCGGGAGCCGCACAGAGCGGTAGCTTGCACGAGGGCGAAGAACGAAGCCGCAGAGCACCGGCCTTCTGCGCGCACCCTAAGGACTGCGAGAGGACCGTGGTGGCCGCTCGCCTGCCTCTTCAATTCCATTCTAGCATCCTTATGGAAGGTTTTCCAGGACAATTTTCCTGAGTTTTGAATTCGTCCTGATGCAGCCCCTCCTGGGAAACTCCTACTCGTCCTCTGAGTCTCCGAGTGCAGAGACCTCGATGGCAACTGCAGAAATGAAGGGCTGCGTTGAGTTGTCGAGAAGCAAGAACATAGCCAGCGCCTTGTGTTTGGGAGTCAGCAGGTGCTGGACTTTTGCGATTGCCTTCACTGTGCACTGAATGCCAGGACGGCATGTGCACGTTAAAACAACGAGCTGGGCAAGAGCAGGAAGGGACCACGGGCATCAGAGAGCATCTGGCATCTTGCCCTGGAAAGAGCAGTGTTTTTGGAGTGTGTAGTAAAATCGTGTTTCTGGACAAGGGAGGCATAAGTGCGCTGCGCTCCTAAGCTATCTCCCTGCGAGACACACTGGCAAAGCTTTTCGTTATCATGCAGTCTAGTGCAGACGCACACTGCGGCTCTCCGGAGCTGTCCGAAGCGAAGCGCCGGTCGCCGGCGTCTTTCGGCTGAAGCAGCGCTTCGGGGCGTACGGCTGCCGCTCCGCTGTTGTGTGCGCGAGGCAGCCGCTTCTCCTGCTCCGTGAGCCGGACAGAGCGGTAGCTTGTACGAGGGCGAAGAACGTTGCCGCAGGGAGACGACATTGTGTGTACAGCCTTGGGACTGCTAGATGACAGTGGCTAAAGCTCCCTGCCTTTTCAATGCACTGCTGGCATGCTTTATTGAAGGCGTTCCGAGACAACTTTCCTGGGTTTTGACTTCGTCCTGATGAAGCCCCTGTTGGGAAATTCGTTTGGGAGTCAGCAGCACCTGGACTTTTGCGATTGCCTTCACTGTGCACTGAATGCCAGGACGGCATGTGCACGTTAAAACAACGAGCTGGGCAAGAGCAGAAAGGGAGCACGGGCATCAGAGAGCATCTGACATCTTGCCCTGGAAAGAGCAGTGTTTTTGGAGAGTGCAGTAAAATCGTGTTTCTGGACAAGGGAGGCATAAGTGCGCTGCGCTCCTAAGGTATCTCCCTGCGAGACACACTGCTAAAGCTTTTCGCTATGATGCAGTCTAGTGCAGACGCACACTACGGCTCTCCGGAGCTGTCCGAAGCGAAGCGCCGGTCGCCGGCGTCTTTCGGCTGAAGCAGCGCTTCGGGGCGTACGGCTGCCGCTCCGCTGTTGTGTGCGCGAGGCAGCCGCTTCTCCTGCTCCGCGAGCCGGACAGAGCGGTAGCTTGTACGAGGGCGAAGAACGAAGCCGCAGAGCACCGGCCTTCTGCGCGCACCCTAAGGACTGCGAGAGGACCGTGGTGGCCGCTCGCCTGCCCCTTCCATTCCATTCTAGCATCCTTAGGGAAGGTGTTCAAGGACAAATTCCCTGAGTTTTGAATTCGTCCTGATGCAGCCCCTCCTGGGAAACAACTGCTCGTCCTCTGAGTCTCCGAGTGCAGAGACCTCGATGGCAACTGCAGAAATGAAGGGCTGCGTTGAGTTGTCGAGAAGCAAGAACATAGCCAGCGCCTTGTGTTTGGGAGTCAGCAGCTGCTGGACTTTTGCGATTGCCTTCACTGTGCACTAAATGCCAGGACGGCATGTGCACGTTAAAACAACGAGCTGGGCAAGAGCAGGAAGGGACCACGGGCATCAGAGAGCATCTGGCATCTTGCCCTGGAAAGAGCAGTGTTTTTGGAGTGTGCAGTAAAATCGTGTTTCTGGACAAGGGAGGCATAAGTGCGCTGCGCTCCTAAGCTATCTCCCTGCGAGACACACTGCCAAAGCTTTTCGTTATCATGCAGTCTAGTGCAGACGCACACTGCGGCTCTCCGGAGCTGTCCGAAGCGAAGCGCCGGTCGCCGGCGTCTTTCGGCTGAAGCAGCGCTTCGGGGCGTACGGCTGCCGCTCCGCTGTTGTGTGCGCGAGGCAGCCGCTTCTCCTGCTCCGTGAGCCGGACAGAGCGGTAGCTTGTACGAGGGCGAAGAACGTTGCCGCAGGGAGACGACATTGTGTGTACAGCCTTGGGACTGCTAGATGACAGTGGCTAAAGCTCCCTGCCTTTTCAATGCACTGCTGGCATGCTTTATTGAAGGCGTTCCGAGACAACTTTCCTGGGTTTTGACTTCGTCCTGATGAAGCCCCTGTTGGGAAATTCGTTTGGGAGTCAGCAGCTGCTGGACTTTTGCGATTGCCTTCACTGTGCACTGAATGCCAGGACGGCATGTGCACGTTAAAACAACGAGCTGGGCAAGAGCAGGAAGAGAGCACGGGAAGCAGAGAGCATCTGGCATCTTGCCCTGGAAAGGGCAGTGTTTTTGGAGAGTGCAGCAAATCCGTGTTTCTGGACAAGGGAGGCATAAGTGCGCTGCGCTCCTAAGCTATCTCCCTGCTAAGACACACTGCCAAAGCTTTTCGCTATGATGCAGTCTAGTGCAGACGCACACTACGGCTCTCGGCTCTCTGTCCGAAGCGAAGCGCCGGTCGCCGGCGTCTTTCGGCTGAAGCAGCGCTTCGGGGCGTACGGCTGTTGTGTGCGCGAGGCAGCCGCTTCTCCTGCTCCGGGAGCCGCACAGAGCGGTAGCTTGCACGAGGGCGAAGAACGAAGCCGCAGAGCACCGGCCTTCTGCGCGCACCCTAAGGACTGCGAGAGGACCGTGGTGGCCGCTCGCCTGCCTCTTCAATTCCATTCTAGCATCCTTATGGAAGGTGTTCCAGGACAATTTTCCTGAGTTTTGAATTCGTCCTGATGCAGCCCCTCCTGGGAAACTCCTACTCGTCCTCTGAGTCTCCGAGTGCAGAGACCTCGATGGCAACTGCAGAAATGAAGGGCTGCGTTGAGTTGTCGAGAAGCAAGAACATAGCCAGCGCCTTGTGTTTGGGAGTCAGCAGGTGCTGGACTTTTGCGATTGCCTTCACTGTGCACTGAATGCCAGGACGGCATGTGCACGTTAAAACAACGAGCTGGGCAAGAGCAGGAAGGGAGCACGGGCATCAGAGAGCATCTGGCATCTTGCCCTGGAAAGAGCAGTGTTTTTGGAGTGTGCAGTAAAATCGTGTTTCTGGACAAGGGAGGCATAAGTGCGCTGCGCTCCTAAGCTATCTCCCTGCGAGACACACTGCCAAAGCTTTTCGTTATCATGCAGTCTAGTGCAGACGCACACTGCGGCTCTCCGGAGCTGTCCGAAGCGAAGCGCCGGTCGCCGGCGTCTTTCGGCTGAAGCAGCGCTTCGGGGCGTACGGCTGCCGCTCCGCTGTTGTGTGCGCGAGGCAGCCGCTTCTCCTGCTCCGTGAGCCGGACAGAGCGGTAGCTTGTACGAGGGCGAAGAACGTTGCCGCAGGGAGACGACATTGTGTGTACAGCCTTGGGACTGCTAGATGACAGTGGCTAAAGCTCCCTGCCTTTTCAATGCACTGCTGGCATGCTTTATTGAAGGCGTTCCGAGACAACTTTCCTGGGTTTTGACTTCGTCCTGATGAAGCCCCTGTTGGGAAATTCGTTTGGGAGTCAGCAGCTGCTGGACTTTTGCGATTGCCTTCACTGTGCACTGAATGCCAGGACGGCATGTGCACGTTAAAACAACGAGCTGGGCAAGAGCAGGAAGGGAGCACGGGCAACAGAGAGCATCTGACATCTTGCCCTGGAAAGAGCAGTGTTTTTGGAGTGTGCAGTAAAATCGTGTTTCTGGACAAGGGAGGCATAAGTGCGCTGCGCTCCTAAGGTATCTCCCTGCGAGACACACTGCTAAAGCTTTTCGCTATGATGCAGTCTAGTGCAGACGCACACTGCGGCTCTCCGGAGCTGTCCGAAGCGAAGCTCCGGTCGCCGGCGTCTTTCGGCTGAAGCAGCGCTTCGGGGCGTACGGCTGCCGCTCCGCTGTTGTGTGCGCGAGGCAGCCGCTTCTCCTGCTCCGCGAGCCGGACAGAGCGGTAGCTTGTACGAGGGCGAAGAACGAAGCCGCAGAGCACCGGCCTTGTGCGCGCACCCTAAGGACTGCGAGAGGACCGTGGTGGCCGCTCGCCTGCCCCTTCCATTCCATTCTAGCATCCTTAGGGAAGGTGTTCAAGGACAAATTCCCTGAGTTTTGAATTCGTCCTGATGCAGCCCCTCCTGGGAAACAACTGCTCGTCCTCTGAGTCTCCGAGTGCAGAGACCTCGATGGCAACTGCAGAAATGAAGGGCTGCGTTGAGTTGTCGAGAAGCAAGAACATAGCCAGCGCCTTGTGTTTGGGAGTCAGCAGCTGCTGGACTTTTGCGATTGCTTTCACTGTGCACTAAATGCCAGGACGGCATGTGCACGTTAAAACAACGAGCTGGGCAAGAGCAGGAAGGGAGCACGGGCATCAGAGAGCATCTGACATCTTGCCCTGGAAAGAGCAGTGTTTTTGGAGTGTGCAGTAAAATCGTGTTTCTGGACAAGGGAGGCATAAGTGCGCTGCGCTCCTAAGCTATCTCCCTGCGAGACACACTGCCAAAGCTTTTCGTTATCATGCAGTCTAGTGCAGACGCACACTGCGGCTCTCCGGAGCTGTCCGAAGCGAAGCTCCGGTCGCCGGCGTCTTTCGGCTGAAGCAGCGCTTCGGGGCGTACGGCTGCCGCTCCGCTGTTGTGTGCGCGAGGCAGCCGCTTCTCCTGCTCCGTGAGCCGGACAGAGCGGTAGCTTGTACGAGGGCGAAGAACGAAGCCGCAGGGAGACGACATTGTGTGTACAGCCTTGGGACTGCTAGATGACAGTGGCTAAAGCTCCCTGCCTTTTCAATGCACTGCTGGCATGCTTTATTGAAGGCGTTCCGAGACAACTTTCCTGGGTTTTGACTTCGTCCTGATGAAGCCCCTGTTGGGAAATTCGTTTGGGAGTCAGCAGCTGCTGGACTTTTGCGATTGCCTTCACTGTGCACTGAATGCCAGGACGGCATGTGTACGTTAAAACAACGAGCTGGGCAAGAGCAGGAAGAGAGCACGGGAAGCAGAGAGCATCTGGCATCTTGCCCTGGAAAGGGCAGTGTTTTTGGAGAGTGCAGCAAATCCGTGTTTCTGGACAAGGGAGGCATAAGTGCGCTGCGCTCCTAAGCTATCTCCCTGCTAAGACACACTGCCAAAGCTTTTCGCTATGATGCAGTCTAGTGCAGACGCACACTACGGCTCTCGGCTCTCTGTCCGAAGCGAAGCGCCGGTCGCCGGCGTCTTTCGGCTGAAGCAGCGCTTCGGGGCGTACGGCTGTTGTGTGCGCGAGGCAGCCGCTTTTCCTGCTCCGGGAGCCGCACAGAGCGGTAGCTTGCACGAGGGCGAAGAACGAAGCCGCAGAGCACCGGCCTTCTGCGCGCACCCTAAGGACTGCGAGAGGACCGTGGTGGCCGCTCGCCTGCCTCTTCAATTCCATTCTAGCATCCTTATGGAAGGTGTTCCAGGACAATTTTCCTGAGTTTTGAATTCGTCCTGATGCAGCCCCTCCTGGGAAACTCCTACTCGTCCTCTGAGTCTCCGAGTGCAGAGACCTCGATGGCAACTGCAGAAATGAAGGGCTGCGTTGAGTTGTCGAGAAGCAAGAACATAGCCAGCACCTTGTGTTTGGGAGTCAGCAGCTGCTGGACTTTTGCGATTGCTTTCACTGTGCACTGAATGCCAGGACGGCATGTGCACGTTAAAACAACGAGCTGGGCAAGAGCAGGAAGGGAGCACGGGCATCAGAGAGCATCTGACATCTTGCCCTGGAAAGAGCAGTGTTTTTGGAGTGTGCAGTAAAATCGTGTTTCTGGACAAGGGAGGCATAAGTGCGCTGCGCTCCTAAGCTATCTCCCTGCGAGACACACTGGCAAAGCTTTTCGTTATCATGCAGTCTAGTGCAGACGCACACTGCGGCTCTCCGGAGCTGTCCGAAGCGAAGCTCCGGTCGCCGGCGTCTTTCGGCTGAAGCAGCGCTTCGGGGCGTACGGCTGCCGCTCCGCTGTTGTGTGCGCGAGGCAGCCGCTTCTCCTGCTCCGTGAGCCGGACAGAGCGGTAGCTTGTACGAGGGCGAAGAACGTTGCCGCAGGGAGACGACATTGTGTGTACAGCCTTGGGACTGCTAGATGACAGTGGCTAAAGCTCCCTGCCTTTTCAATGCACTGCTGGCATGCTTTATTGAAGGCGTTCCGAGACAACTTTCCTGGGTTTTGACTTCGTCCTGATGAAGCCCCTGTTGGGAAATTCGTTTGGGAGTCAGCAGCTGCTGGACTTTTGCGATTGCCTTCACTGTGCACTGAATGCCAGGACGGCATGTGTACGTTAAAACAACGAGCTGGGCAAGAGCAGGAAGAGAGCACGGGAAGCAGAGAGCATCTGGCATCTTGCCCTGGAAAGGGCAGTGTTTTTGGAGAGTGCAGCAAATCCGTGTTTCTGGACAAGGGTGGCATAAGTGCGCTGCGCTCCTAAGCTATCTCCCTGCTAAGACACACTGCCAAAGCTTTTCGCTATGATGCAGTCTAGTGCAGACGCACACTGCGGCTCTCCGGAGCTGTCCGAAGCGAAGCGCCGGTCGCCGGCGTCTTTCGGCTGAAGCAGCGCTTCGGGGCGTACGGCTGCCGCTCCGCTGTTGTGTGCGCGAGGCAGCCGCTTCTCCTGCTCCGCGAGCCGGACAGAGCGGTAGCTTGTACGAGGGCGAAGAACGAAGCCGCAGAGCACCGGCCTTGTGCGCGCACCCTAAGGACTGCGAGAGGACCGTGGTGGCCGCTCGCCTGCCCCTTCCATTCCATTCTAGCATCCTTAGGGAAGGTGTTCAAGGACAAATTCCCTGAGTTTTGAATTCGTCCTGATGCAGCCCCTCCTGGGAAACAACTGCTCGTCCTCTGAGTCTCCGAGTGCAGAGACCTCGATGGCAACTGCAGAAATGAAGGGCTGCGTTGAGTTGTCGAGAAGCAAGAACATAGCCAGCGCCTTGTGTTTGGGAGTCAGCAGCTGCTGGACTTTTGCGATTGCTTTCACTGTGCACTAAATGCCAGGACGGCATGTGCACGTTAAAACAACGAGCTGGGCAAGAGCAGGAAGGGAGCACGGGCATCAGAGAGCATCTGACATCTTGCCCTGGAAAGAGCAGTGTTTTTGGAGTGTGCAGTAAAATCGTGTTTCTGGACAAGGGAGGCATAAGTGCGCTGCGCTCCTAAGCTATCTCCCTGCGAGACACACTGCCAAAGCTTTTCGTTATCATGCAGTCTAGTGCAGACGCACACTGCGGCTCTCCGGAGCTGTCCGAAGCGAAGCTCCGGTCGCCGGCGTCTTTCGGCTGAAGCAGCGCTTCGGGGCGTACGGCTGCCGCTCCGCTGTTGTGTGCGCGAGGCAGCCGCTTCTCCTGCTCCGTGAGCCGGACAGAGCGGTAGCTTGTACGAGGGCGAAGAACGAAGCCGCAGGGAGACGACATTGTGTGTACAGCCTTGGGACTGCTAGATGACAGTGGCTAAAGCTCCCTGCCTTTTCAATGCACTGGTGGCATGCTTTATTGAAGGCGTTCCGAGACAACTTTCCTGGGTTTTGACTTCGTCCTGATGAAGCCCCTGTTGGGAAATTCGTTTGGGAGTCAGCAGCTGCTGGACTTTTGCGATTGCCTTCACTGTGCACTGAATGCCAGGACGGCATGTGTACGTTAAAACAACGAGCTGGGCAAGAGCAGGAAGAGAGCACGGGAAGCAGAGAGCATCTGGCATCTTGCCCTGGAAAGGGCAGTGTTTTTGGAGAGTGCAGCAAATCCGTGTTTCTGGACAAGGGAGGCATAAGTGCGCTGCGCTCCTAAGCTATCTCCCTGCTAAGACACACTGCCAAAGCTTTTCGCTATGATGCAGTCTAGTGCAGACGCACACTACGGCTCTCGGCTCTCTGTCCGAAGCGAAGCGCCGGTCGCCGGCGTCTTTCGGCTGAAGCAGCGCTTCGGGGCGTACGGCTGTTGTGTGCGCGAGGCAGCCGCTTTTCCTGCTCCGGGAGCCGCACAGAGCGGTAGCTTGCACGAGGGCGAAGAACGAAGCCGCAGAGCACCGGCCTTCTGCGCGCACCCTAAGGACTGCGAGAGGACCGTGGTGGCCGCTCGCCTGCCTCTTCAATTCCATTCTAGCATCCTTATGGAAGGTGTTCCAGGACAATTTTCCTGAGTTTTGAATTCGTCCTGATGCAGCCCCTCCTGGGAAACTCCTACTCGTCCTCTGAGTCTCCGAGTGCAGAGACCTCGATGGCAACTGCAGAAATGAAGGGCTGCGTTGAGTTGTCGAGAAGCAAGAACATAGCCAGCACCTTGTGTTTGGGAGTCAGCAGCTGCTGGACTTTTGCGATTGCTTTCACTGTGCACTGAATGCCAGGACGGCATGTGCACGTTAAAACAACGAGCTGGGCAAGAGCAGGAAGGGAGCACGGGCATCAGAGAGCATCTGACATCTTGCCCTGGAAAGAGCAGTGTTTTTGGAGTGTGCAGTAAAATCGTGTTTCTGGACAAGGGAGGCATAAGTGCGCTGCGCTCCTAAGCTATCTCCCTGCGAGACACACTGGCAAAGCTTTTCGTTATCATGCAGTCTAGTGCAGACGCACACTGCGGCTCTCCGGAGCTGTCCGAAGCGAAGCTCCGGTCGCCGGCGTCTTTCGGCTGAAGCAGCGCTTCGGGGCGTACGGCTGCCGCTCCGCTGTTGTGTGCGCGAGGCAGCCGCTTCTCCTGCTCCGTGAGCCGGACAGAGCGGTAGCTTGTACGAGGGCGAAGAACGAAGCCGCAGGGAGACGACATTGTGTGTACAGCCTTGGGACTGCTAGATGACAGTGGCTAAAGCTCCCTGCCTTTTCAATGCACTGCTGGCATGCTTTATTGAAGGCGTTCCGAGACAACTTTCCTGGGTTTTGACTTCGTCCTGATGAAGCCCCTGTTGGGAAATTCGTTTGGGAGTCAGCAGCTGCTGGACTTTTGCGATTGCCTTCACTGTGCACTGAATGCCAGGACGGCATGTGTACGTTAAAACAACGAGCTGGGCAAGAGCAGGAAGAGAGCACGGGAAGCAGAGAGCATCTGGCATCTTGCCCTGGAAAGGGCAGTGTTTTTGGAGAGTGCAGCAAATCCGTGTTTCTGGACAAGGGTGGCATAAGTGCGCTGCGCTCCTAAGCTATCTCCCTGCTAAGACACACTGCCAAAGCTTTTCGCTATGATGCAGTCTAGTGCAGACGCACACTACGGCTCTCGGCTCTCTGTCCGAAGCGAAGCGCCGGTCGCCGGCGTCTTTCGGCTGAAGCAGCGCTTCGGAGCGTACGGCTGTTGTGTGCGCGAAGCAGCCGCTTTTCCTGCTCCGGGAGCCGCACAGAGCGGTAGCTTGCACGAGGGCGAAGAACGAAGCCGCAGAGCACCGGCCTTCTGCGCGCACCCTAAGGACTGCGAGAGGACCGTGGTGGCCGCTCGCCTGCCTCTTCAATTCCATTCTAGCATCCTTATGGAAGGTTTTCCAGGACAATTTTCCTGAGTTTTGAATTCGTCCTGATGCAGCCCCTCCTGGGAAACTCCTACTCGTCCTCTGAGTCTCCGAGTGCAGAGACCTCGATGGCAACTGCAGAAATGAAGGGCTGCGTTGAGTTGTCGAGAAGCAAGAACATAGCCAGCGCCTTGTGTTTGGGAGTCAGCAGGTGCTGGACTTTTGCGATTGCCTTCACTGTGCACTGAATGCCAGGACGGCATGTGCACGTTAAAACAACGAGCTGGGCAAGAGCAGGAAGGGACCACGGGCATCAGAGAGCATCTGGCATCTTGCCCTGGAAAGAGCAGTGTTTTTGGAGTGTGTAGTAAAATCGTGTTTCTGGACAAGGGAGGCATAAGTGCGCTGCGCTCCTAAGCTATCTCCCTGCGAGACACACTGGCAAAGCTTTTCGTTATCATGCAGTCTAGTGCAGACGCACACTGCGGCTCTCCGGAGCTGTCCGAAGCGAAGCGCCGGTCGCCGGCGTCTTTCGGCTGAAGCAGCGCTTCGGGGCGTACGGCTGCCGCTCCGCTGTTGTGTGCGCGAGGCAGCCGCTTCTCCTGCTCCGTGAGCCGGACAGAGCGGTAGCTTGTACGAGGGCGAAGAACGTTGCCGCAGGGAGACGACATTGTGTGTACAGCCTTGGGACTGCTAGATGACAGTGGCTAAAGCTCCCTGCCTTTTCAATGCACTGCTGGCATGCTTTATTGAAGGCGTTCCGAGACAACTTTCCTGGGTTTTGACTTCGTCCTGATGAAGCCCCTGTTGGGAAATTCGTTTGGGAGTCAGCAGCACCTGGACTTTTGCGATTGCCTTCACTGTGCACTGAATGCCAGGACGGCATGTGCACGTTAAAACAACGAGCTGGGCAAGAGCAGAAAGGGAGCACGGGCATCAGAGAGCATCTGACATCTTGCCCTGGAAAGAGCAGTGTTTTTGGAGAGTGCAGTAAAATCGTGTTTCTGGACAAGGGAGGCATAAGTGCGCTGCGCTCCTAAGGTATCTCCCTGCGAGACACACTGCTAAAGCTTTTCGCTATGATGCAGTCTAGTGCAGACGCACACTACGGCTCTCCGGAGCTGTCCGAAGCGAAGCGCCGGTCGCCGGCGTCTTTCGGCTGAAGCAGCGCTTCGGGGCGTACGGCTGCCGCTCCGCTGTTGTGTGCGCGAGGCAGCCGCTTCTCCTGCTCCGCGAGCCGGACAGAGCGGTAGCTTGTACGAGGGCGAAGAACGAAGCCGCAGAGCACCGGCCTTCTGCGCGCACCCTAAGGACTGCGAGAGGACCGTGGTGGCCGCTCGCCTGCCCCTTCCATTCCATTCTAGCATCCTTAGGGAAGGTGTTCAAGGACAAATTCCCTGAGTTTTGAATTCGTCCTGATGCAGCCCCTCCTGGGAAACAACTGCTCGTCCTCTGAGTCTCCGAGTGCAGAGACCTCGATGGCAACTGCAGAAATGAAGGGCTGCGTTGAGTTGTCGAGAAGCAAGAACATAGCCAGCGCCTTGTGTTTGGGAGTCAGCAGGTGCTGGACTTTTGCGATTGCCTTCACTGTGCACTAAATGCCAGGACGGCATGTGCACGTTAAAACAACGAGCTGGGCAAGAGCAGGAAGGGACCACGGGCATCAGAGAGCATCTGGCATCTTGCCCTGGAAAGAGCAGTGTTTTTGGAGTGTGCAGTAAAATCGTGTTTCTGGACAAGGGAGGCATAAGTGCGCTGCGCTCCTAAGCTATCTCCCTGCGAGACACACTGCCAAAGCTTTTCGTTATCATGCAGTCTAGTGCAGACGCACACTGCGGCTCTCCGGAGCTGTCCGAAGCGAAGCGCCGGTCGCCGGCGTCTTTCGGCTGAAGCAGCGCTTCGGGGCGTACGGCTGCCGCTCCGCTGTTGTGTGCGCGAGGCAGCCGCTTCTCCTGCTCCGTGAGCCGGACAGAGCGGTAGCTTGTACGAGGGCGAAGAACGTTGCCGCAGGGAGACGACATTGTGTGTACAGCCTTGGGACTGCTAGATGACAGTGGCTAAAGCTCCCTGCCTTTTCAATGCACTGCTGGCATGCTTTATTGAAGGCGTTCCGAGACAACTTTCCTGGGTTTTGACTTCGTCCTGATGAAGCCCCTGTTGGGAAATTCGTTTGGGAGTCAGCAGCTGCTGGACTTTTGCGATTGCCTTCACTGTGCACTGAATGCCAGGACGGCATGTGCACGTTAAAACAACGAGCTGGGCAAGAGCAGGAAGAGAGCACGGGAAGCAGAGAGCATCTGGCATCTTGCCCTGGAAAGGGCAGTGTTTTTGGAGAGTGTAGCAAATCCGTGTTTCTGGACAAGGGAGGCATAAGTGCGCTGCGCTCCTAAGCTATCTCCCTGCTAAGACACACTGCCAAAGCTTTTCGCTATGATGCAGTCTAGTGCAGACGCACACTACGGCTCTCGGCTCTCTGTCCGAAGCGAAGCGCCGGTCGCCGGCGTCTTTCGGCTGAAGCAGCGCTTCGGGGCGTACGGCTGTTGTGTGCGCGAGGCAGCCGCTTCTCCTGCTCCGGGAGCCGCACAGAGCGGTAGCTTGCACGAGGGCGAAGAACGAAGCCGCAGAGCACCGGCCTTCTGCGCGCACCCTAAGGACTGCGAGAGGACCGTGGTGGCCGCTCGCCTGCCTCTTCAATTCCATTCTAGCATCCTTATGGAAGGTTTTCCAGGACAATTTTCCTGAGTTTTGAATTCGTCCTGATGCAGCCCCTCCTGGGAAACTCCTACTCGTCCTCTGAGTCTCCGAGTGCAGAGACCTCGATGGCAACTGCAGAAATGAAGGGCTGCGTTGAGTTGTCGAGAAGCAAGAACATAGCCAGCGCCTTGTGTTTGGGAGTCAGCAGGTGCTGGACTTTTGCGATTGCCTTCACTGTGCACTGAATGCCAGGACGGCATGTGCACGTTAAAACAACGAGCTGGGCAAGAGCAGGAAGGGAGCACGGGCATCAGAGAGCATCTGGCATCTTGCCCTGGAAAGAGCAGTGTTTTTGGAGTGTGCAGTAAAATCGTGTTTCTGGACAAGGGAGGCATAAGTGCGCTGCGCTCCTAAGCTATCTCCCTGCGAGACACACTGCCAAAGCTTTTCGTTATCATGCAGTCTAGTGCAGACGCACACTGCGGCTCTCCGGAGCTGTCCGAAGCGAAGCGCCGGTCGCCGGCGTCTTTCGGCTGAAGCAGCGCTTCGGGGCGTACGGCTGCCGCTCCGCTGTTGTGTGCGCGAGGCAGCCGCTTCTCCTGCTCCGTGAGCCGGACAGAGCGGTAGCTTGTACGAGGGCGAAGAACGTTGCCGCAGGGAGACGACATTGTGTGTACAGCCTTGGGACTGCTAGATGACAGTGGCTAAAGCTCCCTGCCTTTTCAATGCACTGCTGGCATGCTTTATTGAAGGCGTTCCGAGACAACTTTCCTGGGTTTTGACTTCGTCCTGATGAAGCCCCTGTTGGGAAATTCGTTTGGGAGTCAGCAGCTGCTGGACTTTTGCGATTGCCTTCACTGTGCACTGAATGCCAGGACGGCATGTGCACGTTAAAACAACGAGCTGGGCAAGAGCAGGAAGGGAGCACGGGCAACAGAGAGCATCTGACATCTTGCCCTGGAAAGAGCAGTGTTTTTGGAGTGTGCAGTAAAATCGTGTTTCTGGACAAGGGAGGCATAAGTGCGCTGCGCTCCTAAGGTA
Organism: Lonchura striata; assembly: GCF_050655825.1. Classification (NCBI taxonomy): domain Eukaryota; kingdom Metazoa; phylum Chordata; class Aves; order Passeriformes; family Estrildidae; genus Lonchura; species Lonchura striata. The sequence goes on from NC_140712.1 coordinate 259,812, forward strand.
TCTCCCTGCGAGACACACTGCTAAAGCTTTTCGCTATGATGCAGTCTAGTGCAGACGCACACTGCGGCTCTCCGGAGCTGTCCGAAGCGAAGCGCCGGTCGCCGGCGTCTTTCGGCTGAAGCAGCGCTTCGGGGCGTACGGCTGCCGCTCCGCTGTTGTGTGCGCGAGGCAGCCGCTTCTCCTGCTCCGCGAGCCGGACAGAGCGGTAGCTTGTACGAGGGCGAAGAACGAAGCCGCAGAGCACCGGCCTTGTGCGCGCACCCTAAGGACTGCGAGAGGACCGTGGTGGCCGCTCGCCTGCCCCTTCCATTCCATTCTAGCATCCTTAGGGAAGGTGTTCAAGGACAAATTCCCTGAGTTTTGAATTCGTCCTGATGCAGCCCCTCCTGGGAAACAACTGCTCGTCCTCTGAGTCTCCGAGTGCAGAGACCTCGATGGCAACTGCAGAAATGAAGGGCTGCGTTGAGTTGTCGAGAAGCAAGAACATAGCCAGCGCCTTGTGTTTGGGAGTCAGCAGCTGCTGGACTTTTGCGATTGCTTTCACTGTGCACTAAATGCCAGGACGGCATGTGCACGTTAAAACAACGAGCTGGGCAAGAGCAGGAAGGGAGCACGGGCATCAGAGAGCATCTGACATCTTGCCCTGGAAAGAGCAGTGTTTTTGGAGTGTGCAGTAAAATCGTGTTTCTGGACAAGGGAGGCATAAGTGCGCTGCGCTCCTAAGCTATCTCCCTGCGAGACACACTGCCAAAGCTTTTCGTTATCATGCAGTCTAGTGCAGACGCACACTGCGGCTCTCCGGAGCTGTCCGAAGCGAAGCTCCGGTCGCCGGCGTCTTTCGGCTGAAGCAGCGCTTCGGGGCGTACGGCTGCCGCTCCGCTGTTGTGTGCGCGAGGCAGCCGCTTCTCCTGCTCCGTGAGCCGGACAGAGCGGTAGCTTGTACGAGGGCGAAGAACGAAGCCGCAGGGAGACGACATTGTGTGTACAGCCTTGGGACTGCTAGATGACAGTGGCTAAAGCTCCCTGCCTTTTCAATGCACTGCTGGCATGCTTTATTGAAGGCGTTCCGAGACAACTTTCCTGGGTTTTGACTTCGTCCTGATGAAGCCCCTGTTGGGAAATTCGTTTGGGAGTCAGCAGCTGCTGGACTTTTGCGATTGCCTTCACTGTGCACTGAATGCCAGGACGGCATGTGTACGTTAAAACAACGAGCTGGGCAAGAGCAGGAAGAGAGCACGGGAAGCAGAGAGCATCTGGCATCTTGCCCTGGAAAGGGCAGTGTTTTTGGAGAGTGCAGCAAATCCGTGTTTCTGGACAAGGGAGGCATAAGTGCGCTGCGCTCCTAAGCTATCTCCCTGCTAAGACACACTGCCAAAGCTTTTCGCTATGATGCAGTCTAGTGCAGACGCACACTACGGCTCTCGGCTCTCTGTCCGAAGCGAAGCGCCGGTCGCCGGCGTCTTTCGGCTGAAGCAGCGCTTCGGGGCGTACGGCTGTTGTGTGCGCGAGGCAGCCGCTTTTCCTGCTCCGGGAGCCGCACAGAGCGGTAGCTTGCACGAGGGCGAAGAACGAAGCCGCAGAGCACCGGCCTTCTGCGCGCACCCTAAGGACTGCGAGAGGACCGTGGTGGCCGCTCGCCTGCCTCTTCAATTCCATTCTAGCATCCTTATGGAAGGTGTTCCAGGACAATTTTCCTGAGTTTTGAATTCGTCCTGATGCAGCCCCTCCTGGGAAACTCCTACTCGTCCTCTGAGTCTCCGAGTGCAGAGACCTCGATGGCAACTGCAGAAATGAAGGGCTGCGTTGAGTTGTCGAGAAGCAAGAACATAGCCAGCACCTTGTGTTTGGGAGTCAGCAGCTGCTGGACTTTTGCGATTGCTTTCACTGTGCACTGAATGCCAGGACGGCATGTGCACGTTAAAACAACGAGCTGGGCAAGAGCAGGAAGGGAGCACGGGCATCAGAGAGCATCTGACATCTTGCCCTGGAAAGAGCAGTGTTTTTGGAGTGTGCAGTAAAATCGTGTTTCTGGACAAGGGAGGCATAAGTGCGCTGCGCTCCTAAGCTATCTCCCTGCGAGACACACTGGCAAAGCTTTTCGTTATCATGCAGTCTAGTGCAGACGCACACTGCGGCTCTCCGGAGCTGTCCGAAGCGAAGCTCCGGTCGCCGGCGTCTTTCGGCTGAAGCAGCGCTTCGGGGCGTACGGCTGCCGCTCCGCTGTTGTGTGCGCGAGGCAGCCGCTTCTCCTGCTCCGTGAGCCGGACAGAGCGGTAGCTTGTACGAGGGCGAAGAACGAAGCCGCAGGGAGACGACATTGTGTGTACAGCCTTGGGACTGCTAGATGACAGTGGCTAAAGCTCCCTGCCTTTTCAATGCACTGCTGGCATGCTTTATTGAAGGCGTTCCGAGACAACTTTCCTGGGTTTTGACTTCGTCCTGATGAAGCCCCTGTTGGGAAATTCGTTTGGGAGTCAGCAGCTGCTGGACTTTTGCGATTGCCTTCACTGTGCACTGAATGCCAGGACGGCATGTGTACGTTAAAACAACGAGCTGGGCAAGAGCAGGAAGAGAGCACGGGAAGCAGAGAGCATCTGGCATCTTGCCCTGGAAAGGGCAGTGTTTTTGGAGAGTGCAGCAAATCCGTGTTTCTGGACAAGGGTGGCATAAGTGCGCTGCGCTCCTAAGCTATCTCCCTGCTAAGACACACTGCCAAAGCTTTTCGCTATGATGCAGTCTAGTGCAGACGCACACTACGGCTCTCGGCTCTCTGTCCGAAGCGAAGCGCCGGTCGCCGGCGTCTTTCGGCTGAAGCAGCGCTTCGGAGCGTACGGCTGTTGTGTGCGCGAAGCAGCCGCTTTTCCTGCTCCGGGAGCCGCACAGAGCGGTAGCTTGCACGAGGGCGAAGAACGAAGCCGCAGAGCACCGGCCTTCTGCGCGCACCCTAAGGACTGCGAGAGGACCGTGGTGGCCGCTCGCCTGCCTCTTCAATTCCATTCTAGCATCCTTATGGAAGGTTTTCCAGGACAATTTTCCTGAGTTTTGAATTCGTCCTGATGCAGCCCCTCCTGGGAAACTCCTACTCGTCCTCTGAGTCTCCGAGTGCAGAGACCTCGATGGCAACTGCAGAAATGAAGGGCTGCGTTGAGTTGTCGAGAAGCAAGAACATAGCCAGCGCCTTGTGTTTGGGAGTCAGCAGGTGCTGGACTTTTGCGATTGCCTTCACTGTGCACTGAATGCCAGGACGGCATGTGCACGTTAAAACAACGAGCTGGGCAAGAGCAGGAAGGGACCACGGGCATCAGAGAGCATCTGGCATCTTGCCCTGGAAAGAGCAGTGTTTTTGGAGTGTGTAGTAAAATCGTGTTTCTGGACAAGGGAGGCATAAGTGCGCTGCGCTCCTAAGCTATCTCCCTGCGAGACACACTGGCAAAGCTTTTCGTTATCATGCAGTCTAGTGCAGACGCACACTGCGGCTCTCCGGAGCTGTCCGAAGCGAAGCGCCGGTCGCCGGCGTCTTTCGGCTGAAGCAGCGCTTCGGGGCGTACGGCTGCCGCTCCGCTGTTGTGTGCGCGAGGCAGCCGCTTCTCCTGCTCCGTGAGCCGGACAGAGCGGTAGCTTGTACGAGGGCGAAGAACGTTGCCGCAGGGAGACGACATTGTGTGTACAGCCTTGGGACTGCTAGATGACAGTGGCTAAAGCTCCCTGCCTTTTCAATGCACTGCTGGCATGCTTTATTGAAGGCGTTCCGAGACAACTTTCCTGGGTTTTGACTTCGTCCTGATGAAGCCCCTGTTGGGAAATTCGTTTGGGAGTCAGCAGCACCTGGACTTTTGCGATTGCCTTCACTGTGCACTGAATGCCAGGACGGCATGTGCACGTTAAAACAACGAGCTGGGCAAGAGCAGAAAGGGAGCACGGGCATCAGAGAGCATCTGACATCTTGCCCTGGAAAGAGCAGTGTTTTTGGAGAGTGCAGTAAAATCGTGTTTCTGGACAAGGGAGGCATAAGTGCGCTGCGCTCCTAAGGTATCTCCCTGCGAGACACACTGCTAAAGCTTTTCGCTATGATGCAGTCTAGTGCAGACGCACACTACGGCTCTCCGGAGCTGTCCGAAGCGAAGCGCCGGTCGCCGGCGTCTTTCGGCTGAAGCAGCGCTTCGGGGCGTACGGCTGCCGCTCCGCTGTTGTGTGCGCGAGGCAGCCGCTTCTCCTGCTCCGCGAGCCGGACAGAGCGGTAGCTTGTACGAGGGCGAAGAACGAAGCCGCAGAGCACCGGCCTTCTGCGCGCACCCTAAGGACTGCGAGAGGACCGTGGTGGCCGCTCGCCTGCCCCTTCCATTCCATTCTAGCATCCTTAGGGAAGGTGTTCAAGGACAAATTCCCTGAGTTTTGAATTCGTCCTGATGCAGCCCCTCCTGGGAAACAACTGCTCGTCCTCTGAGTCTCCGAGTGCAGAGACCTCGATGGCAACTGCAGAAATGAAGGGCTGCGTTGAGTTGTCGAGAAGCAAGAACATAGCCAGCGCCTTGTGTTTGGGAGTCAGCAGGTGCTGGACTTTTGCGATTGCCTTCACTGTGCACTGAATGCCAGGACGGCATGTGCACGTTAAAACAACGAGCTGGGCAAGAGCAGGAAGGGACCACGGGCATCAGAGAGCATCTGGCATCTTGCCCTGGAAAGAGCAGTGTTTTTGGAGTGTGCAGTAAAATCGTGTTTCTGGACAAGGGAGGCATAAGTGCGCTGCGCTCCTAAGCTATCTCCCTGCGAGACACACTGCCAAAGCTTTTCGTTATCATGCAGTCTAGTGCAGACGCACACTGCGGCTCTCCGGAGCTGTCCGAAGCGAAGCGCCGGTCGCCGGCGTCTTTCGGCTGAAGCAGCGCTTCGGGGCGTACGGCTGCCGCTCCGCTGTTGTGTGCGCGAGGCAGCCGCTTCTCCTGCTCCGTGAGCCGGACAGAGCGGTAGCTTGTACGAGGGCGAAGAACGTTGCCGCAGGGAGACGACATTGTGTGTACAGCCTTGGGACTGCTAGATGACAGTGGCTAAAGCTCCCTGCCTTTTCAATGCACTGCTGGCATGCTTTATTGAAGGCGTTCCGAGACAACTTTCCTGGGTTTTGACTTCGTCCTGATGAAGCCCCTGTTGGGAAATTCGTTTGGGAGTCAGCAGCTGCTGGACTTTTGCGATTGCCTTCACTGTGCACTGAATGCCAGGACGGCATGTGCACGTTAAAACAACGAGCTGGGCAAGAGCAGGAAGAGAGCACGGGAAGCAGAGAGCATCTGGCATCTTGCCCTGGAAAGGGCAGTGTTTTTGGAGAGTGCAGCAAATCCGTGTTTCTGGACAAGGGAGGCATAAGTGCGCTGCGCTCCTAAGCTATCTCCCTGCTAAGACACACTGCCAAAGCTTTTCGCTATGATGCAGTCTAGTGCAGACGCACACTACGGCTCTCGGCTCTCTGTCCGAAGCGAAGCGCCGGTCGCCGGCGTCTTTCGGCTGAAGCAGCGCTTCGGGGCGTACGGCTGTTGTGTGCGCGAGGCAGCCGCTTCTCCTGCTCCGGGAGCCGCACAGAGCGGTAGCTTGCACGAGGGCGAAGAACGAAGCCGCAGAGCACCGGCCTTCTGCGCGCACCCTAAGGACTGCGAGAGGACCGTGGTGGCCGCTCGCCTGCCTCTTCAATTCCATTCTAGCATCCTTATGGAAGGTGTTCCAGGACAATTTTCCTGAGTTTTGAATTCGTCCTGATGCAGCCCCTCCTGGGAAACTCCTACTCGTCCTCTGAGTCTCCGAGTGCAGAGACCTCGATGGCAACTGCAGAAATGAAGGGCTGCGTTGAGTTGTCGAGAAGCAAGAACATAGCCAGCGCCTTGTGTTTGGGAGTCAGCAGGTGCTGGACTTTTGCGATTGCCTTCACTGTGCACTGAATGCCAGGACGGCATGTGCACGTTAAAACAACGAGCTGGGCAAGAGCAGGAAGGGAGCACGGGCATCAGAGAGCATCTGGCATCTTGCCCTGGAAAGAGCAGTGTTTTTGGAGTGTGCAGTAAAATCGTGTTTCTGGACAAGGGAGGCATAAGTGCGCTGCGCTCCTAAGCTATCTCCCTGCGAGACACACTGCCAAAGCTTTTCGTTATCATGCAGTCTAGTGCAGACGCACACTGCGGCTCTCCGGAGCTGTCCGAAGCGAAGCGCCGGTCGCCGGCGTCTTTCGGCTGAAGCAGCGCTTCGGGGCGTACGGCTGCCGCTCCGCTGTTGTGTGCGCGAGGCAGCCGCTTCTCCTGCTCCGTGAGCCGGACAGAGCGGTAGCTTGTACGAGGGCGAAGAACGTTGCCGCAGGGAGACGACATTGTGTGTACAGCCTTGGGACTGCTAGATGACAGTGGCTAAAGCTCCCTGCCTTTTCAATGCACTGCTGGCATGCTTTATTGAAGGCGTTCCGAGACAACTTTCCTGGGTTTTGACTTCGTCCTGATGAAGCCCCTGTTGGGAAATTCGTTTGGGAGTCAGCAGCTGCTGGACTTTTGCGATTGCCTTCACTGTGCACTGAATGCCAGGACGGCATGTGCACGTTAAAACAACGAGCTGGGCAAGAGCAGGAAGGGAGCACGGGCAACAGAGAGCATCTGACATCTTGCCCTGGAAAGAGCAGTGTTTTTGGAGTGTGCAGTAAAATCGTGTTTCTGGACAAGGGAGGCATAAGTGCGCTGCGCTCCTAAGGTATCTCCCTGCGAGACACACTGCTAAAGCTTTTCGCTATGATGCAGTCTAGTGCAGACGCACACTGCGGCTCTCCGGAGCTGTCCGAAGCGAAGCGCCGGTCGCCGGCGTCTTTCGGCTGAAGCAGCGCTTCGGGGCGTACGGCTGCCGCTCCGCTGTTGTGTGCGCGAGGCAGCCGCTTCTCCTGCTCCGCGAGCCGGACAGAGCGGTAGCTTGTACGAGGGCGAAGAACGAAGCCGCAGAGCACCGGCCTTGTGCGCGCACCCTAAGGACTGCGAGAGGACCGTGGTGGCCGCTCGCCTGCCCCTTCCATTCCATTCTAGCATCCTTAGGGAAGGTGTTCAAGGACAAATTCCCTGAGTTTTGAATTCGTCCTGATGCAGCCCCTCCTGGGAAACAACTGCTCGTCGTCTGAGTCTCCGAGTGCAGAGACCTCGATGGCAACTGCAGAAATGAAGGGCTGCGTTGAGTTGTCGAGAAGCAAGAACATAGCCAGCGCCTTGTGTTTGGGAGTCAGCAGCTGCTGGACTTTTGCGATTGCTTTCACTGTGCACTGAATGCCAGGACGGCATGTGCACGTTAAAACAACGAGCTGGGCAAGAGCAGGAAGGGACCACGGGCATCAGAGAGCATCTGGCATCTTGCCCTGGAAAGAGCAGTGTTTTTGGAGTGTGCAGTAAAATCGTGTTTCTGGACAAGGGAGGCATAAGTGCGCTGCGCTCCTAAGCTATCTCCCTGCGAGACACACTGGCAAAGCTTTTCGTTATCATGCAGTCTAGTGCAGACGCACACTGCGGCTCTCCGGAGCTGTCCGAAGCGAAGCGCCGGTCGCCGGCGTCTTTCGGCTGAAGCAGCGCTTCGGGGCGTACGGCTGCCGCTCCGCTGTTGTGTGCGCGAGGCAGCCGCTTCTCCTGCTCCGTGAGCCGGACAGAGCGGTAGCTTGTACGAGGGCGAAGAACGTTGCCGCAGGGAGACGACATTGTGTGTACAGCCTTGGGACTGCTAGATGACAGTGGCTAAAGCTCCCTGCCTTTTCAATGCACTGCTGGCATGCTTTATTGAAGGCGTTCCGAGACAACTTTCCTGGGTTTTGACTTCGTCCTGATGAAGCCCCTGTTGGGAAATTCGTTTGGGAGTCAGCAGCTGCTGGACTTTTGCGATTGCCTTCACTGTGCACTGAATGCCAGGACGGCATGTGTACGTTAAAACAACGAGCTGGGCAAGAGCAGGAAGAGAGCACGGGAAGCAGAGAGCATCTGGCATCTTGCCCTGGAAAGGGCAGTGTTTTTGGAGAGTGCAGCAAATCCGTGTTTCTGGACAAGGGAGGCATAAGTGCGCTGCGCTCCTAAGCTATCTCCCTGCTAAGACACACTGCCAAAGCTTTTCGCTATGATGCAGTCTAGTGCAGACGCACACTACGGCTCTCGGCTCTCTGTCCGAAGCGAAGCGCCGGTCGCCGGCGTCTTTCGGCTGAAGCAGCGCTTCGGAGCGTACGGCTGTTGTGTGCGCGAAGCAGCCGCTTTTCCTGCTCCGGGAGCCGCACAGAGCGGTAGCTTGCACGAGGGCGAAGAACGAAGCCGCAGAGCACCGGCCTTCTGCGCGCACCCTAAGGACTGCGAGAGGACCGTGGTGGCCGCTCGCCTGCCTCTTCAATTCCATTCTAGCATCCTTATGGAAGGTGTTCCAGGACAATTTTCCTGAGTTTTGAATTCGTCCTGATGCAGCCCCTCCTGGGAAACTCCTACTCGTCCTCTGAGTCTCCGAGTGCAGAGACCTCGATGGCAACTGCAGAAATGAAGGGCTGCGTTGAGTTGTCGAGAAGCAAGAACATAGCCAGCGCCTTGTGTTTGGGAGTCAGCAGGTGCTGGACTTTTGCGATTGCCTTCACTGTGCACTGAATGCCAGGACGGCATGTGCACGTTAAAACAACGAGCTGGGCAAGAGCAGGAAGGGAGCACGGGCATCAGAGAGCATCTGGCATCTTGCCCTGGAAAGAGCAGTGTTTTTGGAGTGTGCAGTAAAATCGTGTTTCTGGACAAGGGAGGCATAAGTGCGCTGCGCTCCTAAGCTATCTCCCTGCGAGACACACTGCCAAAGCTTTTCGTTATCATGCAGTCTAGTGCAGACGCACACTGCGGCTCTCCGGAGCTGTCCGAAGCGAAGCGCCGGTCGCCGGCGTCTTTCGGATGAAGCAGCGCTTCGGGGCGTACGGCTGCCGCTCCGCTGTTGTGTGCGCGAGGCAGCCGCTTCTCCTGCTCCGTGAGCCGGACAGAGCGGTAGCTTGTACGAGGGCGAAGAACGTTGCCGCAGGGAGACGACATTGTGTGTACAGCCTTGGGACTGCTAGATGACAGTGGCTAAAGCTCCCTGCCTTTTCAATGCACTGCTGGCATGCTTTATTGAAGGCGTTCCGAGACAACTTTCCTGGGTTTTGACTTCGTCCTGATGAAGCCCCTGTTGGGAAATTCGTTTGGGAGTCAGCAGCACCTGGACTTTTGCGATTGCCTTCACTGTGCACTGAATGCCAGGACGGCATGTGCACGTTAAAACAACGAGCTGGGCAAGAGCAGAAAGGGAGCACGGGCATCAGAGAGCATCTGACATCTTGCCCTGGAAAGAGCAGTGTTTTTGGAGAGTGCAGTAAAATCGTGTTTCTGGACAAGGGAGGCATAAGTGCGCTGCGCTCCTAAGGTATCTCCCTGCGAGACACACTGGCAAAGCTTTTCGTTATCATGCAGTCTAGTGCAGACGCACACTGCGGCTCTCCGGAGCTGTCCGAAGCGAAGCGCCGGTCGCCGGCGTCTTTCGGCTGAAGCAGCGCTTCGGGGCGTACGGCTGCCGCTCCGCTGTTGTGTGCGCGAGGCAGCCGCTTCTCCTGCTCCGCGAGCCGGACAGAGCGGTAGCTTGTACGAGGGCGAAGAACGAAGCCGCAGAGCACCGGCCTTGTGCGCGCACCCTAAGGACTGCGAGAGGACCGTGGTGGCCGCTCGCCTGCCCCTTCCATTCCATTCTAGCATCCTTAGGGAAGGTGTTCAAGGACAAATTCCCTGAGTTTTGAATTCGTCCTGATGCAGCCCCTCCTGGGAAACAACTGCTCGTCGTCTGAGTCTCCGAGTGCAGAGACCTCGATGGCAACTGCAGAAATGAAGGGCTGCGTTGAGTTGTCGAGAAGCAAGAACATAGCCAGCGCCTTGTGTTTGGGAGTCAGCAGCTGCTGGACTTTTGCGATTGCTTTCACTGTGCACTGAATGCCAGGACGGCATGTGCACGTTAAAACAACGAGCTGGGCAAGAGCAGGAAGGGACCACGGGCATCAGAGAGCATCTGGCATCTTGCCCTGGAAAGAGCAGTGTTTTTGGAGTGTGCAGTAAAATCGTGTTTCTGGACAAGGGAGGCATAAGTGCGCTGCGCTCCTAAGCTATCTCCCTGCGAGACACACTGCCAAAGCTTTTCGTTATCATGCAGTCTAGTGCAGACGCACACTGCGGCTCTCCGGAGCTGTCCGAAGCGAAGCGCCGGTCGCCGGCGTCTTTCGGATGAAGCAGCGCTTCGGGGCGTACGGCTGCCGCTCCGCTGTTGTGTGCGCGAGGCAGCCGCTTCTCCTGCTCCGTGAGCCGGACAGAGCGGTAGCTTGTACGAGGGCGAAGAACGTTGCCGCAGGGAGACGACATTGTGTGTACAGCCTTGGGACTGCTAGATGACAGTGGCTAAAGCTCCCTGCCTTTTCAATGCACTGCTGGCATGCTTTATTGAAGGCGTTCCGAGACAACTTTCCTGGGTTTTGACTTCGTCCTGATGAAGCCCCTGTTGGGAAATTCGTTTGGGAGTCAGCAGCTGCTGGACTTTTGCGATTGCCTTCACTGTGCACTGAATGCCAGGACGGCATGTGTACGTTAAAACAACGAGCTGGGCAAGAGCAGGAAGAGAGCACGGGAAGCAGAGAGCATCTGGCATCTTGCCCTGGAAAGGGCAGTGTTTTTGGAGAGTGCAGCAAATCCGTGTTTCTGGACAAGGGAGGCATAAGTGCGCTGCGCTCCTAAGCTATCTCCCTGCTAAGACACACTGCCAAAGCTTTTCGCTATGATGCAGTCTAGTGCAGACGCACACTACGGCTCTCGGCTCTCTGTCCGAAGCGAAGCGCCGGTCGCCGGCGTCTTTCGGCTGAAGCAGCGCTTCGGAGCGTACGGCTGTTGTGTGCGCGAAGCAGCCGCTTTTCCTGCTCCGGGAGCCGCACAGAGCGGTAGCTTGCACGAGGGCGAAGAACGAAGCCGCAGAGCACCGGCCTTCTGCGCGCACCCTAAGGACTGCGAGAGGACCGTGGTGGCCGCTCGCCTGCCTCTTCAATTCCATTCTAGCATCCTTATGGAAGGTGTTCCAGGACAATTTTCCTGAGTTTTGAATTCGTCCTGATGCAGCCCCTCCTGGGAAACTCCTACTCGTCCTCTGAGTCTCCGAGTGCAGAGACCTCGATGGCAACTGCAGAAATGAAGGGCTGCGTTGAGTTGTCGAGAAGCAAGAACATAGCCAGCGCCTTGTGTTTGGGAGTCAGCAGGTGCTGGACTTTTGCGATTGCCTTCACTGTGCACTGAATGCCAGGACGGCATGTGCACGTTAAAACAACGAGCTGGGCAAGAGCAGGAAGGGAGCACGGGCATCAGAGAGCATCTGGCATCTTGCCCTGGAAAGAGCAGTGTTTTTGGAGTGTGCAGTAAAATCGTGTTTCTGGACAAGGGAGGCATAAGTGCGCTGCGCTCCTAAGCTATCTCCCTGCGAGACACACTGCCAAAGCTTTTCGTTATCATGCAGTCTAGTGCAGACGCACACTGCGGCTCTCCGGAGCTGTCCGAAGCGAAGCGCCGGTCGCCGGCGTCTTTCGGCTGAAGCAGCGCTTCGGGGCGTACGGCTGCCGCTCCGCTGTTGTGTGCGCGAGGCAGCCGCTTCTCCTGCTCCGTGAGCCGGACAGAGCGGTAGCTTGTACGAGGGCGAAGAACGTTGCCGCAGGGAGACGACATTGTGTGTACAGCCTTGGGACTGCTAGATGACAGTGGCTAAAGCTCCCTGCCTTTTCAATGCACTGCTGGCATGCTTTATTGAAGGCGTTCCGAGACAACTTTCCTGGGTTTTGACTTCGTCCTGATGAAGCCCCTGTTGGGAAATTCGTTTGGGAGTCAGCAGCACCTGGACTTTTGCGATTGCCTTCACTGTGCACTGAATGCCAGGACGGCATGTGCACGTTAAAACAACGAGCTGGGCAAGAGCAGAAAGGGAGCACGGGCATCAGAGAGCATCTGACATCTTGCCCTGGAAAGAGCAGTGTTTTTGGAGAGTGCAGTAAAATCGTGTTTCTGGACAAGGGAGGCATAAGTGCGCTGCGCTCCTAAGGTATCTCCCTGCGAGACACACTGGCAAAGCTTTTCGTTATCATGCAGTCTAGTGCAGACGCACACTGCGGCTCTCCGGAGCTGTCCGAAGCGAAGCGCCGGTCGCCGGCGTCTTTCGGCTGAAGCAGCGCTTCGGGGCGTACGGCTGCCGCTCCGCTGTTGTGTGCGCGAGGCAGCCGCTTCTCCTGCTCCGCGAGCCGGACAGAGCGGTAGCTTGTACGAGGGCGAAGAACGAAGCCGCAGAGCACCGGCCTTCTGCGCGCACCCTAAGGACTGCGAGAGGACCGTGGTGGCCGCTCGCCTGCCCCTTCCATTCCATTCTAGCATCCTTAGGGAAGGTGTTCAAGGACAAATTCCCTGAGTTTTGAATTCGTCCTGATGCAGCCCCTCCTGGGAAACAACTGCTCGTCGTCTGAGTCTCCGAGTGCAGAGACCTCGATGGCAACTGCAGAAATGAAGGGCTGCGTTGAGTTGTCGAGAAGCAAGAACATAGCCAGCGCCTTGTGTTTGGGAGTCAGCAGCTGCTGGACTTTTGCGATTGCTTTCACTGTGCACTGAATGCCAGGACGGCATGTGCACGTTAAAACAACGAGCTGGGCAAGAGCAGGAAGGGAGCACGGGCATCAGAGAGCATCTGACATCTTGCCCTGGAAAGAGCAGTGTTTTTGGAGTGTGCAGTAAAATCGTGTTTCTGGACAAGGGAGGCATAAGTGCGCTGCGCTCCTAAGCTATCTCCCTGCGAGACACACTGGCAAAGCTTTTCGTTATCATGCAGTCTAGTGCAGACGCACACTGCGGCTCTCCGGAGCTGTCCGAAGCGAAGCGCCGGTCGCCGGCGTCTTTCGGCTGAAGCAGCGCTTCGGGGCGTACGGCTGCCGCTCCGCTGTTGTGTGCGCGAGGCAGCCGCTTCTCCTGCTCCGTGAGCCGGACAGAGCGGTAGCTTGTACGAGGGCGAAGAACGAAGCCGCAGGGAGACGACATTGTGTGTACAGCCTTGGGACTGCTAGATGACAGTGGCTAAAGCTCCCTGCCTTTTCAATGCACTGCTGGCATGCTTTATTGAAGGCGTTCCGAGACAACTTTCCTGGGTTTTGACTTCGTCCTGATGAAGCCCCTGTTGGGAAATTCGTTTGGGAGTCAGCAGCTGCTGGACTTTTGCGATTGCCTTCACTGTGCACTGAATGCCAGGACGGCATGTGTACGTTAAAACAACGAGCTGGGCAAGAGCAGGAAGAGAGCACGGGAAGCAGAGAGCATCTGGCATCTTGCCCTGGAAAGGGCAGTGTTTTTGGAGAGTGCAGCAAATCCGTGTTTCTGGACAAGGGAGGCATAAGTGCGCTGCGCTCCTAAGCTATCTCCCTGCTAAGACACACTGCCAAAGCTTTTCGCTATGATGCAGTCTAGTGCAGACGCACACTACGGCTCTCGGCTCTCTGTCCGAAGCGAAGCGCCGGTCGCCGGCGTCTTTCGGCTGAAGCAGCGCTTCGGGGCGTACGGCTGTTGTGTGCGCGAGGCAGCCGCTTTTCCTGCTCCGGGAGCCGCACAGAGCGGTAGCTTGCACGAGGGCGAAGAACGAAGCCGCAGAGCACCGGCCTTCTGCGCGCACCCTAAGGACTGCGAGAGGACCGTGGTGGCCGCTCGCCTGCCTCTTCAATTCCATTCTAGCATCCTTATGGAAGGTGTTCCAGGACAATTTTCCTGAGTTTTGAATTCGTCCTGATGCAGCCCCTCCTGGGAAACTCCTACTCGTCCTCTGAGTCTCCGAGTGCAGAGACCTCGATGGCAACTGCAGAAATGAAGGGCTGCGTTGAGTTGTCGAGAAGCAAGAACATAGCCAGCGCCTTGTGTTTGGGAGTCAGCAGCTGCTGGACTTTTGCGATTGCCTTCACTGTGCACTGAATGCCAGGACGGCATGTGCACGTTAAAACAACGAGCTGGGCAAGAGCAGGAAGGGAGCACGGGCATCAGAGAGCATCTGACATCTTGCCCTGGAAAGAGCAGTGTTTTTGGAGTGTGCAGTAAAATCGTGTTTCTGGACAAGGGAGGCATAAGTGCGCTGCGCTCCTAAGCTATCTCCCTGCGAGACACACTGGCAAAGCTTTTCGTTATCATGCAGTCTAGTGCAGACGCACACTGCGGCTCTCCGGAGCTGTCCGAAGCGAAGCTCCGGTCGCCGGCGTCTTTCGGCTGAAGCAGCGCTTCGGGGCGTACGGCTGCCGCTCCGCTGTTGTGTGCGCGAGGCAGCCGCTTCTCCTGCTCCGTGAGCCGGACAGAGCGGTAGCTTGTACGAGGGCGAAGAACGTTGCCGCAGGGAGACGACATTGTGTGTACAGCCTTGGGACTGCTAGATGACAGTGGCTAAAGCTCCCTGCCTTTTCAATGCACTGCTGGCATGCTTTATTGAAGGCGTTCCGAGACAACTTTCCTGGGTTTTGACTTCGTCCTGATGAAGCCCCTGTTGGGAAATTCGTTTGGGAGTCAGCAGCTGCTGGACTTTTGCGATTGCCTTCACTGTGCACTGAATGCCAGGACGGCATGTGTACGTTAAAACAACGAGCTGGGCAAGAGCAGGAAGAGAGCACGGGAAGCAGAGAGCATCTGGCATCTTGCCCTGGAAAGGGCAGTGTTTTTGGAGAGTGCAGCAAATCCGTGTTTCTGGACAAGGGAGGCATAAGTGCGCTGCGCTCCTAAGCTATCTCCCTGCTAAGACACACTGCCAAAGCTTTTCGCTATGATGCAGTCTAGTGCAGACGCACACTACGGCTCTCGGCTCTCTGTCCGAAGCGAAGCGCCGGTCGCCGGCGTCTTTCGGCTGAAGCAGCGCTTCGGAGCGTACGGCTGTTGTGTGCGCGAAGCAGCCGCTTTTCCTGCTCCGCGAGCCGCACAGAGCGGTAGCTTGCACGAGGGCGAAGAACGAAGCCGCAGAGCACCGGCCTTCTGCGCGCACCCTAAGGACTGCGAGAGGACCGTGGTGGCCGCTCGCCTGCCTCTTCAATTCCATTCTAGCATCCTTATGGAAGGTGTTCCAGGACAATTTTCCTGAGTTTTGAATTCGTCCTGATGCAGCCCCTCCTGGGAAACTCCTACTCGTCGTCTGAGTCTCCGAGTGCAGAGACCTCGATGGCAACTGCAGAAATGAAGGGCTGCGTTGAGTTGTCGAGAAGCAAGAACATAGCCAGCGCCTTGTGTTTGGGAGTCAGCAGGTGCTGGACTTTTGCGATTGCCTTCACTGTGCACTGAATGCCAGGACGGCATGTGCACGTTAAAACAACGAGCTGGGCAAGAGCAGGAAGGGACCACGGGCATCAGAGAGCATCTGGCATCTTGCCCTGGAAAGAGCAGTGTTTTTGGAGTGTGCAGTAAAATCGTGTTTCTGGACAAGGGAGGCATAAGTGCGCTGCGCTCCTAAGCTATCTCCCTGCGAGACACACTGGCAAAGCTTTTCGTTATCATGCAGTCTAGTGCAGACGCACACTGCGGCTCTCCGGAGCTGTCCGAAGCGAAGCGCCGGTCGCCGGCGTCTTTCGGCTGAAGCAGCGCTTCGGGGCGTACGGCTGCCGCTCCGCTGTTGTGTGCGCGAGGCAGCCGCTTCTCCTGCTCCGTGAGCCGGACAGAGCGGTAGCTTGTACGAGGGCGAAGAACGTTGCCGCAGGGAGACGACATTGTGTGTACAGCCTTGGGACTGCTAGATGACAGTGGCTAAAGCTCCCTGCCTTTTCAATGCACTGCTGGCATGCTTTATTGAAGGCGTTCCGAGACAACTTTCCTGGGTTTTGACTTCGTCCTGATGAAGCCCCTGTTGGGAAATTCGTTTGGGAGTCAGCAGCACCTGGACTTTTGCGATTGCCTTCACTGTGCACTGAATGCCAGGACGGCATGTGCACGTTAAAACAACGAGCTGGGCAAGAGCAGAAAGGGAGCACGGGCATCAGAGAGCATCTGACATCTTGCCCTGGAAAGAGCAGTGTTTTTGGAGAGTGCAGTAAAATCGTGTTTCTGGACAAGGGAGGCATAAGTGCGCTGCGCTCCTAAGGTATCTCCCTGCGAGACACACTGGCAAAGCTTTTCGCTATGATGCAGTCTAGTGCAGACGCACACTGCGGCTCTCCGGAGCTGTCCGAAGCGAAGCGCCGGTCGCCGGCGTCTTTCGGCTGAAGCAGCGCTTCGGGGCGTACGGCTGCCGCTCCGCTGTTGTGTGCGCGAGGCAGCCGCTTCTCCTGCTCCGCGAGCCGGACAGAGCGGTAGCTTGTACGAGGGCGAAGAACGAAGCCGCAGAGCACCGGCCTTGTGCGCGCACCCTAAGGACTGCGAGAGGACCGTGGTGGCCGCTCGCCTGCCCCTTCCATTCCATTCTAGCATCCTTAGGGAAGGTGTTCAAGGACAAATTCCCTGAGTTTTGAATTCGTCCTGATGCAGCCCCTCCTGGGAAACAACTGCTCGTCCTCTGAGTCTCCGAGTGCAGAGACCTCGATGGCAACTGCAGAAATGAAGGGCTGCGTTGAGTTGTCGAGAAGCAAGAACATAGCCAGCGCCTTGTGTTTGGGAGTCAGCAGGTGCTGGACTTTTGCGATTGCTTTCACTGTGCACTGAATGCCAGGACGGCATGTGCACGTTAAAACAACGAGCTGGGCAAGAGCAGGAAGGGACCACGGGCATCAGAGAGCATCTGGCATCTTGCCCTGGAAAGAGCAGTGTTTTTGGAGTGTGCAGTAAAATCGTGTTTCTGGACAAGGGAGGCATAAGTGCGCTGCGCTCCTAAGCTATCTCCCTGCGAGACACACTGCCAAAGCTTTTCGTTATCATGCAGTCTAGTGCAGACGCACACTGCGGCTCTCCGGAGCTGTCCGAAGCGAAGCGCCGGTCGCCGGCGTCTTTCGGCTGAAGCAGCGCTTCGGGGCGTACGGCTGCCGCTCCGCTGTTGTGTGCGCGAGGCAGCCGCTTCTCCTGCTCCGTGAGCCGGACAGAGCGGTAGCTTGTACGAGGGCGAAGAACGAAGCCGCAGGGAGACGACATTGTGTGTACAGCCTTGGGACTGCTAGATGACAGTGGCTAAAGCTCCCTGCCTTTTCAATGCACTGCTGGCATGCTTTATTGAAGGCGTTCCGAGACAACTTTCCTGGGTTTTGACTTCGTCCTGATGAAGCCCCTGTTGGGAAATTCGTTTGGGAGTCAGCAGCTGCTGGACTTTTGCGATTGCCTTCACTGTGCACTGAATGCCAGGACGGCATGTGTACGTTAAAACAACGAGCTGGGCAAGAGCAGGAAGAGAGCACGGGAAGCAGAGAGCATCTGGCATCTTGCCCTGGAAAGGGCAGTGTTTTTGGAGAGTGCAGCAAATCCGTGTTTCTGGACAAGGGAGGCATAAGTGCGCTGCGCTCCTAAGCTATCTCCCTGCTAAGACACACTGCCAAAGCTTTTCGCTATGATGCAGTCTAGTGCAGACGCACACTACGGCTCTCGGCTCTCTGTCCGAAGCGAAGCGCCGGTCGCCGGCGTCTTTCGGCTGAAGCAGCGCTTCGGAGCGTACGGCTGTTGTGTGCGCGAAGCAGCCGCTTTTCCTGCTCCGGGAGCCGCACAGAGCGGTAGCTTGCACGAGGGCGAAGAACGAAGCCGCAGAGCACCGGCCTTCTGCGCGCACCCTAAGGACTGCGAGAGGACCGTGGTGGCCGCTCGCCTGCCTCTTCAATTCCATTCTAGCATCCTTATGGAAGGTGTTCCAGGACAATTTTCCTGAGTTTTGAATTCGTCCTGATGCAGCCCCTCCTGGGAAACTCCTACTCGTCCTCTGAGTCTCCGAGTGCAGAGACCTCGATGGCAACTGCAGAAATGAAGGGCTGCGTTGAGTTGTCGAGAAGCAAGAACATAGCCAGCACCTTGTGTTTGGGAGTCAGCAGCTGCTGGACTTTTGCGATTGCTTTCACTGTGCACTGAATGCCAGGACGGCATGTGCACGTTAAAACAACGAGCTGGGCAAGAGCAGGAAGGGAGCACGGGCATCAGAGAGCATCTGACATCTTGCCCTGGAAAGAGCAGTGTTTTTGGAGTGTGCAGTAAAATCGTGTTTCTGGACAAGGGAGGCATAAGTGCGCTGCGCTCCTAAGCTATCTCCCTGCGAGACACACTGGCAAAGCTTTTCGTTATCATGCAGTCTAGTGCAGACGCACACTGCGGCTCTCCGGAGCTGTCCGAAGCGAAGCGCCGGTCGCCGGCGTCTTTCGGCTGAAGCAGCGCTTCGGGGCGTACGGCTGCCGCTCCGCTGTTGTGTGCGCGAGGCAGCCGCTTCTCCTGCTCCGTGAGCCGGACAGAGCGGTAGCTTGTACGAGGGCGAAGAACGAAGCCGCAGGGAGACGACATTGTGTGTACAGCCTTGGGACTGCTAGATGACAGTGGCTAAAGCTCCCTGCCTTTTCAATGCACTGCTGGCATGCTTTATTGAAGGCGTTCCGAGACAACTTTCCTGGGTTTTGACTTCGTCCTGATGAAGCCCCTGTTGGGAAATTCGTTTGGGAGTCAGCAGCTGCTGGACTTTTGCGATTGCCTTCACTGTGCACTGAATGCCAGGACGGCATGTGTACGTTAAAACAACGAGCTGGGCAAGAGCAGGAAGAGAGCACGGGAAGCAGAGAGCATCTGGCATCTTGCCCTGGAAAGGGCAGTGTTTTTGGAGAGTGCAGCAAATCCGTGTTTCTGGACAAGGGAGGCATAAGTGCGCTGCGCTCCTAAGCTATCTCCCTGCTAAGACACACTGCCAAAGCTTTTCGCTATGATGCAGTCTAGTGCAGACGCACACTACGGCTCTCGGCTCTCTGTCCGAAGCGAAGCGCCGGTCGCCGGCGTCTTTCGGCTGAAGCAGCGCTTCGGGGCGTACGGCTGTTGTGTGCGCGAGGCAGCCGCTTTTCCTGCTCCGGGAGCCGCACAGAGCGGTAGCTTGCACGAGGGCGAAGAACGAAGCCGCAGAGCACCGGCCTTCTGCGCGCACCCTAAGGACTGCGAGAGGACCGTGGTGGCCGCTCGCCTGCCTCTTCAATTCCATTCTAGCATCCTTATGGAAGGTGTTCCAGGACAATTTTCCTGAGTTTTGAATTCGTCCTGATGCAGCCCCTCCTGGGAAACTCCTACTCGTCCTCTGAGTCTCCGAGTGCAGAGACCTCGATGGCAACTGCAGAAATGAAGGGCTGCGTTGAGTTGTCGAGAAGCAAGAACATAGCCAGCACCTTGTGTTTGGGAGTCAGCAGCTGCTGGACTTTTGCGATTGCTTTCACTGTGCACTGAATGCCAGGACGGCATGTGCACGTTAAAACAACGAGCTGGGCAAGAGCAGGAAGGGAGCACGGGCATCAGAGAGCATCTGACATCTTGCCCTGGAAAGAGCAGTGTTTTTGGAGTGTGCAGTAAAATCGTGTTTCTGGACAAGGGAGGCATAAGTGCGCTGCGCTCCTAAGCTATCTCCCTGCGAGACACACTGGCAAAGCTTTTCGTTATCATGCAGTCTAGTGCAGACGCACACTGCGGCTCTCCGGAGCTGTCCGAAGCGAAGCTCCGGTCGCCGGCGTCTTTCGGCTGAAGCAGCGCTTCGGGGCGTACGGCTGCCGCTCCGCTGTTGTGTGCGCGAGGCAGCCGCTTCTCCTGCTCCGTGAGCCGGACAGAGCGGTAGCTTGTACGAGGGCGAAGAACGAAGCCGCAGGGAGACGACATTGTGTGTACAGCCTTGGGACTGCTAGATGACAGTGGCTAAAGCTCCCTGCCTTTTCAATGCACTGCTGGCATGCTTTATTGAAGGCGTTCCGAGACAACTTTCCTGGGTTTTGACTTCGTCCTGATGAAGCCCCTGTTGGGAAATTCGTTTGGGAGTCAGCAGCTGCTGGACTTTTGCGATTGCCTTCACTGTGCACTGAATGCCAGGACGGCATGTGTACGTTAAAACAACGAGCTGGGCAAGAGCAGGAAGAGAGCACGGGAAGCAGAGAGCATCTGGCATCTTGCCCTGGAAAGGGCAGTGTTTTTGGAGAGTGCAGCAAATCCGTGTTTCTGGACAAGGGTGGCATAAGTGCGCTGCGCTCCTAAGCTATCTCCCTGCTAAGACACACTGCCAAAGCTTTTCGCTATGATGCAGTCTAGTGCAGACGCACACTACGGCTCTCGGCTCTCTGTCCGAAGCGAAGCGCCGGTCGCCGGCGTCTTTCGGCTGAAGCAGCGCTTCGGAGCGTACGGCTGTTGTGTGCGCGAAGCAGCCGCTTTTCCTGCTCCGGGAGCCGCACAGAGCGGTAGCTTGCACGAGGGCGAAGAACGAAGCCGCAGAGCACCGGCCTTCTGCGCGCACCCTAAGGACTGCGAGAGGACCGTGGTGGCCGCTCGCCTGCCTCTTCAATTCCATTCTAGCATCCTTATGGAAGGTTTTCCAGGACAATTTTCCTGAGTTTTGAATTCGTCCTGATACAGCCCCTCCTGGGAAACTCCTACTCGTCCTCTGAGTCTCCGAGTGCAGAGACCTCGATGGCAACTGCAGAAATGAAGGGCTGCGTTGAGTTGTCGAGAAGCAAGAACATAGCCAGCGCCTTGTGTTTGGGAGTCAGCAGGTGCTGGACTTTTGCGATTGCCTTCACTGTGCACTGAATGCCAGGACGGCATGTGCACGTTAAAACAACGAGCTGGGCAAGAGCAGGAAGGGACCACGGGCATCAGAGAGCATCTGGCATCTTGCCCTGGAAAGAGCAGTGTTTTTGGAGTGTGCAGTAAAATCGTGTTTCTGGACAAGGGAGGCATAAGTGCGCTGCGCTCCTAAGCTATCTCCCTGCGAGACACACTGGCAAAGCTTTTCGTTATCATGCAGTCTAGTGCAGACGCACACTGCGGCTCTCCGGAGCTGTCCGAAGCGAAGCGCCGGTCGCCGGCGTCTTTCGGCTGAAGCAGCGCTTCGGGGCGTACGGCTGCCGCTCCGCTGTTGTGTGCGCGAGGCAGCCGCTTCTCCTGCTCCGTGAGCCGGACAGAGCGGTAGCTTGTACGAGGGCGAAGAACGTTGCCGCAGGGAGACGACATTGTGTGTACAGCCTTGGGACTGCTAGATGACAGTGGCTAAAGCTCCCTGCCTTTTCAATGCACTGCTGGCATGCTTTATTGAAGGCGTTCCGAGACAACTTTCCTGGGTTTTGACTTCGTCCTGATGAAGCCCCTGTTGGGAAATTCGTTTGGGAGTCAGCAGCACCTGGACTTTTGCGATTGCCTTCACTGTGCACTGAATGCCAGGACGGCATGTGCACGTTAAAACAACGAGCTGGGCAAGAGCAGAAAGGGAGCACGGGCATCAGAGAGCATCTGACATCTTGCCCTGGAAAGAGCAGTGTTTTTGGAGAGTGCAGTAAAATCGTGTTTCTGGACAAGGGAGGCATAAGTGCGCTGCGCTCCTAAGGTATCTCCCTGCGAGACACACTGCTAAAGCTTTTCGCTATGATGCAGTCTAGTGCAGACGCACACTACGGCTCTCCGGAGCTGTCCGAAGCGAAGCGCCGGTCGCCGGCGTCTTTCGGCTGAAGCAGCGCTTCGGGGCGTACGGCTGCCGCTCCGCTGTTGTGTGCGCGAGGCAGCCGCTTCTCCTGCTCCGCGAGCCGGACAGAGCGGTAGCTTGTACGAGGGCGAAGAACGAAGCCGCAGAGCACCGGCCTTCTGCGCGCACCCTAAGGACTGCGAGAGGACCGTGGTGGCCGCTCGCCTGCCCCTTCCATTCCATTCTAGCATCCTTAGGGAAGGTGTTCAAGGACAAATTCCCTGAGTTTTGAATTCGTCCTGATGCAGCCCCTCCTGGGAAACAACTGCTCGTCCTCTGAGTCTCCGAGTGCAGAGACCTCGATGGCAACTGCAGAAATGAAGGGCTGCGTTGAGTTGTCGAGAAGCAAGAACATAGCCAGCGCCTTGTGTTTGGGAGTCAGCAGGTGCTGGACTTTTGCGATTGCTTTCACTGTGCACTGAATGCCAGGACGGCATGTGCACGTTAAAACAACGAGCTGGGCAAGAGCAGGAAGGGAGCACGGGCATCAGAGAGCATCTGACATCTTGCCCTGGAAAGAGCAGTGTTTTTGGAGTGTGCAGTAAAATCGTGTTTCTGGACAAGGGAGGCATAAGTGCGCTGCGCTCCTAAGCTATCTCCCTGCGAGACACACTGGCAAAGCTTTTCGTTATCATGCAGTCTAGTGCAGACGCACACTGCGGCTCTCCGGAGCTGTCCGAAGCGAAGCGCCGGTCGCCGGCGTCTTTCGGCTGAAGCAGCGCTTCGGGGCGTACGGCTGCCGCTCCGCTGTTGTGTGCGCGAGGCAGCCGCTTCTCCTGCTCCGTGAGCCGGACAGAGCGGTAGCTTGTACGAGGGCGAAGAACGAAGCCGCAGGGAGACGACATTGTGTGTACAGCCTTGGGACTGCTAGATGACAGTGGCTAAAGCTCCCTGCCTTTTCAATGCACTGCTGGCATGCTTTATTGAAGGCGTTCCGAGACAACTTTCCTGGGTTTTGACTTCGTCCTGATGAAGCCCCTGTTGGGAAATTCGTTTGGGAGTCAGCAGCTGCTGGACTTTTGCGATTGCCTTCACTGTGCACTGAATGCCAGGACGGCATGTGTACGTTAAAACAACGAGCTGGGCAAGAGCAGGAAGAGAGCACGGGAAGCAGAGAGCATCTGGCATCTTGCCCTGGAAAGGGCAGTGTTTTTGGAGAGTGCAGCAAATCCGTGTTTCTGGACAAGGGAGGCATAAGTGCGCTGCGCTCCTAAGCTATCTCCCTGCTAAGACACACTGCCAAAGCTTTTCGCTATGATGCAGTCTAGTGCAGACGCACACTACGGCTCTCGGCTCTCTGTCCGAAGCGAAGCGCCGGTCGCCGGCGTCTTTCGGCTGAAGCAGCGCTTCGGAGCGTACGGCTGTTGTGTGCGCGAAGCAGCCGCTTTTCCTGCTCCGCGAGCCGCACAGAGCGGTAGCTTGCACGAGGGCGAAGAACGAAGCCGCAGAGCACCGGCCTTCTGCGCGCACCCTAAGGACTGCGAGAGGACCGTGGTGGCCGCTCGCCTGCCTCTTCAATTCCATTCTAGCATCCTTATGGAAGGTGTTCCAGGACAATTTTCCTGAGTTTTGAATTCGTCCTGATGCAGCCCCTCCTGGGAAACTCCTACTCGTCGTCTGAGTCTCCGAGTGCAGAGACCTCGATGGCAACTGCAGAAATGAAGGGCTGCGTTGAGTTGTCGAGAAGCAAGAACATAGCCAGCGCCTTGTGTTTGGGAGTCAGCAGGTGCTGGACTTTTGCGATTGCCTTCACTGTGCACTGAATGCCAGGACGGCATGTGCACGTTAAAACAACGAGCTGGGCAAGAGCAGGAAGGGACCACGGGCATCAGAGAGCATCTGGCATCTTGCCCTGGAAAGAGCAGTGTTTTTGGAGTGTGCAGTAAAATCGTGTTTCTGGACAAGGGAGGCATAAGTGCGCTGCGCTCCTAAGCTATCTCCCTGCGAGACACACTGGCAAAGCTTTTCGTTATCATGCAGTCTAGTGCAGACGCACACTGCGGCTCTCCGGAGCTGTCCGAAGCGAAGCGCCGGTCGCCGGCGTCTTTCGGCTGAAGCAGCGCTTCGGGGCGTACGGCTGCCGCTCCGCTGTTGTGTGCGCGAGGCAGCCGCTTCTCCTGCTCCGTGAGCCGGACAGAGCGGTAGCTTGTACGAGGGCGAAGAACGTTGCCGCAGGGAGACGACATTGTGTGTACAGCCTTGGGACTGCTAGATGACAGTGGCTAAAGCTCCCTGCCTTTTCAATGCACTGCTGGCATGCTTTATTGAAGGCGTTCCGAGACAACTTTCCTGGGTTTTGACTTCGTCCTGATGAAGCCCCTGTTGGGAAATTCGTTTGGGAGTCAGCAGCACCTGGACTTTTGCGATTGCCTTCACTGTGCACTGAATGCCAGGACGGCATGTGCACGTTAAAACAACGAGCTGGGCAAGAGCAGAAAGGGAGCACGGGCATCAGAGAGCATCTGACATCTTGCCCTGGAAAGAGCAGTGTTTTTGGAGAGTGCAGTAAAATCGTGTTTCTGGACAAGGGAGGCATAAGTGCGCTGCGCTCCTAAGGTATCTCCCTGCGAGACACACTGGCAAAGCTTTTCGCTATGATGCAGTCTAGTGCAGACGCACACTGCGGCTCTCCGGAGCTGTCCGAAGCGAAGCGCCGGTCGCCGGCGTCTTTCGGCTGAAGCAGCGCTTCGGGGCGTACGGCTGCCGCTCCGCTGTTGTGTGCGCGAGGCAGCCGCTTCTCCTGCTCCGCGAGCCGGACAGAGCGGTAGCTTGTACGAGGGCGAAGAACGAAGCCGCAGAGCACCGGCCTTGTGCGCGCACCCTAAGGACTGCGAGAGGACCGTGGTGGCCGCTCGCCTGCCCCTTCCATTCCATTCTAGCATCCTTAGGGAAGGTGTTCAAGGACAAATTCCCTGAGTTTTGAATTCGTCCTGATGCAGCCCCTCCTGGGAAACAACTGCTCGTCCTCTGAGTCTCCGAGTGCAGAGACCTCGATGGCAACTGCAGAAATGAAGGGCTGCGTTGAGTTGTCGAGAAGCAAGAACATAGCCAGCGCCTTGTGTTTGGGAGTCAGCAGCTGCTGGACTTTTGCGATTGCTTTCACTGTGCACTGAATGCCAGGACGGCATGTGCACGTTAAAACAACGAGCTGGGCAAGAGCAGGAAGGGACCACGGGCATCAGAGAGCATCTGGCATCTTGCCCTGGAAAGAGCAGTGTTTTTGGAGTGTGCAGTAAAATCGTGTTTCTGGACAAGGGAGGCATAAGTGCGCTGCGCTCCTAAGCTATCTCCCTGCGAGACACACTGGCAAAGCTTTTCGTTATCATGCAGTCTAGTGCAGACGCACACTGCGGCTCTCCGGAGCTGTCCGAAGCGAAGCGCCGGTCGCCGGCGTCTTTCGGCTGAAGCAGCGCTTCGGGGCGTACGGCTGCCGCTCCGCTGTTGTGTGCGCGAGGCAGCCGCTTCTCCTGCTCCGTGAGCCGGACAGAGCGGTAGCTTGTACGAGGGCGAAGAACGAAGCCGCAGGGAGACGACATTGTGTGTACAGCCTTGGGACTGCTAGATGACAGTGGCTAAAGCTCCCTGCCTTTTCAATGCACTGCTGGCATGCTTTATTGAAGGCGTTCCGAGACAACTTTCCTGGGTTTTGACTTCGTCCTGATGAAGCCCCTGTTGGGAAATTCGTTTGGGAGTCAGCAGCTGCTGGACTTTTGCGATTGCCTTCACTGTGCACTGAATGCCAGGACGGCATGTGTACGTTAAAACAACGAGCTGGGCAAGAGCAGGAAGAGAGCACGGGAAGCAGAGAGCATCTGGCATCTTGCCCTGGAAAGGGCAGTGTTTTTGGAGAGTGCAGCAAATCCGTGTTTCTGGACAAGGGAGGCATAAGTGCGCTGCGCTCCTAAGCTATCTCCCTGCTAAGACACACTGCCAAAGCTTTTCGCTATGATGCAGTCTAGTGCAGACGCACACTACGGCTCTCGGCTCTCTGTCCGAAGCGAAGCGCCGGTCGCCGGCGTCTTTCGGCTGAAGCAGCGCTTCGGAGCGTACGGCTGTTGTGTGCGCGAAGCAGCCGCTTTTCCTGCTCCGCGAGCCGCACAGAGCGGTAGCTTGCACGAGGGCGAAGAACGAAGCCGCAGAGCACCGGCCTTCTGCGCGCACCCTAAGGACTGCGAGAGGACCGTGGTGGCCGCTCGCCTGCCTCTTCAATTCCATTCTAGCATCCTTATGGAAGGTGTTCCAGGACAATTTTCCTGAGTTTTGAATTCGTCCTGAAGCAGCCCCTCCTGGGAATCTCCTACTCGTCCTCTGAGTCTCCGAGTGCAGAGACCTCGATGGCAACTGCAGAAATGAAGGGCTGCGTTGAGTTGTCGAGAAGCAAGAACATAGCCAGCGCCTTGTGTTTGGGAGTCAGCAGGTGCTGGACTTTTGCGATTGCCTTCACTGTGCACTGAATGCCAGGACGGCATGTGCACGTTAAAACAACGAGCTGGGCAAGAGCAGGAAGGGAGCACGGGCATCAGAGAGCATCTGACATCTTGCCCTGGAAAGAGCAGTGTTTTTGGAGTGTGCAGTAAAATCGTGTTTCTGGACAAGGGAGGCATAAGTGCGCTGCGCTCCTAAGCTATCTCCCTGCGAGACACACTGGCAAAGCTTTTCGTTATCATGCAGTCTAGTGCAGACGCACACTGCGGCTCTCCGGAGCTGTCCGAAGCGAAGCGCCGGTCGCCGGCGTCTTTCGGCTGAAGCAGCGCTTCGGGGCGTACGGCTGCCGCTCCGCTGTTGTGTGCGCGAGGCAGCCGCTTCTCCTGCTCCGTGAGCCGGACAGAGCGGTAGCTTGTACGAGGGCGAAGAACGTTGCCGCAGGGAGACGACATTGTGTGTACAGCCTTGGGACTGCTAGATGACAGTGGCTAAAGCTCCCTGCCTTTTCAATGCACTGCTGGCATGCTTTATTGAAGGCGTTCCGAGACAACTTTCCTGGGTTTTGACTTCGTCCTGATGAAGCCCCTGTTGGGAAATTCGTTTGGGAGTCAGCAGCTGCTGGACTTTTGCGATTGCCTTCACTGTGCACTGAATGCCAGGACGGCATGTGCACGTTAAAACAACGAGCTGGGCAAGAGCAGAAAGGGAGCACGGGCATCAGAGAGCATCTGACATCTTGCCCTGGAAAGAGCAGTGTTTTTGGAGAGTGCAGTAAAATCGTGTTTCTGGACAAGGGAGGCATAAGTGCGCTGCGCTCCTAAGCTATCTCCCTGCGAGACACACTGCTAAAGCTTTTCGCTATGATGCAGTCTAGTGCAGACGCACACTGCGGCTCTCCGGAGCTGTCCGAAGCGAAGCGCCGGTCGCCGGCGTCTTTCGGCTGAAGCAGCGCTTCGGGGCGTACGGCTGCCGCTCCGCTGTTGTGTGCGCGAGGCAGCCGCTTCTCCTGCTCCGCGAGCCGGACAGAGCGGTAGCTTGTACGAGGGCGAAGAACGAAGCCGCAGAGCACCGGCCTTCTGCGCGCACCCTAAGGACTGCGAGAGGACCGTGGTGGCCGCTCGCCTGCCCCTTCCATTCCATTCTAGCATCCTTAGGGAAGGTGTTCAAGGACAAATTCCCTGAGTTTTGAATTCGTCCTGATGCAGCCCCTCCTGGGAAACAACTGCTCGTCCTCTGAGTCTCCGAGTGCAGAGACCTCGATGGCAACTGCAGAAATGAAGGGCTGCGTTGAGTTGTCGAGAAGCAAGAACATAGCCAGCGCCTTGTGTTTGGGAGTCAGCAGGTGCTGGACTTTTGCGATTGCTTTCACTGTGCACTGAATGCCAGGACGGCATGTGCACGTTAAAACAACGAGCTGGGCAAGAGCAGAAAGGGAGCACGGGCATCAGAGAGCATCTGACATCTTGCCCTGGAAAGAGCAGTGTTTTTGGAGTGTGCAGTAAAATCGTGTTTCTGGACAAGGGAGGCATAAGTGCGCTGCGCTCCTAAGGTATCTCCCTGCGAGACACACTGGCAAAGCTTTTCGTTATCATGCAGTCTAGTGCAGACGCACACTGCGGCTCTCCGGAGCTGTCCGAAGCGAAGCGCCGGTCGCCGGCGTCTTTCGGCTGAAGCAGCGCTTCGGGGCGTACGGCTGCCGCTCCGCTGTTGTGTGCGCGAGGCAGCCGCTTTTCCTGCTCCGTGAGCCGGACAGAGCGGTAGCTTGTACGAGGGCGAAGAACGAAGCCGCAGGGAGACGACATTGTGTGTACAGCCTTGGGACTGCTAGATGACAGTGGCTAAAGCTCCCTGCCTTTTCAATGCACTGCTGGCATGCTTTATTGAAGGCGTTCCGAGACAACTTTCCTGGGTTTTGACTTCGTCCTGATGAAGCCCCTCTTGGGAAATTCGTTTGGGAGTCAGCAGCTGCTGGACTTTTGCGATTGCCTTCACTGTGCACTGAATGCCAGGACGGCATGTGTACGTTAAAACAACGAGCTGGGCAAGAGCAGGAAGAGAGCACGGGAAGCAGAGAGCATCTGGCATCTTGCCCTGGAAAGGGCAGTGTTTTTGGAGAGTGCAGCAAATCCGTGTTTCTGGACAAGGGAGGCATAAGTGCGCTGCGCTCCTAAGCTATCTCCCTGCTAAGACACACTGCCAAAGCTTTTCGCTATGATGCAGTCTAGTGCAGACGCACACTACGGCTCTCGGCTCTCTGTCCGAAGCGAAGCGCCGGTCGCCGGCGTCTTTCGGCTGAAGCAGCGCTTCGGAGCGTACGGCTGTTGTGTGCGCGAAGCAGCCGCTTTTCCTGCTCCGCGAGCCGCACAGAGCGGTAGCTTGCACGAGGGCGAAGAACGAAGCCGCAGAGCACCGGCCTTCTGCGCGCACCCTAAGGACTGCGAGAGGACCGTGGTGGCCGCTCGCCTGCCCCTTCCATTCCATTCTAGCATCCTTATGGAAGGTGTTCCAGGACAATTTTCCTGAGTTTTGAATTCGTCCTGAAGCAGCCCCTCCTGGGAAACTCCTACTCGTCCTCTGAGTCTCCGAGTGCAGAGACCTCGATGGCAACTGCAGAAATGAAGGGCTGCGTTGAGTTGTCGAGAAGCAAGAACATAGCCAGCGCCTTGTGTTTGGGAGTCAGCAGCTGCTGGACTTTTGCGATTGCTTTCACTGTGCACTGAATGCCAGGACGGCATGTGCACGTTAAAACAACGAGCTGGGCAAGAGCAGGAAGGGAGCACGGGCATCAGAGAGCATCTGACATCTTGCCCTGGAAAGAGCAGTGTTTTTGGAGTGTGCAGTAAAATCGTGTTTCTGGACAAGGGAGGCATAAGTGCGCTGCGCTCCTAAGCTATCTCCCTGCGAGACACACTGCCAAAGCTTTTCGTTATCATGCAGTCTAGTGCAGACGCACACTGCGGCTCTCCGGAGCTGTCCGAAGCGAAGCGCCGGTCGCCGGCGTCTTTCGGCTGAAGCAGCGCTTCGGGGCGTACGGCTGCCGCTCCGCTGTTGTGTGCGCGAGGCAGCCGCTTCTCCTGCTCCGTGAGCCGGACAGAGCGGTAGCTTGTACGAGGGCGAAGAACGTTGCCGCAGGGAGACGACATTGTGTGTACAGCCTTGGGACTGCTAGATGACAGTGGCTAAAGCTCCCTGCCTTTTCAATGCACTGCTGGCATGCTTTATTGAAGGCGTTCCGAGACAACTTTCCTGGGTTTTGACTTCGTCCTGATGAAGCCCCTGTTGGGAAATTCGTTTGGGAGTCAGCAGCTGCTGGACTTTTGCGATTGCCTTCACTGTGCACTGAATGCCAGGACGGCATGTGTACGTTAAAACAACGAGCTGGGCAAGAGCAGGAAGAGAGCACGGGAAGCAGAGAGCATCTGGCATCTTGCCCTGGAAAGGGCAGTGTTTTTGGAGAGTGCAGCAAATCCGTGTTTCTGGACAAGGGAGGCATAAGTGCGCTGCGCTCCTAAGCTATCTCCCTGCTAAGACACACTGCCAAAGCTTTTCGCTATGATGCAGTCTAGTGCAGACGCACACTACGGCTCTCGGCTCTCTGTCCGAAGCGAAGCGCCGGTCGCCGGCGTCTTTCGGCTGAAGCAGCGCTTCGGAGCGTACGGCTGTTGTGTGCGCGAAGCAGCCGCTTTTCCTGCTCCGCGAGCCGCACAGAGCGGTAGCTTGCACGAGGGCGAAGAACGAAGCCGCAGAGCACCGGCCTTCTGCGCGCACCCTAAGGACTGCGAGAGGACCGTGGTGGCCGCTCGCCTGCCTCTTCAATTCCATTCTAGCATCCTTATGGAAGGTGTTCCAGGACAATTTTCCTGAGTTTTGAATTCGTCCTGATGCAGCCCCTCCTGGGAAACTCCTACTCGTCCTCTGAGTCTCCGAGTGCAGAGACCTCGATGGCAACTGCAGAAATGAAGGGCTGCGTTGAGTTGTCGAGAAGCAAGAACATAGCCAGCGCCTTGTGTTTGGGAGTCAGCAGCTGCTGGACTTTTGCGATTGCCTTCACTGTGCACTGAATGCCAGGACGGCATGTGCACGTTAAAACAACGAGCTGGGCAAGAGCAGGAAGGGACCACGGGCATCAGAGAGCATCTGGCATCTTGCCCTGGAAAGAGCAGTGTTTTTGGAGTGTGCAGTAAAATCGTGTTTCTGGACAAGGGAGGCATAAGTGCGCTGCGCTCCTAAGCTATCTCCCTGCGAGACACACTGGCAAAGCTTTTCGTTATCATGCAGTCTAGTGCAGACGCACACTGCGGCTCTCCGGAGCTGTCCGAAGCGAAGCGCCGGTCGCCGGCGTCTTTCGGCTGAAGCAGCGCTTCGGGGCGTACGGCTGCCGCTCCGCTGTTGTGTGCGCGAGGCAGCCGCTTCTCCTGCTCCGTGAGCCGGACAGAGCGGTAGCTTGTACGAGGGCGAAGAACGAAGCCGCAGGGAGACGACATTGTGTGTACAGCCTTGGGACTGCTAGATGACAGTGGCTAAAGCTCCCTGCCTTTTCAATGCACTGCTGGCATGCTTTATTGAAGGCGTTCCGAGACAACTTTCCTGGGTTTTGACTTCGTCCTGATGAAGCCCCTGTTGGGAAATTCGTTTGGGAGTCAGCAGCTGCTGGACTTTTGCGATTGCCTTCACTGTGCACTGAATGCCAGGACGGCATGTGTACGTTAAAACAACGAGCTGGGCAAGAGCAGGAAGAGAGCACGGGAAGCAGAGAGCATCTGGCATCTTGCCCTGGAAAGGGCAGTGTTTTTGGAGAGTGCAGCAAATCCGTGTTTCTGGACAAGGGAGGCATAAGTGCGCTGCGCTCCTAAGCTATCTCCCTGCTAAGACACACTGCCAAAGCTTTTCGCTATGATGCAGTCTAGTGCAGACGCACACTACGGCTCTCGGCTCTCTGTCCGAAGCGAAGCGCCGGTCGCCGGCGTCTTTCGGCTGAAGCAGCGCTTCGGAGCGTACGGCTGTTGTGTGCGCGAAGCAGCCGCTTTTCCTGCTCCGGGAGCCGCACAGAGCGGTAGCTTGCACGAGGGCGAAGAACGAAGCCGCAGAGCACCGGCCTTCTGCGCGCACCCTAAGGACTGCGAGAGGACCGTGGTGGCCGCTCGCCTGCCTCTTCAATTCCATTCTAGCATCCTTATGGAAGGTGTTCCAGGACAATTTTCCTGAGTTTTGAATTCGTCCTGATGCAGCCCCTCCTGGGAAACTCCTACTCGTCCTCTGAGTCTCCGAGTGCAGAGACCTCGATGGCAACTGCAGAAATGAAGGGCTGCGTTGAGTTGTCGAGAAGCAAGAACATAGCCAGCGCCTTGTGTTTGGGAGTCAGCAGGTGCTGGACTTTTGCGATTGCCTTCACTGTGCACTGAATGCCAGGACGGCATGTGCACGTTAAAACAACGAGCTGGGCAAGAGCAGGAAGGGACCACGGGCATCAGAGAGCATCTGGCATCTTGCCCTGGAAAGAGCAGTGTTTTTGGAGTGTGCAGTAAAATCGTGTTTCTGGACAAGGGAGGCATAAGTGCGCTGCGCTCCTAAGCTATCTCCCTGCGAGACACACTGGCAAAGCTTTTCGTTATCATGCAGTCTAGTGCAGACGCACACTGCGGCTCTCCGGAGCTGTCCGAAGCGAAGCGCCGGTCGCCGGCGTCTTTCGGCTGAAGCAGCGCTTCGGGGCGTACGGCTGCCGCTCCGCTGTTGTGTGCGCGAGGCAGCCGCTTCTCCTGCTCCGTGAGCCGGACAGAGCGGTAGCTTGTACGAGGGCGAAGAACGTTGCCGCAGGGAGACGACATTGTGTGTACAGCCTTGGGACTGCTAGATGACAGTGGCTAAAGCTCCCTGCCTTTTCAATGCACTGCTGGCATGCTTTATTGAAGGCGTTCCGAGACAACTTTCCTGGGTTTTGACTTCGTCCTGATGAAGCCCCTGTTGGGAAATTCGTTTGGGAGTCAGCAGCTGCTGGACTTTTGCGATTGCCTTCACTGTGCACTGAATGCCAGGACGGCATGTGTACGTTAAAACAACGAGCTGGGCAAGAGCAGGAAGAGAGCACGGGAAGCAGAGAGCATCTGGCATCTTGCCCTGGAAAGGGCAGTGTTTTTGGAGAGTGCAGCAAATCCGTGTTTCTGGACAAGGGAGGCATAAGTGCGCTGCGCTCCTAAGCTATCTCCCTGCTAAGACACACTGCCAAAGCTTTTCGCTATGATGCAGTCTAGTGCAGACGCACACTACGGCTCTCGGCTCTCTGTCCGAAGCGAAGCGCCGGTCGCCGGCGTCTTTCGGCTGAAGCAGCGCTTCGGAGCGTACGGCTGTTGTGTGCGCGAAGCAGCCGCTTTTCCTGCTCCGCGAGCCGCACAGAGCGGTAGCTTGCACGAGGGCGAAGAACGAAGCCGCAGAGCACCGGCCTTCTGCGCGCACCCTAAGGACTGCGAGAGGACCGTGGTGGCCGCTCGCCTGCCTCTTCAATTCCATTCTAGCATCCTTATGGAAGGTGTTCCAGGACAATTTTCCTGAGTTTTGAATTCGTCCTGATGCAGCCCCTCCTGGGAAACTCCTACTCGTCCTCTGAGTCTCCGAGTGCAGAGACCTCGATGGCAACTGCAGAAATGAAGGGCTGCGTTGAGTTGTCGAGAAGCAAGAACATAGCCAGCGCCTTGTGTTTGGGAGTCAGCAGGTGCTGGACTTTTGCGATTGCCTTCACTGTGCACTGAATGCCAGGACGGCATGTGCACGTTAAAACAACGAGCTGGGCAAGAGCAGGAAGGGACCACGGGCATCAGAGAGCATCTGGCATCTTGCCCTGGAAAGAGCAGTGTTTTTGGAGTGTGCAGTAAAATCGTGTTTCTGGACAAGGGAGGCATAAGTGCGCTGCGCTCCTAAGCTATCTCCCTGCGAGACACACTGGCAAAGCTTTTCGTTATCATGCAGTCTAGTGCAGACGCACACTGCGGCTCTCCGGAGCTGTCCGAAGCGAAGCGCCGGTCGCCGGCGTCTTTCGGCTGAAGCAGCGCTTCGGGGCGTACGGCTGCCGCTCCGCTGTTGTGTGCGCGAGGCAGCCGCTTCTCCTGCTCCGTGAGCCGGACAGAGCGGTAGCTTGTACGAGGGCGAAGAACGAAGCCGCAGGGAGACGACATTGTGTGTACAGCCTTGGGACTGCTAGATGACAGTGGCTAAAGCTCCCTGCCTTTTCAATGCACTGCTGGCATGCTTTATTGAAGGCGTTCCGAGACAACTTTCCTGGGTTTTGACTTCGTCCTGATGAAGCCCCTGTTGGGAAATTCGTTTGGGAGTCAGCAGCTGCTGGACTTTTGCGATTGCCTTCACTGTGCACTGAATGCCAGGACGGCATGTGTACGTTAAAACAACGAGCTGGGCAAGAGCAGGAAGAGAGCACGGGAAGCAGAGAGCATCTGGCATCTTGCCCTGGAAAGGGCAGTGTTTTTGGAGAGTGCAGCAAATCCGTGTTTCTGGACAAGGGAGGCATAAGTGCGCTGCGCTCCTAAGCTATCTCCCTGCTAAGACACACTGCCAAAGCTTTTCGCTATGATGCAGTCTAGTGCAGACGCACACTACGGCTCTCGGCTCTCTGTCCGAAGCGAAGCGCCGGTCGCCGGCGTCTTTCGGCTGAAGCAGCGCTTCGGAGCGTACGGCTGTTGTGTGCGCGAAGCAGCCGCTTTTCCTGCTCCGGGAGCCGCACAGAGCGGTAGCTTGCACGAGGGCGAAGAACGAAGCCGCAGAGCACCGGCCTTCTGCGCGCACCCTAAGGACTGCGAGAGGACCGTGGTGGCCGCTCGCCTGCCTCTTCAATTCCATTCTAGCATCCTTATGGAAGGTGTTCCAGGACAATTTTCCTGAGTTTTGAATTCGTCCTGATGCAGCCCCTCCTGGGAAACTCCTACTCGTCCTCTGAGTCTCCGAGTGCAGAGACCTCGATGGCAACTGCAGAAATGAAGGGCTGCGTTGAGTTGTCGAGAAGCAAGAACATAGCCAGCGCCTTGTGTTTGGGAGTCAGCAGCTGCTGGACTTTTGCGATTGCCTTCACTGTGCACTGAATGCCAGGACGGCATGTGCACGTTAAAACAACGAGCTGGGCAAGAGCAGGAAGGGACCACGGGCATCAGAGAGCATCTGGCATCTTGCCCTGGAAAGAGCAGTGTTTTTGGAGTGTGCAGTAAAATCGTGTTTCTGGACAAGGGAGGCATAAGTGCGCTGCGCTCCTAAGCTATCTCCCTGCGAGACACACTGGCAAAGCTTTTCGTTATCATGCAGTCTAGTGCAGACGCACACTGCGGCTCTCCGGAGCTGTCCGAAGCGAAGCGCCGGTCGCCGGCGTCTTTCGGCTGAAGCAGCGCTTCGGGGCGTACGGCTGCCGCTCCGCTGTTGTGTGCGCGAGGCAGCCGCTTCTCCTGCTCCGTGAGCCGGACAGAGCGGTAGCTTGTACGAGGGCGAAGAACGAAGCCGCAGGGAGACGACATTGTGTGTACAGCCTTGGGACTGCTAGATGACAGTGGCTAAAGCTCCCTGCCTTTTCAATGCACTGCTGGCATGCTTTATTGAAGGCGTTCCGAGACAACTTTCCTGGGTTTTGACTTCGTCCTGATGAAGCCCCTGTTGGGAAATTCGTTTGGGAGTCAGCAGCACCTGGACTTTTGCGATTGCCTTCACTGTGCACTGAATGCCAGGACGGCATGTGCACGTTAAAACAACGAGCTGGGCAAGAGCAGAAAGGGAGCACGGGCATCAGAGAGCATCTGACATCTTGCCCTGGAAAGGGCAGTGTTTTTGGAGAGTGCAGTAAAATCGTGTTTCTGGACAAGGGAGGCATAAGTGCGCTGCGCTCCTAAGGTATCTCCCTGCGAGACACACTGCTAAAGCTTTTCGCTATGATGCAGTCTAGTGCAGACGCACACTACGGCTCTCGGCTCTCTGTCCGAAGCGAAGCGCCGGTCGCCGGCGTCTTTCGGCTGAAGCAGCGCTTCGGAGCGTACGGCTGTTGTGTGCGCGAAGCAGCCGCTTTTCCTGCTCCGGGAGCCGCACAGAGCGGTAGCTTGCACGAGGGCGAAGAACGAAGCCGCAGAGCACCGGCCTTCTGCGCGCACCCTAAGGACTGCGAGAGGACCGTGGTGGCCGCTCGCCTGCCCCTTCCATTCCATTCTAGCATCCTTAGGGAAGGTGTTCAAGGACAAATTCCCTGAGTTTTGAATTCGTCCTGATGCAGCCCCTCCTGGGAAACAACTGCTCGTCGTCTGAGTCTCCGAGTGCAGAGACCTCGATGGCAACTGCAGAAATGAAGGGCTGCGTTGAGTTGTCGAGAAGCAAGAACATAGCCAGCGCCTTGTGTTTGGGAGTCAGCAGGTGCTGGACTTTTGCGATTGCTTTCACTGTGCACTGAATGCCAGGACGGCATGTGCACGTTAAAACAACGAGCTGGGCAAGAGCAGGAAGGGAGCACGGGCATCAGAGAGCATCTGGCATCTTGCCCTGGAAAGAGCAGTGTTTTTGGAGTGTGCAGTAAAATCGTGTTTCTGGACAAGGGAGGCATAAGTGCGCTGCGCTCCTAAGCTATCTCCCTGCGAGACACACTGGCAAAGCTTTTCGTTATCATGCAGTCTAGTGCAGACGCACACTGCGGCTCTCCGGAGCTGTCCGAAGCGAAGCGCCGGTCGCCGGCGTCTTTCGGCTGAAGCAGCGCTTCGGGGCGTACGGCTGCCGCTCCGCTGTTGTGTGCGCGAGGCAGCCGCTTCTCCTGCTCCGTGAGCCGGACAGAGCGGTAGCTTGTACGAGGGCGAAGAACGAAGCCGCAGGGAGACGACATTGTGTGTACAGCCTTGGGACTGCTAGATGACAGTGGCTAAAGCTCCCTGCCTTTTCAATGCACTGCTGGCATGCTTTATTGAAGGCGTTCCGAGACAACTTTCCTGGGTTTTGACTTCGTCCTGATGAAGCCCCTGTTGGGAAATTCGTTTGGGAGTCAGCAGCTGCTGGACTTTTGCGATTGCCTTCACTGTGCACTGAATGCCAGGACGGCATGTGTACGTTAAAACAACGAGCTGGGCAAGAGCAGGAAGAGAGCACGGGAAGCAGAGAGCATCTGGCATCTTGCCCTGGAAAGGGCAGTGTTTTTGGAGAGTGCAGCAAATCCGTGTTTCTGGACAAGGGAGGCATAAGTGCGCTGCGCTCCTAAGCTATCTCCCTGCTAAGACACACTGCCAAAGCTTTTCGCTATGATGCAGTC
Organism: Lonchura striata; assembly: GCF_050655825.1. Lineage (NCBI taxonomy): Eukaryota > Metazoa > Chordata > Aves > Passeriformes > Estrildidae > Lonchura > Lonchura striata. The sequence goes on from NC_140712.1 coordinate 296,146, forward strand.
TAGTGCAGACGCACACTACGGCTCTCGGCTCTCTGTCCGAAGCGAAGCGCCGGTCGCCGGCGTCTTTCGGCTGAAGCAGCGCTTCGGGGCGTACGGCTGTTGTGTGCGCGAAGCAGCCGCTTTTCCTGCTCCGGGAGCCGCACAGAGCGGTAGCTTGCACGAGGGCGAAGAACGAAGCCGCAGAGCACCGGCCTTCTGCGCGCACCCTAAGGACTGCGAGAGGACCGTGGTGGCCGCTCGCCTGCCCCTTCCATTCCATTCTAGCATCCTTAGGGAAGGTGTTCAAGGACAAATTCCCTGAGTTTTGAATTCGTCCTGATGCAGCCCCTCCTGGGAAACAACTGCTCGTCGTCTGAGTCTCCGAGTGCAGAGACCTCGATGGCAACTGCAGAAATGAAGGGCTGCGTTGAGTTGTCGAGAAGCAAGAACATAGCCAGCGCCTTGTGTTTGGGAGTCAGCAGCTGCTGGACTTTTGCGATTGCTTTCACTGTGCACTGAATGCCAGGACGGCATGTGCACGTTAAAACAACGAGCTGGGCAAGAGCAGGAAGGGAGCACGGGCATCAGAGAGCATCTGGCATCTTGCCCTGGAAAGAGCAGTGTTTTTGGAGTGTGCAGTAAAATCGTGTTTCTGGACAAGGGAGGCATAAGTGCGCTGCGCTCCTAAGCTATCTCCCTGCGAGACACACTGGCAAAGCTTTTCGTTATCATGCAGTCTAGTGCAGACGCACACTGCGGCTCTCCGGAGCTGTCCGAAGCGAAGCGCCGGTCGCCGGCGTCTTTCGGCTGAAGCAGCGCTTCGGGGCGTACGGCTGCCGCTCCGCTGTTGTGTGCGCGAGGCAGCCGCTTTTCCTGCTCCGTGAGCCGGACAGAGCGGTAGCTTGTACGAGGGCGAAGAACGAAGCCGCAGGGAGACGACATTGTGTGTACAGCCTTGGGACTGCTAGATGACAGTGGCTAAAGCTCCCTGCCTTTTCAATGCACTGCTGGCATGCTTTATTGAAGGCGTTCCGAGACAACTTTCCTGGGTTTTGACTTCGTCCTGATGAAGCCCCTGTTGGGAAATTCGTTTGGGAGTCAGCAGCTGCTGGACTTTTGCGATTGCCTTCACTGTGCACTGAATGCCAGGACGGCATGTGTACGTTAAAACAACGAGCTGGGCAAGAGCAGGAAGAGAGCACGGGAAGCAGAGAGCATCTGGCATCTTGCCCTGGAAAGGGCAGTGTTTTTGGAGAGTGCAGCAAATCCGTGTTTCTGGACAAGGGAGGCATAAGTGCGCTGCGCTCCTAAGCTATCTCCCTGCTAAGACACACTGCCAAAGCTTTTCGCTATGATGCAGTCTAGTGCAGACGCACACTACGGCTCTCGGCTCTCTGTCCGAAGCGAAGCGCCGGTCGCCGGCGTCTTTCGGCTGAAGCAGCGCTTCGGAGCGTACGGCTGTTGTGTGCGCGAAGCAGCCGCTTTTCCTGCTCCGCGAGCCGCACAGAGCGGTAGCTTGCACGAGGGCGAAGAACGAAGCCGCAGAGCACCGGCCTTCTGCGCGCACCCTAAGGACTGCGAGAGGACCGTGGTGGCCGCTCGCCTGCCCCTTCCATTCCATTCTAGCATCCTTATGGAAGGTGTTCCAGGACAATTTTCCTGAGTTTTGAATTCGTCCTGAAGCAGCCCCTCCTGGGAAACTCCTACTCGTCCTCTGAGTCTCCGAGTGCAGAGACCTCGATGGCAACTGCAGAAATGAAGGGCTGCGTTGAGTTGTCGAGAAGCAAGAACATAGCCAGCGCCTTGTGTTTGGGAGTCAGCAGCTGCTGGACTTTTGCGATTGCTTTCACTGTGCACTGAATGCCAGGACGGCATGTGCACGTTAAAACAACGAGCTGGGCAAGAGCAGGAAGGGAGCACGGGCATCAGAGAGCATCTGACATCTTGCCCTGGAAAGAGCAGTGTTTTTGGAGTGTGCAGTAAAATCGTGTTTCTGGACAAGGGAGGCATAAGTGCGCTGCGCTCCTAAGCTATCTCCCTGCGAGACACACTGCCAAAGCTTTTCGTTATCATGCAGTCTAGTGCAGACGCACACTGCGGCTCTCCGGAGCTGTCCGAAGCCAAGCGCCGGTCGCCGGCGTCTTTCGGCTGAAGCAGCGCTTCGGGGCGTACGGCTGCCGCTCCGCTGTTGTGTGCGCGAGGCAGCCGCTTCTCCTGCTCCGTGAGCCGGACAGAGCGGTAGCTTGTACGAGGGCGAAGAACGTTGCCGCAGGGAGACGACATTGTGTGTACAGCCTTGGGACTGCTAGATGACAGTGGCTAAAGCTCCCTGCCTTTTCAATGCACTGCTGGCATGCTTTATTGAAGGCGTTCCGAGACAACTTTCCTGGGTTTTGACTTCGTCCTGATGAAGCCCCTGTTGGGAAATTCGTTTGGGAGTCAGCAGCTGCTGGACTTTTGCGATTGCCTTCACTGTGCACTGAATGCCAGGACGGCATGTGTACGTTAAAACAACGAGCTGGGCAAGAGCAGGAAGAGAGCACGGGAAGCAGAGAGCATCTGGCATCTTGCCCTGGAAAGGGCAGTGTTTTTGGAGAGTGCAGCAAATCCGTGTTTCTGGACAAGGGAGGCATAAGTGCGCTGCGCTCCTAAGCTATCTCCCTGCTAAGACACACTGCCAAAGCTTTTCGCTATGATGCAGTCTAGTGCAGACGCACACTACGGCTCTCGGCTCTCTGTCCGAAGCGAAGCGCCGGTCGCCGGCGTCTTTCGGCTGAAGCAGCGCTTCGGAGCGTACGGCTGTTGTGTGCGCGAAGCAGCCGCTTTTCCTGCTCCGGGAGCCGCACAGAGCGGTAGCTTGCACGAGGGCGAAGAACGAAGCCGCAGAGCACCGGCCTTCTGCGCGCACCCTAAGGACTGCGAGAGGACCGTGGTGGCCGCTCGCCTGCCTCTTCAATTCCATTCTAGCATCCTTATGGAAGGTGTTCCAGGACAATTTTCCTGAGTTTTGAATTCGTCCTGATGCAGCCCCTCCTGGGAAACTCCTACTCGTCCTCTGAGTCTCCGAGTGCAGAGACCTCGATGGCAACTGCAGAAATGAAGGGCTGCGTTGAGTTGTCGAGAAGCAAGAACATAGCCAGCGCCTTGTGTTTGGGAGTCAGCAGGTGCTGGACTTTTGCGATTGCCTTCACTGTGCACTGAATGCCAGGACGGCATGTGCACGTTAAAACAACGAGCTGGGCAAGAGCAGGAAGGGACCACGGGCATCAGAGAGCATCTGGCATCTTGCCCTGGAAAGAGCAGTGTTTTTGGAGTGTGCAGTAAAATCGTGTTTCTGGACAAGGGAGGCATAAGTGCGCTGCGCTCCTAAGCTATCTCCCTGCGAGACACACTGGCAAAGCTTTTCGTTATCATGCAGTCTAGTGCAGACGCACACTGCGGCTCTCCGGAGCTGTCCGAAGCGAAGCGCCGGTCGCCGGCGTCTTTCGGCTGAAGCAGCGCTTCGGGGCGTACGGCTGCCGCTCCGCTGTTGTGTGCGCGAGGCAGCCGCTTCTCCTGCTCCGTGAGCCGGACAGAGCGGTAGCTTGTACGAGGGCGAAGAACGAAGCCGCAGGGAGACGACATTGTGTGTACAGCCTTGGGACTGCTAGATGACAGTGGCTAAAGCTCCCTGCCTTTTCAATGCACTGCTGGCATGCTTTATTGAAGGCGTTCCGAGACAACTTTCCTGGGTTTTGACTTCGTCCTGATGAAGCCCCTGTTGGGAAATTCGTTTGGGAGTCAGCAGCTGCTGGACTTTTGCGATTGCCTTCACTGTGCACTGAATGCCAGGACGGCATGTGTACGTTAAAACAACGAGCTGGGCAAGAGCAGGAAGAGAGCACGGGAAGCAGAGAGCATCTGGCATCTTGCCCTGGAAAGGGCAGTGTTTTTGGAGAGTGCAGCAAATCCGTGTTTCTGGACAAGGGAGGCATAAGTGCGCTGCGCTCCTAAGCTATCTCCCTGCTAAGACACACTGCCAAAGCTTTTCGCTATGATGCAGTCTAGTGCAGACGCACACTACGGCTCTCGGCTCTCTGTCCGAAGCGAAGCGCCGGTCGCCGGCGTCTTTCGGCTGAAGCAGCGCTTCGGAGCGTACGGCTGTTGTGTGCGCGAAGCAGCCGCTTTTCCTGCTCCGGGAGCCGCACAGAGCGGTAGCTTGCACGAGGGCGAAGAACGAAGCCGCAGAGCACCGGCCTTCTGCGCGCACCCTAAGGACTGCGAGAGGACCGTGGTGGCCGCTCGCCTGCCTCTTCATTTCCATTCTAGCATCCTTATGGAAGGTGTTCCAGGACAATTTTCCTGAGTTTTGAATTCGTCCTGATGCAGCCCCTCCTGGGAAACTCCTACTCGTCCTCTGAGTCTCCGAGTGCAGAGACCTCGATGGCAACTGCAGAAATGAAGGGCTGCGTTGAGTTGTCGAGAAGCAAGAACATAGCCAGCGCCTTGTGTTTGGGAGTCAGCAGGTGCTGGACTTTTGCGATTGCCTTCACTGTGCACTGAATGCCAGGACGGCATGTGCACGTTAAAACAACGAGCTGGGCAAGAGCAGGAAGGGACCACGGGCATCAGAGAGCATCTGGCATCTTGCCCTGGAAAGAGCAGTGTTTTTGGAGTGTGCAGTAAAATCGTGTTTCTGGACAAGGGAGGCATAAGTGCGCTGCGCTCCTAAGCTATCTCCCTGCGAGACACACTGGCAAAGCTTTTCGTTATCATGCAGTCTAGTGCAGACGCACACTGCGGCTCTCCGGAGCTGTCCGAAGCCAAGCGCCGGTCGCCGGCGTCTTTCGGCTGAAGCAGCGCTTCGGGGCGTACGGCTGCCGCTCCGCTGTTGTGTGCGCGAGGCAGCCGCTTCTCCTGCTCCGTGAGCCGGACAGAGCGGTAGCTTGTACGAGGGCGAAGAACGTTGCCGCAGGGAGACGACATTGTGTGTACAGCCTTGGGACTGCTAGATGACAGTGGCTAAAGCTCCCTGCCTTTTCAATGCACTGCTGGCATGCTTTATTGAAGGCGTTCCGAGACAACTTTCCTGGGTTTTGACTTCGTCCTGATGAAGCCCCTGTTGGGAAATTCGTTTGGGAGTCAGCAGCTGCTGGACTTTTGCGATTGCCTTCACTGTGCACTGAATGCCAGGACGGCATGTGTACGTTAAAACAACGAGCTGGGCAAGAGCAGGAAGAGAGCACGGGAAGCAGAGAGCATCTGGCATCTTGCCCTGGAAAGGGCAGTGTTTTTGGAGAGTGCAGCAAATCCGTGTTTCTGGACAAGGGAGGCATAAGTGCGCTGCGCTCCTAAGCTATCTCCCTGCTAAGACACACTGCCAAAGCTTTTCGCTATGATGCAGTCTAGTGCAGACGCACACTACGGCTCTCGGCTCTCTGTCCGAAGCGAAGCGCCGGTCGCCGGCGTCTTTCGGCTGAAGCAGCGCTTCGGAGCGTACGGCTGTTGTGTGCGCGAAGCAGCCGCTTTTCCTGCTCCGCGAGCCGCACAGAGCGGTAGCTTGCACGAGGGCGAAGAACGAAGCCGCAGAGCACCGGCCTTCTGCGCGCACCCTAAGGACTGCGAGAGGACCGTGGTGGCCGCTCGCCTGCCTCTTCAATTCCATTCTAGCATCCTTATGGAAGGTGTTCCAGGACAATTTTCCTGAGTTTTGAATTCGTCCTGATGCAGCCCCTCCTGGGAAACTCCTACTCGTCCTCTGAGTCTCCGAGTGCAGAGACCTCGATGGCAACTGCAGAAATGAAGGGCTGCGTTGAGTTGTCGAGAAGCAAGAACATAGCCAGCGCCTTGTGTTTGGGAGTCAGCAGCTGCTGGACTTTTGCGATTGCCTTCACTGTGCACTGAATGCCAGGACGGCATGTGCACGTTAAAACAACGAGCTGGGCAAGAGCAGGAAGGGACCACGGGCATCAGAGAGCATCTGGCATCTTGCCCTGGAAAGAGCAGTGTTTTTGGAGTGTGCAGTAAAATCGTGTTTCTGGACAAGGGAGGCATAAGTGCGCTGCGCTCCTAAGCTATCTCCCTGCGAGACACACTGGCAAAGCTTTTCGTTATCATGCAGTCTAGTGCAGACGCACACTGCGGCTCTCCGGAGCTGTCCGAAGCGAAGCGCCGGTCGCCGGCGTCTTTCGGCTGAAGCAGCGCTTCGGGGCGTACGGCTGCCGCTCCGCTGTTGTGTGCGCGAGGCAGCCGCTTCTCCTGCTCCGTGAGCCGGACAGAGCGGTAGCTTGTACGAGGGCGAAGAACGTTGCCGCAGGGAGACGACATTGTGTGTACAGCCTTGGGACTGCTAGATGACAGTGGCTAAAGCTCCCTGCCTTTTCAATGCACTGCTGGCATGCTTTATTGAAGGCGTTCCGAGACAACTTTCCTGGGTTTTGACTTCGTCCTGATGAAGCCCCTGTTGGGAAATTCGTTTGGGAGTCAGCAGCTGCTGGACTTTTGCGATTGCCTTCACTGTGCACTGAATGCCAGGACGGCATGTGTACGTTAAAACAACGAGCTGGGCAAGAGCAGGAAGAGAGCACGGGAAGCAGAGAGCATCTGGCATCTTGCCCTGGAAAGGGCAGTGTTTTTGGAGAGTGCAGCAAATCCGTGTTTCTGGACAAGGGAGGCATAAGTGCGCTGCGCTCCTAAGCTATCTCCCTGCTAAGACACACTGCCAAAGCTTTTCGCTATGATGCAGTCTAGTGCAGACGCACACTACGGCTCTCGGCTCTCTGTCCGAAGCGAAGCGCCGGTCGCCGGCGTCTTTCGGCTGAAGCAGCGCTTCGGAGCGTACGGCTGTTGTGTGCGCGAAGCAGCCGCTTTTCCTGCTCCGGGAGCCGCACAGAGCGGTAGCTTGCACGAGGGCGAAGAACGAAGCCGCAGAGCACCGGCCTTCTGCGCGCACCCTAAGGACTGCGAGAGGACCGTGGTGGCCGCTCGCCTGCCTCTTCAATTCCATTCTAGCATCCTTATGGAAGGTGTTCCAGGACAATTTTCCTGAGTTTTGAATTTGTCCTGATGCAGCCCCTCCTGGGAAACTCCTACTCGTCCTCTGAGTCTCCGAGTGCAGAGACCTCGATGGCAACTGCAGAAATGAAGGGCTGCGTTGAGTTGTCGAGAAGCAAGAACATAGCCAGCGCCTTGTGTTTGGGAGTCAGCAGCTGCTGGACTTTTGCGATTGCCTTCACTGTGCACTGAATGCCAGGACGGCATGTGCACGTTAAAACAACGAGCTGGGCAAGAGCAGGAAGGGACCACGGGCATCAGAGAGCATCTGGCATCTTGCCCTGGAAAGAGCAGTGTTTTTGGAGTGTGCAGTAAAATCGTGTTTCTGGACAAGGGAGGCATAAGTGCGCTGCGCTCCTAAGCTATCTCCCTGCGAGACACACTGGCAAAGCTTTTCGTTATCATGCAGTCTAGTGCAGACGCACACTGCGGCTCTCCGGAGCTGTCCGAAGCGAAGCGCCGGTCGCCGGCGTCTTTCGGCTGAAGCAGCGCTTCGGGGCGTACGGCTGCCGCTCCGCTGTTGTGTGCGCGAGGCAGCCGCTTCTCCTGCTCCGTGAGCCGGACAGAGCGGTAGCTTGTACGAGGGCGAAGAACGAAGCCGCAGGGAGACGACATTGTGTGTACAGCCTTGGGACTGCTAGATGACAGTGGCTAAAGCTCCCTGCCTTTTCAATGCACTGCTGGCATGCTTTATTGAAGGCGTTCCGAGACAACTTTCCTGGGTTTTGACTTCGTCCTGATGAAGCCCCTGTTGGGAAATTCGTTTGGGAGTCAGCAGCACCTGGACTTTTGCGATTGCCTTCACTGTGCACTGAATGCCAGGACGGCATGTGCACGTTAAAACAACGAGCTGGGCAAGAGCAGAAAGGGAGCACGGGCATCAGAGAGCATCTGACATCTTGCCCTGGAAAGGGCAGTGTTTTTGGAGAGTGCAGTAAAATCGTGTTTCTGGACAAGGGAGGCATAAGTGCGCTGCGCTCCTAAGCTATCTCCCTGCGAGACACACTGCTAAAGCTTTTCGCTATGATGCAGTCTAGTGCAGACGCACACTACGGCTCTCGGCTCTCTGTCCGAAGCGAAGCGCCGGTCGCCGGCGTCTTTCGGCTGAAGCAGCGCTTCGGAGCGTACGGCTGTTGTGTGCGCGAAGCAGCCGCTTTTCCTGCTCCGGGAGCCGCACAGAGCGGTAGCTTGCACGAGGGCGAAGAACGAAGCCGCAGAGCACCGGCCTTCTGCGCGCACCCTAAGGACTGCGAGAGGACCGTGGTGGCCGCTCGCCTGCCCCTTCCATTCCATTCTAGCATCCTTAGGGAAGGTGTTCAAGGACAAATTCCCTGAGTTTTGAATTCGTCCTGATGCAGCCCCTCCTGGGAAACAACTGCTCGTCGTCTGAGTCTCCGAGTGCAGAGACCTCGATGGCAACTGCAGAAATGAAGGGCTGCGTTGAGTTGTCGAGAAGCAAGAACATAGCCAGCGCCTTGTGTTTGGGAGTCAGCAGGTGCTGGACTTTTGCGATTGCTTTCACTGTGCACTGAATGCCAGGACGGCATGTGCACGTTAAAACAACGAGCTGGGCAAGAGCAGGAAGGGAGCACGGGCATCAGAGAGCATCTGGCATCTTGCCCTGGAAAGAGCAGTGTTTTTGGAGTGTGCAGTAAAATCGTGTTTCTGGACAAGGGAGGCATAAGTGCGCTGCGCTCCTAAGCTATCTCCCTGCGAGACACACTGGCAAAGCTTTTCGTTATCATGCAGTCTAGTGCAGACGCACACTGCGGCTCTCCGGAGCTGTCCGAAGCGAAGCGCCGGTCGCCGGCGTCTTTCGGCTGAAGCAGCGCTTCGGGGCGTACGGCTGCCGCTCCGCTGTTGTGTGCGCGAGGCAGCCGCTTCTCCTGCTCCGTGAGCCGGACAGAGCGGTAGCTTGTACGAGGGCGAAGAACGAAGCCGCAGGGAGACGACATTGTGTGTACAGCCTTGGGACTGCTAGATGACAGTGGCTAAAGCTCCCTGCCTTTTCAATGCACTGCTGGCATGCTTTATTGAAGGCGTTCCGAGACAACTTTCCTGGGTTTTGACTTCGTCCTGATGAAGCCCCTGTTGGGAAATTCGTTTGGGAGTCAGCAGCTGCTGGACTTTTGCGATTGCCTTCACTGTGCACTGAATGCCAGGACGGCATGTGTACGTTAAAACAACGAGCTGGGCAAGAGCAGGAAGAGAGCACGGGAAGCAGAGAGCATCTGGCATCTTGCCCTGGAAAGGGCAGTGTTTTTGGAGAGTGCAGCAAATCCGTGTTTCTGGACAAGGGAGGCATAAGTGCGCTGCGCTCCTAAGCTATCTCCCTGCTAAGACACACTGCCAAAGCTTTTCGCTATGATGCAGTCTAGTGCAGACGCACACTACGGCTCTCGGCTCTCTGTCCGAAGCGAAGCGCCGGTCGCCGGCGTCTTTCGGCTGAAGCAGCGCTTCGGGGCGTACGGCTGTTGTGTGCGCGAAGCAGCCGCTTTTCCTGCTCCGGGAGCCGCACAGAGCGGTAGCTTGCACGAGGGCGAAGAACGAAGCCGCAGAGCACCGGCCTTCTGCGCGCACCCTAAGGACTGCGAGAGGACCGTGGTGGCCGCTCGCCTGCCCCTTCCATTCCATTCTAGCATCCTTAGGGAAGGTGTTCAAGGACAAATTCCCTGAGTTTTGAATTCGTCCTGATGCAGCCCCTCCTGGGAAACAACTGCTCGTCGTCTGAGTCTCCGAGTGCAGAGACCTCGATGGCAACTGCAGAAATGAAGGGCTGCGTTGAGTTGTCGAGAAGCAAGAACATAGCCAGCGCCTTGTGTTTGGGAGTCAGCAGCTGCTGGACTTTTGCGATTGCTTTCACTGTGCACTGAATGCCAGGACGGCATGTGCACGTTAAAACAACGAGCTGGGCAAGAGCAGGAAGGGAGCACGGGCATCAGAGAGCATCTGACATCTTGCCCTGGAAAGAGCAGTGTTTTTGGAGTGTGCAGTAAAATCGTGTTTCTGGACAAGGGAGGCATAAGTGCGCTGCGCTCCTAAGCTATCTCCCTGCGAGACACACTGGCAAAGCTTTTCGTTATCATGCAGTCTAGTGCAGACGCACACTGCGGCTCTCCGGAGCTGTCCGAAGCGAAGCTCCGGTCGCCGGCGTCTTTCGGCTGAAGCAGCGCTTCGGGGCGTACGGCTGCCGCTCCGCTGTTGTGTGCGCGAGGCAGCCGCTTCTCCTGCTCCGTGAGCCGGACAGAGCGGTAGCTTGTACGAGGGCGAAGAACGAAGCCGCAGGGAGACGACATTGTGTGTACAGCCTTGGGACTGCTAGATGACAGTGGCTAAAGCTCCCTGCCTTTTCAATGCACTGCTGGCATGCTTTATTGAAGGCGTTCCGAGACAACTTTCCTGGGTTTTGACTTCGTCCTGATGAAGCCCCTGTTGGGAAATTCGTTTGGGAGTCAGCAGCTGCTGGACTTTTGCGATTGCCTTCACTGTGCACTGAATGCCAGGACGGCATGTGTACGTTAAAACAACGAGCTGGGTAAGAGCAGGAAGAGAGCACGGGAAGCAGAGAGCATCTGGCATCTTGCCCTGGAAAGGGCAGTGTTTTTGGAGAGTGCAGCAAATCCGTGTTTCTGGACAAGGGAGGCATAAGTGCGCTGCGCTCCTAAGCTATCTCCCTGCTAAGACACACTGCCAAAGCTTTTCGCTATGATGCAGTCTAGTGCAGACGCACACTACGGCTCTCGGCTCTCTGTCCGAAGCGAAGCGCCGGTCGCCGGCGTCTTTCGGCTGAAGCAGCGCTTCGGGGCGTACGGCTGTTGTGTGCGCGAAGCAGCCGCTTTTCCTGCTCCGGGAGCCGCACAGAGCGGTAGCTTGCACGAGGGCGAAGAACGAAGCCGCAGAGCACCGGCCTTCTGCGCGCACCCTAAGGACTGCGAGAGGACCGTGGTGGCCGCTCGCCTGCCTCTTCAATTCCATTCTAGCATCCTTATGGAAGGTGTTCCAGGACAATTTTCCTGAGTTTTGAATTCGTCCTGATGCAGCCCCTCCTGGGAAACTCCTACTCGTCCTCTGAGTCTCCGAGTGCAGAGACCTCGATGGCAACTGCAGAAATGAAGGGCTGCGTTGAGTTGTCGAGAAGCAAGAACATAGCCAGCGCCTTGTGTTTGGGAGTCAGCAGGTGCTGGACTTTTGCGATTGCCTTCACTGTGCACTGAATGCCAGGACGGCATGTGCACGTTAAAACAACGAGCTGGGCAAGAGCAGGAAGGGACCACGGGCATCAGAGAGCATCTGACATCTTGCCCTGGAAAGAGCAGTGTTTTTGGAGTGTGCAGTAAAATCGTGTTTCTGGACAAGGGAGGCATAAGTGCGCTGCGCTCCTAAGGTATCTCCCTGCGAGACACACTGCTAAAGCTTTTCGTTATCATGCAGTCTAGTGCAGACGCACACTGCGGCTCTCCGGAGCTGTCCGAAGCGAAGCGCCGGTCGCCGGCGTCTTTCGGCTGAAGCAGCGCTTCGGGGCGTACGGCTGCCGCTCCGCTGTTGTGTGCGCGAGGCAGCCGCTTCTCCTGCTCCGTGAGCCGGACAGAGCGGTAGCTTGTACGAGGGCGAAGAACGTTGCCGCAGGGAGACGACATTGTGTGTACAGCCTTGGGACTGCTAGATGACAGTGGCTAAAGCTCCCTGCCTTTTCAATGCACTGCTGTCATGCTTTATTGAAGGCGTTCCGAGACAACTTTCCTGGGTTTTGACTTCGTCCTGATGAAGCCCCTGTTGGGAAATTCGTTTGGGAGTCAGCAGCACCTGGACTTTTGCGATTGCCTTCACTGTGCACTGAATGCCAGGACGGCATGTGCACGTTAAAACAACGAGCTGGGCAAGAGCAGAAAGGGAGCACGGACATCAGAGAGCATCTGACATCTTGCCCTGGAAAGAGCAGTGTTTTTGGAGAGTGCAGTAAAATCGTGTTTCTGGACAAGGGAGGCATAAGTGCGCTGCGCTCCTAAGCTATCTCCCTGCGAGACACACTGCTAAAGCTTTTCGCTATGATGCAGTCTAGTGCAGACGCACACTACGGCTCTCCGGAGCTGTCCGAAGCGAAGCGCCGGTCGCCGGCGTCTTTCGGCTGAAGCAGCGCTTCGGGGCGTACGGCTGCCGCTCCGCTGTTGTGTGCGCGAGGCAGCCGCTTCTCCTGCTCCGCGAGCCGGACAGAGCGGTAGCTTGTACGAGGGCGAAGAACGAAGCCGCAGAGCACCGGCCTTCTGCGCGCACCCTAAGGACTGCGAGAGGACCGTGGTGGCCGCTCGCCTGCCCCTTCCATTCCATTCTAGCATCCTTAGGGAAGGTGTTCAAGGACAAATTCCCTGAGTTTTGAATTCGTCCTGATGCAGCCCCTCCTGGGAAACAACTGCTCGTCCTCTGAGTCTCCGACATGCAGAGACCTCGATGGCAACTGCAGAAATGAAGGGCTGCGTTGAGTTGTCGAGAAGCAAGAACATAGCCAGCGCCTTGTGTTTGGGAGTCAGCAGGTGCTGGACTTTTGCGATTGCCTTCACTGTGCACTGAATGCCAGGACGGCATGTGCACGTTAAAACAACGAGCTGGGCAAGAGCAGGAAGGGAGCACGGGCATCAGAGAGCATCTGGCATCTTGCCCTGGAAAGAGCAGTGTTTTTGGAGTGTGCAGTAAAATCGTGTTTCTGGACAAGGGAGGCATAAGTGCGCTGCGCTCCTAAGCTATCTCCCTGCGAGACACACTGGCAAAGCTTTTCGTTATCATGCAGTCTAGTGCAGACGCACACTGCGGCTCTCCGGAGCTGTCCGAAGCGAAGCGCCGGTCGCCGGCGTCTTTCGGCTGAAGCAGCGCTTCGGGGCGTACGGCTGCCGCTCCGCTGTTGTGTGCGCGAGGCAGCCGCTTCTCCTGCTCCGTGAGCCGGACAGAGCGGTAGTTTGTACGAGGGCGAAGAACGAAGCCGCAGGGAGACGACATTGTGTGTACAGCCTTGGGACTGCTAGATGACAGTGGCTAAAGCTCCCTGCCTTTTCAATGCACTGCTGGCATGCTTTATTGAAGGCGTTCCGAGACAACTTTCCTGGGTTTTGACTTCGTCCTGATGAAGCCCCTGTTGGGAAATTCGTTTGGGAGTCAGCAGCTGCTGGACTTTTGCGATTGCCTTCACTGTGCACTGAATGCCAGGACGGCATGTGTACGTTAAAACAACGAGCTGGGCAAGAGCAGGAAGAGAGCACGGGAAGCAGAGAGCATCTGGCATCTTGCCCTGGAAAGGGCAGTGTTTTTGGAGAGTGCAGCAAATCCGTGTTTCTGGACAAGGGAGGCATAAGTGCGCTGCGCTCCTAAGCTATCTCCCTGCTAAGACACACTGCCAAAGCTTTTCGCTATGATGCAGTCTAGTGCAGACGCACACTACGGCTCTCGGCTCTCTGTCCGAAGCGAAGCGCCGGTCGCCGGCGTCTTTCGGCTGAAGCAGCGCTTCGGGGCGTACGGCTGTTGTGTGCGCGAAGCAGCCGCTTTTCCTGCTCCGGGAGCCGCACAGAGCGGTAGCTTGCACGAGGGCGAAGAACGAAGCCGCAGAGCACCGGCCTTCTGCGCGCACCCTAAGGACTGCGAGAGGACCGTGGTGGCCGCTCGCCTGCCCCTTCCATTCCATTCTAGCATCCTTAGGGAAGGTGTTCAAGGACAAATTCCCTGAGTTTTGAATTCGTCCTGATGCAGCCCCTCCTGGGAAACAACTGCTCGTCGTCTGAGTCTCCGAGTGCAGAGACCTCGATGGCAACTGCAGAAATGAAGGGCTGCGTTGAGTTGTCGAGAAGCAAGAACATAGCCAGCGCCTTGTGTTTGGGAGTCAGCAGGTGCTGGACTTTTGCGATTGCTTTCACTGTGCACTGAATGCCAGGACGGCATGTGCACGTTAAAACAACGAGCTGGGCAAGAGCAGGAAGGGAGCACGGGCATCAGAGAGCATCTGACATCTTGCCCTGGAAAGAGCAGTGTTTTTGGAGTGTGCAGTAAAATCGTGTTTCTGGACAAGGGAGGCATAAGTGCGCTGCGCTCCTAAGCTATCTCCCTGCGAGACACACTGGCAAAGCTTTTCGTTATCATGCAGTCTAGTGCAGACGCACACTGCGGCTCTCCGGAGCTGTCCGAAGCGAAGCTCCGGTCGCCGGCGTCTTTCGGCTGAAGCAGCGCTTCGGGGCGTACGGCTGCCGCTCCGCTGTTGTGTGCGCGAGGCAGCCGCTTCTCCTGCTCCGTGAGCCGGACAGAGCGGTAGCTTGTACGAGGGCGAAGAACGAAGCCGCAGGGAGACGACATTGTGTGTACAGCCTTGGGACTGGTAGATGACAGTGGCTAAAGCTCCCTGCCTTTTCAATGCACTGCTGGCATGCTTTATTGAAGGCGTTCCGAGACAACTTTCCTGGGTTTTGACTTCGTCCTGATGAAGCCCCTGTTGGGAAATTCGTTTGGGAGTCAGCAGCACCTGGACTTTTGCGATTGCCTTCACTGTGCACTGAATGCCAGGACGGCATGTGTACGTTAAAACAACGAGCTGGGTAAGAGCAGGAAGAGAGCACGGGAAGCAGAGAGCATCTGGCATCTTGCCCTGGAAAGGGCAGTGTTTTTGGAGAGTGCAGCAAATCCGTGTTTCTGGACAAGGGAGGCATAAGTGCGCTGCGCTCCTAAGCTATCTCCCTGCTAAGACACACTGCCAAAGCTTTTCGCTATGATGCAGTCTAGTGCAGACGCACACTACGGCTCTCGGCTCTCTGTCCGAAGCGAAGCGCCGGTCGCCGGCGTCTTTCGGCTGAAGCAGCGCTTCGGGGCGTACGGCTGTTGTGTGCGCGAAGCAGCCGCTTTTCCTGCTCCGGGAGCCGCACAGAGCGGTAGCTTGCACGAGGGCGAAGAACGAAGCCGCAGAGCACCGGCCTTCTGCGCGCACCCTAAGGACTGCGAGAGGACCGTGGTGGCCGCTCGCCTGCCTCTTCAATTCCATTCTAGCATCCTTATGGAAGGTGTTCCAGGACAATTTTCCTGAGTTTTGAATTCGTCCTGATGCAGCCCCTCCTGGGAAACTCCTACTCGTCCTCTGAGTTTCCTAGTGCAGAGACCTCGATGGCAACTGCAGAAATGAAGGGCTGCGTTGAGTTGTCGAGAAGCAAGAACATAGCCAGCGCCTTGTGTTTGGGAGTCAGCAGGTGCTGGACTTTTGCGATTGCCTTCACTGTGCACTGAATGCCAGGACGGCATGTGCACGTTAAAACAACGAGCTGGGCAAGAGCAGAAAGGGAGCACGGACATCAGAGAGCATCTGACATCTTGCCCTGGAAAGAGCAGTGTTTTTGGAGTGTGCAGTAAAATCGTGTTTCTGGACAAGGGAGGCATAAGTGCGCTGCGCTCCTAAGGTATCTCCCTGCGAGACACACTGCTAAAGCTTTTCGTTATCATGCAGTCTAGTGCAGACGCACACTGCGGCTCTCCGGAGCTGTCCGAAGCGAAGCGCCGGTCGCCGGCGTCTTTCGGCTGAAGCAGCGCTTCGGGGCGTACGGCTGCCGCTCCGCTGTTGTGTGCGCGAGGCAGCCGCTTCTCCTGCTCCGTGAGCCGGACAGAGCGGTAGCTTGTACGAGGGCGAAGAACGTTGCCGCAGGGAGACGACATTGTGTGTACAGCCTTGGGACTGCTAGATGACAGTGGCTAAAGCTCCCTGCCTTTTCAATGCACTGCTGGCATGCTTTATTGAAGGCGTTCCGAGACAACTTTCCTGGGTTTTGACTTCGTCCTGATGAAGCCCCTGTTGGGAAATTCGTTTGGGAGTCAGCAGCACCTGGACTTTTGCGATTGCCTTCACTGTGCACTGAATGCCAGGACGGCATGTGCACGTTAAAACAACGAGCTGGGCAAGAGCAGAAAGGGAGCACGGACATCAGAGAGCATCTGACATCTTGCCCTGGAAAGAGCAGTGTTTTTGGAGAGTGCAGTAAAATCGTGTTTCTGGACAAGGGAGGCATAAGTGCGCTGCGCTCCTAAGGTATCTCCCTGCGAGACACACTGCTAAAGCTTTTCGCTATGATGCAGTCTAGTGCAGACGCACACTACGGCTCTCCGGAGCTGTCCGAAGCGAAGCGCCGGTCGCCGGCGTCTTTCGGCTGAAGCAGCGCTTCGGGGCGTACGGCTGCCGCTCCGCTGTTGTGTGCGCGAGGCAGCCGCTTCTCCTGCTCCGCGAGCCGGACAGAGCGGTAGCTTGTACGAGGGCGAAGAACGAAGCCGCAGAGCACCGGCCTTCTGCGCGCACCCTAAGGACTGCGAGAGGACCGTGGTGGCCGCTCGCCTGCCCCTTCCATTCCATTCTAGCATCCTTAGGGAAGGTGTTCAAGGACAAATTCCCTGAGTTTTGAATTCGTCCTGATGCAGCCCCTCCTGGGAAACAACTGCTCGTCCTCTGAGTCTCCGACATGCAGAGACCTCGATGGCAACTGCAGAAATGAAGGGCTGCGTTGAGTTGTCGAGAAGCAAGAACATAGCCAGCGCCTTGTGTTTGGGAGTCAGCAGGTGCTGGACTTTTGCGATTGCTTTCACTGTGCACTGAATGCCAGGACGGCATGTGCACGTTAAAACAACGAGCTGGGCAAGAGCAGGAAGGGAGCACGGGCACCAGAGAGCATCTGACATCTTGCCCTGGAAAGAGCAGTGTTTTTGGAGTGTGCAGTAAAATCGTGTTTCTGGACAAGGGAGGCATAAGTGCGCTGCGCTCCTAAGCTATCTCCCTGCGAGACACACTGCCAAAGCTTTTCGTTATCATGCAGTCTAGTGCAGACGCACACTGCGGCTCTCCGGAGCTGTCCGAAGCGAAGCGCCGGTCGCCGGCGTCTTTCGGCTGAAGCAGCGCTTCGGGGCGTACGGCTGCCGCTCCGCTGTTGTGTGCGCGAGGCAGCCGCTTCTCCTGCTCCGTGAGCCGGACAGAGCGGTAGCTTGTACGAGGGCGAAGAACGAAGCCGCAGGGAGACGACATTGTGTGTACAGCCTTGGGACTGCTAGATGACAGTGGCTAAAGCTCCCTGCCTTTTCAATGCACTGCTGGCATGCTTTATTGAAGGCGTTCCGAGACAACTTTCCTGGGTTTTGACTTCGTCCTGATGAAGCCCCTGTTGGGAAATTCGTTTGGGAGTCAGCAGCACCTGGACTTTTGCGATTGCCTTCACTGTGCACTGAATGCCAGGACGGCATGTGTACGTTAAAACAACGAGCTGGGCAAGAGCAGGAAGAGAGCACGGGAAGCAGAGAGCATCTGGCATCTTGCCCTGGAAAGGGCAGTGTTTTTGGAGAGTGCAGCAAATCCGTGTTTCTGGACAAGGGAGGCATAAGTGCGCTGCGCTCCTAAGCTATCTCCCTGCTAAGACACACTGCCAAAGCTTTTCGCTATGATGCAGTCTAGTGCAGACGCACACTACGGCTCTCGGCTCTCTGTCCGAAGCGAAGCGCCGGTCGCCGGCGTCTTTCGGCTGAAGCAGCGCTTCGGAGCGTACGGCTGTTGTGTGCGCGAAGCAGCCGCTTTTCCTGCTCCGGGAGCCGCACAGAGCGGTAGCTTGCACGAGGGCGAAGAACGAAGCCGCAGAGCACCGGCCTTCTGCGCGCACCCTAAGGACTGCGAGAGGACCGTGGTGGCCGCTCGCCTGCCTCTTCAATTCCATTCTAGCATCCTTATGGAAGGTGTTCCAGGACAATTTTCCTGAGTTTTGAATTCGTCCTGATGCAGCCCCTCCTGGGAAACTCCTACTCGTCCTCTGAGTCTCCGAGTGCAGAGACCTCGATGGCAACTGCAGAAATGAAGGGCTGCGTTGAGTTGTCGAGAAGCAAGAACATAGCCAGCGCCTTGTGTTTGGGAGTCAGCAGCTGCTGGACTTTTGCGATTGCCTTCACTGTGCACTGAATGCCAGGACGGCATGTGCACGTTAAAACAACGAGCTGGGCAAGAGCAGGAAGGGACCACGGGCATCAGAGAGCATCTGACATCTTGCCCTGGAAAGAGCAGTGTTTTTGGAGTGTGCAGTAAAATCGTGTTTCTGGACAAGGGAGGCATAAGTGCGCTGCGCTCCTAAGCTATCTCCCTGCGAGACACACTGCCAAAGCTTTTCGTTATCATGCAGTCTAGTGCAGACGCACACTGCGGCTCTCCGGAGCTGTCCGAAGCGAAGCGCCGGTCGCCGGCGTCTTTCGGCTGAAGCAGCGCTTCGGGGCGTACGGCTGCCGCTCCGCTGTTGTGTGCGCGAGGCAGCCGCTTCTCCTGCTCCGTGAGCCGGACAGAGCGGTAGCTTGTACGAGGGCGAAGAACGAAGCCGCAGGGAGACGACATTGTGTGTACAGCCTTGGGACTGGTAGATGACAGTGGCTAAAGCTCCCTGCCTTTTCAATGCACTGCTGGCATGCTTTATTGAAGGCGTTCCGAGACAACTTTCCTGGGTTTTGACTTCGTCCTGATGAAGCCCCTGTTGGGAAATTCGTTTGGGAGTCAGCAGCACCTGGACTTTTGCGATTGCCTTCACTGTGCACTGAATGCCAGGACGGCATGTGCACGTTAAAACAACGAGCTGGGCAAGAGCAGAAAGGGAGCACGGGCATCAGAGAGCATCTGACATCTTGCCCTGGAAAGGGCAGTGTTTTTGGAGAGTGCAGTAAAATCGTGTTTCTGGACAAGGGAGGCATAAGTGCGCTGCGCTCCTAAGGTATCTCCCTGCGAGACACACTGCTAAAGCTTTTCGCTATGATGCAGTCTAGTGCAGACGCACACTGCGGCTCTCCGGAGCTGTCCGAAGCGAAGCGCCGGTCGCCGGCGTCTTTCGGCTGAAGCAGCGCTTCGGGGCGTACGGCTGCCGCTCCGCTGTTGTGTGCGCGAGGCAGCCGCTTCTCCTGCTCCGCGAGCCGGACAGAGCGGTAGCTTGTACGAGGGCGAAGAACGAAGCCGCAGAGCACCGGCCTTGTGCGCGCACCCTAAGGACTGCGAGAGGACCGTGGTGGCCGCTCGCCTGCCCCTTCCATTCCATTCTAGCATCCTTAGGGAAGGTGTTCAAGGACAAATTCCCTGAGTTTTGAATTCGTCCTGATGCAGCCCCTCCTGGGAAACAACTGCTCGTCCTCTGAGTCTCCGAGTGCAGAGACCTCGATGGCAACTGCAGAAATGAAGGGCTGCGTTGAGTTGTCGAGAAGCAAGAACATAGCCAGCGCCTTGTGTTTGGGAGTCAGCAGCTGCTGGACTTTTGCGATTGCTTTCACTGTGCACTGAATGCCAGGACGGCATGTGCACGTTAAAACAACGAGCTGGGCAAGAGCAGGAAGGGAGCACGGGCATCAGAGAGCATCTGACATCTTGCCCTGGAAAGAGCAGTGTTTTTGGAGTGTGCAGTAAAATCGTGTTTCTGGACAAGGGAGGCATAAGTGCGCTGCGCTCCTAAGCTATCTCCCTGCGAGACACACTGCCAAAGCTTTTCGTTATCATGCAGTCTAGTGCAGACGCACACTGCGGCTCTCCGGAGCTGTCCGAAGCGAAGCGCCGGTCGCCGGCGTCTTTCTGCTGAAGCAGCGCTTCGGGGCGTACGGCTGCCGCTCCGCTGTTGTGTGCGCGAGGCAGCCGCTTCTCCTGCTCCGTGAGCCGGACAGAGCGGTAGCTTGTACGAGGGCGAAGAACGAAGCCGCAGGGAGACGACATTGTGTGTACAGCCTTGGGACTGCTAGATGACAGTGGCTAAAGCTCCCTGCCTTTTCAATGCACTGCTGGCATGCTTTATTGAAGGCGTTCCGAGACAACTTTCCTGGGTTTTGACTTCGTCCTGAT
This sequence comes from Lonchura striata, assembly GCF_050655825.1. NCBI lineage: Eukaryota > Metazoa > Chordata > Aves > Passeriformes > Estrildidae > Lonchura > Lonchura striata. The sequence continues at coordinate 315,995 of NC_140712.1, forward strand.
GAAGCCCCTGTTGGGAAATTCGTTTGGGAGTCAGCAGCACCTGGACTTTTGCGATTGCCTTCACTGTGCACTGAATGCCAGGACGGCATGTGCACGTTAAAACAACGAGCTGGGCAAGAGCAGAAAGGGAGCACGGGCATCAGAGAGCATCTGACATCTTGCCCTGGAAAGAGCAGTGTTTTTGGAGAGTGCAGTAAAATCGTGTTTCTGGACAAGGGAGGCATAAGTGCGCTGCGCTCCTAAGGTATCTCCCTGCGAGACACACTGCTAAAGCTTTTCGCTATGATGCAGTCTAGTGCAGACGCACACTACGGCTCTCCGGAGCTGTCCGAAGCGAAGCGCCGGTCGCCGGCGTCTTTCGGCTGAAGCAGCGCTTCGGGGCGTACGGCTGCCGCTCCGCTGTTGTGTGCGCGAGGCAGCCGCTTCTCCTGCTCCGCGAGCCGGACAGAGCGGTAGCTTGTACGAGGGCGAAGAACGAAGCCGCAGAGCACCGGCCTTCTGCGCGCACCCTAAGGACTGCGAGAGGACCGTGGTGGCCGCTCGCCTGCCCCTTCCATTCCATTCTAGCATCCTTAGGGAAGGTGTTCAAGGACAAATTCCCTGAGTTTTGAATTCGTCCTGATGCAGCCCCTCCTGGGAAACAACTGCTCGTCGTCTGAGTCTCCGAGTGCAGAGACCTCGATGGCAACTGCAGAAATGAAGGGCTGCGTTGAGTTGTCGAGAAGCAAGAACATAGCCAGCGCCTTGTGTTTGGGAGTCAGCAGCTGCTGGACTTTTGCGATTGCTTTCACTGTGCACTGAATGCCAGGACGGCATGTGCACGTTAAAACAACGAGCTGGGCAAGAGCAGGAAGGGAGCACGGGCATCAGAGAGCATCTGACATCTTGCCCTGGAAAGAGCAGTGTTTTTGGAGTGTGCAGTAAAATCGTGTTTCTGGACAAGGGAGGCATAAGTGCGCTGCGCTCCTAAGCTATCTCCCTGCGGGACACACTGCCAAAGCTTTTCGTTATCATGCAGTCTAGTGCAGACGCACACTGCGGCTCTCCGGAGCTGTCCGAAGCGAAGCGCCGGTCGCCGGCGTCTTTCTGCTGAAGCAGCGCTTCGGGGCGTACGGCTGCCGCTCCGCTGTTGTGTGCGCGAGGCAGCCGCTTCTCCTGCTCCGTGAGCCGGACAGAGCGGTAGCTTGTACGAGGGCGAAGAACGAAGCCGCAGGGAGACGACATTGTGTGTACAGCCTTGGGACTGCTAGATGACAGTGGCTAAAGCTCCCTGCCTTTTCAATGCACTGCTGGCATGCTTTATTGAAGGCGTTCCGAGACAACTTTCCTGGGTTTTGACTTCGTCCTGATGAAGCCCCTGTTGGGAAATTCGTTTGGGAGTCAGCAGCTGCTGGACTTTTGCGATTGCCTTCACTGTGCACTGAATGCCAGGACGGCATGTGTACGTTAAAACAACGAGCTGGGCAAGAGCAGGAAGAGAGCACGGGAAGCAGAGAGCATCTGGCATCTTGCCCTGGAAAGGGCAGTGTTTTTGGAGAGTGCAGCAAATCCGTGTTTCTGGACAAGGGAGGCATAAGTGCGCTGCGCTCCTAAGCTATCTCCCTGCTAAGACACACTGCCAAAGCTTTTCGCTATGATGCAGTCTAGTGCAGACGCACACTACGGCTCTCGGCTCTCTGTCCGAAGCGAAGCGCCGGTCGCCGGCGTCTTTCGGCTGAAGCAGCGCTTCGGAGCGTACGGCTGTTGTGTGCGCGAAGCAGCCGCTTTTCCTGCTCCGGGAGCCGCACAGAGCGGTAGCTTGCACGAGGGCGAAGAACGAAGCCGCAGAGCACCGGCCTTCTGCGCGCACCCTAAGGACTGCGAGAGGACCGTGGTGGCCGCTCGCCTGCCTCTTCAATTCCATTCTAGCATCCTTATGGAAGGTGTTCAAGGACAAATTCCCTGAGTTTTGAATTCGTCCTGATGCAGCCCCTCCTGGGAAACAACTGCTCGTCGTCTGAGTCTCCGAGTGCAGAGACCTCGATGGCAACTGCAGAAATGAAGGGCTGCGTTGAGTTGTCGAGAAGCAAGAACATAGCCAGCGCCTTGTGTTTGGGAGTCAGCAGCTGCTGGACTTTTGCGATTGCTTTCACTGTGCACTGAATGCCAGGACGGCATGTGCACGTTAAAACAACGAGCTGGGCAAGAGCAGGAAGGGAGCACGGGCATCAGAGAGCATCTGACATCTTGCCCTGGAAAGGGCAGTGTTTTTGGAGTGTGCAGTAAAATCGTGTTTCTGGACAAGGGAGGCATAAGTGCGCTGCGCTCCTAAGCTATCTCCCTGCTAAGACACACTGCCAAAGCTTTTCGCTATGATGCAGTCTAGTGCAGACGCACACTACGGCTCTCGGCTCTCTGTCCGAAGCGAAGCGCCGGTCGCCGGCGTCTTTCGGCTGAAGCAGCGCTTCGGAGCGTACGGCTGTTGTGTGCGCGAAGCAGCCGCTTTTCCTGCTCCGGGAGCCGCACAGAGCGGTAGCTTGTACGAGGGCGAAGAACGAAGCCGCAGAGCACCGGCCTTCTGCGCGCACCCTAAGGACTGCGAGAGGACCGTGGTGGCCGCTCGCCTGCCTCTTCAATTCCATTCTAGCATCCTTATGGAAGGTGTTCCAGGACAATTTTCCTGAGTTTTGAATTCGTCCTGATGCAGCCCCTCCTGGGAAACTCCTACTCGTCCTCTGAGTCTCCGAGTGCAGAGACCTCGATGGCAACTGCAGAAATGAAGGGCTGCGTTGAGTTGTCGAGAAGCAAGAACATAGCCAGCGCCTTGTGTTTGGGAGTCAGCAGCTGCTGGACTTTTGCGATTGCCTTCACTGTGCACTGAATGCCAGGACGGCATGTGCACGTTAAAACAACGAGCTGGGCAAGAGCAGGAAGGGACCACGGGCATCAGAGAGCATCTGGCATCTTGCCCTGGAAAGAGCAGTGTTTTTGGAGTGTGCAGTAAAATCGTGTTTCTGGACAAGGGAGGCATAAGTGCGCTGCGCTCCTAAGGTATCTCCCTGCGAGACACACTGGCAAAGCTTTTCGTTATCATGCAGTCTAGTGCAGACGCACACTGCGGCTCTCCGGAGCTGTCCGAAGCGAAGCGCCGGTCGCCGGCGTCTTTCGGCTGAAGCAGCGCTTCGGGGCGTACGGCTGCCGCTCCGCTGTTGTGTGCGCGAGGCAGCCGCTTCTCCTGCTCCGTGAGCCGGACAGAGCGGTAGCTTGTACGAGGGCGAAGAACGAAGCCGCAGGGAGACGACATTGTGTGTACAGCCTTGGGACTGCTAGATGACAGTGGCTAAAGCTCCCTGCCTTTTCAATGCACTGCTGGCATGCTTTATTGAAGGCGTTCCGAGACAACTTTCCTGGGTTTTGACTTCGTCCTGATGAAGCCCCTGTTGGGAAATTCGTTTGGGAGTCAGCAGCACCTGGACTTTTGCGATTGCCTTCACTGTGCACTGAATGCCAGGACGGCATGTGCACGTTAAAACAACGAGCTGGGCAAGAGCAGAAAGGGAGCACGGGCATCAGAGAGCATCTGACATCTTGCCCTGGAAAGAGCAGTGTTTTTGGAGAGTGCAGTAAAATCGTGTTTCTGGACAAGGGAGGCATAAGTGCGCTGCGCTCCTAAGGTATCTCCCTGCGAGACACACTGCTAAAGCTTTTCGCTATGATGCAGTCTAGTGCAGACGCACACTACGGCTCTCCGGAGCTGTCCGAAGCGAAGCGCCGGTCGCCGGCGTCTTTCGGCTGAAGCAGCGCTTCGGGGCGTACGGCTGCCGCTCCGCTGTTGTGTGCGCGAGGCAGCCGCTTCTCCTGCTCCGCGAGCCGGACAGAGCGGTAGCTTGTACGAGGGCGAAGAACGAAGCCGCAGAGCACCGGCCTTGTGCGCGCACCCTAAGGACTGCGAGAGGACCGTGGTGGCCGCTCGCCTGCCCCTTCCATTCCATTCTAGCATCCTTAGGGAAGGTGTTCAAGGACAAATTCCCTGAGTTTTGAATTCGTCCTGATGCAGCCCCTCCTGGGAAACAACTGCTCGTCCTCTGAGTCTCCGACATGCAGAGACCTCGATGGCAACTGCAGAAATGAAGGGCTGCGTTGAGTTGTCGAGAAGCAAGAACATAGCCAGCGCCTTGTGTTTGGGAGTCAGCAGGTGCTGGACTTTTGCGATTGCTTTCACTGTGCACTGAATGCCAGGACGGCATGTGCACGTTAAAACAACGAGCTGGGCAAGAGCAGGAAGGGAGCACGGGCATCAGAGAGCATCTGACATCTTGCCCTGGAAAGAGCAGTGTTTTTGGAGTGTGCAGTAAAATCGTGTTTCTGGACAAGGGAGGCATAAGTGCGCTGCGCTCCTAAGCTATCTCCCTGCGAGACACACTGCCAAAGCTTTTCGTTATCATGCAGTCTAGTGCAGACGCACACTGCGGCTCTCCGGAGCTGTCCGAAGCGAAGCGCCGGTCGCCGGCGTCTTTCGGCTGAAGCAGCGCTTCGGGGCGTACGGCTGCCGCTCCGCTGTTGTGTGCGCGAGGCAGCCGCTTCTCCTGCTCCGTGAGCCGGACAGAGCGGTAGCTTGTACGAGGGCGAAGAACGAAGCCGCAGGGAGACGACATTGTGTGTACAGCCTTGGGACTGCTAGATGACAGTGGCTAAAGCTCCCTGCCTTTTCAATGCACTGCTGGCATGCTTTATTGAAGGCGTTCCGAGACAACTTTCCTGGGTTTTGACTTCGTCCTGATGAAGCCCCTGTTGGGAAATTCGTTTGGGAGTCAGCAGCTGCTGGACTTTTGCGATTGCCTTCACTGTGCACTGAATGCCAGGACGGCATGTGTACGTTAAAACAACGAGCTGGGCAAGAGCAGGAAGAGAGCACGGGAAGCAGAGAGCATCTGGCATCTTGCCCTGGAAAGGGCAGTGTTTTTGGAGAGTGCAGCAAATCCGTGTTTCTGGACAAGGGAGGCATAAGTGCGCTGCGCTCCTAAGCTATCTCCCTGCTAAGACACACTGCCAAAGCTTTTCGCTATGATGCAGTCTAGTGCAGACGCACACTACGGCTCTCGGCTCTCTGTCCGAAGCGAAGCGCCGGTCGCCGGCGTCTTTCGGCTGAAGCAGCGCTTCGGAGCGTACGGCTGTTGTGTGCGCGAAGCAGCCGCTTTTCCTGCTCCGGGAGCCGCACAGAGCGGTAGCTTGCACGAGGGCGAAGGACGAAGCCGCAGAGCACCGGCCTTCTGCGCGCACCCTAAGGACTGCGAGAGGACCGTGGTGGCCGCTCGCCTGCCTCTTCAATTCCATTCTAGCATCCTTATGGAAGGTGTTCCAGGACAATTTTCCTGAGTTTTGAATTCGTCCTGATGCAGCCCCTCCTGGGAAACTCCTACTCGTCGTCTGAGTCTCCGAGTGCAGAGACCTCGATGGCAACTGCAGAAATGAAGGGCTGCGTTGAGTTGTCGAGAAGCAAGAACATAGCCAGCGCCTTGTGTTTGGGAGTCAGCAGCTGCTGGACTTTTGCGATTGCCTTCACTGTGCACTGAATGCCAGGACGGCATGTGCACGTTAAAACAACGAGCTGGGCAAGAGCAGGAAGGGACCACGGGCATCAGAGAGCATCTGGCATCTTGCCCTGGAAAGAGCAGTGTTTTTGGAGAGTGCAGTAAAATCGTGTTTCTGGACAAGGGAGGCATAAGTGCGCTGCGCTCCTAAGGTATCTCCCTGCGAGACACACTGCTAAAGCTTTTCGCTATGATGCAGTCTAGTGCAGACGCACACTACGGCTCTCCGGAGCTGTCCGAAGCGAAGCGCCGGTCGCCGGCGTCTTTCGGCTGAAGCAGCGCTTCGGGGCGTACGGCTGCCGCTCCGCTGTTGTGTGCGCGAGGCAGCCGCTTCTCCTGCTCCGCGAGCCGGACAGAGCGGTAGCTTGTACGAGGGCGAAGAACGAAGCCGCAGAGCACCGGCCTTGTGCGCGCACCCTAAGGACTGCGAGAGGACCGTGGTGGCCGCTCGCCTGCCCCTTCCATTCCATTCTAGCATCCTTAGGGAAGGTGTTCAAGGACAAATTCCCTGAGTTTTGAATTCGTCCTGATGCAGCCCCTCCTGGGAAACAACTGCTCGTCGTCTGAGTCTCCGAGTGCAGAGACCTCGATGGCAACTGCAGAAATGAAGGGCTGCGTTGAGTTGTCGAGAAGCAAGAACATAGCCAGCGCCTTGTGTTTGGGAGTCAGCAGGTGCTGGACTTTTGCGATTGCTTTCACTGTGCACTGAATGCCAGGACGGCATGTGCACGTTAAAACAACGAGCTGGGCAAGAGCAGGAAGGGAGCACGGGCATCAGAGAGCATCTGACATCTTGCCCTGGAAAGAGCAGTGTTTTTGGAGTGTGCAGTAAAATCGTGTTTCTGGACAAGGGAGGCATAAGTGCGCTGCGCTCCTAAGCTATCTCCCTGCGAGACACACTGCCAAAGCTTTTCGTTATCATGCAGTCTAGTGCAGACGCACACTGCGGCTCTCCGGAGCTGTCCGAAGCGAAGCGCCGGTCGCCGGCGTCTTTCTGCTGAAGCAGCGCTTCGGGGCGTACGGCTGCCGCTCCGCTGTTGTGTGCGCGAGGCAGCCGCTTCTCCTGCTCCGTGAGCCGGACAGAGCGGTAGCTTGTACGAGGGCGAAGAACGTTGCCGCAGGGAGACGACATTGTGTGTACAGCCTTGGGACTGCTAGATGACAGTGGCTAAAGCTCCCTGCCTTTTCAATGCACTGCTGGCATGCTTTATTGAAGGCGTTCCGAGACAACTTTCCTGGGTTTTGACTTCGTCCTGATGAAGCCCCTGTTGGGAAATTCGTTTGGGAGTCAGCAGCACCTGGACTTTTGCGATTGCCTTCACTGTGCACTGAATGCCAGGACGGCATGTGCACGTTAAAACAACGAGCTGGGCAAGAGCAGAAAGGGAGCACGGGCATCAGAGAGCATCTGACATCTTGCCCTGGAAAGAGCAGTGTTTTTGGAGAGTGCAGTAAAATCGTGTTTCTGGACAAGGGAGGCATAAGTGCGCTGCGCTCCTAAGGTATCTCCCTGCGAGACACACTGCTAAAGCTTTTCGCTATGATGCAGTCTAGTGCAGACGCACACTACGGCTCTCCGGAGCTGTCCGAAGCGAAGCGCCGGTCGCCGGCGTCTTTCGGCTGAAGCAGCGCTTCGGGGCGTACGGCTGCCGCTCCGCTGTTGTGTGCGCGAGGCAGCCGCTTCTCCTGCTCCGCGAGCCGGACAGAGCGGTAGCTTGTACGAGGGCGAAGAACGAAGCCGCAGAGCACCGGCCTTGTGCGCGCACCCTAAGGACTGCGAGAGGACCGTGGTGGCCGCTCGCCTGCCCCTTCCATTCCATTCTAGCATCCTTAGGGAAGGTGTTCAAGGACAAATTCCCTGAGTTTTGAATTCGTCCTGATGCAGCCCCTCCTGGGAAACAACTGCTCGTCGTCTGAGTCTCCGAGTGCAGAGACCTCGATGGCAACTGCAGAAATGAAGGGCTGCGTTGAGTTGTCGAGAAGCAAGAACATAGCCAGCGCCTTGTGTTTGGGAGTCAGCAGCTGCTGGACTTTTGCGATTGCTTTCACTGTGCACTGAATGCCAGGACGGCATGTGCACGTTAAAACAACAAGCTGGGCAAGAGCAGGAAGGGAGCACGGGCATCAGAGAGCATCTGACATCTTGCCCTGGAAAGAGCAGTGTTTTTGGAGTGTGCAGTAAAATCGTGTTTCTGGACAAGGGAGGCATAAGTGCGCTGCGCTCCTAAGCTATCTCCCTGCGAGACACACTGCCAAAGCTTTTCGTTATCATGCAGTCTAGTGCAGACGCACACTGCGGCTCTCCGGAGCTGTCCGAAGCGAAGCGCCGGTCGCCGGCGTCTTTCGGCTGAAGCAGCGCTTCGGGGCGTACGGCTGCCGCTCCGCTGTTGTGTGCGCGAGGCAGCCGCTTCTCCTGCTCCGTGAGCCGGACAGAGCGGTAGCTTGTACGAGGGCGAAGAACGAAGCCGGAGGGAGACGACATTGTGTGTACAGCCTTGGGACTGCTAGATGACAGTGGCTAAAGCTCCCTGCCTTTTCAATGCACTGCTGGCATGCTTTATTGAAGGCGTTCCGAGACAACTTTCCTGGGTTTTGACTTCGTCCTGATGAAGCCCCTGTTGGGAAATTCGTTTGGGAGTCAGCAGCTGCTGGACTTTTGCGATTGCCTTCACTGTGCACTGAATGCCAGGACGGCATGTGTACGTTAAAACAACGAGCTGGGCAAGAGCAGGAAGAGAGCACGGGAAGCAGAGAGCATCTGGCATCTTGCCCTGGAAAGGGCAGTGTTTTTGGAGAGTGCAGCAAATCCGTGTTTCTGGACAAGGGAGGCATAAGTGCGCTGCGCTCCTAAGCTATCTCCCTGCTAAGACACACTGCCAAAGCTTTTCGCTATGATGCAGTCTAGTGCAGACGCACACTACGGCTCTCGGCTCTCTGTCCGAAGCGAAGCGCCGGTCGCCGGCGTCTTTCGGCTGAAGCAGCGCTTCGGAGCGTACGGCTGTTGTGTGCGCGAAGCAGCCGCTTTTCCTGCTCCGGGAGCCGCACAGAGCGGTAGCTTGCACGAGGGCGAAGAACGAAGCCGCAGAGCACCGGCCTTGTGCGCGCACCCTAAGGACTGCGAGAGGACCGTGGTGGCCGCTCGCCTGCCTCTTCAATTCCATTCTAGCATCCTTATGGAAGGTGTTCAAGGACAAATTCCCTGAGTTTTGAATTCGTCCTGATGCAGCCCCTCCTGGGAAACAACTGCTCGTCGTCTGAGTCTCCGAGTGCAGAGACCTCGATGGCAACTGCAGAAATGAAGGGCTGCGTTGAGTTGTCGAGAAGCAAGAACATAGCCAGCGCCTTGTGTTTGGGAGTCAGCAGCTGCTGCACTTTTGCGATTGCTTTCACTGTGCACTGAAAGCCAGGACGGCATGTGCACGTTAAAACAACGAGCTGGGCAAGAGCAGGAAGGGAGCACGGGCATCAGAGAGCATCTGACATCTTGCCCTGGAAAGGGCAGTGTTTTTGGAGTGTGCAGTAAAATCGTGTTTCTGGACAAGGGAGGCATAAGTGCGCTGCGCTCCTAAGCTATCTCCCTGCTAAGACACACTGCCAAAGCTTTTCGCTATGATGCAGTCTAGTGCAGACGCACACTACGGCTCTCGGCTCTCTGTCCGAAGCGAAGCGCCGGTCGCCGGCGTCTTTCGGCTGAAGCAGCGCTTCGGAGCGTACGGCTGTTGTGTGCGCGAAGCAGCCGCTTTTCCTGCTCCGGGAGCCGCACAGAGCGGTAGCTTGCACGAGGGCGAAGAACGAAGCCGCAGAGCACCGGCCTTCTGCGCGCACCCTAAGGACTGCGAGAGGACCGTGGTGGCCGCTCGCCTGCCTCTTCAATTCCATTCTAGCATCCTTATGGAAGGTGTTCCAGGACAATTTTCCTGAGTTTTGAATTCGTCCTGATGCAGCCCCTCCTGGGAAACTCCTACTCGTCCTCTGAGTCTCCGAGTGCAGAGACCTCGATGGCAACTGCAGAAATGAAGGGCTGCGTTGAGTTGTCGAGAAGCAAGAACATAGCCAGCGCCTTGTGTTTGGGAGTCAGCAGGTGCTGGACTTTTGCGATTGCCTTCACTGTGCACTGAATGCCAGGACGGCATGTGCACGTTAAAACAACGAGCTGGGCAAGAGCAGGAAGGGACCACGGGCATCAGAGAGCATCTGGCATCTTGCCCTGGAAAGAGCAGTGTTTTTGGAGTGTGCAGTAAAATCGTGTTTCTGGACAAGGGAGGCATAAGTGCGCTGCGCTCCTAAGCTATCTCCCTGCGAGACACACTGCCAAAGCTTTTCGTTATCATGCAGTCTAGTGCAGACGCACACTGCGGCTCTCCGGAGCTGTCCGAAGCGAAGCGCCGGTCGCCGGCGTCTTTCGGCTGAAGCAGCGCTTCGGGGCGTACGGCTGCCGCTCCGCTGTTGTGTGCGCGAGGCAGCCGCTTCTCCTGCTCCGTGAGCCGGACAGAGCGGTAGCTTGTACGAGGGCGAAGAACGAAGCCGCAGGGAGACGACATTGTGTGTACAGCCTTGGGACTGCTAGATGACAGTGGCTAAAGCTCCCTGCCTTTTCAATGCACTGCTGGCATGCTTTATTGAAGGCGTTCCGAGACAACTTTCCTGGGTTTTGACTTCGTCCTGATGAAGCCCCTGTTGGGAAATTCGTTTGGGAGTCAGCAGCTGCTGGACTTTTGCGATTGCCTTCACTGTGCACTGAATGCCAGGACGGCATGTGTACGTTAAAACAACGAGCTGGGCAAGAGCAGGAAGAGAGCACGGGAAGCAGAGAGCATCTGGCATCTTGCCCTGGAAAGGGCAGTGTTTTTGGAGAGTGCAGCAAATCCGTGTTTCTGGACAAGGGAGGCATAAGTGCGCTGCGCTCCTAAGCTATCTCCCTGCTAAGACACACTGCCAAAGCTTTTCGCTATGATGCAGTCTAGTGCAGACGCACACTACGGCTCTCGGCTCTCTGTCCGAAGCGAAGCGCCGGTCGCCGGCGTCTTTCGGCTGAAGCAGCGCTTCGGAGCGTACGGCTGTTGTGTGCGCGAAGCAGCCGCTTTTCCTGCTCCGGGAGCCGCACAGAGCGGTAGCTTGCACGAGGGCGAAGAACGAAGCCGCAGAGCACCGGCCTTCTGCGCGCACCCTAAGGACTGCGAGAGGACCGTGGTGGCCGCTCGCCTGCCTCTTCAATTCCATTCTAGCATCCTTATGGAAGGTGTTCCAGGACAATTTTCCTGAGTTTTGAATTCGTCCTGATGCAGCCCCTCCTGGGAAACTCCTACTCGTCCTCTGAGTCTCCGAGTGCAGAGACCTCGATGGCAACTGCAGAAATGAAGGGCTGCGTTGAGTTGTCGAGAAGCAAGAACATAGCCAGCGCCTTGTGTTTGGGAGTCAGCAGGTGCTGGACTTTTGCGATTGCCTTCACTGTGCACTGAATGCCAGGACGGCATGTGCACGTTAAAACAACGAGCTGGGCAAGAGCAGGAAGGGACCACGGGCATCAGAGAGCATCTGGCATCTTGCCCTGGAAAGAGCAGTGTTTTTGGAGTGTGCAGTAAAATCGTGTTTCTGGACAAGGGAGGCATAAGTGCGCTGCGCTCCTAAGCTATCTCCCTGCGAGACACACTGGCAAAGCTTTTCGTTATCATGCAGTCTAGTGCAGACGCACACTGCGGCTCTCCGGAGCTGTCCGAAGCGAAGCGCCGGTCGCCGGCGTCTTTCGGCTGAAGCAGCGCTTCGGGGCGTACGGCTGCCGCTCCGCTGTTGTGTGCGCGAGGCAGCCGCTTCTCCTGCTCCGTGAGCCGGACAGAGCGGTAGCTTGTACGAGGGCGAAGAACGAAGCCGCAGGGAGACGACATTGTGTGTACAGCCTTGGGACTGCTAGATGACAGTGGCTAAAGCTCCCTGCCTTTTCAATGCACTGCTGGCATGCTTTATTGAAGGCGTTCCGAGACAACTTTCCTGGGTTTTGACTTCGTCCTGATGAAGCCCCTGTTGGGAAATTCGTTTGGGAGTCAGCAGCACCTGGACTTTTGCGATTGCCTTCACTGTGCACTGAATGCCAGGACGGCATGTGCACGTTAAAACAACGAGCTGGGCAAGAGCAGAAAGGGAGCACGGGCATCAGAGAGCATCTGACATCTTGCCCTGGAAAGAGCAGTGTTTTTGGAGAGTGCAGTAAAATCGTGTTTCTGGACAAGGGAGGCATAAGTGCGCTGCGCTCCTAAGGTATCTCCCTGCGAGACACACTGCTAAAGCTTTTCGCTATGATGCAGTCTAGTGCAGACGCACACTACGGCTCTCGGCTCTCTGTCCGAAGCGAAGCGCCGGTCGCCGGCGTCTTTCGGCTGAAGCAGCGCTTCGGAGCGTACGGCTGTTGTGTGCGCGAAGCAGCCGCTTTTCCTGCTCCGGGAGCCGCACAGAGCGGTAGCTTGCACGAGGGCGAAGAACGAAGCCGCAGAGCACCGGCCTTCTGCGCGCACCCTAAGGACTGCGAGAGGACCGTGGTGGCCGCTCGCCTGCCCCTTCCATTCCATTCTAGCATCCTTAGGGAAGGTGTTCAAGGACAAATTCCCTGAGTTTTGAATTCGTCCTGATGCAGCCCCTCCTGGGAAACAACTGCTCGTCGTCTGAGTCTCCGAGTGCAGAGACCTCGATGGCAACTGCAGAAATGAAGGGCTGCGTTGAGTTGTCGAGAAGCAAGAACATAGCCAGCGCCTTGTGTTTGGGAGTCAGCAGGTGCTGGACTTTTGCGATTGCTTTCACTGTGCACTGAATGCCAGGACGGCATGTGCACGTTAAAACAACGAGCTGGGCAAGAGCAGGAAGGGAGCACGGGCATCAGAGAGCATCTGGCATCTTGCCCTGGAAAGAGCAGTGTTTTTGGAGTGTGCAGTAAAATCGTGTTTCTGGACAAGGGAGGCATAAGTGCGCTGCGCTCCTAAGCTATCTCCCTGCGAGACACACTGGCAAAGCTTTTCGTTATCATGCAGTCTAGTGCAGACGCACACTGCGGCTCTCCGGAGCTGTCCGAAGCGAAGCGCCGGTCGCCGGCGTCTTTCGGCTGAAGCAGCGCTTCGGGGCGTACGGCTGCCGCTCCGCTGTTGTGTGCGCGAGGCAGCCGCTTCTCCTGCTCCGTGAGCCGGACAGAGCGGTAGCTTGTACGAGGGCGAAGAACGAAGCCGCAGGGAGACGACATTGTGTGTACAGCCTTGGGACTGCTAGATGACAGTGGCTAAAGCTCCCTGCCTTTTCAATGCACTGCTGGCATGCTTTATTGAAGGCGTTCCGAGACAACTTTCCTGGGTTTTGACTTCGTCCTGATGAAGCCCCTGTTGGGAAATTCGTTTGGGAGTCAGCAGCTGCTGGACTTTTGCGATTGCCTTCACTGTGCACTGAATGCCAGGACGGCATGTGTACGTTAAAACAACGAGCTGGGCAAGAGCAGGAAGAGAGCACGGGAAGCAGAGAGCATCTGGCATCTTGCCCTGGAAAGGGCAGTGTTTTTGGAGAGTGCAGCAAATCCGTGTTTCTGGACAAGGGAGGCATAAGTGCGCTGCGCTCCTAAGCTATCTCCCTGCTAAGACACACTGCCAAAGCTTTTCGCTATGATGCAGTCTAGTGCAGACGCACACTACGGCTCTCGGCTCTCTGTCCGAAGCGAAGCGCCGGTCGCCGGCGTCTTTCGGCTGAAGCAGCGCTTCGGGGCGTACGGCTGTTGTGTGCGCGAAGCAGCCGCTTTTCCTGCTCCGGGAGCCGCACAGAGCGGTAGCTTGCACGAGGGCGAAGAACGAAGCCGCAGAGCACCGGCCTTCTGCGCGCACCCTAAGGACTGCGAGAGGACCGTGGTGGCCGCTCGCCTGCCCCTTCCATTCCATTCTAGCATCCTTAGGGAAGGTGTTCAAGGACAAATTCCCTGAGTTTTGAATTCGTCCTGATGCAGCCCCTCCTGGGAAACAACTGCTCGTCGTCTGAGTCTCCGAGTGCAGAGACCTCGATGGCAACTGCAGAAATGAAGGGCTGCGTTGAGTTGTCGAGAAGCAAGAACATAGCCAGCGCCTTGTGTTTGGGAGTCAGCAGGTGCTGGACTTTTGCGATTGCTTTCACTGTGCACTGAATGCCAGGACGGCATGTGCACGTTAAAACAACGAGCTGGGCAAGAGCAGGAAGGGAGCACGGGCATCAGAGAGCATCTGACATCTTGCCCTGGAAAGAGCAGTGTTTTTGGAGTGTGCAGTAAAATCGTGTTTCTGGACAAGGGAGGCATAAGTGCGCTGCGCTCCTAAGCTATCTCCCTGCGAGACACACTGCCAAAGCTTTTCGTTATCATGCAGTCTAGTGCAGACGCACACTGCGGCTCTCCGGAGCTGTCCGAAGCGAAGCTCCGGTCGCCGGCGTCTTTCGGCTGAAGCAGCGCTTCGGGGCGTACGGCTGCCGCTCCGCTGTTGTGTGCGCGAGGCAGCCGCTTCTCCTGCTCCGTGAGCCGGACAGAGCGGTAGCTTGTACGAGGGCGAAGAACGAAGCCGCAGGGAGACGACATTGTGTGTACAGCCTTGGGACTGCTAGATGACAGTGGCTAAAGCTCCCTGCCTTTTCAATGCACTGCTGGCATGCTTTATTGAAGGTGTTCCGAGACAACTTTCCTGGGTTTTGACTTCGTCCTGATGAAGCCCCTGTTGGGAAATTCGTTTGGGAGTCAGCAGCTGCTGGACTTTTGCGATTGCCTTCACTGTGCACTGAATGCCAGGACGGCATGTGTACGTTAAAACAACGAGCTGGGTAAGAGCAGGAAGAGAGCACGGGAAGCAGAGAGCATCTGGCATCTTGCCCTGGAAAGGGCAGTGTTTTTGGAGAGTGCAGCAAATCCGTGTTTCTGGACAAGGGAGGCATAAGTGCGCTGCGCTCCTAAGCTATCTCCCTGCTAAGACACACTGCCAAAGCTTTTCGCTATGATGCAGTCTAGTGCAGACGCACACTACGGCTCTCGGCTCTCTGTCCGAAGCGAAGCGCCGGTCGCCGGCGTCTTTCGGCTGAAGCAGCGCTTCGGAGCGTACGGCTGTTGTGTGCGCGAAGCAGCCGCTTTTCCTGCTCCGGGAGCCGCACAGAGCGGTAGCTTGCACGAGGGCGAAGAACGAAGCCGCAGAGCACCGGCCTTCTGCGCGCACCCTAAGGACTGCGAGAGGACCGTGGTGGCCGCTCGCCTGCCTCTTCAATTCCATTCTAGCATCCTTATGGAAGGTGTTCCAGGACAATTTTCCTGAGTTTTGAATTCGTCCTGATGCAGCCCCTCCTGGGAAACTCCTACTCGTCCTCTGAGTCTCCGAGTGCAGAGACCTCGATGGCAACTGCAGAAATGAAGGGCTGCGTTGAGTTGTCGAGAAGCAAGAACATAGCCAGCGCCTTGTGTTTGGGAGTCAGCAGGTGCTGGACTTTTGCGATTGCCTTCACTGTGCACTGAATGCCAGGACGGCATGTGCACGTTAAAACAACGAGCTGGGCAAGAGCAGAAAGGGAGCACGGACATCAGAGAGCATCTGACATCTTGCCCTGGAAAGAGCAGTGTTTTTGGAGTGTGCAGTAAAATCGTGTTTCTGGACAAGGGAGGCATAAGTGCGCTGCGCTCCTAAGGTATCTCCCTGCGAGACACACTGCTAAAGCTTTTCGTTATCATGCAGTCTAGTGCAGACGCACACTGCGGCTCTCCGGAGCTGTCCGAAGCGAAGCGCCGGTCGCCGGCGTCTTTCGGCTGAAGCAGCGCTTCGGGGCGTACGGCTGCCGCTCCGCTGTTGTGTGCGCGAGGCAGCCGCTTCTCCTGCTCCGTGAGCCGGACAGAGCGGTAGCTTGTACGAGGGCGAAGAACGTTGCCGCAGGGAGACGACATTGTGTGTACAGCCTTGGGACTGCTAGATGACAGTGGCTAAAGCTCCCTGCCTTTTCAATGCACTGCTGGCATGCTTTATTGAAGGCGTTCCGAGACAACTTTCCTGGGTTTTGACTTCGTCCTGATGAAGCCCCTGTTGGGAAATTCGTTTGGGAGTCAGCAGCACCTGGACTTTTGCGATTGCCTTCACTGTGCACTGAATGCCAGGACGGCATGTGCACGTTAAAACAACGAGCTGGGCAAGAGCAGAAAGGGAGCACGGACATCAGAGAGCATCTGACATCTTGCCCTGGAAAGAGCAGTGTTTTTGGAGAGTGCAGTAAAATCGTGTTTCTGGACAAGGGAGGCATAAGTGCGCTGCGCTCCTAAGGTATCTCCCTGCGAGACACACTGCTAAAGCTTTTCGCTATGATGCAGTCTAGTGCAGACGCACACTACGGCTCTCCGGAGCTGTCCGAAGCGAAGCGCCGGTCGCCGGCGTCTTTCGGCTGAAGCAGCGCTTCGGGGCGTACGGCTGCCGCTCCGCTGTTGTGTGCGCGAGGCAGCCGCTTCTCCTGCTCCGCGAGCCGGACAGAGCGGTAGCTTGTACGAGGGCGAAGAACGAAGCCGCAGAGCACCGGCCTTGTGCGCGCACCCTAAGGACTGCGAGAGGACCGTGGTGGCCGCTCGCCTGCCCCTTCCATTCCATTCTAGCATCCTTAGGGAAGGTGTTCAAGGACAAATTCCCTGAGTTTTGAATTCGTCCTGATGCAGCCCCTCCTGGGAAACAACTGCTCGTCCTCTGAGTCTCCGACATGCAGAGACCTCGATGGCAACTGCAGAAATGAAGGGCTGCGTTGAGTTGTCGAGAAGCAAGAACATAGCCAGCGCCTTGTGTTTGGGAGTCAGCAGGTGCTGGACTTTTGCGATTGCTTTCACTGTGCACTGAATGCCAGGACGGCATGTGCACGTTAAAACAACGAGCTGGGCAAGAGCAGGAAGGGAGCACGGGCATCAGAGAGCATCTGACATCTTGCCCTGGAAAGAGCAGTGTTTTTGGAGTGTGCAGTAAAATCGTGTTTCTGGACAAGGGAGGCATAAGTGCGCTGCGCTCCTAAGCTATCTCCCTGCGAGACACACTGCCAAAGCTTTTCGTTATCATGCAGTCTAGTGCAGACGCACACTGCGGCTCTCCGGAGCTGTCCGAAGCGAAGCGCCGGTCGCCGGCGTCTTTCGGCTGAAGCAGCGCTTCGGGGCGTACGGCTGCCGCTCCGCTGTTGTGTGCGCGAGGCAGCCGCTTCTCCTGCTCCGTGAGCCGGACAGAGCGGTAGCTTGTACGAGGGCGAAGAACGAAGCCGCAGGGAGACGACATTGTGTGTACAGCCTTGGGACTGCTAGATGACAGTGGCTAAAGCTCCCTGCCTTTTCAATGCACTGCTGGCATGCTTTATTGAAGGCGTTCCGAGACAACTTTCCTGGGTTTTGACTTCGTCCTGATGAAGCCCCTGTTGGGAAATTCGTTTGGGAGTCAGCAGCTGCTGGACTTTTGCGATTGCCTTCACTGTGCACTGAATGCCAGGACGGCATGTGTACGTTAAAACAACGAGCTGGGCAAGAGCAGGAAGAGAGCACGGGAAGCAGAGAGCATCTGGCATCTTGCCCTGGAAAGGGCAGTGTTTTTGGAGAGTGCAGCAAATCCGTGTTTCTGGACAAGGGAGGCATAAGTGCGCTGCGCTCCTAAGCTATCTCCCTGCTAAGACACACTGCCAAAGCTTTTCGCTATGATGCAGTCTAGTGCAGACGCACACTACGGCTCTCGGCTCTCTGTCCGAAGCGAAGCGCCGGTCGCCGGCGTCTTTCGGCTGAAGCAGCGCTTCGGAGCGTACGGCTGTTGTGTGCGCGAAGCAGCCGCTTTTCCTGCTCCGGGAGCCGGACAGAGCGGTAGCTTGCACGAGGGCGAAGGACGAAGCCGCAGAGCACCGGCCTTCTGCGCGCACCCTAAGGACTGCGAGAGGACCGTGGTGGCCGCTCGCCTGCCTCTTCAATTCCATTCTAGCATCCTTATGGAAGGTGTTCCAGGACAATTTTCCTGAGTTTTGAATTCGTCCTGATGCAGCCCCTCCTGGGAAACTCCTACTCGTCGTCTGAGTCTCCGAGTGCAGAGACCTCGATGGCAACTGCAGAAATGAAGGGCTGCGTTGAGTTGTCGAGAAGCAAGAACATAGCCAGCGCCTTGTGTTTGGGAGTCAGCAGGTGCTGGACTTTTGCGATTGCCTTCACTGTGCACTGAATGCCAGGACGGCATGTGCACGTTAAAACAACGAGCTGGGCAAGAGCAGAAAGGGAGCACGGACATCAGAGAGCATCTGACATCTTGCCCTGGAAAGAGCAGTGTTTTTGGAGTGTGCAGTAAAATCGTGTTTCTGGACAAGGGAGGCATAAGTGCGCTGCGCTCCTAAGGTATCTCCCTGCGAGACACACTGCTAAAGCTTTTCGTTATCATGCAGTCTAGTGCAGACGCACACTGCGGCTCTCCGGAGCTGTCCGAAGCGAAGCGCCGGTCGCCGGCGTCTTTCGGCTGAAGCAGCGCTTCGGGGCGTACGGCTGCCGCTCCGCTGTTGTGTGCGCGAGGCAGCCGCTTCTCCTGCTCCGTGAGCCGGACAGAGCGGTAGCTTGTACGAGGGCGAAGAACGTTGCCGCAGGGAGACGACATTGTGTGTACAGCCTTGGGACTGCTAGATGACAGTGGCTAAAGCTCCCTGCCTTTTCAATGCACTGCTGTCATGCTTTATTGAAGGCGTTCCGAGACAACTTTCCTGGGTTTTGACTTCGTCCTGATGAAGCCCCTGTTGGGAAATTCGTTTGGGAGTCAGCAGCACCTGGACTTTTGCGATTGCCTTCACTGTGCACTGAATGCCAGGACGGCATGTGCACGTTAAAACAACGAGCTGGGCAAGAGCAGAAAGGGAGCACGGACATCAGAGAGCATCTGACATCTTGCCCTGGAAAGAGCAGTGTTTTTGGAGAGTGCAGTAAAATCGTGTTTCTGGACAAGGGAGGCATAAGTGCGCTGCGCTCCTAAGGTATCTCCCTGCGAGACACACTGCTAAAGCTTTTCGCTATGATGCAGTCTAGTGCAGACGCACACTACGGCTCTCCGGAGCTGTCCGAAGCGAAGCGCCGGTCGCCGGCGTCTTTCGGCTGAAGCAGCGCTTCGGGGCGTACGGCTGCCGCTCCGCTGTTGTGTGCGCGAGGCAGCCGCTTCTCCTGCTCCGCGAGCCGGACAGAGCGGTAGCTTGTACGAGGGCGAAGAACGAAGCCGCAGAGCACCGGCCTTCTGCGCGCACCCTAAGGACTGCGAGAGGACCGTGGTGGCCGCTCGCCTGCCCCTTCCATTCCATTCTAGCATCCTTAGGGAAGGTGTTCAAGGACAAATTCCCTGAGTTTTGAATTCGTCCTGATGCAGCCCCTCCTGGGAAACAACTGCTCGTCCTCTGAGTCTCCGACATGCAGAGACCTCGATGGCAACTGCAGAAATGAAGGGCTGCGTTGAGTTGTCGAGAAGCAAGAACATAGCCAGCGCCTTGTGTTTGGGAGTCAGCAGCTGCTGGACTTTTGCGATTGCTTTCACTGTGCACTGAATGCCAGGACGGCATGTGCACGTTAAAACAACGAGCTGGGCAAGAGCAGGAAGGGAGCACGGGCACCAGAGAGCATCTGACATCTTGCCCTGGAAAGAGCAGTGTTTTTGGAGTGTGCAGTAAAATCGTGTTTCTGGACAAGGGAGGCATAAGTGCGCTGCGCTCCTAAGGTATCTCCCTGCGAGACACACTGCTAAAGCTTTTCGTTATCATGCAGTCTAGTGCAGACGCACACTGCGGCTCTCCGGAGCTGTCCGAAGCGAAGCGCCGGTCGCCGGCGTCTTTCGGCTGAAGCAGCGCTTCGGGGCGTACGGCTGCCGCTCCGCTGTTGTGTGCGCGAGGCAGCCGCTTCTCCTGCTCCGTGAGCCGGACAGAGCGGTAGCTTGTACGAGGGCGAAGAACGTTGCCGCAGGGAGACGACATTGTGTGTACAGCCTTGGGACTGCTAGATGACAGTGGCTAAAGCTCCCTGCCTTTTCAATGCACTGCTGTCATGCTTTATTGAAGGCGTTCCGAGACAACTTTCCTGGGTTTTGACTTCGTCCTGATGAAGCCCCTGTTGGGAAATTCGTTTGGGAGTCAGCAGCACCTGGACTTTTGCGATTGCCTTCACTGTGCACTGAATGCCAGGACGGCATGTGCACGTTAAAACAACGAGCTGGGCAAGAGCAGAAAGGGAGCACGGACATCAGAGAGCATCTGACATCTTGCCCTGGAAAGAGCAGTGTTTTTGGAGAGTGCAGTAAAATCGTGTTTCTGGACAAGGGAGGCATAAGTGCGCTGCGCTCCTAAGGTATCTCCCTGCGAGACACACTGCTAAAGCTTTTCGCTATGATGCAGTCTAGTGCAGACGCACACTACGGCTCTCCGGAGCTGTCCGAAGCGAAGCGCCGGTCGCCGGCGTCTTTCGGCTGAAGCAGCGCTTCGGGGCGTACGGCTGCCGCTCCGCTGTTGTGTGCGCGAGGCAGCCGCTTCTCCTGCTCCGCGAGCCGGACAGAGCGGTAGCTTGTACGAGGGCGAAGAACGAAGCCGCAGAGCACCGGCCTTCTGCGCGCACCCTAAGGACTGCGAGAGGACCGTGGTGGCCGCTCGCCTGCCCCTTCCATTCCATTCTAGCATCCTTAGGGAAGGTGTTCAAGGACAAATTCCCTGAGTTTTGAATTCGTCCTGATGCAGCCCCTCCTGGGAAACAACTGCTCGTCCTCTGAGTCTCCGACATGCAGAGACCTCGATGGCAACTGCAGAAATGAAGGGCTGCGTTGAGTTGTCGAGAAGCAAGAACATAGCCAGCGCCTTGTGTTTGGGAGTCAGCAGGTGCTGGACTTTTGCGATTGCTTTCACTGTGCACTGAATGCCAGGACGGCATGTGCACGTTAAAACAACGAGCTGGGCAAGAGCAGGAAGGGAGCACGGGCATCAGAGAGCATCTGACATCTTGCCCTGGAAAGAGCAGTGTTTTTGGAGTGTGCAGTAAAATCGTGTTTCTGGACAAGGGAGGCATAAGTGCGCTGCGCTCCTAAGCTATCTCCCTGCGAGACACACTGGCAAAGCTTTTCGTTATCATGCAGTCTAGTGCAGACGCACACTGCGGCTCTCCGGAGCTGTCCGAAGCGAAGCGCCGGTCGCCGGCGTCTTTCGGCTGAAGCAGCGCTTCGGGGCGTACGGCTGCCGCTCCGCTGTTGTGTGCGCGAGGCAGCCGCTTCTCCTGCTCCGTGAGCCGGACAGAGCGGTAGCTTGTACGAGGGCGAAGAACGAAGCCGCAGGGAGACGACATTGTGTGTACAGCCTTGGGACTGCTAGATGACAGTGGCTAAAGCTCCCTGCCTTTTCAATGCACTGCTGGCATGCTTTATTGAAGGCGTTCCGAGACAACTTTCCTGGGTTTTGACTTCGTCCTGATGAAGCCCCTGTTGGGAAATTCGTTTGGGAGTCAGCAGCTGCTGGACTTTTGCGATTGCCTTCACTGTGCACTGAATGCCAGGACGGCATGTGTACGTTAAAACAACGAGCTGGGTAAGAGCAGGAAGAGAGCACGGGAAGCAGAGAGCATCTGGCATCTTGCCCTGGAAAGGGCAGTGTTTTTGGAGAGTGCAGCAAATCCGTGTTTCTGGACAAGGGAGGCATAAGTGCGCTGCGCTCCTAAGCTATCTCCCTGCTAAGACACACTGCCAAAGCTTTTCGCTATGATGCAGTCTAGTGCAGACGCACACTACGGCTCTCGGCTCTCTGTCCGAAGCGAAGCGCCGGTCGCCGGCGTCTTTCGGCTGAAGCAGCGCTTCGGAGCGTACGGCTGTTGTGTGCGCGAAGCAGCCGCTTTTCCTGCTCCGGGAGCCGCACAGAGCGGTAGCTTGCACGAGGGCGAAGAACGAAGCCGCAGAGCACCGGCCTTCTGCGCGCACCCTAAGGACTGCGAGAGGACCGTGGTGGCCGCTCGCCTGCCTCTTCAATTCCATTCTAGCATCCTTATGGAAGGTGTTCCAGGACAATTTTCCTGAGTTTTGAATTCGTCCTGATGCAGCCCCTCCTGGGAAACTCCTACTCGTCCTCTGAGTCTCCGAGTGCAGAGACCTCGATGGCAACTGCAGAAATGAAGGGCTGCGTTGAGTTGTCGAGAAGCAAGAACATAGCCAGCGCCTTGTGTTTGGGAGTCAGCAGGTGCTGGACTTTTGCGATTGCCTTCACTGTGCACTGAATGCCAGGACGGCATGTGCACGTTAAAACAACGAGCTGGGCAAGAGCAGAAAGGGAGCACGGACATCAGAGAGCATCTGACATCTTGCCCTGGAAAGAGCAGTGTTTTTGGAGTGTGCAGTAAAATCGTGTTTCTGGACAAGGGAGGCATAAGTGCGCTGCGCTCCTAAGGTATCTCCCTGCGAGACACACTGCTAAAGCTTTTCGTTATCATGCAGTCTAGTGCAGACGCACACTGCGGCTCTCCGGAGCTGTCCGAAGCGAAGCGCCGGTCGCCGGCGTCTTTCGGCTGAAGCAGCGCTTCGGGGCGTACGGCTGCCGCTCCGCTGTTGTGTGCGCGAGGCAGCCGCTTCTCCTGCTCCGTGAGCCGGACAGAGCGGTAGCTTGTACGAGGGCGAAGAACGTTGCCGCAGGGAGACGACATTGTGTGTACAGCCTTGGGACTGCTAGATGACAGTGGCTAAAGCTCCCTGCCTTTTCAATGCACTGCTGTCATGCTTTATTGAAGGCGTTCCGAGACAACTTTCCTGGGTTTTGACTTCGTCCTGATGAAGCCCCTGTTGGGAAATTCGTTTGGGAGTCAGCAGCACCTGGACTTTTGCGATTGCCTTCACTGTGCACTGAATGCCAGGACGGCATGTGCACGTTAAAACAACGAGCTGGGCAAGAGCAGAAAGGGAGCACGGACATCAGAGAGCATCTGACATCTTGCCCTGGAAAGAGCAGTGTTTTTGGAGAGTGCAGTAAAATCGTGTTTCTGGACAAGGGAGGCATAAGTGCGCTGCGCTCCTAAGGTATCTCCCTGCGAGACACACTGCTAAAGCTTTTCGCTATGATGCAGTCTAGTGCAGACGCACACTACGGCTCTCCGGAGCTGTCCGAAGCGAAGCGCCGGTCGCCGGCGTCTTTCGGCTGAAGCAGCGCTTCGGGGCGTACGGCTGCCGCTCCGCTGTTGTGTGCGCGAGGCAGCCGCTTCTCCTGCTCCGCGAGCCGGACAGAGCGGTAGCTTGTACGAGGGCGAAGAACGAAGCCGCAGAGCACCGGCCTTCTGCGCGCACCCTAAGGACTGCGAGAGGACCGTGGTGGCCGCTCGCCTGCCCCTTCCATTCCATTCTAGCATCCTTAGGGAAGGTGTTCAAGGACAAATTCCCTGAGTTTTGAATTCGTCCTGATGCAGCCCCTCCTGGGAAACAACTGCTCGTCCTCTGAGTCTCCGACATGCAGAGACCTCGATGGCAACTGCAGAAATGAAGGGCTGCGTTGAGTTGTCGAGAAGCAAGAACATAGCCAGCGCCTTGTGTTTGGGAGTCAGCAGGTGCTGGACTTTTGCGATTGCTTTCACTGTGCACTGAATGCCAGGACGGCATGTGCACGTTAAAACAACGAGCTGGGCAAGAGCAGGAAGGGAGCACGGGCATCAGAGAGCATCTGACATCTTGCCCTGGAAAGAGCAGTGTTTTTGGAGTGTGCAGTAAAATCGTGTTTCTGGACAAGGGAGGCATAAGTGCGCTGCGCTCCTAAGCTATCTCCCTGCGAGACACACTGCCAAAGCTTTTCGTTATCATGCAGTCTAGTGCAGACGCACACTGCGGCTCTCCGGAGCTGTCCGAAGCGAAGCGCCGGTCGCCGGCGTCTTTCGGCTGAAGCAGCGCTTCGGGGCGTACGGCTGCCGCTCCGCTGTTGTGTGCGCGAGGCAGCCGCTTCTCCTGCTCCGTGAGCCGGACAGAGCGGTAGCTTGTACGAGGGCGAAGAACGAAGCCGCAGGGAGACGACATTGTGTGTACAGCCTTGGGACTGCTAGATGACAGTGGCTAAAGCTCCCTGCCTTTTCAATGCACTGCTGGCATGCTTTATTGAAGGCGTTCCGAGACAACTTTCCTGGGTTTTGACTTCGTCCTGATGAAGCCCCTGTTGGGAAATTCGTTTGGGAGTCAGCAGCTGCTGGACTTTTGCGATTGCCTTCACTGTGCACTGAATGCCAGGACGGCATGTGTACGTTAAAACAACGAGCTGGGCAAGAGCAGGAAGAGAGCACGGGAAGCAGAGAGCATCTGGCATCTTGCCCTGGAAAGGGCAGTGTTTTTGGAGAGTGCAGCAAATCCGTGTTTCTGGACAAGGGAGGCATAAGTGCGCTGCGCTCCTAAGCTATCTCCCTGCTAAGACACACTGCCAAAGCTTTTCGCTATGATGCAGTCTAGTGCAGACGCACACTACGGCTCTCGGCTCTCTGTCCGAAGCGAAGCGCCGGTCGCCGGCGTCTTTCGGCTGAAGCAGCGCTTCGGAGCGTACGGCTGTTGTGTGCGCGAAGCAGCCGCTTTTCCTGCTCCGGGAGCCGCACAGAGCGGTAGCTTGCACGAGGGCGAAGGACGAAGCCGCAGAGCACCGGCCTTCTGCGCGCACCCTAAGGACTGCGAGAGGACCGTGGTGGCCGCTCGCCTGCCTCTTCAATTCCATTCTAGCATCCTTATGGAAGGTGTTCCAGGACAATTTTCCTGAGTTTTGAATTCGTCCTGATGCAGCCCCTCCTGGGAAACTCCTACTCGTCGTCTGAGTCTCCGAGTGCAGAGACCTCGATGGCAACTGCAGAAATGAAGGGCTGCGTTGAGTTGTCGAGAAGCAAGAACATAGCCAGCGCCTTGTGTTTGGGAGTCAGCAGGTGCTGGACTTTTGCGATTGCCTTCACTGTGCACTGAATGCCAGGACGGCATGTGCACGTTAAAACAACGAGCTGGGCAAGAGCAGAAAGGGAGCACGGACATCAGAGAGCATCTGACATCTTGCCCTGGAAAGAGCAGTGTTTTTGGAGTGTGCAGTAAAATCGTGTTTCTGGACAAGGGAGGCATAAGTGCGCTGCGCTCCTAAGGTATCTCCCTGCGAGACACACTGCTAAAGCTTTTCGTTATCATGCAGTCTAGTGCAGACGCACACTGCGGCTCTCCGGAGCTGTCCGAAGCGAAGCGCCGGTCGCCGGCGTCTTTCGGCTGAAGCAGCGCTTCGGGGCGTACGGCTGCCGCTCCGCTGTTGTGTGCGCGAGGCAGCCGCTTCTCCTGCTCCGTGAGCCGGACAGAGCGGTAGCTTGTACGAGGGCGAAGAACGTTGCCGCAGGGAGACGACATTGTGTGTACAGCCTTGGGACTGCTAGATGACAGTGGCTAAAGCTCCCTGCCTTTTCAATGCACTGCTGTCATGCTTTATTGAAGGCGTTCCGAGACAACTTTCCTGGGTTTTGACTTCGTCCTGATGAAGCCCCTGTTGGGAAATTCGTTTGGGAGTCAGCAGCACCTGGACTTTTGCGATTGCCTTCACTGTGCACTGAATGCCAGGACGGCATGTGCACGTTAAAACAACGAGCTGGGCAAGAGCAGAAAGGGAGCACGGGCATCAGAGAGCATCTGACATCTTGCCCTGGAAAGAGCAGTGTTTTTGGAGAGTGCAGTAAAATCGTGTTTCTGGACAAGGGAGGCATAAGTGCGCTGCGCTCCTAAGGTATCTCCCTGCGAGACACACTGCTAAAGCTTTTCGCTATGATGCAGTCTAGTGCAGACGCACACTACGGCTCTCCGGAGCTGTCCGAAGCGAAGCGCCGGTCGCCGGCGTCTTTCGGCTGAAGCAGCGCTTCGGGGCGTACGGCTGCCGCTCCGCTGTTGTGTGCGCGAGGCAGCCGCTTCTCCTGCTCCGCGAGCCGGACAGAGCGGTAGCTTGTACGAGGGCGAAGAACGAAGCCGCAGAGCACCGGCCTTCTGCGCGCACCCTAAGGACTGCGAGAGGACCGTGGTGGCCGCTCGCCTGCCCCTTCCATTCCATTCTAGCATCCTTAGGGAAGGTGTTCAAGGACAAATTCCCTGAGTTTTGAATTCGTCCTGATGCAGCCCCTCCTGGGAAACAACTGCTCGTCCTCTGAGTCTCCGACATGCAGAGACCTCGATGGCAACTGCAGAAATGAAGGGCTGCGTTGAGTTGTCGAGAAGCAAGAACATAGCCAGCGCCTTGTGTTTGGGAGTCAGCAGCTGCTGGACTTTTGCGATTGCTTTCACTGTGCACTGAATGCCAGGACGGCATGTGCACGTTAAAACAACGAGCTGGGCAAGAGCAGGAAGGGAGCACGGGCACCAGAGAGCATCTGACATCTTGCCCTGGAAAGAGCAGTGTTTTTGGAGTGTGCAGTAAAATCGTGTTTCTGGACAAGGGAGGCATAAGTGCGCTGCGCTCCTAAGGTATCTCCCTGCGAGACACACTGCTAAAGCTTTTCGTTATCATGCAGTCTAGTGCAGACGCACACTGCGGCTCTCCGGAGCTGTCCGAAGCGAAGCGCCGGTCGCCGGCGTCTTTCGGCTGAAGCAGCGCTTCGGGGCGTACGGCTGCCGCTCCGCTGTTGTGTGCGCGAGGCAGCCGCTTCTCCTGCTCCGTGAGCCGGACAGAGCGGTAGCTTGTACGAGGGCGAAGAACGTTGCCGCAGGGAGACGACATTGTGTGTACAGCCTTGGGACTGCTAGATGACAGTGGCTAAAGCTCCCTGCCTTTTCAATGCACTGCTGTCATGCTTTATTGAAGGCGTTCCGAGACAACTTTCCTGGGTTTTGACTTCGTCCTGATGAAGCCCCTGTTGGGAAATTCGTTTGGGAGTCAGCAGCACCTGGACTTTTGCGATTGCCTTCACTGTGCACTGAATGCCAGGACGGCATGTGCACGTTAAAACAACGAGCTGGGCAAGAGCAGAAAGGGAGCACGGACATCAGAGAGCATCTGACATCTTGCCCTGGAAAGAGCAGTGTTTTTGGAGAGTGCAGTAAAATCGTGTTTCTGGACAAGGGAGGCATAAGTGCGCTGCGCTCCTAAGGTATCTCCCTGCGAGACACACTGCTAAAGCTTTTCGCTATGATGCAGTCTAGTGCAGACGCACACTACGGCTCTCCGGAGCTGTCCGAAGCGAAGCGCCGGTCGCCGGCGTCTTTCGGCTGAAGCAGCGCTTCGGGGCGTACGGCTGCCGCTCCGCTGTTGTGTGCGCGAGGCAGCCGCTTCTCCTGCTCCGCGAGCCGGACAGAGCGGTAGCTTGTACGAGGGCGAAGAACGAAGCCGCAGAGCACCGGCCTTCTGCGCGCACCCTAAGGACTGCGAGAGGACCGTGGTGGCCGCTCGCCTGCCCCTTCCATTCCATTCTAGCATCCTTAGGGAAGGTGTTCAAGGACAAATTCCCTGAGTTTTGAATTCGTCCTGATGCAGCCCCTCCTGGGAAACAACTGCTCGTCCTCTGAGTCTCCGACATGCAGAGACCTCGATGGCAACTGCAGAAATGAAGGGCTGCGTTGAGTTGTCGAGAAGCAAGAACATAGCCAGCGCCTTGTGTTTGGGAGTCAGCAGGTGCTGGACTTTTGCGATTGCTTTCACTGTGCACTGAATGCCAGGACGGCATGTGCACGTTAAAACAACGAGCTGGGCAAGAGCAGGAAGGGAGCACGGGCATCAGAGAGCATCTGACATCTTGCCCTGGAAAGAGCAGTGTTTTTGGAGTGTGCAGTAAAATCGTGTTTCTGGACAAGGGAGGCATAAGTGCGCTGCGCTCCTAAGCTATCTCCCTGCGAGACACACTGGCAAAGCTTTTCGTTATCATGCAGTCTAGTGCAGACGCACACTGCGGCTCTCCGGAGCTGTCCGAAGCGAAGCGCCGGTCGCCGGCGTCTTTCGGCTGAAGCAGCGCTTCGGGGCGTACGGCTGCCGCTCCGCTGTTGTGTGCGCGAGGCAGCCGCTTCTCCTGCTCCGTGAGCCGGACAGAGCGGTAGCTTGTACGAGGGCGAAGAACGAAGCCGCAGGGAGACGACATTGTGTGTACAGCCTTGGGACTGCTAGATGACAGTGGCTAAAGCTCCCTGCCTTTTCAATGCACTGCTGGCATGCTTTATTGAAGGCGTTCCGAGACAACTTTCCTGGGTTTTGACTTCGTCCTGATGAAGCCCCTGTTGGGAAATTCGTTTGGGAGTCAGCAGCTGCTGGACTTTTGCGATTGCCTTCACTGTGCACTGAATGCCAGGACGGCATGTGTACGTTAAAACAACGAGCTGGGCAAGAGCAGGAAGAGAGCACGGGAAGCAGAGAGCATCTGGCATCTTGCCCTGGAAAGGGCAGTGTTTTTGGAGAGTGCAGCAAATCCGTGTTTCTGGACAAGGGAGGCATAAGTGCGCTGCGCTCCTAAGCTATCTCCCTGCTAAGACACACTGCCAAAGCTTTTCGCTATGATGCAGTCTAGTGCAGACGCACACTACGGCTCTCGGCTCTCTGTCCGAAGCGAAGCGCCGGTCGCCGGCGTCTTTCGGCTGAAGCAGCGCTTCGGAGCGTACGGCTGTTGTGTGCGCGAAGCAGCCGCTTTTCCTGCTCCGGGAGCCGCACAGAGCGGTAGCTTGCACGAGGGCGAAGGACGAAGCCGCAGAGCACCGGCCTTCTGCGCGCACCCTAAGGACTGCTAGAGGACCGTGGTGGCCGCTCGCCTGCCTCTTCAATTCCATTCTAGCATCCTTATGGAAGGTGTTCCAGGACAATTTTCCTGAGTTTTGAATTCGTCCTGATGCAGCCCCTCCTGGGAAACTCCTACTCGTCGTCTGAGTCTCCGAGTGCAGAGACCTCGATGGCAACTGCAGAAATGAAGGGCTGCGTTGAGTTGTCGAGAAGCAAGAACATAGCCAGCGCCTTGTGTTTGGGAGTCAGCAGGTGCTGGACTTTTGCGATTGCCTTCACTGTGCACTGAATGCCAGGACGGCATGTGCACGTTAAAACAACGAGCTGGGCAAGAGCAGAAAGGGAGCACGGACATCAGAGAGCATCTGACATCTTGCCCTGGAAAGAGCAGTGTTTTTGGAGTGTGCAGTAAAATCGTGTTTCTGGACAAGGGAGGCATAAGTGCGCTGCGCTCCTAAGGTATCTCCCTGCGAGACACACTGCTAAAGCTTTTCGTTATCATGCAGTCTAGTGCAGACGCACACTGCGGCTCTCCGGAGCTGTCCGAAGCGAAGCGCCGGTCGCCGGCGTCTTTCGGCTGAAGCAGCGCTTCGGGGCGTACGGCTGCCGCTCCGCTGTTGTGTGCGCGAGGCAGCCGCTTCTCCTGCTCCGTGAGCCGGACAGAGCGGTAGCTTGTACGAGGGCGAAGAACGTTGCCGCAGGGAGACGACATTGTGTGTACAGCCTTGGGACTGCTAGATGACAGTGGCTAAAGCTCCCTGCCTTTTCAATGCACTGCTGTCATGCTTTATTGAAGGCGTTCCGAGACAACTTTCCTGGGTTTTGACTTCGTCCTGATGAAGCCCCTGTTGGGAAATTCGTTTGGGAGTCAGCAGCACCTGGACTTTTGCGATTGCCTTCACTGTGCACTGAATGCCAGGACGGCATGTGCACGTTAAAACAACGAGCTGGGCAAGAGCAGAAAGGGAGCACGGGCATCAGAGAGCATCTGACATCTTGCCCTGGAAAGAGCAGTGTTTTTGGAGAGTGCAGTAAAATCGTGTTTCTGGACAAGGGAGGCATAAGTGCGCTGCGCTCCTAAGGTATCTCCCTGCGAGACACACTGCTAAAGCTTTTCGCTATGATGCAGTCTAGTGCAGACGCACACTACGGCTCTCCGGAGCTGTCCGAAGCGAAGCGCCGGTCGCCGGCGTCTTTCGGCTGAAGCAGCGCTTCGGGGCGTACGGCTGCCGCTCCGCTGTTGTGTGCGCGAGGCAGCCGCTTCTCCTGCTCCGCGAGCCGGACAGAGCGGTAGCTTGTACGAGGGCGAAGAACGAAGCCGCAGAGCACCGGCCTTCTGCGCGCACCCTAAGGACTGCGAGAGGACCGTGGTGGCCGCTCGCCTGCCCCTTCCATTCCATTCTAGCATCCTTAGGGAAGGTGTTCAAGGACAAATTCCCTGAGTTTTGAATTCGTCCTGATGCAGCCCCTCCTGGGAAACAACTGCTCGTCGTCTGAGTCTCCGAGTGCAGAGACCTCGATGGCAACTGCAGAAATGAAGGGCTGCGTTGAGTTGTCGAGAAGCAAGAACATAGCCAGCGCCTTGTGTTTGGGAGTCAGCAGCTGCTGGACTTTTGCGATTGCTTTCACTGTGCACTGAATGCCAGGACGGCATGTGCACGTTAAAACAACGAGCTGGGCAAGAGCAGGAAGGGAGCACGGGCACCAGAGAGCATCTGACATCTTGCCCTGGAAAGAGCAGTGTTTTTGGAGTGTGCAGTAAAATCGTGTTTCTGGACAAGGGAGGCAT
The DNA here is from genome assembly GCF_050655825.1 of Lonchura striata. NCBI lineage: Eukaryota > Metazoa > Chordata > Aves > Passeriformes > Estrildidae > Lonchura > Lonchura striata. Next base: position 346,016 of record NC_140712.1, read on the forward strand.
AAGTGCGCTGCGCTCCTAAGCTATCTCCCTGCGAGACACACTGCCAAAGCTTTTCGTTATCATGCAGTCTAGTGCAGACGCACACTGCGGCTCTCCGGAGCTGTCCGAAGCGAAGCGCCGGTCGCCGGCGTCTTTCGGCTGAAGCAGCGCTTCGGGGCGTACGGCTGCCGCTCCGCTGTTGTGTGCGCGAGGCAGCCGCTTCTCCTGCTCCGTGAGCCGGACAGAGCGGTAGCTTGTACGAGGGCGAAGAACGAAGCCGCAGGGAGACGACATTGTGTGTACAGCCTTGGGACTGCTAGATGACAGTGGCTAAAGCTCCCTGCCTTTTCAATGCACTGCTGGCATGCTTTATTGAAGGCGTTCCGAGACAACTTTCCTGGGTTTTGACTTCGTCCTGATGAAGCCCCTGTTGGGAAATTCGTTTGGGAGTCAGCAGCTGCTGGACTTTTGCGATTGCCTTCACTGTGCACTGAATGCCAGGACGGCATGTGTACGTTAAAACAACGAGCTGGGCAAGAGCAGGAAGAGAGCACGGGAAGCAGAGAGCATCTGGCATCTTGCCCTGGAAAGGGCAGTGTTTTTGGAGAGTGCAGCAAATCCGTGTTTCTGGACAAGGGAGGCATAAGTGCGCTGCGCTCCTAAGCTATCTCCCTGCTAAGACACACTGCCAAAGCTTTTCGCTATGATGCAGTCTAGTGCAGACGCACACTACGGCTCTCGGCTCTCTGTCCGAAGCGAAGCGCCGGTCGCCGGCGTCTTTCGGCTGAAGCAGCGCTTCGGAGCGTACGGCTGTTGTGTGCGCGAAGCAGCCGCTTTTCCTGCTCCGGGAGCCGCACAGAGCGGTAGCTTGCACGAGGGCGAAGAACGAAGCCGCAGAGCACCGGCCTTCTGCGCGCACCCTAAGGACTGCGAGAGGACCGTGGTGGCCGCTCGCCTGCCTCTTCAATTCCATTCTAGCATCCTTATGGAAGGTGTTCCAGGACAATTTTCCTGAGTTTTGAATTCGTCCTGATGCAGCCCCTCCTGGGAAACTCCTACTCGTCGTCTGAGTCTCCGAGTGCAGAGACCTCGATGGCAACTGCAGAAATGAAGGGCTGCGTTGAGTTGTCGAGAAGCAAGAACATAGCCAGCGCCTTGTGTTTGGGAGTCAGCAGCTGCTGGACTTTTGCGATTGCCTTCACTGTGCACTGAATGCCAGGACGGCATGTGCACGTTAAAACAACGAGCTGGGCAAGAGCAGGAAGGGAGCACGGGCATCAGAGAGCATCTGACATCTTGCCCTGGAAAGAGCAGTGTTTTTGGAGTGTGCAGTAAAATCGTGTTTCTGGACAAGGGAGGCATAAGTGCGCTGCGCTCCTAAGCTATCTCCCTGCGAGACACACTGCCAAAGCTTTTCGTTATCATGCAGTCTAGTGCAGACGCACACTGCGGCTCTCCGGAGCTGTCCGAAGCGAAGCGCCGGTCGCCGGCGTCTTTCGGCTGAAGCAGCGCTTCGGGGCGTACGGCTGCCGCTCCGCTGTTGTGTGCGCGAGGCAGCCGCTTCTCCTGCTCCGTGAGCCGGACAGAGCGGTAGCTTGTACGAGGGCGAAGAACGAAGCCGCAGGGAGACGACATTGTGTGTACAGCCTTGGGACTGCTAGATGACAGTGGCTAAAGCTCCCTGCCTTTTCAATGCACTGCTGGCATGCTTTATTGAAGGCGTTCCGAGACAACTTTCCTGGGTTTTGACTTCGTCCTGATGAAGCCCCTGTTGGGAAATTCGTTTGGGAGTCAGCAGCACCTGGACTTTTGCGATTGCCTTCACTGTGCACTGAATGCCAGGACGGCATGTGCACGTTAAAACAACGAGCTGGGCAAGAGCAGAAAGGGAGCACGGGCATCAGAGAGCATCTGACATCTTGCCCTGGAAAGAGCAGTGTTTTTGGAGTGTGCAGTAAAATCGTGTTTCTGGACAAGGGAGGCATAAGTGCGCTGCGCTCCTAAGGTATCTCCCTGCGAGACACACTGCTAAAGCTTTTCGCTATGATGCAGTCTAGTGCAGACGCACACTACGGCTCTCCGGAGCTGTCCGAAGCGAAGCGCCGGTCGCCGGCGTCTTTCGGCTGAAGCAGCGCTTCGGGGCGTACGGCTGCCGCTCCGCTGTTGTGTGCGCGAGGCAGCCGCTTCTCCTGCTCCGCGAGCCGGACAGAGCGGTAGCTTGTACGAGGGCGAAGAACGAAGCCGCAGAGCACCGGCCTTGTGCGCGCACCCTAAGGACTGCGAGAGGACCGTGGTGGCCGCTCGCCTGCCCCTTCCATTCCATTCTAGCATCCTTAGGGAAGGTGTTCAAGGACAAATTCCCTGAGTTTTGAATTCGTCCTGATGCAGCCCCTCCTGGGAAACAACTGCTCGTCCTCTGAGTCTCCGAGTGCAGAGACCTCGATGGCAACTGCAGAAATGAAGGGCTGCGTTGAGTTGTCGAGAAGCAAGAACATAGCCAGCGCCTTGTGTTTGGGAGTCAGCAGCTGCTGGACTTTTGCGATTGCTTTCACTGTGCACTGAATGCCAGGACGGCATGTGCACGTTAAAACAACGAGCTGGGCAAGAGCAGGAAGGGAGCACGGGCATCAGAGAGCATCTGACATCTTGCCCTGGAAAGAGCAGTGTTTTTGGAGTGTGCAGTAAAATCGTGTTTCTGGACAAGGGAGGCATAAGTGCGCTGCGCTCCTAAGCTATCTCCCTGCGAGACACACTGCCAAAGCTTTTCGTTATCATGCAGTCTAGTGCAGACGCACACTGCGGCTCTCCGGAGCTGTCCGAAGCGAAGCGCCGGTCGCCGGCGTCTTTCTGCTGAAGCAGCGCTTCGGGGCGTACGGCTGCCGCTCCGCTGTTGTGTGCGCGAGGCAGCCGCTTCTCCTGCTCCGTGAGCCGGACAGAGCGGTAGCTTGTACGAGGGCGAAGAACGTTGCCGCAGGGAGACGACATTGTGTGTACAGCCTTGGGACTGCTAGATGACAGTGGCTAAAGCTCCCTGCCTTTTCAATGCACTGCTGGCATGCTTTATTGAAGGCGTTCCGAGACAACTTTCCTGGGTTTTGACTTCGTCCTGATGAAGCCCCTGTTGGGAAATTCGTTTGGGAGTCAGCAGCACCTGGACTTTTGCGATTGCCTTCACTGTGCACTGAATGCCAGGACGGCATGTGCACGTTAAAACAACGAGCTGGGCAAGAGCAGAAAGGGAGCACGGGCATCAGAGAGCATCTGACATCTTGCCCTGGAAAGAGCAGTGTTTTTGGAGAGTGCAGTAAAATCGTGTTTCTGGACAAGGGAGGCATAAGTGCGCTGCGCTCCTAAGGTATCTCCCTGCGAGACACACTGCTAAAGCTTTTCGCTATGATGCAGTCTAGTGCAGACGCACACTACGGCTCTCCGGAGCTGTCCGAAGCGAAGCGCCGGTCGCCGGCGTCTTTCGGCTGAAGCAGCGCTTCGGGGCGTACGGCTGCCGCTCCGCTGTTGTGTGCGCGAGGCAGCCGCTTCTCCTGCTCCGCGAGCCGGACAGAGCGGTAGCTTGTACGAGGGCGAAGAACGAAGCCGCAGAGCACCGGCCTTCTGCGCGCACCCTAAGGACTGCGAGAGGACCGTGGTGGCCGCTCGCCTGCCCCTTCCATTCCATTCTAGCATCCTTAGGGAAGGTGTTCAAGGACAAATTCCCTGAGTTTTGAATTCGTCCTGATGCAGCCCCTCCTGGGAAACAACTGCTCGTCGTCTGAGTCTCCGAGTGCAGAGACCTCGATGGCAACTGCAGAAATGAAGGGCTGCGTTGAGTTGTCGAGAAGCAAGAACATAGCCAGCGCCTTGTGTTTGGGAGTCAGCAGCTGCTGGACTTTTGCGATTGCTTTCACTGTGCACTGAATGCCAGGACGGCATGTGCACGTTAAAACAACGAGCTGGGCAAGAGCAGGAAGGGAGCACGGGCATCAGAGAGCATCTGACATCTTGCCCTGGAAAGAGCAGTGTTTTTGGAGTGTGCAGTAAAATCGTGTTTCTGGACAAGGGAGGCATAAGTGCGCTGCGCTCCTAAGCTATCTCCCTGCGAGACACACTGCCAAAGCTTTTCGTTATCATGCAGTCTAGTGCAGACGCACACTGCGGCTCTCCGGAGCTGTCCGAAGCGAAGCGCCGGTCGCCGGCGTCTTTCTGCTGAAGCAGCGCTTCGGGGCGTACGGCTGCCGCTCCGCTGTTGTGTGCGCGAGGCAGCCGCTTCTCCTGCTCCGTGAGCCGGACAGAGCGGTAGCTTGTACGAGGGCGAAGAACGAAGCCGCAGGGAGACGACATTGTGTGTACAGCCTTGGGACTGCTAGATGACAGTGGCTAAAGCTCCCTGCCTTTTCAATGCACTGCTGGCATGCTTTATTGAAGGCGTTCCGAGACAACTTTCCTGGGTTTTGACTTCGTCCTGATGAAGCCCCTGTTGGGAAATTCGTTTGGGAGTCAGCAGCTGCTGGACTTTTGCGATTGCCTTCACTGTGCACTGAATGCCAGGACGGCATGTGTACGTTAAAACAACGAGCTGGGCAAGAGCAGGAAGAGAGCACGGGAAGCAGAGAGCATCTGCCATCTTGCCCTGGAAAGGGCAGTGTTTTTGGAGAGTGCAGCAAATCCGTGTTTCTGGACAAGGGAGGCATAAGTGCGCTGCGCTCCTAAGCTATCTCCCTGCTAAGACACACTGCCAAAGCTTTTCGCTATGATGCAGTCTAGTGCAGACGCACACTACGGCTCTCGGCTCTCTGTCCGAAGCGAAGCGCCGGTCGCCGGCGTCTTTCGGCTGAAGCAGCGCTTCGGAGCGTACGGCTGTTGTGTGCGCGAAGCAGCCGCTTTTCCTGCTCCGGGAGCCGCACAGAGCGGTAGCTTGCACGAGGGCGAAGAACGAAGCCGCAGAGCACCGGCCTTCTGCGCGCACCCTAAGGACTGCGAGAGGACCGTGGTGGCCGCTCGCCTGCCTCTTCAATTCCATTCTAGCATCCTTATGGAAGGTGTTCCAGGACAATTTTCCTGAGTTTTGAATTCGTCCTGATGCAGCCCCTCCTGGGAAACAACTGCTCGTCGTCTGAGTCTCCGAGTGCAGAGACCTCGATGGCAACTGCAGAAATGAAGGGCTGCGTTGAGTTGTCGAGAAGCAAGAACATAGCCAGCGCCTTGTGTTTGGGAGTCAGCAGCTGCTGGACTTTTGCGATTGCTTTCACTGTGCACTGAATGCCAGGACGGCATGTGCACGTTAAAACAACGAGCTGGGCAAGAGCAGGAAGGGAGCACGGGCATCAGAGAGCATCTGACATCTTGCCCTGGAAAGGGCAGTGTTTTTGGAGTGTGCAGTAAAATCGTGTTTCTGGACAAGGGAGGCATAAGTGCGCTGCGCTCCTAAGCTATCTCCCTGCTAAGACACACTGCCAAAGCTTTTCGCTATGATGCAGTCTAGTGCAGACGCACACTACGGCTCTCGGCTCTCTGTCCGAAGCGAAGCGCCGGTCGCCGGCGTCTTTCGGCTGAAGCAGCGCTTCGGAGCGTACGGCTGTTGTGTGCGCGAAGCAGCCGCTTTTCCTGCTCCGGGAGCCGCACAGAGCGGTAGCTTGTACGAGGGCGAAGAACGAAGCCGCAGAGCACCGGCCTTCTGCGCGCACCCTAAGGACTGCGAGAGGACCGTGGTGGCCGCTCGCCTGCCTCTTCAATTCCATTCTAGCATCCTTATGGAAGGTGTTCCAGGACAATTTTCCTGAGTTTTGAATTCGTCCTGATGCAGCCCCTCCTGGGAAACTCCTACTCGTCCTCTGAGTCTCCGAGTGCAGAGACCTCGATGGCAACTGCAGAAATGAAGGGCTGCGTTGAGTTGTCGAGAAGCAAGAACATAGCCAGCGCCTTGTGTTTGGGAGTCAGCAGCTGCTGGACTTTTGCGATTGCCTTCACTGTGCACTGAATGCCAGGACGGCATGTGCACGTTAAAACAACGAGCTGGGCAAGAGCAGGAAGGGACCACGGGCATCAGAGAGCATCTGGCATCTTGCCCTGGAAAGAGCAGTGTTTTTGGAGTGTGCAGTAAAATCGTGTTTCTGGACAAGGGAGGCATAAGTGCGCTGCGCTCCTAAGGTATCTCCCTGCGAGACACACTGGCAAAGCTTTTCGTTATCATGCAGTCTAGTGCAGACGCACACTGCGGCTCTCCGGAGCTGTCCGAAGCGAAGCGCCGGTCGCCGGCGTCTTTCGGCTGAAGCAGCGCTTCGGGGCGTACGGCTGCCGCTCCGCTGTTGTGTGCGCGAGGCAGCCGCTTCTCCTGCTCCGTGAGCCGGACAGAGCGGTAGCTTGTACGAGGGCGAAGAACGTTGCCGCAGGGAGACGACATTGTGTGTACAGCCTTGGGACTGCTAGATGACAGTGGCTAAAGCTCCCTGCCTTTTCAATGCACTGCTGGCATGCTTTATTGAAGGCGTTCCGAGACAACTTTCCTGGGTTTTGACTTCGTCCTGATGAAGCCCCTGTTGGGAAATTCGTTTGGGAGTCAGCAGCACCTGGACTTTTGCGATTGCCTTCACTGTGCACTGAATGCCAGGACGGCATGTGCACGTTAAAACAACGAGCTGGGCAAGAGCAGAAAGGGAGCACGGGCATCAGAGAGCATCTGACATCTTGCCCTGGAAAGAGCAGTGTTTTTGGAGAGTGCAGTAAAATCGTGTTTCTGGACAAGGGAGGCATAAGTGCGCTGCGCTCCTAAGGTATCTCCCTGCGAGACACACTGCTAAAGCTTTTCGCTATGATGCAGTCTAGTGCAGACGCACACTACGGCTCTCCGGAGCTGTCCGAAGCGAAGCGCCGGTCGCCGGCGTCTTTCGGCTGAAGCAGCGCTTCGGGGCGTACGGCTGCCGCTCCGCTGTTGTGTGCGCGAGGCAGCCGCTTCTCCTGCTCCGCGAGCCGGACAGAGCGGTAGCTTGTACGAGGGCGAAGAACGAAGCCGCAGAGCACCGGCCTTGTGCGCGCACCCTAAGGACTGCGAGAGGACCGTGGTGGCCGCTCGCCTGCCCCTTCCATTCCATTCTAGCATCCTTAGGGAAGGTGTTCAAGGACAAATTCCCTGAGTTTTGAATTCGTCCTGATGCAGCCCCTCCTGGGAAACAACTGCTCGTCCTCTGAGTCTCCGACATGCAGAGACCTCGATGGCAACTGCAGAAATGAAGGGCTGCGTTGAGTTGTCGAGAAGCAAGAACATAGCCAGCGCCTTGTGTTTGGGAGTCAGCAGGTGCTGGACTTTTGCGATTGCTTTCACTGTGCACTGAATGCCAGGACGGCATGTGCACGTTAAAACAACGAGCTGGGCAAGAGCAGGAAGGGAGCACGGGCATCAGAGAGCATCTGACATCTTGCCCTGGAAAGAGCAGTGTTTTTGGAGTGTGCAGTAAAATCGTGTTTCTGGACAAGGGAGGCATAAGTGCGCTGCGCTCCTAAGGTATCTCCCTGCGAGACACACTGCCAAAGCTTTTCGTTATCATGCAGTCTAGTGCAGACGCACACTGCGGCTCTCCGGAGCTGTCCGAAGCGAAGCGCCGGTCGCCGGCGTCTTTCTGCTGAAGCAGCGCTTCGGGGCGTACGGCTGCCGCTCCGCTGTTGTGTGCGCGAGGCAGCCGCTTCTCCTGCTCCGTGAGCCGGACAGAGCGGTAGCTTGTACGAGGGCGAAGAACGAAGCCGCAGGGAGACGACATTGTGTGTACAGCCTTGGGACTGCTAGATGACAGTGGCTAAAGCTCCCTGCCTTTTCAATGCACTGCTGGCATGCTTTATTGAAGGCGTTCCGAGACAACTTTCCTGGGTTTTGACTTCGTCCTGATGAAGCCCCTGTTGGGAAATTCGTTTGGGAGTCAGCAGCTGCTGGACTTTTGCGATTGCCTTCACTGTGCACTGAATGCCAGGACGGCATGTGTACGTTAAAACAACGAGCTGGGCAAGAGCAGGAAGAGAGCACGGGAAGCAGAGAGCATCTGGCATCTTGCCCTGGAAAGGGCAGTGTTTTTGGAGAGTGCAGCAAATCCGTGTTTCTGGACAAGGGAGGCATAAGTGCGCTGCGCTCCTAAGCTATCTCCCTGCTAAGACACACTGCCAAAGCTTTTCGCTATGATGCAGTCTAGTGCAGACGCACACTACGGCTCTCGGCTCTCTGTCCGAAGCGAAGCGCCGGTCGCCGGCGTCTTTCGGCTGAAGCAGCGCTTCGGAGCGTACGGCTGTTGTGTGCGCGAAGCAGCCGCTTTTCCTGCTCCGGGAGCCGCACAGAGCGGTAGCTTGCACGAGGGCGAAGGACGAAGCCGCAGAGCACCGGCCTTCTGCGCGCACCCTAAGGACTGCGAGAGGACCGTGGTGGCCGCTCGCCTGCCTCTTCAATTCCATTCTAGCATCCTTATGGAAGGTGTTCCAGGACAATTTTCCTGAGTTTTGAATTCGTCCTGATGCAGCCCCTCCTGGGAAACTCCTACTCGTCGTCTGAGTCTCCGAGTGCAGAGACCTCGATGGCAACTGCAGAAATGAAGGGCTGCGTTGAGTTGTCGAGAAGCAAGAACATAGCCAGCGCCTTGTGTTTGGGAGTCAGCAGCTGCTGGACTTTTGCGATTGCCTTCACTGTGCACTGAATGCCAGGACGGCATGTGCACGTTAAAACAACGAGCTGGGCAAGAGCAGGAAGGGAGCACGGGCACCAGAGAGCATCTGACATCTTGCCCTGGAAAGAGCAGTGTTTTTGGAGTGTGCAGTAAAATCGTGTTTCTGGACAAGGGAGGCATAAGTGCGCTGCGCTCCTAAGCTATCTCCCTGCGAGACACACTGCCAAAGCTTTTCGTTATCATGCAGTCTAGTGCAGACGCACACTGCGGCTCTCCGGAGCTGTCCGAAGCGAAGCGCCGGTCGCCGGCGTCTTTCGGCTGAAGCAGCGCTTCGGGGCGTACGGCTGCCGCTCCGCTGTTGTGTGCGCGAGGCAGCCGCTTCTCCTGCTCCGTGAGCCGGACAGAGCGGTAGCTTGTACGAGGGCGAAGAACGAAGCCGCAGGGAGACGACATTGTGTGTACAGCCTTGGGACTGCTAGATGACAGTGGCTAAAGCTCCCTGCCTTTTCAATGCACTGCTGGCATGCTTTATTGAAGGCGTTCCGAGACAACTTTCCTGGGTTTTGACTTCGTCCTGATGAAGCCCCTGTTGGGAAATTCGTTTGGGAGTCAGCAGCTGCTGGACTTTTGCGATTGCCTTCACTGTGCACTGAATGCCAGGACGGCATGTGCACGTTAAAACAACGAGCTGGGCAAGAGCAGGAAGGGACCACGGGCATCAGAGAGCATCTGGCATCTTGCCCTGGAAAGAGCAGTGTTTTTGGAGAGTGCAGTAAAATCGTGTTTCTGGACAAGGGAGGCATAAGTGCGCTGCGCTCCTATGGTATCTCCCTGCGAGACACACTGCTAAAGCTTTTCGCTATGATGCAGTCTAGTGCAGACGCACACTACGGCTCTCCGGAGCTGTCCGAAGCGAAGCGCCGGTCGCCGGCGTCTTTCGGCTGAAGCAGCGCTTCGGGGCGTACGGCTGCCGCTCCGCTGTTGTGTGCGCGAGGCAGCCGCTTCTCCTGCTCCGCGAGCCGGACAGAGCGGTAGCTTGTACGAGGGCGAAGAACGAAGCCGCAGAGCACCGGCCTTGTGCGCGCACCCTAAGGACTGCGAGAGGACCGTGGTGGCCGCTCGCCTGCCCCTTCCATTCCATTCTAGCATCCTTAGGGAAGGTGTTCAAGGACAAATTCCCTGAGTTTTGAATTCGTCCTGATGCAGCCCCTCCTGGGAAACAACTGCTCGTCGTCTGAGTCTCCGAGTGCAGAGACCTCGATGGCAACTGCAGAAATGAAGGGCTGCGTTGAGTTGTCGAGAAGCAAGAACATAGCCAGCGCCTTGTGTTTGGGAGTCAGCAGGTGCTGGACTTTTGCGATTGCTTTCACTGTGCACTGAATGCCAGGACGGCATGTGCACGTTAAAACAACAAGCTGGGCAAGAGCAGGAAGGGAGCACGGGCATCAGAGAGCATCTGACATCTTGCCCTGGAAAGAGCAGTGTTTTTGGAGTGTGCAGTAAAATCGTGTTTCTGGACAAGGGAGGCATAAGTGCGCTGCGCTCCTAAGCTATCTCCCTGCGAGACACACTGCCAAAGCTTTTCGTTATCATGCAGTCTAGTGCAGACGCACACTGCGGCTCTCCGGAGCTGTCCGAAGCGAAGCGCCGGTCGCCGGCGTCTTTCGGCTGAAGCAGCGCTTCGGGGCGTACGGCTGCCGCTCCGCTGTTGTGTGCGCGAGGCAGCCGCTTCTCCTGCTCCGTGAGCCGGACAGAGCGGTAGCTTGTACGAGGGCGAAGAACGAAGCCGCAGGGAGACGACATTGTGTGTACAGCCTTGGGACTGCTAGATGACAGTGGCTAAAGCTCCCTGCCTTTTCAATGCACTGCTGGCATGCTTTATTGAAGGCGTTCCGAGACAACTTTCCTGGGTTTTGACTTCGTCCTGATGAAGCCCCTGTTGGGAAATTCGTTTGGGAGTCAGCAGCTGCTGGACTTTTGCGATTGCCTTCACTGTGCACTGAATGCCAGGACGGCATGTGTACGTTAAAACAACGAGCTGGGCAAGAGCAGGAAGAGAGCACGGGAAGCAGAGAGCATCTGGCATCTTGCCCTGGAAAGGGCAGTGTTTTTGGAGAGTGCAGCAAATCCGTGTTTCTGGACAAGGGAGGCATAAGTGCGCTGCGCTCCTAAGCTATCTCCCTGCTAAGACACACTGCCAAAGCTTTTCGCTATGATGCAGTCTAGTGCAGACGCACACTACGGCTCTCGGCTCTCTGTCCGAAGCGAAGCGCCGGTCGCCGGCGTCTTTCGGCTGAAGCAGCGCTTCGGAGCGTACGGCTGTTGTGTGCGCGAAGCAGCCGCTTTTCCTGCTCCGGGAGCCGCACAGAGCGGTAGCTTGCACGAGGGCGAAGAACGAAGCCGCAGAGCACCGGCCTTCTGCGCGCACCCTAAGGACTGCGAGAGGACCGTGGTGGCCGCTCGCCTGCCTCTTCAATTCCATTCTAGCATCCTTATGGAAGGTGTTCAAGGACAAATTCCCTGAGTTTTGAATTCCTCCTGATGCAGCCCCTCCTGGGAAACAACTGCTCGTCGTCTGAGTCTCCGAGTGCAGAGACCTCGATGGCAACTGCAGAAATGAAGGGCTGCGTTGAGTTGTCGAGAAGCAAGAACATAGCCAGCGCCTTGTGTTTGGGAGTCAGCAGCTGCTGGACTTTTGCGATTGCTTTCACTGTGCACTGAATGCCAGGACGGCATGTGCACGTTAAAACAACGAGCTGGGCAAGAGCAGGAAGGGAGCACGGGCATCAGAGAGCATCTGACATCTTGCCCTGGAAAGGGCAGTGTTTTTGGAGTGTGCAGTAAAATCGTGTTTCTGGACAAGGGAGGCATAAGTGCGCTGCGCTCCTAAGCTATCTCCCTGCTAAGACACACTGCCAAAGCTTTTCGCTATGATGCAGTCTAGTGCAGACGCACACTACGGCTCTCGGCTCTCTGTCCGAAGCGAAGCGCCGGTCGCCGGCGTCTTTCGGCTGAAGCAGCGCTTCGGAGCGTACGGCTGTTGTGTGCGCGAAGCAGCCGCTTTTCCTGCTCCGGGAGCCGCACAGAGCGGTAGCTTGCACGAGGGCGAAGAACGAAGCCGCAGAGCACCGGCCTTCTGCGCGCACCCTAAGGACTGCGAGAGGACCGTGGTGGCCGCTCGCCTGCCTCTTCAATTCCATTCTAGCATCCTTATGGAAGGTGTTCCAGGACAATTTTCCTGAGTTTTGAATTCGTCCTGATGCAGCCCCTCCTGGGAAACTCCTACTCGTCCTCTGAGTCTCCGAGTGCAGAGACCTCGATGGCAACTGCAGAAATGAAGGGCTGCGTTGAGTTGTCGAGAAGCAAGAACATAGCCAGCGCCTTGTGTTTGGGAGTCAGCAGCTGCTGGACTTTTGCGATTGCCTTCACTGTGCACTGAATGCCAGGACGGCATGTGCACGTTAAAACAACGAGCTGGGCAAGAGCAGGAAGGGAGCACGGGCATCAGAGAGCATCTGGCATCTTGCCCTGGAAAGAGCAGTGTTTTTGGAGTGTGCAGTAAAATCGTGTTTCTGGACAAGGGAGGCATAAGTGCGCTGCGCTCCTAAGGTATCTCCCTGCGAGACACACTGGCAAAGCTTTTCGTTATCATGCAGTCTAGTGCAGACGCACACTGCGGCTCTCCGGAGCTGTCCGAAGCGAAGCGCCGGTCGCCGGCGTCTTTCGGCTGAAGCAGCGCTTCGGGGCGTACGGCTGCCGCTCCGCTGTTGTGTGCGCGAGGCAGCCGCTTCTCCTGCTCCGTGAGCCGGACAGAGCGGTAGCTTGTACGAGGGCGAAGAACGTTGCCGCAGGGAGACGACATTGTGTGTACAGCCTTGGGACTGCTAGATGACAGTGGCTAAAGCTCCCTGCCTTTTCAATGCACTGCTGTCATGCTTTATTGAAGGCGTTCCGAGACAACTTTCCTGGGTTTTGACTTCGTCCTGATGAAGCCCCTGTTGGGAAATTCGTTTGGGAGTCAGCAGCACCTGGACTTTTGCGATTGCCTTCACTGTGCACTGAATGCCAGGACGGCATGTGCACGTTAAAACAACGAGCTGGGCAAGAGCAGAAAGGGAGCACGGGCATCAGAGAGCATCTGACATCTTGCCCTGGAAAGAGCAGTGTTTTTGGAGAGTGCAGTAAAATCGTGTTTCTGGACAAGGGAGGCATAAGTGCGCTGCGCTCCTAAGGTATCTCCCTGCGAGACACACTGCTAAAGCTTTTCGCTATGATGCAGTCTAGTGCAGACGCACACTACGGCTCTCCGGAGCTGTCCGAAGCGAAGCGCCGGTCGCCGGCGTCTTTCGGCTGAAGCAGCGCTTCGGGGCGTACGGCTGCCGCTCCGCTGTTGTGTGCGCGAGGCAGCCGCTTCTCCTGCTCCGCGAGCCGGACAGAGCGGTAGCTTGTACGAGGGCGAAGAACGAAGCCGCAGAGCACCGGCCTTCTGCGCGCACCCTAAGGACTGCGAGAGGACCGTGGTGGCCGCTCGCCTGCCCCTTCCATTCCATTCTAGCATCCTTAGGGAAGGTGTTCAAGGACAAATTCCCTGAGTTTTGAATTCGTCCTGATGCAGCCCCTCCTGGGAAACAACTGCTCGTCCTCTGAGTCTCCGACATGCAGAGACCTCGATGGCAACTGCAGAAATGAAGGGCTGCGTTGAGTTGTCGAGAAGCAAGAACATAGCCAGCGCCTTGTGTTTGGGAGTCAGCAGGTGCTGGACTTTTGCGATTGCTTTCACTGTGCACTGAATGCCAGGACGGCATGTGCACGTTAAAACAACGAGCTGGGCAAGAGCAGGAAGGGAGCACGGGCATCAGAGAGCATCTGACATCTTGCCCTGGAAAGAGCAGTGTTTTTGGAGTGTGCAGTAAAATCGTGTTTCTGGACAAGGGAGGCATAAGTGCGCTGCGCTCCTAAGCTATCTCCCTGCGAGACACACTGCCAAAGCTTTTCGTTATCATGCAGTCTAGTGCAGACGCACACTGCGGCTCTCCGGAGCTGTCCGAAGCGAAGCGCCGGTCGCCGGCGTCTTTCGGCTGAAGCAGCGCTTCGGGGCGTACGGCTGCCGCTCCGCTGTTGTGTGCGCGAGGCAGCCGCTTCTCCTGCTCCGTGAGCCGGACAGAGCGGTAGCTTGTACGAGGGCGAAGAACGAAGCCGCAGGGAGACGACATTGTGTGTACAGCCTTGGGACTGCTAGATGACAGTGGCTAAAGCTCCCTGCCTTTTCAATGCACTGCTGGCATGCTTTATTGAAGGCGTTCCGAGACAACTTTCCTGGGTTTTGACTTCGTCCTGATGAAGCCCCTGTTGGGAAATTCGTTTGGGAGTCAGCAGCTGCTGGACTTTTGCGATTGCCTTCACTGTGCACTGAATGCCAGGACGGCATGTGTACGTTAAAACAACGAGCTGGGCAAGAGCAGGAAGAGAGCACGGGAAGCAGAGAGCATCTGGCATCTTGCCCTGGAAAGGGCAGTGTTTTTGGAGAGTGCAGCAAATCCGTGTTTCTGGACAAGGGAGGCATAAGTGCGCTGCGCTCCTAAGCTATCTCCCTGCTAAGACACACTGCCAAAGCTTTTCGCTATGATGCAGTCTAGTGCAGACGCACACTACGGCTCTCGGCTCTCTGTCCGAAGCGAAGCGCCGGTCGCCGGCGTCTTTCGGCTGAAGCAGCGCTTCGGAGCGTACGGCTGTTGTGTGCGCGAAGCAGCCGCTTTTCCTGCTCCGGGAGCCGCACAGAGCGGTAGCTTGCACGAGGGCGAAGAACGAAGCCGCAGAGCACCGGCCTTCTGCGCGCACCCTAAGGACTGCGAGAGGACCGTGGTGGCCGCTCGCCTGCCTCTTCAATTCCATTCTAGCATCCTTATGGAAGGTGTTCCAGGACAATTTTCCTGAGTTTTGAATTCGTCCTGATGCAGCCCCTCCTGGGAAACTCCTACTCATCCTCTGAGTCTCCGAGTGCAGAGACCTCGATGGCAACTGCAGAAATGAAGGGCTGCGTTGAGTTGTCGAGAAGCAAGAACATAGCCAGCGCCTTGTGTTTGGGAGTCAGCAGCTGCTGGACTTTTGCGATTGCCTTCACTGTGCACTGAATGCCAGGACGGCATGTGCACGTTAAAACAACGAGCTGGGCAAGAGCAGAAAGGGAGCACGGGCATCAGAGAGCATCTGACATCTTGCCCTGGAAAGAGCAGTGTTTTTGGTGAGTGCAGTAAAATCGTGTTTCTGGACAAGGGAGGCATAAGTGCGCTGCGCTCCTAAGGTATCTCCCTGCGAGACACACTGCTAAAGCTTTTCGCTATGATGCAGTCTAGTGCAGACGCACACTACGGCTCTCCGGAGCTGTCCGAAGCGAAGCGCCGGTCGCCGGCGTCTTTCGGCTGAAGCAGCGCTTCGGGGCGTACGGCTGCCGCTCCGCTGTTGTGTGCGCGAGGCAGCCGCTTCTCCTGCTCCGTGAGCCGGACAGAGCGGTAGCTTGTACGAGGGCGAAGAACGAAGCCGCAGGGAGACGACATTGTGTGTACAGCCTTGGGACTGCTAGATGACAGTGGCTAAAGCTCCCTGCCTTTTCAATGCACTGCTGGCATGCTTTATTGAAGGCGTTCCGAGACAACTTTCCTGGGTTTTGACTTCGTCCTGATGAAGCCCCTGTTGGGAAATTCGTTTGGGAGTCAGCAGCTGCTGGACTTTTGCGATTGCCTTCACTGTGCACTGAATGCCAGGACGGCATGTGTACGTTAAAACAACGAGCTGGGCAAGAGCAGGAAGAGAGCACGGGAAGCAGAGAGCATCTGCCATCTTGCCCTGGAAAGGGCAGTGTTTTTGGAGAGTGCAGCAAATCCGTGTTTCTGGACAAGGGAGGCATAAGTGCGCTGCGCTCCTAAGCTATCTCCCTGCTAAGACACACTGCCAAAGCTTTTCGCTATGATGCAGTCTAGTGCAGACGCACACTACGGCTCTCGGCTCTCTGTCCGAAGCGAAGCGCCGGTCGCCGGCGTCTTTCGGCTGAAGCAGCGCTTCGGAGCGTACGGCTGTTGTGTGCGCGAAGCAGCCGCTTTTCCTGCTCCGGGAGCCGCACAGAGCGGTAGCTTGCACGAGGGCGAAGAACGAAGCCGCAGAGCACCGGCCTTCTGCGCGCACCCTAAGGACTGCGAGAGGACCGTGGTGGCCGCTCGCCTGCCTCTTCAATTCCATTCTAGCATCCTTATGGAAGGTGTTCCAGGACAATTTTCCTGAGTTTTGAATTCGTCCTGATGCAGCCCCTCCTGGGAAACTCCTACTCATCCTCTGAGTCTCCGAGTGCAGAGACCTCGATGGCAACTGCAGAAATGAAGGGCTGCGTTGAGTTGTCGAGAAGCAAGAACATAGCCAGCGCCTTGTGTTTGGGAGTCAGCAGCTGCTGGACTTTTGCGATTGCCTTCACTGTGCACTGAATGCCAGGACGGCATGTGCACGTTAAAACAACGAGCTGGGCAAGAGCAGAAAGGGAGCACGGGCATCAGAGAGCATCTGACATCTTGCCCTGGAAAGAGCAGTGTTTTTGGAGAGTGCAGTAAAATCGTGTTTCTGGACAAGGGAGGCATAAGTGCGCTGCGCTCCTAAGCTATCTCCCTGCGAGACACACTGCTAAAGCTTTTCGCTATGATGCAGTCTAGTACAGACGCACACTACGGCTCTCCGGAGCTGTCCGAAGCGAAGCGCCGGTCGCCGGCGTCTTTCGGCTGAAGCAGCGCTTCGGGGCGTACGGCTGCCGCTCCGCTGTTGTGTGCGCGAGGCAGCCGCTTCTCCTGCTCCGCGAGCCGGACAGAGCGGTAGCTTGTACGAGGGCGAAGAACGAAGCCGCAGAGCACCGGCCTTGTGCGCGCACTCTAAGGACTGCGAGAGGACCGTGGTGGCCGCTCGCCTGCCCCTTCCATTCCATTCTAGCATCTTTAGGGAAGGTGTTCAAGGACAAATTCCCTGAGTTTTGAATTCGTCCTGATGCAGCCCCTCCTGGGAAACAACTGCTCGTCGTCTGAGTCTCCGAGTGCAGAGACCTCGATGGCAACTGCAGAAATGAAGGGCTGCGTTGAGTTGTCGAGAAGCAAGAACATAGCCAGCGCCTTGTGTTTGGGAGTCAGCAGGTGCTGGACTTTTGCGATTGCTTTCACTGTGCACTGAATGCCAGGACGGCATGTGCACGTTAAAACAACGAGCTGGGCAAGAGCAGGAAGGGAGCACGGGCATCAGAGAGCATCTGACATCTTGCCCTGGAAAGAGCAGTGTTTTTGGAGTGTGCAGTAAAATCGTGTTTCTGGACAAGGGAGGCATAAGTGCGCTGCGCTCCTAAGGTATCTCCCTGCGAGACACACTGGCAAAGCTTTTCGTTATCATGCAGTCTAGTGCAGACGCACACTGCGGCTCTCCGGAGCTGTCCGAAGCGAAGCGCCGGTCGCCGGCGTCTTTCGGCTGAAGCAGCGCTTCGGGGCGTACGGCTGCCGCTCCGCTGTTGTGTGCGCGAGGCAGCCGCTTCTCCTGCTCCGTGAGCCGGACAGAGCGGTAGCTTGTACGAGGGCGAAGAACGAAGCCGCAGGGAGACGACATTGTGTGTACAGCCTTGGGACTGCTAGATGACAGTGGCTAAAGCTCCCTGCCTTTTCAATGCACTGCTGGCATGCTTTATTGAAGGCGTTCCGAGACAACTTTCCTGGGTTTTGACTTCGTCCTGATGAAGCCCCTGTTGGGAAATTCGTTTGGGAGTCAGCAGCTGCTGGACTTTTGCGATTGCCTTCACTGTGCACTGAATGCCAGGACGGCATGTGTACGTTAAAACAACGAGCTGGGCAAGAGCAGGAAGAGAGCACGGGAAGCAGAGAGCATCTGGCATCTTGCCCTGGAAAGGGCAGTGTTTTTGGAGAGTGCAGCAAATCCGTGTTTCTGGACAAGGGAGGCATAAGTGCGCTGCGCTCCTAAGCTATCTCCCTGCTAAGACACACTGCCAAAGCTTTTCGCTATGATGCAGTCTAGTGCAGACGCACACTACGGCTCTCGGCTCTCTGTCCGAAGCGAAGCGCCGGTCGCCGGCGTCTTTCGGCTGAAGCAGCGCTTCGGAGCGTACGGCTGTTGTGTGCGCGAAGCAGCCGCTTTTCCTGCTCCGGGAGCCGCACAGAGCGGTAGCTTGCACGAGGGCGAAGAACGAAGCCGCAGAGCACCGGCCTTCTGCGCGCACCCTAAGGACTGCGAGAGGACCGTGGTGGCCGCTCGCCTGCCTCTTCAATTCCATTCTAGCATCCTTATGGAAGGTGTTCCAGGACAATTTTCCTGAGTTTTGAATTCGTCCTGATGCAGCCCCTCCTGGGAAACTCCTACTCATCCTCTGAGTCTCCGAGTGCAGAGACCTCGATGGCAACTGCAGAAATGAAGGGCTGCGTTGAGTTGTCGAGAAGCAAGAACATAGCCAGCGCCTTGTGTTTGGGAGTCAGCAGCTGCTGGACTTTTGCGATTGCCTTCACTGTGCACTGAATGCCAGGACGGCATGTGCACGTTAAAACAACGAGCTGGGCAAGAGCAGAAAGGGAGCACGGGCATCAGAGAGCATCTGACATCTTGCCCTGGAAAGAGCAGTGTTTTTGGAGAGTGCAGTAAAATCGTGTTTCTGGACAAGGGAGGCATAAGTGCGCTGCGCTCCTAAGGTATCTCCCTGCGAGACACACTGCTAAAGCTTTTCGCTATGATGCAGTCTAGTGCAGACGCACACTACGGCTCTCCGGAGCTGTCCGAAGCGAAGCGCCGGTCGCCGGCGTCTTTCGGCTGAAGCAGCGCTTCGGGGCGTACGGCTGCCGCTCCGCTGTTGTGTGCGCGAGGCAGCCGCTTCTCCTGCTCCGCGAGCCGGACAGAGCGGTAGCTTGTACGAGGGCGAAGAACGAAGCCGCAGAGCACCGGCCTTGTGCGCGCACCCTAAGGACTGCGAGAGGACCGTGGTGGCCGCTCGCCTGCCCCTTCCATTCCATTCTAGCATCTTTAGGGAAGGTGTTCAAGGACAAATTCCCTGAGTTTTGAATTCGTCCTGATGCAGCCCCTCCTGGGAAACAACTGCTCGTCGTCTGAGTCTCCGAGTGCAGAGACCTCGATGGCAACTGCAGAAATGAAGGGCTGCGTTGAGTTGTCGAGAAGCAAGAACATAGCCAGCGCCTTGTGTTTGGGAGTCAGCAGGTGCTGGACTTTTGCGATTGCTTTCACTGTGCACTGAATGCCAGGACGGCATGTGCACGTTAAAACAACGAGCTGGGCAAGAGCAGGAAGGGAGCACGGGCATCAGAGAGCATCTGACATCTTGCCCTGGAAAGAGCAGTGTTTTTGGAGTGTGCAGTAAAATCGTGTTTCTGGACAAGGGAGGCATAAGTGCGCTGCGCTCCTAAGCTATCTCCCTGCGAGACACACTGGCAAAGCTTTTCGTTATCATGCAGTCTAGTGCAGACGCACACTGCGGCTCTCCGGAGCTGTCCGAAGCGAAGCGCCGGTCGCCGGCGTCTTTCGGCTGAAGCAGCGCTTCGGGGCGTACGGCTGCCGCTCCGCTGTTGTGTGCGCGAGGCAGCCGCTTCTCCTGCTCCGTGAGCCGGACAGAGCGGTAGCTTGTACGAGGGCGAAGAACGAAGCCGCAGGGAGACGACATTGTGTGTACAGCCTTGGGACTGCTAGATGACAGTGGCTAAAGCTCCCTGCCTTTTCAATGCACTGCTGGCATGCTTTATTGAAGGCGTTCCGAGACAACTTTCCTGGGTTTTGACTTCGTCCTGATGAAGCCCCTGTTGGGAAATTCGTTTGGGAGTCAGCAGCACCTGGACTTTTGCGATTGCCTTCACTGTGCACTGAATGCCAGGACGGCATGTGCACGTTAAAACAACGAGCTGGGCAAGAGCAGAAAGGGAGCACGGGCATCAGAGAGCATCTGACATCTTGCCCTGGAAAGAGCAGTGTTTTTGGAGAGTGCAGTAAAATCGTGTTTCTGGACAAGGGAGGCATAAGTGCGCTGCGCTCCTAAGGTATCTCCCTGCGAGACACACTGCTAAAGCTTTTCGCTATGATGCAGTCTAGTGCAGACGCACACTACGGCTCTCCGGAGCTGTCCGAAGCGAAGCGCCGGTCGCCGGCGTCTTTCGGCTGAAGCAGCGCTTCGGGGCGTACGGCTGCCGCTCCGCTGTTGTGTGCGCGAGGCAGCCGCTTCTCCTGCTCCGCGAGCCGGACAGAGCGGTAGCTTGTACGAGGGCGAAGAACGAAGCCGCAGGGAGACGACATTGTGTGTACAGCCTTGGGACTGCTAGATGACAGTGGCTAAAGCTCCCTGCCTTTTCAATGCACTGCTGGCATGCTTTATTGAAGGCGTTCCGAGACAACTTTCCTGGGTTTTGACTTCGTCCTGATGAAGCCCCTGTTGGGAAATTCGTTTGGGAGTCAGCAGCTGCTGGACTTTTGCGATTGCCTTCACTGTGCACTGAATGCCAGGACAGCATGTGTACGTTAAAACAACGAGCTGGGCAAGAGCAGGAAGAGAGCACGGGAAGCAGAGAGCATCTGGCATCTTGCCCTGGAAAGGGCAGTGTTTTTGGAGAGTGCAGCAAATCCGTGTTTCTGGACAAGGGAGGCATAAGTGCGCTGCGCTCCTAAGCTATCTCCCTGCTAAGACACACTGCCAAAGCTTTTCGCTATGATGCAGTCTAGTGCAGACGCACACTACGGCTCTCGGCTCTCTGTCCGAAGCGAAGCGCCGGTCGCCGGCGTCTTTCGGCTGAAGCAGCGCTTCGGAGCGTACGGCTGTTGTGTGCGCGAAGCAGCCGCTTCTCCTGCTCCGCGAGCCGCACAGAGCGGTAGCTTGCACGAGGGCGAAGAACGAAGCCGCAGAGCACCGGCCTTCTGCGCGCACCCTAAGGACTGCGAGAGGACCGTGGTGGCCGCTCGCCTGCCTCTTCAATTCCATTCTAGCATCCTTATGGAAGGTGTTCCAGGACAATTTTCCTGAGTTTTGAATTCGTCCTGATGCAGCCCCTCCTGGGAAACTCCTACTCGTCGTCTGAGTCTCCGAGTGCAGAGACCTCGATGGCAACTGCAGAAATGAAGGGCTGCGTTGAGTTGTCGAGAAGCAAGAACATAGCCAGCGCCTTGTGTTTGGGAGTCAGCAGGTGCTGGACTTTTGCGATTGCTTTCACTGTGCACTGAATGCCAGGACGGCATGTGCACGTTAAAACAACGAGCTGGGCAAGAGCAGGAAGGGAGCACGGGCATCAGAGAGCATCTGACATCTTGCCCTGGAAAGAGCAGTGTTTTTGGAGTGTGCAGTAAAATCGTGTTTCTGGACAAGGGAGGCATAAGTGCGCTGCGCTCCTAAGCTATCTCCCTGCGAGACACACTGCCAAAGCTTTTCGTTATCATGCAGTCTAGTGCAGACGCACACTGCGGCTCTCCGGAGCTGTCCGAAGCGAAGCGCCGGTCGCCGGCGTCTTTCGGCTGAAGCAGCGCTTCGGGGCGTACGGCTGCCGCTCCGCTGTTGTGTGCGCGAGGCAGCCGCTTCTCCTGCTCCGTGAGCCGGACAGAGCGGTAGCTTGTACGAGGGCGAAGAACGAAGCCGCAGGGAGACGACATTGTGTGTACAGCCTTGGGACTGCTAGATGACAGTGGCTAAAGCTCCCTGCCTTTTCAATGCACTGCTGGCATGCTTTATTGAAGGCGTTCCGAGACAACTTTCCTGGGTTTTGACTTCGTCCTGATGAAGCCCCTGTTGGGAAATTCGTTTGGGAGTCAGCAGCTGCTGGACTTTTGCGATTGCCTTCACTGTGCACTGAATGCCAGGACGGCATGTGTACGTTAAAACAACGAGCTGGGCAAGAGCAGGAAGAGAGCACGGGAAGCAGAGAGCATCTGGCATCTTGCCCTGGAAAGGGCAGTGTTTTTGGAGAGTGCAGCAAATCCGTGTTTCTGGACAAGGGAGGCATAAGTGCGCTGCGCTCCTAAGCTATCTCCCTGCTAAGACACACTGCCAAAGCTTTTCGCTATGATGCAGTCTAGTGCAGACGCACACTACGGCTCTCGGCTCTCTGTCCGAAGCGAAGCGCCGGTCGCCGGCGTCTTTCGGCTGAAGCAGCGCTTCGGAGCGTACGGCTGTTGTGTGCGCGAAGCAGCCGCTTTTCCTGCTCCGGGAGCCGCACAGAGCGGTAGCTTGCACGAGGGCGAAGAACGAAGCCGCAGAGCACCGGCCTTCTGCGCGCACCCTAAGGACTGCGAGAGGACCGTGGTGGCCGCTCGCCTGCCTCTTCAATTCCATTCTAGCATCCTTATGGAAGGTGTTCCAGGACAATTTTCCTGAGTTTTGAATTCGTCCTGATGCAGCCCCTCCTGGGAAACTCCTACTCATCCTCTGAGTCTCCGAGTGCAGAGACCTCGATGGCAACTGCAGAAATGAAGGGCTGCGTTGAGTTGTCGAGAAGCAAGAACATAGCCAGCGCCTTGTGTTTGGGAGTCAGCAGCTGCTGGACTTTTGCGATTGCCTTCACTGTGCACTGAATGCCAGGACGGCATGTGCACGTTAAAACAACGAGCTGGGCAAGAGCAGAAAGGGAGCACGGGCATCAGAGAGCATCTGACATCTTGCCCTGGAAAGAGCAGTGTTTTTGGTGAGTGCAGTAAAATCGTGTTTCTGGACAAGGGAGGCATAAGTGCGCTGCGCTCCTAAGGTATCTCCCTGCGAGACACACTGCTAAAGCTTTTCGCTATGATGCAGTCTAGTGCAGACGCACACTACGGCTCTCCGGAGCTGTCCGAAGCGAAGCGCCGGTCGCCGGCGTCTTTCGGCTGAAGCAGCGCTTCGGGGCGTACGGCTGCCGCTCCGCTGTTGTGTGCGCGAGGCAGCCGCTTCTCCTGCTCCGTGAGCCGGACAGAGCGGTAGCTTGTACGAGGGCGAAGAACGAAGCCGCAGGGAGACGACATTGTGTGTACAGCCTTGGGACTGCTAGATGACAGTGGCTAAAGCTCCCTGCCTTTTCAATGCACTGCTGGCATGCTTTATTGAAGGCGTTCCGAGACAACTTTCCTGGGTTTTGACTTCGTCCTGATGAAGCCCCTGTTGGGAAATTCGTTT
Source organism: Lonchura striata (assembly GCF_050655825.1). Lineage (NCBI taxonomy): Eukaryota > Metazoa > Chordata > Aves > Passeriformes > Estrildidae > Lonchura > Lonchura striata. The sequence goes on from NC_140712.1 coordinate 368,774, forward strand.
GGGAGTCAGCAGCTGCTGGACTTTTGCGATTGCCTTCACTGTGCACTGAATGCCAGGACGGCATGTGTACGTTAAAACAACGAGCTGGGCAAGAGCAGGAAGAGAGCACGGGAAGCAGAGAGCATCTGCCATCTTGCCCTGGAAAGGGCAGTGTTTTTGGAGAGTGCAGCAAATCCGTGTTTCTGGACAAGGGAGGCATAAGTGCGCTGCGCTCCTAAGCTATCTCCCTGCTAAGACACACTGCCAAAGCTTTTCGCTATGATGCAGTCTAGTGCAGACGCACACTACGGCTCTCGGCTCTCTGTCCGAAGCGAAGCGCCGGTCGCCGGCGTCTTTCGGCTGAAGCAGCGCTTCGGAGCGTACGGCTGTTGTGTGCGCGAAGCAGCCGCTTTTCCTGCTCCGGGAGCCGCACAGAGCGGTAGCTTGCACGAGGGCGAAGAACGAAGCCGCAGAGCACCGGCCTTCTGCGCGCACCCTAAGGACTGCGAGAGGACCGTGGTGGCCGCTCGCCTGCCTCTTCAATTCCATTCTAGCATCCTTATGGAAGGTGTTCCAGGACAATTTTCCTGAGTTTTGAATTCGTCCTGATGCAGCCCCTCCTGGGAAACTCCTACTCATCCTCTGAGTCTCCGAGTGCAGAGACCTCGATGGCAACTGCAGAAATGAAGGGCTGCGTTGAGTTGTCGAGAAGCAAGAACATAGCCAGCGCCTTGTGTTTGGGAGTCAGCAGCTGCTGGACTTTTGCGATTGCCTTCACTGTGCACTGAATGCCAGGACGGCATGTGCACGTTAAAACAACGAGCTGGGCAAGAGCAGAAAGGGAGCACGGGCATCAGAGAGCATCTGACATCTTGCCCTGGAAAGAGCAGTGTTTTTGGAGAGTGCAGTAAAATCGTGTTTCTGGACAAGGGAGGCATAAGTGCGCTGCGCTCCTAAGCTATCTCCCTGCGAGACACACTGCTAAAGCTTTTCGCTATGATGCAGTCTAGTACAGACGCACACTACGGCTCTCCGGAGCTGTCCGAAGCGAAGCGCCGGTCGCCGGCGTCTTTCGGCTGAAGCAGCGCTTCGGGGCGTACGGCTGCCGCTCCGCTGTTGTGTGCGCGAGGCAGCCGCTTCTCCTGCTCCGCGAGCCGGACAGAGCGGTAGCTTGTACGAGGGCGAAGAACGAAGCCGCAGAGCACCGGCCTTGTGCGCGCACTCTAAGGACTGCGAGAGGACCGTGGTGGCCGCTCGCCTGCCCCTTCCATTCCATTCTAGCATCTTTAGGGAAGGTGTTCAAGGACAAATTCCCTGAGTTTTGAATTCGTCCTGATGCAGCCCCTCCTGGGAAACAACTGCTCGTCGTCTGAGTCTCCGAGTGCAGAGACCTCGATGGCAACTGCAGAAATGAAGGGCTGCGTTGAGTTGTCGAGAAGCAAGAACATAGCCAGCGCCTTGTGTTTGGGAGTCAGCAGGTGCTGGACTTTTGCGATTGCTTTCACTGTGCACTGAATGCCAGGACGGCATGTGCACGTTAAAACAACGAGCTGGGCAAGAGCAGGAAGGGAGCACGGGCATCAGAGAGCATCTGACATCTTGCCCTGGAAAGAGCAGTGTTTTTGGAGTGTGCAGTAAAATCGTGTTTCTGGACAAGGGAGGCATAAGTGCGCTGCGCTCCTAAGGTATCTCCCTGCGAGACACACTGGCAAAGCTTTTCGTTATCATGCAGTCTAGTGCAGACGCACACTGCGGCTCTCCGGAGCTGTCCGAAGCGAAGCGCCGGTCGCCGGCGTCTTTCGGCTGAAGCAGCGCTTCGGGGCGTACGGCTGCCGCTCCGCTGTTGTGTGCGCGAGGCAGCCGCTTCTCCTGCTCCGTGAGCCGGACAGAGCGGTAGCTTGTACGAGGGCGAAGAACGAAGCCGCAGGGAGACGACATTGTGTGTACAGCCTTGGGACTGCTAGATGACAGTGGCTAAAGCTCCCTGCCTTTTCAATGCACTGCTGGCATGCTTTATTGAAGGCGTTCCGAGACAACTTTCCTGGGTTTTGACTTCGTCCTGATGAAGCCCCTGTTGGGAAATTCGTTTGGGAGTCAGCAGCTGCTGGACTTTTGCGATTGCCTTCACTGTGCACTGAATGCCAGGACGGCATGTGTACGTTAAAACAACGAGCTGGGCAAGAGCAGGAAGAGAGCACGGGAAGCAGAGAGCATCTGGCATCTTGCCCTGGAAAGGGCAGTGTTTTTGGAGAGTGCAGCAAATCCGTGTTTCTGGACAAGGGAGGCATAAGTGCGCTGCGCTCCTAAGCTATCTCCCTGCTAAGACACACTGCCAAAGCTTTTCGCTATGATGCAGTCTAGTGCAGACGCACACTACGGCTCTCGGCTCTCTGTCCGAAGCGAAGCGCCGGTCGCCGGCGTCTTTCGGCTGAAGCAGCGCTTCGGAGCGTACGGCTGTTGTGTGCGCGAAGCAGCCGCTTTTCCTGCTCCGGGAGCCGCACAGAGCGGTAGCTTGCACGAGGGCGAAGAACGAAGCCGCAGAGCACCGGCCTTCTGCGCGCACCCTAAGGACTGCGAGAGGACCGTGGTGGCCGCTCGCCTGCCTCTTCAATTCCATTCTAGCATCCTTATGGAAGGTGTTCCAGGACAATTTTCCTGAGTTTTGAATTCGTCCTGATGCAGCCCCTCCTGGGAAACTCCTACTCATCCTCTGAGTCTCCGAGTGCAGAGACCTCGATGGCAACTGCAGAAATGAAGGGCTGCGTTGAGTTGTCGAGAAGCAAGAACATAGCCAGCGCCTTGTGTTTGGGAGTCAGCAGCTGCTGGACTTTTGCGATTGCCTTCACTGTGCACTGAATGCCAGGACGGCATGTGCACGTTAAAACAACGAGCTGGGCAAGAGCAGAAAGGGAGCACGGGCATCAGAGAGCATCTGACATCTTGCCCTGGAAAGAGCAGTGTTTTTGGAGAGTGCAGTAAAATCGTGTTTCTGGACAAGGGAGGCATAAGTGCGCTGCGCTCCTAAGGTATCTCCCTGCGAGACACACTGCTAAAGCTTTTCGCTATGATGCAGTCAAGTGCAGACGCACACTACGGCTCTCCGGAGCTGTCCGAAGCGAAGCGCCGGTCGCCGGCGTCTTTCGGCTGAAGCAGCGCTTCGGGGCGTACGGCTGCCGCTCCGCTGTTGTGTGCGCGAGGCAGCCGCTTCTCCTGCTCCGCGAGCCGGACAGAGCGGTAGCTTGTACGAGGGCGAAGAACGAAGCCGCAGAGCACCGGCCTTGTGCGCGCACCCTAAGGACTGCGAGAGGACCGTGGTGGCCGCTCGCCTGCCCCTTCCATTCCATTCTAGCATCTTTAGGGAAGGTGTTCAAGGACAAATTCCCTGAGTTTTGAATTCGTCCTGATGCAGCCCCTCCTGGGAAACAACTGCTCGTCGTCTGAGTCTCCGAGTGCAGAGACCTCGATGGCAACTGCAGAAATGAAGGGCTGCGTTGAGTTGTCGAGAAGCAAGAACATAGCCAGCGCCTTGTGTTTGGGAGTCAGCAGGTGCTGGACTTTTGCGATTGCTTTCACTGTGCACTGAATGCCAGGACGGCATGTGCACGTTAAAACAACGAGCTGGGCAAGAGCAGGAAGGGAGCACGGGCATCAGAGAGCATCTGACATCTTGCCCTGGAAAGAGCAGTGTTTTTGGAGTGTGCAGTAAAATCGTGTTTCTGGACAAGGGAGGCATAAGTGCGCTGCGCTCCTAAGCTATCTCCCTGCGAGACACACTGGCAAAGCTTTTCGTTATCATGCAGTCTAGTGCAGACGCACACTGCGGCTCTCCGGAGCTGTCCGAAGCGAAGCGCCGGTCGCCGGCGTCTTTCGGCTGAAGCAGCGCTTCGGGGCGTACGGCTGCCGCTCCGCTGTTGTGTGCGCGAGGCAGCCGCTTCTCCTGCTCCGTGAGCCGGACAGAGCGGTAGCTTGTACGAGGGCGAAGAACGAAGCCGCAGGGAGACGACATTGTGTGTACAGCCTTGGGACTGCTAGATGACAGTGGCTAAAGCTCCCTGCCTTTTCAATGCACTGCTGGCATGCTTTATTGAAGGCGTTCCGAGACAACTTTCCTGGGTTTTGACTTCGTCCTGATGAAGCCCCTGTTGGGAAATTCGTTTGGGAGTCAGCAGCACCTGGACTTTTGCGATTGCCTTCACTGTGCACTGAATGCCAGGACGGCATGTGTACGTTAAAACAACGAGCTGGGCAAGAGCAGAAAGGGAGCACGGGCATCAGAGAGCATCTGACATCTTGCCCTGGAAAGAGCAGTGTTTTTGGAGAGTGCAGTAAAATCGTGTTTCTGGACAAGGGAGGCATAAGTGCGCTGCGCTCCTAAGGTATCTCCCTGCGAGACACACTGCTAAAGCTTTTCGCTATGATGCAGTCTAGTGCAGACGCACACTACGGCTCTCCGGAGCTGTCCGAAGCGAAGCGCCGGTCGCCGGCGTCTTTCGGCTGAAGCAGCGCTTCGGGGCGTACGGCTGCCGCTCCGCTGTTGTGTGCGCGAGGCAGCCGCTTCTCCTGCTCCGCGAGCCGGACAGAGCGGTAGCTTGTACGAGGGCGAAGAACGAAGCCGCAGGGAGACGACATTGTGTGTACAGCCTTGGGACTGCTAGATGACAGTGGCTAAAGCTCCCTGCCTTTTCAATGCACTGCTGGCATGCTTTATTGAAGGCGTTCCGAGACAACTTTCCTGGGTTTTGACTTCGTCCTGATGAAGCCCCTGTTGGGAAATTCGTTTGGGAGTCAGCAGCTGCTGGACTTTTGCGATTGCCTTCACTGTGCACTGAATGCCAGGACAGCATGTGTACGTTAAAACAACGAGCTGGGCAAGAGCAGGAAGAGAGCACGGGAAGCAGAGAGCATCTGGCATCTTGCCCTGGAAAGGGCAGTGTTTTTGGAGAGTGCAGCAAATCCGTGTTTCTGGACAAGGGAGGCATAAGTGCGCTGCGCTCCTAAGCTATCTCCCTGCTAAGACACACTGCCAAAGCTTTTCGCTATGATGCAGTCTAGTGCAGACGCACACTACGGCTCTCGGCTCTCTGTCCGAAGCGAAGCGCCGGTCGCCGGCGTCTTTCGGCTGAAGCAGCGCTTCGGAGCGTACGGCTGTTGTGTGCGCGAAGCAGCCGCTTCTCCTGCTCCGCGAGCCGCACAGAGCGGTAGCTTGCACGAGGGCGAAGAACGAAGCCGCAGAGCACCGGCCTTCTGCGCGCACCCTAAGGACTGCGAGAGGACCGTGGTGGCCGCTCGCCTGCCTCTTCAATTCCATTCTAGCATCCTTATGGAAGGTGTTCCAGGACAATTTTCCTGAGTTTTGAATTCGTCCTGATGCAGCCCCTCCTGGGAAACTCCTACTCGTCGTCTGAGTCTCCGAGTGCAGAGACCTCGATGGCAACTGCAGAAATGAAGGGCTGCGTTGAGTTGTCGAGAAGCAAGAACATAGCCAGCGCCTTGTGTTTGGGAGTCAGCAGGTGCTGGACTTTTGCGATTGCTTTCACTGTGCACTGAATGCCAGGACGGCATGTGCACGTTAAAACAACGAGCTGGGCAAGAGCAGGAAGGGACCACGGGCATCAGAGAGCATCTGGCATCTTGCCCTGGAAAGAGCAGTGTTTTTGGAGTGTGCAGTAAAATCGTGTTTCTGGACAAGGGAGGCATAAGTGCGCTGCGCTCCTAAGCTATCTCCCTGCGAGACACACTGGCAAAGCTTTTCGTTATCATGCAGTCTAGTGCAGACGCACACTGCGGCTCTCCGGAGCTGTCCGAAGCGAAGCGCCGGTCGCCGGCGTCTTTCGGCTGAAGCAGCGCTTCGGGGCGTACGGCTGCCGCTCCGCTGTTGTGTGCGCGAGGCAGCCGCTTCTCCTGCTCCGTGAGCCGGACAGAGCGGTAGCTTGTACGAGGGCGAAGAACGTTGCCGCAGGGAGACGACATTGTGTGTACAGCCTTGGGACTGCTAGATGACAGTGGCTAAAGCTCCCTGCCTTTTCAATGCACTGCTGGCATGCTTTATTGAAGGCGTTCCGAGACAACTTTCCTGGGTTTTGACTTCGTCCTGATGAAGCCCCTGTTGGGAAATTCGTTTGGGAGTCAGCAGCACCTGGACTTTTGCGATTGCCTTCACTGTGCACTGAATGCCAGGACGGCATGTGCACGTTAAAACAACGAGCTGGGCAAGAGCAGAAAGGGAGCACGGGCATCAGAGAGCATCTGACATCTTGCCCTGGAAAGAGCAGTGTTTTTGGAGAGTGCAGTAAAATCGTGTTTCTGGACAAGGGAGGCATAAGTGCGCTGCGCTCCTAAGGTATCTCCCTGCGAGACACACTGGCAAAGCTTTTCGCTATGATGCAGTCTAGTGCAGACGCACACTGCGGCTCTCCGGAGCTGTCCGAAGCGAAGCGCCGGTCGCCGGCGTCTTTCGGCTGAAGCAGCGCTTCGGGGCGTACGGCTGCCGCTCCGCTGTTGTGTGCGCGAGGCAGCCGCTTCTCCTGCTCCGCGAGCCGGACAGAGCGGTAGCTTGTACGAGGGCGAAGAACGAAGCCGCAGAGCACCGGCCTTGTGCGCGCACCCTAAGGACTGCGAGAGGACCGTGGTGGCCGCTCGCCTGCCCCTTCCATTCCATTCTAGCATCCTTAGGGAAGGTGTTCAAGGACAAATTCCCTGAGTTTTGAATTCGTCCTGATGCAGCCCCTCCTGGGAAACAACTGCTCGTCCTCTGAGTCTCCGAGTGCAGAGACCTCGATGGCAACTGCAGAAATGAAGGGCTGCGTTGAGTTGTCGAGAAGCAAGAACATAGCCAGCGCCTTGTGTTTGGGAGTCAGCAGCTGCTGGACTTTTGCGATTGCTTTCACTGTGCACTGAATGCCAGGACGGCATGTGCACGTTAAAACAACGAGCTGGGCAAGAGCAGGAAGGGAGCACGGGCATCAGAGAGCATCTGACATCTTGCCCTGGAAAGAGCAGTGTTTTTGGAGTGTGCAGTAAAATCGTGTTTCTGGACAAGGGAGGCATAAGTGCGCTGCGCTCCTAAGCTATCTCCCTGCGAGACACACTGGCAAAGCTTTTCGTTATCATGCAGTCTAGTGCAGACGCACACTGCGGCTCTCCGGAGCTGTCCGAAGCGAAGCTCCGGTCGCCGGCGTCTTTCGGCTGAAGCAGCGCTTCGGGGCGTACGGCTGCCGCTCCGCTGTTGTGTGCGCGAGGCAGCCGCTTCTCCTGCTCCGCGAGCCGGACAGAGCGGTAGCTTGTACGAGGGCGAAGAACGAAGCCGCAGAGCACCGGCCTTGTGCGCGCACCCTAAGGACTGCGAGAGGACCGTGGTGGCCGCTCGCCTGCCCCTTCCATTCCATTCTAGCATCCTTAGGGAAGGTGTTCAAGGACAAATTCCCTGAGTTTTGAATTCGTCCTGATGCAGCCCCTCCTGGGAAACAACTGCTCGTCCTCTGAGTCTCCGACATGCAGAGACCTCGATGGCAACTGCAGAAATGAAGGGCTGCGTTGAGTTGTCGAGAAGCAAGAACATAGCCAGCGCCTTGTGTTTGGGAGTCAGCAGGTGCTGGACTTTTGCGATTGCTTTCACTGTGCACTGAATGCCAGGACGGCATGTGCACGTTAAAACAACGAGCTGGGCAAGAGCAGGAAGGGAGCACGGGCATCAGAGAGCATCTGACATCTTGCCCTGGAAAGAGCAGTGTTTTTGGAGTGTGCAGTAAAATCGTGTTTCTGGACAAGGGAGGCATAAGTGCGCTGCGCTCCTAAGCTATCTCCCTGCGAGACACACTGCCAAAGCTTTTCGTTATCATGCAGTCTAGTGCAGACGCACACTGCGGCTCTCCGGAGCTGTCCGAAGCGAAGCGCCGGTCGCCGGCGTCTTTCGGCTGAAGCAGCGCTTCGGGGCGTACGGCTGCCGCTCCGCTGTTGTGTGCGCGAGGCAGCCGCTTCTCCTGCTCCGTGAGCCGGACAGAGCGGTAGCTTGTACGAGGGCGAAGAACGAAGCCGCAGGGAGACGACATTGTGTGTACAGCCTTGGGACTGCTAGATGACAGTGGCTAAAGCTCCCTGCCTTTTCAATGCACTGCTGGCATGCTTTATTGAAGGCGTTCCGAGACAACTTTCCTGGGTTTTGACTTCGTCCTGATGAAGCCCCTGTTGGGAAATTCGTTTGGGAGTCAGCAGCTGCTGGACTTTTGCGATTGCCTTCACTGTGCACTGAATGCCAGGACGGCATGTGTACGTTAAAACAACGAGCTGGGCAAGAGCAGGAAGAGAGCACGGGAAGCAGAGAGCATCTGGCATCTTGCCCTGGAAAGGGCAGTGTTTTTGGAGAGTGCAGCAAATCCGTGTTTCTGGACAAGGGAGGCATAAGTGCGCTGCGCTCCTAAGCTATCTCCCTGCTAAGACACACTGCCAAAGCTTTTCGCTATGATGCAGTCTAGTGCAGACGCACACTACGGCTCTCGGCTCTCTGTCCGAAGCGAAGCGCCGGTCGCCGGCGTCTTTCGGCTGAAGCAGCGCTTCGGAGCGTACGGCTGTTGTGTGCGCGAAGCAGCCGCTTTTCCTGCTCCGGGAGCCGCACAGAGCGGTAGCTTGCACGAGGGCGAAGGACGAAGCCGCAGAGCACCGGCCTTCTGCGCGCACCCTAAGGACTGCGAGAGGACCGTGGTGGCCGCTCGCCTGCCTCTTCAATTCCATTCTAGCATCCTTATGGAAGGTGTTCCAGGACAATTTTCCTGAGTTTTGAATTCGTCCTGATGCAGCCCCTCCTGGGAAACTCCTACTCGTCGTCTGAGTCTCCGAGTGCAGAGACCTCGATGGCAACTGCAGAAATGAAGGGCTGCGTTGAGTTGTCGAGAAGCAAGAACATAGCCAGCGCCTTGTGTTTGGGAGTCAGCAGCTGCTGGACTTTTGCGATTGCCTTCACTGTGCACTGAATGCCAGGACGGCATGTGCACGTTAAAACAACGAGCTGGGCAAGAGCAGGAAGGGAGCACGGGCACCAGAGAGCATCTGACATCTTGCCCTGGAAAGAGCAGTGTTTTTGGAGTGTGCAGTAAAATCGTGTTTCTGGACAAGGGAGGCATAAGTGCGCTGCGCTCCTAAGCTATCTCCCTGCGAGACACACTGCCAAAGCTTTTCGTTATCATGCAGTCTAGTGCAGACGCACACTGCGGCTCTCCGGAGCTGTCCGAAGCGAAGCGCCGGTCGCCGGCGTCTTTCGGCTGAAGCAGCGCTTCGGGGCGTACGGCTGCCGCTCCGCTGTTGTGTGCGCGAGGCAGCCGCTTCTCCTGCTCCGTGAGCCGGACAGAGCGGTAGCTTGTACGAGGGCGAAGAACGAAGCCGCAGGGAGACGACATTGTGTGTACAGCCTTGGGACTGCTAGATGACAGTGGCTAAAGCTCCCTGCCTTTTCAATGCACTGCTGGCATGCTTTATTGAAGGCGTTCCGAGACAACTTTCCTGGGTTTTGACTTCGTCCTGATGAAGCCCCTGTTGGGAAATTCGTTTGGGAGTCAGCAGCTGCTGGACTTTTGCGATTGCCTTCACTGTGCACTGAATGCCAGGACGGCATGTGTACGTTAAAACAACGAGCTGGGCAAGAGCAGGAAGAGAGCACGGGAAGCAGAGAGCATCTGGCATCTTGCCCTGGAAAGGGCAGTGTTTTTGGAGAGTGCAGCAAATCCGTGTTTCTGGACAAGGGAGGCATAAGTGCGCTGCGCTCCTAAGCTATCTCCCTGCTAAGACACACTGCCAAAGCTTTTCGCTATGATGCAGTCTAGTGCAGACGCACACTACGGCTCTCGGCTCTCTGTCCGAAGCGAAGCGCCGGTCGCCGGCGTCTTTCGGCTGAAGCAGCGCTTCGGAGCGTACGGCTGTTGTGTGCGCGAAGCAGCCGCTTTTCCTGCTCCGGGAGCCGCACAGAGCGGTAGCTTGCACGAGGGCGAAGGACGAAGCCGCAGAGCACCGGCCTTCTGCGCGCACCCTAAGGACTGCGAGAGGACCGTGGTGGCCGCTCGCCTGCCTCTTCAATTCCATTCTAGCATCCTTATGGAAGGTGTTCCAGGACAATTTTCCTGAGTTTTGAATTCGTCCTGATGCAGCCCCTCCTGGGAAACTCCTACTCGTCGTCTGAGTCTCCGAGTGCAGAGACCTCGATGGCAACTGCAGAAATGAAGGGCTGCGTTGAGTTGTCGAGAAGCAAGAACATAGCCAGCGCCTTGTGTTTGGGAGTCAGCAGCTGCTGGACTTTTGCGATTGCCTTCACTGTGCACTGAATGCCAGGACGGCATGTGCACGTTAAAACAACGAGCTGGGCAAGAGCAGGAAGGGAGCACGGGCACCAGAGAGCATCTGACATCTTGCCCTGGAAAGAGCAGTGTTTTTGGAGTGTGCAGTAAAATCGTGTTTCTGGACAAGGGAGGCATAAGTGCGCTGCGCTCCTAAGCTATCTCCCTGCGAGACACACTGCCAAAGCTTTTCGTTATCATGCAGTCTAGTGCAGACGCACACTGCGGCTCTCCGGAGCTGTCCGAAGCGAAGCGCCGGTCGCCGGCGTCTTTCGGCTGAAGCAGCGCTTCGGGGCGTACGGCTGCCGCTCCGCTGTTGTGTGCGCGAGGCAGCCGCTTCTCCTGCTCCGTGAGCCGGACAGAGCGGTAGCTTGTACGAGGGCGAAGAACGAAGCCGCAGGGAGACGACATTGTGTGTACAGCCTTGGGACTGCTAGATGACAGTGGCTAAAGCTCCCTGCCTTTTCAATGCACTGCTGGCATGCTTTATTGAAGGCGTTCCGAGACAACTTTCCTGGGTTTTGACTTCGTCCTGATGAAGCCCCTGTTGGGAAATTCGTTTGGGAGTCAGCAGCTGCTGGACTTTTGCGATTGCCTTCACTGTGCACTGAATGCCAGGACGGCATGTGCACGTTAAAACAACGAGCTGGGCAAGAGCAGGAAGGGACCACGGGCATCAGAGAGCATCTGGCATCTTGCCCTGGAAAGAGCAGTGTTTTTGGAGAGTGCAGTAAAATCGTGTTTCTGGACAAGGGAGGCATAAGTGCGCTGCGCTCCTATGGTATCTCCCTGCGAGACACACTGCTAAAGCTTTTCGCTATGATGCAGTCTAGTGCAGACGCACACTACGGCTCTCCGGAGCTGTCCGAAGCGAAGCGCCGGTCGCCGGCGTCTTTCGGCTGAAGCAGCGCTTCGGGGCGTACGGCTGCCGCTCCGCTGTTGTGTGCGCGAGGCAGCCGCTTCTCCTGCTCCGCGAGCCGGACAGAGCGGTAGCTTGTACGAGGGCGAAGAACGAAGCCGCAGAGCACCGGCCTTGTGCGCGCACCCTAAGGACTGCGAGAGGACCGTGGTGGCCGCTCGCCTGCCCCTTCCATTCCATTCTAGCATCCTTAGGGAAGGTGTTCAAGGACAAATTCCCTGAGTTTTGAATTCGTCCTGATGCAGCCCCTCCTGGGAAACAACTGCTCGTCGTCTGAGTCTCCGAGTGCAGAGACCTCGATGGCAACTGCAGAAATGAAGGGCTGCGTTGAGTTGTCGAGAAGCAAGAACATAGCCAGCGCCTTGTGTTTGGGAGTCAGCAGGTGCTGGACTTTTGCGATTGCTTTCACTGTGCACTGAATGCCAGGACGGCATGTGCACGTTAAAACAACGAGCTGGGCAAGAGCAGGAAGGGAGCACGGGCATCAGAGAGCATCTGACATCTTGCCCTGGAAAGAGCAGTGTTTTTGGAGTGTGCAGTAAAATCGTGTTTCTGGACAAGGGAGGCATAAGTGCGCTGCGCTCCTAAGCTATCTCCCTGCGAGACACACTGCCAAAGCTTTTCGTTATCATGCAGTCTAGTGCAGACGCACACTGCGGCTCTCCGGAGCTGTCCGAAGCGAAGCGCCGGTCGCCGGCGTCTTTCTGCTGAAGCAGCGCTTCGGGGCGTACGGCTGCCGCTCCGCTGTTGTGTGCGCGAGGCAGCCGCTTCTCCTGCTCCGTGAGCCGGACAGAGCGGTAGCTTGTACGAGGGCGAAGAACGTTGCCGCAGGGAGACGACATTGTGTGTACAGCCTTGGGACTGCTAGATGACAGTGGCTAAAGCTCCCTGCCTTTTCAATGCACTGCTGGCATGCTTTATTGAAGGCGTTCCGAGACAACTTTCCTGGGTTTTGACTTCGTCCTGATGAAGCCCCTGTTGGGAAATTCGTTTGGGAGTCAGCAGCACCTGGACTTTTGCGATTGCCTTCACTGTGCACTGAATGCCAGGACGGCATGTGCACGTTAAAACAACGAGCTGGGCAAGAGCAGAAAGGGAGCACGGGCATCAGAGAGCATCTGACATCTTGCCCTGGAAAGAGCAGTGTTTTTGGAGAGTGCAGTAAAATCGTGTTTCTGGACAAGGGAGGCATAAGTGCGCTGCGCTCCTAAGGTATCTCCCTGCGAGACACACTGCTAAAGCTTTTCGCTATGATGCAGTCTAGTGCAGACGCACACTACGGCTCTCCGGAGCTGTCCGAAGCGAAGCGCCGGTCGCCGGCGTCTTTCGGCTGAAGCAGCGCTTCGGGGCGTACGGCTGCCGCTCCGCTGTTGTGTGCGCGAGGCAGCCGCTTCTCCTGCTCCGCGAGCCGGACAGAGCGGTAGCTTGTACGAGGGCGAAGAACGAAGCCGCAGAGCACCGGCCTTGTGCGCGCACCCTAAGGACTGCGAGAGGACCGTGGTGGCCGCTCGCCTGCCCCTTCCATTCCATTCTAGCATCCTTAGGGAAGGTGTTCAAGGACAAATTCCCTGAGTTTTGAATTCGTCCTGATGCAGCCCCTCCTGGGAAACAACTGCTCGTCGTCTGAGTCTCCGAGTGCAGAGACCTCGATGGCAACTGCAGAAATGAAGGGCTGCGTTGAGTTGTCGAGAAGCAAGAACATAGCCAGCGCCTTGTGTTTGGGAGTCAGCAGCTGCTGGACTTTTGCGATTGCTTTCACTGTGCACTGAATGCCAGGACGGCATGTGCACGTTAAAACAACAAGCTGGGCAAGAGCAGGAAGGGAGCACGGGCATCAGAGAGCATCTGACATCTTGCCCTGGAAAGAGCAGTGTTTTTGGAGTGTGCAGTAAAATCGTGTTTCTGGACAAGGGAGGCATAAGTGCGCTGCGCTCCTAAGCTATCTCCCTGCGAGACACACTGCCAAAGCTTTTCGTTATCATGCAGTCTAGTGCAGACGCACACTGCGGCTCTCCGGAGCTGTCCGAAGCGAAGCGCCGGTCGCCGGCGTCTTTCGGCTGAAGCAGCGCTTCGGGGCGTACGGCTGCCGCTCCGCTGTTGTGTGCGCGAGGCAGCCGCTTCTCCTGCTCCGTGAGCCGGACAGAGCGGTAGCTTGTACGAGGGCGAAGAACGAAGCCGCAGGGAGACGACATTGTGTGTACAGCCTTGGGACTGCTAGATGACAGTGGCTAAAGCTCCCTGCCTTTTCAATGCACTGCTGGCATGCTTTATTGAAGGCGTTCCGAGACAACTTTCCTGGGTTTTGACTTCGTCCTGATGAAGCCCCTGTTGGGAAATTCGTTTGGGAGTCAGCAGCTGCTGGACTTTTGCGATTGCCTTCACTGTGCACTGAATGCCAGGACGGCATGTGTACGTTAAAACAACGAGCTGGGCAAGAGCAGGAAGAGAGCACGGGAAGCAGAGAGCATCTGGCATCTTGCCCTGGAAAGGGCAGTGTTTTTGGAGAGTGCAGCAAATCCGTGTTTCTGGACAAGGGAGGCATAAGTGCGCTGCGCTCCTAAGCTATCTCCCTGCTAAGACACACTGCCAAAGCTTTTCGCTATGATGCAGTCTAGTGCAGACGCACACTACGGCTCTCGGCTCTCTGTCCGAAGCGAAGCGCCGGTCGCCGGCGTCTTTCGGCTGAAGCAGCGCTTCGGAGCGTACGGCTGTTGTGTGCGCGAAGCAGCCGCTTTTCCTGCTCCGGGAGCCGCACAGAGCGGTAGCTTGCACGAGGGCGAAGAACGAAGCCGCAGAGCACCGGCCTTCTGCGCGCACCCTAAGGACTGCGAGAGGACCGTGGTGGCCGCTCGCCTGCCTCTTCAATTCCATTCTAGCATCCTTATGGAAGGTGTTCAAGGACAAATTCCCTGAGTTTTGAATTCGTCCTGATGCAGCCCCTCCTGGGAAACAACTGCTCGTCGTCTGAGTCTCCGAGTGCAGAGACCTCGATGGCAACTGCAGAAATGAAGGGCTGCGTTGAGTTGTCGAGAAGCAAGAACATAGCCAGCGCCTTGTGTTTGGGAGTCAGCAGCTGCTGGACTTTTGCGATTGCTTTCACTGTGCACTGAATGCCAGGACGGCATGTGCACGTTAAAACAACGAGCTGGGCAAGAGCAGGAAGGGAGCACGGGCATCAGAGAGCATCTGACATCTTGCCCTGGAAAGGGCAGTGTTTTTGGAGTGTGCAGTAAAATCGTGTTTCTGGACAAGGGAGGCATAAGTGCGCTGCGCTCCTAAGCTATCTCCCTGCTAAGACACACTGCCAAAGCTTTTCGCTATGATGCAGTCTAGTGCAGACGCACACTACGGCTCTCGGCTCTCTGTCCGAAGCGAAGCGCCGGTCGCCGGCGTCTTTCGGCTGAAGCAGCGCTTCGGAGCGTACGGCTGTTGTGTGCGCGAAGCAGCCGCTTTTCCTGCTCCGGGAGCCGCACAGAGCGGTAGCTTGCACGAGGGCGAAGAACGAAGCCGCAGAGCACCGGCCTTCTGCGCGCACCCTAAGGACTGCGAGAGGACCGTGGTGGCCGCTCGCCTGCCTCTTCAATTCCATTCTAGCATCCTTATGGAAGGTGTTCCAGGACAATTTTCCTGAGTTTTGAATTCGTCCTGATGCAGCCCCTCCTGGGAAACTCCTACTCGTCCTCTGAGTCTCCGAGTGCAGAGACCTCGATGGCAACTGCAGAAATGAAGGGCTGCGTTGAGTTGTCGAGAAGCAAGAACATAGCCAGCGCCTTGTGTTTGGGAGTCAGCAGCTGCTGGACTTTTGCGATTGCCTTCACTGTGCACTGAATGCCAGGACGGCATGTGCACGTTAAAACAACGAGCTGGGCAAGAGCAGGAAGGGACCACGGGCATCAGAGAGCATCTGGCATCTTGCCCTGGAAAGAGCAGTGTTTTTGGAGTGTGCAGTAAAATCGTGTTTCTGGACAAGGGAGGCATAAGTGCGCTGCGCTCCTAAGGTATCTCCCTGCGAGACACACTGGCAAAGCTTTTCGTTATCATGCAGTCTAGTGCAGACGCACACTGCGGCTCTCCGGAGCTGTCCGAAGCGAAGCGCCGGTCGCCGGCGTCTTTCGGCTGAAGCAGCGCTTCGGGGCGTACGGCTGCCGCTCCGCTGTTGTGTGCGCGAGGCAGCCGCTTCTCCTGCTCCGTGAGCCGGACAGAGCGGTAGCTTGTACGAGGGCGAAGAACGTTGCCGCAGGGAGACGACATTGTGTGTACAGCCTTGGGACTGCTAGATGACAGTGGCTAAAGCTCCCTGCCTTTTCAATGCACTGCTGGCATGCTTTATTGAAGGCGTTCCGAGACAACTTTCCTGGGTTTTGACTTCGTCCTGATGAAGCCCCTGTTGGGAAATTCGTTTGGGAGTCAGCAGCACCTGGACTTTTGCGATTGCCTTCACTGTGCACTGAATGCCAGGACGGCATGTGCACGTTAAAACAACGAGCTGGGCAAGAGCAGAAAGGGAGCACGGGCATCAGAGAGCATCTGACATCTTGCCCTGGAAAGAGCAGTGTTTTTGGAGAGTGCAGTAAAATCGTGTTTCTGGACAAGGGAGGCATAAGTGCGCTGCGCTCCTAAGGTATCTCCCTGCGAGACACACTGCTAAAGCTTTTCGCTATGATGCAGTCTAGTGCAGACGCACACTACGGCTCTCCGGAGCTGTCCGAAGCGAAGCGCCGGTCGCCGGCGTCTTTCGGCTGAAGCAGCGCTTCGGGGCGTACGGCTGCCGCTCCGCTGTTGTGTGCGCGAGGCAGCCGCTTCTCCTGCTCCGCGAGCCGGACAGAGCGGTAGCTTGTACGAGGGCGAAGAACGAAGCCGCAGAGCACCGGCCTTCTGCGCGCACCCTAAGGACTGCGAGAGGACCGTGGTGGCCGCTCGCCTGCCCCTTCCATTCCATTCTAGCATCCTTAGGGAAGGTGTTCAAGGACAAATTCCCTGAGTTTTGAATTCGTCCTGATGCAGCCCCTCCTGGGAAACAACTGCTCGTCCTCTGAGTCTCCGACATGCAGAGACCTCGATGGCAACTGCAGAAATGAAGGGCTGCGTTGAGTTGTCGAGAAGCAAGAACATAGCCAGCGCCTTGTGTTTGGGAGTCAGCAGGTGCTGGACTTTTGCGATTGCTTTCACTGTGCACTGAATGCCAGGACGGCATGTGCACGTTAAAACAACGAGCTGGGCAAGAGCAGGAAGGGAGCACGGGCATCAGAGAGCATCTGACATCTTGCCCTGGAAAGAGCAGTGTTTTTGGAGTGTGCAGTAAAATCGTGTTTCTGGACAAGGGAGGCATAAGTGCGCTGCGCTCCTAAGCTATCTCCCTGCGAGACACACTGGCAAAGCTTTTCGTTATCATGCAGTCTAGTGCAGACGCACACTGCGGCTCTCCGGAGCTGTCCGAAGCGAAGCGCCGGTCGCCGGCGTCTTTCGGCTGAAGCAGCGCTTCGGGGCGTACGGCTGCCGCTCCGCTGTTGTGTGCGCGAGGCAGCCGCTTCTCCTGCTCCGTGAGCCGGACAGAGCGGTAGCTTGTACGAGGGCGAAGAACGAAGCCGCAGGGAGACGACATTGTGTGTACAGCCTTGGGACTGCTAGATGACAGTGGCTAAAGCTCCCTGCCTTTTCAATGCACTGCTGGCATGCTTTATTGAAGGCGTTCCGAGACAACTTTCCTGGGTTTTGACTTCGTCCTGATGAAGCCCCTGTTGGGAAATTCGTTTGGGAGTCAGCAGCTGCTGGACTTTTGCGATTGCCTTCACTGTGCACTGAATGCCAGGACGGCATGTGTACGTTAAAACAACGAGCTGGGCAAGAGCAGGAAGAGAGCACGGGAAGCAGAGAGCATCTGGCATCTTGCCCTGGAAAGGGCAGTGTTTTTGGAGAGTGCAGCAAATCCGTGTTTCTGGACAAGGGAGGCATAAGTGCGCTGCGCTCCTAAGCTATCTCCCTGCTAAGACACACTGCCAAAGCTTTTCGCTATGATGCAGTCTAGTGCAGACGCACACTACGGCTCTCGGCTCTCTGTCCGAAGCGAAGCGCCGGTCGCCGGCGTCTTTCGGCTGAAGCAGCGCTTCGGAGCGTACGGCTGTTGTGTGCGCGAAGCAGCCGCTTTTCCTGCTCCGGGAGCCGCACAGAGCGGTAGCTTGCACGAGGGCGAAGAACGAAGCCGCAGAGCACCGGCCTTCTGCGCGCACCCTAAGGACTGCGAGAGGACCGTGGTGGCCGCTCGCCTGCCTCTTCAATTCCATTCTAGCATCCTTATGGAAGGTGTTCCAGGACAATTTTCCTGAGTTTTGAATTCGTCCTGATGCAGCCCCTCCTGGGAAACTCCTACTCATCCTCTGAGTCTCCGAGTGCAGAGACCTCGATGGCAACTGCAGAAATGAAGGGCTGCGTTGAGTTGTCGAGAAGCAAGAACATAGCCAGCGCCTTGTGTTTGGG
The DNA here is from genome assembly GCF_050655825.1 of Lonchura striata. Lineage (NCBI taxonomy): Eukaryota > Metazoa > Chordata > Aves > Passeriformes > Estrildidae > Lonchura > Lonchura striata. The sequence continues at coordinate 386,465 of NC_140712.1, forward strand.
AGTCAGCAGCTGCTGGACTTTTGCGATTGCCTTCACTGTGCACTGAATGCCAGGACGGCATGTGCACGTTAAAACAACGAGCTGGGCAAGAGCAGAAAGGGAGCACGGGCATCAGAGAGCATCTGACATCTTGCCCTGGAAAGAGCAGTGTTTTTGGTGAGTGCAGTAAAATCGTGTTTCTGGACAAGGGAGGCATAAGTGCGCTGCGCTCCTAAGGTATCTCCCTGCGAGACACACTGCTAAAGCTTTTCGCTATGATGCAGTCTAGTGCAGACGCACACTACGGCTCTCCGGAGCTGTCCGAAGCGAAGCGCCGGTCGCCGGCGTCTTTCGGCTGAAGCAGCGCTTCGGGGCGTACGGCTGCCGCTCCGCTGTTGTGTGCGCGAGGCAGCCGCTTCTCCTGCTCCGTGAGCCGGACAGAGCGGTAGCTTGTACGAGGGCGAAGAACGAAGCCGCAGGGAGACGACATTGTGTGTACAGCCTTGGGACTGCTAGATGACAGTGGCTAAAGCTCCCTGCCTTTTCAATGCACTGCTGGCATGCTTTATTGAAGGCGTTCCGAGACAACTTTCCTGGGTTTTGACTTCGTCCTGATGAAGCCCCTGTTGGGAAATTCGTTTGGGAGTCAGCAGCTGCTGGACTTTTGCGATTGCCTTCACTGTGCACTGAATGCCAGGACGGCATGTGTACGTTAAAACAACGAGCTGGGCAAGAGCAGGAAGAGAGCACGGGAAGCAGAGAGCATCTGCCATCTTGCCCTGGAAAGGGCAGTGTTTTTGGAGAGTGCAGCAAATCCGTGTTTCTGGACAAGGGAGGCATAAGTGCGCTGCGCTCCTAAGCTATCTCCCTGCTAAGACACACTGCCAAAGCTTTTCGCTATGATGCAGTCTAGTGCAGACGCACACTACGGCTCTCGGCTCTCTGTCCGAAGCGAAGCGCCGGTCGCCGGCGTCTTTCGGCTGAAGCAGCGCTTCGGAGCGTACGGCTGTTGTGTGCGCGAAGCAGCCGCTTTTCCTGCTCCGGGAGCCGCACAGAGCGGTAGCTTGCACGAGGGCGAAGAACGAAGCCGCAGAGCACCGGCCTTCTGCGCGCACCCTAAGGACTGCGAGAGGACCGTGGTGGCCGCTCGCCTGCCTCTTCAATTCCATTCTAGCATCCTTATGGAAGGTGTTCCAGGACAATTTTCCTGAGTTTTGAATTCGTCCTGATGCAGCCCCTCCTGGGAAACTCCTACTCATCCTCTGAGTCTCCGAGTGCAGAGACCTCGATGGCAACTGCAGAAATGAAGGGCTGCGTTGAGTTGTCGAGAAGCAAGAACATAGCCAGCGCCTTGTGTTTGGGAGTCAGCAGCTGCTGGACTTTTGCGATTGCCTTCACTGTGCACTGAATGCCAGGACGGCATGTGCACGTTAAAACAACGAGCTGGGCAAGAGCAGAAAGGGAGCACGGGCATCAGAGAGCATCTGACATCTTGCCCTGGAAAGAGCAGTGTTTTTGGAGAGTGCAGTAAAATCGTGTTTCTGGACAAGGGAGGCATAAGTGCGCTGCGCTCCTAAGGTATCTCCCTGCGAGACACACTGCTAAAGCTTTTCGCTATGATGCAGTCTAGTACAGACGCACACTACGGCTCTCCGGAGCTGTCCGAAGCGAAGCGCCGGTCGCCGGCGTCTTTCGGCTGAAGCAGCGCTTCGGGGCGTACGGCTGCCGCTCCGCTGTTGTGTGCGCGAGGCAGCCGCTTCTCCTGCTCCGCGAGCCGGACAGAGCGGTAGCTTGTACGAGGGCGAAGAACGAAGCCGCAGAGCACCGGCCTTGTGCGCGCACTCTAAGGACTGCGAGAGGACCGTGGTGGCCGCTCGCCTGCCCCTTCCATTCCATTCTAGCATCTTTAGGGAAGGTGTTCAAGGACAAATTCCCTGAGTTTTGAATTCGTCCTGATGCAGCCCCTCCTGGGAAACAACTGCTCGTCGTCTGAGTCTCCGAGTGCAGAGACCTCGATGGCAACTGCAGAAATGAAGGGCTGCGTTGAGTTGTCGAGAAGCAAGAACATAGCCAGCGCCTTGTGTTTGGGAGTCAGCAGGTGCTGGACTTTTGCGATTGCTTTCACTGTGCACTGAATGCCAGGACGGCATGTGCACGTTAAAACAACGAGCTGGGCAAGAGCAGGAAGGGAGCACGGGCATCAGAGAGCATCTGACATCTTGCCCTGGAAAGAGCAGTGTTTTTGGAGTGTGCAGTAAAATCGTGTTTCTGGACAAGGGAGGCATAAGTGCGCTGCGCTCCTAAGGTATCTCCCTGCGAGACACACTGGCAAAGCTTTTCGTTATCATGCAGTCTAGTGCAGACGCACACTGCGGCTCTCCGGAGCTGTCCGAAGCGAAGCGCCGGTCGCCGGCGTCTTTCGGCTGAAGCAGCGCTTCGGGGCGTACGGCTGCCGCTCCGCTGTTGTGTGCGCGAGGCAGCCGCTTCTCCTGCTCCGTGAGCCGGACAGAGCGGTAGCTTGTACGAGGGCGAAGAACGAAGCCGCAGGGAGACGACATTGTGTGTACAGCCTTGGGACTGCTAGATGACAGTGGCTAAAGCTCCCTGCCTTTTCAATGCACTGCTGGCATGCTTTATTGAAGGCGTTCCGAGACAACTTTCCTGGGTTTTGACTTCGTCCTGATGAAGCCCCTGTTGGGAAATTCGTTTGGGAGTCAGCAGCTGCTGGACTTTTGCGATTGCCTTCACTGTGCACTGAATGCCAGGACGGCATGTGTACGTTAAAACAACGAGCTGGGCAAGAGCAGGAAGAGAGCACGGGAAGCAGAGAGCATCTGGCATCTTGCCCTGGAAAGGGCAGTGTTTTTGGAGAGTGCAGCAAATCCGTGTTTCTGGACAAGGGAGGCATAAGTGCGCTGCGCTCCTAAGCTATCTCCCTGCTAAGACACACTGCCAAAGCTTTTCGCTATGATGCAGTCTAGTGCAGACGCACACTACGGCTCTCGGCTCTCTGTCCGAAGCGAAGCGCCGGTCGCCGGCGTCTTTCGGCTGAAGCAGCGCTTCGGAGCGTACGGCTGTTGTGTGCGCGAAGCAGCCGCTTTTCCTGCTCCGGGAGCCGCACAGAGCGGTAGCTTGCACGAGGGCGAAGAACGAAGCCGCAGAGCACCGGCCTTCTGCGCGCACCCTAAGGACTGCGAGAGGACCGTGGTGGCCGCTCGCCTGCCTCTTCAATTCCATTCTAGCATCCTTATGGAAGGTGTTCCAGGACAATTTTCCTGAGTTTTGAATTCGTCCTGATGCAGCCCCTCCTGGGAAACTCCTACTCATCCTCTGAGTCTCCGAGTGCAGAGACCTCGATGGCAACTGCAGAAATGAAGGGCTGCGTTGAGTTGTCGAGAAGCAAGAACATAGCCAGCGCCTTGTGTTTGGGAGTCAGCAGCTGCTGGACTTTTGCGATTGCCTTCACTGTGCACTGAATGCCAGGACGGCATGTGCACGTTAAAACAACGAGCTGGGCAAGAGCAGAAAGGGAGCACGGGCATCAGAGAGCATCTGACATCTTGCCCTGGAAAGAGCAGTGTTTTTGGAGAGTGCAGTAAAATCGTGTTTCTGGACAAGGGAGGCATAAGTGCGCTGCGCTCCTAAGGTATCTCCCTGCGAGACACACTGCTAAAGCTTTTCGCTATGATGCAGTTTAGTGCAGACGCACACTACGGCTCTCCGGAGCTGTCCGAAGCGAAGCGCCGGTCGCCGGCGTCTTTCGGCTGAAGCAGCGCTTCGGGGCGTACGGCTGCCGCTCCGCTGTTGTGTGCGCGAGGCAGCCGCTTCTCCTGCTCCGCGAGCCGGACAGAGCGGTAGCTTGTACGAGGGCGAAGAACGAAGCCGCAGAGCACCGGCCTTGTGCGCGCACCCTAAGGACTGCGAGAGGACCGTGGTGGCCGCTCGCCTGCCCCTTCCATTCCATTCTAGCATCTTTAGGGAAGGTGTTCAAGGACAAATTCCCTGAGTTTTGAATTCGTCCTGATGCAGCCCCTCCTGGGAAACAACTGCTCGTCGTCTGAGTCTCCGAGTGCAGAGACCTCGATGGCAACTGCAGAAATGAAGGGCTGCGTTGAGTTGTCGAGAAGCAAGAACATAGCCAGCGCCTTGTGTTTGGGAGTCAGCAGGTGCTGGACTTTTGCGATTGCTTTCACTGTGCACTGAATGCCAGGACGGCATGTGCACGTTAAAACAACGAGCTGGGCAAGAGCAGGAAGGGAGCACGGGCATCAGAGAGCATCTGACATCTTGCCCTGGAAAGAGCAGTGTTTTTGGAGTGTGCAGTAAAATCGTGTTTCTGGACAAGGGAGGCATAAGTGCGCTGCGCTCCTAAGGTATCTCCCTGCGAGACACACTGGCAAAGCTTTTCGTTATCATGCAGTCTAGTGCAGACGCACACTGCGGCTCTCCGGAGCTGTCCGAAGCGAAGCGCCGGTCGCCGGCGTCTTTCGGCTGAAGCAGCGCTTCGGGGCGTACGGCTGCCGCTCCGCTGTTGTGTGCGCGAGGCAGCCGCTTCTCCTGCTCCGTGAGCCAGACAGAGCGGTAGCTTGTACGAGGGCGAAGAACGAAGCCGCAGGGAGACGACATTGTGTGTACAGCCTTGGGACTGCTAGATGACAGTGGCTAAAGCTCCCTGCCTTTTCAATGCACTGCTGGCATGCTTTATTGAAGGCGTTCCGAGACAACTTTCCTGGGTTTTGACTTCGTCCTGATGAAGCCCCTGTTGGGAAATTCGTTTGGGAGTCAGCAGCACCTGGACTTTTGCGATTGCCTTCACTGTGCACTGAATGCCAGGACGGCATGTGCACGTTAAAACAACGAGCTGGGCAAGAGCAGAAAGGGAGCACGGGCATCAGAGAGCATCTGACATCTTGCCCTGGAAAGAGCAGTGTTTTTGGAGAGTGCAGTAAAATCGTGTTTCTGGACAAGGGAGGCATAAGTGCGCTGCGCTCCTAAGGTATCTCCCTGCGAGACACACTGCTAAAGCTTTTCGCTATGATGCAGTCTAGTGCAGACGCACACTACGGCTCTCCGGAGCTGTCCGAAGCGAAGCGCCGGTCGCCAGCGTCTTTCGGCTGAAGCAGCGCTTCGGGGCGTACGGCTGCCGCTCCGCTGTTGTGTGCGCGAGGCAGCCGCTTCTCCTGCTCCGCGAGCCGGACAGAGCGGTAGCTTGTACGAGGGCGAAGAACGAAGCCGCAGAGCACCGGCCTTCTGCGCGCACCCTAAGGACTGCGAGAGGACCGTGGTGGCCGCTCGCCTGCCCCTTCCATTCCATTCTAGCATCCTTAGGGAAGGTGTTCAAGGACAAATTCCCTGAGTTTTGAATTCGTCCTGATGCAGCCCCTCCTGGGAAACAACTGCTCGTCCTCTGAGTCTCCGAGTGCAGAGACCTCGATGGCAACTGCAGAAATGAAGGGCTGCGTTGAGTTGTCGAGAAGCAAGAACATAGCCAGCGCCTTGTGTTTGGGAGTCAGCAGGTGCTGGACTTTTGCGATTGCTTTCACTGTGCACTGAATGCCAGGACGGCATGTGCACGTTAAAACAACGAGCTGGGCAAGAGCAGGAAGGGACCACGGGCATCAGAGAGCATCTGGCATCTTGCCCTGGAAAGAGCAGTGTTTTTGGAGTGTGCAGTAAAATCGTGTTTCTGGACAAGGGAGGCATAAGTGCGCTGCGCTCCTAAGCTATCTCCCTGCGAGACACACTGCCAAAGCTTTTCGTTATCATGCAGTCTAGTGCAGACGCACACTGCGGCTCTCCGGAGCTGTCCGAAGCGAAGCGCCGGTCGCCGGCGTCTTTCGGCTGAAGCAGCGCTTCGGGGCGTACGGCTGCCGCTCCGCTGTTGTGTGCGCGAGGCAGCCGCTTCTCCTGCTCCGTGAGCCGGACAGAGCGGTAGCTTGTACGAGGGCGAAGAACGAAGCCGCAGGGAGACGACATTGTGTGTACAGCCTTGGGACTGCTAGATGACAGTGGCTAAAGCTCCCTGCCTTTTCAATGCACTGCTGGCATGCTTTATTGAAGGCGTTCCGAGACAACTTTCCTGGGTTTTGACTTCGTCCTGATGAAGCCCCTGTTGGGAAATTCGTTTGGGAGTCAGCAGCTGCTGGACTTTTGCGATTGCCTTCACTGTGCACTGAATGCCAGGACAGCATGTGTACGTTAAAACAACGAGCTGGGCAAGAGCAGGAAGAGAGCACGGGAAGCAGAGAGCATCTGGCATCTTGCCCTGGAAAGGGCAGTGTTTTTGGAGAGTGCAGCAAATCCGTGTTTCTGGACAAGGGAGGCATAAGTGCGCTGCGCTCCTAAGCTATCTCCCTGCTAAGACACACTGCCAAAGCTTTTCGCTATGATGCAGTCTAGTGCAGACGCACACTACGGCTCTCGGCTCTCTGTCCGAAGCGAAGCGCCGGTCGCCGGCGTCTTTCGGCTGAAGCAGCGCTTCGGAGCGTACGGCTGTTGTGTGCGCGAAGCAGCCGCTTCTCCTGCTCCGCGAGCCGCACAGAGCGGTAGCTTGCACGAGGGCGAAGAACGAAGCCGCAGAGCACCGGCCTTCTGCGCGCACCCTAAGGACTGCGAGAGGACCGTGGTGGCCGCTCGCCTGCCTCTTCAATTCCATTCTAGCATCCTTATGGAAGGTGTTCCAGGACAATTTTCCTGAGTTTTGAATTCGTCCTGATGCAGCCCCTCCTGGGAAACTCCTACTCGTCGTCTGAGTCTCCGAGTGCAGAGACCTCGATGGCAACTGCAGAAATGAAGGGCTGCGTTGAGTTGTCGAGAAGCAAGAACATAGCCAGCGCCTTGTGTTTGGGAGTCAGCAGGTGCTGGACTTTTGCGATTGCCTTCACTGTGCACTGAATGCCAGGACGGCATGTGCACGTTAAAACAACGAGCTGGGCAAGAGCAGGAAGGGACCACGGGCATCAGAGAGCATCTGGCATCTTGCCCTGGAAAGAGCAGTGTTTTTGGAGTGTGCAGTAAAATCGTGTTTCTGGACAAGGGAGGCATAAGTGCGCTGCGCTCCTAAGCTATCTCCCTGCGAGACACACTGGCAAAGCTTTTCGTTATCATGCAGTCTAGTGCAGACGCACACTGCGGCTCTCCGGAGCTGTCCGAAGCGAAGCGCCGGTCGCCGGCGTCTTTCGGCTGAAGCAGCGCTTCGGGGCGTACGGCTGCCGCTCCGCTGTTGTGTGCGCGAGGCAGCCGCTTCTCCTGCTCCGTGAGCCGGACAGAGCGGTAGCTTGTACGAGGGCGAAGAACGTTGCCGCAGGGAGACGACATTGTGTGTACAGCCTTGGGACTGCTAGATGACAGTGGCTAAAGCTCCCTGCCTTTTCAATGCACTGCTGGCATGCTTTATTGAAGGCGTTCCGAGACAACTTTCCTGGGTTTTGACTTCGTCCTGATGAAGCCCCTGTTGGGAAATTCGTTTGGGAGTCAGCAGCACCTGGACTTTTGCGATTGCCTTCACTGTGCACTGAATGCCAGGACGGCATGTGCACGTTAAAACAACGAGCTGGGCAAGAGCAGAAAGGGAGCACGGGCATCAGAGAGCATCTGACATCTTGCCCTGGAAAGAGCAGTGTTTTTGGAGAGTGCAGTAAAATCGTGTTTCTGGACAAGGGAGGCATAAGTGCGCTGCGCTCCTAAGGTATCTCCCTGCGAGACACACTGGCAAAGCTTTTCGCTATGATGCAGTCTAGTGCAGACGCACACTGCGGCTCTCCGGAGCTGTCCGAAGCGAAGCGCCGGTCGCCGGCGTCTTTCGGCTGAAGCAGCGCTTCGGGGCGTACGGCTGCCGCTCCGCTGTTGTGTGCGCGAGGCAGCCGCTTCTCCTGCTCCGCGAGCCGGACAGAGCGGTAGCTTGTACGAGGGCGAAGAACGAAGCCGCAGAGCACCGGCCTTGTGCGCGCACCCTAAGGACTGCGAGAGGACCGTGGTGGCCGCTCGCCTGCCCCTTCCATTCCATTCTAGCATCCTTAGGGAAGGTGTTCAAGGACAAATTCCCTGAGTTTTGAATTCGTCCTGATGCAGCCCCTCCTGGGAAACAACTGCTCGTCCTCTGAGTCTCCGAGTGCAGAGACCTCGATGGCAACTGCAGAAATGAAGGGCTGCGTTGAGTTGTCGAGAAGCAAGAACATAGCCAGCGCCTTGTGTTTGGGAGTCAGCAGCTGCTGGACTTTTGCGATTGCTTTCACTGTGCACTGAATGCCAGGACGGCATGTGCACGTTAAAACAACGAGCTGGGCAAGAGCAGGAAGGGAGCACGGGCATCAGAGAGCATCTGACATCTTGCCCTGGAAAGAGCAGTGTTTTTGGAGTGTGCAGTAAAATCGTGTTTCTGGACAAGGGAGGCATAAGTGCGCTGCGCTCCTAAGCTATCTCCCTGCGAGACACACTGGCAAAGCTTTTCGTTATCATGCAGTCTAGTGCAGACGCACACTGCGGCTCTCCGGAGCTGTCCGAAGCGAAGCGCCGGTCGCCGGCGTCTTTCGGCTGAAGCAGCGCTTCGGGGCGTACGGCTGCCGCTCCGCTGTTGTGTGCGCGAGGCAGCCGCTTCTCCTGCTCCGTGAGCCGGACAGAGCGGTAGCTTGTACGAGGGCGAAGAACGAAGCCGCAGGGAGACGACATTGTGTGTACAGCCTTGGGACTGCTAGATGACAGTGGCTAAAGCTCCCTGCCTTTTCAATGCACTGCTGGCATGCTTTATTGAAGGCGTTCCGAGACAACTTTCCTGGGTTTTGACTTCGTCCTGATGAAGCCCCTGTTGGGAAATTCGTTTGGGAGTCAGCAGCTGCTGGACTTTTGCGATTGCCTTCACTGTGCACTGAATGCCAGGACGGCATGTGTACGTTAAAACAACGAGCTGGGCAAGAGCAGGAAGAGAGCACGGGAAGCAGAGAGCATCTGGCATCTTGCCCTGGAAAGGGCAGTGTTTTTGGAGAGTGCAGCAAATCCGTGTTTCTGGACAAGGGAGGCATAAGTGCGCTGCGCTCCTAAGCTATCTCCCTGCTAAGACACACTGCCAAAGCTTTTCGCTATGATGCAGTCTAGTGCAGACGCACACTACGGCTCTCGGCTCTCTGTCCGAAGCGAAGCGCCGGTCGCCGGCGTCTTTCGGCTGAAGCAGCGCTTCGGGGCGTACGGCTGTTGTGTGCGCGAGGCAGCCGCTTTTCCTGCTCCGGGAGCCGCACAGAGCGGTAGCTTGCACGAGGGCGAAGAACGAAGCCGCAGAGCACCGGCCTTCTGCGCGCACCCTAAGGACTGCGAGAGGACCGTGGTGGCCGCTCGCCTGCCTCTTCAATTCCATTCTAGCATCCTTATGGAAGGTGTTCCAGGACAATTTTCCTGAGTTTTGAATTCGTCCTGATGCAGCCCCTCCTGGGAAACTCCTACTCGTCGTCTGAGTCTCCGAGTGCAGAGACCTCGATGGCAACTGCAGAAATGAAGGGCTGCGTTGAGTTGTCGAGAAGCAAGAACATAGCCAGCGCCTTGTGTTTGGGAGTCAGCAGGTGCTGGACTTTTGCGATTGCCTTCACTGTGCACTGAATGCCAGGACGGCATGTGCACGTTAAAACAACGAGCTGGGCAAGAGCAGGAAGGGACCACGGGCATCAGAGAGCATCTGGCATCTTGCCCTGGAAAGAGCAGTGTTTTTGGAGTGTGCAGTAAAATCGTGTTTCTGGACAAGGGAGGCATAAGTGCGCTGCGCTCCTAAGCTATCTCCCTGCGAGACACACTGGCAAAGCTTTTCGTTATCATGCAGTCTAGTGCAGACGCACACTGCGGCTCTCCGGAGCTGTCCGAAGCGAAGCGCCGGTCGCCGGCGTCTTTCGGCTGAAGCAGCGCTTCGGGGCGTACGGCTGCCGCTCCGCTGTTGTGTGCGCGAGGCAGCCGCTTCTCCTGCTCCGTGAGCCGGACAGAGCGGTAGCTTGTACGAGGGCGAAGAACGTTGCCGCAGGGAGACGACATTGTGTGTACAGCCTTGGGACTGCTAGATGACAGTGGCTAAAGCTCCCTGCCTTTTCAATGCACTGCTGGCATGCTTTATTGAAGGCGTTCCGAGACAACTTTCCTGGGTTTTGACTTCGTCCTGATGAAGCCCCTGTTGGGAAATTCGTTTGGGAGTCAGCAGCACCTGGACTTTTGCGATTGCCTTCACTGTGCACTGAATGCCAGGACGGCATGTGCACGTTAAAACAACGAGCTGGGCAAGAGCAGAAAGGGAGCACGGGCATCAGAGAGCATCTGACATCTTGCCCTGGAAAGAGCAGTGTTTTTGGAGAGTGCAGTAAAATCGTGTTTCTGGACAAGGGAGGCATAAGTGCGCTGCGCTCCTAAGGTATCTCCCTGCGAGACACACTGGCAAAGCTTTTCGCTATGATGCAGTCTAGTGCAGACGCACACTGCGGCTCTCCGGAGCTGTCCGAAGCGAAGCGCCGGTCGCCGGCGTCTTTCGGCTGAAGCAGCGCTTCGGGGCGTACGGCTGCCGCTCCGCTGTTGTGTGCGCGAGGCAGCCGCTTCTCCTGCTCCGCGAGCCGGACAGAGCGGTAGCTTGTACGAGGGCGAAGAACGAAGCCGCAGAGCACCGGCCTTGTGCGCGCACCCTAAGGACTGCGAGAGGACCGTGGTGGCCGCTCGCCTGCCCCTTCCATTCCATTCTAGCATCCTTAGGGAAGGTGTTCAAGGACAAATTCCCTGAGTTTTGAATTCGTCCTGATGCAGCCCCTCCTGGGAAACAACTGCTCGTCCTCTGAGTCTCCGAGTGCAGAGACCTCGATGGCAACTGCAGAAATGAAGGGCTGCGTTGAGTTGTCGAGAAGCAAGAACATAGCCAGCGCCTTGTGTTTGGGAGTCAGCAGCTGCTGGACTTTTGCGATTGCTTTCACTGTGCACTGAATGCCAGGACGGCATGTGCACGTTAAAACAACGAGCTGGGCAAGAGCAGGAAGGGAGCACGGGCATCAGAGAGCATCTGACATCTTGCCCTGGAAAGAGCAGTGTTTTTGGAGTGTGCAGTAAAATCGTGTTTCTGGACAAGGGAGGCATAAGTGCGCTGCGCTCCTAAGCTATCTCCCTGCGAGACACACTGGCAAAGCTTTTCGTTATCATGCAGTCTAGTGCAGACGCACACTGCGGCTCTCCGGAGCTGTCCGAAGCGAAGCGCCGGTCGCCGGCGTCTTTCGGCTGAAGCAGCGCTTCGGGGCGTACGGCTGCCGCTCCGCTGTTGTGTGCGCGAGGCAGCCGCTTCTCCTGCTCCGTGAGCCGGACAGAGCGGTAGCTTGTACGAGGGCGAAGAACGAAGCCGCAGGGAGACGACATTGTGTGTACAGCCTTGGGACTGCTAGATGACAGTGGCTAAAGCTCCCTGCCTTTTCAATGCACTGCTGGCATGCTTTATTGAAGGCGTTCCGAGACAACTTTCCTGGGTTTTGACTTCGTCCTGATGAAGCCCCTGTTGGGAAATTCGTTTGGGAGTCAGCAGCTGCTGGACTTTTGCGATTGCCTTCACTGTGCACTGAATGCCAGGACGGCATGTGTACGTTAAAACAACGAGCTGGGCAAGAGCAGGAAGAGAGCACGGGAAGCAGAGAGCATCTGGCATCTTGCCCTGGAAAGGGCAGTGTTTTTGGAGAGTGCAGCAAATCCGTGTTTCTGGACAAGGGAGGCATAAGTGCGCTGCGCTCCTAAGCTATCTCCCTGCTAAGACACACTGCCAAAGCTTTTCGCTATGATGCAGTCTAGTGCAGACGCACACTACGGCTCTCGGCTCTCTGTCCGAAGCGAAGCGCCGGTCGCCGGCGTCTTTCGGCTGAAGCAGCGCTTCGGGGCGTACGGCTGTTGTGTGCGCGAGGCAGCCGCTTTTCCTGCTCCGGGAGCCGCACAGAGCGGTAGCTTGCACGAGGGCGAAGAACGAAGCCGCAGAGCACCGGCCTTCTGCGCGCACCCTAAGGACTGCGAGAGGACCGTGGTGGCCGCTCGCCTGCCTCTTCAATTCCATTCTAGCATCCTTATGGAAGGTGTTCCAGGACAATTTTCCTGAGTTTTGAATTCGTCCTGATGCAGCCCCTCCTGGGAAACTCCTACTCGTCCTCTGAGTCTCCGAGTGCAGAGACCTCGATGGCAACTGCAGAAATGAAGGGCTGCGTTGAGTTGTCGAGAAGCAAGAACATAGCCAGCACCTTGTGTTTGGGAGTCAGCAGCTGCTGGACTTTTGCGATTGCTTTCACTGTGCACTGAATGCCAGGACGGCATGTGCACGTTAAAACAACGAGCTGGGCAAGAGCAGGAAGGGAGCACGGGCATCAGAGAGCATCTGACATCTTGCCCTGGAAAGAGCAGTGTTTTTGGAGTGTGCAGTAAAATCGTGTTTCTGGACAAGGGAGGCATAAGTGCGCTGCGCTCCTAAGCTATCTCCCTGCGAGACACACTGGCAAAGCTTTTCGTTATCATGCAGTCTAGTGCAGACGCACACTGCGGCTCTCCGGAGCTGTCCGAAGCGAAGCTCCGGTCGCCGGCGTCTTTCGGCTGAAGCAGCGCTTCGGGGCGTACGGCTGCCGCTCCGCTGTTGTGTGCGCGAGGCAGCCGCTTCTCCTGCTCCGTGAGCCGGACAGAGCGGTAGCTTGTACGAGGGCGAAGAACGAAGCCGCAGGGAGACGACATTGTGTGTACAGCCTTGGGACTGCTAGATGACAGTGGCTAAAGCTCCCTGCCTTTTCAATGCACTGCTGGCATGCTTTATTGAAGGCGTTCCGAGACAACTTTCCTGGGTTTTGACTTCGTCCTGATGAAGCCCCTGTTGGGAAATTCGTTTGGGAGTCAGCAGCTGCTGGACTTTTGCGATTGCCTTCACTGTGCACTGAATGCCAGGACGGCATGTGTACGTTAAAACAACGAGCTGGGCAAGAGCAGGAAGAGAGCACGGGAAGCAGAGAGCATCTGGCATCTTGCCCTGGAAAGGGCAGTGTTTTTGGAGAGTGCAGCAAATCCGTGTTTCTGGACAAGGGTGGCATAAGTGCGCTGCGCTCCTAAGCTATCTCCCTGCTAAGACACACTGCCAAAGCTTTTCGCTATGATGCAGTCTAGTGCAGACGCACACTACGGCTCTCGGCTCTCTGTCCGAAGCGAAGCGCCGGTCGCCGGCGTCTTTCGGCTGAAGCAGCGCTTCGGAGCGTACGGCTGTTGTGTGCGCGAAGCAGCCGCTTTTCCTGCTCCGGGAGCCGCACAGAGCGGTAGCTTGCACGAGGGCGAAGAACGAAGCCGCAGAGCACCGGCCTTCTGCGCGCACCCTAAGGACTGCGAGAGGACCGTGGTGGCCGCTCGCCTGCCTCTTCAATTCCATTCTAGCATCCTTATGGAAGGTGTTCCAGGACAATTTTCCTGAGTTTTGAATTCGTCCTGATGCAGCCCCTCCTGGGAAACTCCTACTCGTCCTCTGAGTCTCCGAGTGCAGAGACCTCGATGGCAACTGCAGAAATGAAGGGCTGCGTTGAGTTGTCGAGAAGCAAGAACATAGCCAGCGCCTTGTGTTTGGGAGTCAGCAGGTGCTGGACTTTTGCGATTGCCTTCACTGTGCACTGAATGCCAGGACGGCATGTGCACGTTAAAACAACGAGCTGGGCAAGAGCAGGAAGGGACCACGGGCATCAGAGAGCATCTGGCATCTTGCCCTGGAAAGAGCAGTGTTTTTGGAGTGTGCAGTAAAATCGTGTTTCTGGACAAGGGAGGCATAAGTGCGCTGCGCTCCTAAGCTATCTCCCTGCGAGACACACTGGCAAAGCTTTTCGTTATCATGCAGTCTAGTGCAGACGCACACTGCGGCTCTCCGGAGCTGTCCGAAGCGAAGCGCCGGTCGCCGGCGTCTTTCGGCTGAAGCAGCGCTTCGGGGCGTACGGCTGCCGCTCCGCTGTTGTGTGCGCGAGGCAGCCGCTTCTCCTGCTCCGTGAGCCGGACAGAGCGGTAGCTTGTACGAGGGCGAAGAACGTTGCCGCAGGGAGACGACATTGTGTGTACAGCCTTGGGACTGCTAGATGACAGTGGCTAAAGCTCCCTGCCTTTTCAATGCACTGCTGGCATGCTTTATTGAAGGCGTTCCGAGACAACTTTCCTGGGTTTTGACTTCGTCCTGATGAAGCCCCTGTTGGGAAATTCGTTTGGGAGTCAGCAGCACCTGGACTTTTGCGATTGCCTTCACTGTGCACTGAATGCCAGGACGGCATGTGCACGTTAAAACAACGAGCTGGGCAAGAGCAGAAAGGGAGCACGGGCATCAGAGAGCATCTGACATCTTGCCCTGGAAAGAGCAGTGTTTTTGGAGAGTGCAGTAAAATCGTGTTTCTGGACAAGGGAGGCATAAGTGCGCTGCGCTCCTAAGGTATCTCCCTGCGAGACACACTGCTAAAGCTTTTCGCTATGATGCAGTCTAGTGCAGACGCACACTACGGCTCTCCGGAGCTGTCCGAAGCGAAGCGCCGGTCGCCGGCGTCTTTCGGCTGAAGCAGCGCTTCGGGGCGTACGGCTGCCGCTCCGCTGTTGTGTGCGCGAGGCAGCCGCTTCTCCTGCTCCGCGAGCCGGACAGAGCGGTAGCTTGTACGAGGGCGAAGAACGAAGCCGCAGAGCACCGGCCTTGTGCGCGCACCCTAAGGACTGCGAGAGGACCGTGGTGGCCGCTCGCCTGCCCCTTCCATTCCATTCTAGCATCCTTAGGGAAGGTGTTCAAGGACAAATTCCCTGAGTTTTGAATTCGTCCTGATGCAGCCCCTCCTGGGAAACAACTGCTCGTCCTCTGAGTCTCCGAGTGCAGAGACCTCGATGGCAACTGCAGAAATGAAGGGCTGCGTTGAGTTGTCGAGAAGCAAGAACATAGCCAGCGCCTTGTGTTTGGGAGTCAGCAGGTGCTGGACTTTTGCGATTGCTTTCACTGTGCACTGAATGCCAGGACGGCATGTGCACGTTAAAACAACGAGCTGGGCAAGAGCAGGAAGGGAGCACGGGCATCAGAGAGCATCTGACATCTTGCCCTGGAAAGAGCAGTGTTTTTGGAGTGTGCAGTAAAATCGTGTTTCTGGACAAGGGAGGCATAAGTGCGCTGCGCTCCTAAGCTATCTCCCTGCGAGACACACTGGCAAAGCTTTTCGTTATCATGCAGTCTAGTGCAGACGCACACTGCGGCTCTCCGGAGCTGTCCGAAGCGAAGCGCCGGTCGCCGGCGTCTTTCGGCTGAAGCAGCGCTTCGGGGCGTACGGCTGCCGCTCCGCTGTTGTGTGCGCGAGGCAGCCGCTTCTCCTGCTCCGTGAGCCGGACAGAGCGGTAGCTTGTACGAGGGCGAAGAACGAAGCCGCAGGGAGACGACATTGTGTGTACAGCCTTGGGACTGCTAGATGACAGTGGCTAAAGCTCCCTGCCTTTTCAATGCACTGCTGGCATGCTTTATTGAAGGCGTTCCGAGACAACTTTCCTGGGTTTTGACTTCGTCCTGATGAAGCCCCTGTTGGGAAATTCGTTTGGGAGTCAGCAGCTGCTGGACTTTTGCGATTGCCTTCACTGTGCACTGAATGCCAGGACGGCATGTGTACGTTAAAACAACGAGCTGGGCAAGAGCAGGAAGAGAGCACGGGAAGCAGAGAGCATCTGGCATCTTGCCCTGGAAAGGGCAGTGTTTTTGGAGAGTGCAGCAAATCCGTGTTTCTGGACAAGGGAGGCATAAGTGCGCTGCGCTCCTAAGCTATCTCCCTGCTAAGACACACTGCCAAAGCTTTTCGCTATGATGCAGTCTAGTGCAGACGCACACTACGGCTCTCGGCTCTCTGTCCGAAGCGAAGCGCCGGTCGCCGGCGTCTTTCGGCTGAAGCAGCGCTTCGGAGCGTACGGCTGTTGTGTGCGCGAAGCAGCCGCTTTTCCTGCTCCGCGAGCCGCACAGAGCGGTAGCTTGCACGAGGGCGAAGAACGAAGCCGCAGAGCACCGGCCTTCTGCGCGCACCCTAAGGACTGCGAGAGGACCGTGGTGGCCGCTCGCCTGCCTCTTCAATTCCATTCTAGCATCCTTATGGAAGGTGTTCCAGGACAATTTTCCTGAGTTTTGAATTCGTCCTGATGCAGCCCCTCCTGGGAAACTCCTACTCGTCCTCTGAGTCTCCGAGTGCAGAGACCTCGATGGCAACTGCAGAAATGAAGGGCTGCGTTGAGTTGTCGAGAAGCAAGAACATAGCCAGCGCCTTGTGTTTGGGAGTCAGCAGGTGCTGGACTTTTGCGATTGCCTTCACTGTGCACTGAATGCCAGGACGGCATGTGCACGTTAAAACAACGAGCTGGGCAAGAGCAGGAAGGGACCACGGGCATCAGAGAGCATCTGGCATCTTGCCCTGGAAAGAGCAGTGTTTTTGGAGTGTGCAGTAAAATCGTGTTTCTGGACAAGGGAGGCATAAGTGCGCTGCGCTCCTAAGCTATCTCCCTGCGAGACACACTGGCAAAGCTTTTCGTTATCATGCAGTCTAGTGCAGACGCACACTGCGGCTCTCCGGAGCTGTCCGAAGCGAAGCGCCGGTCGCCGGCGTCTTTCGGCTGAAGCAGCGCTTCGGGGCGTACGGCTGCCGCTCCGCTGTTGTGTGCGCGAGGCAGCCGCTTCTCCTGCTCCGTGAGCCGGACAGAGCGGTAGCTTGTACGAGGGCGAAGAACGTTGCCGCAGGGAGACGACATTGTGTGTACAGCCTTGGGACTGCTAGATGACAGTGGCTAAAGCTCCCTGCCTTTTCAATGCACTGCTGGCATGCTTTATTGAAGGCGTTCCGAGACAACTTTCCTGGGTTTTGACTTCGTCCTGATGAAGCCCCTGTTGGGAAATTCGTTTGGGAGTCAGCAGCACCTGGACTTTTGCGATTGCCTTCACTGTGCACTGAATGCCAGGACGGCATGTGCACGTTAAAACAACGAGCTGGGCAAGAGCAGAAAGGGAGCACGGGCATCAGAGAGCATCTGACATCTTGCCCTGGAAAGAGCAGTGTTTTTGGAGAGTGCAGTAAAATCGTGTTTCTGGACAAGGGAGGCATAAGTGCGCTGCGCTCCTAAGCTATCTCCCTGCGAGACACACTGCTAAAGCTTTTCGCTATGATGCAGTCTAGTGCAGACGCACACTACGGCTCTCCGGAGCTGTCCGAAGCGAAGCGCCGGTCGCCGGCGTCTTTCGGCTGAAGCAGCGCTTCGGGGCGTACGGCTGCCGCTCCGCTGTTGTGTGCGCGAGGCAGCCGCTTCTCCTGCTCCGCGAGCCGGACAGAGCGGTAGCTTGTACGAGGGCGAAGAACGAAGCCGCAGAGCACCGGCCTTGTGCGCGCACCCTAAGGACTGCGAGAGGACCGTGGTGGCCGCTCGCCTGCCCCTTCCATTCCATTCTAGCATCCTTAGGGAAGGTGTTCAAGGACAAATTCCCTGAGTTTTGAATTCGTCCTGATGCAGCCCCTCCTGGGAAACAACTGCTCGTCCTCTGAGTCTCCGAGTGCAGAGACCTCGATGGCAACTGCAGAAATGAAGGGCTGCGTTGAGTTGTCGAGAAGCAAGAACATAGCCAGCGCCTTGTGTTTGGGAGTCAGCAGGTGCTGGACTTTTGCGATTGCTTTCACTGTGCACTGAATGCCAGGACGGCATGTGCACGTTAAAACAACGAGCTGGGCAAGAGCAGGAAGGGACCACGGGCATCAGAGAGCATCTGACATCTTGCCCTGGAAAGAGCAGTGTTTTTGGAGTGTGCAGTAAAATCGTGTTTCTGGACAAGGGAGGCATAAGTGCGCTGCGCTCCTAAGCTATCTCCCTGCGAGACACACTGGCAAAGCTTTTCGTTATCATGCAGTCTAGTGCAGACGCACACTGCGGCTCTCCGGAGCTGTCCGAAGCGAAGCGCCGGTCGCCGGCGTCTTTCGGCTGAAGCAGCGCTTCGGGGCGTACGGCTGCCGCTCCGCTGTTGTGTGCGCGAGGCAGCCGCTTTTCCTGCTCCGTGAGCCGGACAGAGCGGTAGCTTGTACGAGGGCGAAGAACGAAGCCGCAGGGAGACGACATTGTGTGTACAGCCTTGGGACTGCTAGATGACAGTGGCTAAAGCTCCCTGCCTTTTCAATGCACTGCTGGCATGCTTTATTGAAGGCGTTCCGAGACAACTTTCCTGGGTTTTGACTTCGTCCTGATGAAGCCCCTGTTGGGAAATTCGTTTGGGAGTCAGCAGCTGCTGGACTTTTGCGATTGCCTTCACTGTGCACTGAATGCCAGGACGGCATGTGTACGTTAAAACAACGAGCTGGGCAAGAGCAGGAAGAGAGCACGGGAAGCAGAGAGCATCTGGCATCTTGCCCTGGAAAGGGCAGTGTTTTTGGAGAGTGCAGCAAATCCGTGTTTCTGGACAAGGGAGGCATAAGTGCGCTGCGCTCCTAAGCTATCTCCCTGCTAAGACACACTGCCAAAGCTTTTCGCTATGATGCAGTCTAGTGCAGACGCACACTACGGCTCTCGGCTCTCTGTCCGAAGCGAAGCGCCGGTCGCCGGCGTCTTTCGGCTGAAGCAGCGCTTCGGAGCGTACGGCTGTTGTGTGCGCGAAGCAGCCGCTTTTCCTGCTCCGCGAGCCGCACAGAGCGGTAGCTTGCACGAGGGCGAAGAACGAAGCCGCAGAGCACCGGCCTTCTGCGCGCACCCTAAGGACTGCGAGAGGACCGTGGTGGCCGCTCGCCTGCCCCTTCCATTCCATTCTAGCATCCTTATGGAAGGTGTTCCAGGACAATTTTCCTGAGTTTTGAATTCGTCCTGATGCAGCCCCTCCTGGGAAACTCCTACTCGTCCTCTGAGTCTCCGAGTGCAGAGACCTCGATGGCAACTGCAGAAATGAAGGGCTGCGTTGAGTTGTCGAGAAGCAAGAACATAGCCAGCGCCTTGTGTTTGGGAGTCAGCAGCTGCTGGACTTTTGCGATTGCTTTCACTGTGCACTGAATGCCAGGACGGCATGTGCACGTTAAAACAACGAGCTGGGCAAGAGCAGGAAGGGAGCACGGGCATCAGAGAGCATCTGACATCTTGCCCTGGAAAGAGCAGTGTTTTTGGAGTGTGCAGTAAAATCGTGTTTCTGGACAAGGGAGGCATAAGTGCGCTGCGCTCCTAAGCTATCTCCCTGCGAGACACACTGCCAAAGCTTTTCGTTATCATGCAGTCTAGTGCAGACGCACACTGCGGCTCTCCGGAGCTGTCCGAAGCCAAGCGCCGGTCGCCGGCGTCTTTCGGCTGAAGCAGCGCTTCGGGGCGTACGGCTGCCGCTCCGCTGTTGTGTGCGCGAGGCAGCCGCTTCTCCTGCTCCGTGAGCCGGACAGAGCGGTAGCTTGTACGAGGGCGAAGAACGTTGCCGCAGGGAGACGACATTGTGTGTACAGCCTTGGGACTGCTAGATGACAGTGGCTAAAGCTCCCTGCCTTTTCAATGCACTGCTGGCATGCTTTATTGAAGGCGTTCCGAGACAACTTTCCTGGGTTTTGACTTCGTCCTGATGAAGCCCCTGTTGGGAAATTCGTTTGGGAGTCAGCAGCTGCTGGACTTTTGCGATTGCCTTCACTGTGCACTGAATGCCAGGACGGCATGTGTACGTTAAAACAACGAGCTGGGCAAGAGCAGGAAGAGAGCACGGGAAGCAGAGAGCATCTGGCATCTTGCCCTGGAAAGGGCAGTGTTTTTGGAGAGTGCAGCAAATCCGTGTTTCTGGACAAGGGAGGCATAAGTGCGCTGCGCTCCTAAGCTATCTCCCTGCTAAGACACACTGCCAAAGCTTTTCGCTATGATGCAGTCTAGTGCAGACGCACACTACGGCTCTCGGCTCTCTGTCCGAAGCGAAGCGCCGGTCGCCGGCGTCTTTCGGCTGAAGCAGCGCTTCGGAGCGTACGGCTGTTGTGTGCGCGAAGCAGCCGCTTTTCCTGCTCCGCGAGCCGCACAGAGCGGTAGCTTGCACGAGGGCGAAGAACGAAGCCGCAGAGCACCGGCCTTCTGCGCGCACCCTAAGGACTGCGAGAGGACCGTGGTGGCCGCTCGCCTGCCTCTTCAATTCCATTCTAGCATCCTTATGGAAGGTGTTCCAGGACAATTTTCCTGAGTTTTGAATTCGTCCTGATGCAGCCCCTCCTGGGAAACTCCTACTCGTCCTCTGAGTCTCCGAGTGCAGAGACCTCGATGGCAACTGCAGAAATGAAGGGCTGCGTTGAGTTGTCGAGAAGCAAGAACATAGCCAGCGCCTTGTGTTTGGGAGTCAGCAGGTGCTGGACTTTTGCGATTGCCTTCACTGTGCACTGAATGCCAGGACGGCATGTGCACGTTAAAACAACGAGCTGGGCAAGAGCAGGAAGGGACCACGGGCATCAGAGAGCATCTGGCATCTTGCCCTGGAAAGAGCAGTGTTTTTGGAGTGTGCAGTAAAATCGTGTTTCTGGACAAGGGAGGCATAAGTGCGCTGCGCTCCTAAGCTATCTCCCTGCGAGACACACTGGCAAAGCTTTTCGTTATCATGCAGTCTAGTGCAGACGCACACTGCGGCTCTCCGGAGCTGTCCGAAGCGAAGCGCCGGTCGCCGGCGTCTTTCGGCTGAAGCAGCGCTTCGGGGCGTACGGCTGCCGCTCCGCTGTTGTGTGCGCGAGGCAGCCGCTTCTCCTGCTCCGTGAGCCGGACAGAGCGGTAGCTTGTACGAGGGCGAAGAACGTTGCCGCAGGGAGACGACATTGTGTGTACAGCCTTGGGACTGCTAGATGACAGTGGCTAAAGCTCCCTGCCTTTTCAATGCACTGCTGGCATGCTTTATTGAAGGCGTTCCGAGACAACTTTCCTGGGTTTTGACTTCGTCCTGATGAAGCCCCTGTTGGGAAATTCGTTTGGGAGTCAGCAGCTGCTGGACTTTTGCGATTGCCTTCACTGTGCACTGAATGCCAGGACGGCATGTGTACGTTAAAACAACGAGCTGGGCAAGAGCAGGAAGAGAGCACGGGAAGCAGAGAGCATCTGGCATCTTGCCCTGGAAAGGGCAGTGTTTTTGGAGAGTGCAGAAAATCCGTGTTTCTGGACAAGGGAGGCATAAGTGCGCTGCGCTCCTAAGCTATCTCCCTGCTAAGACACACTGCCAAAGCTTTTCGCTATGATGCAGTCTAGTGCAGACGCACACTACGGCTCTCGGCTCTCTGTCCGAAGCGAAGCGCCGGTCGCCGGCGTCTTTCGGCTGAAGCAGCGCTTCGGAGCGTACGGCTGTTGTGTGCGCGAAGCAGCCGCTTTTCCTGCTCCGGGAGCCGCACAGAGCGGTAGCTTGCACGAGGGCGAAGAACGAAGCCGCAGAGCACCGGCCTTCTGCGCGCACCCTAAGGACTGCGAGAGGACCGTGGTGGCCGCTCGCCTGCCTCTTCAATTCCATTCTAGCATCCTTATGGAAGGTGTTCCAGGACAATTTTCCTGAGTTTTGAATTCGTCCTGATGCAGCCCCTCCTGGGAAACTCCTACTCGTCCTCTGAGTCTCCGAGTGCAGAGACCTCGATGGCAACTGCAGAAATGAAGGGCTGCGTTGAGTTGTCGAGAAGCAAGAACATAGCCAGCGCCTTGTGTTTGGGAGTCAGCAGGTGCTGGACTTTTGCGATTGCCTTCACTGTGCACTGAATGCCAGGACGGCATGTGCACGTTAAAACAACGAGCTGGGCAAGAGCAGGAAGGGACCACGGGCATCAGAGAGCATCTGGCATCTTGCCCTGGAAAGAGCAGTGTTTTTGGAGTGTGCAGTAAAATCGTGTTTCTGGACAAGGGAGGCATAAGTGCGCTGCGCTCCTAAGCTATCTCCCTGCGAGACACACTGCCAAAGCTTTTCGTTATCATGCAGTCTAGTGCAGACGCACACTGCGGCTCTCCGGAGCTGTCCGAAGCGAAGCGCCGGTCGCCGGCGTCTTTCGGCTGAAGCAGCGCTTCGGGGCGTACGGCTGCCGCTCCGCTGTTGTGTGCGCGAGGCAGCCGCTTCTCCTGCTCCGTGAGCCGGACAGAGCGGTAGCTTGTACGAGGGCGAAGAACGAAGCCGCAGGGAGACGACATTGTGTGTACAGCCTTGGGACTGCTAGATGACAGTGGCTAAAGCTCCCTGCCTTTTCAATGCACTGCTGGCATGCTTTATTGAAGGCGTTCCGAGACAACTTTCCTGGGTTTTGACTTCGTCCTGATGAAGCCCCTGTTGGGAAATTCGTTTGGGAGTCAGCAGCTGCTGGACTTTTGCGATTGCCTTCACTGTGCACTGAATGCCAGGACGGCATGTGTACGTTAAAACAACGAGCTGGGCAAGAGCAGGAAGAGAGCACGGGAAGCAGAGAGCATCTGGCATCTTGCCCTGGAAAGGGCAGTGTTTTTGGAGAGTGCAGCAAATCCGTGTTTCTGGACAAGGGAGGCATAAGTGCGCTGCGCTCCTAAGCTATCTCCCTGCTAAGACACACTGCCAAAGCTTTTCGCTATGATGCAGTCTAGTGCAGACGCACACTACGGCTCTCGGCTCTCTGTCCGAAGCGAAGCGCCGGTCGCCGGCGTCTTTCGGCTGAAGCAGCGCTTCGGAGCGTACGGCTGTTGTGTGCGCGAAGCAGCCGCTTTTCCTGCTCCGGGAGCCGCACAGAGCGGTAGCTTGCACGAGGGCGAAGAACGAAGCCGCAGAGCACCGGCCTTCTGCGCGCACCCTAAGGACTGCGAGAGGACCGTGGTGGCCGCTCGCCTGCCTCTTCAATTCCATTCTAGCATCCTTATGGAAGGTGTTCCAGGACAATTTTCCTGAGTTTTGAATTCGTCCTGATGCAGCCCCTCCTGGGAAACTCCTACTCGTCCTCTGAGTCTCCGAGTGCAGAGACCTCGATGGCAACTGCAGAAATGAAGGGCTGCGTTGAGTTGTCGAGAAGCAAGAACATAGCCAGCGCCTTGTGTTTGGGAGTCAGCAGGTGCTGGACTTTTGCGATTGCCTTCACTGTGCACTGAATGCCAGGACGGCATGTGCACGTTAAAACAACGAGCTGGGCAAGAGCAGGAAGGGAGCACGGGCATCAGAGAGCATCTGGCATCTTGCCCTGGAAAGAGCAGTGTTTTTGGAGTGTGCAGTAAAATCGTGTTTCTGGACAAGGGAGGCATAAGTGCGCTGCGCTCCTAAGCTATCTCCCTGCGAGACACACTGGCAAAGCTTTTCGTTATCATGCAGTCTAGTGCAGACGCACACTGCGGCTCTCCGGAGCTGTCCGAAGCGAAGCGCCGGTCGCCGGCGTCTTTCGGCTGAAGCAGCGCTTCGGGGCGTACGGCTGCCGCTCCGCTGTTGTGTGCGCGAGGCAGCCGCTTCTCCTGCTCCGTGAGCCGGACAGAGCGGTAGCTTGTACGAGGGCGAAGAACGAAGCCGCAGGGAGACGACATTGTGTGTACAGCCTTGGGACTGCTAGATGACAGTGGCTAAAGCTCCCTGCCTTTTCAATGCACTGCTGGCATGCTTTATTGAAGGCGTTCCGAGACAACTTTCCTGGGTTTTGACTTCGTCCTGATGAAGCCCCTGTTGGGAAATTCGTTTGGGAGTCAGCAGCTGCTGGACTTTTGCGATTGCCTTCACTGTGCACTGAATGCCAGGACGGCATGTGTACGTTAAAACAACGAGCTGGGCAAGAGCAGGAAGAGAGCACGGGAAGCAGAGAGCATCTGGCATCTTGCCCTGGAAAGGGCAGTGTTTTTGGAGAGTGCAGCAAATCCGTGTTTCTGGACAAGGGAGGCATAAGTGCGCTGCGCTCCTAAGGTATCTCCCTGCTAAGACACACTGCCAAAGCTTTTCGCTATGATGCAGTCTAGTGCAGACGCACACTACGGCTCTCGGCTCTCTGTCCGAAGCGAAGCGCCGGTCGCCGGCGTCTTTCGGCTGAAGCAGCGCTTCGGAGCGTACGGCTGTTGTGTGCGCGAAGCAGCCGCTTTTCCTGCTCCGGGAGCCGCACAGAGCGGTAGCTTGCACGAGGGCGAAGAACGAAGCCGCAGAGCACCGGCCTTCTGCGCGCACCCTAAGGACTGCGAGAGGACCGTGGTGGCCGCTTGCCTGCCTCTTCAATTCCATTCTAGCATCCTTATGGAAGGTGTTCCAGGACAATTTTCCTGAGTTTTGAATTCGTCCTGATGCAGCCCCTCCTGGGAAACTCCTACTCGTCCTCTGAGTCTCCGAGTGCAGAGACCTCGATGGCAACTGCAGAAATGAAGGGCTGCGTTGAGTTGTCGAGAAGCAAGAACATAGCCAGCGCCTTGTGTTTGGGAGTCAGCAGGTGCTGGACTTTTGCGATTGCCTTCACTGTGCACTGAATGCCAGGACGGCATGTGCACGTTAAAACAACGAGCTGGGCAAGAGCAGGAAGGGACCACGGGCATCAGAGAGCATCTGGCATCTTGCCCTGGAAAGAGCAGTGTTTTTGGAGTGTGCAGTAAAATCGTGTTTCTGGACAAGGGAGGCATAAGTGCGCTGCGCTCCTAAGCTATCTCCCTGCGAGACACACTGGCAAAGCTTTTCGTTATCATGCAGTCTAGTGCAGACGCACACTGCGGCTCTCCGGAGCTGTCCGAAGCGAAGCGCCGGTCGCCGGCGTCTTTCGGCTGAAGCAGCGCTTCGGGGCGTACGGCTGCCGCTCCGCTGTTGTGTGCGCGAGGCAGCCGCTTCTCCTGCTCCGTGAGCCGGACAGAGCGGTAGCTTGTACGAGGGCGAAGAACGTTGCCGCAGGGAGACGACATTGTGTGTACAGCCTTGGGACTGCTAGATGACAGTGGCTAAAGCTCCCTGCCTTTTCAATGCACTGCTGGCATGCTTTATTGAAGGCGTTCCGAGACAACTTTCCTGGGTTTTGACTTCGTCCTGATGAAGCCCCTGTTGGGAAATTCGTTTGGGAGTCAGCAGCACCTGGACTTTTGCGATTGCCTTCACTGTGCACTGAATGCCAGGACGGCATGTGCACGTTAAAACAACGAGCTGGGCAAGAGCAGAAAGGGAGCACGGGCATCAGAGAGCATCTGACATCTTGCCCTGGAAAGAGCAGTGTTTTTGGAGAGTGCAGTAAAATCGTGTTTCTGGACAAGGGAGGCATAAGTGCGCTGCGCTCCTAAGGTATCTCCCTGCGAGACACACTGCTAAAGCTTTTCGCTATGATGCAGTCTAGTGCAGACGCACACTACGGCTCTCGGCTCTCTGTCCGAAGCGAAGCGCCGGTCGCCGGCGTCTTTCGGCTGAAGCAGCGCTTCGGAGCGTACGGCTGTTGTGTGCGCGAAGCAGCCGCTTTTCCTGCTCCGGGAGCCGCACAGAGCGGTAGCTTGCACGAGGGCGAAGAACGAAGCCGCAGAGCACCGGCCTTCTGCGCGCACCCTAAGGACTGCGAGAGGACCGTGGTGGCCGCTCGCCTGCCCCTTCCATTCCATTCTAGCATCCTTAGGGAAGGTGTTCAAGGACAAATTCCCTGAGTTTTGAATTCGTCCTGATGCAGCCCCTCCTGGGAAACAACTGCTCGTCGTCTGAGTCTCCGAGTGCAGAGACCTCGATGGCAACTGCAGAAATGAAGGGCTGCGTTGAGTTGTCGAGAAGCAAGAACATAGCCAGCGCCTTGTGTTTGGGAGTCAGCAGGTGCTGGACTTTTGCGATTGCTTTCACTGTGCACTGAATGCCAGGACGGCATGTGCACGTTAAAACAACGAGCTGGGCAAGAGCAAGAAGGGAGCACGGGCATCAGAGAGCATCTGGCATCTTGCCCTGGAAAGAGCAGTGTTTTTGGAGTGTGCAGTAAAATCGTGTTTCTGGACAAGGGAGGCATAAGTGCGCTGCGCTCCTAAGCTATCTCCCTGCGAGACACACTGGCAAAGCTTTTCGTTATCATGCAGTCTAGTGCAGACGCACACTGCGGCTCTCCGGAGCTGTCCGAAGCGAAGCGCCGGTCGCCGGCGTCTTTCGGCTGAAGCAGCGCTTCGGGGCGTACGGCTGCCGCTCCGCTGTTGTGTGCGCGAGGCAGCCGCTTCTCCTGCTCCGTGAGCCGGACAGAGCGGTAGCTTGTACGAGGGCGAAGAACGAAGCCGCAGGGAGACGACATTGTGTGTACAGCCTTGGGACTGCTAGATGACAGTGGCTAAAGCTCCCTGCCTTTTCAATGCACTGCTGGCATGCTTTATTGAAGGCGTTCCGAGACAACTTTCCTGGGTTTTGACTTCGTCCTGATGAAGCCCCTGTTGGGAAATTCGTTTGGGAGTCAGCAGCTGCTGGACTTTTGCGATTGCCTTCACTGTGCACTGAATGCCAGGACGGCATGTGTACGTTAAAACAACGAGCTGGGCAAGAGCAGGAAGAGAGCACGGGAAGCAGAGAGCATCTGGCATCTTGCCCTGGAAAGGGCAGTGTTTTTGGAGAGTGCAGCAAATCCGTGTTTCTGGACAAGGGAGGCATAAGTGCGCTGCGCTCCTAAGCTATCTCCCTGCTAAGACACACTGCCAAAGCTTTTCGCTATGATGCAGTCTAGTGCAGACGCACACTACGGCTCTCGGCTCTCTGTCCGAAGCGAAGCGCCGGTCGCCGGCGTCTTTCGGCTGAAGCAGCGCTTCGGGGCGTACGGCTGTTGTGTGCGCGAAGCAGCCGCTTTTCCTGCTCCGGGAGCCGCACAGAGCGGTAGCTTGCACGAGGGCGAAGAACGAAGCCGCAGAGCACCGGCCTTCTGCGCGCACCCTAAGGACTGCGAGAGGACCGTGGTGGCCGCTCGCCTGCCTCTTCAATTCCATTCTAGCATCCTTATGGAAGGTGTTCCAGGACAATTTTCCTGAGTTTTGAATTCGTCCTGATGCAGCCCCTCCTGGGAAACTCCTACTCGTCCTCTGAGTCTCCGAGTGCAGAGACCTCGATGGCAACTGCAGAAATGAAGGGCTGCGTTGAGTTGTCGAGAAGCAAGAACATAGCCAGCGCCTTGTGTTTGGGAGTCAGCAGGTGCTGGACTTTTGCGATTGCCTTCACTGTGCACTGAATGCCAGGACGGCATGTGCACGTTAAAACAACGAGCTGGGCAAGAGCAGGAAGGGACCACGGGCATCAGAGAGCATCTGGCATCTTGCCCTGGAAAGAGCAGTGTTTTTGGAGTGTGCAGTAAAATCGTGTTTCTGGACAAGGGAGGCATAAGTGCGCTGCGCTCCTAAGCTATCTCCCTGCGAGACACACTGCCAAAGCTTTTCGTTATCATGCAGTCTAGTGCAGACGCACACTGCGGCTCTCCGGAGCTGTCCGAAGCGAAGCGCCGGTCGCCGGCGTCTTTCGGCTGAAGCAGCGCTTCGGGGCGTACGGCTGCCGCTCCGCTGTTGTGTGCGCGAGGCAGCCGCTTCTCCTGCTCCGTGAGCCGGACAGAGCGGTAGCTTGTACGAGGGCGAAGAACGAAGCCGCAGGGAGACGACATTGTGTGTACAGCCTTGGGACTGCTAGATGACAGTGGCTAAAGCTCCCTGCCTTTTCAATGCACTGCTGGCATGCTTTATTGAAGGCGTTCCGAGACAACTTTCCTGGGTTTTGACTTCGTCCTGATGAAGCCCCTGTTGGGAAATTCGTTTGGGAGTCAGCAGCACCTGGACTTTTGCGATTGCCTTCACTGTGCACTGAATGCCAGGACGGCATGTGCACGTTAAAACAACGAGCTGGGCAAGAGCAGAAAGGGAGCACGGGCATCAGAGAGCATCTGACATCTTGCCCTGGAAAGAGCAGTGTTTTTGGAGAGTGCAGTAAAATCGTGTTTCTGGACAAGGGAGGCATAAGTGCGCTGCGCTCCTAAGGTATCTCCCTGCGAGACACACTGCTAAAGCTTTTCGCTATGATGCAGTCTAGTGCAGACGCACACTACGGCTCTCGGCTCTCTGTCCGAAGCGAAGCGCCGGTCGCCGGCGTCTTTCGGCTGAAGCAGCGCTTCGGAGCGTACGGCTGTTGTGTGCGCGAAGCAGCCGCTTTTCCTGCTCCGGGAGCCGCACAGAGCGGTAGCTTGCACGAGGGCGAAGAACGAAGCCGCAGAGCACCGGCCTTCTGCGCGCACCCTAAGGACTGCGAGAGGACCGTGGTGGCCGCTCGCCTGCCCCTTCCATTCCATTCTAGCATCCTTAGGGAAGGTGTTCAAGGACAAATTCCCTGAGTTTTGAATTCGTCCTGATGCAGCCCCTCCTGGGAAACAACTGCTCGTCGTCTGAGTCTCCGAGTGCAGAGACCTCGATGGCAACTGCAGAAATGAAGGGCTGCGTTGAGTTGTCGAGAAGCAAGAACATAGCCAGCGCCTTGTGTTTGGGAGTCAGCAGGTGCTGGACTTTTGCGATTGCTTTCACTGTGCACTGAATGCCAGGACGGCATGTGCACGTTAAAACAACGAGCTGGGCAAGAGCAAGAAGGGAGCACGGGCATCAGAGAGCATCTGGCATCTTGCCCTGGAAAGAGCAGTGTTTTTGGAGTGTGCAGTAAAATCGTGTTTCTGGACAAGGGAGGCATAAGTGCGCTGCGCTCCTAAGCTATCTCCCTGCGAGACACACTGGCAAAGCTTTTCGTTATCATGCAGTCTAGTGCAGACGCACACTGCGGCTCTCCGGAGCTGTCCGAAGCGAAGCGCCGGTCGCCGGCGTCTTTCGGCTGAAGCAGCGCTTCGGGGCGTACGGCTGCCGCTCCGCTGTTGTGTGCGCGAGGCAGCCGCTTCTCCTGCTCCGTGAGCCGGACAGAGCGGTAGCTTGTACGAGGGCGAAGAACGAAGCCGCAGGGAGACGACATTGTGTGTACAGCCTTGGGACTGCTAGATGACAGTGGCTAAAGCTCCCTGCCTTTTCAATGCACTGCTGGCATGCTTTATTGAAGGCGTTCCGAGACAACTTTCCTGGGTTTTGACTTCGTCCTGATGAAGCCCCTGTTGGGAAATTCGTTTGGGAGTCAGCAGCTGCTGGACTTTTGCGATTGCCTTCACTGTGCACTGAATGCCAGGACGGCATGTGTACGTTAAAACAACGAGCTGGGCAAGAGCAGGAAGAGAGCACGGGAAGCAGAGAGCATCTGGCATCTTGCCCTGGAAAGGGCAGTGTTTTTGGAGAGTGCAGCAAATCCGTGTTTCTGGACAAGGGAGGCATAAGTGCGCTGCGCTCCTAAGCTATCTCCCTGCTAAGACACACTGCCAAAGCTTTTCGCTATGATGCAGTCTAGTGCAGACGCACACTACGGCTCTCGGCTCTCTGTCCGAAGCGAAGCGCCGGTCGCCGGCGTCTTTCGGCTGAAGCAGCGCTTCGGGGCGTACGGCTGTTGTGTGCGCGAAGCAGCCGCTTTTCCTGCTCCGGGAGCCGCACAGAGCGGTAGCTTGCACGAGGGCGAAGAACGAAGCCGCAGAGCACCGGCCTTCTGCGCGCACCCTAAGGACTGCGAGAGGACCGTGGTGGCCGCTCGCCTGCCTCTTCAATTCCATTCTAGCATCCTTATGGAAGGTGTTCCAGGACAATTTTCCTGAGTTTTGAATTCGTCCTGATGCAGCCCCTCCTGGGAAACTCCTACTCGTCCTCTGAGTCTCCGAGTGCAGAGACCTCGATGGCAACTGCAGAAATGAAGGGCTGCGTTGAGTTGTCGAGAAGCAAGAACATAGCCAGCGCCTTGTGTTTGGGAGTCAGCAGGTGCTGGACTTTTGCGATTGCCTTCACTGTGCACTGAATGCCAGGACGGCATGTGCACGTTAAAACAACGAGCTGGGCAAGAGCAGGAAGGGACCACGGGCATCAGAGAGCATCTGGCATCTTGCCCTGGAAAGAGCAGTGTTTTTGGAGTGTGCAGTAAAATCGTGTTTCTGGACAAGGGAGGCATAAGTGCGCTGCGCTCCTAAGCTATCTCCCTGCGAGACACACTGCCAAAGCTTTTCGTTATCATGCAGTCTAGTGCAGACGCACACTGCGGCTCTCCGGAGCTGTCCGAAGCGAAGCGCCGGTCGCCGGCGTCTTTCGGCTGAAGCAGCGCTTCGGGGCGTACGGCTGCCGCTCCGCTGTTGTGTGCGCGAGGCAGCCGCTTCTCCTGCTCCGTGAGCCGGACAGAGCGGTAGCTTGTACGAGGGCGAAGAACGAAGCCGCAGGGAGACGACATTGTGTGTACAGCCTTGGGACTGCTAGATGACAGTGGCTAAAGCTCCCTGCCTTTTCAATGCACTGCTGGCATGCTTTATTGAAGGCGTTCCGAGACAACTTTCCTGGGTTTTGACTTCGTCCTGATGAAGCCCCTGTTGGGAAATTCGTTTGGGAGTCAGCAGCTGCTGGACTTTTGCGATTGCCTTCACTGTGCACTGAATGCCAGGACGGCATGTGTACGTTAAAACAACGAGCTGGGCAAGAGCAGGAAGAGAGCACGGGAAGCAGAGAGCATCTGGCATCTTGCCCTGGAAAGGGCAGTGTTTTTGGAGAGTGCAGCAAATCCGTGTTTCTGGACAAGGGAGGCATAAGTGCGCTGCGCTCCTAAGCTATCTCCCTGCTAAGACACACTGCCAAAGCTTTTCGCTATGATGCAGTCTAGTGCAGACGCACACTACGGCTCTCGGCTCTCTGTCCGAAGCGAAGCGCCGGTCGCCGGCGTCTTTCGGCTGAAGCAGCGCTTCGGAGCGTACGGCTGTTGTGTGCGCGAAGCAGCCGCTTTTCCTGCTCCGGGAGCCGCACAGAGCGGTAGCTTGCACGAGGGCGAAGAACGAAGCCGCAGAGCACCGGCCTTCTGCGCGCACCCTAAGGACTGCGAGAGGACCGTGGTGGCCGCTCGCCTGCCTCTTCAATTCCATTCTAGCATCCTTATGGAAGGTGTTCCAGGACAATTTTCCTGAGTTTTGAATTCGTCCTGATGCAGCCCCTCCTGGGAAACTCCTACTCGTCCTCTGAGTCTCCGAGTGCAGAGACCTCGATGGCAACTGCAGAAATGAAGGGCTGCGTTGAGTTGTCGAGAAGCAAGAACATAGCCAGCGCCTTGTGTTTGGGAGTCAGCAGGTGCTGGACTTTTGCGATTGCCTTCACTGTGCACTGAATGCCAGGACGGCATGTGCACGTTAAAACAACGAGCTGGGCAAGAGCAGGAAGGGACCACGGGCATCAGAGAGCATCTGGCATCTTGCCCTGGAAAGAGCAGTGTTTTTGGAGTGTGCAGTAAAATCGTGTTTCTGGACAAGGGAGGCATAAGTGCGCTGCGCTCCTAAGCTATCTCCCTGCGAGACACACTGGCAAAGCTTTTCGTTATCATGCAGTCTAGTGCAGACGCACACTGCGGCTCTCCGGAGCTGTCCGAAGCGAAGCGCCGGTCGCCGGCGTCTTTCGGCTGAAGCAGCGCTTCGGGGCGTACGGCTGCCGCTCCGCTGTTGTGTGCGCGAGGCAGCCGCTTCTCCTGCTCCGTGAGCCGGACAGAGCGGTAGCTTGTACGAGGGCGAAGAACGTTGCCGCAGGGAGACGACATTGTGTGTACAGCCTTGGGACTGCTAGATGACAGTGGCTAAAGCTCCCTGCCTTTTCAATGCACTGCTGGCATGCTTTATTGAAGGCGTTCCGAGACAACTTTCCTGGGTTTTGACTTCGTCCTGATGAAGCCCCTGTTGGGAAATTCGTTTGGGAGTCAGCAGCACCTGGACTTTTGCGATTGCCTTCACTGTGCACTGAATGCCAGGACGGCATGTGCACGTTAAAACAACGAGCTGGGCAAGAGCAGAAAGGGAGCACGGGCATCAGAGAGCATCTGACATCTTGCCCTGGAAAGAGCAGTGTTTTTGGAGAGTGCAGTAAAATCGTGTTTCTGGACAAGGGAGGCATAAGTGCGCTGCGCTCCTAAGGTATCTCCCTGCGAGACACACTGCTAAAGCTTTTCGCTATGATGCAGTCTAGTGCAGACGCACACTACGGCTCTCGGCTCTCTGTCCGAAGCGAAGCGCCGGTCGCCGGCGTCTTTCGGCTGAAGCAGCGCTTCGGAGCGTACGGCTGTTGTGTGCGCGAAGCAGCCGCTTTTCCTGCTCCGGGAGCCGCACAGAGCGGTAGCTTGCACGAGGGCGAAGAACGAAGCCGCAGAGCACCGGCCTTCTGCGCGCACCCTAAGGACTGCGAGAGGACCGTGGTGGCCGCTCGCCTGCCCCTTCCATTCCATTCTAGCATCCTTAGGGAAGGTGTTCAAGGACAAATTCCCTGAGTTTTGAATTCGTCCTGATGCAGCCCCTCCTGGGAAACAACTGCTCGTCGTCTGAGTCTCCGAGTGCAGAGACCTCGATGGCAACTGCAGAAATGAAGGGCTGCGTTGAGTTGTCGAGAAGCAAGAACATAGCCAGCGCCTTGTGTTTGGGAGTCAGCAGGTGCTGGACTTTTGCGATTGCTTTCACTGTGCACTGAATGCCAGGACGGCATGTGCACGTTAAAACAACGAGCTGGGCAAGAGCAAGAAGGGAGCACGGGCATCAGAGAGCATCTGGCATCTTGCCCTGGAAAGAGCAGTGTTTTTGGAGTGTGCAGTAAAATCGTGTTTCTGGACAAGGGAGGCATAAGTGCGCTGCGCTCCTAAGCTATCTCCCTGCGAGACACACTGGCAAAGCTTTTCGTTATCATGCAGTCTAGTGCAGACGCACACTGCGGCTCTCCGGAGCTGTCCGAAGCGAAGCGCCGGTCGCCGGCGTCTTTCGGCTGAAGCAGCGCTTCGGGGCGTACGGCTGCCGCTCCGCTGTTGTGTGCGCGAGGCAGCCGCTTCTCCTGCTCCGTGAGCCGGACAGAGCGGTAGCTTGTACGAGGGCGAAGAACGAAGCCGCAGGGAGACGACATTGTGTGTACAGCCTTGGGACTGCTAGATGACAGTGGCTAAAGCTCCCTGCCTTTTCAATGCACTGCTGGCATGCTTTATTGAAGGCGTTCCGAGACAACTTTCCTGGGTTTTGACTTCGTCCTGATGAAGCCCCTGTTGGGAAATTCGTTTGGGAGTCAGCAGCTGCTGGACTTTTGCGATTGCCTTCACTGTGCACTGAATGCCAGGACGGCATGTGTACGTTAAAACAACGAGCTGGGCAAGAGCAGGAAGAGAGCACGGGAAGCAGAGAGCATCTGGCATCTTGCCCTGGAAAGGGCAGTGTTTTTGGAGAGTGCAGCAAATCCGTGTTTCTGGACAAGGGAGGCATAAGTGCGCTGCGCTCCTAAGCTATCTCCCTGCTAAGACACACTGCCAAAGCTTTTCGCTATGATGCAGTCTAGTGCAGACGCACACTACGGCTCTCGGCTCTCTGTCCGAAGCGAAGCGCCGGTCGCCGGCGTCTTTCGGCTGAAGCAGCGCTTCGGGGCGTACGGCTGTTGTGTGCGCGAAGCAGCCGCTTTTCCTGCTCCGGGAGCCGCACAGAGCGGTAGCTTGCACGAGGGCGAAGAACGAAGCCGCAGAGCACCGGCCTTCTGCGCGCACCCTAAGGACTGCGAGAGGACCGTGGTGGCCGCTCGCCTGCCTCTTCAATTCCGTTCTAGCATCCTTATGGAAGGTGTTCCAGGACAATTTTCCTGAGTTTTGAATTCGTCCTGATGCAGCCCCTCCTGGGAAACTCCTACTCGTCCTCTGAGTCTCCGAGTGCAGAGACCTCGATGGCAACTGCAGAAATGAAGGGCTGCGTTGAGTTGTCGAGAAGCAAGAACATAGCCAGCGCCTTGTGTTTGGGAGTCAGCAGGTGCTGGACTTTTGCGATTGCCTTCACTGTGCACTGAATGCCAGGACGGCATGTGCACGTTAAAACAACGAGCTGGGCAAGAGCAGGAAGGGACCACGGGCATCAGAGAGCATCTGGCATCTTGCCCTGGAAAGAGCAGTGTTTTTGGAGTGTGCAGTAAAATCGTGTTTCTGGACAAGGGAGGCATAAGTGCGCTGCGCTCCTAAGCTATCTCCCTGCGAGACACACTGCCAAAGCTTTTCGTTATCATGCAGTCTAGTGCAGACGCACACTGCGGCTCTCCGGAGCTGTCCGAAGCGAAGCGCCGGTCGCCGGCGTCTTTCGGCTGAAGCAGCGCTTCGGGGCGTACGGCTGCCGCTCCGCTGTTGTGTGCGCGAGGCAGCCGCTTTTCCTGCTCCGTGAGCCGGACAGAGCGGTAGCTTGTACGAGGGCGAAGAACGTTGCCGCAGGGAGACGACATTGTGTGTACAGCCTTGGGACTGCTAGATGACAGTGGCTAAAGCTCCCTGCCTTTTCAATGCACTGCTGGCATGCTTTATTGAAGGCGTTCCGAGACAACTTTCCTGGGTTTTGACTTCGTCCTGATGAAGCCCCTGTTGGGAAATTCGTTTGGGAGTCAGCAGCACCTGGACTTTTGCGATTGCCTTCACTGTGCACTGAATGCCAGGACGGCATGTGCACGTTAAAACAACGAGCTGGGCAAGAGCAGAAAGGGAGCACGGGCATCAGAGAGCATCTGACATCTTGCCCTGGAAAGAGCAGTGTTTTTGGAGAGTGCAGTAAAATCGTGTTTCTGGACAAGGGAGGCATAAGTGCGCTGCGCTCCTAAGGTATCTCCCTGCGAGACACACTGGCAAAGCTTTTCGCTATGATGCAGTCTAGTGCAGACGCACACTACGGCTCTCCGGAGCTGTCCGAAGCGAAGCGCCGGTCGCCGGCGTCTTTCGGCTGAAGCAGCGCTTCGGGGCGTACGGCTGCCGCTCCGCTGTTGTGTGCGCGAGGCAGCCGCTTCTCCTGCTCCGCGAGCCGGACAGAGCGGTAGCTTGCACGAGGGCGAAGAACGAAGCCGCAGAGCACCGGCCTTCTGCGCGCACCCTAAGGACTGCGAGAGGACCGTGGTGGCCGCTCGCCTGCCCCTTCCATTCCATTCTAGCATCCTTAGGGAAGGTGTTCAAGGACAAATTCCCTGAGTTTTGAATTCGTCCTGATGCAGCCCCTCCTGGGAAACAACTGCTCGTCGTCTGAGTCTCCGACATGCAGAGACCTCGATGGCAACTGCAGAAATGAAGGGCTGCGTTGAGTTGTCGAGAAGCAAGAACATAGCCAGCGCCTTGTGTTTGGGAGTCAGCAGGTGCTGGACTTTTGCGATTGCTTTCACTGTGCACTGAATGCCAGGACGGCATGTGCACGTTAAAACAACGAGCTGGGCAAGAGCAGGAAGGGAGCACGGGCATCAGAGAGCATCTGACATCTTGCCCTGGAAAGAGCAGTGTTTTTGGAGTGTGCAGTAAAATCGTGTTTCTGGACAAGGGAGGCATAAGTGCGCTGCGCTCCTAAGCTATCTCCCTGCGAGACACACTGGCAAAGCTTTTCGTTATCATGCAGTCTAGTGCAGACGCACACTGCGGCTCTCCGGAGCTGTCCGAAGCGAAGCGCCGGTCGCCGGCGTCTTTCGGCTGAAGCAGCGCTTCGGGGCGTACGGCTGCCGCTCCGCTGTTGTGTGCGCGAGGCAGCCGCTTCTCCTGCTCCGTGAGCCGGACAGAGCGGTAGCTTGTACGAGGGCGAAGAACGAAGCCGCAGGGAGACGACATTGTGTGTACAGCCTTGGGACTGCTAGATGACAGTGGCTAAAGCTCCCTGCCTTTTCAATGCACTGCTGGCATGCTTTATTGAAGGCGTTCCGAGACAACTTTCCTGGGTTTTGACTTCGTCCTGATGAAGCCCCTGTTGGGAAATTCGTTTGGGAGTCAGCAGCTGCTGGACTTTTGCGATTGCCTTCACTGTGCACTGAATGCCAGGACGGCATGTGTACGTTAAAACAACGAGCTGGGCAAGAGCAGGAAGAGAGCACGGGAAGCAGAGAGCATCTGGCATCTTGCCCTGGAAAGGGCAGTGTTTTTGGAGAGTGCAGCAAATCCGTGTTTCTGGACAAGGGAGGCATAAGTGCGCTGCGCTCCTAAGCTATCTCCCTGCTAAGACACACTGCCAAAGCTTTTCGCTATGATGCAGTCTAGTGCAGACGCACACTACGGCTCTCGGCTCTCTGTCCGAAGCGAAGCGCCGGTCGCCGGCGTCTTTCGGCTGAAGCAGCGCTTCGGAGCGTACGGCTGTTGTGTGCGCGAAGCAGCCGCTTTTCCTGCTCCGGGAGCCGCACAGAGCGGTAGCTTGCACGAGGGCGAAGGACGAAGCCGCAGAGCACCGGCCTTCTGCGCGCACCCTAAGGACTGCGAGAGGACCGTGGTGGCCGCTCGCCTGCCTCTTCAATTCCATTCTAGCATCCTTATGGAAGGTGTTCCAGGACAATTTTCCTGAGTTTTGAATTCGTCCTGATGCAGCCCCTCCTGGGAAACTCCTACTCGTCGTCTGAGTCTCCGAGTGCAGAGACCTCGATGGCAACTGCAGAAATGAAGGGCTGCGTTGAGTTGTCGAGAAGCAAGAACATAGCCAGCGCCTTGTGTTTGGGAGTCAGCAGGTGCTGGACTTTTGCGATTGCCTTCACTGTGCACTGAATGCCAGGACGGCATGTGCACGTTAAAACAACGAGCTGGGCAAGAGCAGAAAGGGAGCACGGACATCAGAGAGCATCTGACATCTTGCCCTGGAAAGAGCAGTGTTTTTGGAGTGTGCAGTAAAATCGTGTTTCTGGACAAGGGAGGCATAAGTGCGCTGCGCTCCTAAGGTATCTCCCTGCGAGACACACTGCTAAAGCTTTTCGTTATCATGCAGTCTAGTGCAGACGCACACTGCGGCTCTCCGGAGCTGTCCGAAGCGAAGCGCCGGTCGCCGGCGTCTTTCGGCTGAAGCAGCGCTTCGGGGCGTACGGCTGCCGCTCCGCTGTTGTGTGCGCGAGGCAGCCGCTTCTCCTGCTCCGTGAGCCGGACAGAGCGGTAGCTTGTACGAGGGCGAAGAACGTTGCCGCAGGGAGACGACATTGTGTGTACAGCCTTGGGACTGCTAGATGACAGTGGCTAAAGCTCCCTGCCTTTTCAATGCACTGCTGTCATGCTTTATTGAAGGCGTTCCGAGACAACTTTCCTGGGTTTTGACTTCGTCCTGATGAAGCCCCTGTTGGGAAATTCGTTTGGGAGTCAGCAGCACCTGGACTTTTGCGATTGCCTTCACTGTGCACTGAATGCCAGGACGGCATGTGCACGTTAAAACAACGAGCTGGGCAAGAGCAGAAAGGGAGCACGGACATCAGAGAGCATCTGACATCTTGCCCTGGAAAGAGCAGTGTTTTTGGAGAGTGCAGTAAAATCGTGTTTCTGGACAAGGGAGGCATAAGTGCGCTGCGCTCCTAAGGTATCTCCCTGCGAGACACACTGCTAAAGCTTTTCGCTATGATGCAGTCTAGTGCAGACGCACACTACGGCTCTCCGGAGCTGTCCGAAGCGAAGCGCCGGTCGCCGGCGTCTTTCGGCTGAAGCAGCGCTTCGGGGCGTACGGCTGCCGCTCCGCTGTTGTGTGCGCGAGGCAGCCGCTTCTCCTGCTCCGCGAGCCGGACAGAGCGGTAGCTTGTACGAGGGCGAAGAACGAAGCCGCAGAGCACCGGCCTTCTGCGCGCACCCTAAGGACTGCGAGAGGACCGTGGTGGCCGCTCGCCTGCCCCTTCCATTCCATTCTAGCATCCTTAGGGAAGGTGTTCAAGGACAAATTCCCTGAGTTTTGAATTCGTCCTGATGCAGCCCCTCCTGGGAAACAACTGCTCGTCCTCTGAGTCTCCGACATGCAGAGACCTCGATGGCAACTGCAGAAATGAAGGGCTGCGTTGAGTTGTCGAGAAGCAAGAACATAGCCAGCGCCTTGTGTTTGGGAGTCAGCAGGTGCTGGACTTTTGCGATTGCTTTCACTGTGCACTGAATGCCAGGACGGCATGTGCACGTTAAAACAACGAGCTGGGCAAGAGCAGGAAGGGAGCACGGGCATCAGAGAGCATCTGACATCTTGCCCTGGAAAGAGCAGTGTTTTTGGAGTGTGCAGTAAAATCGTGTTTCTGGACAAGGGAGGCATAAGTGCGCTGCGCTCCTAAGCTATCTCCCTGCGAGACACACTGCCAAAGCTTTTCGTTATCATGCAGTCTAGTGCAGACGCACACTGCGGCTCTCCGGAGCTGTCCGAAGCGAAGCGCCGGTCGCCGGCGTCTTTCGGCTGAAGCAGCGCTTCGGGGCGTACGGCTGCCGCTCCGCTGTTGTGTGCGCGAGGCAGCCGCTTCTCCTGCTCCGTGAGCCGGACAGAGCGGTAGCTTGTACGAGGGCGAAGAACGAAGCCGCAGGGAGACGACATTGTGTGTACAGCCTTGGGACTGCTAGATGACAGTGGCTAAAGCTCCCTGCCTTTTCAATGCACTGCTGGCATGCTTTATTGAAGGCGTTCCGAGACAACTTTCCTGGGTTTTGACTTCGTCCTGATGAAGCCCCTGTTGGGAAATTCGTTTGGGAGTCAGCAGCTGCTGGACTTTTGCGATTGCCTTCACTGTGCACTGAATGCCAGGACGGCATGTGTACGTTAAAACAACGAGCTGGGCAAGAGCAGGAAGAGAGCACGGGAAGCAGAGAGCATCTGGCATCTTGCCCTGGAAAGGGCAGTGTTTTTGGAGAGTGCAGCAAATCCGTGTTTCTGGACAAGGGAGGCATAAGTGCGCTGCGCTCCTAAGCTATCTCCCTGCTAAGACACACTGCCAAAGCTTTTCGCTATGATGCAGTCTAGTGCAGACGCACACTACGGCTCTCGGCTCTCTGTCCGAAGCGAAGCGCCGGTCGCCGGCGTCTTTCGGCTGAAGCAGCGCTTCGGAGCGTACGGCTGTTGTGTGCGCGAAGCAGCCGCTTTTCCTGCTCCGGGAGCCGCACAGAGCGGTAGCTTGCACGAGGGCGAAGAACGAAGCCGCAGAGCACCGGCCTTCTGCGCGCACCCTAAGGACTGCGAGAGGACCGTGGTGGCCGCTCGCCTGCCTCTTCAATTCCATTCTAGCATCCTTATGGAAGGTGTTCCAGGACAATTTTCCTGAGTTTTGAATTCGTCCTGATGCAGCCCCTCCTGGGAAACTCCTACTCGTCGTCTGAGTCTCCGAGTGCAGAGACCTCGATGGCAACTGCAGAAATGAAGGGCTGCGTTGAGTTGTCGAGAAGCAAGAACATAGCCAGCGCCTTGTGTTTGGGAGTCAGCAGCTGCTGGACTTTTGCGATTGCCTTCACTGTGCACTGAATGCCAGGACGGCATGTGCACGTTAAAACAACGAGCTGGGCAAGAGCAGGAAGGGAGCACGGGCATCAGAGAGCATCTGACATCTTGCCCTGGAAAGAGCAGTGTTTTTGGAGTGTGCAGTAAAATCGTGTTTCTGGACAAGGGAGGCATAAGTGCGCTGCGCTCCTAAGCTATCTCCCTGCGAGACACACTGGCAAAGCTTTTCGTTATCATGCAGTCTAGTGCAGACGCACACTGCGGCTCTCCGGAGCTGTCCGAAGCGAAGCGCCGGTCGCCGGCGTCTTTCGGCTGAAGCAGCGCTTCGGGGCGTACGGCTGCCGCTCCGCTGTTGTGTGCGCGAGGCAGCCGCTTCTCCTGCTCCGTGAGCCGGACAGAGCGGTAGCTTGTACGAGGGCGAAGAACGAAGCCGCAGGGAGACGACATTGTGTGTACAGCCTTGGGACTGCTAGATGACAGTGGCTAAAGCTCCCTGCCTTTTCAATGCACTGCTGGCATGCTTTATTGAAGGCGTTCCGAGACAACTTTCCTGGGTTTTGACTTCGTCCTGATGAAGCCCCTGTTGGGAAATTCGTTTGGGAGTCAGCAGCACCTGGACTTTTGCGATTGCCTTCACTGTGCACTGAATGCCAGGACGGCATGTGCACGTTAAAACAACGAGCTGGGCAAGAGCAGAAAGGGAGCACGGGCATCAGAGAGCATCTGACATCTTGCCCTGGAAAGAGCAGTGTTTTTGGAGAGTGCAGTAAAATCGTGTTTCTGGACAAGGGAGGCATAAGTGCGCTGCGCTCCTAAGGTATCTCCCTGCGAGACACACTGCTAAAGCTTTTCGCTATGATGCAGTCTAGTGCAGACGCACACTACGGCTCTCCGGAGCTGTCCGAAGCGAAGCGCCGGTCGCCGGCGTCTTTCGGCTGAAGCAGCGCTTCGGGGCGTACGGCTGCCGCTCCGCTGTTGTGTGCGCGAGGCAGCCGCTTCTCCTGCTCCGCGAGCCGGACAGAGCGGTAGCTTGTACGAGGGCGAAGAACGAAGCCGCAGAGCACCGGCCTTGTGCGCGCACCCTAAGGACTGCGAGAGGACCGTGGTGGCCGCTCGCCTGCCCCTTCCATTCCATTCTAGCATCCTTAGGGAAGGTGTTCAAGGACAAATTCCCTGAGTTTTGAATTCGTCCTGATGCAGCCCCTCCTGGGAAACAACTGCTCGTCCTCTGAGTCTCCGAGTGCAGAGACCTCGATGGCAACTGCAGAAATGAAGGGCTGCGTTGAGTTGTCGAGAAGCAAGAACATAGCCAGCGCCTTGTGTTTGGGAGTCAGCAGGTGCTGGACTTTTGCGATTGCTTTCACTGTGCACTGAATGCCAGGACGGCATGTGCACGTTAAAACAACGAGCTGGGCAAGAGCAGGAAGGGAGCACGGGCATCAGAGAGCATCTGACATCTTGCCCTGGAAAGAGCAGTGTTTTTGGAGTGTGCAGTAAAATCGTGTTTCTGGACAAGGGAGGCATAAGTGCGCTGCGCTCCTAAGCTATCTCCCTGCGAGACACACTGCCAAAGCTTTTCGTTATCATGCAGTCTAGTGCAGACGCACACTGCGGCTCTCCGGAGCTGTCCGAAGCGAAGCGCCGGTCGCCGGCGTCTTTCTGCTGAAGCAGCGCTTCGGGGCGTACGGCTGCCGCTCCGCTGTTGTGTGCGCGAGGCAGCCGCTTCTCCTGCTCCGTGAGCCGGACAGAGCGGTAGCTTGTACGAGGGCGAAGAACGTTGCCGCAGGGAGACGACATTGTGTGTACAGCCTTGGGACTGCTAGATGACAGTGGCTAAAGCTCCCTGCCTTTTCAATGCACTGCTGGTATGCTTTATTGAAGGCGTTCCGAGACAACTTTCCTGGGTTTTGACTTCGTCCTGATGAAGCCCCTGTTGGGAAATTCGTTTGGGAGTCAGCAGCACCTGGACTTTTGCGATTGCCTTCACTGTGCACTGAATGCCAGGACGGCATGTGCACGTTAAAACAACGAGCTGGGCAAGAGCAGAAAGGGAGCACGGGCATCAGAGAGCATCTGACATCTTGCCCTGGAAAGAGCAGTGTTTTTGGAGAGTGCAGTAAAATCGTGTTTCTGGACAAGGGAGGCATAAGTGCGCTGCGCTCCTAAGGTATCTCCCTGCGAGACACACTGCTAAAGCTTTTCGCTATGATGCAGTCTAGTGCAGACGCACACTACGGCTCTCCGGAGCTGTCCGAAGCGAAGCGCCGGTCGCCGGCGTCTTTCGGCTGAAGCAGCGCTTCGGGGCGTACGGCTGCCGCTCCGCTGTTGTGTGCGCGAGGCAGCCGCTTCTCCTGCTCCGCGAGCCGGACAGAGCGGTAGCTTGTACGAGGGCGAAGAACGAAGCCGCAGAGCACCGGCCTTCTGCGCGCACCCTAAGGACTGCGAGAGGACCGTGGTGGCCGCTCGCCTGCCCCTTCCATTCCATTCTAGCATCCTTAGGGAAGGTGTTCAAGGACAAATTCCCTGAGTTTTGAATTCGTCCTGAT
Organism: Lonchura striata; assembly: GCF_050655825.1. Classification (NCBI taxonomy): domain Eukaryota; kingdom Metazoa; phylum Chordata; class Aves; order Passeriformes; family Estrildidae; genus Lonchura; species Lonchura striata. The sequence continues at coordinate 428,097 of NC_140712.1, forward strand.
GCAGCCCCTCCTGGGAAACAACTGCTCGTCGTCTGAGTCTCCGAGTGCAGAGACCTCGATGGCAACTGCAGAAATGAAGGGCTGCGTTGAGTTGTCGAGAAGCAAGAACATAGCCAGCGCCTTGTGTTTGGGAGTCAGCAGCTGCTGGACTTTTGCGATTGCTTTCACTGTGCACTGAATGCCAGGACGGCATGTGCACGTTAAAACAACGAGCTGGGCAAGAGCAGGAAGGGAGCACGGGCATCAGAGAGCATCTGACATCTTGCCCTGGAAAGAGCAGTGTTTTTGGAGTGTGCAGTAAAATCGTGTTTCTGGACAAGGGAGGCATAAGTGCGCTGCGCTCCTAAGCTATCTCCCTGCGAGACACACTGCCAAAGCTTTTCGTTATCATGCAGTCTAGTGCAGACGCACACTGCGGCTCTCCGGAGCTGTCCGAAGCGAAGCGCCGGTCGCCGGCGTCTTTCTGCTGAAGCAGCGCTTCGGGGCGTACGGCTGCCGCTCCGCTGTTGTGTGCGCGAGGCAGCCGCTTCTCCTGCTCCGTGAGCCGGACAGAGCGGTAGCTTGTACGAGGGCGAAGAACGAAGCCGCAGGGAGACGACATTGTGTGTACAGCCTTGGGACTGCTAGATGACAGTGGCTAAAGCTCCCTGCCTTTTCAATGCACTGCTGGCATGCTTTATTGAAGGCGTTCCGAGACAACTTTCCTGGGTTTTGACTTCGTCCTGATGAAGCCCCTGTTGGGAAATTCGTTTGGGAGTCAGCAGCTGCTGGACTTTTGCGATTGCCTTCACTGTGCACTGAATGCCAGGACGGCATGTGTACGTTAAAACAACGAGCTGGGCAAGAGCAGGAAGAGAGCACGGGAAGCAGAGAGCATCTGGCATCTTGCCCTGGAAAGGGCAGTGTTTTTGGAGAGTGCAGCAAATCCGTGTTTCTGGACAAGGGAGGCATAAGTGCGCTGCGCTCCTAAGCTATCTCCCTGCTAAGACACACTGCCAAAGCTTTTCGCTATGATGCAGTCTAGTGCAGACGCACACTACGGCTCTCGGCTCTCTGTCCGAAGCGAAGCGCCGGTCGCCGGCGTCTTTCGGCTGAAGCAGCGCTTCGGAGCGTACGGCTGTTGTGTGCGCGAAGCAGCCGCTTTTCCTGCTCCGGGAGCCGCACAGAGCGGTAGCTTGCACGAGGGCGAAGAACGAAGCCGCAGAGCACCGGCCTTCTGCGCGCACCCTAAGGACTGCGAGAGGACCGTGGTGGCCGCTCGCCTGCCTCTTCAATTCCATTCTAGCATCCTTATGGAAGGTGTTCAAGGACAAATTCCCTGAGTTTTGAATTCGTCCTGATGCAGCCCCTCCTGGGAAACAACTGCTCGTCGTCTGAGTCTCCGAGTGCAGAGACCTCGATGGCAACTGCAGAAATGAAGGGCTGCGTTGAGTTGTCGAGAAGCAAGAACATAGCCAGCGCCTTGTGTTTGGGAGTCAGCAGCTGCTGGACTTTTGCGATTGCTTTCACTGTGCACTGAATGCCAGGACGGCATGTGCACGTTAAAACAACGAGCTGGGCAAGAGCAGGAAGGGAGCACGGGCATCAGAGAGCATCTGACATCTTGCCCTGGAAAGGGCAGTGTTTTTGGAGTGTGCAGTAAAATCGTGTTTCTGGACAAGGGAGGCATAAGTGCGCTGCGCTCCTAAGCTATCTCCCTGCTAAGACACACTGCCAAAGCTTTTCGCTATGATGCAGTCTAGTGCAGACGCACACTACGGCTCTCGGCTCTCTGTCCGAAGCGAAGCGCCGGTCGCCGGCGTCTTTCGGCTGAAGCAGCGCTTCGGAGCGTACGGCTGTTGTGTGCGCGAAGCAGCCGCTTTTCCTGCTCCGGGAGCCGCACAGAGCGGTAGCTTGTACGAGGGCGAAGAACGAAGCCGCAGAGCACCGGCCTTCTGCGCGCACCCTAAGGACTGCGAGAGGACCGTGGTGGCCGCTCGCCTGCCTCTTCAATTCCATTCTAGCATCCTTATGGAAGGTGTTCCAGGACAATTTTCCTGAGTTTTGAATTCGTCCTGATGCAGCCCCTCCTGGGAAACTCCTACTCGTCCTCTGAGTCTCCGAGTGCAGAGACCTCGATGGCAACTGCAGAAATGAAGGGCTGCGTTGAGTTGTCGAGAAGCAAGAACATAGCCAGCGCCTTGTGTTTGGGAGTCAGCAGCTGCTGGACTTTTGCGATTGCCTTCACTGTGCACTGAATGCCAGGACGGCATGTGCACGTTAAAACAACGAGCTGGGCAAGAGCAGGAAGGGACCACGGGCATCAGAGAGCATCTGGCATCTTGCCCTGGAAAGAGCAGTGTTTTTGGAGTGTGCAGTAAAATCGTGTTTCTGGACAAGGGAGGCATAAGTGCGCTGCGCTCCTAAGCTATCTCCCTGCGAGACACACTGGCAAAGCTTTTCGTTATCATGCAGTCTAGTGCAGACGCACACTGCGGCTCTCCGGAGCTGTCCGAAGCGAAGCGCCGGTCGCCGGCGTCTTTCGGCTGAAGCAGCGCTTCGGGGCGTACGGCTGCCGCTCCGCTGTTGTGTGCGCGAGGCAGCCGCTTCTCCTGCTCCGTGAGCCGGACAGAGCGGTAGCTTGTACGAGGGCGAAGAACGAAGCCGCAGGGAGACGACATTGTGTGTACAGCCTTGGGACTGCTAGATGACAGTGGCTAAAGCTCCCTGCCTTTTCAATGCACTGCTGGCATGCTTTATTGAAGGCGTTCCGAGACAACTTTCCTGGGTTTTGACTTCGTCCTGATGAAGCCCCTGTTGGGAAATTCGTTTGGGAGTCAGCAGCACCTGGACTTTTGCGATTGCCTTCACTGTGCACTGAATGCCAGGACGGCATGTGCACGTTAAAACAACGAGCTGGGCAAGAGCAGAAAGGGAGCATGGGCATCAGAGAGCATCTGACATCTTGCCCTGGAAAGAGCAGTGTTTTTGGAGAGTGCAGTAAAATCGTGTTTCTGGACAAGGGAGGCATAAGTGCGCTGCGCTCCTAAGGTATCTCCCTGCGAGACACACTGCTAAAGCTTTTCGCTATGATGCAGTCTAGTGCAGACGCACACTACGGCTCTCCGGAGCTGTCCGAAGCGAAGCGCCGGTCGCCGGCGTCTTTCGGCTGAAGCAGCGCTTCGGGGCGTACGGCTGCCGCTCCGCTGTTGTGTGCGCGAGGCAGCCGCTTCTCCTGCTCCGCGAGCCGGACAGAGCGGTAGCTTGTACGAGGGCGAAGAACGAAGCCGCAGAGCACCGGCCTTGTGCGCGCACCCTAAGGACTGCGAGAGGACCGTGGTGGCCGCTCGCCTGCCCCTTCCATTCCATTCTAGCATCCTTAGGGAAGGTGTTCAAGGACAAATTCCCTGAGTTTTGAATTCGTCCTGATGCAGCCCCTCCTGGGAAACAACTGCTCGTCCTCTGAGTCTCCGACATGCAGAGACCTCGATGGCAACTGCAGAAATGAAGGGCTGCGTTGAGTTGTCGAGAAGCAAGAACATAGCCAGCGCCTTGTGTTTGGGAGTCAGCAGGTGCTGGACTTTTGCGATTGCTTTCACTGTGCACTGAATGCCAGGACGGCATGTGCACGTTAAAACAACGAGCTGGGCAAGAGCAGGAAGGGAGCACGGGCATCAGAGAGCATCTGACATCTTGCCCTGGAAAGAGCAGTGTTTTTGGAGTGTGCAGTAAAATCGTGTTTCTGGACAAGGGAGGCATAAGTGCGCTGCGCTCCTAAGCTATCTCCCTGCGAGACACACTGCCAAAGCTTTTCGTTATCATGCAGTCTAGTGCAGACGCACACTGCGGCTCTCCGGAGCTGTCCGAAGCGAAGCGCCGGTCGCCGGCGTCTTTCGGCTGAAGCAGCGCTTCGGGGCGTACGGCTGCCGCTCCGCTGTTGTGTGCGCGAGGCAGCCGCTTCTCCTGCTCCGTGAGCCGGACAGAGCGGTAGCTTGTACGAGGGCGAAGAACGAAGGCGCAGGGAGACGACATTGTGTGTACAGCCTTGGGACTGCTAGATGACAGTGGCTAAAGCTCCCTGCCTTTTCAATGCACTGCTGGCATGCTTTATTGAAGGCGTTCCGAGACAACTTTCCTGGGTTTTGACTTCGTCCTGATGAAGCCCCTGTTGGGAAATTCGTTTGGGAGTCAGCAGCTGCTGGACTTTTGCGATTGCCTTCACTGTGCACTGAATGCCAGGACGGCATGTGTACGTTAAAACAACGAGCTGGGCAAGAGCAGGAAGAGAGCACGGGAAGCAGAGAGCATCTGGCATCTTGCCCTGGAAAGGGCAGTGTTTTTGGAGAGTGCAGCAAATCCGTGTTTCTGGACAAGGGAGGCATAAGTGCGCTGCGCTCCTAAGCTATCTCCCTGCTAAGACACACTGCCAAAGCTTTTCGCTATGATGCAGTCTAGTGCAGACGCACACTACGGCTCTCGGCTCTCTGTCCGAAGCGAAGCGCCGGTCGCCGGCGTCTTTCGGCTGAAGCAGCGCTTCGGAGCGTACGGCTGTTGTGTGCGCGAAGCAGCCGCTTTTCCTGCTCCGGGAGCCGCACAGAGCGGTAGCTTGCACGAGGGCGAAGAACGAAGCCGCAGAGCACCGGCCTTCTGCGCGCACCCTAAGGACTGCGAGAGGACCGTGGTGGCCGCTCGCCTGCCTCTTCAATTCCATTCTAGCATCCTTATGGAAGGTGTTCCAGGACAATTTTCCTGAGTTTTGAATTCGTCCTGATGCAGCCCCTCCTGGGAAACTCCTACTCGTCGTCTGAGTCTCCGAGTGCAGAGACCTCGATGGCAACTGCAGAAATGAAGGGCTGCGTTGAGTTGTCGAGAAGCAAGAACATAGCCAGCGCCTTGTGTTTGGGAGTCAGCAGGTGCTGGACTTTTGCGATTGCCTTCACTGTGCACTGAATGCCAGGACGGCATGTGCACGTTAAAACAACGAGCTGGGCAAGAGCAGGAAGGGAGCACGGGCATCAGAGAGCATCTGACATCTTGCCCTGGAAAGAGCAGTGTTTTTGGAGTGTGCAGTAAAATCGTGTTTCTGGACAAGGGAGGCATAAGTGCGCTGCGCTCCTAAGCTATCTCCCTGCGAGACACACTGGCAAAGCTTTTCGTTATCATGCAGTCTAGTGCAGACGCACACTGCGGCTCTCCGGAGCTGTCCGAAGCGAAGCGCCGGTCGCCGGCGTCTTTCGGCTGAAGCAGCGCTTCGGGGCGTACGGCTGCCGCTCCGCTGTTGTGTGCGCGAGGCAGCCGCTTCTCCTGCTCCGTGAGCCGGACAGAGCGGTAGCTTGTACGAGGGCGAAGAACGAAGCCGCAGGGAGACGACATTGTGTGTACAGCCTTGGGACTGCTAGATGACAGTGGCTAAAGCTCCCTGCCTTTTCAATGCACTGCTGGCATGCTTTATTGAAGGCGTTCCGAGACAACTTTCCTGGGTTTTGACTTCGTCCTGATGAAGCCCCTGTTGGGAAATTCGTTTGGGAGTCAGCAGCACCTGGACTTTTGCGATTGCCTTCACTGTGCACTGAATGCCAGGACGGCATGTGCACGTTAAAACAACGAGCTGGGCAAGAGCAGGAAGGGAGCACGGGCATCAGAGAGCATCTGACATCTTGCCCTGGAAAGAGCAGTGTTTTTGGAGAGTGCAGTAAAATCGTGTTTCTGGACAAGGGAGGCATAAGTGCGCTGCGCTCCTAAGGTATCTCCCTGCGAGACACACTGCTAAAGCTTTTCGCTATGATGCAGTCTAGTGCAGACGCACACTACGGCTCTCCGGAGCTGTCCGAAGCGAAGCGCCGGTCGCCGGCGTCTTTCGGCTGAAGCAGCGCTTCGGGGCGTACGGCTGCCGCTCCGCTGTTGTGTGCGCGAGGCAGCCGCTTCTCCTGCTCCGCGAGCCGGACAGAGCGGTAGCTTGTACGAGGGCGAAGAACGAAGCCGCAGAGCACCGGCCTTGTGCGCGCACCCTAAGGACTGCGAGAGGACCGTGGTGGCCGCTCGCCTGCCCCTTCCATTCCATTCTAGCATCCTTAGGGAAGGTGTTCAAGGACAAATTCCCTGAGTTTTGAATTCGTCCTGATGCAGCCCCTCCTGGGAAACAACTGCTCGTCCTCTGAGTCTCCGAGTGCAGAGACCTCGATGGCAACTGCAGAAATGAAGGGCTGCGTTGAGTTGTCGAGAAGCAAGAACATAGCCAGCGCCTTGTGTTTGGGAGTCAGCAGGTGCTGGACTTTTGCGATTGCTTTCACTGTGCACTGAATGCCAGGACGGCATGTGCACGTTAAAACAACGAGCTGGGCAAGAGCAGGAAGGGAGCACGGGCATCAGAGAGCATCTGACATCTTGCCCTGGAAAGAGCAGTGTTTTTGGAGTGTGCAGTAAAATCGTGTTTCTGGACAAGGGAGGCATAAGTGCGCTGCGCTCCTAAGCTATCTCCCTGCGAGACACACTGCCAAAGCTTTTCGTTATCATGCAGTCTAGTGCAGACGCACACTGCGGCTCTCCGGAGCTGTCCGAAGCGAAGCGCCGGTCGCCGGCGTCTTTCTGCTGAAGCAGCGCTTCGGGGCGTACGGCTGCCGCTCCGCTGTTGTGTGCGCGAGGCAGCCGCTTCTCCTGCTCCGTGAGCCGGACAGAGCGGTAGCTTGTACGAGGGCGAAGAACGTTGCCGCAGGGAGACGACATTGTGTGTACAGCCTTGGGACTGCTAGATGACAGTGGCTAAAGCTCCCTGCCTTTTCAATGCACTGCTGGTATGCTTTATTGAAGGCGTTCCGAGACAACTTTCCTGGGTTTTGACTTCGTCCTGATGAAGCCCCTGTTGGGAAATTCGTTTGGGAGTCAGCAGCACCTGGACTTTTGCGATTGCCTTCACTGTGCACTGAATGCCAGGACGGCATGTGCACGTTAAAACAACGAGCTGGGCAAGAGCAGAAAGGGAGCACGGGCATCAGAGAGCATCTGACATCTTGCCCTGGAAAGAGCAGTGTTTTTGGAGAGTGCAGTAAAATCGTGTTTCTGGACAAGGGAGGCATAAGTGCGCTGCGCTCCTAAGGTATCTCCCTGCGAGACACACTGCTAAAGCTTTTCGCTATGATGCAGTCTAGTGCAGACGCACACTACGGCTCTCCGGAGCTGTCCGAAGCGAAGCGCCGGTCGCCGGCGTCTTTCGGCTGAAGCAGCGCTTCGGGGCGTACGGCTGCCGCTCCGCTGTTGTGTGCGCGAGGCAGCCGCTTCTCCTGCTCCGCGAGCCGGACAGAGCGGTAGCTTGTACGAGGGCGAAGAACGAAGCCGCAGAGCACCGGCCTTCTGCGCGCACCCTAAGGACTGCGAGAGGACCGTGGTGGCCGCTCGCCTGCCCCTTCCATTCCATTCTAGCATCCTTAGGGAAGGTGTTCAAGGACAAATTCCCTGAGTTTTGAATTCGTCCTGATGCAGCCCCTCCTGGGAAACAACTGCTCGTCGTCTGAGTCTCCGAGTGCAGAGACCTCGATGGCAACTGCAGAAATGAAGGGCTGCGTTGAGTTGTCGAGAAGCAAGAACATAGCCAGCGCCTTGTGTTTGGGAGTCAGCAGCTGCTGGACTTTTGCGATTGCTTTCACTGTGCACTGAATGCCAGGACGGCATGTGCACGTTAAAACAACGAGCTGGGCAAGAGCAGGAAGGGAGCACGGGCATCAGAGAGCATCTGACATCTTGCCCTGGAAAGAGCAGTGTTTTTGGAGTGTGCAGTAAAATCGTGTTTCTGGACAAGGGAGGCATAAGTGCGCTGCGCTCCTAAGCTATCTCCCTGCTAAGACACACTGCCAAAGCTTTTCGCTATGATGCAGTCTAGTGCAGACGCACACTACGGCTCTCGGCTCTCTGTCCGAAGCGAAGCGCCGGTCGCCGGCGTCTTTCGGCTGAAGCAGCGCTTCGGAGCGTACGGCTGTTGTGTGCGCGAGGCAGCCGCTTTTCCTGCTCCGGGAGCCGCACAGAGCGGTAGCTTGCACGAGGGCGAAGAACGAAGCCGCAGAGCACCGGCCTTCTGCGCGCACCCTAAGGACTGCGAGAGGACCGTGGTGGCCGCTCGCCTGCCTCTTCAATTCCATTCTAGCATCCTTATGGAAGGTGTTCCAGGACAATTTTCCTGAGTTTTGAATTCGTCCTGATGCAGCCCCTCCTGGGAAACTCCTACTCGTCCTCTGAGTCTCCGAGTGCAGAGACCTCGATGGCAACTGCAGAAATGAAGGGCTGCGTTGAGTTGTCGAGAAGCAAGAACATAGCCAGCGCCTTGTGTTTGGGAGTCAGCAGCTGCTGGACTTTTGCGATTGCCTTCACTGTGCACTGAATGCCAGGACGGCATGTGCACGTTAAAACAACGAGCTGGGCAAGAGCAGGAAGGGACCACGGGCATCAGAGAGCATCTGGCATCTTGCCCTGGAAAGAGCAGTGTTTTTGGAGTGTGCAGTAAAATCGTGTTTCTGGACAAGGGAGGCATAAGTGCGCTGCGCTCCTAAGGTATCTCCCTGCGAGACACACTGGCAAAGCTTTTCGTTATCATGCAGTCTAGTGCAGACGCACACTGCGGCTCTCCGGAGCTGTCCGAAGCGAAGCGCCGGTCGCCGGCGTCTTTCGGCTGAAGCAGCGCTTCGGGGCGTACGGCTGCCGCTCCGCTGTTGTGTGCGCGAGGCAGCCGCTTCTCCTGCTCCGTGAGCCGGACAGAGCGGTAGCTTGTACGAGGGCGAAGAACGTTGCCGCAGGGAGACGACATTGTGTGTACAGCCTTGGGACTGCTAGATGACAGTGGCTAAAGCTCCCTGCCTTTTCAATGCACTGCTGGCATGCTTTATTGAAGGCGTTCCGAGACAACTTTCCTGGGTTTTGACTTCGTCCTGATGAAGCCCCTGTTGGGAAATTCGTTTGGGAGTCAGCAGCACCTGGACTTTTGCGATTGCCTTCACTGTGCACTGAATGCCAGGACGGCATGTGCACGTTAAAACAACGAGCTGGGCAAGAGCAGAAAGGGAGCACGGGCATCAGAGAGCATCTGACATCTTGCCCTGGAAAGAGCAGTGTTTTTGGAGAGTGCAGTAAAATCGTGTTTCTGGACAAGGGAGGCATAAGTGCGCTGCGCTCCTAAGGTATCTCCCTGCGAGACACACTGCTAAAGCTTTTCGCTATGATGCAGTCTAGTGCAGACGCACACTACGGCTCTCCGGAGCTGTCCGAAGCGAAGCGCCGGTCGCAGGCGTCTTTCGGCTGAAGCAGCGCTTCGGGGCGTACGGCTGCCGCTCCGCTGTTGTGTGCGCGAGGCAGCCGCTTCTCCTGCTCCGCGAGCCGGACAGAGCGGTAGCTTGTACGAGGGCGAAGAACGAAGCCGCAGAGCACCGGCCTTCTGCGCGCACCCTAAGGACTGCGAGAGGACCGTGGTGGCCGCTCGCCTGCCCCTTCCATTCCATTCTAGCATCCTTAGGGAAGGTGTTCAAGGACAAATTCCCTGAGTTTTGAATTCGTCCTGATGCAGCCCCTCCTGGGAAACAACTGCTCGTCCTCTGAGTCTCCGACATGCAGAGACCTCGATGGCAACTGCAGAAATGAAGGGCTGCGTTGAGTTGTCGAGAAGCAAGAACATAGCCAGCGCCTTGTGTTTGGGAGTCAGCAGGTGCTGGACTTTTGCGATTGCTTTCACTGTGCACTGAATGCCAGGACGGCATGTGCACGTTAAAACAACGAGCTGGGCAAGAGCAGGAAGGGAGCACGGGCATCAGAGAGCATCTGACATCTTGCCCTGGAAAGAGCAGTGTTTTTGGAGTGTGCAGTAAAATCGTGTTTCTGGACAAGGGAGGCATAAGTGCGCTGCGCTCCTAAGCTATCTCCCTGCGAGACACACTGCCAAAGCTTTTCGTTATCATGCAGTCTAGTGCAGACGCACACTGCGGCTCTCCGGAGCTGTCCGAAGCGAAGCGCCGGTCGCCGGCGTCTTTCGGCTGAAGCAGCGCTTCGGGGCGTACGGCTGCCGCTCCGCTGTTGTGTGCGCGAGGCAGCCGCTTCTCCTGCTCCGTGAGCCGGACAGAGCGGTAGCTTGTACGAGGGCGAAGAACGAAGCCGCAGGGAGACGACATTGTGTGTACAGCCTTGGGACTGCTAGATGACAGTGGCTAAAGCTCCCTGCCTTTTCAATGCACTGCTGGCATGCTTTATTGAAGGCGTTCCGAGACAACTTTCCTGGGTTTTGACTTCGTCCTGATGAAGCCCCTGTTGGGAAATTCGTTTGGGAGTCAGCAGCTGCTGGACTTTTGCGATTGCCTTCACTGTGCACTGAATGCCAGGACGGCATGTGTACGTTAAAACAACGAGCTGGGCAAGAGCAGGAAGAGAGCACGGGAAGCAGAGAGCATCTGGCATCTTGCCCTGGAAAGGGCAGTGTTTTTGGAGAGTGCAGCAAATCCGTGTTTCTGGACAAGGGAGGCATAAGTGCGCTGCGCTCCTAAGCTATCTCCCTGCTAAGACACACTGCCAAAGCTTTTCGCTATGATGCAGTCTAGTGCAGACGCACACTACGGCTCTCGGCTCTCTGTCCGAAGCGAAGCGCCGGTCGCCGGCGTCTTTCGGCTGAAGCAGCGCTTCGGAGCGTACGGCTGTTGTGTGCGCGAAGCAGCCGCTTTTCCTGCTCCGGGAGCCGCACAGAGCGGTAGCTTGCACGAGGGCGAAGAACGAAGCCGCAGAGCACCGGCCTTCTGCGCGCACCCTAAGGACTGCGAGAGGACCGTGGTGGCCGCTCGCCTGCCTCTTCAATTCCATTCTAGCATCCTTATGGAAGGTGTTCCAGGACAATTTTCCTGAGTTTTGAATTCGTCCTGATGCAGCCCCTCCTGGGAAACTCCTACTCATCCTCTGAGTCTCCGAGTGCAGAGACCTCGATGGCAACTGCAGAAATGAAGGGCTGCGTTGAGTTGTCGAGAAGCAAGAACATAGCCAGCGCCTTGTGTTTGGGAGTCAGCAGCTGCTGGACTTTTGCGATTGCCTTCACTGTGCACTGAATGCCAGGACGGCATGTGCACGTTAAAACAACGAGCTGGGCAAGAGCAGAAAGGGAGCACGGGCATCAGAGAGCATCTGACATCTTGCCCTGGAAAGAGCAGTGTTTTTGGTGAGTGCAGTAAAATCGTGTTTCTGGACAAGGGAGGCATAAGTGCGCTGCGCTCCTAAGGTATCTCCCTGCGAGACACACTGCTAAAGCTTTTCGCTATGATGCAGTCTAGTGCAGACGCACACTACGGCTCTCCGGAGCTGTCCGAAGCGAAGCGCCGGTCGCCGGCGTCTTTCGGCTGAAGCAGCGCTTCGGGGCGTACGGCTGCCGCTCCGCTGTTGTGTGCGCGAGGCAGCCGCTTCTCCTGCTCCGTGAGCCGGACAGAGCGGTAGCTTGTACGAGGGCGAAGAACGAAGCCGCAGGGAGACGACATTGTGTGTACAGCCTTGGGACTGCTAGATGACAGTGGCTAAAGCTCCCTGCCTTTTCAATGCACTGCTGGCATGCTTTATTGAAGGCGTTCCGAGACAACTTTCCTGGGTTTTGACTTCGTCCTGATGAAGCCCCTGTTGGGAAATTCGTTTGGGAGTCAGCAGCTGCTGGACTTTTGCGATTGCCTTCACTGTGCACTGAATGCCAGGACGGCATGTGTACGTTAAAACAACGAGCTGGGCAAGAGCAGGAAGAGAGCACGGGAAGCAGAGAGCATCTGCCATCTTGCCCTGGAAAGGGCAGTGTTTTTGGAGAGTGCAGCAAATCCGTGTTTCTGGACAAGGGAGGCATAAGTGCGCTGCGCTCCTAAGCTATCTCCCTGCTAAGACACACTGCCAAAGCTTTTCGCTATGATGCAGTCTAGTGCAGACGCACACTACGGCTCTCGGCTCTCTGTCCGAAGCGAAGCGCCGGTCGCCGGCGTCTTTCGGCTGAAGCAGCGCTTCGGGGCGTACGGCTGTTGTGTGCGCGAAGCAGCCGCTTTTCCTGCTCCGGGAGCCGCACAGAGCGGTAGCTTGCACGAGGGCGAAGAACGAAGCCGCAGAGCACCGGCCTTCTGCGCGCACCCTAAGGACTGCGAGAGGACCGTGGTGGCCGCTCGCCTGCCTCTTCAATTCCATTCTAGCATCCTTATGGAAGGTGTTCCAGGACAATTTTCCTGAGTTTTGAATTCGTCCTGATGCAGCCCCTCCTGGGAAACTCCTACTCATCCTCTGAGTCTCCGAGTGCAGAGACCTCGATGGCAACTGCAGAAATGAAGGGCTGCGTTGAGTTGTCGAGAAGCAAGAACATAGCCAGCGCCTTGTGTTTGGGAGTCAGCAGCTGCTGGACTTTTGCGATTGCCTTCACTGTGCACTGAATGCCAGGACGGCATGTGCACGTTAAAACAACGAGCTGGGCAAGAGCAGAAAGGGAGCACGGGCATCAGAGAGCATCTGACATCTTGCCCTGGAAAGAGCAGTGTTTTTGGAGAGTGCAGTAAAATCGTGTTTCTGGACAAGGGAGGCATAAGTGCGCTGCGCTCCTAAGGTATCTCCCTGCGAGACACACTGCTAAAGCTTTTCGCTATGATGCAGTCTAGTACAGACGCACACTACGGCTCTCCGGAGCTGTCCGAAGCGAAGCGCCGGTCGCCGGCGTCTTTCGGCTGAAGCAGCGCTTCGGGGCGTACGGCTGCCGCTCCACTGTTGTGTGCGCGAGGCAGCCGCTTCTCCTGCTCCGCGAGCCGGACAGAGCGGTAGCTTGTACGAGGGCGAAGAACGAAGCCGCAGAGCACCGGCCTTGTGCGCGCACTCTAAGGACTGCGAGAGGACCGTGGTGGCCGCTCGCCTGCCCCTTCCATTCCATTCTAGCATCTTTAGGGAAGGTGTTCAAGGACAAATTCCCTGAGTTTTGAATTCGTCCTGATGCAGCCCCTCCTGGGAAACAACTGCTCGTCCTCTGAGTCTCCGAGTGCAGAGACCTCGATGGCAACTGCAGAAATGAAGGGCTGCGTTGAGTTGTCGAGAAGCAAGAACATAGCCAGCGCCTTGTGTTTGGGAGTCAGCAGGTGCTGGACTTTTGCGATTGCTTTCACTGTGCACTGAATGCCAGGACGGCATGTGCACGTTAAAACAACGAGCTGGGCAAGAGCAGGAAGGGAGCACGGGCATCAGAGAGCATCTGACATCTTGCCCTGGAAAGAGCAGTGTTTTTGGAGTGTGCAGTAAAATCGTGTTTCTGGACAAGGGAGGCATAAGTGCGCTGCGCTCCTAAGGTATCTCCCTGCGAGACACACTGGCAAAGCTTTTCGTTATCATGCAGTCTAGTGCAGACGCACACTGCGGCTCTCCGGAGCTGTCCGAAGCGAAGCGCCGGTCGCCGGCGTCTTTCGGCTGAAGCAGCGCTTCGGGGCGTACGGCTGCCGCTCCGCTGTTGTGTGCGCGAGGCAGCCGCTTCTCCTGCTCCGTGAGCCGGACAGAGCGGTAGCTTGTACGAGGGCGAAGAACGAAGCCGCAGGGAGACGACATTGTGTGTACAGCCTTGGGACTGCTAGATGACAGTGGCTAAAGCTCCCTGCCTTTTCAATGCACTGCTGGCATGCTTTATTGAAGGCGTTCCGAGACAACTTTCCTGGGTTTTGACTTCGTCCTGATGAAGCCCCTGTTGGGAAATTCGTTTGGGAGTCAGCAGCTGCTGGACTTTTGCGATTGCCTTCACTGTGCACTGAATGCCAGGACGGCATGTGTACGTTAAAACAACGAGCTGGGCAAGAGCAGGAAGAGAGCACGGGAAGCAGAGAGCATCTGGCATCTTGCCCTGGAAAGGGCAGTGTTTTTGGAGAGTGCAGCAAATCCGTGTTTCTGGACAAGGGAGGCATAAGTGCGCTGCGCTCCTAAGCTATCTCCCTGCTAAGACACACTGCCAAAGCTTTTCGCTATGATGCAGTCTAGTGCAGACGCACACTACGGCTCTCGGCTCTCTGTCCGAAGCGAAGCGCCGGTCGCCGGCGTCTTTCGGCTGAAGCAGCGCTTCGGAGCGTACGGCTGTTGTGTGCGCGAAGCAGCCGCTTTTCCTGCTCCGGGAGCCGCACAGAGCGGTAGCTTGCACGAGGGCGAAGAACGAAGCCGCAGAGCACCGGCCTTCTGCGCGCACCCTAAGGACTGCGAGAGGACCGTGGTGGCCGCTCGCCTGCCTCTTCAATTCCATTCTAGCATCCTTATGGAAGGTGTTCCAGGACAATTTTCCTGAGTTTTGAATTCGTCCTGATGCAGCCCCTCCTGGGAAACTCCTACTCATCCTCTGAGTCTCCGAGTGCAGAGACCTCGATGGCAACTGCAGAAATGAAGGGCTGCGTTGAGTTGTCGAGAAGCAAGAACATAGCCAGCGCCTTGTGTTTGGGAGTCAGCAGCTGCTGGACTTTTGCGATTGCCTTCACTGTGCACTGAATGCCAGGACGGCATGTGCACGTTAAAACAACGAGCTGGGCAAGAGCAGAAAGGGAGCACGGGCATCAGAGAGCATCTGACATCTTGCCCTGGAAAGAGCAGTGTTTTTGGAGAGTGCAGTAAAATCGTGTTTCTGGACAAGGGAGGCATAAGTGCGCTGCGCTCCTAAGGTATCTCCCTGCGAGACACACTGCTAAAGCTTTTCGCTATGATGCAGTCTAGTGCAGACGCACACTACGGCTCTCCGGAGCTGTCCGAAGCGAAGCGCCGGTCGCCGGCGTCTTTCGGCTGAAGCAGCGCTTCGGGGCGTACGGCTGCCGCTCCGCTGTTGTGTGCGCGAGGCAGCCGCTTTTCCTGCTCCGTGAGCCGGACAGAGCGGTAGCTTGTACGAGGGCGAAGAACGAAGCCGCAGAGCACCGGCCTTGTGCGCGCACCCTAAGGACTGCGAGAGGACCGTGGTGGCCGCTCGCCTGCCCCTTCCATTCCATTCTAGCATCTTTAGGGAAGGTGTTCAAGGACAAATTCCCTGAGTTTTGAATTCGTCCTGATGCAGCCCCTCCTGGGAAACAACTGCTCGTCGTCTGAGTCTCCGAGTGCAGAGACCTCGATGGCAACTGCAGAAATGAAGGGCTGCGTTGAGTTGTCGAGAAGCAAGAACATAGCCAGCGCCTTGTGTTTGGGAGTCAGCAGGTGCTGGACTTTTGCGATTGCTTTCACTGTGCACTGAATGCCAGGACGGCATGTGCACGTTAAAACAACGAGCTGGGCAAGAGCAGGAAGGGAGCACGGGCATCAGAGAGCATCTGACATCTTGCCCTGGAAAGAGCAGTGTTTTTGGAGTGTGCAGTAAAATCGTGTTTCTGGACAAGGGAGGCATAAGTGCGCTGCGCTCCTAAGCTATCTCCCTGCGAGACACACTGGCAAAGCTTTTCGTTATCATGCAGTCTAGTGCAGACGCACACTGCGGCTCTCCGGAGCTGTCCGAAGCGAAGCGCCGGTCGCCGGCGTCTTTCGGCTGAAGCAGCGCTTCGGGGCGTACGGCTGCCGCTCCGCTGTTGTGTGCGCGAGGCAGCCGCTTCTCCTGCTCCGTGAGCCGGACAGAGCGGTAGCTTGTACGAGGGCGAAGAACGTTGCCGCAGGGAGACGACATTGTGTGTACAGCCTTGGGACTGCTAGATGACAGTGGCTAAAGCTCCCTGCCTTTTCAATGCACTGCTGGCATGCTTTATTGAAGGCGTTCCGAGACAACTTTCCTGGGTTTTGACTTCGTCCTGATGAAGCCCCTGTTGGGAAATTCGTTTGGGAGTCAGCAGCACCTGGACTTTTGCGATTGCCTTCACTGTGCACTGAATGCCAGGACGGCATGTGCACGTTAAAACAACGAGCTGGGCAAGAGCAGAAAGGGAGCACGGGCATCAGAGAGCATCTGACATCTTGCCCTGGAAAGAGCAGTGTTTTTGGAGAGTGCAGTAAAATCGTGTTTCTGGACAAGGGAGGCATAAGTGCGCTGCGCTCCTAAGGTATCTCCCTGCGAGACACACTGCTAAAGCTTTTCGCTATGATGCAGTCTAGTGCAGACGCACACTACGGCTCTCCGGAGCTGTCCGAAGCGAAGCGCCGGTCGCCGGCGTCTTTCGGCTGAAGCAGCGCTTCGGGGCGTACGGCTGCCGCTCCGCTGTTGTGTGCGCGAGGCAGCCGCTTCTCCTGCTCCGCGAGCCGGACAGAGCGGTAGCTTGTACGAGGGCGAAGAACGAAGCCGCAGAGCACCGGCCTTCTGCGCGCACCCTAAGGACTGCGAGAGGACCGTGGTGGCCGCTCGCCTGCCCCTTCCATTCCATTCTAGCATCCTTAGGGAAGGTGTTCAAGGACAAATTCCCTGAGTTTTGAATTCGTCCTGATGCAGCCCCTCCTGGGAAACAACTGCTCGTCCTCTGAGTCTCCGAGTGCAGAGACCTCGATGGCAACTGCAGAAATGAAGGGCTGCGTTGAGTTGTCGAGAAGCAAGAACATAGCCAGCGCCTTGTGTTTGGGAGTCAGCAGGTGCTGGACTTTTGCGATTGCTTTCACTGTGCACTGAATGCCAGGACGGCATGTGCACGTTAAAACAACGAGCTGGGCAAGAGCAGGAAGGGACCACGGGCATCAGAGAGCATCTGGCATCTTGCCCTGGAAAGAGCAGTGTTTTTGGAGTGTGCAGTAAAATCGTGTTTCTGGACAAGGGAGGCATAAGTGCGCTGCGCTCCTAAGCTATCTCCCTGCGAGACACACTGCCAAAGCTTTTCGTTATCATGCAGTCTAGTGCAGACGCACACTGCGGCTCTCCGGAGCTGTCCGAAGCGAAGCGCCGGTCGCCGGCGTCTTTCGGCTGAAGCAGCGCTTCGGGGCGTACGGCTGCCGCTCCGCTGTTGTGTGCGCGAGGCAGCCGCTTCTCCTGCTCCGTGAGCCGGACAGAGCGGTAGCTTGTACGAGGGCGAAGAACGTTGCCGCAGGGAGACGACATTGTGTGTACAGCCTTGGGACTGCTAGATGACAGTGGCTAAAGCTCCCTGCCTTTTCAATGCACTGCTGGCATGCTTTATTGAAGGCGTTCCGAGACAACTTTCCTGGGTTTTGACTTCGTCCTGATGAAGCCCCTGTTGGGAAATTCGTTTGGGAGTCAGCAGCTGCTGGACTTTTGCGATTGCCTTCACTGTGCACTGAATGCCAGGACGGCATGTGTACGTTAAAACAACGAGCTGGGCAAGAGCAGGAAGAGAGCACGGGAAGCAGAGAGCATCTGGCATCTTGCCCTGGAAAGGGCAGTGTTTTTGGAGAGTGCAGCAAATCCGTGTTTCTGGACAAGGGAGGCATAAGTGCGCTGCGCTCCTAAGCTATCTCCCTGCTAAGACACACTGCCAAAGCTTTTCGCTATGATGCAGTCTAGTGCAGACGCACACTACGGCTCTCGGCTCTCTGTCCGAAGCGAAGCGCCGGTCGCCGGCGTCTTTCGGCTGAAGCAGCGCTTCGGAGCGTACGGCTGTTGTGTGCGCGAAGCAGCCGCTTTTCCTGCTCCGCGAGCCGCACAGAGCGGTAGCTTGCACGAGGGCGAAGAACGAAGCCGCAGAGCACCGGCCTTCTGCGCGCACCCTAAGGACTGCGAGAGGACCGTGGTGGCCGCTCGCCTGCCTCTTCAATTCCATTCTAGCATCCTTATGGAAGGTGTTCCAGGACAATTTTCCTGAGTTTTGAATTCGTCCTGATGCAGCCCCTCCTGGGAAACTCCTACTCGTCCTCTGAGTCTCCGAGTGCAGAGACCTCGATGGCAACTGCAGAAATGAAGGGCTGCGTTGAGTTGTCGAGAAGCAAGAACATAGCCAGCGCCTTGTGTTTGGGAGTCAGCAGGTGCTGGACTTTTGCGATTGCTTTCACTGTGCACTGAATGCCAGGACGGCATGTGCACGTTAAAACAACGAGCTGGGCAAGAGCAGGAAGGGACCACGGGCATCAGAGAGCATCTGGCATCTTGCCCTGGAAAGAGCAGTGTTTTTGGAGTGTGCAGTAAAATCGTGTTTCTGGACAAGGGAGGCATAAGTGCGCTGCGCTCCTAAGCTATCTCCCTGCGAGACACACTGGCAAAGCTTTTCGTTATCATGCAGTCTAGTGCAGACGCACACTGCGGCTCTCCGGAGCTGTCCGAAGCGAAGCTCCGGTCGCCGGCGTCTTTCGGCTGAAGCAGCGCTTCGGGGCGTACGGCTGCCGCTCCGCTGTTGTGTGCGCGAGGCAGCCGCTTCTCCTGCTCCGTGAGCCGGACAGAGCGGTAGCTTGTACGAGGGCGAAGAACGAAGCCGCAGGGAGACGACATTGTGTGTACAGCCTTGGGACTGCTAGATGACAGTGGCTAAAGCTCCCTGCCTTTTCAATGCACTGCTGGCATGCTTTATTGAAGGCGTTCCGAGACAACTTTCCTGGGTTTTGACTTCGTCCTGATGAAGCCCCTGTTGGGAAATTCGTTTGGGAGTCAGCAGCTGCTGGACTTTTGCGATTGCCTTCACTGTGCACTGAATGCCAGGACGGCATGTGTACGTTAAAACAACGAGCTGGGCAAGAGCAGGAAGAGAGCACGGGAAGCAGAGAGCATCTGGCATCTTGCCCTGGAAAGGGCAGTGTTTTTGGAGAGTGCAGCAAATCCGTGTTTCTGGACAAGGGAGGCATAAGTGCGCTGCGCTCCTAAGCTATCTCCCTGCTAAGACACACTGCCAAAGCTTTTCGCTATGATGCAGTCTAGTGCAGACGCACACTACGGCTCTCGGCTCTCTGTCCGAAGCGAAGCGCCGGTCGCCGGCGTCTTTCGGCTGAAGCAGCGCTTCGGGGCGTACGGCTGTTGTGTGCGCGAGGCAGCCGCTTTTCCTGCTCCGGGAGCCGCACAGAGCGGTAGCTTGCACGAGGGCGAAGAACGAAGCCGCAGAGCACCGGCCTTCTGCGCGCACCCTAAGGACTGCGAGAGGACCGTGGTGGCCGCTCGCCTGCCTCTTCAATTCCATTCTAGCATCCTTATGGAAGGTGTTCCAGGACAATTTTCCTGAGTTTTGAATTCGTCCTGATGCAGCCCCTCCTGGGAAACTCCTACTCGTCCTCTGAGTCTCCGAGTGCAGAGACCTCGATGGCAACTGCAGAAATGAAGGGCTGCGTTGAGTTGTCGAGAAGCAAGAACATAGCCAGCACCTTGTGTTTGGGAGTCAGCAGCTGCTGGACTTTTGCGATTGCTTTCACTGTGCACTGAATGCCAGGACGGCATGTGCACGTTAAAACAACGAGCTGGGCAAGAGCAGGAAGGGAGCACGGGCATCAGAGAGCATCTGACATCTTGCCCTGGAAAGAGCAGTGTTTTTGGAGTGTGCAGTAAAATCGTGTTTCTGGACAAGGGAGGCATAAGTGCGCTGCGCTCCTAAGCTATCTCCCTGCGAGACACACTGGCAAAGCTTTTCGTTATCATGCAGTCTAGTGCAGACGCACACTGCGGCTCTCCGGAGCTGTCCGAAGCGAAGCTCCGGTCGCCGGCGTCTTTCGGCTGAAGCAGCGCTTCGGGGCGTACGGCTGCCGCTCCGCTGTTGTGTGCGCGAGGCAGCCGCTTCTCCTGCTCCGTGAGCCGGACAGAGCGGTAGCTTGTACGAGGGCGAAGAACGAAGCCGCAGGGAGACGACATTGTGTGTACAGCCTTGGGACTGCTAGATGACAGTGGCTAAAGCTCCCTGCCTTTTCAATGCACTGCTGGCATGCTTTATTGAAGGCGTTCCGAGACAACTTTCCTGGGTTTTGACTTCGTCCTGATGAAGCCCCTGTTGGGAAATTCGTTTGGGAGTCAGCAGCTGCTGGACTTTTGCGATTGCCTTCACTGTGCACTGAATGCCAGGACGGCATGTGTACGTTAAAACAACGAGCTGGGCAAGAGCAGGAAGAGAGCACGGGAAGCAGAGAGCATCTGGCATCTTGCCCTGGAAAGGGCAGTGTTTTTGGAGAGTGCAGCAAATCCGTGTTTCTGGACAAGGGTGGCATAAGTGCGCTGCGCTCCTAAGCTATCTCCCTGCTAAGACACACTGCCAAAGCTTTTCGCTATGATGCAGTCTAGTGCAGACGCACACTACGGCTCTCGGCTCTCTGTCCGAAGCGAAGCGCCGGTCGCCGGCGTCTTTCGGCTGAAGCAGCGCTTCGGAGCGTACGGCTGTTGTGTGCGCGAAGCAGCCGCTTTTCCTGCTCCGGGAGCCGCACAGAGCGGTAGCTTGCACGAGGGCGAAGAACGAAGCCGCAGAGCACCGGCCTTCTGCGCGCACCCTAAGGACTGCGAGAGGACCGTGGTGGCCGCTCGCCTGCCTCTTCAATTCCATTCTAGCATCCTTATGGAAGGTGTTCCAGGACAATTTTCCTGAGTTTTGAATTCGTCCTGATGCAGCCCCTCCTGGGAAACTCCTACTCGTCCTCTGAGTCTCCGAGTGCAGAGACCTCGATGGCAACTGCAGAAATGAAGGGCTGCGTTGAGTTGTCGAGAAGCAAGAACATAGCCAGCGCCTTGTGTTTGGGAGTCAGCAGGTGCTGGACTTTTGCGATTGCTTTCACTGTGCACTGAATGCCAGGACGGCATGTGCACGTTAAAACAACGAGCTGGGCAAGAGCAGGAAGGGACCACGGGCATCAGAGAGCATCTGGCATCTTGCCCTGGAAAGAGCAGTGTTTTTGGAGTGTGCAGTAAAATCGTGTTTCTGGACAAGGGAGGCATAAGTGCGCTGCGCTCCTAAGCTATCTCCCTGCGAGACACACTGGCAAAGCTTTTCGTTATCATGCAGTCTAGTGCAGACGCACACTGCGGCTCTCCGGAGCTGTCCGAAGCGAAGCGCCGGTCGCCGGCGTCTTTCGGCTGAAGCAGCGCTTCGGGGCGTACGGCTGCCGCTCCGCTGTTGTGTGCGCGAGGCAGCCGCTTCTCCTGCTCCGTGAGCCGGACAGAGCGGTAGCTTGTACGAGGGCGAAGAACGTTGCCGCAGGGAGACGACATTGTGTGTACAGCCTTGGGACTGCTAGATGACAGTGGCTAAAGCTCCCTGCCTTTTCAATGCACTGCTGGCATGCTTTATTGAAGGCGTTCCGAGACAACTTTCCTGGGTTTTGACTTCGTCCTGATGAAGCCCCTGTTGGGAAATTCGTTTGGGAGTCAGCAGCACCTGGACTTTTGCGATTGCCTTCACTGTGCACTGAATGCCAGGACGGCATGTGCACGTTAAAACAACGAGCTGGGCAAGAGCAGAAAGGGAGCACGGGCATCAGAGAGCATCTGACATCTTGCCCTGGAAAGAGCAGTGTTTTTGGAGAGTGCAGTAAAATCGTGTTTCTGGACAAGGGAGGCATAAGTGCGCTGCGCTCCTAAGCTATCTCCCTGCGAGACACACTGGCAAAGCTTTTCGTTATCATGCAGTCTAGTGCAGACGCACACTGCGGCTCTCCGGAGCTGTCCGAAGCGAAGCGCCGGTCGCCGGCGTCTTTCGGCTGAAGCAGCGCTTCGGGGCGTACGGCTGCCGCTCCGCTGTTGTGTGCGCGAGGCAGCCGCTTTTCCTGCTCCGTGAGCCGGACAGAGCGGTAGCTTGTACGAGGGCGAAGAACGAAGCCGCAGGGAGACGACATTGTGTGTACAGCCTTGGGACTGCTAGATGACAGTGGCTAAAGCTCCCTGCCTTTTCAATGCACTGCTGGCATGCTTTATTGAAGGCGTTCCGAGACAACTTTCCTGGGTTTTGACTTCGTCCTGATGAAGCCCCTGTTGGGAAATTCGTTTGGGAGTCAGCAGCTGCTGGACTTTTGCGATTGCCTTCACTGTGCACTGAATGCCAGGACGGCATGTGTACGTTAAAACAACGAGCTGGGCAAGAGCAGGAAGAGAGCACGGGAAGCAGAGAGCATCTGGCATCTTGCCCTGGAAAGGGCAGTGTTTTTGGAGAGTGCAGCAAATCCGTGTTTCTGGACAAGGGAGGCATAAGTGCGCTGCGCTCCTAAGCTATCTCCCTGCTAAGACACACTGCCAAAGCTTTTCGCTATGATGCAGTCTAGTGCAGACGCACACTACGGCTCTCGGCTCTCTGTCCGAAGCGAAGCGCCGGTCGCCGGCGTCTTTCGGCTGAAGCAGCGCTTCGGGGCGTACGGCTGTTGTGTGCGCGAGGCAGCCGCTTTTCCTGCTCCGGGAGCCGCACAGAGCGGTAGCTTGCACGAGGGCGAAGAACGAAGCCGCAGAGCACCGGCCTTCTGCGCGCACCCTAAGGACTGCGAGAGGACCGTGGTGGCCGCTCGCCTGCCTCTTCAATTCCATTCTAGCATCCTTATGGAAGGTGTTCCAGGACAATTTTCCTGAGTTTTGAATTCGTCCTGATGCAGCCCCTCCTGGGAAACTCCTACTCGTCCTCTGAGTCTCCGAGTGCAGAGACCTCGATGGCAACTGCAGAAATGAAGGGCTGCGTTGAGTTGTCGAGAAGCAAGAACATAGCCAGCACCTTGTGTTTGGGAGTCAGCAGCTGCTGGACTTTTGCGATTGCTTTCACTGTGCACTGAATGCCAGGACGGCATGTGCACGTTAAAACAACGAGCTGGGCAAGAGCAGGAAGGGAGCACGGGCATCAGAGAGCATCTGACATCTTGCCCTGGAAAGAGCAGTGTTTTTGGAGTGTGCAGTAAAATCGTGTTTCTGGACAAGGGAGGCATAAGTGCGCTGCGCTCCTAAGCTATCTCCCTGCGATACACACTGGCAAAGCTTTTCGTTATCATGCAGTCTAGTGCAGACGCACACTGCGGCTCTCCGGAGCTGTCCGAAGCGAAGCTCCGGTCGCCGGCGTCTTTCGGCTGAAGCAGCGCTTCGGGGCGTACGGCTGCCGCTCCGCTGTTGTGTGCGCGAGGCAGCCGCTTCTCCTGCTCCGTGAGCCGGACAGAGCGGTAGCTTGTACGAGGGCGAAGAACGAAGCCGCAGGGAGACGACATTGTGTGTACAGCCTTGGGACTGCTAGATGACAGTGGCTAAAGCTCCCTGCCTTTTCAATGCACTGCTGGCATGCTTTATTGAAGGCGTTCCGAGACAACTTTCCTGGGTTTTGACTTCGTCCTGATGAAGCCCCTGTTGGGAAATTCGTTTGGGAGTCAGCAGCTGCTGGACTTTTGCGATTGCCTTCACTGTGCACTGAATGCCAGGACGGCATGTGTACGTTAAAACAACGAGCTGGGCAAGAGCAGGAAGAGAGCACGGGAAGCAGAGAGCATCTGGCATCTTGCCCTGGAAAGGGCAGTGTTTTTGGAGAGTGCAGCAAATCCGTGTTTCTGGACAAGGGTGGCATAAGTGCGCTGCGCTCCTAAGCTATCTCCCTGCTAAGACACACTGCCAAAGCTTTTCGCTATGATGCAGTCTAGTGCAGACGCACACTACGGCTCTCGGCTCTCTGTCCGAAGCGAAGCGCCGGTCGCCGGCGTCTTTCGGCTGAAGCAGCGCTTCGGAGCGTACGGCTGTTGTGCGCGCGAAGCAGCCGCTTTTCCTGCTCCGGGAGCCGCACAGAGCGGTAGCTTGCACGAGGGCGAAGAACGAAGCCGCAGAGCACCGGCCTTCTGCGCGCACCCTAAGGACTGCGAGAGGACCGTGGTGGCCGCTCGCCTGCCTCTTCAATTCCATTCTAGCATCCTTATGGAAGGTGTTCCAGGACAATTTTCCTGAGTTTTGAATTCGTCCTGATGCAGCCCCTCCTGGGAAACTCCTACTCGTCCTCTGAGTCTCCGAGTGCAGAGACCTCGATGGCAACTGCAGAAATGAAGGGCTGCGTTGAGTTGTCGAGAAGCAAGAACATAGCCAGCGCCTTGTGTTTGGGAGTCAGCAGGTGCTGGACTTTTGCGATTGCTTTCACTGTGCACTGAATGCCAGGACGGCATGTGCACGTTAAAACAACGAGCTGGGCAAGAGCAGGAAGGGACCACGGGCATCAGAGAGCATCTGGCATCTTGCCCTGGAAAGAGCAGTGTTTTTGGAGTGTGCAGTAAAATCGTGTTTCTGGACAAGGGAGGCATAAGTGCGCTGCGCTCCTAAGCTATCTCCCTGCGAGACACACTGGCAAAGCTTTTCGTTATCATGCAGTCTAGTGCAGACGCACACTGCGGCTCTCCGGAGCTGTCCGAAGCGAAGCGCCGGTCGCCGGCGTCTTTCGGCTGAAGCAGCGCTTCGGGGCGTACGGCTGCCGCTCCGCTGTTGTGTGCGCGAGGCAGCCGCTTCTCCTGCTCCGTGAGCCGGACAGAGCGGTAGCTTGTACGAGGGCGAAGAACGTTGCCGCAGGGAGACGACATTGTGTGTACAGCCTTGGGACTGCTAGATGACAGTGGCTAAAGCTCCCTGCCTTTTCAATGCACTGCTGGCATGCTTTATTGAAGGCGTTCCGAGACAACTTTCCTGGGTTTTGACTTCGTCCTGATGAAGCCCCTGTTGGGAAATTCGTTTGGGAGTCAGCAGCACCTGGACTTTTGCGATTGCCTTCACTGTGCACTGAATGCCAGGACGGCATGTGCACGTTAAAACAACGAGCTGGGCAAGAGCAGAAAGGGAGCACGGGCATCAGAGAG
Source organism: Lonchura striata (assembly GCF_050655825.1). Lineage (NCBI taxonomy): Eukaryota > Metazoa > Chordata > Aves > Passeriformes > Estrildidae > Lonchura > Lonchura striata. The sequence goes on from NC_140712.1 coordinate 452,646, forward strand.
CATCTGACATCTTGCCCTGGAAAGAGCAGTGTTTTTGGAGAGTGCAGTAAAATCGTGTTTCTGGACAAGGGAGGCATAAGTGCGCTGCGCTCCTAAGCTATCTCCCTGCGAGACACACTGGCAAAGCTTTTCGTTATCATGCAGTCTAGTGCAGACGCACACTGCGGCTCTCCGGAGCTGTCCGAAGCGAAGCGCCGGTCGCCGGCGTCTTTCGGCTGAAGCAGCGCTTCGGGGCGTACGGCTGCCGCTCCGCTGTTGTGTGCGCGAGGCAGCCGCTTTTCCTGCTCCGTGAGCCGGACAGAGCGGTAGCTTGTACGAGGGCGAAGAACGAAGCCGCAGGGAGACGACATTGTGTGTACAGCCTTGGGACTGCTAGATGACAGTGGCTAAAGCTCCCTGCCTTTTCAATGCACTGCTGGCATGCTTTATTGAAGGCGTTCCGAGACAACTTTCCTGGGTTTTGACTTCGTCCTGATGAAGCCCCTGTTGGGAAATTCGTTTGGGAGTCAGCAGCTGCTGGACTTTTGCGATTGCCTTCACTGTGCACTGAATGCCAGGACGGCATGTGTACGTTAAAACAACGAGCTGGGCAAGAGCAGGAAGAGAGCACGGGAAGCAGAGAGCATCTGGCATCTTGCCCTGGAAAGGGCAGTGTTTTTGGAGAGTGCAGCAAATCCGTGTTTCTGGACAAGGGAGGCATAAGTGCGCTGCGCTCCTAAGCTATCTCCCTGCTAAGACACACTGCCAAAGCTTTTCGCTATGATGCAGTCTAGTGCAGACGCACACTACGGCTCTCGGCTCTCTGTCCGAAGCGAAGCGCCGGTCGCCGGCGTCTTTCGGCTGAAGCAGCGCTTCGGAGCGTACGGCTGTTGTGTGCGCGAAGCAGCCGCTTTTCCTGCTCCGGGAGCCGCACAGAGCGGTAGCTTGCACGAGGGCGAAGAACGAAGCCGCAGAGCACCGGCCTTCTGCGCGCACCCTAAGGACTGCGAGAGGACCGTGGTGGCCGCTCGCCTGCCCCTTCCATTCCATTCTAGCATCCTTATGGAAGGTGTTCCAGGACAATTTTCCTGAGTTTTGAATTCGTCCTGATGCAGCCCCTCCTGGGAAACTCCTACTCGTCCTCTGAGTCTCCGAGTGCAGAGACCTCGATGGCAACTGCAGAAATGAAGGGCTGCGTTGAGTTGTCGAGAAGCAAGAACATAGCCAGCGCCTTGTGTTTGGGAGTCAGCAGCTGCTGGACTTTTGCGATTGCTTTCACTGTGCACTGAATGCCAGGACGGCATGTGCACGTTAAAACAACGAGCTGGGCAAGAGCAGGAAGGGAGCACGGGCATCAGAGAGCATCTGACATCTTGCCCTGGAAAGAGCAGTGTTTTTGGAGTGTGCAGTAAAATCGTGTTTCTGGACAAGGGAGGCATAAGTGCGCTGCGCTCCTAAGCTATCTCCCTGCGAGACACACTGCCAAAGCTTTTCGTTATCATGCAGTCTAGTGCAGACGCACACTGCGGCTCTCCGGAGCTGTCCGAAGCCAAGCGCCGGTCGCCGGCGTCTTTCGGCTGAAGCAGCGCTTCGGGGCGTACGGCTGCCGCTCCGCTGTTGTGTGCGCGAGGCAGCCGCTTCTCCTGCTCCGTGAGCCGGACAGAGCGGTAGCTTGTACGAGGGCGAAGAACGTTGCCGCAGGGAGACGACATTGTGTGTACAGCCTTGGGACTGCTAGATGACAGTGGCTAAAGCTCCCTGCCTTTTCAATGCACTGCTGGCATGCTTTATTGAAGGCGTTCCGAGACAACTTTCCTGGGTTTTGACTTCGTCCTGATGAAGCCCCTGTTGGGAAATTCGTTTGGGAGTCAGCAGCTGCTGGACTTTTGCGATTGCCTTCACTGTGCACTGAATGCCAGGACGGCATGTGTACGTTAAAACAACGAGCTGGGCAAGAGCAGGAAGAGAGCACGGGAAGCAGAGAGCATCTGGCATCTTGCCCTGGAAAGGGCAGTGTTTTTGGAGAGTGCAGCAAATCCGTGTTTCTGGACAAGGGAGGCATAAGTGCGCTGCGCTCCTAAGCTATCTCCCTGCTAAGACACACTGCCAAAGCTTTTCGCTATGATGCAGTCTAGTGCAGACGCACACTACGGCTCTCGGCTCTCTGTCCGAAGCGAAGCGCCGGTCGCCGGCGTCTTTCGGCTGAAGCAGCGCTTCGGAGCGTACGGCTGTTGTGTGCGCGAAGCAGCCGCTTTTCCTGCTCCGCGAGCCGCACAGAGCGGTAGCTTGCACGAGGGCGAAGAACGAAGCCGCAGAGCACCGGCCTTCTGCGCGCACCCTAAGGACTGCGAGAGGACCGTGGTGGCCGCTCGCCTGCCTCTTCAATTCCATTCTAGCATCCTTATGGAAGGTGTTCCAGGACAATTTTCCTGAGTTTTGAATTCGTCCTGATGCAGCCCCTCCTGGGAAACTCCTACTCGTCCTCTGAGTCTCCGAGTGCAGAGACCTCGATGGCAACTGCAGAAATGAAGGGCTGCGTTGAGTTGTCGAGAAGCAAGAACATAGCCAGCGCCTTGTGTTTGGGAGTCAGCAGGTGCTGGACTTTTGCGATTGCCTTCACTGTGCACTGAATGCCAGGACGGCATGTGCACGTTAAAACAACGAGCTGGGCAAGAGCAGGAAGGGACCACGGGCATCAGAGAGCATCTGGCATCTTGCCCTGGAAAGAGCAGTGTTTTTGGAGTGTGCAGTAAAATCGTGTTTCTGGACAAGGGAGGCATAAGTGCGCTGCGCTCCTAAGCTATCTCCCTGCGAGACACACTGGCAAAGCTTTTCGTTATCATGCAGTCTAGTGCAGACGCACACTGCGGCTCTCCGGAGCTGTCCGAAGCGAAGCGCCGGTCGCCGGCGTCTTTCGGCTGAAGCAGCGCTTCGGGGCGTACGGCTGCCGCTCCGCTGTTGTGTGCGCGAGGCAGCCGCTTCTCCTGCTCCGTGAGCCGGACAGAGCGGTAGCTTGTACGAGGGCGAAGAACGAAGCCGCAGGGAGACGACATTGTGTGTACAGCCTTGGGACTGCTAGATGACAGTGGCTAAAGCTCCCTGCCTTTTCAATGCACTGCTGGCATGCTTTATTGAAGGCGTTCCGAGACAACTTTCCTGGGTTTTGACTTCGTCCTGATGAAGCCCCTGTTGGGAAATTCGTTTGGGAGTCAGCAGCTGCTGGACTTTTGCGATTGCCTTCACTGTGCACTGAATGCCAGGACGGCATGTGTACGTTAAAACAACGAGCTGGGCAAGAGCAGGAAGAGAGCACGGGAAGCAGAGAGCATCTGGCATCTTGCCCTGGAAAGGGCAGTGTTTTTGGAGAGTGCAGCAAATCCGTGTTTCTGGACAAGGGAGGCATAAGTGCGCTGCGCTCCTAAGCTATCTCCCTGCTAAGACACACTGCCAAAGCTTTTCGCTATGATGCAGTCTAGTGCAGACGCACACTACGGCTCTCGGCTCTCTGTCCGAAGCGAAGCGCCGGTCGCCGGCGTCTTTCGGCTGAAGCAGCGCTTCGGAGCGTACGGCTGTTGTGTGCGCGAAGCAGCCGCTTTTCCTGCTCCGCGAGCCGCACAGAGCGGTAGCTTGCACGAGGGCGAAGAACGAAGCCGCAGAGCACCGGCCTTCTGCGCGCACCCTAAGGACTGCGAGAGGACCGTGGTGGCCGCTCGCCTGCCTCTTCAATTCCATTCTAGCATCCTTATGGAAGGTGTTCCAGGACAATTTTCCTGAGTTTTGAATTCGTCCTGATGCAGCCCCTCCTGGGAAACTCCTACTCGTCCTCTGAGTCTCCGAGTGCAGAGACCTCGATGGCAACTGCAGAAATGAAGGGCTGCGTTGAGTTGTCGAGAAGCAAGAACATAGCCAGCGCCTTGTGTTTGGGAGTCAGCAGGTGCTGGACTTTTGCGATTGCCTTCACTGTGCACTGAATGCCAGGACGGCATGTGCACGTTAAAACAACGAGCTGGGCAAGAGCAGGAAGGGACCACGGGCATCAGAGAGCATCTGGCATCTTGCCCTGGAAAGAGCAGTGTTTTTGGAGTGTGCAGTAAAATCGTGTTTCTGGACAAGGGAGGCATAAGTGCGCTGCGCTCCTAAGCTATCTCCCTGCGAGACACACTGGCAAAGCTTTTCGTTATCATGCAGTCTAGTGCAGACGCACACTGCGGCTCTCCGGAGCTGTCCGAAGCGAAGCGCCGGTCGCCGGCGTCTTTCGGCTGAAGCAGCGCTTCGGGGCGTACGGCTGCCGCTCCGCTGTTGTGTGCGCGAGGCAGCCGCTTCTCCTGCTCCGTGAGCCGGACAGAGCGGTAGCTTGTACGAGGGCGAAGAACGTTGCCGCAGGGAGACGACATTGTGTGTACAGCCTTGGGACTGCTAGATGACAGTGGCTAAAGCTCCCTGCCTTTTCAATGCACTGCTGGCATGCTTTATTGAAGGCGTTCCGAGACAACTTTCCTGGGTTTTGACTTCGTCCTGATGAAGCCCCTGTTGGGAAATTCGTTTGGGAGTCAGCAGCTGCTGGACTTTTGCGATTGCCTTCACTGTGCACTGAATGCCAGGACGGCATGTGTACGTTAAAACAACGAGCTGGGCAAGAGCAGGAAGAGAGCACGGGAAGCAGAGAGCATCTGGCATCTTGCCCTGGAAAGGGCAGTGTTTTTGGAGAGTGCAGCAAATCCGTGTTTCTGGACAAGGGAGGCATAAGTGCGCTGCGCTCCTAAGCTATCTCCCTGCTAAGACACACTGCCAAAGCTTTTCGCTATGATGCAGTCTAGTGCAGACGCACACTACGGCTCTCGGCTCTCTGTCCGAAGCGAAGCGCCGGTCGCCGGCGTCTTTCGGCTGAAGCAGCGCTTCGGAGCGTACGGCTGTTGTGTGCGCGAAGCAGCCGCTTTTCCTGCTCCGCGAGCCGCACAGAGCGGTAGCTTGCACGAGGGCGAAGAACGAAGCCGCAGAGCACCGGCCTTCTGCGCGCACCCTAAGGACTGCGAGAGGACCGTGGTGGCCGCTCGCCTGCCTCTTCAATTCCATTCTAGCATCCTTATGGAAGGTGTTCCAGGACAATTTTCCTGAGTTTTGAATTCGTCCTGATGCAGCCCCTCCTGGGAAACTCCTACTCGTCCTCTGAGTCTCCGAGTGCAGAGACCTCGATGGCAACTGCAGAAATGAAGGGCTGCGTTGAGTTGTCGAGAAGCAAGAACATAGCCAGCGCCTTGTGTTTGGGAGTCAGCAGGTGCTGGACTTTTGCGATTGCCTTCACTGTGCACTGAATGCCAGGACGGCATGTGCACGTTAAAACAACGAGCTGGGCAAGAGCAGGAAGGGACCACGGGCATCAGAGAGCATCTGGCATCTTGCCCTGGAAAGAGCAGTGTTTTTGGAGTGTGCAGTAAAATCGTGTTTCTGGACAAGGGAGGCATAAGTGCGCTGCGCTCCTAAGCTATCTCCCTGCGAGACACACTGCCAAAGCTTTTCGTTATCATGCAGTCTAGTGCAGACGCACACTGCGGCTCTCCGGAGCTGTCCGAAGCGAAGCGCCGGTCGCCGGCGTCTTTCGGCTGAAGCAGCGCTTCGGGGCGTACGGCTGCCGCTCCGCTGTTGTGTGCGCGAGGCAGCCGCTTCTCCTGCTCCGCGAGCCGGACAGAGCGGTAGCTTGTACGAGGGCGAAGAACGAAGCCGCAGGGAGACGACATTGTGTGTACAGCCTTGGGACTGCTAGATGACAGTGGCTAAAGCTCCCTGCCTTTTCAATGCACTGCTGGCATGCTTTATTGAAGGCGTTCCGAGACAACTTTCCTGGGTTTTGACTTCGTCCTGATGAAGCCCCTGTTGGGAAATTCGTTTGGGAGTCAGCAGCTGCTGGACTTTTGCGATTGCCTTCACTGTGCACTGAATGCCAGGACGGCATGTGTACGTTAAAACAACGAGCTGGGCAAGAGCAGGAAGAGAGCACGGGAAGCAGAGAGCATCTGGCATCTTGCCCTGGAAAGGGCAGTGTTTTTGGAGAGTGCAGCAAATCCGTGTTTCTGGACAAGGGAGGCATAAGTGCGCTGCGCTCCTAAGCTATCTCCCTGCTAAGACACACTGCCAAAGCTTTTCGCTATGATGCAGTCTAGTGCAGACGCACACTACGGCTCTCGGCTCTCTGTCCGAAGCGAAGCGCCGGTCGCCGGCGTCTTTCGGCTGAAGCAGCGCTTCGGAGCGTACGGCTGTTGTGTGCGCGAAGCAGCCGCTTTTCCTGCTCCGGGAGCCGCACAGAGCGGTAGCTTGCACGAGGGCGAAGAACGAAGCCGCAGAGCACCGGCCTTCTGCGCGCACCCTAAGGACTGCGAGAGGACCGTGGTGGCCGCTCGCCTGCCTCTTCAATTCCATTCTAGCATCCTTATGGAAGGTGTTCCAGGACAATTTTCCTGAGTTTTGAATTCGTCCTGATGCAGCCCCTCCTGGGAAACTCCTACTCGTCCTCTGAGTCTCCGAGTGCAGAGACCTCGATGGCAACTGCAGAAATGAAGGGCTGCGTTGAGTTGTCGAGAAGCAAGAACATAGCCAGCGCCTTGTGTTTGGGAGTCAGCAGGTGCTGGACTTTTGCGATTGCCTTCACTGTGCACTGAATGCCAGGACGGCATGTGCACGTTAAAACAACGAGCTGGGCAAGAGCAGGAAGGGACCACGGGCATCAGAGAGCATCTGGCATCTTGCCCTGGAAAGAGCAGTGTTTTTGGAGTGTGCAGTAAAATCGTGTTTCTGGACAAGGGAGGCATAAGTGCGCTGCGCTCCTAAGCTATCTCCCTGCGAGACACACTGGCAAAGCTTTTCGTTATCATGCAGTCTAGTGCAGACGCACACTGCGGCTCTCCGGAGCTGTCCGAAGCGAAGCGCCGGTCGCCGGCGTCTTTCGGCTGAAGCAGCGCTTCGGGGCGTACGGCTGCCGCTCCGCTGTTGTGTGCGCGAGGCAGCCGCTTCTCCTGCTCCGTGAGCCGGACAGAGCGGTAGCTTGTACGAGGGCGAAGAACGTTGCCGCAGGGAGACGACATTGTGTGTACAGCCTTGGGACTGCTAGATGACAGTGGCTAAAGCTCCCTGCCTTTTCAATGCACTGCTGGCATGCTTTATTGAAGGCGTTCCGAGACAACTTTCCTGGGTTTTGACTTCGTCCTGATGAAGCCCCTGTTGGGAAATTCGTTTGGGAGTCAGCAGCACCTGGACTTTTGCGATTGCCTTCACTGTGCACTGAATGCCAGGACGGCATGTGCACGTTAAAACAACGAGCTGGGCAAGAGCAGAAAGGGAGCACGGGCATCAGAGAGCATCTGACATCTTGCCCTGGAAAGAGCAGTGTTTTTGGAGAGTGCAGTAAAATCGTGTTTCTGGACAAGGGAGGCATAAGTGCGCTGCGCTCCTAAGGTATCTCCCTGCGAGACACACTGCTAAAGCTTTTCGCTATGATGCAGTCTAGTGCAGACGCACACTACGGCTCTCGGCTCTCTGTCCGAAGCGAAGCGCCGGTCGCCGGCGTCTTTCGGCTGAAGCAGCGCTTCGGAGCGTACGGCTGTTGTGTGCGCGAAGCAGCCGCTTTTCCTGCTCCGGGAGCCGCACAGAGCGGTAGCTTGCACGAGGGCGAAGAACGAAGCCGCAGAGCACCGGCCTTCTGCGCGCACCCTAAGGACTGCGAGAGGACCGTGGTGGCCGCTCGCCTGCCCCTTCCATTCCATTCTAGCATCCTTAGGGAAGGTGTTCAAGGACAAATTCCCTGAGTTTTGAATTCGTCCTGATGCAGCCCCTCCTGGGAAACAACTGCTCGTCGTCTGAGTCTCCGAGTGCAGAGACCTCGATGGCAACTGCAGAAATGAAGGGCTGCGTTGAGTTGTCGAGAAGCAAGAACATAGCCAGCGCCTTGTGTTTGGGAGTCAGCAGGTGCTGGACTTTTGCGATTGCTTTCACTGTGCACTGAATGCCAGGACGGCATGTGCACGTTAAAACAACGAGCTGGGCAAGAGCAAGAAGGGAGCACGGGCATCAGAGAGCATCTGGCATCTTGCCCTGGAAAGAGCAGTGTTTTTGGAGTGTGCAGTAAAATCGTGTTTCTGGACAAGGGAGGCATAAGTGCGCTGCGCTCCTAAGCTATCTCCCTGCGAGACACACTGGCAAAGCTTTTCGTTATCATGCAGTCTAGTGCAGACGCACACTGCGGCTCTCCGGAGCTGTCCGAAGCGAAGCGCCGGTCGCCGGCGTCTTTCGGCTGAAGCAGCGCTTCGGGGCGTACGGCTGCCGCTCCGCTGTTGTGTGCGCGAGGCAGCCGCTTCTCCTGCTCCGTGAGCCGGACAGAGCGGTAGCTTGTACGAGGGCGAAGAACGAAGCCGCAGGGAGACGACATTGTGTGTACAGCCTTGGGACTGCTAGATGACAGTGGCTAAAGCTCCCTGCCTTTTCAATGCACTGCTGGCATGCTTTATTGAAGGCGTTCCGAGACAACTTTCCTGGGTTTTGACTTCGTCCTGATGAAGCCCCTGTTGGGAAATTCGTTTGGGAGTCAGCAGCTGCTGGACTTTTGCGATTGCCTTCACTGTGCACTGAATGCCAGGACGGCATGTGTACGTTAAAACAACGAGCTGGGCAAGAGCAGGAAGAGAGCACGGGAAGCAGAGAGCATCTGGCATCTTGCCCTGGAAAGGGCAGTGTTTTTGGAGAGTGCAGCAAATCCGTGTTTCTGGACAAGGGAGGCATAAGTGCGCTGCGCTCCTAAGCTATCTCCCTGCTAAGACACACTGCCAAAGCTTTTCGCTATGATGCAGTCTAGTGCAGACGCACACTACGGCTCTCGGCTCTCTGTCCGAAGCGAAGCGCCGGTCGCCGGCGTCTTTCGGCTGAAGCAGCGCTTCGGGGCGTACGGCTGTTGTGTGCGCGAAGCAGCCGCTTTTCCTGCTCCGGGAGCCGCACAGAGCGGTAGCTTGCACGAGGGCGAAGAACGAAGCCGCAGAGCACCGGCCTTCTGCGCGCACCCTAAGGACTGCGAGAGGACCGTGGTGGCCGCTCGCCTGCCTCTTCAATTCCATTCTAGCATCCTTATGGAAGGTGTTCCAGGACAATTTTCCTGAGTTTTGAATTCGTCCTGATGCAGCCCCTCCTGGGAAACTCCTACTCGTCCTCTGAGTCTCCGAGTGCAGAGACCTCGATGGCAACTGCAGAAATGAAGGGCTGCGTTGAGTTGTCGAGAAGCAAGAACATAGCCAGCGCCTTGTGTTTGGGAGTCAGCAGGTGCTGGACTTTTGCGATTGCCTTCACTGTGCACTGAATGCCAGGACGGCATGTGCACGTTAAAACAACGAGCTGGGCAAGAGCAGGAAGGGACCACGGGCATCAGAGAGCATCTGGCATCTTGCCCTGGAAAGAGCAGTGTTTTTGGAGTGTGCAGTAAAATCGTGTTTCTGGACAAGGGAGGCATAAGTGCGCTGCGCTCCTAAGCTATCTCCCTGCGAGACACACTGCCAAAGCTTTTCGTTATCATGCAGTCTAGTGCAGACGCACACTGCGGCTCTCCGGAGCTGTCCGAAGCGAAGCGCCGGTCGCCGGCGTCTTTCGGCTGAAGCAGCGCTTCGGGGCGTACGGCTGCCGCTCCGCTGTTGTGTGCGCGAGGCAGCCGCTTCTCCTGCTCCGTGAGCCGGACAGAGCGGTAGCTTGTACGAGGGCGAAGAACGTTGCCGCAGGGAGACGACATTGTGTGTACAGCCTTGGGACTGCTAGATGACAGTGGCTAAAGCTCCCTGCCTTTTCAATGCACTGCTGGCATGCTTTATTGAAGGCGTTCCGAGACAACTTTCCTGGGTTTTGACTTCGTCCTGATGAAGCCCCTGTTGGGAAATTCGTTTGGGAGTCAGCAGCACCTGGACTTTTGCGATTGCCTTCACTGTGCACTGAATGCCAGGACGGCATGTGCACGTTAAAACAACGAGCTGGGCAAGAGCAGGAAGGGAGCACGGGCATCAGAGAGCATCTGACATCTTGCCCTGGAAAGAGCAGTGTTTTTGGAGTGTGCAGTAAAATCGTGTTTCTGGACAAGGGAGGCATAAGTGCGCTGCGCTCCTAAGCTATCTCCCTGCGAGACACACTGGCAAAGCTTTTCGTTATCATGCAGTCTAGTGCAGACGCACACTGCGGCTCTCCGGAGCTGTCCGAAGCGAAGCGCCGGTCGCCGGCGTCTTTCGGCTGAAGCAGCGCTTCGGGGCGTACGGCTGCCGCTCCGCTGTTGTGTGCGCGAGGCAGCCGCTTCTCCTGCTCCGTGAGCCGGACAGAGCGGTAGCTTGTACGAGGGCGAAGAACGAAGCCGCAGGGAGACGACATTGTGTGTACAGCCTTGGGACTGCTAGATGACAGTGGCTAAAGCTCCCTGCCTTTTCAATGCACTGCTGGCATGCTTTATTGAAGGCGTTCCGAGACAACTTTCCTGGGTTTTGACTTCGTCCTGATGAAGCCCCTGTTGGGAAATTCGTTTGGGAGTCAGCAGCACCTGGACTTTTGCGATTGCCTTCACTGTGCACTGAATGCCAGGACGGCATGTGCACGTTAAAACAACGAGCTGGGCAAGAGCAGGAAGGGAGCACGGGCATCAGAGAGCATCTGACATCTTGCCCTGGAAAGAGCAGTGTTTTTGGAGAGTGCAGTAAAATCGTGTTTCTGGACAAGGGAGGCATAAGTGCGCTGCGCTCCTAAGGTATCTCCCTGCGAGACACACTGCTAAAGCTTTTCGCTATGATGCAGTCTAGTGCAGACGCACACTACGGCTCTCCGGAGCTGTCCGAAGCGAAGCGCCGGTCGCCGGCGTCTTTCGGCTGAAGCAGCGCTTCGGGGCGTACGGCTGCCGCTCCGCTGTTGTGTGCGCGAGGCAGCCGCTTCTCCTGCTCCGCGAGCCGGACAGAGCGGTAGCTTGTACGAGGGCGAAGAACGAAGCCGCAGAGCACCGGCCTTGTGCGCGCACCCTAAGGACTGCGAGAGGACCGTGGTGGCCGCTCGCCTGCCCCTTCCATTCCATTCTAGCATCCTTAGGGAAGGTGTTCAAGGACAAATTCCCTGAGTTTTGAATTCGTCCTGATGCAGCCCCTCCTGGGAAACAACTGCTCGTCCTCTGAGTCTCCGAGTGCAGAGACCTCGATGGCAACTGCAGAAATGAAGGGCTGCGTTGAGTTGTCGAGAAGCAAGAACATAGCCAGCGCCTTGTGTTTGGGAGTCAGCAGGTGCTGGACTTTTGCGATTGCTTTCACTGTGCACTGAATGCCAGGACGGCATGTGCACGTTAAAACAACGAGCTGGGCAAGAGCAGGAAGGGAGCACGGGCATCAGAGAGCATCTGACATCTTGCCCTGGAAAGAGCAGTGTTTTTGGAGTGTGCAGTAAAATCGTGTTTCTGGACAAGGGAGGCATAAGTGCGCTGCGCTCCTAAGCTATCTCCCTGCGAGACACACTGCCAAAGCTTTTCGTTATCATGCAGTCTAGTGCAGACGCACACTGCGGCTCTCCGGAGCTGTCCGAAGCGAAGCGCCGGTCGCCGGCGTCTTTCTGCTGAAGCAGCGCTTCGGGGCGTACGGCTGCCGCTCCGCTGTTGTGTGCGCGAGGCAGCCGCTTCTCCTGCTCCGTGAGCCGGACAGAGCGGTAGCTTGTACGAGGGCGAAGAACGTTGCCGCAGGGAGACGACATTGTGTGTACAGCCTTGGGACTGCTAGATGACAGTGGCTAAAGCTCCCTGCCTTTTCAATGCACTGCTGGTATGCTTTATTGAAGGCGTTCCGAGACAACTTTCCTGGGTTTTGACTTCGTCCTGATGAAGCCCCTGTTGGGAAATTCGTTTGGGAGTCAGCAGCACCTGGACTTTTGCGATTGCCTTCACTGTGCACTGAATGCCAGGACGGCATGTGCACGTTAAAACAACGAGCTGGGCAAGAGCAGAAAGGGAGCACGGGCATCAGAGAGCATCTGACATCTTGCCCTGGAAAGAGCAGTGTTTTTGGAGAGTGCAGTAAAATCGTGTTTCTGGACAAGGGAGGCATAAGTGCGCTGCGCTCCTAAGGTATCTCCCTGCGAGACACACTGCTAAAGCTTTTCGCTATGATGCAGTCTAGTGCAGACGCACACTACGGCTCTCCGGAGCTGTCCGAAGCGAAGCGCCGGTCGCCGGCGTCTTTCGGCTGAAGCAGCGCTTCGGGGCGTACGGCTGCCGCTCCGCTGTTGTGTGCGCGAGGCAGCCGCTTCTCCTGCTCCGCGAGCCGGACAGAGCGGTAGCTTGTACGAGGGCGAAGAACGAAGCCGCAGAGCACCGGCCTTCTGCGCGCACCCTAAGGACTGCGAGAGGACCGTGGTGGCCGCTCGCCTGCCCCTTCCATTCCATTCTAGCATCCTTAGGGAAGGTGTTCAAGGACAAATTCCCTGAGTTTTGAATTCGTCCTGATGCAGCCCCTCCTGGGAAACAACTGCTCGTCGTCTGAGTCTCCGAGTGCAGAGACCTCGATGGCAACTGCAGAAATGAAGGGCTGCGTTGAGTTGTCGAGAAGCAAGAACATAGCCAGCGCCTTGTGTTTGGGAGTCAGCAGCTGCTGGACTTTTGCGATTGCTTTCACTGTGCACTGAATGCCAGGACGGCATGTGCACGTTAAAACAACGAGCTGGGCAAGAGCAGGAAGGGAGCACGGGCATCAGAGAGCATCTGACATCTTGCCCTGGAAAGAGCAGTGTTTTTGGAGTGTGCAGTAAAATCGTGTTTCTGGACAAGGGAGGCATAAGTGCGCTGCGCTCCTAAGCTATCTCCCTGCTAAGACACACTGCCAAAGCTTTTCGCTATGATGCAGTCTAGTGCAGACGCACACTACGGCTCTCGGCTCTCTGTCCGAAGCGAAGCGCCGGTCGCCGGCGTCTTTCGGCTGAAGCAGCGCTTCGGAGCGTACGGCTGTTGTGTGCGCGAGGCAGCCGCTTTTCCTGCTCCGGGAGCCGCACAGAGCGGTAGCTTGCACGAGGGCGAAGAACGAAGCCGCAGAGCACCGGCCTTCTGCGCGCACCCTAAGGACTGCGAGAGGACCGTGGTGGCCGCTCGCCTGCCTCTTCAATTCCATTCTAGCATCCTTATGGAAGGTGTTCCAGGACAATTTTCCTGAGTTTTGAATTCGTCCTGATGCAGCCCCTCCTGGGAAACTCCTACTCGTCCTCTGAGTCTCCGAGTGCAGAGACCTCGATGGCAACTGCAGAAATGAAGGGCTGCGTTGAGTTGTCGAGAAGCAAGAACATAGCCAGCGCCTTGTGTTTGGGAGTCAGCAGCTGCTGGACTTTTGCGATTGCCTTCACTGTGCACTGAATGCCAGGACGGCATGTGCACGTTAAAACAACGAGCTGGGCAAGAGCAGGAAGGGACCACGGGCATCAGAGAGCATCTGGCATCTTGCCCTGGAAAGAGCAGTGTTTTTGGAGTGTGCAGTAAAATCGTGTTTCTGGACAAGGGAGGCATAAGTGCGCTGCGCTCCTAAGGTATCTCCCTGCGAGACACACTGGCAAAGCTTTTCGTTATCATGCAGTCTAGTGCAGACGCACACTGCGGCTCTCCGGAGCTGTCCGAAGCGAAGCGCCGGTCGCCGGCGTCTTTCGGCTGAAGCAGCGCTTCGGGGCGTACGGCTGCCGCTCCGCTGTTGTGTGCGCGAGGCAGCCGCTTCTCCTGCTCCGTGAGCCGGACAGAGCGGTAGCTTGTACGAGGGCGAAGAACGTTGCCGCAGGGAGACGACATTGTGTGTACAGCCTTGGGACTGCTAGATGACAGTGGCTAAAGCTCCCTGCCTTTTCAATGCACTGCTGGCATGCTTTATTGAAGGCGTTCCGAGACAACTTTCCTGGGTTTTGACTTCGTCCTGATGAAGCCCCTGTTGGGAAATTCGTTTGGGAGTCAGCAGCACCTGGACTTTTGCGATTGCCTTCACTGTGCACTGAATGCCAGGACGGCATGTGCACGTTAAAACAACGAGCTGGGCAAGAGCAGAAAGGGAGCACGGGCATCAGAGAGCATCTGACATCTTGCCCTGGAAAGAGCAGTGTTTTTGGAGAGTGCAGTAAAATCGTGTTTCTGGACAAGGGAGGCATAAGTGCGCTGCGCTCCTAAGGTATCTCCCTGCGAGACACACTGCTAAAGCTTTTCGCTATGATGCAGTCTAGTGCAGACGCACACTACGGCTCTCCGGAGCTGTCCGAAGCGAAGCGCCGGTCGCAGGCGTCTTTCGGCTGAAGCAGCGCTTCGGGGCGTACGGCTGCCGCTCCGCTGTTGTGTGCGCGAGGCAGCCGCTTCTCCTGCTCCGCGAGCCGGACAGAGCGGTAGCTTGTACGAGGGCGAAGAACGAAGCCGCAGAGCACCGGCCTTCTGCGCGCACCCTAAGGACTGCGAGAGGACCGTGGTGGCCGCTCGCCTGCCCCTTCCATTCCATTCTAGCATCCTTAGGGAAGGTGTTCAAGGACAAATTCCCTGAGTTTTGAATTCGTCCTGATGCAGCCCCTCCTGGGAAACAACTGCTCGTCCTCTGAGTCTCCGACATGCAGAGACCTCGATGGCAACTGCAGAAATGAAGGGCTGCGTTGAGTTGTCGAGAAGCAAGAACATAGCCAGCGCCTTGTGTTTGGGAGTCAGCAGGTGCTGGACTTTTGCGATTGCTTTCACTGTGCACTGAATGCCAGGACGGCATGTGCACGTTAAAACAACGAGCTGGGCAAGAGCAGGAAGGGAGCACGGGCATCAGAGAGCATCTGACATCTTGCCCTGGAAAGAGCAGTGTTTTTGGAGTGTGCAGTAAAATCGTGTTTCTGGACAAGGGAGGCATAAGTGCGCTGCGCTCCTAAGCTATCTCCCTGCGAGACACACTGCCAAAGCTTTTCGTTATCATGCAGTCTAGTGCAGACGCACACTGCGGCTCTCCGGAGCTGTCCGAAGCGAAGCGCCGGTCGCCGGCGTCTTTCGGCTGAAGCAGCGCTTCGGGGCGTACGGCTGCCGCTCCGCTGTTGTGTGCGCGAGGCAGCCGCTTCTCCTGCTCCGTGAGCCGGACAGAGCGGTAGCTTGTACGAGGGCGAAGAACGAAGCCGCAGGGAGACGACATTGTGTGTACAGCCTTGGGACTGCTAGATGACAGTGGCTAAAGCTCCCTGCCTTTTCAATGCACTGCTGGCATGCTTTATTGAAGGCGTTCCGAGACAACTTTCCTGGGTTTTGACTTCGTCCTGATGAAGCCCCTGTTGGGAAATTCGTTTGGGAGTCAGCAGCTGCTGGACTTTTGCGATTGCCTTCACTGTGCACTGAATGCCAGGACGGCATGTGTACGTTAAAACAACGAGCTGGGCAAGAGCAGGAAGAGAGCACGGGAAGCAGAGAGCATCTGGCATCTTGCCCTGGAAAGGGCAGTGTTTTTGGAGA
Source organism: Lonchura striata (assembly GCF_050655825.1). Taxonomy (NCBI): domain Eukaryota; kingdom Metazoa; phylum Chordata; class Aves; order Passeriformes; family Estrildidae; genus Lonchura; species Lonchura striata. Next base: position 468,088 of record NC_140712.1, read on the forward strand.
GTGCAGCAAATCCGTGTTTCTGGACAAGGGAGGCATAAGTGCGCTGCGCTCCTAAGCTATCTCCCTGCTAAGACACACTGCCAAAGCTTTTCGCTATGATGCAGTCTAGTGCAGACGCACACTACGGCTCTCGGCTCTCTGTCCGAAGCGAAGCGCCGGTCGCCGGCGTCTTTCGGCTGAAGCAGCGCTTCGGAGCGTACGGCTGTTGTGTGCGCGAAGCAGCCGCTTTTCCTGCTCCGGGAGCCGCACAGAGCGGTAGCTTGCACGAGGGCGAAGAACGAAGCCGCAGAGCACCGGCCTTCTGCGCGCACCCTAAGGACTGCGAGAGGACCGTGGTGGCCGCTCGCCTGCCTCTTCAATTCCATTCTAGCATCCTTATGGAAGGTGTTCCAGGACAATTTTCCTGAGTTTTGAATTCGTCCTGATGCAGCCCCTCCTGGGAAACTCCTACTCATCCTCTGAGTCTCCGAGTGCAGAGACCTCGATGGCAACTGCAGAAATGAAGGGCTGCGTTGAGTTGTCGAGAAGCAAGAACATAGCCAGCGCCTTGTGTTTGGGAGTCAGCAGCTGCTGGACTTTTGCGATTGCCTTCACTGTGCACTGAATGCCAGGACGGCATGTGCACGTTAAAACAACGAGCTGGGCAAGAGCAGAAAGGGAGCACGGGCATCAGAGAGCATCTGACATCTTGCCCTGGAAAGAGCAGTGTTTTTGGTGAGTGCAGTAAAATCGTGTTTCTGGACAAGGGAGGCATAAGTGCGCTGCGCTCCTAAGGTATCTCCCTGCGAGACACACTGCTAAAGCTTTTCGCTATGATGCAGTCTAGTGCAGACGCACACTACGGCTCTCCGGAGCTGTCCGAAGCGAAGCGCCGGTCGCCGGCGTCTTTCGGCTGAAGCAGCGCTTCGGGGCGTACGGCTGCCGCTCCGCTGTTGTGTGCGCGAGGCAGCCGCTTCTCCTGCTCCGTGAGCCGGACAGAGCGGTAGCTTGTACGAGGGCGAAGAACGAAGCCGCAGGGAGACGACATTGTGTGTACAGCCTTGGGACTGCTAGATGACAGTGGCTAAAGCTCCCTGCCTTTTCAATGCACTGCTGGCATGCTTTATTGAAGGCGTTCCGAGACAACTTTCCTGGGTTTTGACTTCGTCCTGATGAAGCCCCTGTTGGGAAATTCGTTTGGGAGTCAGCAGCTGCTGGACTTTTGCGATTGCCTTCACTGTGCACTGAATGCCAGGACGGCATGTGTACGTTAAAACAACGAGCTGGGCAAGAGCAGGAAGAGAGCACGGGAAGCAGAGAGCATCTGCCATCTTGCCCTGGAAAGGGCAGTGTTTTTGGAGAGTGCAGCAAATCCGTGTTTCTGGACAAGGGAGGCATAAGTGCGCTGCGCTCCTAAGCTATCTCCCTGCTAAGACACACTGCCAAAGCTTTTCGCTATGATGCAGTCTAGTGCAGACGCACACTACGGCTCTCGGCTCTCTGTCCGAAGCGAAGCGCCGGTCGCCGGCGTCTTTCGGCTGAAGCAGCGCTTCGGGGCGTACGGCTGTTGTGTGCGCGAAGCAGCCGCTTTTCCTGCTCCGGGAGCCGCACAGAGCGGTAGCTTGCACGAGGGCGAAGAACGAAGCCGCAGAGCACCGGCCTTCTGCGCGCACCCTAAGGACTGCGAGAGGACCGTGGTGGCCGCTCGCCTGCCTCTTCAATTCCATTCTAGCATCCTTATGGAAGGTGTTCCAGGACAATTTTCCTGAGTTTTGAATTCGTCCTGATGCAGCCCCTCCTGGGAAACTCCTACTCATCCTCTGAGTCTCCGAGTGCAGAGACCTCGATGGCAACTGCAGAAATGAAGGGCTGCGTTGAGTTGTCGAGAAGCAAGAACATAGCCAGCGCCTTGTGTTTGGGAGTCAGCAGCTGCTGGACTTTTGCGATTGCCTTCACTGTGCACTGAATGCCAGGACGGCATGTGCACGTTAAAACAACGAGCTGGGCAAGAGCAGAAAGGGAGCACGGGCATCAGAGAGCATCTGACATCTTGCCCTGGAAAGAGCAGTGTTTTTGGAGAGTGCAGTAAAATCGTGTTTCTGGACAAGGGAGGCATAAGTGCGCTGCGCTCCTAAGGTATCTCCCTGCGAGACACACTGCTAAAGCTTTTCGCTATGATGCAGTCTAGTGCAGACGCACACTACGGCTCTCCGGAGCTGTCCGAAGCGAAGCGCCGGTCGCCGGCGTCTTTCGGCTGAAGCAGCGCTTCGGGGCGTACGGCTGCCGCTCCGCTGTTGTGTGCGCGAGGCAGCCGCTTTTCCTGCTCCGTGAGCCGGACAGAGCGGTAGCTTGTACGAGGGCGAAGAACGAAGCCGCAGAGCACCGGCCTTGTGCGCGCACCCTAAGGACTGCGAGAGGACCGTGGTGGCCGCTCGCCTGCCCCTTCCATTCCATTCTAGCATCTTTAGGGAAGGTGTTCAAGGACAAATTCCCTGAGTTTTGAATTCGTCCTGATGCAGCCCCTCCTGGGAAACAACTGCTCGTCGTCTGAGTCTCCGAGTGCAGAGACCTCGATGGCAACTGCAGAAATGAAGGGCTGCGTTGAGTTGTCGAGAAGCAAGAACATAGCCAGCGCCTTGTGTTTGGGAGTCAGCAGGTGCTGGACTTTTGCGATTGCTTTCACTGTGCACTGAATGCCAGGACGGCATGTGCACGTTAAAACAACGAGCTGGGCAAGAGCAGGAAGGGAGCACGGGCATCAGAGAGCATCTGACATCTTGCCCTGGAAAGAGCAGTGTTTTTGGAGTGTGCAGTAAAATCGTGTTTCTGGACAAGGGAGGCATAAGTGCGCTGCGCTCCTAAGCTATCTCCCTGCGAGACACACTGCCAAAGCTTTTCGTTATCATGCAGTCTAGTGCAGACGCACACTGCGGCTCTCCGGAGCTGTCCGAAGCGAAGCGCCGGTCGCCGGCGTCTTTCGGCTGAAGCAGCGCTTCGGGGCGTACGGCTGCCGCTCCGCTGTTGTGTGCGCGAGGCAGCCGCTTCTCCTGCTCCGTGAGCCGGACAGAGCGGTAGCTTGTACGAGGGCGAAGAACGTTGCCGCAGGGAGACGACATTGTGTGTACAGCCTTGGGACTGCTAGATGACAGTGGCTAAAGCTCCCTGCCTTTTCAATGCACTGCTGGCATGCTTTATTGAAGGCGTTCCGAGACAACTTTCCTGGGTTTTGACTTCGTCCTGATGAAGCCCCTGTTGGGAAATTCGTTTGGGAGTCAGCAGCACCTGGACTTTTGCGATTGCCTTCACTGTGCACTGAATGCCAGGACGGCATGTGCACGTTAAAACAACGAGCTGGGCAAGAGCAGAAAGGGAGCACGGGCATCAGAGAGCATCTGACATCTTGCCCTGGAAAGAGCAGTGTTTTTGGAGAGTGCAGTAAAATCGTGTTTCTGGACAAGGGAGGCATAAGTGCGCTGCGCTCCTAAGGTATCTCCCTGCGAGACACACTGCTAAAGCTTTTCGCTATGATGCAGTCTAGTGCAGACGCACACTACGGCTCTCCGGAGCTGTCCGAAGCGAAGCGCCGGTCGCCGGCGTCTTTCGGCTGAAGCAGCGCTTCGGGGCGTACGGCTGCCGCTCCGCTGTTGTGTGCGCGAGGCAGCCGCTTCTCCTGCTCCGCGAGCCGGACAGAGCGGTAGCTTGTACGAGGGCGAAGAACGAAGCCGCAGAGCACCGGCCTTCTGCGCGCACCCTAAGGACTGCGAGAGGACCGTGGTGGCCGCTCGCCTGCCCCTTCCATTCCATTCTAGCATCCTTAGGGAAGGTGTTCAAGGACAAATTCCCTGAGTTTTGAATTCGTCCTGATGCAGCCCCTCCTGGGAAACAACTGCTCGTCCTCTGAGTCTCCGAGTGCAGAGACCTCGATGGCAACTGCAGAAATGAAGGGCTGCGTTGAGTTGTCGAGAAGCAAGAACATAGCCAGCGCCTTGTGTTTGGGAGTCAGCAGGTGCTGGACTTTTGCGATTGCTTTCACTGTGCACTGAATGCCAGGACGGCATGTGCACGTTAAAACAACGAGCTGGGCAAGAGCAGGAAGGGACCACGGGCATCAGAGAGCATCTGGCATCTTGCCCTGGAAAGAGCAGTGTTTTTGGAGTGTGCAGTAAAATCGTGTTTCTGGACAAGGGAGGCATAAGTGCGCTGCGCTCCTAAGCTATCTCCCTGCGAGACACACTGCCAAAGCTTTTCGTTATCATGCAGTCTAGTGCAGACGCACACTGCGGCTCTCCGGAGCTGTCCGAAGCGAAGCGCCGGTCGCCGGCGTCTTTCGGCTGAAGCAGCGCTTCGGGGCGTACGGCTGCCGCTCCGCTGTTGTGTGCGCGAGGCAGCCGCTTCTCCTGCTCCGTGAGCCGGACAGAGCGGTAGCTTGTACGAGGGCGAAGAACGTTGCCGCAGGGAGACGACATTGTGTGTACAGCCTTGGGACTGCTAGATGACAGTGGCTAAAGCTCCCTGCCTTTTCAATGCACTGCTGGCATGCTTTATTGAAGGCGTTCCGAGACAACTTTCCTGGGTTTTGACTTCGTCCTGATGAAGCCCCTGTTGGGAAATTCGTTTGGGAGTCAGCAGCACCTGGACTTTTGCGATTGCCTTCACTGTGCACTGAATGCCAGGACGGCATGTGTACGTTAAAACAACGAGCTGGGCAAGAGCAGGAAGAGAGCACGGGAAGCAGAGAGCATCTGGCATCTTGCCCTGGAAAGGGCAGTGTTTTTGGAGAGTGCAGCAAATCCGTGTTTCTGGACAAGGGAGGCATAAGTGCGCTGCGCTCCTAAGCTATCTCCCTGCTAAGACACACTGCCAAAGCTTTTCGCTATGATGCAGTCTAGTGCAGACGCACACTACGGCTCTCGGCTCTCTGTCCGAAGCGAAGCGCCGGTCGCCGGCGTCTTTCGGCTGAAGCAGCGCTTCGGAGCGTACGGCTGTTGTGTGCGCGAAGCAGCCGCTTTTCCTGCTCCGCGAGCCGCACAGAGCGGTAGCTTGCACGAGGGCGAAGAACGAAGCCGCAGAGCACCGGCCTTCTGCGCGCACCCTAAGGACTGCGAGAGGACCGTGGTGGCCGCTCGCCTGCCTCTTCAATTCCATTCTAGCATCCTTATGGAAGGTGTTCCAGGACAATTTTCCTGAGTTTTGAATTCGTCCTGATGCAGCCCCTCCTGGGAAACTCCTACTCGTCCTCTGAGTCTCCGAGTGCAGAGACCTCGATGGCAACTGCAGAAATGAAGGGCTGCGTTGAGTTGTCGAGAAGCAAGAACATAGCCAGCGCCTTGTGTTTGGGAGTCAGCAGGTGCTGGACTTTTGCGATTGCCTTCACTGTGCACTGAATGCCAGGACGGCATGTGCACGTTAAAACAACGAGCTGGGCAAGAGCAGGAAGGGACCACGGGCATCAGAGAGCATCTGGCATCTTGCCCTGGAAAGAGCAGTGTTTTTGGAGTGTGCAGTAAAATCGTGTTTCTGGACAAGGGAGGCATAAGTGCGCTGCGCTCCTAAGCTATCTCCCTGCGAGACACACTGGCAAAGCTTTTCGTTATCATGCAGTCTAGTGCAGACGCACACTGCGGCTCTCCGGAGCTGTCCGAAGCGAAGCGCCGGTCGCCGGCGTCTTTCGGCTGAAGCAGCGCTTCGGGGCGTACGGCTGCCGCTCCGCTGTTGTGTGCGCGAGGCAGCCGCTTCTCCTGCTCCGTGAGCCGGACAGAGCGGTAGCTTGTACGAGGGCGAAGAACGTTGCCGCAGGGAGACGACATTGTGTGTACAGCCTTGGGACTGCTAGATGACAGTGGCTAAAGCTCCCTGCCTTTTCAATGCACTGCTGGCATGCTTTATTGAAGGCGTTCCGAGACAACTTTCCTGGGTTTTGACTTCGTCCTGATGAAGCCCCTGTTGGGAAATTCGTTTGGGAGTCAGCAGCACCTGGACTTTTGCGATTGCCTTCACTGTGCACTGAATGCCAGGACGGCATGTGCACGTTAAAACAACGAGCTGGGCAAGAGCAGAAAGGGAGCACGGGCATCAGAGAGCATCTGACATCTTGCCCTGGAAAGAGCAGTGTTTTTGGAGAGTGCAGTAAAATCGTGTTTCTGGACAAGGGAGGCATAAGTGCGCTGCGCTCCTAAGGTATCTCCCTGCGAGACACACTGCCAAAGCTTTTCGCTATGATGCAGTCTAGTGCAGACGCACACTGCGGCTCTCCGGAGCTGTCCGAAGCGAAGCGCCGGTCGCCGGCGTCTTTCGGCTGAAGCAGCGCTTCGGGGCGTACGGCTGCCGCTCCGCTGTTGTGTGCGCGAGGCAGCCGCTTCTCCTGCTCCGCGAGCCGGACAGAGCGGTAGCTTGTACGAGGGCGAAGAACGAAGCCGCAGAGCACCGGCCTTGTGCGCGCACCCTAAGGACTGCGAGAGGACCGTGGTGGCCGCTCGCCTGCCCCTTCCATTCCATTCTAGCATCCTTAGGGAAGGTGTTCAAGGACAAATTCCCTGAGTTTTGAATTCGTCCTGATGCAGCCCCTCCTGGGAAACAACTGCTCGTCCTCTGAGTCTCCGAGTGCAGAGACCTCGATGGCAACTGCAGAAATGAAGGGCTGCGTTGAGTTGTCGAGAAGCAAGAACATAGCCAGCGCCTTGTGTTTGGGAGTCAGCAGCTGCTGGACTTTTGCGATTGCTTTCACTGTGCACTGAATGCCAGGACGGCATGTGCACGTTAAAACAACGAGCTGGGCAAGAGCAGGAAGGGAGCACGGGCATCAGAGAGCATCTGACATCTTGCCCTGGAAAGAGCAGTGTTTTTGGAGTGTGCAGTAAAATCGTGTTTCTGGACAAGGGAGGCATAAGTGCGCTGCGCTCCTAAGCTATCTCCCTGCGAGACACACTGGCAAAGCTTTTCGTTATCATGCAGTCTAGTGCAGACGCACACTGCGGCTCTCCGGAGCTGTCCGAAGCGAAGCTCCGGTCGCCGGCGTCTTTCGGCTGAAGCAGCGCTTCGGGGCGTACGGCTGCCGCTCCGCTGTTGTGTGCGCGAGGCAGCCGCTTCTCCTGCTCCGTGAGCCGGACAGAGCGGTAGCTTGTACGAGGGCGAAGAACGAAGCCGCAGGGAGACGACATTGTGTGTACAGCCTTGGGACTGCTAGATGACAGTGGCTAAAGCTCCCTGCCTTTTCAATGCACTGCTGGCATGCTTTATTGAAGGCGTTCCGAGACAACTTTCCTGGGTTTTGACTTCGTCCTGATGAAGCCCCTGTTGGGAAATTCGTTTGGGAGTCAGCAGCTGCTGGACTTTTGCGATTGCCTTCACTGTGCACTGAATGCCAGGACGGCATGTGTACGTTAAAACAACGAGCTGGGCAAGAGCAGGAAGAGAGCACGGGAAGCAGAGAGCATCTGGCATCTTGCCCTGGAAAGGGCAGTGTTTTTGGAGAGTGCAGCAAATCCGTGTTTCTGGACAAGGGAGGCATAAGTGCGCTGCGCTCCTAAGCTATCTCCCTGCTAAGACACACTGCCAAAGCTTTTCGCTATGATGCAGTCTAGTGCAGACGCACACTACGGCTCTCGGCTCTCTGTCCGAAGCGAAGCGCCGGTCGCCGGCGTCTTTCGGCTGAAGCAGCGCTTCGGGGCGTACGGCTGTTGTGTGCGCGAGGCAGCCGCTTTTCCTGCTCCGGGAGCCGCACAGAGCGGTAGCTTGCACGAGGGCGAAGAACGAAGCCGCAGAGCACCGGCCTTCTGCGCGCACCCTAAGGACTGCGAGAGGACCGTGGTGGCCGCTCGCCTGCCTCTTCAATTCCATTCTAGCATCCTTATGGAAGGTGTTCCAGGACAATTTTCCTGAGTTTTGAATTCGTCCTGATGCAGCCCCTCCTGGGAAACTCCTACTCGTCCTCTGAGTCTCCGAGTGCAGAGACCTCGATGGCAACTGCAGAAATGAAGGGCTGCGTTGAGTTGTCGAGAAGCAAGAACATAGCCAGCACCTTGTGTTTGGGAGTCAGCAGCTGCTGGACTTTTGTGATTGCTTTCACTGTGCACTGAATGCCAGGACGGCATGTGCACGTTAAAACAACGAGCTGGGCAAGAGCAGGAAGGGAGCACGGGCATCAGAGAGCATCTGACATCTTGCCCTGGAAAGAGCAGTGTTTTTGGAGTGTGCAGTAAAATCGTGTTTCTGGACAAGGGAGGCATAAGTGCGCTGCGCTCCTAAGCTATCTCCCTGCGAGACACACTGGCAAAGCTTTTCGTTATCATGCAGTCTAGTGCAGACGCACACTGCGGCTCTCCGGAGCTGTCCGAAGCGAAGCTCCGGTCGCCGGCGTCTTTCGGCTGAAGCAGCGCTTCGGGGCGTACGGCTGCCGCTCCGCTGTTGTGTGCGCGAGGCAGCCGCTTCTCCTGCTCCGTGAGCCGGACAGAGCGGTAGCTTGTACGAGGGCGAAGAACGAAGCCGCAGGGAGACGACATTGTGTGTACAGCCTTGGGACTGCTAGATGACAGTGGCTAAAGCTCCCTGCCTTTTCAATGCACTGCTGGCATGCTTTATTGAAGGCGTTCCGAGACAACTTTCCTGGGTTTTGACTTCGTCCTGATGAAGCCCCTGTTGGGAAATTCGTTTGGGAGTCAGCAGCTGCTGGACTTTTGCGATTGCCTTCACTGTGCACTGAATGCCAGGACGGCATGTGTACGTTAAAACAACGAGCTGGGCAAGAGCAGGAAGAGAGCACGGGAAGCAGAGAGCATCTGGCATCTTGCCCTGGAAAGGGCAGTGTTTTTGGAGAGTGCAGCAAATCCGTGTTTCTGGACAAGGGTGGCATAAGTGCGCTGCGCTCCTAAGCTATCTCCCTGCTAAGACACACTGCCAAAGCTTTTCGCTATGATGCAGTCTAGTGCAGACGCACACTACGGCTCTCGGCTCTCTGTCCGAAGCGAAGCGCCGGTCGCCGGCGTCTTTCGGCTGAAGCAGCGCTTCGGAGCGTACGGCTGTTGTGTGCGCGAAGCAGCCGCTTTTCCTGCTCCGGGAGCCGCACAGAGCGGTAGCTTGCACGAGGGCGAAGAACGAAGCCGCAGAGCACCGGCCTTCTGCGCGCACCCTAAGGACTGCGAGAGGACCGTGGTGGCCGCTCGCCTGCCTCTTCAATTCCATTCTAGCATCCTTATGGAAGGTGTTCCAGGACAATTTTCCTGAGTTTTGAATTCGTCCTGATGCAGCCCCTCCTGGGAAACTCCTACTCGTCCTCTGAGTCTCCGAGTGCAGAGACCTCGATGGCAACTGCAGAAATGAAGGGCTGCGTTGAGTTGTCGAGAAGCAAGAACATAGCCAGCGCCTTGTGTTTGGGAGTCAGCAGGTGCTGGACTTTTGCGATTGCTTTCACTGTGCACTGAATGCCAGGACGGCATGTGCACGTTAAAACAACGAGCTGGGCAAGAGCAGGAAGGGACCACGGGCATCAGAGAGCATCTGGCATCTTGCCCTGGAAAGAGCAGTGTTTTTGGAGTGTGCAGTAAAATCGTGTTTCTGGACAAGGGAGGCATAAGTGCGCTGCGCTCCTAAGCTATCTCCCTGCGAGACACACTGGCAAAGCTTTTCGTTATCATGCAGTCTAGTGCAGACGCACACTGCGGCTCTCCGGAGCTGTCCGAAGCGAAGCGCCGGTCGCCGGCGTCTTTCGGCTGAAGCAGCGCTTCGGGGCGTACGGCTGCCGCTCCGCTGTTGTGTGCGCGAGGCAGCCGCTTCTCCTGCTCCGTGAGCCGGACAGAGCGGTAGCTTGTACGAGGGCGAAGAACGTTGCCGCAGGGAGACGACATTGTGTGTACAGCCTTGGGACTGCTAGATGACAGTGGCTAAAGCTCCCTGCCTTTTCAATGCACTGCTGGCATGCTTTATTGAAGGCGTTCCGAGACAACTTTCCTGGGTTTTGACTTCGTCCTGATGAAGCCCCTGTTGGGAAATTCGTTTGGGAGTCAGCAGCACCTGGACTTTTGCGATTGCCTTCACTGTGCACTGAATGCCAGGACGGCATGTGCACGTTAAAACAACGAGCTGGGCAAGAGCAGAAAGGGAGCACGGGCATCAGAGAGCATCTGACATCTTGCCCTGGAAAGAGCAGTGTTTTTGGAGAGTGCAGTAAAATCGTGTTTCTGGACAAGGGAGGCATAAGTGCGCTGCGCTCCTAAGCTATCTCCCTGCGAGACACACTGGCAAAGCTTTTCGTTATCATGCAGTCTAGTGCAGACGCACACTGCGGCTCTCCGGAGCTGTCCGAAGCGAAGCGCCGGTCGCCGGCGTCTTTCGGCTGAAGCAGCGCTTCGGGGCGTACGGCTGCCGCTCCGCTGTTGTGTGCGCGAGGCAGCCGCTTTTCCTGCTCCGTGAGCCGGACAGAGCGGTAGCTTGTACGAGGGCGAAGAACGAAGCCGCAGGGAGACGACATTGTGTGTACAGCCTTGGGACTGCTAGATGACAGTGGCTAAAGCTCCCTGCCTTTTCAATGCACTGCTGGCATGCTTTATTGAAGGCGTTCCGAGACAACTTTCCTGGGTTTTGACTTCGTCCTGATGAAGCCCCTGTTGGGAAATTCGTTTGGGAGTCAGCAGCTGCTGGACTTTTGCGATTGCCTTCACTGTGCACTGAATGCCAGGACGGCATGTGTACGTTAAAACAACGAGCTGGGCAAGAGCAGGAAGAGAGCACGGGAAGCAGAGAGCATCTGGCATCTTGCCCTGGAAAGGGCAGTGTTTTTGGAGAGTGCAGCAAATCCGTGTTTCTGGACAAGGGAGGCATAAGTGCGCTGCGCTCCTAAGCTATCTCCCTGCTAAGACACACTGCCAAAGCTTTTCGCTATGATGCAGTCTAGTGCAGACGCACACTACGGCTCTCGGCTCTCTGTCCGAAGCGAAGCGCCGGTCGCCGGCGTCTTTCGGCTGAAGCAGCGCTTCGGGGCGTACGGCTGTTGTGTGCGCGAGGCAGCCGCTTTTCCTGCTCCGGGAGCCGCACAGAGCGGTAGCTTGCACGAGGGCGAAGAACGAAGCCGCAGAGCACCGGCCTTCTGCGCGCACCCTAAGGACTGCGAGAGGACCGTGGTGGCCGCTCGCCTGCCTCTTCAATTCCATTCTAGCATCCTTATGGAAGGTGTTCCAGGACAATTTTCCTGAGTTTTGAATTCGTCCTGATGCAGCCCCTCCTGGGAAACTCCTACTCGTCCTCTGAGTCTCCGAGTGCAGAGACCTCGATGGCAACTGCAGAAATGAAGGGCTGCGTTGAGTTGTCGAGAAGCAAGAACATAGCCAGCACCTTGTGTTTGGGAGTCAGCAGGTGCTGGACTTTTGCGATTGCTTTCACTGTGCACTGAATGCCAGGACGGCATGTGCACGTTAAAACAACGAGCTGGGCAAGAGCAGGAAGGGAGCACGGGCATCAGAGAGCATCTGACATCTTGCCCTGGAAAGAGCAGTGTTTTTGGAGTGTGCAGTAAAATCGTGTTTCTGGACAAGGGAGGCATAAGTGCGCTGCGCTCCTAAGCTATCTCCCTGCGATACACACTGGCAAAGCTTTTCGTTATCATGCAGTCTAGTGCAGACGCACACTGCGGCTCTCCGGAGCTGTCCGAAGCGAAGCTCCGGTCGCCGGCGTCTTTCGGCTGAAGCAGCGCTTCGGGGCGTACGGCTGCCGCTCCGCTGTTGTGTGCGCGAGGCAGCCGCTTCTCCTGCTCCGTGAGCCGGACAGAGCGGTAGCTTGTACGAGGGCGAAGAACGAAGCCGCAGGGAGACGACATTGTGTGTACAGCCTTGGGACTGCTAGATGACAGTGGCTAAAGCTCCCTGCCTTTTCAATGCACTGCTGGCATGCTTTATTGAAGGCGTTCCGAGACAACTTTCCTGGGTTTTGACTTCGTCCTGATGAAGCCCCTGTTGGGAAATTCGTTTGGGAGTCAGCAGCTGCTGGACTTTTGCGATTGCCTTCACTGTGCACTGAATGCCAGGACGGCATGTGTACGTTAAAACAACGAGCTGGGCAAGAGCAGGAAGAGAGCACGGGAAGCAGAGAGCATCTGGCATCTTGCCCTGGAAAGGGCAGTGTTTTTGGAGAGTGCAGCAAATCCGTGTTTCTGGACAAGGGTGGCATAAGTGCGCTGCGCTCCTAAGCTATCTCCCTGCTAAGACACACTGCCAAAGCTTTTCGCTATGATGCAGTCTAGTGCAGACGCACACTACGGCTCTCGGCTCTCTGTCCGAAGCGAAGCGCCGGTCGCCGGCGTCTTTCGGCTGAAGCAGCGCTTCGGAGCGTACGGCTGTTGTGTGCGCGAAGCAGCCGCTTTTCCTGCTCCGGGAGCCGCACAGAGCGGTAGCTTGCACGAGGGCGAAGAACGAAGCCGCAGAGCACCGGCCTTCTGCGCGCACCCTAAGGACTGCGAGAGGACCGTGGTGGCCGCTCGCCTGCCTCTTCAATTCCATTCTAGCATCCTTATGGAAGGTGTTCCAGGACAATTTTCCTGAGTTTTGAATTCGTCCTGATGCAGCCCCTCCTGGGAAACTCCTACTCGTCCTCTGAGTCTCCGAGTGCAGAGACCTCGATGGCAACTGCAGAAATGAAGGGCTGCGTTGAGTTGTCGAGAAGCAAGAACATAGCCAGCGCCTTGTGTTTGGGAGTCAGCAGGTGCTGGACTTTTGCGATTGCTTTCACTGTGCACTGAATGCCAGGACGGCATGTGCACGTTAAAACAACGAGCTGGGCAAGAGCAGGAAGGGACCACGGGCATCAGAGAGCATCTGGCATCTTGCCCTGGAAAGAGCAGTGTTTTTGGAGTGTGCAGTAAAATCGTGTTTCTGGACAAGGGAGGCATAAGTGCGCTGCGCTCCTAAGCTATCTCCCTGCGAGACACACTGGCAAAGCTTTTCGTTATCATGCAGTCTAGTGCAGACGCACACTGCGGCTCTCCGGAGCTGTCCGAAGCGAAGCGCCGGTCGCCGGCGTCTTTCGGCTGAAGCAGCGCTTCGGGGCGTACGGCTGCCGCTCCGCTGTTGTGTGCGCGAGGCAGCCGCTTCTCCTGCTCCGTGAGCCGGACAGAGCGGTAGCTTGTACGAGGGCGAAGAACGTTGCCGCAGGGAGACGACATTGTGTGTACAGCCTTGGGACTGCTAGATGACAGTGGCTAAAGCTCCCTGCCTTTTCAATGCACTGCTGGCATGCTTTATTGAAGGCGTTCCGAGACAACTTTCCTGGGTTTTGACTTCGTCCTGATGAAGCCCCTGTTGGGAAATTCGTTTGGGAGTCAGCAGCACCTGGACTTTTGCGATTGCCTTCACTGTGCACTGAATGCCAGGACGGCATGTGCACGTTAAAACAACGAGCTGGGCAAGAGCAGAAAGGGAGCACGGGCATCAGAGAGCATCTGACATCTTGCCCTGGAAAGAGCAGTGTTTTTGGAGAGTGCAGTAAAATCGTGTTTCTGGACAAGGGAGGCATAAGTGCGCTGCGCTCCTAAGCTATCTCCCTGCGAGACACACTGGCAAAGCTTTTCGTTATCATGCAGTCTAGTGCAGACGCACACTGCGGCTCTCCGGAGCTGTCCGAAGCGAAGCGCCGGTCGCCGGCGTCTTTCGGCTGAAGCAGCGCTTCGGGGCGTACGGCTGCCGCTCCGCTGTTGTGTGCGCGAGGCAGCCGCTTTTCCTGCTCCGTGAGCCGGACAGAGCGGTAGCTTGTACGAGGGCGAAGAACGAAGCCGCAGGGAGACGACATTGTGTGTACAGCCTTGGGACTGCTAGATGACAGTGGCTAAAGCTCCCTGCCTTTTCAATGCACTGCTGGCATGCTTTATTGAAGGCGTTCCGAGACAACTTTCCTGGGTTTTGACTTCGTCCTGATGAAGCCCCTGTTGGGAAATTCGTTTGGGAGTCAGCAGCTGCTGGACTTTTGCGATTGCCTTCACTGTGCACTGAATGCCAGGACGGCATGTGTACGTTAAAACAACGAGCTGGGCAAGAGCAGGAAGAGAGCACGGGAAGCAGAGAGCATCTGGCATCTTGCCCTGGAAAGGGCAGTGTTTTTGGAGAGTGCAGCAAATCCGTGTTTCTGGACAAGGGAGGCATAAGTGCGCTGCGCTCCTAAGCTATCTCCCTGCTAAGACACACTGCCAAAGCTTTTCGCTATGATGCAGTCTAGTGCAGACGCACACTACGGCTCTCGGCTCTCTGTCCGAAGCGAAGCGCCGGTCGCCGGCGTCTTTCGGCTGAAGCAGCGCTTCGGAGCGTACGGCTGTTGTGTGCGCGAAGCAGCCGCTTTTCCTGCTCCGCGAGCCGCACAGAGCGGTAGCTTGCACGAGGGCGAAGAACGAAGCCGCAGAGCACCGGCCTTCTGCGCGCACCCTAAGGACTGCGAGAGGACCGTGGTGGCCGCTCGCCTGCCCCTTCCATTCCATTCTAGCATCCTTATGGAAGGTGTTCCAGGACAATTTTCCTGAGTTTTGAATTCGTCCTGATGCAGCCCCTCCTGGGAAACTCCTACTCGTCCTCTGAGTCTCCGAGTGCAGAGACCTCGATGGCAACTGCAGAAATGAAGGGCTGCGTTGAGTTGTCGAGAAGCAAGAACATAGCCAGCGCCTTGTGTTTGGGAGTCAGCAGCTGCTGGACTTTTGCGATTGCTTTCACTGTGCACTGAATGCCAGGACGGCATGTGCACGTTAAAACAACGAGCTGGGCAAGAGCAGGAAGGGAGCACGGGCATCAGAGAGCATCTGACATCTTGCCCTGGAAAGAGCAGTGTTTTTGGAGTGTGCAGTAAAATCGTGTTTCTGGACAAGGGAGGCATAAGTGCGCTGCGCTCCTAAGCTATCTCCCTGCGAGACACACTGCCAAAGCTTTTCGTTATCATGCAGTCTAGTGCAGACGCACACTGCGGCTCTCCGGAGCTGTCCGAAGCCAAGCGCCGGTCGCCGGCGTCTTTCGGCTGAAGCAGCGCTTCGGGGCGTACGGCTGCCGCTCCGCTGTTGTGTGCGCGAGGCAGCCGCTTCTCCTGCTCCGTGAGCCGGACAGAGCGGTAGCTTGTACGAGGGCGAAGAACGTTGCCGCAGGGAGACGACATTGTGTGTACAGCCTTGGGACTGCTAGATGACAGTGGCTAAAGCTCCCTGCCTTTTCAATGCACTGCTGGCATGCTTTATTGAAGGCGTTCCGAGACAACTTTCCTGGGTTTTGTCTTCGTCCTGATGAAGCCCCTGTTGGGAAATTCGTTTGGGAGTCAGCAGCTGCTGGACTTTTGCGATTGCCTTCACTGTGCACTGAATGCCAGGACGGCATGTGTACGTTAAAACAACGAGCTGGGCAAGAGCAGGAAGAGAGCACGGGAAGCAGAGAGCATCTGGCATCTTGCCCTGGAAAGGGCAGTGTTTTTGGAGAGTGCAGCAAATCCGTGTTTCTGGACAAGGGAGGCATAAGTGCGCTGCGCTCCTAAGCTATCTCCCTGCTAAGACACACTGCCAAAGCTTTTCGCTATGATGCAGTCTAGTGCAGACGCACACTACGGCTCTCGGCTCTCTGTCCGAAGCGAAGCGCCGGTCGCCGGCGTCTTTCGGCTGAAGCAGCGCTTCGGAGCGTACGGCTGTTGTGTGCGCGAAGCAGCCGCTTTTCCTGCTCCGCGAGCCGCACAGAGCGGTAGCTTGCACGAGGGCGAAGAACGAAGCCGCAGAGCACCGGCCTTCTGCGCGCACCCTAAGGACTGCGAGAGGACCGTGGTGGCCGCTCGCCTGCCTCTTCAATTCCATTCTAGCATCCTTATGGAAGGTGTTCCAGGACAATTTTCCTGAGTTTTGAATTCGTCCTGATGCAGCCCCTCCTGGGAAACTCCTACTCGTCCTCTGAGTCTCCGAGTGCAGAGACCTCGATGGCAACTGCAGAAATGAAGGGCTGCGTTGAGTTGTCGAGAAGCAAGAACATAGCCAGCGCCTTGTGTTTGGGAGTCAGCAGGTGCTGGACTTTTGCGATTGCCTTCACTGTGCACTGAATGCCAGGACGGCATGTGCACGTTAAAACAACGAGCTGGGCAAGAGCAGGAAGGGACCACGGGCATCAGAGAGCATCTGGCATCTTGCCCTGGAAAGAGCAGTGTTTTTGGAGTGTGCAGTAAAATCGTGTTTCTGGACAAGGGAGGCATAAGTGCGCTGCGCTCCTAAGCTATCTCCCTGCGAGACACACTGGCAAAGCTTTTCGTTATCATGCAGTCTAGTGCAGACGCACACTGCGGCTCTCCGGAGCTGTCCGAAGCGAAGCGCCGGTCGCCGGCGTCTTTCGGCTGAAGCAGCGCTTCGGGGCGTACGGCTGCCGCTCCGCTGTTGTGTGCGCGAGGCAGCCGCTTCTCCTGCTCCGTGAGCCGGACAGAGCGGTAGCTTGTACGAGGGCGAAGAACGAAGCCGCAGGGAGACGACATTGTGTGTACAGCCTTGGGACTGCTAGATGACAGTGGCTAAAGCTCCCTGCCTTTTCAATGCACTGCTGGCATGCTTTATTGAAGGCGTTCCGAGACAACTTTCCTGGGTTTTGACTTCGTCCTGATGAAGCCCCTGTTGGGAAATTCGTTTGGGAGTCAGCAGCTGCTGGACTTTTGCGATTGCCTTCACTGTGCACTGAATGCCAGGACGGCATGTGTACGTTAAAACAACGAGCTGGGCAAGAGCAGGAAGAGAGCACGGGAAGCAGAGAGCATCTGGCATCTTGCCCTGGAAAGGGCAGTGTTTTTGGAGAGTGCAGCAAATCCGTGTTTCTGGACAAGGGAGGCATAAGTGCGCTGCGCTCCTAAGCTATCTCCCTGCTAAGACACACTGCCAAAGCTTTTCGCTATGATGCAGTCTAGTGCAGACGCACACTACGGCTCTCGGCTCTCTGTCCGAAGCGAAGCGCCGGTCGCCGGCGTCTTTCGGCTGAAGCAGCGCTTCGGAGCGTACGGCTGTTGTGTGCGCGAAGCAGCCGCTTTTCCTGCTCCGCGAGCCGCACAGAGCGGTAGCTTGCACGAGGGCGAAGAACGAAGCCGCAGAGCACCGGCCTTCTGCGCGCACCCTAAGGACTGCGAGAGGACCGTGGTGGCCGCTCGCCTGCCTCTTCAATTCCATTCTAGCATCCTTATGGAAGGTGTTCCAGGACAATTTTCCTGAGTTTTGAATTCGTCCTGATGCAGCCCCTCCTGGGAAACTCCTACTCGTCCTCTGAGTCTCCGAGTGCAGAGACCTCGATGGCAACTGCAGAAATGAAGGGCTGCGTTGAGTTGTCGAGAAGCAAGAACATAGCCAGCGCCTTGTGTTTGGGAGTCAGCAGGTGCTGGACTTTTGCGATTGCCTTCACTGTGCACTGAATGCCAGGACGGCATGTGCACGTTAAAACAACGAGCTGGGCAAGAGCAGGAAGGGACCACGGGCATCAGAGAGCATCTGGCATCTTGCCCTGGAAAGAGCAGTGTTTTTGGAGTGTGCAGTAAAATCGTGTTTCTGGACAAGGGAGGCATAAGTGCGCTGCGCTCCTAAGCTATCTCCCTGCGAGACACACTGGCAAAGCTTTTCGTTATCATGCAGTCTAGTGCAGACGCACACTGCGGCTCTCCGGAGCTGTCCGAAGCGAAGCGCCGGTCGCCGGCGTCTTTCGGCTGAAGCAGCGCTTCGGGGCGTACGGCTGCCGCTCCGCTGTTGTGTGCGCGAGGCAGCCGCTTCTCCTGCTCCGTGAGCCGGACAGAGCGGTAGCTTGTACGAGGGCGAAGAACGTTGCCGCAGGGAGACGACATTGTGTGTACAGCCTTGGGACTGCTAGATGACAGTGGCTAAAGCTCCCTGCCTTTTCAATGCACTGCTGGCATGCTTTATTGAAGGCGTTCCGAGACAACTTTCCTGGGTTTTGACTTCGTCCTGATGAAGCCCCTGTTGGGAAATTCGTTTGGGAGTCAGCAGCTGCTGGACTTTTGCGATTGCCTTCACTGTGCACTGAATGCCAGGACGGCATGTGTACGTTAAAACAACGAGCTGGGCAAGAGCAGGAAGAGAGCACGGGAAGCAGAGAGCATCTGGCATCTTGCCCTGGAAAGGGCAGTGTTTTTGGAGAGTGCAGCAAATCCGTGTTTCTGGACAAGGGAGGCATAAGTGCGCTGCGCTCCTAAGCTATCTCCCTGCTAAGACACACTGCCAAAGCTTTTCGCTATGATGCAGTCTAGTGCAGACGCACACTACGGCTCTCGGCTCTCTGTCCGAAGCGAAGCGCCGGTCGCCGGCGTCTTTCGGCTGAAGCAGCGCTTCGGAGCGTACGGCTGTTGTGTGCGCGAAGCAGCCGCTTTTCCTGCTCCGCGAGCCGCACAGAGCGGTAGCTTGCACGAGGGCGAAGAACGAAGCCGCAGAGCACCGGCCTTCTGCGCGCACCCTAAGGACTGCGAGAGGACCGTGGTGGCCGCTCGCCTGCCTCTTCAATTCCATTCTAGCATCCTTATGGAAGGTGTTCCAGGACAATTTTCCTGAGTTTTGAATTCGTCCTGATGCAGCCCCTCCTGGGAAACTCCTACTCGTCCTCTGAGTCTCCGAGTGCAGAGACCTCGATGGCAACTGCAGAAATGAAGGGCTGCGTTGAGTTGTCGAGAAGCAAGAACATAGCCAGCGCCTTGTGTTTGGGAGTCAGCAGGTGCTGGACTTTTGCGATTGCCTTCACTGTGCACTGAATGCCAGGACGGCATGTGCACGTTAAAACAACGAGCTGGGCAAGAGCAGGAAGGGACCACGGGCATCAGAGAGCATCTGGCATCTTGCCCTGGAAAGAGCAGTGTTTTTGGAGTGTGCAGTAAAATCGTGTTTCTGGACAAGGGAGGCATAAGTGCGCTGCGCTCCTAAGCTATCTCCCTGCGAGACACACTGCCAAAGCTTTTCGTTATCATGCAGTCTAGTGCAGACGCACACTGCGGCTCTCCGGAGCTGTCCGAAGCGAAGCGCCGGTCGCCGGCGTCTTTCGGCTGAAGCAGCGCTTCGGGGCGTACGGCTGCCGCTCCGCTGTTGTGTGCGCGAGGCAGCCGCTTCTCCTGCTCCGCGAGCCGGACAGAGCGGTAGCTTGTACGAGGGCGAAGAACGAAGCCGCAGGGAGACGACATTGTGTGTACAGCCTTGGGACTGCTAGATGACAGTGGCTAAAGCTCCCTGCCTTTTCAATGCACTGCTGGCATGCTTTATTGAAGGCGTTCCGAGACAACTTTCCTGGGTTTTGACTTCGTCCTGATGAAGCCCCTGTTGGGAAATTCGTTTGGGAGTCAGCAGCTGCTGGACTTTTGCGATTGCCTTCACTGTGCACTGAATGCCAGGACGGCATGTGTACGTTAAAACAACGAGCTGGGCAAGAGCAGGAAGAGAGCACGGGAAGCAGAGAGCATCTGGCATCTTGCCCTGGAAAGGGCAGTGTTTTTGGAGAGTGCAGCAAATCCGTGTTTCTGGACAAGGGAGGCATAAGTGCGCTGCGCTCCTAAGCTATCTCCCTGCTAAGACACACTGCCAAAGCTTTTCGCTATGATGCAGTCTAGTGCAGACGCACACTACGGCTCTCGGCTCTCTGTCCGAAGCGAAGCGCCGGTCGCCGGCGTCTTTCGGCTGAAGCAGCGCTTCGGAGCGTACGGCTGTTGTGTGCGCGAAGCAGCCGCTTTTCCTGCTCCGGGAGCCGCACAGAGCGGTAGCTTGCACGAGGGCGAAGAACGAAGCCGCAGAGCACCGGCCTTCTGCGCGCACCCTAAGGACTGCGAGAGGACCGTGGTGGCCGCTCGCCTGCCTCTTCAATTCCATTCTAGCATCCTTATGGAAGGTGTTCCAGGACAATTTTCCTGAGTTTTGAATTCGTCCTGATGCAGCCCCTCCTGGGAAACTCCTACTCGTCCTCTGAGTCTCCGAGTGCAGAGACCTCGATGGCAACTGCAGAAATGAAGGGCTGCGTTGAGTTGTCGAGAAGCAAGAACATAGCCAGCGCCTTGTGTTTGGGAGTCAGCAGGTGCTGGACTTTTGCGATTGCCTTCACTGTGCACTGAATGCCAGGACGGCATGTGCACGTTAAAACAACGAGCTGGGCAAGAGCAGGAAGGGACCACGGGCATCAGAGAGCATCTGGCATCTTGCCCTGGAAAGAGCAGTGTTTTTGGAGTGTGCAGTAAAATCGTGTTTCTGGACAAGGGAGGCATAAGTGCGCTGCGCTCCTAAGCTATCTCCCTGCGAGACACACTGCCAAAGCTTTTCGTTATCATGCAGTCTAGTGCAGACGCACACTGCGGCTCTCCGGAGCTGTCCGAAGCGAAGCGCCGGTCGCCGGCGTCTTTCGGCTGAAGCAGCGCTTCGGGGCGTACGGCTGCCGCTCCGCTGTTGTGTGCGCGAGGCAGCCGCTTCTCCTGCTCCGTGAGCCGGACAGAGCGGTAGCTTGTACGAGGGCGAAGAACGTTGCCGCAGGGAGACGACATTGTGTGTACAGCCTTGGGACTGCTAGATGACAGTGGCTAAAGCTCCCTGCCTTTTCAATGCACTGCTGGCATGCTTTATTGAAGGCGTTCCGAGACAACTTTCCTGGGTTTTGACTTCGTCCTGATGAAGCCCCTGTTGGGAAATTCGTTTGGGAGTCAGCAGCACCTGGACTTTTGCGATTGCCTTCACTGTGCACTGAATGCCAGGACGGCATGTGCACGTTAAAACAACGAGCTGGGCAAGAGCAGAAAGGGAGCACGGGCATCAGAGAGCATCTGACATCTTGCCCTGGAAAGAGCAGTGTTTTTGGAGAGTGCAGTAAAATCGTGTTTCTGGACAAGGGAGGCATAAGTGCGCTGCGCTCCTAAGGTATCTCCCTGCGAGACACACTGCTAAAGCTTTTCGCTATGATGCAGTCTAGTGCAGACGCACACTACGGCTCTCGGCTCTCTGTCCGAAGCGAAGCGCCGGTCGCCGGCGTCTTTCGGCTGAAGCAGCGCTTCGGAGCGTACGGCTGTTGTGTGCGCGAAGCAGCCGCTTTTCCTGCTCCGGGAGCCGCACAGAGCGGTAGCTTGCACGAGGGCGAAGAACGAAGCCGCAGAGCACCGGCCTTCTGCGCGCACCCTAAGGACTGCGAGAGGACCGTGGTGGCCGCTCGCCTGCCCCTTCCATTCCATTCTAGCATCCTTAGGGAAGGTGTTCAAGGACAAATTCCCTGAGTTTTGAATTCGTCCTGATGCAGCCCCTCCTGGGAAACAACTGCTCGTCGTCTGAGTCTCCGAGTGCAGAGACCTCGATGGCAACTGCAGAAATGAAGGGCTGCGTTGAGTTGTCGAGAAGCAAGAACATAGCCAGCGCCTTGTGTTTGGGAGTCAGCAGGTGCTGGACTTTTGCGATTGCCTTCACTGTGCACTGAATGCCAGGACGGCATGTGCACGTTAAAACAACGAGCTGGGCAAGAGCAGGAAGGGACCACGGGCATCAGAGAGCATCTGGCATCTTGCCCTGGAAAGAGCAGTGTTTTTGGAGTGTGCAGTAAAATCGTGTTTCTGGACAAGGGAGGCATAAGTGCGCTGCGCTCCTAAGCTATCTCCCTGCGAGACACACTGCCAAAGCTTTTCGTTATCATGCAGTCTAGTGCAGACGCACACTGCGGCTCTCCGGAGCTGTCCGAAGCGAAGCGCCGGTCGCCGGCGTCTTTCGGCTGAAGCAGCGCTTCGGGGCGTACGGCTGCCGCTCCGCTGTTGTGTGCGCGAGGCAGCCGCTTCTCCTGCTCCGTGAGCCGGACAGAGCGGTAGCTTGTACGAGGGCGAAGAACGTTGCCGCAGGGAGACGACATTGTGTGTACAGCCTTGGGACTGCTAGATGACAGTGGCTAAAGCTCCCTGCCTTTTCAATGCACTGCTGGCATGCTTTATTGAAGGCGTTCCGAGACAACTTTCCTGGGTTTTGACTTCGTCCTGATGAAGCCCCTGTTGGGAAATTCGTTTGGGAGTCAGCAGCACCTGGACTTTTGCGATTGCCTTCACTGTGCACTGAATGTCAGGACGGCATGTGCACGTTAAAACAACGAGCTGGGCAAGAGCAGAAAGGGAGCACGGGCATCAGAGAGCATCTGACATCTTGCCCTGGAAAGAGCAGTGTTTTTGGAGAGTGCAGTAAAATCGTGTTTCTGGACAAGGGAGGCATAAGTGCGCTGCGCTCCTAAGCTATCTCCCTGCGAGACACACTGGCAAAGCTTTTCGCTATGATGCAGTCTAGTGCAGACGCACACTACGGCTCTCGGCTCTCTGTCCGAAGCGAAGCGCCGGTCGCCGGCGTCTTTCGGCTGAAGCAGCGCTTCGGGGCGTACGGCTGCCGCTCCGCTGTTGTGTGCGCGAGGCAGCCGCTTCTCCTGCTCCGCGAGCCGGACAGAGCGGTAGCTTGCACGAGGGCGAAGAACGAAGCCGCAGAGCACCGGCCTTCTGCGCGCACCCTAAGGACTGCGAGAGGACCGTGGTGGCCGCTCGCCTGCCCCTTCCATTCCATTCTAGCATCCTTAGGGAAGGTGTTCAAGGACAAATTCCCTGAGTTTTGAATTCGTCCTGATGCAGCCCCTCCTGGGAAACAACTGCTCGTCGTCTGAGTCTCCGAGTGCAGAGACCTCGATGGCAACTGCAGAAATGAAGGGCTGCGTTGAGTTGTCGAGAAGCAAGAACATAGCCAGCGCCTTGTGTTTGGGAGTCAGCAGGTGCTGGACTTTTGCGATTGCTTTCACTGTGCACTGAATGCCAGGACGGCATGTGCACGTTAAAACAACGAGCTGGGCAAGAGCAGGAAGGGAGCACGGGCATCAGAGAGCATCTGACATCTTGCCCTGGAAAGAGCAGTGTTTTTGGAGTGTGCAGTAAAATCGTGTTTCTGGACAAGGGAGGCATAAGTGCGCTGCGCTCCTAAGCTATCTCCCTGCGAGACACACTGGCAAAGCTTTTCGTTATCATGCAGTCTAGTGCAGACGCACACTGCGGCTCTCCGGAGCTGTCCGAAGCGAAGCTCCGGTCGCCGGCGTCTTTCGGCTGAAGCAGCGCTTCGGGGCGTACGGCTGCCGCTCCGCTGTTGTGTGCGCGAGGCAGCCGCTTCTCCTGCTCCGTGAGCCGGACAGAGCGGTAGCTTGTACGAGGGCGAAGAACGAAGCCGCAGGGAGACGACATTGTGTGTACAGCCTTGGGACTGCTAGATGACAGTGGCTAAAGCTCCCTGCCTTTTCAATGCACTGCTGGCATGCTTTATTGAAGGCGTTCCGAGACAACTTTCCTGGGTTTTGACTTCGTCCTGATGAAGCCCCTGTTGGGAAATTCGTTTGGGAGTCAGCAGCTGCTGGACTTTTGCGATTGCCTTCACTGTGCACTGAATGCCAGGACGGCATGTGTACGTTAAAACAACGAGCTGGGTAAGAGCAGGAAGAGAGCACGGGAAGCAGAGAGCATCTGGCATCTTGCCCTGGAAAGGGCAGTGTTTTTGGAGAGTGCAGCAAATCCGTGTTTCTGGACAAGGGAGGCATAAGTGCGCTGCGCTCCTAAGCTATCTCCCTGCTAAGACACACTGCCAAAGCTTTTCGCTATGATGCAGTCTAGTGCAGACGCACACTACGGCTCTCGGCTCTCTGTCCGAAGCGAAGCGCCGGTCGCCGGCGTCTTTCGGCTGAAGCAGCGCTTCGGGGCGTACGGCTGTTGTGTGCGCGAAGCAGCCGCTTTTCCTGCTCCGGGAGCCGCACAGAGCGGTAGCTTGCACGAGGGCGAAGAACGAAGCCGCAGAGCACCGGCCTTCTGCGCGCACCCTAAGGACTGCGAGAGGACCGTGGTGGCCGCTCGCCTGCCTCTTCAATTCCATTCTAGCATCCTTATGGAAGGTGTTCCAGGACAATTTTCCTGAGTTTTGAATTCGTCCTGATGCAGCCCCTCCTGGGAAACTCCTACTCGTCCTCTGAGTCTCCGAGTGCAGAGACCTCGATGGCAACTGCAGAAATGAAGGGCTGCGTTGAGTTGTCGAGAAGCAAGAACATAGCCAGCGCCTTGTGTTTGGGAGTCAGCAGGTGCTGGACTTTTGCGATTGCCTTCACTGTGCACTGAATGCCAGGACGGCATGTGCACGTTAAAACAACGAGCTGGGCAAGAGCAGAAAGGGAGCACGGACATCAGAGAGCATCTGACATCTTGCCCTGGAAAGAGCAGTGTTTTTGGAGTGTGCAGTAAAATCGTGTTTCTGGACAAGGGAGGCATAAGTGCGCTGCGCTCCTAAGGTATCTCCCTGCGAGACACACTGCTAAAGCTTTTCGTTATCATGCAGTCTAGTGCAGACGCACACTGCGGCTCTCCGGAGCTGTCCGAAGCGAAGCGCCGGTCGCCGGCGTCTTTCGGCTGAAGCAGCGCTTCGGGGCGTACGGCTGCCGCTCCGCTGTTGTGTGCGCGAGGCAGCCGCTTCTCCTGCTCCGTGAGCCGGACAGAGCGGTAGCTTGTACGAGGGCGAAGAACGTTGCCGCAGGGAGACGACATTGTGTGTACAGCCTTGGGACTGCTAGATGACAGTGGCTAAAGCTCCCTGCCTTTTCAATGCACTGCTGTCATGCTTTATTGAAGGCGTTCCGAGACAACTTTCCTGGGTTTTGACTTCGTCCTGATGAAGCCCCTGTTGGGAAATTCGTTTGGGAGTCAGCAGCACCTGGACTTTTGCGATTGCCTTCACTGTGCACTGAATGCCAGGACGGCATGTGCACGTTAAAACAACGAGCTGGGCAAGAGCAGAAAGGGAGCACGGACATCAGAGAGCATCTGACATCTTGCCCTGGAAAGAGCAGTGTTTTTGGAGAGTGCAGTAAAATCGTGTTTCTGGACAAGGGAGGCATAAGTGCGCTGCGCTCCTAAGGTATCTCCCTGCGAGACACACTGCTAAAGCTTTTCGCTATGATGCAGTCTAGTGCAGACGCACACTACGGCTCTCCGGAGCTGTCCGAAGCGAAGCGCCGGTCGCCGGCGTCTTTCGGCTGAAGCAGCGCTTCGGGGCGTACGGCTGCCGCTCCGCTGTTGTGTGCGCGAGGCAGCCGCTTCTCCTGCTCCGCGAGCCGGACAGAGCGGTAGCTTGTACGAGGGCGAAGAACGAAGCCGCAGAGCACCGGCCTTGTGCGCGCACCCTAAGGACTGCGAGAGGACCGTGGTGGCCGCTCGCCTGCCCCTTCCATTCCATTCTAGCATCCTTAGGGAAGGTGTTCAAGGACAAATTCCCTGAGTTTTGAATTCGTCCTGATGCAGCCCCTCCTGGGAAACAACTGCTCGTCGTCTGAGTCTCCGAGTGCAGAGACCTCGATGGCAACTGCAGAAATGAAGGGCTGCGTTGAGTTGTCGAGAAGCAAGAACATAGCCAGCGCCTTGTGTTTGGGAGTCAGCAGGTGCTGGACTTTTGCGATTGCTTTCACTGTGCACTGAATGCCAGGACGGCATGTGCACGTTAAAACAACGAGCTGGGCAAGAGCAGGAAGGGAGCACGGGCATCAGAGAGCATCTGACATCTTGCCCTGGAAAGAGCAGTGTTTTTGGAGTGTGCAGTAAAATCGTGTTTCTGGACAAGGGAGGCATAAGTGCGCTGCGCTCCTAAGCTATCTCCCTGCGAGACACACTGGCAAAGCTTTTCGTTATCATGCAGTCTAGTGCAGACGCACACTGCGGCTCTCCGGAGCTGTCCGAAGCGAAGCTCCGGTCGCCGGCGTCTTTCGGCTGAAGCAGCGCTTCGGGGCGTACGGCTGCCGCTCCGCTGTTGTGTGCGCGAGGCAGCCGCTTCTCCTGCTCCGTGAGCCGGACAGAGCGGTAGCTTGTACGAGGGCGAAGAACGTTGCCGCAGGGAGACGACATTGTGTGTACAGCCTTGGGACTGCTAGATGACAGTGGCTAAAGCTCCCTGCCTTTTCAATGCACTGCTGGCATGCTTTATTGAAGGCGTTCCGAGACAACTTTCCTGGGTTTTGACTTCGTCCTGATGAAGCCCCTGTTGGGAAATTCGTTTGGGAGTCAGCAGCTGCTGGACTTTTGCGATTGCCTTCACTGTGCACTGAATGCCAGGACGGCATGTGTACGTTAAAACAACGAGCTGGGTAAGAGCAGGAAGAGAGCACGGGAAGCAGAGAGCATCTGGCATCTTGCCCTGGAAAGGGCAGTGTTTTTGGAGAGTGCAGCAAATCCGTGTTTCTGGACAAGGGAGGCATAAGTGCGCTGCGCTCCTAAGCTATCTCCCTGCTAAGACACACTGCCAAAGCTTTTCGCTATGATGCAGTCTAGTGCAGACGCACACTACGGCTCTCGGCTCTCTGTCCGAAGCGAAGCGCCGGTCGCCGGCGTCTTTCGGCTGAAGCAGCGCTTCGGGGCGTACGGCTGTTGTGTGCGCGAAGCAGCCGCTTTTCCTGCTCCGGGAGCCGCACAGAGCGGTAGCTTGCACGAGGGCGAAGAACGAAGCCGCAGAGCACCGGCCTTCTGCGCGCACCCTAAGGACTGCGAGAGGACCGTGGTGGCCGCTCGCCTGCCTCTTCAATTCCATTCTAGCATCCTTATGGAAGGTGTTCCAGGACAATTTTCCTGAGTTTTGAATTCGTCCTGATGCAGCCCCTCCTGGGAAACTCCTACTCGTCCTCTGAGTCTCCGAGTGCAGAGACCTCGATGGCAACTGCAGAAATGAAGGGCTGCGTTGAGTTGTCGAGAAGCAAGAACATAGCCAGCGCCTTGTGTTTGGGAGTCAGCAGGTGCTGGACTTTTGCGATTGCCTTCACTGTGCACTGAATGCCAGGACGGCATGTGCACGTTAAAACAACGAGCTGGGCAAGAGCAGAAAGGGAGCACGGACATCAGAGAGCATCTGACATCTTGCCCTGGAAAGAGCAGTGTTTTTGGAGTGTGCAGTAAAATCGTGTTTCTGGACAAGGGAGGCATAAGTGCGCTGCGCTCCTAAGGTATCTCCCTGCGAGACACACTGCTAAAGCTTTTCGTTATCATGCAGTCTAGTGCAGACGCACACTGCGGCTCTCCGGAGCTGTCCGAAGCGAAGCGCCGGTCGCCGGCGTCTTTCGGCTGAAGCAGCGCTTCGGGGCGTACGGCTGCCGCTCCGCTGTTGTGTGCGCGAGGCAGCCGCTTCTCCTGCTCCGTGAGCCGGACAGAGCGGTAGCTTGTACGAGGGCGAAGAACGTTGCCGCAGGGAGACGACATTGTGTGTACAGCCTTGGGACTGCTAGATGACAGTGGCTAAAGCTCCCTGCCTTTTCAATGCACTGCTGTCATGCTTTATTGAAGGCGTTCCGAGACAACTTTCCTGGGTTTTGACTTCGTCCTGATGAAGCCCCTGTTGGGAAATTCGTTTGGGAGTCAGCAGCACCTGGACTTTTGCGATTGCCTTCACTGTGCACTGAATGCCAGGACGGCATGTGCACGTTAAAACAACGAGCTGGGCAAGAGCAGAAAGGGAGCACGGACATCAGAGAGCATCTGACATCTTGCCCTGGAAAGAGCAGTGTTTTTGGAGAGTGCAGTAAAATCGTGTTTCTGGACAAGGGAGGCATAAGTGCGCTGCGCTCCTAAGGTATCTCCCTGCGAGACACACTGCTAAAGCTTTTCGCTATGATGCAGTCTAGTGCAGACGCACACTACGGCTCTCCGGAGCTGTCCGAAGCGAAGCGCCGGTCGCCGGCGTCTTTCGGCTGAAGCAGCGCTTCGGGGCGTACGGCTGCCGCTCCGCTGTTGTGTGCGCGAGGCAGCCGCTTCTCCTGCTCCGCGAGCCGGACAGAGCGGTAGCTTGTACGAGGGCGAAGAACGAAGCCGCAGAGCACCGGCCTTGTGCGCGCACCCTAAGGACTGCGAGAGGACCGTGGTGGCCGCTCGCCTGCCCCTTCCATTCCATTCTAGCATCCTTAGGGAAGGTGTTCAAGGACAAATTCCCTGAGTTTTGAATTCGTCCTGATGCAGCCCCTCCTGGGAAACAACTGCTCGTCCTCTGAGTCTCCGACATGCAGAGACCTCGATGGCAACTGCAGAAATGAAG
This sequence comes from Lonchura striata, assembly GCF_050655825.1. Classification (NCBI taxonomy): domain Eukaryota; kingdom Metazoa; phylum Chordata; class Aves; order Passeriformes; family Estrildidae; genus Lonchura; species Lonchura striata. The sequence continues at coordinate 496,091 of NC_140712.1, forward strand.
GGCTGCGTTGAGTTGTCGAGAAGCAAGAACATAGCCAGCGCCTTGTGTTTGGGAGTCAGCAGGTGCTGGACTTTTGCGATTGCTTTCACTGTGCACTGAATGCCAGGACGGCATGTGCACGTTAAAACAACGAGCTGGGCAAGAGCAGGAAGGGAGCACGGGCATCAGAGAGCATCTGACATCTTGCCCTGGAAAGAGCAGTGTTTTTGGAGTGTGCAGTAAAATCGTGTTTCTGGACAAGGGAGGCATAAGTGCGCTGCGCTCCTAAGCTATCTCCCTGCGAGACACACTGCCAAAGCTTTTCGTTATCATGCAGTCTAGTGCAGACGCACACTGCGGCTCTCCGGAGCTGTCCGAAGCGAAGCGCCGGTCGCCGGCGTCTTTCGGCTGAAGCAGCGCTTCGGGGCGTACGGCTGCCGCTCCGCTGTTGTGTGCGCGAGGCAGCCGCTTCTCCTGCTCCGTGAGCCGGACAGAGCGGTAGCTTGTACGAGGGCGAAGAACGTTGCCGCAGGGAGACGACATTGTGTGTACAGCCTTGGGACTGCTAGATGACAGTGGCTAAAGCTCCCTGCCTTTTCAATGCACTGCTGGCATGCTTTATTGAAGGCGTTCCGAGACAACTTTCCTGGGTTTTGACTTCGTCCTGATGAAGCCCCTGTTGGGAAATTCGTTTGGGAGTCAGCAGCTGCTGGACTTTTGCGATTGCCTTCACTGTGCACTGAATGCCAGGACGGCATGTGTACGTTAAAACAACGAGCTGGGCAAGAGCAGGAAGAGAGCACGGGAAGCAGAGAGCATCTGGCATCTTGCCCTGGAAAGAGCAGTGTTTTTGGAGAGTGCAGTAAAATCGTGTTTCTGGACAAGGGAGGCATAAGTGCGCTGCGCTCCTAAGCTATCTCCCTGCTAAGACACACTGCCAAAGCTTTTCGCTATGATGCAGTCTAGTGCAGACGCACACTACGGCTCTCGGCTCTCTGTCCGAAGCGAAGCGCCGGTCGCCGGCGTCTTTCGGCTGAAGCAGCGCTTCGGGGCGTACGGCTGCCGCTCCGCTGTTGTGTGCGCGAGGCAGCTGCTTCTCCTGCTCCGCGAGCCGGACAGAGCGGTAGCTTGTACGAGGGCGAAGAACGAAGCCGCAGAGCACCGGCCTTCTGCGCGCACCCTAAGGACTGCGAGAGGACCGTGGTGGCCGCTCGCCTGCCCCTTCCATTCCATTCTAGCATCCTTAGGGAAGGTGTTCAAGGACAAATTCCCTGAGTTTTGAATTCGTCCTGATGCAGCCCCTCCTGGGAAACAACTGCTCGTCCTCTGAGTCTCCGACATGCAGAGACCTCGATGGCAACTGCAGAAATGAAGGGCTGCGTTGAGTTGTCGAGAAGCAAGAACATAGCCAGCGCCTTGTGTTTGGGAGTCAGCAGGTGCTGGACTTTTGCGATTGCTTTCACTGTGCACTGAATGCCAGGACGGCATGTGCACGTTAAAACAACGAGCTGGGCAAGAGCAGGAAGGGAGCACGGGCATCAGAGAGCATCTGACATCTTGCCCTGGAAAGAGCAGTGTTTTTGGAGTGTGCAGTAAAATCGTGTTTCTGGACAAGGGAGGCATAAGTGCGCTGCGCTCCTAAGCTATCTCCCTGCGAGACACACTGGCAAAGCTTTTCGTTATCATGCAGTCTAGTGCAGACGCACACTGCGGCTCTCCGGAGCTGTCCGAAGCGAAGCGCCGGTCGCCGGCGTCTTTCGGCTGAAGCAGCGCTTCGGGGCGTACGGCTGCCGCTCCGCTGTTGTGTGCGCGAGGCAGCCGCTTCTCCTGCTCCGTGAGCCGGACAGAGCGGTAGCTTGTACGAGGGCGAAGAACGTTGCCGCAGGGAGACGACATTGTGTGTACAGCCTTGGGACTGCTAGATGACAGTGGCTAAAGCTCCCTGCCTTTTCAATGCACTGCTGGCATGCTTTATTGAAGGCGTTCCGAGACAACTTTCCTGGGTTTTGACTTCGTCCTGATGAAGCCCCTGTTGGGAAATTCGTTTGGGAGTCAGCAGCACCTGGACTTTTGCGATTGCCTTCACTGTGCACTGAATGCCAGGACGGCATGTGCACGTTAAAACAACGAGCTGGGCAAGAGCAGAAAGGGAGCACGGGCATCAGAGAGCATCTGACATCTTGCCCTGGAAAGAGCAGTGTTTTTGGAGAGTGCAGTAAAATCGTGTTTCTGGACAAGGGAGGCATAAGTGCGCTGCGCTCCTAAGGTATCTCCCTGCGAGACACACTGCTAAAGCTTTTCGCTATGATGCAGTCTAGTGCAGACGCACACTACGGCTCTCGGCTCTCTGTCCGAAGCGAAGCGCCGGTCGCCGGCGTCTTTCGGCTGAAGCAGCGCTTCGGAGCGTACGGCTGTTGTGTGCGCGAAGCAGCCGCTTTTCCTGCTCCGGGAGCCGCACAGAGCGGTAGCTTGCACGAGGGCGAAGAACGAAGCCGCAGAGCACCGGCCTTCTGCGCGCACCCTAAGGACTGCGAGAGGACCGTGGTGGCCGCTCGCCTGCCCCTTCCATTCCATTCTAGCATCCTTAGGGAAGGTGTTCAAGGACAAATTCCCTGAGTTTTGAATTCGTCCTGATGCAGCCCCTCCTGGGAAACAACTGCTCGTCGTCTGAGTCTCCGAGTGCAGAGACCTCGATGGCAACTGCAGAAATGAAGGGCTGCGTTGAGTTGTCGAGAAGCAAGAACATAGCCAGCGCCTTGTGTTTGGGAGTCAGCAGGTGCTGGACTTTTGCGATTGCTTTCACTGTGCACTGAATGCCAGGACGGCATGTGCACGTTAAAACAACGAGCTGGGCAAGAGCAAGAAGGGAGCACGGGCATCAGAGAGCATCTGGCATCTTGCCCTGGAAAGAGCAGTGTTTTTGGAGTGTGCAGTAAAATCGTGTTTCTGGACAAGGGAGGCATAAGTGCGCTGCGCTCCTAAGCTATCTCCCTGCGAGACACACTGGCAAAGCTTTTCGTTATCATGCAGTCTAGTGCAGACGCACACTGCGGCTCTCCGGAGCTGTCCGAAGCGAAGCGCCGGTCGCCGGCGTCTTTCGGCTGAAGCAGCGCTTCGGGGCGTACGGCTGCCGCTCCGCTGTTGTGTGCGCGAGGCAGCCGCTTCTCCTGCTCCGTGAGCCGGACAGAGCGGTAGCTTGTACGAGGGCGAAGAACGAAGCCGCAGGGAGACGACATTGTGTGTACAGCCTTGGGACTGCTAGATGACAGTGGCTAAAGCTCCCTGCCTTTTCAATGCACTGCTGGCATGCTTTATTGAAGGCGTTCCGAGACAACTTTCCTGGGTTTTGACTTCGTCCTGATGAAGCCCCTGTTGGGAAATTCGTTTGGGAGTCAGCAGCTGCTGGACTTTTGCGATTGCCTTCACTGTGCACTGAATGCCAGGACGGCATGTGTACGTTAAAACAACGAGCTGGGCAAGAGCAGGAAGAGAGCACGGGAAGCAGAGAGCATCTGGCATCTTGCCCTGGAAAGGGCAGTGTTTTTGGAGAGTGCAGCAAATCCGTGTTTCTGGACAAGGGAGGCATAAGTGCGCTGCGCTCCTAAGCTATCTCCCTGCTAAGACACACTGCCAAAGCTTTTCGCTATGATGCAGTCTAGTGCAGACGCACACTACGGCTCTCGGCTCTCTGTCCGAAGCGAAGCGCCGGTCGCCGGCGTCTTTCGGCTGAAGCAGCGCTTCGGAGCGTACGGCTGTTGTGTGCGCGAAGCAGCCGCTTTTCCTGCTCCGCGAGCCGCACAGAGCGGTAGCTTGCACGAGGGCGAAGAACGAAGCCGCAGAGCACCGGCCTTCTGCGCGCACCCTAAGGACTGCGAGAGGACCGTGGTGGCCGCTCGCCTGCCTCTTCAATTCCATTCTAGCATCCTTATGGAAGGTGTTCCAGGACAATTTTCCTGAGTTTTGAATTCGTCCTGATGCAGCCCCTCCTGGGAAACTCCTACTCGTCCTCTGAGTCTCCGAGTGCAGAGACCTCGATGGCAACTGCAGAAATGAAGGGCTGCGTTGAGTTGTCGAGAAGCAAGAACATAGCCAGCGCCTTGTGTTTGGGAGTCAGCAGGTGCTGGACTTTTGCGATTGCCTTCACTGTGCACTGAATGCCAGGACGGCATGTGCACGTTAAAACAACGAGCTGGGCAAGAGCAGGAAGGGACCACGGGCATCAGAGAGCATCTGGCATCTTGCCCTGGAAAGAGCAGTGTTTTTGGAGTGTGCAGTAAAATCGTGTTTCTGGACAAGGGAGGCATAAGTGCGCTGCGCTCCTAAGCTATCTCCCTGCGAGACACACTGCCAAAGCTTTTCGTTATCATGCAGTCTAGTGCAGACGCACACTGCGGCTCTCCGGAGCTGTCCGAAGCGAAGCGCCGGTCGCCGGCGTCTTTCGGCTGAAGCAGCGCTTCGGGGCGTACGGCTGCCGCTCCGCTGTTGTGTGCGCGAGGCAGCCGCTTCTCCTGCTCCGCGAGCCGGACAGAGCGGTAGCTTGTACGAGGGCGAAGAACGAAGCCGCAGGGAGACGACATTGTGTGTACAGCCTTGGGACTGCTAGATGACAGTGGCTAAAGCTCCCTGCCTTTTCAATGCACTGCTGGCATGCTTTATTGAAGGCGTTCCGAGACAACTTTCCTGGGTTTTGACTTCGTCCTGATGAAGCCCCTGTTGGGAAATTCGTTTGGGAGTCAGCAGCTGCTGGACTTTTGCGATTGCCTTCACTGTGCACTGAATGCCAGGACGGCATGTGTACGTTAAAACAACGAGCTGGGCAAGAGCAGGAAGAGAGCACGGGAAGCAGAGAGCATCTGGCATCTTGCCCTGGAAAGGGCAGTGTTTTTGGAGAGTGCAGCAAATCCGTGTTTCTGGACAAGGGAGGCATAAGTGCGCTGCGCTCCTAAGCTATCTCCCTGCTAAGACACACTGCCAAAGCTTTTCGCTATGATGCAGTCTAGTGCAGACGCACACTACGGCTCTCGGCTCTCTGTCCGAAGCGAAGCGCCGGTCGCCGGCGTCTTTCGGCTGAAGCAGCGCTTCGGAGCGTACGGCTGTTGTGTGCGCGAAGCAGCCGCTTTTCCTGCTCCGGGAGCCGCACAGAGCGGTAGCTTGCACGAGGGCGAAGAACGAAGCCGCAGAGCACCGGCCTTCTGCGCGCACCCTAAGGACTGCGAGAGGACCGTGGTGGCCGCTCGCCTGCCTCTTCAATTCCATTCTAGCATCCTTATGGAAGGTGTTCCAGGACAATTTTCCTGAGTTTTGAATTCGTCCTGATGCAGCCCCTCCTGGGAAACTCCTACTCGTCCTCTGAGTCTCCGAGTGCAGAGACCTCGATGGCAACTGCAGAAATGAAGGGCTGCGTTGAGTTGTCGAGAAGCAAGAACATAGCCAGCGCCTTGTGTTTGGGAGTCAGCAGGTGCTGGACTTTTGCGATTGCCTTCACTGTGCACTGAATGCCAGGACGGCATGTGCACGTTAAAACAACGAGCTGGGCAAGAGCAGGAAGGGACCACGGGCATCAGAGAGCATCTGGCATCTTGCCCTGGAAAGAGCAGTGTTTTTGGAGTGTGCAGTAAAATCGTGTTTCTGGACAAGGGAGGCATAAGTGCGCTGCGCTCCTAAGCTATCTCCCTGCGAGACACACTGGCAAAGCTTTTCGTTATCATGCAGTCTAGTGCAGACGCACACTGCGGCTCTCCGGAGCTGTCCGAAGCGAAGCGCCGGTCGCCGGCGTCTTTCGGCTGAAGCAGCGCTTCGGGGCGTACGGCTGCCGCTCCGCTGTTGTGTGCGCGAGGCAGCCGCTTCTCCTGCTCCGTGAGCCGGACAGAGCGGTAGCTTGTACGAGGGCGAAGAACGTTGCCGCAGGGAGACGACATTGTGTGTACAGCCTTGGGACTGCTAGATGACAGTGGCTAAAGCTCCCTGCCTTTTCAATGCACTGCTGGCATGCTTTATTGAAGGCGTTCCGAGACAACTTTCCTGGGTTTTGACTTCGTCCTGATGAAGCCCCTGTTGGGAAATTCGTTTGGGAGTCAGCAGCACCTGGACTTTTGCGATTGCCTTCACTGTGCACTGAATGCCAGGACGGCATGTGCACGTTAAAACAACGAGCTGGGCAAGAGCAGAAAGGGAGCACGGGCATCAGAGAGCATCTGACATCTTGCCCTGGAAAGAGCAGTGTTTTTGGAGAGTGCAGTAAAATCGTGTTTCTGGACAAGGGAGGCATAAGTGCGCTGCGCTCCTAAGGTATCTCCCTGCGAGACACACTGCTAAAGCTTTTCGCTATGATGCAGTCTAGTGCAGACGCACACTACGGCTCTCGGCTCTCTGTCCGAAGCGAAGCGCCGGTCGCCGGCGTCTTTCGGCTGAAGCAGCGCTTCGGAGCGTACGGCTGTTGTGTGCGCGAAGCAGCCGCTTCTCCTGCTCCGGGAGCCGCACAGAGCGGTAGCTTGCACGAGGGCGAAGAACGAAGCCGCAGAGCACCGGCCTTCTGCGCGCACCCTAAGGACTGCGAGAGGACCGTGGTGGCCGCTCGCCTGCCCCTTCCATTCCATTCTAGCATCCTTAGGGAAGGTGTTCAAGGACAAATTCCCTGAGTTTTGAATTCGTCCTGATGCAGCCCCTCCTGGGAAACAACTGCTCGTCGTCTGAGTCTCCGAGTGCAGAGACCTCGATGGCAACTGCAGAAATGAAGGGCTGCGTTGAGTTGTCGAGAAGCAAGAACATAGCCAGCGCCTTGTGTTTGGGAGTCAGCAGGTGCTGGACTTTTGCGATTGCCTTCACTGTGCACTGAATGCCAGGACGGCATGTGCACGTTAAAACAACGAGCTGGGCAAGAGCAGGAAGGGACCACGGGCATCAGAGAGCATCTGGCATCTTGCCCTGGAAAGAGCAGTGTTTTTGGAGTGTGCAGTAAAATCGTGTTTCTGGACAAGGGAGGCATAAGTGCGCTGCGCTCCTAAGCTATCTCCCTGCGAGACACACTGCCAAAGCTTTTCGTTATCATGCAGTCTAGTGCAGACGCACACTGCGGCTCTCCGGAGCTGTCCGAAGCGAAGCGCCGGTCGCCGGCGTCTTTCGGCTGAAGCAGCGCTTCGGGGCGTACGGCTGCCGCTCCGCTGTTGTGTGCGCGAGGCAGCCGCTTCTCCTGCTCCGTGAGCCGGACAGAGCGGTAGCTTGTACGAGGGCGAAGAACGTTGCCGCAGGGAGACGACATTGTGTGTACAGCCTTGGGACTGCTAGATGACAGTGGCTAAAGCTCCCTGCCTTTTCAATGCACTGCTGGCATGCTTTATTGAAGGCGTTCCGAGACAACTTTCCTGGGTTTTGACTTCGTCCTGATGAAGCCCCTGTTGGGAAATTCGTTTGGGAGTCAGCAGCACCTGGACTTTTGCGATTGCCTTCACTGTGCACTGAATGTCAGGACGGCATGTGCACGTTAAAACAACGAGCTGGGCAAGAGCAGAAAGGGAGCACGGGCATCAGAGAGCATCTGACATCTTGCCCTGGAAAGAGCAGTGTTTTTGGAGAGTGCAGTAAAATCGTGTTTCTGGACAAGGGAGGCATAAGTGCGCTGCGCTCCTAAGGTATCTCCCTGCGAGACACACTGGCAAAGCTTTTCGCTATGATGCAGTCTAGTGCAGACGCACACTACGGCTCTCCGGAGCTGTCCGAAGCGAAGCGCCGGTCGCCGGCGTCTTTCGGCTGAAGCAGCGCTTCGGGGCGTACGGCTGCCGCTCCGCTGTTGTGTGCGCGAGGCAGCCGCTTCTCCTGCTCCGCGAGCCGGACAGAGCGGTAGCTTGCACGAGGGCGAAGAACGAAGCCGCAGAGCACCGGCCTTCTGCGCGCACCCTAAGGACTGCGAGAGGACCGTGGTGGCCGCTCGCCTGCCCCTTCCATTCCATTCTAGCATCCTTAGGGAAGGTGTTCAAGGACAAATTCCCTGAGTTTTGAATTCGTCCTGATGCAGCCCCTCCTGGGAAACAACTGCTCGTCGTCTGAGTCTCCGAGTGCAGAGACCTCGATGGCAACTGCAGAAATGAAGGGCTGCGTTGAGTTGTCGAGAAGCAAGAACATAGCCAGCGCCTTGTGTTTGGGAGTCAGCAGGTGCTGGACTTTTGCGATTGCTTTCACTGTGCACTGAATGCCAGGACGGCATGTGCACGTTAAAACAACGAGCTGGGCAAGAGCAGGAAGGGAGCACGGGCATCAGAGAGCATCTGACATCTTGCCCTGGAAAGAGCAGTGTTTTTGGAGTGTGCAGTAAAATCGTGTTTCTGGACAAGGGAGGCATAAGTGCGCTGCGCTCCTAAGCTATCTCCCTGCGAGACACACTGGCAAAGCTTTTCGTTATCATGCAGTCTAGTGCAGACGCACACTGCGGCTCTCCGGAGCTGTCCGAAGCGAAGCTCCGGTCGCCGGCGTCTTTCGGCTGAAGCAGCGCTTCGGGGCGTACGGCTGCCGCTCCGCTGTTGTGTGCGCGAGGCAGCCGCTTCTCCTGCTCCGTGAGCCGGACAGAGCGGTAGCTTGTACGAGGGCGAAGAACGAAGCCGCAGGGAGACGACATTGTGTGTACAGCCTTGGGACTGCTAGATGACAGTGGCTAAAGCTCCCTGCCTTTTCAATGCACTGCTGGCATGCTTTATTGAAGGCGTTCCGAGACAACTTTCCTGGGTTTTGACTTCGTCCTGATGAAGCCCCTGTTGGGAAATTCGTTTGGGAGTCAGCAGCTGCTGGACTTTTGCGATTGCCTTCACTGTGCACTGAATGCCAGGACGGCATGTGTACGTTAAAACAACGAGCTGGGTAAGAGCAGGAAGAGAGCACGGGAAGCAGAGAGCATCTGGCATCTTGCCCTGGAAAGGGCAGTGTTTTTGGAGAGTGCAGCAAATCCGTGTTTCTGGACAAGGGAGGCATAAGTGCGCTGCGCTCCTAAGCTATCTCCCTGCTAAGACACACTGCCAAAGCTTTTCGCTATGATGCAGTCTAGTGCAGACGCACACTACGGCTCTCGGCTCTCTGTCCGAAGCGAAGCGCCGGTCGCCGGCGTCTTTCGGCTGAAGCAGCGCTTCGGGGCGTACGGCTGTTGTGTGCGCGAAGCAGCCGCTTTTCCTGCTCCGGGAGCCGCACAGAGCGGTAGCTTGCACGAGGGCGAAGAACGAAGCCGCAGAGCACCGGCCTTCTGCGCGCACCCTAAGGACTGCGAGAGGACCGTGGTGGCCGCTCGCCTGCCTCTTCAATTCCATTCTAGCATCCTTATGGAAGGTGTTCCAGGACAATTTTCCTGAGTTTTGAATTCGTCCTGATGCAGCCCCTCCTGGGAAACTCCTACTCGTCCTCTGAGTCTCCGAGTGCAGAGACCTCGATGGCAACTGCAGAAATGAAGGGCTGCGTTGAGTTGTCGAGAAGCAAGAACATAGCCAGCGCCTTGTGTTTGGGAGTCAGCAGGTGCTGGACTTTTGCGATTGCCTTCACTGTGCACTGAATGCCAGGACGGCATGTGCACGTTAAAACAACGAGCTGGGCAAGAGCAGAAAGGGAGCACGGACATCAGAGAGCATCTGACATCTTGCCCTGGAAAGAGCAGTGTTTTTGGAGTGTGCAGTAAAATCGTGTTTCTGGACAAGGGAGGCATAAGTGCGCTGCGCTCCTAAGGTATCTCCCTGCGAGACACACTGCTAAAGCTTTTCGTTATCATGCAGTCTAGTGCAGACGCACACTGCGGCTCTCCGGAGCTGTCCGAAGCGAAGCGCCGGTCGCCGGCGTCTTTCGGCTGAAGCAGCGCTTCGGGGCGTACGGCTGCCGCTCCGCTGTTGTGTGCGCGAGGCAGCCGCTTCTCCTGCTCCGTGAGCCGGACAGAGCGGTAGCTTGTACGAGGGCGAAGAACGTTGCCGCAGGGAGACGACATTGTGTGTACAGCCTTGGGACTGCTAGATGACAGTGGCTAAAGCTCCCTGCCTTTTCAATGCACTGCTGTCATGCTTTATTGAAGGCGTTCCGAGACAACTTTCCTGGGTTTTGACTTCGTCCTGATGAAGCCCCTGTTGGGAAATTCGTTTGGGAGTCAGCAGCACCTGGACTTTTGCGATTGCCTTCACTGTGCACTGAATGCCAGGACGGCATGTGCACGTTAAAACAACGAGCTGGGCAAGAGCAGAAAGGGAGCACGGACATCAGAGAGCATCTGACATCTTGCCCTGGAAAGAGCAGTGTTTTTGGAGAGTGCAGTAAAATCGTGTTTCTGGACAAGGGAGGCATAAGTGCGCTGCGCTCCTAAGGTATCTCCCTGCGAGACACACTGCTAAAGCTTTTCGCTATGATGCAGTCTAGTGCAGACGCACACTACGGCTCTCCGGAGCTGTCCGAAGCGAAGCGCCGGTCGCCGGCGTCTTTCGGCTGAAGCAGCGCTTCGGGGCGTACGGCTGCCGCTCCGCTGTTGTGTGCGCGAGGCAGCCGCTTCTCCTGCTCCGCGAGCCGGACAGAGCGGTAGCTTGTACGAGGGCGAAGAACGAAGCCGCAGAGCACCGGCCTTGTGCGCGCACCCTAAGGACTGCGAGAGGACCGTGGTGGCCGCTCGCCTGCCCCTTCCATTCCATTCTAGCATCCTTAGGGAAGGTGTTCAAGGACAAATTCCCTGAGTTTTGAATTCGTCCTGATGCAGCCCCTCCTGGGAAACAACTGCTCGTCGTCTGAGTCTCCGAGTGCAGAGACCTCGATGGCAACTGCAGAAATGAAGGGCTGCGTTGAGTTGTCGAGAAGCAAGAACATAGCCAGCGCCTTGTGTTTGGGAGTCAGCAGGTGCTGGACTTTTGCGATTGCTTTCACTGTGCACTGAATGCCAGGACGGCATGTGCACGTTAAAACAACGAGCTGGGCAAGAGCAGGAAGGGAGCACGGGCATCAGAGAGCATCTGACATCTTGCCCTGGAAAGAGCAGTGTTTTTGGAGTGTGCAGTAAAATCGTGTTTCTGGACAAGGGAGGCATAAGTGCGCTGCGCTCCTAAGCTATCTCCCTGCGAGACACACTGGCAAAGCTTTTCGTTATCATGCAGTCTAGTGCAGACGCACACTGCGGCTCTCCGGAGCTGTCCGAAGCGAAGCTCCGGTCGCCGGCGTCTTTCGGCTGAAGCAGCGCTTCGGGGCGTACGGCTGCCGCTCCGCTGTTGTGTGCGCGAGGCAGCCGCTTCTCCTGCTCCGTGAGCCGGACAGAGCGGTAGCTTGTACGAGGGCGAAGAACGAAGCCGCAGGGAGACGACATTGTGTGTACAGCCTTGGGACTGCTAGATGACAGTGGCTAAAGCTCCCTGCCTTTTCAATGCACTGCTGGCATGCTTTATTGAAGGCGTTCCGAGACAACTTTCCTGGGTTTTGACTTCGTCCTGATGAAGCCCCTGTTGGGAAATTCGTTTGGGAGTCAGCAGCTGCTGGACTTTTGCGATTGCCTTCACTGTGCACTGAATGCCAGGACGGCATGTGTACGTTAAAACAACGAGCTGGGTAAGAGCAGGAAGAGAGCACGGGAAGCAGAGAGCATCTGGCATCTTGCCCTGGAAAGGGCAGTGTTTTTGGAGAGTGCAGCAAATCCGTGTTTCTGGACAAGGGAGGCATAAGTGCGCTGCGCTCCTAAGCTATCTCCCTGCTAAGACACACTGCCAAAGCTTTTCGCTATGATGCAGTCTAGTGCAGACGCACACTACGGCTCTCGGCTCTCTGTCCGAAGCGAAGCGCCGGTCGCCGGCGTCTTTCGGCTGAAGCAGCGCTTCGGGGCGTACGGCTGTTGTGTGCGCGAAGCAGCCGCTTTTCCTGCTCCGGGAGCCGCACAGAGCGGTAGCTTGCACGAGGGCGAAGAACGAAGCCGCAGAGCACCGGCCTTCTGCGCGCACCCTAAGGACTGCGAGAGGACCGTGGTGGCCGCTCGCCTGCCTCTTCAATTCCATTCTAGCATCCTTATGGAAGGTGTTCCAGGACAATTTTCCTGAGTTTTGAATTCGTCCTGATGCAGCCCCTCCTGGGAAACTCCTACTCGTCCTCTGAGTCTCCGAGTGCAGAGACCTCGATGGCAACTGCAGAAATGAAGGGCTGCGTTGAGTTGTCGAGAAGCAAGAACATAGCCAGCGCCTTGTGTTTGGGAGTCAGCAGGTGCTGGACTTTTGCGATTGCCTTCACTGTGCACTGAATGCCAGGACGGCATGTGCACGTTAAAACAACGAGCTGGGCAAGAGCAGAAAGGGAGCACGGACATCAGAGAGCATCTGACATCTTGCCCTGGAAAGAGCAGTGTTTTTGGAGTGTGCAGTAAAATCGTGTTTCTGGACAAGGGAGGCATAAGTGCGCTGCGCTCCTAAGGTATCTCCCTGCGAGACACACTGCTAAAGCTTTTCGTTATCATGCAGTCTAGTGCAGACGCACACTGCGGCTCTCCGGAGCTGTCCGAAGCGAAGCGCCGGTCGCCGGCGTCTTTCGGCTGAAGCAGCGCTTCGGGGCGTACGGCTGCCGCTCCGCTGTTGTGTGCGCGAGGCAGCCGCTTCTCCTGCTCCGTGAGCCGGACAGAGCGGTAGCTTGTACGAGGGCGAAGAACGTTGCCGCAGGGAGACGACATTGTGTGTACAGCCTTGGGACTGCTAGATGACAGTGGCTAAAGCTCCCTGCCTTTTCAATGCACTGCTGTCATGCTTTATTGAAGGCGTTCCGAGACAACTTTCCTGGGTTTTGACTTCGTCCTGATGAAGCCCCTGTTGGGAAATTCGTTTGGGAGTCAGCAGCACCTGGACTTTTGCGATTGCCTTCACTGTGCACTGAATGCCAGGACGGCATGTGCACGTTAAAACAACGAGCTGGGCAAGAGCAGAAAGGGAGCACGGACATCAGAGAGCATCTGACATCTTGCCCTGGAAAGAGCAGTGTTTTTGGAGAGTGCAGTAAAATCGTGTTTCTGGACAAGGGAGGCATAAGTGCGCTGCGCTCCTAAGGTATCTCCCTGCGAGACACACTGCTAAAGCTTTTCGCTATGATGCAGTCTAGTGCAGACGCACACTACGGCTCTCCGGAGCTGTCCGAAGCGAAGCGCCGGTCGCCGGCGTCTTTCGGCTGAAGCAGCGCTTCGGGGCGTACGGCTGCCGCTCCGCTGTTGTGTGCGCGAGGCAGCCGCTTCTCCTGCTCCGCGAGCCGGACAGAGCGGTAGCTTGTACGAGGGCGAAGAACGAAGCCGCAGAGCACCGGCCTTGTGCGCGCACCCTAAGGACTGCGAGAGGACCGTGGTGGCCGCTCGCCTGCCCCTTCCATTCCATTCTAGCATCCTTAGGGAAGGTGTTCAAGGACAAATTCCCTGAGTTTTGAATTCGTCCTGATGCAGCCCCTCCTGGGAAACAACTGCTCGTCCTCTGAGTCTCCGACATGCAGAGACCTCGATGGCAACTGCAGAAATGAAGGGCTGCGTTGAGTTGTCGAGAAGCAAGAACATAGCCAGCGCCTTGTGTTTGGGAGTCAGCAGGTGCTGGACTTTTGCGATTGCTTTCACTGTGCACTGAATGCCAGGACGGCATGTGCACGTTAAAACAACGAGCTGGGCAAGAGCAGGAAGGGAGCACGGGCATCAGAGAGCATCTGACATCTTGCCCTGGAAAGAGCAGTGTTTTTGGAGTGTGCAGTAAAATCGTGTTTCTGGACAAGGGAGGCATAAGTGCGCTGCGCTCCTAAGCTATCTCCCTGCGAGACACACTGCCAAAGCTTTTCGTTATCATGCAGTCTAGTGCAGACGCACACTGCGGCTCTCCGGAGCTGTCCGAAGCGAAGCGCCGGTCGCCGGCGTCTTTCGGCTGAAGCAGCGCTTCGGGGCGTACGGCTGCCGCTCCGCTGTTGTGTGCGCGAGGCAGCCGCTTCTCCTGCTCCGTGAGCCGGACAGAGCGGTAGCTTGTACGAGGGCGAAGAACGAAGCCGCAGGGAGACGACATTGTGTGTACAGCCTTGGGACTGCTAGATGACAGTGGCTAAAGCTCCCTGCCTTTTCAATGCACTGCTGGCATGCTTTATTGAAGGCGTTCCGAGACAACTTTCCTGGGTTTTGACTTCGTCCTGATGAAGCCCCTGTTGGGAAATTCGTTTGGGAGTCAGCAGCTGCTGGACTTTTGCGATTGCCTTCACTGTGCACTGAATGCCAGGACGGCATGTGTACGTTAAAACAACGAGCTGGGCAAGAGCAGGAAGAGAGCACGGGAAGCAGAGAGCATCTGGCATCTTGCCCTGGAAAGGGCAGTGTTTTTGGAGAGTGCAGCAAATCCGTGTTTCTGGACAAGGGAGGCATAAGTGCGCTGCGCTCCTAAGCTATCTCCCTGCTAAGACACACTGCCAAAGCTTTTCGCTATGATGCAGTCTAGTGCAGACGCACACTACGGCTCTCGGCTCTCTGTCCGAAGCGAAGCGCCGGTCGCCGGCGTCTTTCGGCTGAAGCAGCGCTTCGGAGCGTACGGCTGTTGTGTGCGCGAAGCAGCCGCTTTTCCTGCTCCGGGAGCCGCACAGAGCGGTAGCTTGCACGAGGGCGAAGGACGAAGCCGCAGAGCACCGGCCTTCTGCGCGCACCCTAAGGACTGCGAGAGGACCGTGGTGGCCGCTCGCCTGCCTCTTCAATTCCATTCTAGCATCCTTATGGAAGGTGTTCCAGGACAATTTTCCTGAGTTTTGAATTCGTCCTGATGCAGCCCCTCCTGGGAAACTCCTACTCGTCGTCTGAGTCTCCGAGTGCAGAGACCTCGATGGCAACTGCAGAAATGAAGGGCTGCGTTGAGTTGTCGAGAAGCAAGAACATAGCCAGCGCCTTGTGTTTGGGAGTCAGCAGGTGCTGGACTTTTGCGATTGCCTTCACTGTGCACTGAATGCCAGGACGGCATGTGCACGTTAAAACAACGAGCTGGGCAAGAGCAGAAAGGGAGCACGGACATCAGAGAGCATCTGACATCTTGCCCTGGAAAGAGCAGTGTTTTTGGAGTGTGCAGTAAAATCGTGTTTCTGGACAAGGGAGGCATAAGTGCGCTGCGCTCCTAAGGTATCTCCCTGCGAGACACACTGCTAAAGCTTTTCGTTATCATGCAGTCTAGTGCAGACGCACACTGCGGCTCTCCGGAGCTGTCCGAAGCGAAGCGCCGGTCGCCGGCGTCTTTCGGCTGAAGCAGCGCTTCGGGGCGTACGGCTGCCGCTCCGCTGTTGTGTGCGCGAGGCAGCCGCTTCTCCTGCTCCGTGAGCCGGACAGAGCGGTAGCTTGTACGAGGGCGAAGAACGTTGCCGCAGGGAGACGACATTGTGTGTACAGCCTTGGGACTGCTAGATGACAGTGGCTAAAGCTCCCTGCCTTTTCAATGCACTGCTGGCATGCTTTATTGAAGGCGTTCCGAGACAACTTTCCTGGGTTTTGACTTCGTCCTGATGAAGCCCCTGTTGGGAAATTCGTTTGGGAGTCAGCAGCACCTGGACTTTTGCGATTGCCTTCACTGTGCACTGAATGCCAGGACGGCATGTGCACGTTAAAACAACGAGCTGGGCAAGAGCAGAAAGGGAGCACGGGCATCAGAGAGCATCTGACATCTTGCCCTGGAAAGAGCAGTGTTTTTGGAGAGTGCAGTAAAATCGTGTTTCTGGACAAGGGAGGCATAAGTGCGCTGCGCTCCTAAGGTATCTCCCTGCGAGACACACTGCTAAAGCTTTTCGCTATGATGCAGTCTAGTGCAGACGCACACTACGGCTCTCCGGAGCTGTCCGAAGCGAAGCGCCGGTCGCCGGCGTCTTTCGGCTGAAGCAGCGCTTCGGGGCGTACGGCTGCCGCTCCGCTGTTGTGTGCGCGAGGCAGCTGCTTCTCCTGCTCCGCGAGACGGACAGAGCGGTAGCTTGTACGAGGGCGAAGAACGAAGCCGCAGAGCACCGGCCTTCTGCGCGCACCCTAAGGACTGCGAGAGGACCGTGGTGGCCGCTCGCCTGCCCCTTCCATTCCATTCTAGCATCCTTAGGGAAGGTGTTCAAGGACAAATTCCCTGAGTTTTGAATTCGTCCTGATGCAGCCCCTCCTGGGAAACAACTGCTCGTCCTCTGAGTCTCCGACATGCAGAGACCTCGATGGCAACTGCAGAAATGAAGGGCTGCGTTGAGTTGTCGAGAAGCAAGAACATAGCCAGCGCCTTGTGTTTGGGAGTCAGCAGGTGCTGGACTTTTGCGATTGCTTTCACTGTGCACTGAATGCCAGGACGGCATGTGCACGTTAAAACAACGAGCTGGGCAAGAGCAGGAAGGGAGCACGGGCATCAGAGAGCATCTGACATCTTGCCCTGGAAAGAGCAGTGTTTTTGGAGTGTGCAGTAAAATCGTGTTTCTGGACAAGGGAGGCATAAGTGCGCTGCGCTCCTAAGCTATCTCCCTGCGAGACACACTGGCAAAGCTTTTCGTTATCATGCAGTCTAGTGCAGACGCACACTGCGGCTCTCCGGAGCTGTCCGAAGCGAAGCGCCGGTCGCCGGCGTCTTTCGGCTGAAGCAGCGCTTCGGGGCGTACGGCTGCCGCTCCGCTGTTGTGTGCGCGAGGCAGCCGCTTCTCCTGCTCCGTGAGCCGGACAGAGCGGTAGCTTGTACGAGGGCGAAGAACGTTGCCGCAGGGAGACGACATTGTGTGTACAGCCTTGGGACTGCTAGATGACAGTGGCTAAAGCTCCCTGCCTTTTCAATGCACTGCTGGCATGCTTTATTGAAGGCGTTCCGAGACAACTTTCCTGGGTTTTGACTTCGTCCTGATGAAGCCCCTGTTGGGAAATTCGTTTGGGAGTCAGCAGCACCTGGACTTTTGCGATTGCCTTCACTGTGCACTGAATGCCAGGACGGCATGTGCACGTTAAAACAACGAGCTGGGCAAGAGCAGAAAGGGAGCACGGGCATCAGAGAGCATCTGACATCTTGCCCTGGAAAGAGCAGTGTTTTTGGAGAGTGCAGTAAAATCGTGTTTCTGGACAAGGGAGGCATAAGTGCGCTGCGCTCCTAAGGTATCTCCCTGCGAGACACACTGCTAAAGCTTTTCGCTATGATGCAGTCTAGTGCAGACGCACACTACGGCTCTCGGCTCTCTGTCCGAAGCGAAGCGCCGGTCGCCGGCGTCTTTCGGCTGAAGCAGCGCTTCGGAGCGTACGGCTGTTGTGTGCGCGAAGCAGCCGCTTTTCCTGCTCCGGGAGCCGCACAGAGCGGTAGCTTGCACGAGGGCGAAGAACGAAGCCGCAGAGCACCGGCCTTCTGCGCGCACCCTAAGGACTGCGAGAGGACCGTGGTGGCCGCTCGCCTGCCCCTTCCATTCCATTCTAGCATCCTTAGGGAAGGTGTTCAAGGACAAATTCCCTGAGTTTTGAATTCGTCCTGATGCAGCCCCTCCTGGGAAACAACTGCTCGTCGTCTGAGTCTCCGAGTGCAGAGACCTCGATGGCAACTGCAGAAATGAAGGGCTGCGTTGAGTTGTCGAGAAGCAAGAACATAGCCAGCGCCTTGTGTTTGGGAGTCAGCAGGTGCTGGACTTTTGCGATTGCTTTCACTGTGCACTGAATGCCAGGACGGCATGTGCACGTTAAAACAACGAGCTGGGCAAGAGCAAGAAGGGAGCACGGGCATCAGAGAGCATCTGGCATCTTGCCCTGGAAAGAGCAGTGTTTTTGGAGTGTGCAGTAAAATCGTGTTTCTGGACAAGGGAGGCATAAGTGCGCTGCGCTCCTAAGCTATCTCCCTGCGAGACACACTGGCAAAGCTTTTCGTTATCATGCAGTCTAGTGCAGACGCACACTGCGGCTCTCCGGAGCTGTCCGAAGCGAAGCGCCGGTCGCCGGCGTCTTTCGGCTGAAGCAGCGCTTCGGGGCGTACGGCTGCCGCTCCGCTGTTGTGTGCGCGAGGCAGCCGCTTCTCCTGCTCCGTGAGCCGGACAGAGCGGTAGCTTGTACGAGGGCGAAGAACGAAGCCGCAGGGAGACGACATTGTGTGTACAGCCTTGGGACTGCTAGATGACAGTGGCTAAAGCTCCCTGCCTTTTCAATGCACTGCTGGCATGCTTTATTGAAGGCGTTCCGAGACAACTTTCCTGGGTTTTGACTTCGTCCTGATGAAGCCCCTGTTGGGAAATTCGTTTGGGAGTCAGCAGCTGCTGGACTTTTGCGATTGCCTTCACTGTGCACTGAATGCCAGGACGGCATGTGTACGTTAAAACAACGAGCTGGGCAAGAGCAGGAAGAGAGCACGGGAAGCAGAGAGCATCTGGCATCTTGCCCTGGAAAGGGCAGTGTTTTTGGAGAGTGCAGCAAATCCGTGTTTCTGGACAAGGGAGGCATAAGTGCGCTGCGCTCCTAAGCTATCTCCCTGCTAAGACACACTGCCAAAGCTTTTCGCTATGATGCAGTCTAGTGCAGACGCACACTACGGCTCTCGGCTCTCTGTCCGAAGCGAAGCGCCGGTCGCCGGCGTCTTTCGGCTGAAGCAGCGCTTCGGGGCGTACGGCTGTTGTGTGCGCGAAGCAGCCGCTTTTCCTGCTCCGGGAGCCGCACAGAGCGGTAGCTTGCACGAGGGCGAAGAACGAAGCCGCAGAGCACCGGCCTTCTGCGCGCACCCTAAGGACTGCGAGAGGACCGTGGTGGCCGCTCGCCTGCCTCTTCAATTCCATTCTAGCATCCTTATGGAAGGTGTTCCAGGACAATTTTCCTGAGTTTTGAATTCGTCCTGATGCAGCCCCTCCTGGGAAACTCCTACTCGTCCTCTGAGTCTCCGAGTGCAGAGACCTCGATGGCAACTGCAGAAATGAAGGGCTGCGTTGAGTTGTCGAGAAGCAAGAACATAGCCAGCGCCTTGTGTTTGGGAGTCAGCAGGTGCTGGACTTTTGCGATTGCCTTCACTGTGCACTGAATGCCAGGACGGCATGTGCACGTTAAAACAACGAGCTGGGCAAGAGCAGGAAGGGACCACGGGCATCAGAGAGCATCTGGCATCTTGCCCTGGAAAGAGCAGTGTTTTTGGAGTGTGCAGTAAAATCGTGTTTCTGGACAAGGGAGGCATAAGTGCGCTGCGCTCCTAAGCTATCTCCCTGCGAGACACACTGGCAAAGCTTTTCGTTATCATGCAGTCTAGTGCAGACGCACACTGCGGCTCTCCGGAGCTGTCCGAAGCGAAGCGCCGGTCGCCGGCGTCTTTCGGCTGAAGCAGCGCTTCGGGGCGTACGGCTGCCGCTCCGCTGTTGTGTGCGCGAGGCAGCCGCTTCTCCTGCTCCGTGAGCCGGACAGAGCGGTAGCTTGTACGAGGGCGAAGAACGTTGCCGCAGGGAGACGACATTGTGTGTACAGCCTTGGGACTGCTAGATGACAGTGGCTAAAGCTCCCTGCCTTTTCAATGCACTGCTGGCATGCTTTATTGAAGGCGTTCCGAGACAACTTTCCTGGGTTTTGACTTCGTCCTGATGAAGCCCCTGTTGGGAAATTCGTTTGGGAGTCAGCAGCACCTGGACTTTTGCAATTGCCTTCACTGTGCACTGAATGTCAGGACGGCATGTGCACGTTAAAACAACGAGCTGGGCAAGAGCAGAAAGGGAGCACGGGCATCAGAGAGCATCTGACATCTTGCCCTGGAAAGAGCAGTGTTTTTGGAGAGTGCAGTAAAATCGTGTTTCTGGACAAGGGAGGCATAAGTGCGCTGCGCTCCTAAGGTATCTCCCTGCGAGACACACTGGCAAAGCTTTTCGCTATGATGCAGTCTAGTGCAGACGCACACTACGGCTCTCCGGAGCTGTCCGAAGCGAAGCGCCGGTCGCCGGCGTCTTTCGGCTGAAGCAGCGCTTCGGGGCGTACGGCTGCCGCTCCGCTGTTGTGTGCGCGAGGCAGCCGCTTCTCCTGCTCCGCGAGCCGGACAGAGCGGTAGCTTGCACGAGGGCGAAGAACGAAGCCGCAGAGCACCGGCCTTCTGCGCGCACCCTAAGGACTGCGAGAGGACCGTGGTGGCCGCTCGCCTGCCCCTTCCATTCCATTCTAGCATCCTTAGGGAAGGTGTTCAAGGACAAATTCCCTGAGTTTTGAATTCGTCCTGATGCAGCCCCTCCTGGGAAACAACTGCTCGTCGTCTGAGTCTCCGAGTGCAGAGACCTCGATGGCAACTGCAGAAATGAAGGGCTGCGTTGAGTTGTCGAGAAGCAAGAACATAGCCAGCGCCTTGTGTTTGGGAGTCAGCAGGTGCTGGACTTTTGCGATTGCTTTCACTGTGCACTGAATGCCAGGACGGCATGTGCACGTTAAAACAACGAGCTGGGCAAGAGCAGGAAGGGAGCACGGGCATCAGAGAGCATCTGACATCTTGCCCTGGAAAGAGCAGTGTTTTTGGAGTGTGCAGTAAAATCGTGTTTCTGGACAAGGGAGGCATAAGTGCGCTGCGCTCCTAAGCTATCTCCCTGCGAGACACACTGGCAAAGCTTTTCGTTATCATGCAGTCTAGTGCAGACGCACACTGCGGCTCTCCGGAGCTGTCCGAAGCGAAGCTCCGGTCGCCGGCGTCTTTCGGCTGAAGCAGCGCTTCGGGGCGTACGGCTGCCGCTCCGCTGTTGTGTGCGCGAGGCAGCCGCTTCTCCTGCTCCGTGAGCCGGACAGAGCGGTAGCTTGTACGAGGGCGAAGAACGAAGCCGCAGGGAGACGACATTGTGTGTACAGCCTTGGGACTGCTAGATGACAGTGGCTAAAGCTCCCTGCCTTTTCAATGCACTGCTGGCATGCTTTATTGAAGGCGTTCCGAGACAACTTTCCTGGGTTTTGACTTCGTCCTGATGAAGCCCCTGTTGGGAAATTCGTTTGGGAGTCAGCAGCTGCTGGACTTTTGCGATTGCCTTCACTGTGCACTGAATGCCAGGACGGCATGTGTACGTTAAAACAACGAGCTGGGTAAGAGCAGGAAGAGAGCACGGGAAGCAGAGAGCATCTGGCATCTTGCCCTGGAAAGGGCAGTGTTTTTGGAGAGTGCAGCAAATCCGTGTTTCTGGACAAGGGAGGCATAAGTGCGCTGCGCTCCTAAGCTATCTCCCTGCTAAGACACACTGCCAAAGCTTTTCGCTATGATGCAGTCTAGTGCAGACGCACACTACGGCTCTCGGCTCTCTGTCCGAAGCGAAGCGCCGGTCGCCGGCGTCTTTCGGCTGAAGCAGCGCTTCGGGGCGTACGGCTGTTGTGTGCGCGAAGCAGCCGCTTTTCCTGCTCCGGGAGCCGCACAGAGCGGTAGCTTGCACGAGGGCGAAGAACGAAGCCGCAGAGCACCGGCCTTCTGCGCGCACCCTAAGGACTGCGAGAGGACCGTGGTGGCCGCTCGCCTGCCTCTTCAATTCCATTCTAGCATCCTTATGGAAGGTGTTCCAGGACAATTTTCCTGAGTTTTGAATTCGTCCTGATGCAGCCCCTCCTGGGAAACTCCTACTCGTCCTCTGAGTCTCCGAGTGCAGAGACCTCGATGGCAACTGCAGAAATGAAGGGCTGCGTTGAGTTGTCGAGAAGCAAGAACATAGCCAGCGCCTTGTGTTTGGGAGTCAGCAGGTGCTGGACTTTTGCGATTGCCTTCACTGTGCACTGAATGCCAGGACGGCATGTGCACGTTAAAACAACGAGCTGGGCAAGAGCAGAAAGGGAGCACGGACATCAGAGAGCATCTGACATCTTGCCCTGGAAAGAGCAGTGTTTTTGGAGTGTGCAGTAAAATCGTGTTTCTGGACAAGGGAGGCATAAGTGCGCTGCGCTCCTAAGCTATCTCCCTGCGAGACACACTGCTAAAGCTTTTCGTTATCATGCAGTCTAGTGCAGACGCACACTGCGGCTCTCCGGAGCTGTCCGAAGCGAAGCGCCGGTCGCCGGCGTCTTTCGGCTGAAGCAGCGCTTCGGGGCGTACGGCTGCCGCTCCGCTGTTGTGTGCGCGAGGCAGCCGCTTCTCCTGCTCCGTGAGCCGGACAGAGCGGTAGCTTGTACGAGGGCGAAGAACGAAGCCGCAGGGAGACGACATTGTGTGTACAGCCTTGGGACTGCTAGATGACAGTGGCTAAAGCTCCCTGCCTTTTCAATGCACTGCTGGCATGCTTTATTGAAGGCGTTCCGAGACAACTTTCCTGGGTTTTGACTTCGTCCTGATGAAGCCCCTGTTGGGAAATTCGTTTGGGAGTCAGCAGCACCTGGACTTTTGCGATTGCCTTCACTGTGCACTGAATGCCAGGACGGCATGTGCACGTTAAAACAACGAGCTGGGCAAGAGCAGAAAGGGAGCACGGGCATCAGAGAGCATCTGACATCTTGCCCTGGAAAGAGCAGTGTTTTTGGAGAGTGCAGTAAAATCGTGTTTCTGGACAAGGGAGGCATAAGTGCGCTGCGCTCCTAAGGTATCTCCCTGCGAGACACACTGCTAAAGCTTTTCGCTATGATGCAGTCTAGTGCAGACGCACACTACGGCTCTCCGGAGCTGTCCGAAGCGAAGCGCCGGTCGCCGGCGTCTTTCGGCTGAAGCAGCGCTTCGGGGCGTACGGCTGCCGCTCCGCTGTTGTGTGCGCGAGGCAGCCGCTTCTCCTGCTCCGCGAGCCGGACAGAGCGGTAGCTTGTACGAGGGCGAAGAACGAAGCCGCAGAGCACCGGCCTTCTGCGCGCACCCTAAGGACTGCGAGAGGACCGTGGTGGCCGCTCGCCTGCCCCTTCCATTCCATTCTAGCATCCTTAGGGAAGGTGTTCAAGGACAAATTCCCTGAGTTTTGAATTCGTCCTGATGCAGCCCCTCCTGGGAAACTCCTACTCGTCGTCTGAGTCTCCGAGTGCAGAGACCTCGATGGCAACTGCAGAAATGAAGGGCTGCGTTGAGTTGTCGAGAAGCAAGAACATAGCCAGCGCCTTGTGTTTGGGAGTCAGCAGGTGCTGGACTTTTGCGATTGCCTTCACTGTGCACTGAATGCCAGGACGGCATGTGCACGTTAAAACAACGAGCTGGGCAAGAGCAGAAAGGGAGCACGGACATCAGAGAGCATCTGACATCTTGCCCTGGAAAGAGCAGTGTTTTTGGAGTGTGCAGTAAAATCGTGTTTCTGGACAAGGGAGGCATAAGTGCGCTGCGCTCCTAAGGTATCTCCCTGCGAGACACACTGCTAAAGCTTTTCGTTATCATGCAGTCTAGTGCAGACGCACACTGCGGCTCTCCGGAGCTGTCCGAAGCGAAGCGCCGGTCGCCGGCGTCTTTCGGCTGAAGCAGCGCTTCGGGGCGTACGGCTGCCGCTCCGCTGTTGTGTGCGCGAGGCAGCCGCTTCTCCTGCTCCGTGAGCCGGACAGAGCGGTAGCTTGTACGAGGGCGAAGAACGAAGCCGCAGGGAGACGACATTGTGTGTACAGCCTTGGGACTGCTAGATGACAGTGGCTAAAGCTCCCTGCCTTTTCAATGCACTGCTGGCATGCTTTATTGAAGGCGTTCCGAGACAACTTTCCTGGGTTTTGACTTCGTCCTGATGAAGCCCCTGTTGGGAAATTCGTTTGGGAGTCAGCAGCACCTGGACTTTTGCGATTGCCTTCACTGTGCACTGAATGCCAGGACGGCATGTGCACGTTAAAACAACGAGCTGGGCAAGAGCAGAAAGGGAGCACGGGCATCAGAGAGCATCTGACATCTTGCCCTGGAAAGAGCAGTGTTTTTGGAGAGTGCAGTAAAATCGTGTTTCTGGACAAGGGAGGCATAAGTGCGCTGCGCTCCTAAGGTATCTCCCTGCGAGACACACTGCTAAAGCTTTTCGCTATGATGCAGTCTAGTGCAGACGCACACTACGGCTCTCCGGAGCTGTCCGAAGCGAAGCGCCGGTCGCCGGCGTCTTTCGGCTGAAGCAGCGCTTCGGGGCGTACGGCTGCCGCTCCGCTGTTGTGTGCGCGAGGCAGCCGCTTCTCCTGCTCCGCGAGCCGGACAGAGCGGTAGCTTGTACGAGGGCGAAGAACGAAGCCGCAGAGCACCGGCCTTCTGCGCGCACCCTAAGGACTGCGAGAGGACCGTGGTGGCCGCTCGCCTGCCCCTTCCATTCCATTCTAGCATCCTTAGGGAAGGTGTTCAAGGACAAATTCCCTGAGTTTTGAATTCGTCCTGATGCAGCCCCTCCTGGGAAACAACTGCTCGTCCTCTGAGTCTCCGACATGCAGAGACCTCGATGGCAACTGCAGAAATGAAGGGCTGCGTTGAGTTGTCGAGAAGCAAGAACATAGCCAGCGCCTTGTGTTTGGGAGTCAGCAGGTGCTGGACTTTTGCGATTGCTTTCACTGTGCACTGAATGCCAGGACGGCATGTGCACGTTAAAACAACGAGCTGGGCAAGAGCAAGAAGGGAGCACGGGCATCAGAGAGCATCTGGCATCTTGCCCTGGAAAGAGCAGTGTTTTTGGAGTGTGCAGTAAAATCGTGTTTCTGGACAAGGGAGGCATAAGTGCGCTGCGCTCCTAAGCTATCTCCCTGCGAGACACACTGGCAAAGCTTTTCGTTATCATGCAGTCTAGTGCAGACGCACACTGCGGCTCTCCGGAGCTGTCCGAAGCGAAGCGCCGGTCGCCGGCGTCTTTCGGCTGAAGCAGCGCTTCGGGGCGTACGGCTGCCGCTCCGCTGTTGTGTGCGCGAGGCAGCCGCTTCTCCTGCTCCGTGAGCCGGACAGAGCGGTAGCTTGTACGAGGGCGAAGAACGAAGCCGCAGGGAGACGACATTGTGTGTACAGCCTTGGGACTGCTAGATGACAGTGGCTAAAGCTCCCTGCCTTTTCAATGCACTGCTGGCATGCTTTATTGAAGGCGTTCCGAGACAACTTTCCTGGGTTTTGACTTCGTCCTGATGAAGCCCCTGTTGGGAAATTCGTTTGGGAGTCAGCAGCTGCTGGACTTTTGCGATTGCCTTCACTGTGCACTGAATGCCAGGACGGCATGTGTACGTTAAAACAACGAGCTGGGCAAGAGCAGGAAGAGAGCACGGGAAGCAGAGAGCATCTGGCATCTTGCCCTGGAAAGGGCAGTGTTTTTGGAGAGTGCAGCAAATCCGTGTTTCTGGACAAGGGAGGCATAAGTGCGCTGCGCTCCTAAGCTATCTCCCTGCTAAGACACACTGCCAAAGCTTTTCGCTATGATGCAGTCTAGTGCAGACGCACACTACGGCTCTCGGCTCTCTGTCCGAAGCGAAGCGCCGGTCGCCGGCGTCTTTCGGCTGAAGCAGCGCTTCGGGGCGTACGGCTGTTGTGTGCGCGAAGCAGCCGCTTTTCCTGCTCCGGGAGCCGCACAGAGCGGTAGCTTGCACGAGGGCGAAGAACGAAGCCGCAGAGCACCGGCCTTCTGCGCGCACCCTAAGGACTGCGAGAGGACCGTGGTGGCCGCTCGCCTGCCTCTTCAATTCCATTCTAGCATCCTTATGGAAGGTGTTCCAGGACAATTTTCCTGAGTTTTGAATTCGTCCTGATGCAGCCCCTCCTGGGAAACTCCTACTCGTCCTCTGAGTCTCCGAGTGCAGAGACCTCGATGGCAACTGCAGAAATGAAGGGCTGCGTTGAGTTGTCGAGAAGCAAGAACATAGCCAGCGCCTTGTGTTTGGGAGTCAGCAGGTGCTGGACTTTTGCGATTGCCTTCACTGTGCACTGAATGCCAGGACGGCATGTGCACGTTAAAACAACGAGCTGGGCAAGAGCAGGAAGGGACCACGGGCATCAGAGAGCATCTGGCATCTTGCCCTGGAAAGAGCAGTGTTTTTGGAGTGTGCAGTAAAATCGTGTTTCTGGACAAGGGAGGCATAAGTGCGCTGCGCTCCTAAGCTATCTCCCTGCGAGACACACTGGCAAAGCTTTTCGTTATCATGCAGTCTAGTGCAGACGCACACTGCGGCTCTCCGGAGCTGTCCGAAGCGAAGCGCCGGTCGCCGGCGTCTTTCGGCTGAAGCAGCGCTTCGGGGCGTACGGCTGCCGCTCCGCTGTTGTGTGCGCGAGGCAGCCGCTTCTCCTGCTCCGTGAGCCGGACAGAGCGGTAGCTTGTACGAGGGCGAAGAACGTTGCCGCAGGGAGACGACATTGTGTGTACAGCCTTGGGACTGCTAGATGACAGTGGCTAAAGCTCCCTGCCTTTTCAATGCACTGCTGGCATGCTTTATTGAAGGCGTTCCGAGACAACTTTCCTGGGTTTTGACTTCGTCCTGATGAAGCCCCTGTTGGGAAATTCGTTTGGGAGTCAGCAGCACCTGGACTTTTGCAATTGCCTTCACTGTGCACTGAATGTCAGGACGGCATGTGCACGTTAA
This sequence comes from Lonchura striata, assembly GCF_050655825.1. Taxonomy (NCBI): domain Eukaryota; kingdom Metazoa; phylum Chordata; class Aves; order Passeriformes; family Estrildidae; genus Lonchura; species Lonchura striata. The sequence continues at coordinate 522,393 of NC_140712.1, forward strand.
AACAACGAGCTGGGCAAGAGCAGAAAGGGAGCACGGGCATCAGAGAGCATCTGACATCTTGCCCTGGAAAGAGCAGTGTTTTTGGAGAGTGCAGTAAAATCGTGTTTCTGGACAAGGGAGGCATAAGTGCGCTGCGCTCCTAAGGTATCTCCCTGCGAGACACACTGGCAAAGCTTTTCGCTATGATGCAGTCTAGTGCAGACGCACACTACGGCTCTCCGGAGCTGTCCGAAGCGAAGCGCCGGTCGCCGGCGTCTTTCGGCTGAAGCAGCGCTTCGGGGCGTACGGCTGCCGCTCCGCTGTTGTGTGCGCGAGGCAGCCGCTTCTCCTGCTCCGCGAGCCGGACAGAGCGGTAGCTTGCACGAGGGCGAAGAACGAAGCCGCAGAGCACCGGCCTTCTGCGCGCACCCTAAGGACTGCGAGAGGACCGTGGTGGCCGCTCGCCTGCCCCTTCCATTCCATTCTAGCATCCTTAGGGAAGGTGTTCAAGGACAAATTCCCTGAGTTTTGAATTCGTCCTGATGCAGCCCCTCCTGGGAAACAACTGCTCGTCCTCTGAGTCTCCGAGTGCAGAGACCTCGATGGCAACTGCAGAAATGAAGGGCTGCGTTGAGTTGTCGAGAAGCAAGAACATAGCCAGCGCCTTGTGTTTGGGAGTCAGCAGGTGCTGGACTTTTGCGATTGCTTTCACTGTGCACTGAATGCCAGGACGGCATGTGCACGTTAAAACAACGAGCTGGGCAAGAGCAGGAAGGGAGCACGGGCATCAGAGAGCATCTGACATCTTGCCCTGGAAAGAGCAGTGTTTTTGGAGTGTGCAGTAAAATCGTGTTTCTGGACAAGGGAGGCATAAGTGCGCTGCGCTCCTAAGCTATCTCCCTGCGAGACACACTGGCAAAGCTTTTCGTTATCATGCAGTCTAGTGCAGACGCACACTGCGGCTCTCCGGAGCTGTCCGAAGCGAAGCTCCGGTCGCCGGCGTCTTTCGGCTGAAGCAGCGCTTCGGGGCGTACGGCTGCCGCTCCGCTGTTGTGTGCGCGAGGCAGCCGCTTCTCCTGCTCCGTGAGCCGGACAGAGCGGTAGCTTGTACGAGGGCGAAGAACGAAGCCGCAGGGAGACGACATTGTGTGTACAGCCTTGGGACTGCTAGATGACAGTGGCTAAAGCTCCCTGCCTTTTCAATGCACTGCTGGCATGCTTTATTGAAGGCGTTCCGAGACAACTTTCCTGGGTTTTGACTTCGTCCTGATGAAGCCCCTGTTGGGAAATTCGTTTGGGAGTCAGCAGCTGCTGGACTTTTGCGATTGCCTTCACTGTGCACTGAATGCCAGGACGGCATGTGTACGTTAAAACAACGAGCTGGGTAAGAGCAGGAAGAGAGCACGGGAAGCAGAGAGCATCTGGCATCTTGCCCTGGAAAGGGCAGTGTTTTTGGAGAGTGCAGCAAATCCGTGTTTCTGGACAAGGGAGGCATAAGTGCGCTGCGCTCCTAAGCTATCTCCCTGCTAAGACACACTGCCAAAGCTTTTCGCTATGATGCAGTCTAGTGCAGACGCACACTACGGCTCTCGGCTCTCTGTCCGAAGCGAAGCGCCGGTCGCCGGCGTCTTTCGGCTGAAGCAGCGCTTCGGGGCGTACGGCTGTTGTGTGCGCGAAGCAGCCGCTTTTCCTGCTCCGGGAGCCGCACAGAGCGGTAGCTTGCACGAGGGCGAAGAACGAAGCCGCAGAGCACCGGCCTTCTGCGCGCACCCTAAGGACTGCGAGAGGACCGTGGTGGCCGCTCGCCTGCCTCTTCAATTCCATTCTAGCATCCTTATGGAAGGTGTTCCAGGACAATTTTCCTGAGTTTTGAATTCGTCCTGATGCAGCCCCTCCTGGGAAACTCCTACTCGTCCTCTGAGTCTCCGAGTGCAGAGACCTCGATGGCAACTGCAGAAATGAAGGGCTGCGTTGAGTTGTCGAGAAGCAAGAACATAGCCAGCGCCTTGTGTTTGGGAGTCAGCAGGTGCTGGACTTTTGCGATTGCCTTCACTGTGCACTGAATGCCAGGACGGCATGTGCACGTTAAAACAACGAGCTGGGCAAGAGCAGAAAGGGAGCACGGACATCAGAGAGCATCTGACATCTTGCCCTGGAAAGAGCAGTGTTTTTGGAGTGTGCAGTAAAATCGTGTTTCTGGACAAGGGAGGCATAAGTGCGCTGCGCTCCTAAGCTATCTCCCTGCGAGACACACTGCTAAAGCTTTTCGTTATCATGCAGTCTAGTGCAGACGCACACTGCGGCTCTCCGGAGCTGTCCGAAGCGAAGCGCCGGTCGCCGGCGTCTTTCGGCTGAAGCAGCGCTTCGGGGCGTACGGCTGCCGCTCCGCTGTTGTGTGCGCGAGGCAGCCGCTTCTCCTGCTCCGTGAGCCGGACAGAGCGGTAGCTTGTACGAGGGCGAAGAACGAAGCCGCAGGGAGACGACATTGTGTGTACAGCCTTGGGACTGCTAGATGACAGTGGCTAAAGCTCCCTGCCTTTTCAATGCACTGCTGGCATGCTTTATTGAAGGCGTTCCGAGACAACTTTCCTGGGTTTTGACTTCGTCCTGATGAAGCCCCTGTTGGGAAATTCGTTTGGGAGTCAGCAGCACCTGGACTTTTGCGATTGCCTTCACTGTGCACTGAATGCCAGGACGGCATGTGCACGTTAAAACAACGAGCTGGGCAAGAGCAGAAAGGGAGCACGGGCATCAGAGAGCATCTGACATCTTGCCCTGGAAAGAGCAGTGTTTTTGGAGAGTGCAGTAAAATCGTGTTTCTGGACAAGGGAGGCATAAGTGCGCTGCGCTCCTAAGGTATCTCCCTGCGAGACACACTGCTAAAGCTTTTCGCTATGATGCAGTCTAGTGCAGACGCACACTACGGCTCTCCGGAGCTGTCCGAAGCGAAGCGCCGGTCGCCGGCGTCTTTCGGCTGAAGCAGCGCTTCGGGGCGTACGGCTGCCGCTCCGCTGTTGTGTGCGCGAGGCAGCCGCTTCTCCTGCTCCGCGAGCCGGACAGAGCGGTAGCTTGTACGAGGGCGAAGAACGAAGCCGCAGAGCACCGGACTTCTGCGCGCACCCTAAGGACTGCGAGAGGACCGTGGTGGCCGCTCGCCTGCCCCTTCCATTCCATTCTAGCATCCTTAGGGAAGGTGTTCAAGGACAAATTCCCTGAGTTTTGAATTCGTCCTGATGCAGCCCCTCCTGGGAAACTCCTACTCGTCGTCTGAGTCTCCGAGTGCAGAGACCTCGATGGCAACTGCAGAAATGAAGGGCTGCGTTGAGTTGTCGAGAAGCAAGAACATAGCCAGCGCCTTGTGTTTGGGAGTCAGCAGGTGCTGGACTTTTGCGATTGCCTTCACTGTGCACTGAATGCCAGGACGGCATGTGCACGTTAAAACAACGAGCTGGGCAAGAGCAGAAAGGGAGCACGGACATCAGAGAGCATCTGACATCTTGCCCTGGAAAGAGCAGTGTTTTTGGAGTGTGCAGTAAAATCGTGTTTCTGGACAAGGGAGGCATAAGTGCGCTGCGCTCCTAAGGTATCTCCCTGCGAGACACACTGCTAAAGCTTTTCGTTATCATGCAGTCTAGTGCAGACGCACACTGCGGCTCTCCGGAGCTGTCCGAAGCGAAGCGCCGGTCGCCGGCGTCTTTCGGCTGAAGCAGCGCTTCGGGGCGTACGGCTGCCGCTCCGCTGTTGTGTGCGCGAGGCAGCCGCTTCTCCTGCTCCGTGAGCCGGACAGAGCGGTAGCTTGTACGAGGGCGAAGAACGAAGCCGCAGGGAGACGACATTGTGTGTACAGCCTTGGGACTGCTAGATGACAGTGGCTAAAGCTCCCTGCCTTTTCAATGCACTGCTGGCATGCTTTATTGAAGGCGTTCCGAGACAACTTTCCTGGGTTTTGACTTCGTCCTGATGAAGCCCCTGTTGGGAAATTCGTTTGGGAGTCAGCAGCACCTGGACTTTTGCGATTGCCTTCACTGTGCACTGAATGCCAGGACGGCATGTGCACGTTAAAACAACGAGCTGGGCAAGAGCAGAAAGGGAGCACGGGCATCAGAGAGCATCTGACATCTTGCCCTGGAAAGAGCAGTGTTTTTGGAGAGTGCAGTAAAATCGTGTTTCTGGACAAGGGAGGCATAAGTGCGCTGCGCTCCTAAGGTATCTCCCTGCGAGACACACTGCTAAAGCTTTTCGCTATGATGCAGTCTAGTGCAGACGCACACTACGGCTCTCCGGAGCTGTCCGAAGCGAAGCGCCGGTCGCCGGCGTCTTTCGGCTGAAGCAGCGCTTCGGGGCGTACGGCTGCCGCTCCGCTGTTGTGTGCGCGAGGCAGCCGCTTCTCCTGCTCCGCGAGCCGGACAGAGCGGTAGCTTGTACGAGGGCGAAGAACGAAGCCGCAGAGCACCGGCCTTCTGCGCGCACCCTAAGGACTGCGAGAGGACCGTGGTGGCCGCTCGCCTGCCCCTTCCATTCCATTCTAGCATCCTTAGGGAAGGTGTTCAAGGACAAATTCCCTGAGTTTTGAATTCGTCCTGATGCAGCCCCTCCTGGGAAACAACTGCTCGTCCTCTGAGTCTCCGACATGCAGAGACCTCGATGGCAACTGCAGAAATGAAGGGCTGCGTTGAGTTGTCGAGAAGCAAGAACATAGCCAGCGCCTTGTGTTTGGGAGTCAGCAGGTGCTGGACTTTTGCGATTGCTTTCACTGTGCACTGAATGCCAGGACGGCATGTGCACGTTAAAACAACGAGCTGGGCAAGAGCAGGAAGGGAGCACGGGCATCAGAGAGCATCTGACATCTTGCCCTGGAAAGAGCAGTGTTTTTGGAGTGTGCAGTAAAATCGTGTTTCTGGACAAGGGAGGCATAAGTGCGCTGCGCTCCTAAGCTATCTCCCTGCGAGACACACTGCCAAAGCTTTTCGTTATCATGCAGTCTAGTGCAGACGCACACTGCGGCTCTCCGGAGCTGTCCGAAGCGAAGCGCCGGTCGCCGGCGTCTTTCGGCTGAAGCAGCGCTTCGGGGCGTACGGCTGCCGCTCCGCTGTTGTGTGCGCGAGGCAGCCGCTTCTCCTGCTCCGTGAGCCGGACAGAGCGGTAGCTTGTACGAGGGCGAAGAACGAAGCCGCAGGGAGACGACATTGTGTGTACAGCCTTGGGACTGCTAGATGACAGTGGCTAAAGCTCCCTGCCTTTTCAATGCACTGCTGGCATGCTTTATTGAAGGCGTTCCGAGACAACTTTCCTGGGTTTTGACTTCGTCCTGATGAAGCCCCTGTTGGGAAATTCGTTTGGGAGTCAGCAGCTGCTGGACTTTTGCGATTGCCTTCACTGTGCACTGAATGCCAGGACGGCATGTGTACGTTAAAACAACGAGCTGGGCAAGAGCAGGAAGAGAGCACGGGAAGCAGAGAGCATCTGGCATCTTGCCCTGGAAAGGGCAGTGTTTTTGGAGAGTGCAGCAAATCCGTGTTTCTGGACAAGGGAGGCATAAGTGCGCTGCGCTCCTAAGCTATCTCCCTGCTAAGACACACTGCCAAAGCTTTTCGCTATGATGCAGTCTAGTGCAGACGCACACTACGGCTCTCGGCTCTCTGTCCGAAGCGAAGCGCCGGTCGCCGGCGTCTTTCGGCTGAAGCAGCGCTTCGGAGCGTACGGCTGTTGTGTGCGCGAAGCAGCCGCTTTTCCTGCTCCGGGAGCCGCACAGAGCGGTAGCTTGCACGAGGGCGAAGAACGAAGCCGCAGAGCACCGGCCTTCTGCGCGCACCCTAAGGACTGCGAGAGGACCGTGGTGGCCGCTCGCCTGCCTCTTCAATTCCATTCTAGCATCCTTATGGAAGGTGTTCCAGGACAATTTTCCTGAGTTTTGAATTCGTCCTGATGCAGCCCCTCCTGGGAAACTCCTACTCGTCGTCTGAGTCTCCGAGTGCAGAGACCTCGATGGCAACTGCAGAAATGAAGGGCTGCGTTGAGTTGTCGAGAAGCAAGAACATAGCCAGCGCCTTGTGTTTGGGAGTCAGCAGCTGCTGGACTTTTGCGATTGCCTTCACTGTGCACTGAATGCCAGGACGGCATGTGCACGTTAAAACAACGAGCTGGGCAAGAGCAGGAAGGGAGCACGGGCATCAGAGAGCATCTGACATCTTGCCCTGGAAAGAGCAGTGTTTTTGGAGTGTGCAGTAAAATCGTGTTTCTGGACAAGGGAGGCATAAGTGCGCTGCGCTCCTAAGCTATCTCCCTGCGAGACACACTGGCAAAGCTTTTCGTTATCATGCAGTCTAGTGCAGACGCACACTGCGGCTCTCCGGAGCTGTCCGAAGCGAAGCGCCGGTCGCCGGCGTCTTTCGGCTGAAGCAGCGCTTCGGGGCGTACGGCTGCCGCTCCGCTGTTGTGTGCGCGAGGCAGCCGCTTCTCCTGCTCCGTGAGCCGGACAGAGCGGTAGCTTGTACGAGGGCGAAGAACGAAGCCGCAGGGAGACGACATTGTGTGTACAGCCTTGGGACTGCTAGATGACAGTGGCTAAAGCTCCCTGCCTTTTCAATGCACTGCTGGCATGCTTTATTGAAGGCGTTCCGAGACAACTTTCCTGGGTTTTGACTTCGTCCTGATGAAGCCCCTGTTGGGAAATTCGTTTGGGAGTCAGCAGCACCTGGACTTTTGCGATTGCCTTCACTGTGCACTGAATGCCAGGACGGCATGTGCACGTTAAAACAACGAGCTGGGCAAGAGCAGAAAGGGAGCACGGGCATCAGAGAGCATCTGACATCTTGCCCTGGAAAGAGCAGTGTTTTTGGAGTGTGCAGTAAAATCGTGTTTCTGGACAAGGGAGGCATAAGTGCGCTGCGCTCCTAAGGTATCTCCCTGCGAGACACACTGCTAAAGCTTTTCGCTATGATGCAGTCTAGTGCAGACGCACACTACGGCTCTCCGGAGCTGTCCGAAGCGAAGCGCCGGTCGCCGGCGTCTTTCGGCTGAAGCAGCGCTTCGGGGCGTACGGCTGCCGCTCCGCTGTTGTGTGCGCGAGGCAGCCGCTTCTCCTGCTCCGCGAGCCGGACAGAGCGGTAGCTTGTACGAGGGCGAAGAACGAAGCCGCAGAGCACCGGCCTTGTGCGCGCACCCTAAGGACTGCGAGAGGACCGTGGTGGCCGCTCGCCTGCCCCTTCCATTCCATTCTAGCATCCTTAGGGAAGGTGTTCAAGGACAAATTCCCTGAGTTTTGAATTCGTCCTGATGCAGCCCCTCCTGGGAAACAACTGCTCGTCCTCTGAGTCTCCGAGTGCAGAGACCTCGATGGCAACTGCAGAAATGAAGGGCTGCGTTGAGTTGTCGAGAAGCAAGAACATAGCCAGCGCCTTGTGTTTGGGAGTCAGCAGGTGCTGGACTTTTGCGATTGCTTTCACTGTGCACTGAATGCCAGGACGGCATGTGCACGTTAAAACAACGAGCTGGGCAAGAGCAGGAAGGGAGCACGGGCATCAGAGAGCATCTGACATCTTGCCCTGGAAAGAGCAGTGTTTTTGGAGTGTGCAGTAAAATCGTGTTTCTGGACAAGGGAGGCATAAGTGCGCTGCGCTCCTAAGCTATCTCCCTGCGAGACACACTGCCAAAGCTTTTCGTTATCATGCAGTCTAGTGCAGACGCACACTGCGGCTCTCCGGAGCTGTCCGAAGCGAAGCGCCGGTCGCCGGCGTCTTTCTGCTGAAGCAGCGCTTCGGGGCGTACGGCTGCCGCTCCGCTGTTGTGTGCGCGAGGCAGCCGCTTCTCCTGCTCCGTGAGCCGGACAGAGCGGTAGCTTGTACGAGGGCGAAGAACGTTGCCGCAGGGAGACGACATTGTGTGTACAGCCTTGGGACTGCTAGATGACAGTGGCTAAAGCTCCCTGCCTTTTCAATGCACTGCTGGCATGCTTTATTGAAGGCGTTCCGAGACAACTTTCCTGGGTTTTGACTTCGTCCTGATGAAGCCCCTGTTGGGAAATTCGTTTGGGAGTCAGCAGCACCTGGACTTTTGCGATTGCCTTCACTGTGCACTGAATGCCAGGACGGCATGTGCACGTTAAAACAACGAGCTGGGCAAGAGCAGAAAGGGAGCACGGGCATCAGAGAGCATCTGACATCTTGCCCTGGAAAGAGCAGTGTTTTTGGAGAGTGCAGTAAAATCGTGTTTCTGGACAAGGGAGGCATAAGTGCGCTGCGCTCCTAAGGTATCTCCCTGCGAGACACACTGCTAAAGCTTTTCGCTATGATGCAGTCTAGTGCAGACGCACACTACGGCTCTCCGGAGCTGTCCGAAGCGAAGCGCCGGTCGCCGGCGTCTTTCGGCTGAAGCAGCGCTTCGGGGCGTACGGCTGCCGCTCCGCTGTTGTGTGCGCGAGGCAGCCGCTTCTCCTGCTCCGCGAGCCGGACAGAGCGGTAGCTTGTACGAGGGCGAAGAACGAAGCCGCAGAGCACCGGCCTTCTGCGCGCACCCTAAGGACTGCGAGAGGACCGTGGTGGCCGCTCGCCTGCCCCTTCCATTCCATTCTAGCATCCTTAGGGAAGGTGTTCAAGGACAAATTCCCTGAGTTTTGAATTCGTCCTGATGCAGCCCCTCCTGGGAAACAACTGCTCGTCGTCTGAGTCTCCGAGTGCAGAGACCTCGATGGCAACTGCAGAAATGAAGGGCTGCGTTGAGTTGTCGAGAAGCAAGAACATAGCCAGCGCCTTGTGTTTGGGAGTCAGCAGCTGCTGGACTTTTGCGATTGCTTTCACTGTGCACTGAATGCCAGGACGGCATGTGCACGTTAAAACAACGAGCTGGGCAAGAGCAGGAAGGGAGCACGGGCATCAGAGAGCATCTGACATCTTGCCCTGGAAAGAGCAGTGTTTTTGGAGTGTGCAGTAAAATCGTGTTTCTGGACAAGGGAGGCATAAGTGCGCTGCGCTCCTAAGCTATCTCCCTGCGAGACACACTGCCAAAGCTTTTCGTTATCATGCAGTCTAGTGCAGACGCACACTGCGGCTCTCCGGAGCTGTCCGAAGCGAAGCGCCGGTCGCCGGCGTCTTTCTGCTGAAGCAGCGCTTCGGGGCGTACGGCTGCCGCTCCGCTGTTGTGTGCGCGAGGCAGCCGCTTCTCCTGCTCCGTGAGCCGGACAGAGCGGTAGCTTGTACGAGGGCGAAGAACGAAGCCGCAGGGAGACGACATTGTGTGTACAGCCTTGGGACTGCTAGATGACAGTGGCTAAAGCTCCCTGCCTTTTCAATGCACTGCTGGCATGCTTTATTGAAGGCGTTCCGAGACAACTTTCCTGGGTTTTGACTTCGTCCTGATGAAGCCCCTGTTGGGAAATTCGTTTGGGAGTCAGCAGCTGCTGGACTTTTGCGATTGCCTTCACTGTGCACTGAATGCCAGGACGGCATGTGTACGTTAAAACAACGAGCTGGGCAAGAGCAGGAAGAGAGCACGGGAAGCAGAGAGCATCTGGCATCTTGCCCTGGAAAGGGCAGTGTTTTTGGAGAGTGCAGCAAATCCGTGTTTCTGGACAAGGGAGGCATAAGTGCGCTGCGCTCCTAAGCTATCTCCCTGCTAAGACACACTGCCAAAGCTTTTCGCTATGATGCAGTCTAGTGCAGACGCACACTACGGCTCTCGGCTCTCTGTCCGAAGCGAAGCGCCGGTCGCCGGCGTCTTTCGGCTGAAGCAGCGCTTCGGAGCGTACGGCTGTTGTGTGCGCGAAGCAGCCGCTTTTCCTGCTCCGGGAGCCGCACAGAGCGGTAGCTTGCACGAGGGCGAAGAACGAAGCCGCAGAGCACCGGCCTTCTGCGCGCACCCTAAGGACTGCGAGAGGACCGTGGTGGCCGCTCGCCTGCCTCTTCAATTCCATTCTAGCATCCTTATGGAAGGTGTTCAAGGACAAATTCCCTGAGTTTTGAATTCGTCCTGATGCAGCCCCTCCTGGGAAACAACTGCTCGTCGTCTGAGTCTCCGAGTGCAGAGACCTCGATGGCAACTGCAGAAATGAAGGGCTGCGTTGAGTTGTCGAGAAGCAAGAACATAGCCAGCGCCTTGTGTTTGGGAGTCAGCAGCTGCTGGACTTTTGCGATTGCTTTCACTGTGCACTGAATGCCAGGACGGCATGTGCACGTTAAAACAACGAGCTGGGCAAGAGCAGGAAGGGAGCACGGGCATCAGAGAGCATCTGACATCTTGCCCTGGAAAGGGCAGTGTTTTTGGAGTGTGCAGTAAAATCGTGTTTCTGGACAAGGGAGGCATAAGTGCGCTGCGCTCCTAAGCTATCTCCCTGCTAAGACACACTGCCAAAGCTTTTCGCTATGATGCAGTCTAGTGCAGACGCACACTACGGCTCTCGGCTCTCTGTCCGAAGCGAAGCGCCGGTCGCCGGCGTCTTTCGGCTGAAGCAGCGCTTCGGAGCGTACGGCTGTTGTGTGCGCGAAGCAGCCGCTTTTCCTGCTCCGGGAGCCGCACAGAGCGGTAGCTTGCACGAGGGCGAAGAACGAAGCCGCAGAGCACCGGCCTTCTGCGCGCACCCTAAGGACTGCGAGAGGACCGTGGTGGCCGCTCGCCTGCCTCTTCAATTCCATTCTAGCATCCTTATGGAAGGTGTTCCAGGACAATTTTCCTGAGTTTTGAATTCGTCCTGATGCAGCCCCTCCTGGGAAACTCCTACTCGTCCTCTGAGTCTCCGAGTGCAGAGACCTCGATGGCAACTGCAGAAATGAAGGGCTGCGTTGAGTTGTCGAGAAGCAAGAACATAGCCAGCGCCTTGTGTTTGGGAGTCAGCAGCTGCTGGACTTTTGCGATTGCCTTCACTGTGCACTGAATGCCAGGACGGCATGTGCACGTTAAAACAACGAGCTGGGCAAGAGCAGGAAGGGACCACGGGCATCAGAGAGCATCTGGCATCTTGCCCTGGAAAGAGCAGTGTTTTTGGAGTGTGCAGTAAAATCGTGTTTCTGGACAAGGGAGGCATAAGTGCGCTGCGCTCCTAAGCTATCTCCCTGCGAGACACACTGGCAAAGCTTTTCGTTATCATGCAGTCTAGTGCAGACGCACACTGCGGCTCTCCGGAGCTGTCCGAAGCGAAGCGCCGGTCGCCGGCGTCTTTCGGCTGAAGCAGCGCTTCGGGGCGTACGGCTGCCGCTCCGCTGTTGTGTGCGCGAGGCAGCCGCTTCTCCTGCTCCGTGAGCCGGACAGAGCGGTAGCTTGTACGAGGGCGAAGAACGAAGCCGCAGGGAGACGACATTGTGTGTACAGCCTTGGGACTGCTAGATGACAGTGGCTAAAGCTCCCTGCCTTTTCAATGCACTGCTGGCATGCTTTATTGAAGGCGTTCCGAGACAACTTTCCTGGGTTTTGACTTCGTCCTGATGAAGCCCCTGTTGGGAAATTCGTTTGGGAGTCAGCAGCACCTGGACTTTTGCGATTGCCTTCACTGTGCACTGAATGCCAGGACGGCATGTGCACGTTAAAACAACGAGCTGGGCAAGAGCAGAAAGGGAGCACGGGCATCAGAGAGCATCTGACATCTTGCCCTGGAAAGAGCAGTGTTTTTGGAGAGTGCAGTAAAATCGTGTTTCTGGACAAGGGAGGCATAAGTGCGCTGCGCTCCTAAGGTATCTCCCTGCGAGACACACTGGCAAAGCTTTTCGCTATGATGCAGTCTAGTGCAGACGCACACTACGGCTCTCCGGAGCTGTCCGAAGCGAAGCGCCGGTCGCCGGCGTCTTTCGGCTGAAGCAGCGCTTCGGGGCGTACGGCTGCCGCTCCGCTGTTGTGTGCGCGAGGCAGCCGCTTCTCCTGCTCCGCGAGCCGGACAGAGCGGTAGCTTGTACGAGGGCGAAGAACGAAGCCGCAGAGCACCGGCCTTCTGCGCGCACCCTAAGGACTGCGAGAGGACCGTGGTGGCCGCTCGCCTGCCCCTTCCATTCCATTCTAGCATCCTTAGGGAAGGTGTTCAAGGACAAATTCCCTGAGTTTTGAATTCGTCCTGATGCAGCCCCTCCTGGGAAACAACTGCTCGTCCTCTGAGTCTCCGACATGCAGAGACCTCGATGGCAACTGCAGAAATGAAGGGCTGCGTTGAGTTGTCGAGAAGCAAGAACATAGCCAGCGCCTTGTGTTTGGGAGTCAGCAGGTGCTGGACTTTTGCGATTGCTTTCACTGTGCACTGAATGCCAGGACGGCATGTGCACGTTAAAACAACGAGCTGGGCAAGAGCAGGAAGGGAGCACGGGCATCAGAGAGCATCTGACATCTTGCCCTGGAAAGAGCAGTGTTTTTGGAGTGTGCAGTAAAATCGTGTTTCTGGACAAGGGAGGCATAAGTGCGCTGCGCTCCTAAGCTATCTCCCTGCGAGACACACTGGCAAAGCTTTTCGTTATCATGCAGTCTAGTGCAGACGCACACTGCGGCTCTCCGGAGCTGTCCGAAGCGAAGCGCCGGTCGCCGGCGTCTTTCGGCTGAAGCAGCGCTTCGGGGCGTACGGCTGCCGCTCCGCTGTTGTGTGCGCGAGGCAGCCGCTTCTCCTGCTCCGTGAGCCGGACAGAGCGGTAGCTTGTACGAGGGCGAAGAACGAAGCCGCAGGGAGACGACATTGTGTGTACAGCCTTGGGACTGCTAGATGACAGTGGCTAAAGCTCCCTGCCTTTTCAATGCACTGCTGGCATGCTTTATTGAAGGCGTTCCGAGACAACTTTCCTGGGTTTTGACTTCGTCCTGATGAAGCCCCTGTTGGGAAATTCGTTTGGGAGTCAGCAGCTGCTGGACTTTTGCGATTGCCTTCACTGTGCACTGAATGCCAGGACGGCATGTGTACGTTAAAACAACGAGCTGGGCAAGAGCAGGAAGAGAGCACGGGAAGCAGAGAGCATCTGGCATCTTGCCCTGGAAAGGGCAGTGTTTTTGGAGAGTGCAGCAAATCCGTGTTTCTGGACAAGGGAGGCATAAGTGCGCTGCGCTCCTAAGCTATCTCCCTGCTAAGACACACTGCCAAAGCTTTTCGCTATGATGCAGTCTAGTGCAGACGCACACTACGGCTCTCGGCTCTCTGTCCGAAGCGAAGCGCCGGTCGCCGGCGTCTTTCGGCTGAAGCAGCGCTTCGGAGCGTACGGCTGTTGTGTGCGCGAAGCAGCCGCTTTTCCTGCTCCGGGAGCCGCACAGAGCGGTAGCTTGCACGAGGGCGAAGGACGAAGCCGCAGAGCACCGGCCTTCTGCGCGCACCCTAAGGACTGCGAGAGGACCGTGGTGGCCGCTCGCCTGCCTCTTCAATTCCATTCTAGCATCCTTATGGAAGGTGTTCCAGGACAATTTTCCTGAGTTTTGAATTCGTCCTGATGCAGCCCCTCCTGGGAAACTCCTACTCGTCCTCTGAGTCTCCGAGTGCAGAGACCTCGATGGCAACTGCAGAAATGAAGGGCTGCGTTGAGTTGTCGAGAAGCAAGAACATAGCCAGCGCCTTGTGTTTGGGAGTCAGCAGCTGCTGGACTTTTGCGATTGCCTTCACTGTGCACTGAATGCCAGGACGGCATGTGCACGTTAAAACAACGAGCTGGGCAAGAGCAGGAAGGGAGCACGGGCACCAGAGAGCATCTGACATCTTGCCCTGGAAAGAGCAGTGTTTTTGGAGTGTGCAGTAAAATCGTGTTTCTGGACAAGGGAGGCATAAGTGCGCTGCGCTCCTAAGCTATCTCCCTGCGAGACACACTGGCAAAGCTTTTCGTTATCATGCAGTCTAGTGCAGACGCACACTGCGGCTCTCCGGAGCTGTCCGAAGCGAAGCGCCGGTCGCCGGCGTCTTTCGGCTGAAGCAGCGCTTCGGGGCGTACGGCTGCCGCTCCGCTGTTGTGTGCGCGAGGCAGCCGCTTCTCCTGCTCCGTGAGCCGGACAGAGCGGTAGCTTGTACGAGGGCGAAGAACGAAGCCGCAGGGAGACGACATTGTGTGTACAGCCTTGGGACTGCTAGATGACAGTGGCTAAAGCTCCCTGCCTTTTCAATGCACTGCTGGCATGCTTTATTGAAGGCGTTCCGAGACAACTTTCCTGGGTTTTGACTTCGTCCTGATGAAGCCCCTGTTGGGAAATTCGTTTGGGAGTCAGCAGCTGCTGGACTTTTGCGATTGCCTTCACTGTGCACTGAATGCCAGGACGGCATGTGCACGTTAAAACAACGAGCTGGGCAAGAGCAGGAAGGGACCACGGGCATCAGAGAGCATCTGGCATCTTGCCCTGGAAAGAGCAGTGTTTTTGGAGAGTGCAGTAAAATCGTGTTTCTGGACAAGGGAGGCATAAGTGCGCTGCGCTCCTAAGGTATCTCCCTGCGAGACACACTGCTAAAGCTTTTCGCTATGATGCAGTCTAGTGCAGACGCACACTACGGCTCTCCGGAGCTGTCCGAAGCGAAGCGCCGGTCGCCGGCGTCTTTCGGCTGAAGCAGCGCTTCGGGGCGTACGGCTGCCGCTCCGCTGTTGTGTGCGCGAGGCAGCCGCTTCTCCTGCTCCGCGAGCCGGACAGAGCGGTAGCTTGTACGAGGGCGAAGAACGAAGCCGCAGAGCACCGGCCTTGTGCGCGCACCCTAAGGACTGCGAGAGGACCGTGGTGGCCGCTCGCCTGCCCCTTCCATTCCATTCTAGCATCCTTAGGGAAGGTGTTCAAGGACAAATTCCCTGAGTTTTGAATTCGTCCTGATGCAGCCCCTCCTGGGAAACAACTGCTCGTCGTCTGAGTCTCCGAGTGCAGAGACCTCGATGGCAACTGCAGAAATGAAGGGCTGCGTTGAGTTGTCGAGAAGCAAGAACATAGCCAGCGCCTTGTGTTTGGGAGTCAGCAGCTGCTGGACTTTTGCGATTGCTTTCACTGTGCACTGAATGCCAGGACGGCATGTGCACGTTAAAACAACGAGCTGGGCAAGAGCAGGAAGGGAGCACGGGCATCAGAGAGCATCTGACATCTTGCCCTGGAAAGAGCAGTGTTTTTGGAGTGTGCAGTAAAATCGTGTTTCTGGACAAGGGAGGCATAAGTGCGCTGCGCTCCTAAGCTATCTCCCTGCGAGACACACTGCCAAAGCTTTTCGTTATCATGCAGTCTAGTGCAGACGCACACTGCGGCTCTCCGGAGCTGTCCGAAGCGAAGCGCCGGTCGCCGGCGTCTTTCTGCTGAAGCAGCGCTTCGGGGCGTACGGCTGCCGCTCCGCTGTTGTGTGCGCGAGGCAGCCGCTTCTCCTGCTCCGTGAGCCGGACAGAGCGGTAGCTTGTACGAGGGCGAAGAACGTTGCCGCAGGGAGACGACATTGTGTGTACAGCCTTGGGACTGCTAGATGACAGTGGCTAAAGCTCCCTGCCTTTTCAATGCACTGCTGTCATGCTTTATTGAAGGCGTTCCGAGACAACTTTCCTGGGTTTTGACTTCGTCCTGATGAAGCCCCTGTTGGGAAATTCGTTTGGGAGTCAGCAGCACCTGGACTTTTGCGATTGCCTTCACTGTGCACTGAATGCCAGGACGGCATGTGCACGTTAAAACAACGAGCTGGGCAAGAGCAGAAAGGGAGCACGGGCATCAGAGAGCATCTGACATCTTGCCCTGGAAAGAGCAGTGTTTTTGGAGAGTGCAGTAAAATCGTGTTTCTGGACAAGGGAGGCATAAGTGCGCTGCGCTCCTAAGGTATCTCCCTGCGAGACACACTGCTAAAGCTTTTCGCTATGATGCAGTCTAGTGCAGACGCACACTACGGCTCTCCGGAGCTGTCCGAAGCGAAGCGCCGGTCGCCGGCGTCTTTCGGCTGAAGCAGCGCTTCGGGGCGTACGGCTGCCGCTCCGCTGTTGTGTGCGCGAGGCAGCCGCTTCTCCTGCTCCGCGAGCCGGACAGAGCGGTAGCTTGTACGAGGGCGAAGAACGAAGCCGCAGAGCACCGGCCTTGTGCGCGCACCCTAAGGACTGCGAGAGGACCGTGGTGGCCGCTCGCCTGCCCCTTCCATTCCATTCTAGCATCCTTAGGGAAGGTGTTCAAGGACAAATTCCCTGAGTTTTGAATTCGTCCTGATGCAGCCCCTCCTGGGAAACAACTGCTCGTCGTCTGAGTCTCCGAGTGCAGAGACCTCGATGGCAACTGCAGAAATGAAGGGCTGCGTTGAGTTGTCGAGAAGCAAGAACATAGCCAGCGCCTTGTGTTTGGGAGTCAGCAGCTGCTGGACTTTTGCGATTGCTTTCACTGTGCACTGAATGCCAGGACGGCATGTGCACGTTAAAACAACGAGCTGGGCAAGAGCAGGAAGGGAGCACGGGCATCAGAGAGCATCTGACATCTTGCCCTGGAAAGAGCAGTGTTTTTGGAGTGTGCAGTAAAATCGTGTTTCTGGACAAGGGAGGCATAAGTGCGCTGCGCTCCTAAGCTATCTCCCTGCGAGACACACTGCCAAAGCTTTTCGTTATCATGCAGTCTAGTGCAGACGCACACTGCGGCTCTCCGGAGCTGTCCGAAGCGAAGCGCCGGTCGCCGGCGTCTTTCGGCTGAAGCAGCGCTTCGGGGCGTACGGCTGCCGCTCCGCTGTTGTGTGCGCGAGGCAGCCGCTTCTCCTGCTCCGTGAGCCGGACAGAGCGGTAGCTTGTACGAGGGCGAAGAACGAAGCCGCAGGGAGACGACATTGTGTGTACAGCCTTGGGACTGCTAGATGACAGTGGCTAAAGCTCCCTGCCTTTTCAATGCACTGCTGGCATGCTTTATTGAAGGCGTTCCGAGACAACTTTCCTGGGTTTTGACTTCGTCCTGATGAAGCCCCTGTTGGGAAATTCGTTTGGGAGTCAGCAGCTGCTGGACTTTTGCGATTGCCTTCACTGTGCACTGAATGCCAGGACGGCATGTGTACGTTAAAACAACGAGCTGGGCAAGAGCAGGAAGAGAGCACGGGAAGCAGAGAGCATCTGGCATCTTGCCCTGGAAAGGGCAGTGTTTTTGGAGAGTGCAGCAAATCCGTGTTTCTGGACAAGGGAGGCATAAGTGCGCTGCGCTCCTAAGCTATCTCCCTGCTAAGACACACTGCCAAAGCTTTTCGCTATGATGCAGTCTAGTGCAGACGCACACTACGGCTCTCGGCTCTCTGTCCGAAGCGAAGCGCCGGTCGCCGGCGTCTTTCGGCTGAAGCAGCGCTTCGGAGCGTACGGCTGTTGTGTGCGCGAAGCAGCCGCTTTTCCTGCTCCGGGAGCCGCACAGAGCGGTAGCTTGCACGAGGGCGAAGAACGAAGCCGCAGAGCACCGGCCTTCTGCGCGCACCCTAAGGACTGCGAGAGGACCGTGGTGGCCGCTCGCCTGCCTCTTCAATTCCATTCTAGCATCCTTATGGAAGGTGTTCAAGGACAAATTCCCTGAGTTTTGAATTCGTCCTGATGCAGCCCCTCCTGGGAAACAACTGCTCGTCGTCTGAGTCTCCGAGTGCAGAGACCTCGATGGCAACTGCAGAAATGAAGGGCTGCGTTGAGTTGTCGAGAAGCAAGAACATAGCCAGCGCCTTGTGTTTGGGAGTCAGCAGCTGCTGGACTTTTGCGATTGCTTTCACTGTGCACTGAATGCCAGGACGGCATGTGCACGTTAAAACAACGAGCTGGGCAAGAGCAGGAAGGGAGCACGGGCATCAGAGAGCATCTGACATCTTGCCCTGGAAAGGGCAGTGTTTTTGGAGTGTGCAGTAAAATCGTGTTTCTGGACAAGGGAGGCATAAGTGCGCTGCGCTCCTAAGCTATCTCCCTGCTAAGACACACTGCCAAAGCTTTTCGCTATGATGCAGTCTAGTGCAGACGCACACTACGGCTCTCGGCTCTCTGTCCGAAGCGAAGCGCCGGTCGCCGGCGTCTTTCGGCTGAAGCAGCGCTTCGGAGCGTACGGCTGTTGTGTGCGCGAAGCAGCCGCTTTTCCTGCTCCGGGAGCCGCACAGAGCGGTAGCTTGCACGAGGGCGAAGAACGAAGCCGCAGAGCACCGGCCTTCTGCGCGCACCCTAAGGACTGCGAGAGGACCGTGGTGGCCGCTCGCCTGCCTCTTCAATTCCATTCTAGCATCCTTATGGAAGGTGTTCCAGGACAATTTTCCTGAGTTTTGAATTCGTCCTGATGCAGCCCCTCCTGGGAAACTCCTACTCGTCCTCTGAGTCTCCGAGTGCAGAGACCTCGATGGCAACTGCAGAAATGAAGGGCTGCGTTGAGTTGTCGAGAAGCAAGAACATAGCCAGCGCCTTGTGTTTGGGAGTCAGCAGCTGCTGGACTTTTGCGATTGCCTTCACTGTGCACTGAATGCCAGGACGGCATGTGCACGTTAAAACAACGAGCTGGGCAAGAGCAGGAAGGGACCACGGGCATCAGAGAGCATCTGGCATCTTGCCCTGGAAAGAGCAGTGTTTTTGGAGTGTGCAGTAAAATCGTGTTTCTGGACAAGGGAGGCATAAGTGCGCTGCGCTCCTAAGGTATCTCCCTGCGAGACACACTGGCAAAGCTTTTCGTTATCATGCAGTCTAGTGCAGACGCACACTGCGGCTCTCCGGAGCTGTCCGAAGCGAAGCGCCGGTCGCCGGCGTCTTTCGGCTGAAGCAGCGCTTCGGGGCGTACGGCTGCCGCTCCGCTGTTGTGTGCGCGAGGCAGCCGCTTCTCCTGCTCCGTGAGCCGGACAGAGCGGTAGCTTGTACGAGGGCGAAGAACGTTGCCGCAGGGAGACGACATTGTGTGTACAGCCTTGGGACTGCTAGATGACAGTGGCTAAAGCTCCCTGCCTTTTCAATGCACTGCTGGCATGCTTTATTGAAGGCGTTCCGAGACAACTTTCCTGGGTTTTGACTTCGTCCTGATGAAGCCCCTGTTGGGAAATTCGTTTGGGAGTCAGCAGCACCTGGACTTTTGCGATTGCCTTCACTGTGCACTGAATGCCAGGACGGCATGTGCACGTTAAAACAACGAGCTGGGCAAGAGCAGAAAGGGAGCACGGGCATCAGAGAGCATCTGACATCTTGCCCTGGAAAGAGCAGTGTTTTTGGAGAGTGCAGTAAAATCGTGTTTCTGGACAAGGGAGGCATAAGTGCGCTGCGCTCCTAAGGTATCTCCCTGCGAGACACACTGCTAAAGCTTTTCGCTATGATGCAGTCTAGTGCAGACGCACACTACGGCTCTCCGGAGCTGTCCGAAGCGAAGCGCCGGTCGCCGGCGTCTTTCGGCTGAAGCAGCGCTTCGGGGCGTACGGCTGCCGCTCCGCTGTTGTGTGCGCGAGGCAGCCGCTTCTCCTGCTCCGCGAGCCGGACAGAGCGGTAGCTTGTACGAGGGCGAAGAACGAAGCCGCAGAGCACTGGCCTTCTGCGCGCACCCTAAGGACTGCGAGAGGACCGTGGTGGCCGCTCGCCTGCCCCTTCCATTCCATTCTAGCATCCTTAGGGAAGGTGTTCAAGGACAAATTCCCTGAGTTTTGAATTCGTCCTGATGCAGCCCCTCCTGGGAAACAACTGCTCGTCCTCTGAGTCTCCGACATGCAGAGACCTCGATGGCAACTGCAGAAATGAAGGGCTGCGTTGAGTTGTCGAGAAGCAAGAACATAGCCAGCGCCTTGTGTTTGGGAGTCAGCAGGTGCTGGACTTTTGCGATTGCTTTCACTGTGCACTGAATGCCAGGACGGCATGTGCACGTTAAAACAACGAGCTGGGCAAGAGCAGGAAGGGAGCACGGGCATCAGAGAGCATCTGACATCTTGCCCTGGAAAGAGCAGTGTTTTTGGAGTGTGCAGTAAAATCGTGTTTCTGGACAAGGGAGGCATAAGTGCGCTGCGCTCCTAAGCTATCTCCCTGCGAGACACACTGCCAAAGCTTTTCGTTATCATGCAGTCTAGTGCAGAC
This sequence comes from Lonchura striata, assembly GCF_050655825.1. Lineage (NCBI taxonomy): Eukaryota > Metazoa > Chordata > Aves > Passeriformes > Estrildidae > Lonchura > Lonchura striata. Next base: position 542,267 of record NC_140712.1, read on the forward strand.
GCACACTGCGGCTCTCCGGAGCTGTCCGAAGCGAAGCGCCGGTCGCCGGCGTCTTTCGGCTGAAGCAGCGCTTCGGGGCGTACGGCTGCCGCTCCGCTGTTGTGTGCGCGAGGCAGCCGCTTGTCCTGCTCCGTGAGCCGGACAGAGCGGTAGCTTGTACGAGGGCGAAGAACGAAGCCGCAGGGAGACGACATTGTGTGTACAGCCTTGGGACTGCTAGATGACAGTGGCTAAAGCTCCCTGCCTTTTCAATGCACTGCTGGCATGCTTTATTGAAGGCGTTCCGAGACAACTTTCCTGGGTTTTGACTTCGTCCTGATGAAGCCCCTGTTGGGAAATTCGTTTGGGAGTCAGCAGCTGCTGGACTTTTGCGATTGCCTTCACTGTGCACTGAATGCCAGGACGGCATGTGTACGTTAAAACAACGAGCTGGGCAAGAGCAGGAAGAGAGCACGGGAAGCAGAGAGCATCTGGCATCTTGCCCTGGAAAGGGCAGTGTTTTTGGAGAGTGCAGCAAATCCGTGTTTCTGGACAAGGGAGGCATAAGTGCGCTGCGCTCCTAAGCTATCTCCCTGCTAAGACACACTGCCAAAGCTTTTCGCTATGATGCAGTCTAGTGCAGACGCACACTACGGCTCTCGGCTCTCTGTCCGAAGCGAAGCGCCGGTCGCCGGCGTCTTTCGGCTGAAGCAGCGCTTCGGAGCGTACGGCTGTTGTGTGCGCGAAGCAGCCGCTTTTCCTGCTCCGGGAGCCGCACAGAGCGGTAGCTTGCACGAGGGCGAAGAACGAAGCCGCAGAGCACCGGCCTTCTGCGCGCACCCTAAGGACTGCGAGAGGACCGTGGTGGCCGCTCGCCTGCCTCTTCAATTCCATTCTAGCATCCTTATGGAAGGTGTTCCAGGACAATTTTCCTGAGTTTTGAATTCGTCCTGATGCAGCCCCTCCTGGGAAACTCCTACTCATCCTCTGAGTCTCCGAGTGCAGAGACCTCGATGGCAACTGCAGAAATGAAGGGCTGCGTTGAGTTGTCGAGAAGCAAGAACATAGCCAGCGCCTTGTGTTTGGGAGTCAGCAGCTGCTGGACTTTTGCGATTGCCTTCACTGTGCACTGAATGCCAGGACGGCATGTGCACGTTAAAACAACGAGCTGGGCAAGAGCAGAAAGGGAGCACGGGCATCAGAGAGCATCTGACATCTTGCCCTGGAAAGAGCAGTGTTTTTGGTGAGTGCAGTAAAATCGTGTTTCTGGACAAGGGAGGCATAAGTGCGCTGCGCTCCTAAGGTATCTCCCTGCGAGACACACTGCTAAAGCTTTTCGCTATGATGCAGTCTAGTGCAGACGCACACTACGGCTCTCCGGAGCTGTCCGAAGCGAAGCGCCGGTCGCCGGCGTCTTTCGGCTGAAGCAGCGCTTCGGGGCGTACGGCTGCCGCTCCGCTGTTGTGTGCGCGAGGCAGCCGCTTCTCCTGCTCCGTGAGCCGGACAGAGCGGTAGCTTGTACGAGGGCGAAGAACGAAGCCGCAGGGAGACGACATTGTGTGTACAGCCTTGGGACTGCTAGATGACAGTGGCTAAAGCTCCCTGCCTTTTCAATGCACTGCTGGCATGCTTTATTGAAGGCGTTCCGAGACAACTTTCCTGGGTTTTGACTTCGTCCTGATGAAGCCCCTGTTGGGAAATTCGTTTGGGAGTCAGCAGCTGCTGGACTTTTGCGATTGCCTTCACTGTGCACTGAATGCCAGGACGGCATGTGTACGTTAAAACAACGAGCTGGGCAAGAGCAGGAAGAGAGCACGGGAAGCAGAGAGCATCTGACATCTTGCCCTGGAAAGGGCAGTGTTTTTGGAGAGTGCAGCAAATCCGTGTTTCTGGACAAGGGAGGCATAAGTGCGCTGCGCTCCTAAGCTATCTCCCTGCTAAGACACACTGCCAAAGCTTTTCGCTATGATGCAGTCTAGTGCAGACGCACACTACGGCTCTCGGCTCTCTGTCCGAAGCGAAGCGCCGGTCGCCGGCGTCTTTCGGCTGAAGCAGCGCTTCGGAGCGTACGGCTGTTGTGTGCGCGAAGCAGCCGCTTTTCCTGCTCCGGGAGCCGCACAGAGCGGTAGCTTGCACGAGGGCGAAGAACGAAGCCGCAGAGCACCGGCCTTCTGCGCGCACCCTAAGGACTGCGAGAGGACCGTGGTGGCCGCTCGCCTGCCTCTTCAATTCCATTCTAGCATCCTTATGGAAGGTGTTCCAGGACAATTTTCCTGAGTTTTGAATTCGTCCTGATGCAGCCCCTCCTGGGAAACTCCTACTCATCCTCTGAGTCTCCGAGTGCAGAGACCTCGATGGCAACTGCAGAAATGAAGGGCTGCGTTGAGTTGTCGAGAAGCAAGAACATAGCCAGCGCCTTGTGTTTGGGAGTCAGCAGCTGCTGGACTTTTGCGATTGCCTTCACTGTGCACTGAATGCCAGGACGGCATGTGCACGTTAAAACAACGAGCTGGGCAAGAGCAGGAAGGGAGCACGGGCATCAGAGAGCATCTGACATCTTGCCCTGGAAAGAGCAGTGTTTTTGGTGAGTGCAGTAAAATCGTGTTTCTGGACAAGGGAGGCATAAGTGCGCTGCGCTCCTAAGGTATCTCCCTGCGAGACACACTGCTAAAGCTTTTCGCTATGATGCAGTCTAGTACAGACGCACACTACGGCTCTCCGGAGCTGTCCGAAGCGAAGCGCCGGTCGCCGGCGTCTTTCGGCTGAAGCAGCGCTTCGGGGCGTACGGCTGCCGCTCCGCTGTTGTGTGCGCGAGGCAGCCGCTTCTCCTGCTCCGCGAGCCGGACAGAGCGGTAGCTTGTACGAGGGCGAAGAACGAAGCCGCAGAGCACCGGCCTTGTGCGCGCACTCTAAGGACTGCGAGAGGACCGTGGTGGCCGCTCGCCTGCCCCTTCCATTCCATTCTAGCATCTTTAGGGAAGGTGTTCAAGGACAAATTCCCTGAGTTTTGAATTCGTCCTGATGCAGCCCCTCCTGGGAAACAACTGCTCGTCGTCTGAGTCTCCGAGTGCAGAGACCTCGATGGCAACTGCAGAAATGAAGGGCTGCGTTGAGTTGTCGAGAAGCAAGAACATAGCCAGCGCCTTGTGTTTGGGAGTCAGCAGGTGCTGGACTTTTGCGATTGCTTTCACTGTGCACTGAATGCCAGGACGGCATGTGCACGTTAAAACAACGAGCTGGGCAAGAGCAGGAAGGGAGCACGGGCATCAGAGAGCATCTGACATCTTGCCCTGGAAAGAGCAGTGTTTTTGGAGTGTGCAGTAAAATCGTGTTTCTGGACAAGGGAGGCATAAGTGCGCTGCGCTCCTAAGCTATCTCCCTGCGAGACACACTGCCAAAGCTTTTCGTTATCATGCAGTCTAGTGCAGACGCACACTGCGGCTCTCCGGAGCTGTCCGAAGCGAAGCGCCGGTCGCCGGCGTCTTTCGGCTGAAGCAGCGCTTCGGGGCGTACGGCTGCCGCTCCGCTGTTGTGTGCGCGAGGCAGCCGCTTCTCCTGCTCCGTGAGCCGGACAGAGCGGTAGCTTGTACGAGGGCGAAGAACGAAGCCGCAGGGAGACGACATTGTGTGTACAGCCTTGGGACTGCTAGATGACAGTGGCTAAAGCTCCCTGCCTTTTCAATGCACTGCTGGCATGCTTTATTGAAGGCGTTCCGAGACAACTTTCCTGGGTTTTGACTTCGTCCTGATGAAGCCCCTGTTGGGAAATTCGTTTGGGAGTCAGCAGCTGCTGGACTTTTGCGATTGCCTTCACTGTGCACTGAATGCCAGGACGGCATGTGTACGTTAAAACAACGAGCTGGGCAAGAGCAGGAAAAGAGCACGGGAAGCAGAGAGCATCTGGCATCTTGCCCTGGAAAGGGCAGTGTTTTTGGAGAGTGCAGCAAATCCGTGTTTCTGGACAAGGGAGGCATAAGTGCGCTGCGCTCCTAAGCTATCTCCCTGCTAAGACACACTGCCAAAGCTTTTCGCTATGATGCAGTCTAGTGCAGACGCACACTACGGCTCTCGGCTCTCTGTCCGAAGCGAAGCGCCGGTCGCCGGCGTCTTTCGGCTGAAGCAGCGCTTCGGAGCGTACGGCTGTTGTGTGCGCGAAGCAGCCGCTTTTCCTGCTCCGGGAGCCGCACAGAGCGGTAGCTTGCACGAGGGCGAAGAACGAAGCCGCAGAGCACCGGCCTTCTGCCCGCACACTAAGGACTGCGAGAGGACCGTGGTGGCCGCTCGCCTGCCTCTTCAATTCCATTCTAGCATCCTTATGGAAGGTGTTCCAGGACAATTTTCCTGAGTTTTGAATTCGTCCTGATGCAGCCCCTCCTGGGAAACTCCTACTCGTCCTCTGAGTCTCCGAGTGCAGAGACCTCGATGGCAACTGCAGAAATGAAGGGCTGCGTTGAGTTGTCGAGAAGCAAGAACATAGCCAGCGCCTTGTGTTTGGGAGTCAGCAGGTGCTGGACTTTTGCGATTGCCTTCACTGTGCACTGAATGCCAGGACGGCATGTGCACGTTAAAACAACGAGCTGGGCAAGAGCAGGAAGGGACCACGGGCATCAGAGAGCATCTGGCATCTTGCCCTGGAAAGAGCAGTGTTTTTGGAGTGTGCAGTAAAATCGTGTTTCTGGACAAGGGAGGCATAAGTGCGCTGCGCTCCTAAGCTATCTCCCTGCGAGACACACTGGCAAAGCTTTTCGTTATCATGCAGTCTAGTGCAGACGCACACTGCGGCTCTCCGGAGCTGTCCGAAGCGAAGCGCCGGTCGCCGGCGTCTTTCGGCTGAAGCAGCGCTTCGGGGCGTACGGCTGCCGCTCCGCTGTTGTGTGCGCGAGGCAGCCGCTTCTCCTGCTCCGTGAGCCGGACAGAGCGATAGCTTGTACGAGGGCGAAGAACGAAGCCGCAGGGAGACGACATTGTGTGTACAGCCTTGGGACTGCTAGATGACAGTGGCTAAAGCTCCCTGCCTTTTCAATGCACTGCTGGCATGCTTTATTGAAGGCGTTCCGAGACAACTTTCCTGGGTTTTGACTTCGTCCTGATGAAGCCCCTGTTGGGAAATTCGTTTGGGAGTCAGCAGCACCTGGACTTTTGCGATTGCCTTCACTGTGCACTGAATGCCAGGACGGCATGTGCACGTTAAAACAACGAGCTGGGCAAGAGCAGAAAGGGAGCACGGGCATCAGAGAGCATCTGACATCTTGCCCTGGAAAGAGCAGTGTTTTTGGAGAGTGCAGTAAAATCGTGTTTCTGGACAAGGGAGGCATAAGTGCGCTGCGCTCCTAAGGTATCTCCCTGCGAGACACACTGCTAAAGCTTTTCGCTATGATGCAGTCTAGTGCAGACGCACACTACGGCTCTCCGGAGCTGTCCGAAGCGAAGCGCCGGTCGCCGGCGTCTTTCGGCTGAAGCAGCGCTTCGGGGCGTACGGCTGCCGCTCCGCTGTTGTGTGCGCGAGGCAGCCGCTTCTCCTGCTCCGCGAGCCGGACAGAGCGGTAGCTTGTACGAGGGCGAAGAACGAAGCCGCAGAGCACCGGCCTTCTGCGCGCACCCTAAGGACTGCGAGAGGACCGTGGTGGCCGCTCGCCTGCCCCTTCCATTCCATTCTAGCATCCTTAGGGAAGGTGTTCAAGGACAAATTCCCTGAGTTTTGAATTCGTCCTGATGCAGCCCCTCCTGGGAAACAACTGCTCGTCGTCTGAGTCTCCGAGTGCAGAGACCTCGATGGCAACTGCAGAAATGAAGGGCTGCGTTGAGTTGTCGAGAAGCAAGAACATAGCCAGCGCCTTGTGTTTGGGAGTCAGCAGGTGCTGGACTTTTGCGATTGCTTTCACTGTGCACTGAATGCCAGGACGGCATGTGCACGTTAAAACAACGAGCTGGGCAAGAGCAGGAAGGGAGCACGGGCATCAGAGAGCATCTGACATCTTGCCCTGGAAAGAGCAGTGTTTTTGGAGTGTGCAGTAAAATCGTGTTTCTGGACAAGGGAGGCATAAGTGCGCTGCGCTCCTAAGCTATCTCCCTGCGAGACACACTGCCAAAGCTTTTCGTTATCATGCAGTCTAGTGCAGACGCACACTGCGGCTCTCCGGAGCTGTCCGAAGCGAAGCGCCGGTCGCCGGCGTCTTTCTGCTGAAGCAGCGCTTCGGGGCGTACGGCTGCCGCTCCGCTGTTGTGTGCGCGAGGCAGCCGCTTCTCCTGCTCCGTGAGCCGGACAGAGCGGTAGCTTGTACGAGGGCGAAGAACGTTGCCGCAGGGAGACGACATTGTGTGTACAGCCTTGGGACTGCTAGATGACAGTGGCTAAAGCTCCCTGCCTTTTCAATGCACTGCTGGCATGCTTTATTGAAGGCGTTCCGAGACAACTTTCCTGGGTTTTGACTTCGTCCTGATGAAGCCCCTGTTGGGAAATTCGTTTGGGAGTCAGCAGCACCTGGACTTTTGCGATTGCCTTCACTGTGCACTGAATGCCAGGACGGCATGTGCACGTTAAAACAACGAGCTGGGCAAGAGCAGAAAGGGAGCACGGGCATCAGAGAGCATCTGACATCTTGCCCTGGAAAGAGCAGTGTTTTTGGAGAGTGCAGTAAAATCGTGTTTCTGGACAAGGGAGGCATAAGTGCGCTGCGCTCCTAAGGTATCTCCCTGCGAGACACACTGCTAAAGCTTTTCGCTATGATGCAGTCTAGTGCAGACGCACACTACGGCTCTCCGGAGCTGTCCGAAGCGAAGCGCCGGTCGCCGGCGTCTTTCGGCTGAAGCAGCGCTTCGGGGCGTACGGCTGCCGCTCCGCTGTTGTGTGCGCGAGGCAGCCGCTTCTCCTGCTCCGCGAGCCGGATAGAGCGGTAGCTTGTACGAGGGCGAAGAACGAAGCCGCAGAGCACCGGCCTTGTGCGCGCACCCTAAGGACTGCGAGAGGACCGTGGTGGCCGCTCGCCTGCCCCTTCCATTCCATTCTAGCATCCTTAGGGAAGGTGTTCAAGGACAAATTCCCTGAGTTTTGAATTCGTCCTGATGCAGCCCCTCCTGGGAAACAACTGCTCGTCGTCTGAGTCTCCGAGTGCAGAGACCTCGATGGCAACTGCAGAAATGAAGGGCTGCGTTGAGTTGTCGAGAAGCAAGAACATAGCCAGCGCCTTGTGTTTGGGAGTCAGCAGGTGCTGGACTTTTGCGATTGCTTTCACTGTGCACTGAATGCCAGGACGGCATGTGCACGTTAAAACAACGAGCTGGGCAAGAGCAGGAAGGGAGCACGGGCATCAGAGAGCATCTGACATCTTGCCCTGGAAAGAGCAGTGTTTTTGGAGTGTGCAGTAAAATCGTGTTTCTGGACAAGGGAGGCATAAGTGCGCTGCGCTCCTAAGCTATCTCCCTGCGAGACACACTGGCAAAGCTTTTCGTTATCATGCAGTCTAGTGCAGACGCACACTGCGGCTCTCCGGAGCTGTCCGAAGCGAAGCGCCGGTCGCCGGCGTCTTTCGGCTGAAGCAGCGCTTCGGGGCGTACGGCTGCCGCTCCGCTGTTGTGTGCGCGAGGCAGCCGCTTCTCCTGCTCCGTGAGCCGGACAGAGCGGTAGCTTGTACGAGGGCGAAGAACGTTGCCGCAGGGAGACGACATTGTGTGTACAGCCTTGGGACTGCTAGATGACAGTGGCTAAAGCTCCCTGCCTTTTCAATGCACTGCTGGCATGCTTTATTGAAGGCGTTCCGAGACAACTTTCCTGGGTTTTGACTTCGTCCTGATGAAGCCCCTGTTGGGAAATTCGTTTGGGAGTCAGCAGCTGCTGGACTTTTGCGATTGCCTTCACTGTGCACTGAATGCCAGGACGGCATGTGTACGTTAAAACAACGAGCTGGGCAAGAGCAGGAAGAGAGCACGGGAAGCAGAGAGCATCTGGCATCTTGCCCTGGAAAGGGCAGTGTTTTTGGAGAGTGCAGCAAATCCGTGTTTCTGGACAAGGGAGGCATAAGTGCGCTGCGCTCCTAAGCTATCTCCCTGCTAAGACACACTGCCAAAGCTTTTCGCTATGATGCAGTCTAGTGCAGACGCACACTACGGCTCTCGGCTCTCTGTCCGAAGCGAAGCGCCGGTCGCCGGCGTCTTTCGGCTGAAGCAGCGCTTCGGAGCGTACGGCTGTTGTGTGCGCGAAGCAGCCGCTTTTCCTGCTCCGGGAGCCGCACAGAGCGGTAGCTTGCACGAGGGCGAAGAACGAAGCCGCAGAGCACCGGCCTTCTGCGCGCACCCTAAGGACTGCGAGAGGACCGTGGTGGCCGCTCGCCTGCCTCTTCAATTCCATTCTAGCATCCTTATGGAAGGTGTTCCAGGACAATTTTCCTGAGTTTTGAATTCGTCCTGATGCAGCCCCTCCTGGGAAACTCCTACTCGTCCTCTGAGTCTCCGAGTGCAGAGACCTCGATGGCAACTGCAGAAATGAAGGGCTGCGTTGAGTTGTCGAGAAGCAAGAACATAGCCAGCGCCTTGTGTTTGGGAGTCAGCAGGTGCTGGACTTTTGCGATTGCCTTCACTGTGCACTGAATGCCAGGACGGCATGTGCACGTTAAAACAACGAGCTGGGCAAGAGCAGGAAGGGACCACGGGCATCAGAGAGCATCTGGCATCTTGCCCTGGAAAGAGCAGTGTTTTTGGAGTGTGCAGTAAAATCGTGTTTCTGGACAAGGGAGGCATAAGTGCGCTGCGCTCCTAAGCTATCTCCCTGCGAGACACACTGGCAAAGCTTTTCGTTATCATGCAGTCTAGTGCAGACGCACACTGCGGCTCTCCGGAGCTGTCCGAAGCGAAGCGCCGGTCGCCGGCGTCTTTCGGCTGAAGCAGCGCTTCGGGGCGTACGGCTGCCGCTCCGCTGTTGTGTGCGCGAGGCAGCCGCTTCTCCTGCTCCGTGAGCCGGACAGAGCGGTAGCTTGTACGAGGGCGAAGAACGAAGCCGCAGGGAGACGACATTGTGTGTACAGCCTTGGGACTGCTAGATGACAGTGGCTAAAGCTCCCTGCCTTTTCAATGCACTGCTGGCATGCTTTATTGAAGGCGTTCCGAGACAACTTTCCTGGGTTTTGACTTCGTCCTGATGAAGCCCCTGTTGGGAAATTCGTTTGGGAGTCAGCAGCACCTGGACTTTTGCGATTGCCTTCACTGTGCACTGAATGCCAGGACGGCATGTGCACGTTAAAACAACGAGCTGGGCAAGAGCAGAAAGGGAGCACGGGCATCAGAGAGCATCTGACATCTTGCCCTGGAAAGAGCAGTGTTTTTGGAGAGTGCAGTAAAATCGTGTTTCTGGACAAGGGAGGCATAAGTGCGCTGCGCTCCTAAGGTATCTCCCTGCGAGACACACTGCTAAAGCTTTTCGCTATGATGCAGTCTAGTGCAGACGCACACTACGGCTCTCCGGAGCTGTCCGAAGCGAAGCGCCGGTCGCCGGCGTCTTTCGGCTGAAGCAGCGCTTCGGGGCGTACGGCTGCCGCTCCGCTGTTGTGTGCGCGAGGCAGCCGCTTCTCCTGCTCCGCGAGCCGGACAGAGCGGTAGCTTGTACGAGGGCGAAGAACGAAGCCGCAGAGCACCGGCCTTCTGCGCGCACCCTAAGGACTGCGAGAGGACCGTGGTGGCCGCTCGCCTGCCCCTTCCATTCCATTCTAGCATCCTTAGGGAAGGTGTTCAAGGACAAATTCCCTGAGTTTTGAATTCGTCCTGATGCAGCCCCTCCTGGGAAACAACTGCTCGTCCTCTGAGTCTCCGACATGCAGAGACCTCGATGGCAACTGCAGAAATGAAGGGCTGCGTTGAGTTGTCGAGAAGCAAGAACATAGCCAGCGCCTTGTGTTTGGGAGTCAGCAGGTGCTGGACTTTTGCGATTGCTTTCACTGTGCACTGAATGCCAGGACGGCATGTGCACGTTAAAACAACGAGCTGGGCAAGAGCAGGAAGGGAGCACGGGCATCAGAGAGCATCTGACATCTTGCCCTGGAAAGAGCAGTGTTTTTGGAGAGTGCAGTAAAATCGTGTTTCTGGACAAGGGAGGCATAAGTGCGCTGCGCTCCTAAGCTATCTCCCTGCGAGACACACTGCCAAAGCTTTTCGTTATCATGCAGTCTAGTGCAGACGCACACTGCGGCTCTCCGGAGCTGTCCGAAGCGAAGCGCCGGTCGCCGGCGTCTTTCTGCTGAAGCAGCGCTTCGGGGCGTACGGCTGCCGCTCCGCTGTTGTGTGCGCGAGGCAGCCGCTTCTCCTGCTCCGTGAGCCGGACAGAGCGGTAGCTTGTACGAGGGCGAAGAACGTTGCCGCAGGGAGACGACATTGTGTGTACAGCCTTGGGACTGCTAGATGACAGTGGCTAAAGCTCCCTGCCTTTTCAATGCACTGCTGGCATGCTTTATTGAAGGCGTTCCGAGACAACTTTCCTGGGTTTTGACTTCGTCCTGATGAAGCCCCTGTTGGGAAATTCGTTTGGGAGTCAGCAGCACCTGGACTTTTGCGATTGCCTTCACTGTGCACTGAATGCCAGGACGGCATGTGCACGTTAAAACAACGAGCTGGGCAAGAGCAGAAAGGGAGCACGGGCATCAGAGAGCATCTGACATCTTGCCCTGGAAAGAGCAGTGTTTTTGGAGAGTGCAGTAAAATCGTGTTTCTGGACAAGGGAGGCATAAGTGCGCTGCGCTCCTAAGGTATCTCCCTGCGAGACACACTGCTAAAGCTTTTCGCTATGATGCAGTCTAGTGCAGACGCACACTACGGCTCTCCGGAGCTGTCCGAAGCGAAGCGCCGGTCGCCGGCGTCTTTCGGCTGAAGCAGCGCTTCGGGGCGTACGGCTGCCGCTCCGCTGTTGTGTGCGCGAGGCAGCCGCTTCTCCTGCTCCGCGAGCCGGACAGAGCGGTAGCTTGTACGAGGGCGAAGAACGAAGCCGCAGAGCACCGGCCTTCTGCGCGCACCCTAAGGACTGCGAGAGGACCGTGGTGGCCGCTCGCCTGCCCCTTCCATTCCATTCTAGCATCTTTAGGGAAGGTGTTCAAGGACAAATTCCCTGAGTTTTGAATTCGTCCTGATGCAGCCCCTCCTGGGAAACAACTGCTCGTCGTCTGAGTCTCCGAGTGCAGAGACCTCGATGGCAACTGCAGAAATGAAGGGCTGCGTTGAGTTGTCGAGAAGCAAGAACATAGCCAGCGCCTTGTGTTTGGGAGTCAGCAGGTGCTGGACTTTTGCGATTGCTTTCACTGTGCACTGAATGCCAGGACGGCATGTGCACGTTAAAACAACGAGCTGGGCAAGAGCAGGAAGGGAGCACGGGCATCAGAGAGCATCTGACATCTTGCCCTGGAAAGAGCAGTGTTTTTGGAGTGTGCAGTAAAATCGTGTTTCTGGACAAGGGAGGCATAAGTGCGCTGCGCTCCTAAGCTATCTCCCTGCGAGACACACTGCCAAAGCTTTTCGTTATCATGCAGTCTAGTGCAGACGCACACTGCGGCTCTCCGGAGCTGTCCGAAGCGAAGCGCCGGTCGCCGGCGTCTTTCGGCTGAAGCAGCGCTTCGGGGCGTACGGCTGCCGCTCCGCTGTTGTGTGCGCGAGGCAGCCGCTTCTCCTGCTCCGTGAGCCGGACAGAGCGGTAGCTTGTACGAGGGCGAAGAACGTTGCCGCAGGGAGACGACATTGTGTGTACAGCCTTGGGACTGCTAGATGACAGTGGCTAAAGCTCCCTGCCTTTTCAATGCACTGGTGGCATGCTTTATTGAAGGCGTTCCGAGACAACTTTCCTGGGTTTTGACTTCGTCCTGATGAAGCCCCTGTTGGGAAATTCGTTTGGGAGTCAGCAGCTGCTGGACTTTTGCGATTGCCTTCACTGTGCACTGAATGCCAGGACGGCATGTGTACGTTAAAACAACGAGCTGGGCAAGAGCAGGAAGAGAGCACGGGAAGCAGAGAGCATCTGGCATCTTGCCCTGGAAAGGGCAGTGTTTTTGGAGAGTGCAGCAAATCCGTGTTTCTGGACAAGGGAGGCATAAGTGCGCTGCGCTCCTAAGCTATCTCCCTGCTAAGACACACTGCCAAAGCTTTTCGCTATGATGCAGTCTAGTGCAGACGCACACTACGGCTCTCGGCTCTCTGTCCGAAGCGAAGCGCCGGTCGCCGGCGTCTTTCGGCTGAAGCAGCGCTTCGGAGCGTACGGCTGTTGTGTGCGCGAAGCAGCCGCTTTTCCTGCTCCGGGAGCCGCACAGAGCGGTAGCTTGCACGAGGGCGAAGAACGAAGCCGCAGAGCACCGGCCTTCTGCGCGCACCCTAAGGACTGCGAGAGGACCGTGGTGGCCGCTCGCCTGCCTCTTCAATTCCATTCTAGCATCCTTATGGAAGGTGTTCAAGGACAAATTCCCTGAGTTTTGAATTCGTCCTGATGCAGCCCCTCCTGGGAAACAACTGCTCGTCGTCTGAGTCTCCGAGTGCAGAGACCTCGATGGCAACTGCAGAAATGAAGGGCTGCGTTGAGTTGTCGAGAAGCAAGAACATAGCCAGCGCCTTGTGTTTGGGAGTCAGCAGCTGCTGGACTTTTGCGATTGCTTTCACTGTGCACTGAATGCCAGGACGGCATGTGCACGTTAAAACAACGAGCTGGGCAAGAGCAGGAAGGGAGCACGGGCATCAGAGAGCATCTGACATCTTGCCCTGGAAAGGGCAGTGTTTTTGGAGTGTGCAGTAAAATCGTGTTTCTGGACAAGGGAGGCATAAGTGCGCTGCGCTCCTAAGCTATCTCCCTGCTAAGACACACTGCCAAAGCTTTTCGCTATGATGCAGTCTAGTGCAGACGCACACTACGGCTCTCGGCTCTCTGTCCGAAGCGAAGCGCCGGTCGCCGGCGTCTTTCGGCTGAAGCAGCGCTTCGGAGCGTACGGCTGTTGTGTGCGCGAAGCAGCCGCTTTTCCTGCTCCGGGAGCCGCACAGAGCGGTAGCTTGTACGAGGGCGAAGAACGAAGCCGCAGAGCACCGGCCTTCTGCGCGCACCCTAAGGACTGCGAGAGGACCGTGGTGGCCGCTCGCCTGCCTCTTCAATTCCATTCTAGCATCCTTATGGAAGGTGTTCCAGGACAATTTTCCTGAGTTTTGAATTCGTCCTGATGCAGCCCCTCCTGGGAAACTCCTACTCGTCCTCTGAGTCTCCGAGTGCAGAGACCTCGATGGCAACTGCAGAAATGAAGGGCTGCGTTGAGTTGTCGAGAAGCAAGAACATAGCCAGCGCCTTGTGTTTGGGAGTCAGCAGGTGCTGGACTTTTGCGATTGCCTTCACTGTGCACTGAATGCCAGGACGGCATGTGCACGTTAAAACAACGAGCTGGGCAAGAGCAGGAAGGGACCACGGGCATCAGAGAGCATCTGGCATCTTGCCCTGGAAAGAGCAGTGTTTTTGGAGTGTGCAGTAAAATCGTGTTTCTGGACAAGGGAGGCATAAGTGCGCTGCGCTCCTAAGCTATCTCCCTGCGAGACACACTGGCAAAGCTTTTCGTTATCATGCAGTCGAGTGCAGACGCACACTGCGGCTCTCCGGAGCTGTCCGAAGCGAAGCGCCGGTCGCCGGCGTCTTTCGGCTGAAGCAGCGCTTCGGGGCGTACGGCTGCCGCTCCGCTGTTGTGTGCGCGAGGCAGCCGCTTCTCCTGCTCCGTGAGCCGGACAGAGCGGTAGCTTGTACGAGGGCGAAGAACGTTGCCGCAGGGAGACGACATTGTGTGTACAGCCTTGGGACTGCTAGATGACAGTGGCTAAAGCTCCCTGCCTTTTCAATGCACTGCTGGCATGCTTTATTGAAGGCGTTCCGAGACAACTTTCCTGGGTTTTGACTTCGTCCTGATGAAGCCCCTGTTGGGAAATTCGTTTGGGAGTCAGCAGCACCTGGACTTTTGCGATTGCCTTCACTGTGCACTGAATGCCAGGACGGCATGTGCACGTTAAAACAACGAGCTGGGCAAGAGCAGGAAGGGAGCACGGGCATCAGAGAGCATCTGACATCTTGCCCTGGAAAGAGCAGTGTTTTTGGAGAGTGCAGCAAATCCGTGTTTCTGGACAAGGGAGGCATAAGTGCGCTGCGCTCCTAAGGTATCTCCCTGCTAAGACACACTGCCAAAGCTTTTCGCTATGATGCAGTCTAGTGCAGACGCACACTACGGCTCTCGGCTCTCTGTCCGAAGCGAAGCGCCGGTCGCCGGCGTCTTTCGGCTGAAGCAGCGCTTCGGAGCGTACGGCTGTTGTGTGCGCGAAGCAGCCGCTTTTCCTGCTCCGGGAGCCGCACAGAGCGGTAGCTTGCACGAGGGCGAAGAACGAAGCCGCAGAGCACCGGCCTTCTGCGCGCACCCTAAGGACTGCGAGAGGACCGTGGTGGCCGCTCGCCTGCCTCTTCAATTCCATTCTAGCATCCTTATGGAAGGTGTTCCAGGACAATTTTCCTGAGTTTTGAATTCGTCCTGATGCAGCCCCTCCTGGGAAACTCCTACTCGTCCTCTGAGTCTCCGAGTGCAGAGACCTCGATGGCAACTGCAGAAATGAAGGGCTGCGTTGAGTTGTCGAGAAGCAAGAACATAGCCAGCGCCTTGTGTTTGGGAGTCAGCAGGTGCTGGACTTTTGCGATTGCCTTCACTGTGCACTGAATGCCAGGACGGCATGTGCACGTTAAAACAACGAGCTGGGCAAGAGCAGGAAGGGACCACGGGCATCAGAGAGCATCTGGCATCTTGCCCTGGAAAGAGCAGTGTTTTTGGAGTGTGCAGTAAAATCGTGTTTCTGGACAAGGGAGGCATAAGTGCGCTGCGCTCCTAAGCTATCTCCCTGCGAGACACACTGGCAAAGCTTTTCGTTATCATGCAGTCTAGTGCAGACGCACACTGCGGCTCTCCGGAGCTGTCCGAAGCGAAGCGCCGGTCGCCGGCGTCTTTCGGCTGAAGCAGCGCTTCGGGGCGTACGGCTGCCGCTCCGCTGTTGTGTGCGCGAGGCAGCCGCTTCTCCTGCTCCGTGAGCCGGACAGAGCGGTAGCTTGTACGAGGGCGAAGAACGTTGCCGCAGGGAGACGACATTGTGTGTACAGCCTTGGGACTGCTAGATGACAGTGGCTAAAGCTCCCTGCCTTTTCAATGCACTGCTGGCATGCTTTATTGAAGGCATTCCGAGACAAATTTCCTGGGTTTTGACTTCGTCCTGATGAAGCCCCTGTTGGGAAATTCGTTTGGGAGTCAGCAGCTGCTGGACTTTTGCGATTGCCTTCACTGTGCACTGAATGCCAGGACGGCATGTGCACGTTAAAACAACGAGCTGGGCAAGAGCAGAAAGGGAGCACGTACATCAGAGAGCATCTGACATCTTGCCCTGGAAAGAGCAGTGTTTTTGGAGTGTGCAGTAAAATCGTGTTTCTGGACAAGGGAGGCATAAGTGCGCTGCGCTCCTAAGCTATCTCCCTGCGAGACACGCTGCCAAAGCTTTTCGTTATCATGCAGTCTAGTGCAGACGCACACTGCGGCTCTCCGGAGCTGTCCGAAGCGAAGCGCCGGTCGCCGGCGTCTTTCGGCTGAAGCAGCGCTTCGGGGCGTACGGCTGCCGCTCCGCTGTTGTGTGCGCGAGGCAGCCGCTTCTCCTGCTCCGTGAGCCGGACAGAGCGGTAGCTTGTACGAGGGCGAAGAACGTTGCCGCAGGGAGACGACATTGTGTGTACAGCCTTGGGACTGCTAGATGACAGTGGCTAAAGCTCCCTGCCTTTTCAATGCACTGCTGGCATGCTTTATTGAAGGCGTTCCGAGACAACTTTCCTGGGTTTTGACTTCGTCCTGATGAAGCCCCTGTTGGGAAATTCGTTTGGGAGTCAGCAGCACCTGGACTTTTGCGATTGCCTTCACTGTGCACTGAATGCCAGGACGGCATGTGCACGTTAAAACAACGAGCTGGGCAAGAGCAGAAAGGGAGCACGGGCATCAGAGAGCATCTGACATCTTGCCCTGGAAAGAGCAGTGTTTTTGGAGAGTGCAGTAAAATCGTGTTTCTGGACAAGGGAGGCATAAGTGCGCTGCGCTCCTAAGGTATCTCCCTGCGAGACACACTGCTAAAGCTTTTCGCTATGATGCAGTCTAGTGCAGACGCACACTACGGCTCTCCGGAGCTGTCCGAAGCGAAGCGCCGGTCGCCGGCGTCTTTCGGCTGAAGCAGCGCTTCGGGGCGTACGGCTGCCGCTCCGCTGTTGTGTGCGCGAGGCAGCCGCTTCTCCTGCTCCGCGAGCCGGACAGAGCGGTAGCTTGTACGAGGGCGAAGAACGAAGCCGCAGAGCACCGGCCTTCTGCGCGCACCCTAAGGACTGCGAGAGGACCGTGGTGGCCGCTCGCCTGCCCCTTCCATTCCATTCTAGCATCCTTAGGGAAGGTGTTCAAGGACAAATTCCCTGAGTTTTGAATTCGTCCTGATGCAGCCCCTCCTGGGAAACAACTGCTCGTCCTCTGAGTCTCCGACATGCAGAGACCTCGATGGCAACTGCAGAAATGAAGGGCTGCGTTGAGTTGTCGAGAAGCAAGAACATAGCCAGCGCCTTGTGTTTGGGAGTCAGCAGGTGCTGGACTTTTGCGATTGCTTTCACTGTGCACTGAATGCCAGGACGGCATGTGCACGTTAAAACAACGAGCTGGGCAAGAGCAGGAAGGGAGCACGGGCATCAGAGAGCATCTGACATCTTGCCCTGGAAAGAGCAGTGTTTTTGGAGTGTGCAGTAAAATCGTGTTTCTGGACAAGGGAGGCATAAGTGCGCTGCGCTCCTAAGCTATCTCCCTGCGAGACACACTGCCAAAGCTTTTCGTTATCATGCAGTCTAGTGCAGACGCACACTGCGGCTCTCCGGAGCTGTCCGAAGCGAAGCGCCGGTCGCCGGCGTCTTTCTGCTGAAGCAGCGCTTCGGGGCGTACGGCTGCCGCTCCGCTGTTGTGTGCGCGAGGCAGCCGCTTCTCCTGCTCCGTGAGCCGGACAGAGCGGTAGCTTGTACGAGGGCGAAGAACGTTGCCGCAGGGAGACGACATTGTGTGTACAGCCTTGGGACTGCTAGATGACAGTGGCTAAAGCTCCCTGCCTTTTCAATGCACTGCTGGCATGCTTTATTGAAGGCGTTCCGAGACAACTTTCCTGGGTTTTGACTTCGTCCTGATGAAGCCCCTGTTGGGAAATTCGTTTGGGAGTCAGCAGCACCTGGACTTTTGCGATTGCCTTCACTGTGCACTGAATGCCAGGACGGCATGTGCACGTTAAAACAACGAGCTGGGCAAGAGCAGAAAGGGAGCACGGGCATCAGAGAGCATCTGACATCTTGCCCTGGAAAGAGCAGTGTTTTTGGAGAGTGCAGTAAAATCGTGTTTCTGGACAAGGGAGGCATAAGTGCGCTGCGCTCCTAAGGTATCTCCCTGCGAGACACACTGCTAAAGCTTTTCGCTATGATGCAGTCTAGTGCAGACGCACACTACGGCTCTCCGGAGCTGTCCGAAGCGAAGCGCCGGTCGCCGGCGTCTTTCGGCTGAAGCAGCGCTTCGGGGCGTACGGCTGCCGCTCCGCTGTTGTGTGCGCGAGGCAGCCGCTTCTCCTGCTCCGCGAGCCGGACAGAGCGGTAGCTTGTACGAGGGCGAAGAACGAAGCCGCAGAGCACCGGCCTTCTGCGCGCACCCTAAGGACTGCGAGAGGACCGTGGTGGCCGCTCGCCTGCCCCTTCCATTCCATTCTAGCATCTTTAGGGAAGGTGTTCAAGGACAAATTCCCTGAGTTTTGAATTCGTCCTGATGCAGCCCCTCCTGGGAAACAACTGCTCGTCGTCTGAGTCTCCGAGTGCAGAGACCTCGATGGCAACTGCAGAAATGAAGGGCTGCGTTGAGTTGTCGAGAAGCAAGAACATAGCCAGCGCCTTGTGTTTGGGAGTCAGCAGGTGCTGGACTTTTGCGATTGCTTTCACTGTGCACTGAATGCCAGGACGGCATGTGCACGTTAAAACAACGAGCTGGGCAAGAGCAGGAAGGGAGCACGGGCATCAGAGAGCATCTGACATCTTGCCCTGGAAAGAGCAGTGTTTTTGGAGTGTGCAGTAAAATCGTGTTTCTGGACAAGGGAGGCATAAGTGCGCTGCGCTCCTAAGCTATCTCCCTGCGAGACACACTGCCAAAGCTTTTCGTTATCATGCAGTCTAGTGCAGACGCACACTGCGGCTCTCCGGAGCTGTCCGAAGCGAAGCGCCGGTCGCCGGCGTCTTTCGGCTGAAGCAGCGCTTCGGGGCGTACGGCTGCCGCTCCGCTGTTGTGTGCGCGAGGCAGCCGCTTCTCCTGCTCCGTGAGCCGGACAGAGCGGTAGCTTGTACGAGGGCGAAGAACGTTGCCGCAGGGAGACGACATTGTGTGTACAGCCTTGGGACTGCTAGATGACAGTGGCTAAAGCTCCCTGCCTTTTCAATGCACTGGTGGCATGCTTTATTGAAGGCGTTCCGAGACAACTTTCCTGGGTTTTGACTTCGTCCTGATGAAGCCCCTGTTGGGAAATTCGTTTGGGAGTCAGCAGCTGCTGGACTTTTGCGATTGCCTTCACTGTGCACTGAATGCCAGGACGGCATGTGTACGTTAAAACAACGAGCTGGGCAAGAGCAGGAAGAGAGCACGGGAAGCAGAGAGCATCTGGCATCTTGCCCTGGAAAGGGCAGTGTTTTTGGAGAGTGCAGCAAATCCGTGTTTCTGGACAAGGGAGGCATAAGTGCGCTGCGCTCCTAAGCTATCTCCCTGCTAAGACACACTGCCAAAGCTTTTCGCTATGATGCAGTCTAGTGCAGACGCACACTACGGCTCTCGGCTCTCTGTCCGAAGCGAAGCGCCGGTCGCCGGCGTCTTTCGGCTGAAGCAGCGCTTCGGAGCGTACGGCTGTTGTGTGCGCGAAGCAGCCGCTTTTCCTGCTCCGGGAGCCGCACAGAGCGGTAGCTTGCACGAGGGCGAAGAACGAAGCCGCAGAGCACCGGCCTTCTGCGCGCACCCTAAGGACTGCGAGAGGACCGTGGTGGCCGCTCGCCTGCCTCTTCAATTCCATTCTAGCATCCTTATGGAAGGTGTTCCAGGACAATTTTCCTGAGTTTTGAATTCGTCCTGATGCAGCCCCTCCTGGGAAACTCCTACTCGTCCTCTGAGTCTCCGAGTGCAGAGACCTCGATGGCAACTGCAGAAATGAAGGGCTGCGTTGAGTTGTCGAGAAGCAAGAACATAGCCAGCGCCTTGTGTTTGGGAGTCAGCAGGTGCTGGACTTTTGCGATTGCCTTCACTGTGCACTGAATGCCAGGACGGCATGTGCACGTTAAAACAACGAGCTGGGCAAGAGCAGGAAGGGAGCACGGGCATCAGAGAGCATCTGGCATCTTGCCCTGGAAAGAGCAGTGTTTTTGGAGTGTGCAGTAAAATCGTGTTTCTGGACAAGGGAGGCATAAGTGCGCTGCGCTCCTAAGCTATCTCCCTGCGAGACACACTGCCAAAGCTTTTCGTTATCATGCAGTCTAGTGCAGACGCACACTGCGGCTCTCCGGAGCTGTCCGAAGCGAAGCGCCGGTCGCCGGCGTCTTTCGGCTGAAGCAGCGCTTCGGGGCGTACGGCTGCCGCTCCGCTGTTGTGTGCGCGAGGCAGCCGCTTCTCCTGCTCCGTGAGCCGGACAGAGCGGTAGCTTGTACGAGGGCGAAGAACGAAGCCGCAGGGAGACGACATTGTGTGTACAGCCTTGGGACTGCTAGATGACAGTGGCTAAAGCTCCCTGCCTTTTCAATGCACTGCTGGCATGCTTTATTGAAGGCGTTCCGAGACAACTTTCCTGGGTTTTGACTTCGTCCTGATGAAGCCCCTGTTGGGAAATTCGTTTGGGAGTCAGCAGCACCTGGACTTTTGCGATTGCCTTCACTGTGCACTGAATGCCAGGACGGCATGTGCACGTTAAAACAACGAGCTGGGCAAGAGCAGAAAGGGAGCACGGGCATCAGAGAGCATCTGACATCTTGCCCTGGAAAGAGCAGTGTTTTTGGAGAGTGCAGTAAAATCGTGTTTCTGGACAAGGGAGGCATAAGTGCGCTGCGCTCCTAAGGTATCTCCCTGCGAGACACACTGCTAAAGCTTTTCGCTATGATGCAGTCTAGTGCAGACGCACACTACGGCTCTCCGGAGCTGTCCGAAGCGAAGCGCCGGTCGCCGGCGTCTTTCGGCTGAAGCAGCGCTTCGGGGCGTACGGCTGCCGCTCCGCTGTTGTGTGCGCGAGGCAGCCGCTTCTCCTGCTCCGCGAGCCGGACAGAGCGGTAGCTTGTACGAGGGCGAAGAACGAAGCCGCAGAGCACCGGCCTTCTGCGCGCACCCTAAGGACTGCGAGAGGACCGTGGTGGCCGCTCGCCTGCCCCTTCCATTCCATTCTAGCATCCTTAGGGAAGGTGTTCAAGGACAAATTCCCTGAGTTTTGAATTCGTCCTGATGCAGCCCCTCCTGGGAAACAACTGCTCGTCGTCTGAGTCTCCGAGTGCAGAGACCTCGATGGCAACTGCAGAAATGAAGGGCTGCGTTGAGTTGTCGAGAAGCAAGAACATAGCCAGCGCCTTGTGTTTGGGAGTCAGCAGCTGCTGGACTTTTGCGATTGCTTTCACTGTGCACTGAATGCCAGGACGGCATGTGCACGTTAAAACAACGAGCTGGGCAAGAGCAGGAAGGGACCACGGGCATCAGAGAGCATCTGACATCTTGCCCTGGAAAGAGCAGTGTTTTTGGAGTGTGCAGTAAAATCGTGTTTCTGGACAAGGGAGGCATAAGTGCGCTGCGCTCCTAAGCTATCTCCCTGCGAGACACACTGGCAAAGCTTTTCGTTATCATGCAGTCTAGTGCAGACGCACACTGCGGCTCTCCGGAGCTGTCCGAAGCGAAGCGCCGGTCGCCGGCGTCTTTCGGCTGAAGCAGCGCTTCGGGGCGTACGGCTGCCGCTCCGCTGTTGTGTGCGCGAAGCAGCCGCTTCTCCTGCTCCGTGAGCCGGACAGAGCGGTAGCTTGTACGAGGGCGAAGAACGAAGCCGCAGGGAGACGACATTGTGTGTACAGCCTTGGGACTGCTAGATGACAGTGGCTAAAGCTCCCTGCCTTTTCAATGCACTGCTGGCATGCTTTATTGAAGGCGTTCCGAGACAACTTTCCTGGGTTTTGACTTCGTCCTGATGAAGCCCCTGTTGGGAAATTCGTTTGGGAGTCAGCAGCTGCTGGACTTTTGCGATTGCCTTCACTGTGCACTGAATGCCAGGACGGCATGTGTACGTTAAAACAACGAGCTGGGCAAGAGCAGGAAGAGAGCACGGGAAGCAGAGAGCATCTGGCATCTTGCCCTGGAAAGGGCAGTGTTTTTGGAGAGTGCAGCAAATCCGTGTTTCCGGACAAGGGAGGCATAAGTGCGCTGCGCTCCTAAGCTATCTCCCTGCTAAGACACACTGCCAAAGCTTTTCGCTATGATGCAGTCTAGTGCAGACGCACACTACGGCTCTCGGCTCTCTGTCCGAAGCGAAGCGCCGGTCGCCGGCGTCTTTCGGCTGAAGCAGCGCTTCGGAGCGTACGGCTGTTGTGTGCGCGAAGCAGCCGCTTTTCCTGCTCCGGGAGCCGCACAGAGCGGTAGCTTGCACGAGGGCGAAGAACGAAGCCGCAGAGCACCGGCCTTCTGCGCGCACCCTAAGGACTGCGAGAGGACCGTGGTGGCCGCTCGCCTGCCTCTTCAATTCCATTCTAGCATCCTTATGGAAGGTGTTCAAGGACAATTTTCCTGAGTTTTGAATTCGTCCTGATGCAGCCCCTCCTGGGAAACTCCTACTCGTCCTCTGAGTCTCCGAGTGCAGAGACCTCGATGGCAACTGCAGAAATGAAGGGCTGCGTTGAGTTGTCGAGAAGCAAGAACATAGCCAGCGCCTTGTGTTTGGGAGTCAGCAGCTGCTGGACTTTTGCGATTGCTTTCACTGTGCACTGAATGCCAGGACGGCATGTGCACGTTAAAACAACGAGCTGGGCAAGAGCAGGAAGGGAGCACGGGCATCAGAGAGCATCTGACATCTTGCCCTGGAAAGGGCAGTGTTTTTGGAGTGTGCAGTAAAATCGTGTTTCTGGACAAGGGAGGCATAAGTGCGCTGCGCTCCTAAGCTATCTCCCTGCTAAGACACACTGCCAAAGCTTTTCGCTATGATGCAGTCTAGTGCAGACGCACACTACGGCTCTCGGCTCTCTGTCCGAAGCGAAGCGCCGGTCGCCGGCGTCTTTCGGCTGAAGCAGCGCTTCGGAGCGTACGGCTGTTGTGTGCGCGAAGCAGCCGCTTTTCCTGCTCCGGGAGCCGCACAGAGCGGTAGCTTGTACGAGGGCGAAGAACGAAGCCGCAGTGCACCGGCCTTCTGCGCGCACCCTAAGGACTGCGAGAGGACCGTGGTGGCCGCTCGCCTGCCTCTTCAATTCCATTCTAGCATCCTTATGGAAGGTGTTCCAGGACAATTTTCCTGAGTTTTGAATTCGTCCTGATGCAGCCCCTCCTGGGAAACTCCTACTCGTCCTCTGAGTCTCCGAGTGCAGAGACCTCGATGGCAACTGCAGAAATGAAGGGCTGCGTTGAGTTGTCGAGAAGCAAGAACATAGCCAGCGCCTTGTGTTTGGGAGTCAGCAGGTGCTGGACTTTTGCGATTGCCTTCACTGTGCACTGAATGCCAGGACGGCATGTGCACGTTAAAACAACGAGCTGGGCAAGAGCAGGAAGGGACCACGGGCATCAGAGAGCATCTGGCATCTTGCCCTGGAAAGAGCAGTGTTTTTGGAGTGTGCAGTAAAATCGTGTTTCTGGACAAGGGAGGCATAAGTGCGCTGCGCTCCTAAGCTATCTCCCTGCGAGACACACTGGCAAAGCTTTTCGTTATCATGCAGTCGAGTGCAG
Organism: Lonchura striata; assembly: GCF_050655825.1. Classification (NCBI taxonomy): domain Eukaryota; kingdom Metazoa; phylum Chordata; class Aves; order Passeriformes; family Estrildidae; genus Lonchura; species Lonchura striata. The sequence continues at coordinate 565,231 of NC_140712.1, forward strand.
ACGCACACTGCGGCTCTCCGGAGCTGTCCGAAGCGAAGCGCCGGTCGCCGGCGTCTTTCGGCTGAAGCAGCGCTTCGGGGCGTACGGCTGCCGCTCCGCTGTTGTGTGCGCGAGGCAGCCGCTTCTCCTGCTCCGTGAGCCGGACAGAGCGGTAGCTTGTACGAGGGCGAAGAACGTTGCCGCAGGGAGACGACATTGTGTGTACAGCCTTGGGACTGCTAGATGACAGTGGCTAAAGCTCCCTGCCTTTTCAATGCACTGCTGGCATGCTTTATTGAAGGCGTTCCGAGACAACTTTCCTGGGTTTTGACTTCGTCCTGATGAAGCCCCTGTTGGGAAATTCGTTTGGGAGTCAGCAGCACCTGGACTTTTGCGATTGCCTTCACTGTGCACTGAATGCCAGGACGGCATGTGCACGTTAAAACAACGAGCTGGGCAAGAGCAGGAAGGGAGCACGGGCATCAGAGAGCATCTGACATCTTGCCCTGGAAAGAGCAGTGTTTTTGGAGAGTGCAGCAAATCCGTGTTTCTGGACAAGGGAGGCATAAGTGCGCTGCGCTCCTAAGGTATCTCCCTGCTAAGACACACTGCCAAAGCTTTTCGCTATGATGCAGTCTAGTGCAGACGCACACTACGGCTCTCGGCTCTCTGTCCGAAGCGAAGCGCCGGTCGCCGGCGTCTTTCGGCTGAAGCAGCGCTTCGGAGCGTACGGCTGTTGTGTGCGCGAAGCAGCCGCTTTTCCTGCTCCGGGAGCCGCACAGAGCGGTAGCTTGCACGAGGGCGAAGAACGAAGCCGCAGAGCACCGGCCTTCTGCGCGCACCCTAAGGACTGCGAGAGGACCGTGGTGGCCGCTCGCCTGCCTCTTCAATTCCATTCTAGCATCCTTATGGAAGGTGTTCCAGGACAATTTTCCTGAGTTTTGAATTCGTCCTGATGCAGCCCCTCCTGGGAAACTCCTACTCGTCCTCTGAGTCTCCGAGTGCAGAGACCTCGATGGCAACTGCAGAAATGAAGGGCTGCGTTGAGTTGTCGAGAAGCAAGAACATAGCCAGCGCCTTGTGTTTGGGAGTCAGCAGGTGCTGGACTTTTGCGATTGCCTTCACTGTGCACTGAATGCCAGGACGGCATGTGCACGTTAAAACAACGAGCTGGGCAAGAGCAGGAAGGGACCACGGGCATCAGAGAGCATCTGGCATCTTGCCCTGGAAAGAGCAGTGTTTTTGGAGTGTGCAGTAAAATCGTGTTTCTGGACAAGGGAGGCATAAGTGCGCTGCGCTCCTAAGCTATCTCCCTGCGAGACACACTGGCAAAGCTTTTCGTTATCATGCAGTCTAGTGCAGACGCACACTGCGGCTCTCCGGAGCTGTCCGAAGCGAAGCGCCGGTCGCCGGCGTCTTTCGGCTGAAGCAGCGCTTCGGGGCGTACGGCTGCCGCTCCGCTGTTGTGTGCGCGAGGCAGCCGCTTCTCCTGCTCCGTGAGCCGGACAGAGCGGTAGCTTGTACGAGGGCGAAGAACGTTGCCGCAGGGAGACGACATTGTGTGTACAGCCTTGGGACTGCTAGATGACAGTGGCTAAAGCTCCCTGCCTTTTCAATGCACTGCTGGCATGCTTTATTGAAGGCATTCCGAGACAAATTTCCTGGGTTTTGACTTCGTCCTGATGAAGCCCCTGTTGGGAAATTCGTTTGGGAGTCAGCAGCTGCTGGACTTTTGCGATTGCCTTCACTGTGCACTGAATGCCAGGACGGCATGTGCACGTTAAAACAACGAGCTGGGCAAGAGCAGAAAGGGAGCACGTACATCAGAGAGCATCTGACATCTTGCCCTGGAAAGAGCAGTGTTTTTGGAGTGTGCAGTAAAATCGTGTTTCTGGACAAGGGAGGCATAAGTGCGCTGCGCTCCTAAGCTATCTCCCTGCGAGACACACTGCCAAAGCTTTTCGTTATCATGCAGTCTAGTGCAGACGCACACTGCGGCTCTCCGGAGCTGTCCGAAGCGAAGCGCCGGTCGCCGGCGTCTTTCGGCTGAAGCAGCGCTTCGGGGCGTACGGCTGCCGCTCCGCTGTTGTGTGCGCGAGGCAGCCGCTTCTCCTGCTCCGTGAGCCGGACAGAGCGGTAGCTTGTACGAGGGCGAAGAACGTTGCCGCAGGGAGACGACATTGTGTGTACAGCCTTGGGACTGCTAGATGACAGTGGCTAAAGCTCCCTGCCTTTTCAATGCACTGCTGGCATGCTTTATTGAAGGCGTTCCGAGACAACTTTCCTGGGTTTTGACTTCGTCCTGATGAAGCCCCTGTTGGGAAATTCGTTTGGGAGTCAGCAGCACCTGGACTTTTGCGATTGCCTTCACTGTGCACTGAATGCCAGGACGGCATGTGCACGTTAAAACAACGAGCTGGGCAAGAGCAGAAAGGGAGCACGGGCATCAGAGAGCATCTGACATCTTGCCCTGGAAAGAGCAGTGTTTTTGGAGAGTGCAGTAAAATCGTGTTTCTGGACAAGGGAGGCATAAGTGCGCTGCGCTCCTAAGGTATCTCCCTGCGAGACACACTGCTAAAGCTTTTCGCTATGATGCAGTCTAGTGCAGACGCACACTACGGCTCTCCGGAGCTGTCCGAAGCGAAGCGCCGGTCGCCGGCGTCTTTCGGCTGAAGCAGCGCTTCGGGGCGTACGGCTGCCGCTCCGCTGTTGTGTGCGCGAGGCAGCCGCTTCTCCTGCTCCGCGAGCCGGACAGAGCGGTAGCTTGTACGAGGGCAAAGAACGAAGCCGCAGAGCACCGGCCTTGTGCGCGCACCCTAAGGACTGCGAGAGGACCGTGGTGGCCGCTCGCCTGCCCCTTCCATTCCATTCTAGCATCCTTAGGGAAGGTGTTCAAGGACAAATTCCCTGAGTTTTGAATTCGTCCTGATGCAGCCCCTCCTGGGAAACAACTGCTCGTCCTCTGAGTCTCCGACATGCAGAGACCTCGATGGCAACTGCAGAAATGAAGGGCTGCGTTGAGTTGTCGAGAAGCAAGAACATAGCCAGCGCCTTGTGTTTGGGAGTCAGCAGGTGCTGGACTTTTGCGATTGCTTTCACTGTGCACTGAATGCCAGGACGGCATGTGCACGTTAAAACAACGAGCTGGGCAAGAGCAGAAAGGGAGCACGGGCATCAGCGAGCATCTGACATCTTGCCCTGGAAAGAGCAGTGTTTTTGGAGTGTGCAGTAAAATCGTGTTTCTGGACAAGGGAGGCATAAGTGCGCTGCGCTCCTAAGCTATCTCCCTGCGAGACACACTGGCAAAGCTTTTCGTTATCATGCAGTCTAGTGCAGACGCACACTGCGGCTCTCCGGAGCTGTCCGAAGCGAAGCGCCGGTCGCCGGCGTCTTTCGGCTGAAGCAGCGCTTCGGGGCGTACGGCTGCCGCTCCGCTGTTGTGTGCGCGAGGCAGCCGCTTCTCCTGCTCCGTGAGCCGGACAGAGCGGTAGCTTGTACGAGGACGAAGAACGAAGCCGCAGGGAGACGACATTGTGTGTACAGCCTTGGGACTGCTAGATGACAGTGGCTAAAGCTCCCTGCCTTTTCAATGCACTGGTGGCATGCTTTATTGAAGGCGTTCCGAGACAACTTTCCTGGGTTTTGACTTCGTCCTGATGAAGCCCCTGTTGGGAAATTCGTTTGGGAGTCAGCAGCTGCTGGACTTTTGCGATTGCCTTCACTGTGCACTGAATGCCAGGACGGCATGTGTACGTTAAAACAACGAGCTGGGCAAGAGCAGGAAGAGAGCACGGGAAGCAGAGAGCATCTGGCATCTTGCCCTGGAAAGGGCAGTGTTTTTGGAGAGTGCAGCAAATCCGTGTTTCTGGACAAGGGAGGCATAAGTGCGCTGCGCTCCTAAGCTATCTCCCTGCTAAGACACACTGCCAAAGCTTTTCGCTATGATGCAGTCTAGTGCAGACGCACACTACGGCTCTCGGCTCTCTGTCCGAAGCGAAGCGCCGGTCGCCGGCGTCTTTCGGCTGAAGCAGCGCTTCGGAGCGTACGGCTGTTGTGTGCGCGAAGCAGCCGCTTTTCCTGCTCCGGGAGCCGCACAGAGCGGTAGCTTGCACGAGGGCGAAGAACGAAGCCGCAGAGCACCGGCCTTCTGCGCGCACCCTAAGGACTGCGAGAGGACCGTGGTGGCCGCTCGCCTGCCTCTTCAATTCCATTCTAGCATCCTTATGGAAGGTGTTCCAGGACAATTTTCCTGAGTTTTGAATTCGTCCTGATGCAGCCCCTCCTGGGAAACTCCTACTCGTCCTCTGAGTCTCCGAGTGCAGAGACCTCGATGGCAACTGCAGAAATGAAGGGCTGCGTTGAGTTGTCGAGAAGCAAGAACATAGCCAGCGCCTTGTGTTTGGGAGTCAGCAGGTGCTGGACTTTTGCGATTGCTTTCACTGTGCACTGAATGCCAGGACGGCATGTGCACGTTAAAACAACGAGCTGGGCAAGAGCAGGAAGGGAGCACGGGCATCAGAGAGCATCTGGCATCTTGCCCTGGAAAGAGCAGTGTTTTTGGAGTGTGCAGTAAAATCGTGTTTCTGGACAAGGGAGGCATAAGTGCGCTGCGCTCCTAAGCTATCTCCCTGCGAGACACACTGGCAAAGCTTTTCGTTATCATGCAGTCTAGTGCAGACGCACACTGCGGCTCTCCGGAGCTGTCCGAAGCGAAGCGCCGGTCGCCGGCGTCTTTCGGCTGAAGCAGCGCTTCGGGGCGTACGGCTGCCGCTCCGCTGTTGTGTGCGCGAGGCAGCCGCTTCTCCTGCTCCGTGAGCCGGACAGAGCGGTAGCTTGTACGAGGGCGAAGAACGTTGCCGCAGGGAGACGACATTGTGTGTACAGCCTTGGGACTGCTAGATGACAGTGGCTAAAGCTCCCTGCCTTTTCAATGCACTGCTGGCATGCTTTATTGAAGGCGTTCCGAGACAAATTTCCTGGGTTTTGACTTCGTCCTGATGAAGCCCCTGTTGGGAAATTCGTTTTGGAGTCAGCAGCACCTGGACTTTTGCGATTGCCTTCACTGTGCACTGAATGCCAGGACGGCATGTGCACGTTAAAACAACGAGCTGGGCAAGAGCAGAAAGGGAACACGGGCATCAGAGAGCATCTGACATCTTGCCCTGGAAAGAGCAGTGTTTTTGGAGTGTGCAGTAAAATCGTGTTTCTGGACAAGGGAGGCATAAGTGCGCTGCGCTCCTAAGGTATCTCCCTGCGAGACACACTGCTAAAGCTTTTCGCTATGATGCAGTCTAGTGCAGACGCACACTACGGCTCTCCGGAGCTGTCCGAAGCGAAGCGCCGGTCGCCGGCGTCTTTCGGCTGAAGCAGCGCTTCGGGGCGTACGGCTGCCGCTCCGCTGTTGTGTGCGCGAGGCAGCCGCTTCTCCTGCTCCGCGAGCCGGACAGAGCGGTAGCTTGTACGAGGACGAAGAACGAAGCCGCAGGGAGACGACATTGTGTGTACAGCCTTGGGACTGCTAGATGACAGTGGCTAAAGCTCCCTGCCTTTTCAATGCACTGCTGGCATGCTTTATTGAAGGCGTTCCGAGACAACTTTCCTGGGTTTTGACTTCGTCCTGATGAAGCCCCTGTTGGGAAATTCGTTTGGGAGTCAGCAGCTGCTGGACTTTTGCGATTGCCTTCACTGTGCACTGAATGCCAGGACGGCATGTGTACGTTAAAACAACGAGCTGGGCAAGAGCAGGAAGAGAGCACGGGAAGCAGAGAGCATCTGGCATCTTGCCCTGGAAAGGGCAGTGTTTTTGGAGAGTGCAGCAAATCCGTGTTTCTGGACAAGGGAGGCATAAGTGCGCTGCGCTCCTAAGCTATCTCCCTGCGAGACACACTGCCAAAGCTTTTCGTTATCATGCAGTCTAGTGCAGACGCACACTGCGGCTCTCCGGAGCTGTCCGAAGCGAAGCGCCGGTCGCCGGCGTCTTTCGGCTGAAGCAGCGCTTCGGGGCGTACGGCTGTTGTGTGCGCGAAGCAGCCGCTTTTCCTGCTCCGGGAGCCACACAGAGCGGTAGCTTGTACGAGGGCGAAGAACGAAGCCGCAGAGCACCGGCCTTCTGCGCGCACCCTAAGGACTGCGAGAGGACCGTGGTGGCCGCTCGCCTGCCTCTTCAATTCCATTCTAGCATCCTTATGGATGGTGTTCCAGGACAATTTTCCTGAGTTTTGAATTCGTCCTGATGCAGCCCCTCCTGGGAAACTCCTACTCGTCCTCTGAGTCTCCGAGTGCAGAGACCTCGATGGCAACTGCAGAAATGAAGGGCTGCGTTGAGTTGTCGAGAAGCAAGAACATAGCCAGCGCCTTGTGTTTGGGAGTCAGCAGGTGCTGGACTTTTGCGATTGCCTTCACTGTGCACTGAATGCCAGGACGGCATGTGCACGTTAAAACAACGAGCTGGGCAAGAGCAGGAAGGGAGCACGGGCATCAGAGAGCATCTGGCATCTTGCCCTGGAAAGAGCAGTGTTTTTGGAGTGTGCAGTAAAATCGTGTTTCTGGACAAGGGAGGCATAAGTGCGCTGCGCTCCTAAGCTATCTCCCTGCGAGACACACTGGCAAAGCTTTTCGTTATCATGCAGTCTAGTGCAGACGCACACTACGGCTCTCCGGAGCTGTCCGAAGCGAAGCGCCGGTCGCCGGCGTCTTTCGGCTGAAGCAGCGCTTCGGGGCGTACGGCTGCCGCTCCGCTGTTGTGTGCGCGAGGCAGCCGCTTCTCCTGCTCCGTGAGCCGGACAGAGCGGTAGCTTGTACGAGGGCAAAGAACGAAGCCGCAGAGCACCGGCCTTGTGCGCGCACCCTAAGGACTGCGAGAGGACCGTGGTGGCCGCTCGCCTGCCCCTTCCATTCCATTCTAGCATCCTTAGGGAAGGTGTTCAAGGACAAATTCCCTGAGTTTTGAATTCGTCCTGATGCAGCCCCTCCTGGGAAACAACTGCTCGTCCTCTGAGTCTCCGACATGCAGAGACCTCGATGGCAACTGCAGAAATGAAGGGCTGCGTTGAGTTGTCGAGAAGCAAGAACATAGCCAGCGCCTTGTGTTTGGGAGTCAGCAGGTGCTGGACTTTTGCGATTGCTTTCACTGTGCACTGAATGCCAGGACGGCATGTGCACGTTAAAACAACGAGCTGGGCAAGAGCAGGAAGGGAGCACGGGCATCAGAGAGCATCTGACATCTTGCCCTGGAAAGAGCAGTGTTTTTGGAGTGTGCAGTAAAATCGTGTTTCTGGACAAGGGAGGCATAAGTGCGCTGCGCTCCTAAGCTATCTCCCTGCGAGACACACTGGCAAAGCTTTTCGTTATCATGCAGTCGAGTGCAGACGCACACTGCGGCTCTCCGGAGCTGTCCGAAGCGAAGCGCCGGTCGCCGGCGTCTTTCGGCTGAAGCAGCGCTTCGGGGCGTACGGCTGCCGCTCCGCTGTTGTGTGCGCGAGGCAGCCGCTTCTCCTGCTCCGTGAGCCGGACAGAGCGGTAGCTTGTACGAGGACGAAGAACGAAGCCGCAGGGAGACGACATTGTGTGTACAGCCTTGGGACTGCTAGATGACAGTGGCTAAAGCTCCCTGCCTTTTCAATGCACTGGTGGCATGCTTTATTGAAGGCGTTCCGAGACAACTTTCCTGGGTTTTGACTTCGTCCTGATGAAGCCCCTGTTGGGAAATTCGTTTGGGAGTCAGCAGCTGCTGGACTTTTGCGATTGCCTTCACTGTGCACTGAATGCCAGGACGGCATGTGTACGTTAAAACAACGAGCTGGGCAAGAGCAGGAAGAGAGCACGGGAAGCAGAGAGCATCTGGCATCTTGCCCTGGAAAGGGCAGTGTTTTTGGAGAGTGCAGCAAATCCGTGTTTCTGGACAAGGGAGGCATAAGTGCGCTGCGCTCCTAAGCTATCTCCCTGCGAGACACACTGGCAAAGCTTTTCGTTATCATGCAGTCTAGTGCAGACGCACACTGCGGCTCTCCGGAGCTGTCCGAAGCGAAGCGCCGGTCGCCGGCGTCTTTCGGCTGAAGCAGCGCTTCGGGGCGTACGGCTGTTGTGTGCGCGAAGCAGCCGCTTTTCCTGCTCCGGGAGCCACACAGAGCGGTAGCTTGTACGAGGGCGAAGAACGAAGCCGCAGAGCACCGGCCTTCTGCGCGCACCCTAAGGACTGCGAGAGGACCGTGGTGGCCGCTCGCCTGCCTCTTCAATTCCATTCTAGCATCCTTATGGATGGTGTTCCAGGACAATTTTCCTGAGTTTTGAATTCGTCCTGATGCAGCCCCTCCTGGGAAACTCCTACTCGTCCTCTGAGTCTCCGAGTGCAGAGACCTCGATGGCAACTGCAGAAATGAAGGGCTGCGTTGAGTTGTCGAGAAGCAAGAACATAGCCAGCGCCTTGTGTTTGGGAGTCAGCAGGTGCTGGACTTTTGCGATTGCCTTCACTGTGCACTGAATGCCAGGACGGCATGTGCACGTTAAAACAACGAGCTGGGCAAGAGCAGGAAGGGACCACGGGCATCAGAGAGCATCTGGCATCTTGCCCTGGAAAGAGCAGTGTTTTTGGAGTGTGCAGTAAAATCGTGTTTCTGGACAAGGGAGGCATAAGTGCGCTGCGCTCCTAAGCTATCTCCCTGCGAGACACACTGCCAAAGCTTTTCGTTATCATGCAGTCTAGTGCAGACGCACACTGCGGCTCTCCGGAGCTGTCCGAAGCGAAGCGCCGGTCGCCGGCGTCTTTCGGCTGAAGCAGCGCTTCGGGGCGTACGGCTGCCGCTCCGCTGTTGTGTGCGCGAGGCAGCCGCTTCTCCTGCTCCGTGAGCCGGACAGAGCGGTAGCTTGTACGAGGGCGAAGAACGAAGCCGCAGGGAGACGACATTGTGTGTACAGCCTTGGGACTGCTAGATGACAGTGGCTAAAGCTCCCTGCCTTTTCAATGCACTGCTGGCATGCTTTATTGAAGGCGTTCCGAGACAACTTTCCTGGGTTTTGACTTCGTCCTGATGAAGCCCCTGTTGGGAAATTCGTTTGGGAGTCAGCAGCACCTGGACTTTTGCGATTGCCTTCACTGTGCACTGAATGCCAGGACGGCATGTGCACGTTAAAACAACGAGCTGGGCAAGAGCAGAAAGGGAGCACGGGCATCAGAGAGCATCTGACATCTTGCCCTGGAAAGAGCAGTGTTTTTGGAGAGTGCAGTAAAATCGTGTTTCTGGACAAGGGAGGCATAAGTGCGCTGCGCTCCTAAGGTATCTCCCTGCGAGACACACTGCTAAAGCTTTTCGCTATGATGCAGTCTAGTGCAGACGCACACTACGGCTCTCCGGAGCTGTCCGAAGCGAAGCGCCGGTCGCCGGCGTCTTTCGGCTGAAGCAGCGCTTCGGGGCGTACGGCTGCCGCTCCGCTGTTGTGTGCGCGAGGCAGCCGCTTCTCCTGCTCCGCGAGCCGGACAGAGCGGTAGCTTGTACGAGGGCGAAGAACGAAGCCGCAGAGCACCGGCCTTGTGCGCGCACCCTAAGGACTGCGAGAGGACCGTGGTGGCCGCTCGCCTGCCCCTTCCATTCCATTCTAGCATCCTTAGGGAAGGTGTTCAAGGACAAATTCCCTGAGTTTTGAATTCGTCCTGATGCAGCCCCTCCTGGGAAACAACTGCTCGTCCTCTGAGTCTCCGAGTGCAGAGACCTCGATGGCAACTGCAGAAATGAAGGGCTGCGTTGAGTTGTCGAGAAGCAAGAACATAGCCAGCGCCTTGTGTTTGGGAGTCAGCAGGTGCTGGACTTTTGCGATTGCCTTCACTGTGCACTGAATGCCAGGACGGCATGTGTACGTTAAAACAACGAGCTGGGCAAGAGCAGGAAGAGAGCACGGGAAGCAGAGAGCATCTGGCATCTTGCCCTGGAAAGGGCAGTGTTTTTGGAGAGTGCAGCAAATCCGTGTTTCTGGACAAGGGAGGCATAAGTGCGCTGCGCTCCTAAGCTATCTCCCTGCTAAGACACACTGCCAAAGCTTTTCGCTATGATGCAGTCTAGTGCAGACGCACACTACGGCTCTCGGCTCTCTGTCCGAAGCGAAGCGCCGGTCGCCGGCGTCTTTCGGCTGAAGCAGCGCTTCGGAGCGTACGGCTGTTGTGTGCGCGAAGCAGCCGCTTTTCCTGCTCCGCGAGCCGGACAGAGCGGTAGCTTGCACGAGGGCGAAGAACGAAGCCGCAGAGCACCGGCCTTCTGCGCGCACCCTAAGGACTGCGAGAGGACCGTGGTGGCCGCTCGCCTGCCCCTTCCATTCCATTCTAGCATCCTTAGGGAAGGTGTTCAAGGACAAATTCCCTGAGTTTTGAATTCGTCCTGATGCAGCCCCTCCTGGGAAACAACTGCTCGTCCTCTGAGTCTCCGAGTGCAGAGACCTCGATGGCAACTGCAGAAATGAAGGGCTGCGTTGAGTTGTCGAGAAGCAAGAACATAGCCAGCGCCTTGTGTTTGGGAGTCAGCAGGTGCTGGACTTTTGCGATTGCCTTCACTGTGCACTGAATGCCAGGACGGCATGTGTACGTTAAAACAACGAGCTGGGCAAGAGCAGGAAGAGAGCACGGGAAGCAGAGAGCATCTGGCATCTTGCCCTGGAAAGGGCAGTGTTTTTGGAGAGTGCAGCAAATCCGTGTTTCTGGACAAGGGAGGCATAAGTGCGCTGCGCTCCTAAGCTATCTCCCTGCTAAGACACACTGCCAAAGCTTTTCGCTATGATGCAGTCTAGTGCAGACGCACACTACGGCTCTCCGGAGCTGTCCGAAGCGAAGCGCCGGTCGCCGGCGTCTTTCGGCTGAAGCAGCGCTTCGGGGCGTACGGCTGCCGCTCCGCTGTTGTGTGCGCGAGGCAGCCGCTTCTCCTGCTCCGTGAGCCGGACAGAGCGGTAGCTTGTACGAGGGCGAAGAACGAAGCCGCAGAGCACCGGCCTTCTGCGCGCACCCTAAGGACTGCGAGAGGACCGTGGTGGCCGCTCGCCTGCCCCTTCCATTCCATTCTAGCATCCTTATGGAAGGTGTTCCAGGACAATTTTCCTGAGTTTTGAATTCGTCCTGATGCAGCCCCTCCTGGGAAACTCCTACTCGTCCTCTGAGTCTCCGAGTGCAGAGACCTCGATGGCAACTGCAGAAATGAAGGGCTGCGTTGAGTTGTCGAGAAGCAAGAACATAGCCAGCGCCTTGTGTTTGGGAGTCAGCAGGTGCTGGACTTTTGCGATTGCTTTCACTGTGCACTGAATGCCAGGACGGCATGTGCACGTTAAAACAACGAGCTGGGCAAGAGCAGGAAGGGAGCACGGGCATCAGAGAGCATCTGGCATCTTGCCCTGGAAAGAGCAGTGTTTTTGGAGTGTGCAGTAAAATCGTGTTTCTGGACAAGGGAGGCATAAGTGCGCTGCGCTCCTAAGCTATCTCCCTGCGAGACACACTGGCAAAGCTTTTCGTTATCATGCAGTCTAGTGCAGACGCACACTGCGGCTCTCCGGAGCTGTCCGAAGCGAAGCGCCGGTCGCCGGCGTCTTTCGGCTGAAGCAGCGCTTCGGGGCGTACGGCTGCCGCTCCGCTGTTGTGTGCGCGAGGCAGCCGCTTCTCCTGCTCCGTGAGCCGGACAGAGCGGTAGCTTGTACGAGGGCGAAGAACGTTGCCGCAGGGAGACGACATTGTGTGTACAGCCTTGGGACTGCTAGATGACAGTGGCTAAAGCTCCCTGCCTTTTCAATGCACTGCTGGCATGCTTTATTGAAGGCGTTCCGAGACAACTTTCCTGGGTTTTGACTTCGTCCTGATGAAGCCCCTGTTGGGAAATTCGTTTGGGAGTCAGCAGCACCTGGACTTTTGCGATTGCCTTCACTGTGCACTGAATGCCAGGACGGCATGTGCACGTTAAAACAACGAGCTGGGCAAGAGCAGAAAGGGAGCACGGGCATCAGAGAGCATCTGACATCTTGCCCTGGAAAGAGCAGTGTTTTTGGAGAGTGCAGTAAAATCGTGTTTCTGGACAAGGGAGGCATAAGTGCGCTGCGCTCCTAAGCTATCTCCCTGCTAAGACACACTGCCAAAGCTTTTCGCTATGATGCAGTCTAGTGCAGACGCATACTACGGCTCTCAGCTCTCTGTCCGAAGCGAAGCGCCGGTCGCCGGCGTCTTTCGGCTGAAGCAGCGCTTCGGAGCGTACGGCTGTTGTGTGCGCGAAGCAGCCGCTTTTCCTGCTCCGGGAGCCGCACAGAGCGGTAGCTTGCACGAGGGCGAAGAACGAAGCCGCAGAGCACCGGCCTTCTGCGCGCACCCTAAGGACTGCGAGAGGACCGTGGTGGCCGCTCGCCTGCCTCTTCAATTCCATTCTAGCATCCTTATGGAAGGTGTTCCAGGACAATTTTCCTGAGTTTTGAATTCGTCCTGATGCAGCCCCTCCTGGGAAACTCCTACTCGTCCTCTGAGTCTCCGAGTGCAGAGACCTCGATGGCAACTGCAGAAATGAAGGGCTGTGTTGAGTTGTCGAGAAGCAAGAACATAGCCAGCGCCTTGTGTTTGGGAGTCAGCAGCTGCTGGACTTTTGCGATTGCCTTCACTGTGCACTGAATGCCAGGACGGCATGTGCACGTTAAAACAACGAGCTGGGCAAGAGCAGGAAGGGAGCACGGGCATCAGAGAGCATCTGGCATCTTGCCCTGGAAAGAGCAGTGTTTTTGGAGTGTGCAGTAAAATCGTGTTTCTGGACAAGGGAGGCATAAGTGCGCTGCGCTCCTAAGCTATCTCCCTGCGAGACACACTGGCAAAGCTTTTCGTTATCATGCAGTCTAGTGCAGACGCACACTGCGGCTCCCCGGAGCTGTCCGAAGCGAAGCGCCGGTCGCCGGCGTCTTTCGGCTGAAGCAGCGCTTCGGGGCGTACGGCTGCCGCTCCGCTGTTGTGTGCGCGAGGCAGCCGCTTCTCCTGCTCCGTGAGCCGGACAGAGCGGTAGCTTGTACGAGGGCGAAGAACGTTGCCGCAGGGAGACGACATTGTGTGTACAGCCTTGGGACTGCTAGATGACAGTGGCTAAAGCTCCCTGCCTTTTCAATGCACTGCTGGCATGCTTTATTGAAGGCGTTCCGAGACAACTTTCCTGGGTTTTGACTTCGTCCTGATGAAGCCCCTGTTGGGAAATTCGTTTGGGAGTCAGCAGCACCTGGACTTTTGCGATTGCCTTCACTGTGCACTGAATGCCAGGACGGCATGTGCACGTTAAAACAACGAGCTGGGCAAGAGCAGAAAGGGAGCACGGGCATCAGAGAGCATCTGACATCTTGCCCTGGAAAGAGCAGTGTTTTTGGAGAGTGCAGTAAAATCGTGTTTCTGGACAAGGGAGGCATAAGTGCGCTGCGCTCCTAAGGTATCTCCCTGCGAGACACACTGCTAAAGCTTTTCGCTATGATGCAGTCTAGTGCAGACGCACACTACGGCTCTCCGGAGCTGTCCGAAGCGAAGCGCCGGTCGCCGGCGTCTTTCGGCTGAAGCAGCGCTTCGGGGCGTACGGCTGCCGCTCCGCTGTTGTGTGCGCGAGGCAGCCGCTTCTCCTGCTCCGCGAGCCGGACAGAGCGGTAGCTTGTACGAGGGCGAAGAACGAAGCCGCAGAGCACCGGCCTTGTGCGCGCACCCTAAGGACTGCGAGAGGACCGTGGTGGCCGCTCGCCTGCCCCTTCCATTCCATTCTAGCATCCTTAGGGAAGGTGTTCAAGGACAAATTCCCTGAGTTTTGAATTCGTCCTGATGCAGCCCCTCCTGGGAAACAACTGCTCGTCCTCTGAGTCTCCGAGTGCAGAGACCTCGATGGCAACTGCAGAAATGAAGGGCTGCGTTGAGTTATCGAGAAGCAAGAACATAGCCAGCGCCTTGTGTTTGGGAGTCAGCAGGTGCTGGACTTTTGCGATTGCCTTCACTGTGCACTGAATGCCAGGACGGCATGTGTACGTTAAAACAACGAGCTGGGCAAGAGCAGGAAGAGAGCACGGGAAGCAGAGAGCATCTGGCATCTTGCCCTGGAAAGGGCAGTGTTTTTGGAGAGTGCAGCAAATCCGTGTTTCTGGACAAGGGAGGCATAAGTGCGCTGCGCTCCTAAGCTATCTCCCTGCTAAGACACACTGCCAAAGCTTTTCGCTATGATGCAGTCTAGTGCAGACGCACACTACGGCTCTCGGCTCTCTGTCCGAAGCGAAGCGCCGGTCGCCGGCGTCTTTCGGCTGAAGCAGCGCTTCGGAGCGTACGGCTGTTGTGTGCGCGAAGCAGCCGCTTTTCCTGCTCCGGGAGCCGCACAGAGCGGTAGCTTGCACGAGGGCGAAGAACGAAGCCGCAGAGCACCGGCCTTCTGCGCGCACCCTAAGGACTGCGAGAGGACCGTGGTGGCCGCTCGCCTGCCCCTTCCATTCCATTCTAGCATCCTTATGGAAGGTGTTCCAGGACAATTTTCCTGAGTTTTGAATTCGTCCTGATGCAGCCCCTCCTGGGAAACTCCTACTCGTCCTCTGAGTCTCCGAGTGCAGAGACCTCGATGGCAACTGCAGAAATGAAGGGCTGCGTTGAGTTGTCGAGAAGCAAGAACATAGCCAGCGCCTTGTGTTTGGGAGTCAGCAGGTGCTGGACTTTTGCGATTGCTTTCACTGTGCACTGAATGCCAGGACGGCATGTGCACGTTAAAACAACGAGCTGGGCAAGAGCAGGAAGGGACCACGGGCATCAGAGAGCATCTGGCATCTTGCCCTGGAAAGAGCAGTGTTTTTGGAGTGTGCAGTAAAATCGTGTTTCTGGACAAGGGAGGCATAAGTGCGCTGCGCTCCTAAGCTATCTCCCTGTGAGACACACTGGCAAAGCTTTTCGTTATCATGCAGTCTAGTGCAGACGCACACTGCGGCTCTCCGGAGCTGTCCGAAGCGAAGCGCCGGTCGCCGGCGTCTTTCGGCTGAAGCAGCGCTTCGGGGCGTACGGCTGCCGCTCCGCTGTTGTGTGCGCGAGGCAGCCGCTTCTCCTGCTCCGTGAGCCGGACAGAGCGGTAGCTTGTACGAGGGCGAAGAACGTTGCCGCAGGGAGACGACATTGTGTGTACAGCCTTGGGACTGCTAGATGACAGTGGCTAAAGCTCCCTGCCTTTTCAATGCACTGCTGGCATGCTTTATTGAAGGCGTTCCGAGACAAATTTCCTGGGTTTTGACTTCGTCCTGATGAAGCCCCTGTTGGGAAATTCGTTTTGGAGTCAGCAGCACCTGGACTTTTGCGATTGCCTTCACTGTGCACTGAATGCCAGGACGGCATGTGCACGTTAAAACAACGAGCTGGGCAAGAGCAGAAAGGGAACACGGGCATCAGAGAGCATCTGACATCTTGCCCTGGAAAGAGCAGTGTTTTTGGAGTGTGCAGTAAAATCGTGTTTCTGGACAAGGGAGGCATAAGTGCGCTGCGCTCCTAAGGTATCTCCCTGCGAGACACACTGCTAAAGCTTTTCGCTATGATGCAGTCTAGTGCAGACGCACACTACGGCTCTCCGGAGCTGTCCGAAGCGAAGCGCCGGTCGCCGGCGTCTTTCGGCTGAAGCAGCGCTTCGGGGCGTACGGCTGCCGCTCCGCTGTTGTGTGCGCGAGGCAGCCGCTTCTCCTGCTCCGCGAGCCGGACAGAGCGGTAGCTTGTACGAGGACGAAGAACGAAGCCGCAGGGAGACGACATTGTGTGTACAGCCTTGGGACTGCTAGATGACAGTGGCTAAAGCTCCCTGCCTTTTCAATGCACTGCTGGCATGCTTTATTGAAGGCGTTCCGAGACAACTTTCCTGGGTTTTGACTTCGTCCTGATGAAGCCCCTGTTGGGAAATTCGTTTGGGAGTCAGCAGCTGCTGGACTTTTGCGATTGCCTTCACTGTGCACTGAATGCCAGGACGGCATGTGTACGTTAAAACAACGAGCTGGGCAAGAGCAGGAAGAGAGCACGGGAAGCAGAGAGCATCTGGCATCTTGCCCTGGAAAGGGCAGTGTTTTTGGAGAGTGCAGCAAATCCGTGTTTCTGGACAAGGGAGGCATAAGTGCGCTGCGCTCCTAAGCTATCTCCCTGCGAGACACACTGGCAAAGCTTTTCGTTATCATGCAGTCTAGTGCAGACGCACACTGCGGCTCTCCGGAGCTGTCCGAAGCGAAGCGCCGGTCGCCGGCGTCTTTCGGCTGAAGCAGCGCTTCGGGGCGTACGGCTGTTGTGTGCGCGAAGCAGCCGCTTTTCCTGCTCCGGGAGCCACACAGAGCGGTAGCTTGTACGAGGGCGAAGAACGAAGCCGCAGAGCACCGGCCTTCTGCGCGCACCCTAAGGACTGCGAGAGGACCGTGGTGGCCGCTCGCCTGCCTCTTCAATTCCATTCTAGCATCCTTATGGATGGTGTTCCAGGACAATTTTCCTGAGTTTTGAATTCGTCCTGATGCAGCCCCTCCTGGGAAACTCCTACTCGTCCTCTGAGTCTCCGAGTGCAGAGACCTCGATGGCAACTGCAGAAATGAAGGGCTGCGTTGAGTTGTCGAGAAGCAAGAACATAGCCAGCGCCTTGTGTTTGGGAGTCAGCAGGTGCTGGACTTTTGCGATTGCCTTCACTGTGCACTGAATGCCAGGACGGCATGTGCACGTTAAAACAACGAGCTGGGCAAGAGCAGGAAGGGAGCACGGGCATCAGAGAGCATCTGGCATCTTGCCCTGGAAAGAGCAGTGTTTTTGGAGTGTGCAGTAAAATCGTGTTTCTGGACAAGGGAGGCATAAGTGCGCTGCGCTCCTAAGCTATCTCCCTGCGAGACACACTGGCAAAGCTTTTCGTTATCATGCAGTCTAGTGCAGACGCACACTGCGGCTCTCCGGAGCTGTCCTAAGCGAAGCGCCGGTCGCCGGCGTCTTTCGGCTGAAGCAGCGCTTCGGGGCGTACGGCTGCCGCTCCGCTGTTGTGTGCGCGAGGCAGCCGCTTCTCCTGCTCCGTGAGCCGGACAGAGCGGTAGCTTGTACGAGGGCAAAGAACGAAGCCGCAGAGCACCGGCCTTGTGCGCGCACCCTAAGGACTGCGAGAGGACCGTGGTGGCCGCTCGCCTGCCCCTTCCATTCCATTCTAGCATCCTTAGGGAAGGTGTTCAAGGACAAATTCCCTGAGTTTTGAATTCGTCCTGATGCAGCCCCTCCTGGGAAACAACTGCTCGTCCTCTGAGTCTCCGACATGCAGAGACCTCGATGGCAACTGCAGAAATGAAGGGCTGCGTTGAGTTGTCGAGAAGCAAGAACATAGCCAGCGCCTTGTGTTTGGGAGTCAGCAGGTGCTGGACTTTTGCGATTGCTTTCACTGTGCACTGAATGCCAGGACGGCATGTGCACGTTAAAACAACGAGCTGGGCAAGAGCAGGAAGGGAGCACGGGCATCAGAGAGCATCTGACATCTTGCCCTGGAAAGAGCAGTGTTTTTGGAGTGTGCAGTAAAATCGTGTTTCTGGACAAGGGAGGCATAAGTGCGCTGCGCTCCTAAGCTATCTCCCTGCGAGACACACTGGCAAAGCTTTTCGTTATCATGCAGTCTAGTGCAGACGCACACTGCGGCTCTCCGGAGCTGTCCGAAGCGAAGCGCCGGTCGCCGGCGTCTTTCGGCTGAAGCAGCGCTTCGGGGCGTACGGCTGCCGCTCCGCTGTTGTGTGCGCGAGGCAGCCGCTTCTCCTGCTCCGTGAGCCGGACAGAGCGGTAGCTTGTACGAGGACGAAGAACGAAGCCGCAGGGAGACGACATTGTGTGTACAGCCTTGGGACTGCTAGATGACAGTGGCTAAAGCTCCCTGCCTTTTCAATGCACTGGTGGCATGCTTTATTGAAGGCGTTCCGAGACAACTTTCCTGGGTTTTGACTTCGTCCTGATGAAGCCCCTGTTGGGAAATTCGTTTGGGAGTCAGCAGCTGCTGGACTTTTGCGATTGCCTTCACTGTGCACTGAATGCCAGGACGGCATGTGTACGTTAAAACAACGAGCTGGGCAAGAGCAGGAAGAGAGCACGGGAAGCAGAGAGCATCTGGCATCTTGCCCTGGAAAGGGCAGTGTTTTTGGAGAGTGCAGCAAATCCGTGTTTCTGGACAAGGGAGGCATAAGTGCGCTGCGCTCCTAAGCTATCTCCCTGCGAGACACACTGGCAAAGCTTTTCGTTATCATGCAGTCTAGTGCAGACGCACACTGCGGCTCTCCGGAGCTGTCCGAAGCGAAGCGCCGGTCGCCGGCGTCTTTCGGCTGAAGCAGCGCTTCGGGGCGTACGGCTGTTGTGTGCGCGAAGCAGCCGCTTTTCCTGCTCCGGGAGCCACACAGAGCGGTAGCTTGTACGAGGGCGAAGAACGAAGCCGCAGAGCACCGGCCTTCTGCGCGCACCCTAAGGACTGCGAGAGGACCGTGGTGGCCGCTCGCCTGCCTCTTCAATTCCATTCTAGCATCCTTATGGATGGTGTTCCAGGACAATTTTCCTGAGTTTTGAATTCGTCCTGATGCAGCCCCTCCTGGGAAACTCCTACTCGTCCTCTGAGTCTCCGAGTGCAGAGACCTCGATGGCAACTGCAGAAATGAAGGGCTGCGTTGAGTTGTCGAGAAGCAAGAACATAGCCAGCGCCTTGTGTTTGGGAGTCAGCAGGTGCTGGACTTTTGCGATTGCCTTCACTGTGCACTGAATGCCAGGACGGCATGTGCACGTTAAAACAACGAGCTGGGCAAGAGCAGGAAGGGACCACGGGCATCAGAGAGCATCTGGCATCTTGCCCTGGAAAGAGCAGTGTTTTTGGAGTGTGCAGTAAAATCGTGTTTCTGGACAAGGGAGGCATAAGTGCGCTGCGCTCCTAAGCTATCTCCCTGCGAGACACACTGGCAAAGCTTTTCGTTATCATGCAGTCTAGTGCAGACGCACACTGCGGCTCTCCGGAGCTGTCCGAAGCGAAGCGCCGGTCGCCGGCGTCTTTCGGCTGAAGCAGCGCTTCGGGGCGTACGGCTGCCGCTCCGCTGTTGTGTGCGCGAGGCAGCCGCTTCTCCTGCTCCGTGAGCCGGACAGAGCGGTAGCTTGTACGAGGGCGAAGAACGAAGCCGCAGGGAGACGACATTGTGTGTACAGCCTTGGGACTGCTAGATGACAGTGGCTAAAGCTCCCTGCCTTTTCAATGCACTGCTGGCATGCTTTATTGAAGGCGTTCCGAGACAACTTTCCTGGGTTTTGACTTCGTCCTGATGAAGCCCCTGTTGGGAAATTCGTTTGGGAGTCAGCAGCACCTGGACTTTTGCGATTGCCTTCACTGTGCACTGAATGCCAGGACGGCATGTGCACGTTAAAACAACGAGCTGGGCAAGAGCAGAAAGGGAGCACGGGCATCAGAGAGCATCTGACATCTTGCCCTGGAAAGAGCAGTGTTTTTGGAGAGTGCAGTAAAATCGTGTTTCTGGACAAGGGAGGCATAAGTGCGCTGCGCTCCTAAGGTATCTCCCTGCGAGACACACTGCTAAAGCTTTTCGCTATGATGCAGTCTAGTGCAGACGCACACTACGGCTCTCCGGAGCTGTCCGAAGCGAAGCGCCGGTCGCCGGCGTCTTTCGGCTGAAGCAGCGCTTCGGGGCGTACGGCTGCCGCTCCGCTGTTGTGTGCGCGAGGCAGCCGCTTCTCCTGCTCCGCGAGCCGGACAGAGCGGTAGCTTGTACGAGGGCGAAGAACGAAGCCGCAGAGCACCGGCCTTGTGCGCGCACCCTAAGGACTGCGAGAGGACCGTGGTGGCCGCTCGCCTGCCCCTTCCATTCCATTCTAGCATCCTTAGGGAAGGTGTTCAAGGACAAATTCCCTGAGTTTTGAATTCGTCCTGATGCAGCCCCTCCTGGGAAACAACTGCTCGTCCTCTGAGTCTCCGAGTGCAGAGACCTCGATGGCAACTGCAGAAATGAAGGGCTGCGTTGAGTTGTCGAGAAGCAAGAACATAGCCAGCGCCTTGTGTTTGGGAGTCAGCAGGTGCTGGACTTTTGCGATTGCCTTCACTGTGCACTGAATGCCAGGACGGCATGTGTACGTTAAAACAACGAGCTGGGCAAGAGCAGGAAGAGAGCACGGGAAGCAGAGAGCATCTGGCATCTTGCCCTGGAAAGGGCAGTGTTTTTGGAGAGTGCAGCAAATCCGTGTTTCTGGACAAGGGAGGCATAAGTGCGCTGCGCTCCTAAGCTATCTCCCTGCTAAGACACACTGCCAAAGCTTTTCGCTATGATGCAGTCTAGTGCAGACGCACACTACGGCTCTCGGCTCTCTGTCCGAAGCGAAGCGCCGGTCGCCGGCGTCTTTCGGCTGAAGCAGCGCTTCGGAGCGTACGGCTGTTGTGTGCGCGAAGCAGCCGCTTTTCCTGCTCCGCGAGCCGGACAGAGCGGTAGCTTGCACGAGGGCGAAGAACGAAGCCGCAGAGCACCGGCCTTCTGCGCGCACCCTAAGGACTGCGAGAGGACCGTGGTGGCCGCTCGCCTGCCCCTTCCATTCCATTCTAGCATCCTTAGGGAAGGTGTTCAAGGACAAATTCCCTGAGTTTTGAATTCGTCCTGATGCAGCCCCTCCTGGGAAACAACTGCTCGTCCTCTGAGTCTCCGACATGCAGAGACCTCGATGGCAACTGCAGAAATGAAGGGCTGCGTTGAGTTGTCGAGAAGCAAGAACATAGCCAGCGCCTTGTGTTTGGGAGTCAGCAGGTGCTGGACTTTTGCGATTGCTTTCACTGTGCACTGAATGCCAGGACGGCATGTGCACGTTAAAACAACGAGCTGGGCAAGAGCAGGAAGGGAGCACGGGCATCAGAGAGCATCTGACATCTTGCCCTGGAAAGAGCAGTGTTTTTGGAGTGTGCAGTAAAATCGTGTTTCTGGACAAGGGAGGCATAAGTGCGCTGCGCTCCTAAGCTATCTCCCTGCGAGACACACTGGCAAAGCTTTTCGTTATCATGCAGTCTAGTGCAGACGCACACTGCGGCTCTCCGGAGCTGTCCGAAGCGAAGCGCCGGTCGCCGGCGTCTTTCGGCTGAAGCAGCGCTTCGGGGCGTACGGCTGCCGCTCCGCTGTTGTGTGCGCGAGGCAGCCGCTTCTCCTGCTCCGTGAGCCGGACAGAGCGGTAGCTTGTACGAGGACGAAGAACGAAGCCGCAGGGAGACGACATTGTGTGTACAGCCTTGGGACTGCTAGATGACAGTGGCTAAAGCTCCCTGCCTTTTCAATGCACTGGTGGCATGCTTTATTGAAGGCGTTCCGAGACAACTTTCCTGGGTTTTGACTTCGTCCTGATGAAGCCCCTGTTGGGAAATTCGTTTGGGAGTCAGCAGCTGCTGGACTTTTGCGATTGCCTTCACTGTGCACTGAATGCCAGGACGGCATGTGTACGTTAAAACAACGAGCTGGGCAAGAGCAGGAAGAGAGCACGGGAAGCAGAGAGCATCTGGCATCTTGCCCTGGAAAGGGCAGTGTTTTTGGAGAGTGCAGCAAATCCGTGTTTCTGGACAAGGGAGGCATAAGTGCGCTGCGCTCCTAAGCTATCTCCCTGCGAGACACACTGGCAAAGCTTTTCGTTATCATGCAGTCTAGTGCAGACGCACACTGCGGCTCTCCGGAGCTGTCCGAAGCGAAGCGCCGGTCGCCGGCGTCTTTCGGCTGAAGCAGCGCTTCGGGGCGTACGGCTGTTGTGTGCGCGAAGCAGCCGCTTTTCCTGCTCCGGGAGCCACACAGAGCGGTAGCTTGTACGAGGGCGAAGAACGAAGCCGCAGAGCACCGGCCTTCTGCGCGCACCCTAAGGACTGCGAGAGGACCGTGGTGGCCGCTCGCCTGCCTCTTCAATTCCATTCTAGCATCCTTATGGATGGTGTTCCAGGACAATTTTCCTGAGTTTTGAATTCGTCCTGATGCAGCCCCTCCTGGGAAACTCCTACTCGTCCTCTGAGTCTCCGAGTGCAGAGACCTCGATGGCAACTGCAGAAATGAAGGGCTGCGTTGAGTTGTCGAGAAGCAAGAACATAGCCAGCGCCTTGTGTTTGGGAGTCAGCAGGTGCTGGACTTTTGCGATTGCCTTCACTGTGCACTGAATGCCAGGACGGCATGTGCACGTTAAAACAACGAGCTGGGCAAGAGCAGGAAGGGACCACGGGCATCAGAGAGCATCTGGCATCTTGCCCTGGAAAGAGCAGTGTTTTTGGAGTGTGCAGTAAAATCGTGTTTCTGGACAAGGGAGGCATAAGTGCGCTGCGCTCCTAAGCTATCTCCCTGCGAGACACACTGGCAAAGCTTTTCGTTATCATGCAGTCTAGTGCAGACGCACACTGCGGCTCTCCGGAGCTGTCCGAAGCGAAGCGCCGGTCGCCGGCGTCTTTCGGCTGAAGCAGCGCTTCGGGGCGTACGGCTGCCGCTCCGCTGTTGTGTGCGCGAGGCAGCCGCTTCTCCTGCTCCGTGAGCCGGACAGAGCGGTAGCTTGTACGAGGGCGAAGAACGTTGCCGCAGGGAGACGACATTGTGTGTACAGCCTTGGGACTGCTAGATGACAGTGGCTAAAGCTCCCTGCCTTTTCAATGCACTGCTGGCATGCTTTATTGAAGGCGTTCCGAGACAACTTTCCTGGGTTTTGACTTCGTCCTGATGAAGCCCCTGTTGGGAAATTCGTTTGGGAGTCAGCAGCACCTGGACTTTTGCGATTGCCTTCACTGTGCACTGAATGCCAGGACGGCATGTGCACGTTAAAACAACGAGCTGGGCAAGAGCAGAAAGGGAGCACGGGCATCAGAGAGCATCTGACATCTTGCCCTGGAAAGAGCAGTGTTTTTGGAGAGTGCAGTAAAATCGTGTTTCTGGACAAGGGAGGCATAAGTGCGCTGCGCTCCTAAGGTATCTCCCTGCGAGACACACTGCTAAAGCTTTTCGCTATGATGCAGTCTAGTGCAGACGCACACTACGGCTCTCCGGAGCTGTCCGAAGCGAAGCGCCGGTCGCCGGCGTCTTTCGGCTGAAGCAGCGCTTCGGGGCGTACGGCTGCCGCTCCGCTGTTGTGTGCGCGAGGCAGCCGCTTCTCCTGCTCCGCGAGCCGGACAGAGCGGTAGCTTGTACGAGGGCGAAGAACGAAGCCGCAGAGCACCGGCCTTCTGCGCGCACCCTAAGGACTGCGAGAGGACCGTGGTGGCCGCTCGCCTGCCCCTTCCATTCCATTCTAGCATCCTTAGGGAAGGTGTTCAAGGACAAATTCCCTGAGTTTTGAATTCGTCCTGATGCAGCCCCTCCTGGGAAACAACTGCTCGTCCTCTGAGTCTCCGAGTGCAGAGACCTCGATGGCAACTGCAGAAATGAAGGGCTGCGTTGAGTTGTCGAGAAGCAAGAACATAGCCAGCGCCTTGTGTTTGGGAGTCAGCAGGTGCTGGACTTTTGCGATTGCCTTCACTGTGCACTGAATGCCAGGACGGCATGTGTACGTTAAAACAACGAGCTGGGCAAGAGCAGGAAGAGAGCACGGGAAGCAGAGAGCATCTGGCATCTTGCCCTGGAAAGGGCAGTGTTTTTGGAGAGTGCAGCAAATCCGTGTTTCTGGACAAGGGAGGCATAAGTGCGCTGCGCTCCTAAGCTATCTCCCTGCTAAGACACACTGCCAAAGCTTTTCGCTATGATGCAGTCTAGTGCAGACGCACACTACGGCTCTCGGCTCTCTGTCCGAAGCGAAGCGCCGGTCGCCGGCGTCTTTCGGCTGAAGCAGCGCTTCGGAGCGTACGGCTGTTGTGTGCGCGAAGCAGCCGCTTTTCCTGCTCCGCGAGCCGGACAGAGCGGTAGCTTGCACGAGGGCGAAGAACGAAGCCGCAGAGCACCGGCCTTCTGCGCGCACCCTAAGGACTGCGAGAGGACCGTGGTGGCCGCTCGCCTGCCCCTTCCATTCCATTCTAGCATCCTTAGGGAAGGTGTTCAAGGACAAATTCCCTGAGTTTTGAATTCGTCCTGATGCAGCCCCTCCTGGGAAACAACTGCTCGTCCTCTGAGTCTCCGAGTGCAGAGACCTCGATGGCAACTGCAGAAATGAAGGGCTGCGTTGAGTTGTCGAGAAGCAAGAACATAGCCAGCGCCTTGTGTTTGGGAGTCAGCAGGTGCTGGACTTTTGCGATTGCCTTCACTGTGCACTGAATGCCAGGACGGCATGTGTACGTTAAAACAACGAGCTGGGCAAGAGCAGGAAGAGAGCACGGGAAGCAGAGAGCATCTGGCATCTTGCCCTGGAAAGGGCAGTGTTTTTGGAGAGTGCAGCAAATCCGTGTTTCTGGACAAGGGAGGCATAAGTGCGCTGCGCTCCTAAGCTATCTCCCTGCTAAGACACACTGCCAAAGCTTTTCGCTATGATGCAGTCTAGTGCAGACGCACACTACGGCTCTCCGGAGCTGTCCGAAGCGAAGCGCCGGTCGCCGGCGTCTTTCGGCTGAAGCAGCGCTTCGGGGCGTACGGCTGCCGCTCCGCTGTTGTGTGCGCGAGGCAGCCGCTTCTCCTGCTCCGCGAGCCGGACAGAGCGGTAGCTTGTACGAGGGCGAAGAACGAAGCCGCAGAGCACCGGCCTTCTGCGCGCACCCTAAGGACTGCGAGAGGACCGTGGTGGCCGCTCGCCTGCCCCTTCCATTCCATTCTAGCATCCTTATGGAAGGTGTTCCAGGACAATTTTCCTGAGTTTTGAATTCGTCCTGATGCAGCCCCTCCTGGGAAACTCCTACTCGTCCTCTGAGTCTCCGAGTGCAGAGACCTCGATGGCAACTGCAGAAATGAAGGGCTGCGTTGAGTTGTCGAGAAGCAAGAACATAGCCAGCGCCTTGTGTTTGGGAGTCAGCAGGTGCTGGACTTTTGCGATTGCTTTCACTGTGCACTGAATGCCAGGACGGCATGTGCACGTTAAAACAACGAGCTGGGCAAGAGCAGGAAGGGAGCACGGGCATCAGAGAGCATCTGGCATCTTGCCCTGGAAAGAGCAGTGTTTTTGGAGTGTGCAGTAAAATCGTGTTTCTGGACAAGGGAGGCATAAGTGCGCTGCGCTCCTAAGCTATCTCCCTGCGAGACACACTGGCAAAGCTTTTCGTTATCATGCAGTCTAGTGCAGACGCACACTGCGGCTCTCCGGAGCTGTCCGAAGCGAAGCGCCGGTCGCCGGCGTCTTTCGGCTGAAGCAGCGCTTCGGGGCGTACGGCTGCCGCTCCGCTGTTGTGTGCGCGAGGCAGCCGCTTCTCCTGCTCCGTGAGCCGGACAGAGCGGTAGCTTGTACGAGGGCGAAGAACGTTGCCGCAGGGAGACGACATTGTGTGTACAGCCTTGGGACTGCTAGATGACAGTGGCTAAAGCTCCCTGCCTTTTCAATGCACTGCTGGCATGCTTTATTGAAGGCGTTCCGAGACAACTTTCCTGGGTTTTGACTTCGTCCTGATGAAGCCCCTGTTGGGAAATTCGTTTGGGAGTCAGCAGCACCTGGACTTTTGCGATTGCCTTCACTGTGCACTGAATGCCAGGACGGCATGTGCACGTTAAAACAACGAGCTGGGCAAGAGCAGAAAGGGAGCACGGGCATCAGAGAGCATCTGACATCTTGCCCTGGAAAGAGCAGTGTTTTTGGAGAGTGCAGTAAAATCGTGTTTCAGGACAAGGGAGGCATAAGTGCGCTGCGCTCCTAAGCTATCTCCCTGCTAAGACACACTGCCAAAGCTTTTCGCTATGATGCAGTCTAGTGCAGACGCATACTACGGCTCTCAGCTCTCTGTCCGAAGCGAAGCGCCGGTCGCCGGCGTCTTTCGGCTGAAGCAGCGCTTCGGAGCGTACGGCTGTTGTGTGCGCGAAGCAGCCGCTTTTCCTGCTCCGGGAGCCGCACAGAGCGGTAGCTTGCACGAGGGCGAAGAACGAAGCCGCAGAGCACCGGCCTTCTGCGCGCACCCTAAGGACTGCGAGAGGACCGTGGTGGCCGCTCGCCTGCCTCTTCAATTCCATTCTAGCATCCTTATGGAAGGTGTTCCAGGACAATTTTCCTGAGTTTTGAATTCGTCCTGATGCAGCCCCTCCTGGGAAACTCCTACTCGTCCTCTGAGTCTCCGAGTGCAGAGACCTCGATGGCAACTGCAGAAATGAAGGGCTGCGTTGAGTTGTCGAGAAGCAAGAACATAGCCAGCGCCTTGTGTTTGGGAGTCAGCAGGTGCTGGACTTTTGCGATTGCCTTCACTGTGCACTGAATGCCAGGACGGCATGTGCACGTTAAAACAACGAGCTGGGCAAGAGCAGGAAGGGAGCACGGGCATCAGAGAGCATCTGGCATCTTGCCCTGGAAAGAGCAGTGTTTTTGGAGTGTGCAGTAAAATCGTGTTTCTGGACAAGGGAGGCATAAGTGCGCTGCGCTCCTAAGCTATCTCCCTGCGAGACACACTGGCAAAGCTTTTCGTTATCATGCAGTCTAGTGCAGACGCACACTGCGGCTCCCCGGAGCTGTCCGAAGCGAAGCGCCGGTCGCCGGCGTCTTTCGGCTGAAGCAGCGCTTCGGGGCGTACGGCTGCCGCTCCGCTGTTGTGTGCGCGAGGCAGCCGCTTCTCCTGCTCCGTGAGCCGGACAGAGCGGTAGCTTGTACGAGGGCGAAGAACGTTGCCGCAGGGAGACGACATTGTGTGTACAGCCTTGGGACTGCTAGATGACAGTGGCTAAAGCTCCCTGCCTTTTCAATGCACTGCTGGCATGCTTTATTGAAGGCGTTCCGAGACAACTTTCCTGGGTTTTGACTTCGTCCTGATGAAGCCCCTGTTGGGAAATTCGTTTGGGAGTCAGCAGCACCTGGACTTTTGCGATTGCCTTCACTGTGCACTGAATGCCAGGACGGCATGTGCACGTTAAAACAACGAGCTGGGCAAGAGCAGAAAGGGAGCACGGGCATCAGAGAGCATCTGACATCTTGCCCTGGAAAGAGCAGTGTTTTTGGAGTGTGCAGTAAAATCGTGTTTCTGGACAAGGGAGGCATAAGTGCGCTGCGCTCCTAAGGTATCTCCCTGCGAGACACACTGCTAAAGCTTTTCGCTATGATGCAGTCTAGTGCAGACGCACACTACGGCTCTCCGGAGCTGTCCGAAGCGAAGCGCCGGTCGCCGGCGTCTTTCGGCTGAAGCAGCGCTTCGGGGCGTACGGCTGCCGCTCCGCTGTTGTGTGCGCGAGGCAGCCGCTTCTCCTGCTCCGCGAGCCGGACAGAGCGGTAGCTTGTACGAGGGCGAAGAACGAAGCCGCAGAGCACCGGCCTTGTGCGCGCACCCTAAGGACTGCGAGAGGACCGTGGTGGCCGCTCGCCTGCCCCTTCCATTCCATTCTAGCATCCTTAGGGAAGGTGTTCAAGGACAAATTCCCTGAGTTTTGAATTCGTCCTGATGCAGCCCCTCCTGGGAAACAACTGCTCGTCCTCTGAGTCTCCGAGTGCAGAGACCTCGATGGCAACTGCAGAAATGAAGGGCTGCGTTGAGTTATCGAGAAGCAAGAACATAGCCAGCGCCTTGTGTTTGGGAGTCAGCAGGTGCTGGACTTTTGCGATTGCTTTCACTGTGCACTGAATGCCAGGACGGCATGTGTACGTTAAAACAACGAGCTGGGCAAGAGCAGGAAGAGAGCACGGGAAGCAGAGAGCATCTGGCATCTTGCCCTGGAAAGGGCAGTGTTTTTGGAGAGTGCAGCAAATCCGTGTTTCTGGACAAGGGAGGCATAAGTGCGCTGCGCTCCTAAGCTATCTCCCTGCTAAGACACACTGCCAAAGCTTTTCGCTATGATGCAGTCTAGTGCAGACGCACACTACGGCTCTCCGGAGCTGTCCGAAGCGAAGCGCCGGTCGCCGGCGTCTTTCGGCTGAAGCAGCGCTTCGGAGCGTACGGCTGTTTTGTGCGCGAAGCAGCCGCTTTTCCTGCTCCGGGAGCCGCACAGAGCGGTAGCTTGCACGAGGGCGAAGAACGAAGCCGCAGAGCACCGGCCTTCTGCGCGCACCCTAAGGACTGCGAGAGGACCGTGGTGGCCGCTCGCCTGCCTCTTCAATTCCATTCTAGCATCCTTATGGAAGGTGTTCCAGGACAATTTTCCTGAGTTTTGAATTCGTCCTGATGCAGCCCCTCCTGGGAAACTCCTACTCGTCCTCTGAGTCTCCGAGTGCAGAGACCTCGATGGCAACTGCAGAAATGAAGGGCTGCGTTGAGTTGTCGAGAAGCAAGAACATAGCCAGCGCCTTGTGTTTGGGAGTCAGCAGGTGCTGGACTTTTGCGATTGCTTTCACTGTGCACTGAATGCCAGGACGGCATGTGCACGTTAAAACAACGAGCTGGGCAAGAGCAGGAAGGGAGCACGGGCATCAGAGAGCATCTGGCATCTTGCCCTGGAAAGAGCAGTGTTTTTGGAGTGTGCAGTAAAATCGTGTTTCTGGACAAGGGAGGCATAAGTGCGCTGCGCTCCTAAGCTATCTCCCTGCGAGACACACTGGCAAAGCTTTTCGTTATCATGCAGTCTAGTGCAGACGCACACTGCGGCTCTCCGGAGCTGTCCGAAGCGAAGCGCCGGTCGCCGGCGTCTTTCGGCTGAAGCAGCGCTTCGGGGCGTACGGCTGCCGCTCCGCTGTTGTGTGCGCGAGGCAGCCGCTTCTCCTGCTCCGTGAGCCGGACAGAGCGGTAGCTTGTACGAGGGCGAAGAACGTTGCCGCAGGGAGACGACATTGTGTGTACAGCCTTGGGACTGCTAGATGACAGTGGCTAAAGCTCCCTGCCTTTTCAATGCACTGCTGGCATGCTTTATTGAAGGCGTTCCGAGACAACTTTCCTGGGTTTTGACTTCGTCCTGATGAAGCCCCTGTTGGGAAATTCGTTTGGGAGTCAGCAGCACCTGGACTTTTGCGATTGCCTTCACTGTGCACTGAATGCCAGGACGGCATGTGCACGTTAAAACAACGAGCTGGGCAAGAGCAGAAAGGGAGCACGGGCATCAGAGAGCATCTGACATCTTGCCCTGGAAAGAGCAGTGTTTTTGGAGAGTGCAGTAAAATCGTGTTTCTGGACAAGGGAGGCATAAGTGCGCTGCGCTCCTAAGCTATCTCCCTGCTAAGACACACTGCCAAAGCTTTTCGCTATGATGCAGTCTAGTGCAGACGCATACTACGGCTCTCAGCTCTCTGTCCGAAGCGAAGCGCCGGTCGCCGGCGTCTTTCGGCTGAAGCAGCGCTTCGGAGCGTACGGCTGTTGTGTGCGCGAAGCAGCCGCTTTTCCTGCTCCGGGAGCCGCACAGAGCGGTAGCTTGCACGAGGGCGAAGAACGAAGCCGCAGAGCACCGGCCTTCTGCGCGCACCCTAAGGACTGCGAGAGGACCGTGGTGGCCGCTCGCCTGCCTCTTCAATTCCATTCTAGCATCCTTATGGAAGGTGTTCCAGGACAATTTTCCTGAGTTTTGAATTCGTCCTGATGCAGCCCCTCCTGGGAAACTCCTACTCGTCCTCTGAGTCTCCGAGTGCAGAGACCTCGATGGCAACTGCAGAAATGAAGGGCTGCGTTGAGTTGTCGAGAAGCAAGAACATAGCCAGCGCCTTGTGTTTGGGAGTCAGCAGCTGCTGGACTTTTGCGATTGCCTTCACTGTGCACTGAATGCCAGGACGGCATGTGCACGTTAAAACAACGAGCTGGGCAAGAGCAGGAAGGGAGCACGGGCATCAGAGAGCATCTGGCATCTTGCCCTGGAAAGAGCAGTGTTTTTGGAGTGTGCAGTAAAATCGTGTTTCTGGACAAGGGAGGCATAAGTGCGCTGCGCTCCTAAGCTATCTCCCTGCGAGACACACTGGCAAAGCTTTTCGTTATCATGCAGTCTAGTGCAGACGCACACTGCGGCTCCCCGGAGCTGTCCGAAGCGAAGCGCCGGTCGCCGGCGTCTTTCGGCTGAAGCAGCGCTTCGGGGCGTACGGCTGCCGCTCCGCTGTTGTGTGCGCGAGGCAGCCGCTTCTCCTGCTCCGTGAGCCGGACAGAGCGGTAGCTTGTACGAGGGCGAAGAACGTTGCCGCAGGGAGACGACATTGTGTGTACAGCCTTGGGACTGCTAGATGACAGTGGCTAAAGCTCCCTGCCTTTTCAATGCACTGCTGGCATGCTTTATTGAAGGCGTTCCGAGACAACTTTCCTGGGTTTTGACTTCGTCCTGATGAAGCCCCTGTTGGGAAATTCGTTTGGGAGTCAGCAGCACCTGGACTTTTGCGATTGCCTTCACTGTGCACTGAATGCCAGGACGGCATGTGCACGTTAAAACAACGAGCTGGGCAAGAGCAGAAAGGGAGCACGGGCATCAGAGAGCATCTGACATCTTGCCCTGGAAAGAGCAGTGTTTTTGGAGAGTGCAGCAAATCCGTGTTTCTGGACAAGGGAGGCATAAGTGCGCTGCGCTCCTAAGGTATCTCCCTGCGAGACACACTGCCAAAGCTTTTCGCTATGATGCAGTCTAGTGCAGACGCACACTACGGCTCTCCGGAGCTGTCCGAAGCGAAGCGCCGGTCGCCGGCGTCTTTCGGCTGAAGCAGCGCTTCGGGGCGTACGGCTGCCGCTCCGCTGTTGTGTGCGCGAGGCAGCCGCTTCTCCTGCTCCGCGAGCCGGACAGAGCGGTAGCTTGTACGAGGGCGAAGAACGAAGCCGCAGAGCACCGGCCTTGTGCGCGCACCCTAAGGACTGCGAGAGGACCGTGGTGGCCGCTCGCCTGCCCCTTCCATTCCATTCTAGCATCCTTAGGGAAGGTGTTCAAGGACAAATTCCCTGAGTTTTGAATTCGTCCTGATGCAGCCCCTCCTGGGAAACAACTGCTCGTCGTCTGAGTCTCCGAGTGCAGAGACCTCGATGGCAACTGCAGAAATGAAGGGCTGCGTTGAGTTGTCGAGAAGCAAGAACATAGCCAGCGCCTTGTGTTTGGGAGTCAGCAGCTGCTGGACTTTTGCGATTGCTTTCACTGTGCACTGAATGCCAGGACGGCATGTGCACGTTAAAACAACGAGCTGGGCAAGAGCAGGAAGGGAGCACGGGCATCAGAGAGCATCTGACATCTTGCCCTGGAAAGAGCAGTGTTTTTGGAGTGTGCAGTAAAATCGTGTTTCTGGACAAGGGAGGCATAAGTGCGCTGCGCTCCTAAGCTATCTCCCTGCGAGACACACTGCCAAAGCTTTTCGTTATCATGCAGTCTAGTGCAGACGCACACTGCGGCTCTCCGGAGCTGTCCGAAGCGAAGCGCCGGTCGCCGGCGTCTTTCGGCTGAAGCAGCGCTTCGGGGCGTACGGCTGCCGCTCCGCTGTTGTGTGCGCGAGGCAGCCGCTTCTCCTGCTCCGTGAGCCGGACAGAGCGGTAGCTTGTACGAGGGCGAAGAACGTTGCCGCAGGGAGACGACATTGTGTGTACAGCCTTGGGACTGCTAGATGACAGTGGCTAAAGCTCCCTGCCTTTTCAATGCACTGCTGGCATGCTTTATTGAAGGCGTTCCGAGACAACTTTCCTGGGTTTTGACTTCGTCCTGATGAAGCCCCTGTTGGGAAATTCGTTTGGGAGTCAGCAGCTGCTGGACTTTTGCGATTGCCTTCACTGTGCACTGAATGCCAGGACGGCATGTGTACGTTAAAACAACGAGCTGGGCAAGAGCAGGAAGAGAGCACGGGAAGCAGAGAGCATCTGGCATCTTGCCCTGGAAAGGGCAGTGTTTTTGGAGAGTGCAGCAAATCCGTGTTTCTGGACAAGGGAGGCATAAGTGCGCTGCGCTCCTAAGCTATCTCCCTGCTAAGACACACTGCCAAAGCTTTTCGCTATGATGCAGTCTAGTGCAGACGCACACTACGGCTCTCCGGAGCTGTCCGAAGCGAAGCGCCGGTCGCCGGCGTCTTTCGGCTGAAGCAGCGCTTCGGGGCGTACGGCTGCCGCTCCGCTGTTGTGTGCGCGAGGCAGCCGCTTCTCCTGCTCCGCGAGCCGGACAGAGCGGTAGCTTGTACGAGGGCAAAGAACGAAGCCGCAGAGCACCGGCCTTCTGCGCGCACCCTAAGGACTGCGAGAGGACCGTGGTGGCCGCTCGCCTGCCCCTTCCATTCCATTCTAGCATCCTTATGGAAGGTGTTCCAGGACAATTTTCCTGAGTTTTGAATTCGTCCTGATGCAGCCCCTCCTGGGAAACTCCTACTCGTCCTCTGAGTCTCCGAGTGCAGAGACCTCGATGGCAACTGCAGAAATGAAGGGCTGCGTTGAGTTGTCGAGAAGCAAGAACATAGCCAGCGCCTTGTGTTTGGGAGTCAGCAGGTGCTGGACTTTTGCGATTGCTTTCACTGTGCACTGAATGCCAGGACGGCATGTGCACGTTAAAACAACGAGCTGGGCAAGAGCAGGAAGGGACCACGGGCATCAGAGAGCATCTGGCATCTTGCCCTGGAAAGAGCAGTGTTTTTGGAGTGTGCAGTAAAATCGTGTTTCTGGACAAGGGAGGCATAAGTGCGCTGCGCTCCTAAGCTATCTCCCTGCGAGACACACTGGCAAAGCTTTTCGTTATCATGCAGTCTAGTGCAGACGCACACTGCGGCTCTCCGGAGCTGTCCGAAGCGAAGCGCCGGTCGCCGGCGTCTTTCGGCTGAAGCAGCGCTTCGGGGCGTACGGCTGCCGCTCCGCTGTTGTGTGCGCGAGGCAGCCGCTTCTCCTGCTCCGTGAGCCGGACAGAGCGGTAGCTTGTACGAGGGCGAAGAACGTTGCCGCAGGGAGACGACATTGTGTGTACAGCCTTGGGACTGCTAGATGACAGTGGCTAAAGCTCCCTGCCTTTTCAATGCACTGCTGGCATGCTTTATTGAAGGCGTTCCGAGACAACTTTCCTGGGTTTTGACTTCGTCCTGATGAAGCCCCTGTTGGGAAATTCGTTTGGGAGTCAGCAGCACCTGGACTTTTGCGATTGCCTTCACTGTGCACTGAATGCCAGGACGGCATGTGCACGTTAAAACAACGAGCTGGGCAAGAGCAGAAAGGGAGCACGGGCATCAGAGAGCATCTGACATCTTGCCCTGGAAAGAGCAGTGTTTTTGGAGAGTGCAGTAAAATCGTGTTTCTGGACAAGGGAGGCATAAGTGCGCTGCGCTCCTAAGCTATCTCCCTGCTAAGACACACTGCCAAAGCTTTTCGCTATGATGCAGTCTAGTGCAGACGCATACTACGGCTCTCAGCTCTCTGTCCGAAGCGAAGCGCCGGTCGCCGGCGTCTTTCGGCTGAAGCAGCGCTTCGGAGCGTACGGCTGTTGTGTGCGCGAAGCAGCCGCTTTTCCTGCTCCGGGAGCCGCACAGAGCGGTAGCTTGCACGAGGGCGAAGAACGAAGCCGCAGAGCACCGGCCTTCTGCGCGCACCCTAAGGACTGCGAGAGGACCGTGGTGGCCGCTCGCCTGCCTCTTCAATTCCATTCTAGCATCCTTATGGAAGGTGTTCCAGGACAATTTTCCTGAGTTTTGAATTCGTCCTGATGCAGCCCCTCCTGGGAAACTCCTACTCGTCCTCTGAGTCTCCGAGTGCAGAGACCTCGATGGCAACTGCAGAAATGAAGGGCTGCGTTGAGTTGTCGAGAAGCAAGAACATAGCCAGCGCCTTGTGTTTGGGAGTCAGCAGCTGCTGGACTTTTGCGATTGCCTTCACTGTGCACTGAATGCCAGGACGGCATGTGCACGTTAAAACAACGAGCTGGGCAAGAGCAGGAAGGGAGCACGGGCATCAGAGAGCATCTGGCATCTTGCCCTGGAAAGAGCAGTGTTTTTGGAGTGTGCAGTAAAATCGTGTTTCTGGACAAGGGAGGCATAAGTGCGCTGCGCTCCTAAGCTATCTCCCTGCGAGACACACTGGCAAAGCTTTTCGTTATCATGCAGTCTAGTGCAGACGCACACTGCGGCTCCCCGGAGCTGTCCGAAGCGAAGCGCCGGTCGCCGGCGTCTTTCGGCTGAAGCAGCGCTTCGGGGCGTACGGCTGCCGCTCCGCTGTTGTGTGCGCGAGGCAGCCGCTTCTCCTGCTCCGTGAGCCGGACAGAGCGGTAGCTTGTACGAGGGCGAAGAACGTTGCCGCAGGGAGACGACATTGTGTGTACAGCCTTGGGACTGCTAGATGACAGTGGCTAAAGCTCCCTGCCTTTTCAATGCACTGCTGGCATGCTTTATTGAAGGCGTTCCGAGACAACTTTCCTGGGTTTTGACTTCGTCCTGATGAAGCCCCTGTTGGGAAATTCGTTTGGGAGTCAGCAGCACCTGGACTTTTGCGATTGCCTTCACTGTGCACTGAATGCCAGGACGGCATGTGCACGTTAAAACAACGAGCTGGGCAAGAGCAGAAAGGGAGCACGGGCATCAGAGAGCATCTGACATCTTGCCCTGGAAAGAGCAGTGTTTTTGGAGTGTGCAGTAAAATCGTGTTTCTGGACAAGGGAGGCATAAGTGCGCTGCGCTCCTAAGGTATCTCCCTGCGAGACACACTGCTAAAGCTTTTCGCTATGATGCAGTCTAGTGCAGACGCACACTACGGCTCTCCGGAGCTGTCCGAAGCGAAGCGCCGGTCGCCGGCGTCTTTCGGCTGAAGCAGCGCTTCGGGGCGTACGGCTGCCGCTCCGCTGTTGTGTGCGCGAGGCAGCCGCTTCTCCTGCTCCGCGAGCCGGACAGAGCGGTAGCTTGTACGAGGGCGAAGAACGAAGCCGCAGAGCACCGGCCTTGTGCGCGCACCCTAAGGACTGCGAGAGGACCGTGGTGGCCGCTCGCCTGCCCCTTCCATTCCATTCTAGCATCCTTAGGGAAGGTGTTCAAGGACAAATTCCCTGAGTTTTGAATTCGTCCTGATGCAGCCCCTCCTGGGAAACAACTGCTCGTCGTCTGAGTCTCCGAGTGCAGAGACCTCGATGGCAACTGCAGAAATGAAGGGCTGCGTTGAGTTGTCGAGAAGCAAGAACATAGCCAGCACCTTGTGTTTGGGAGTCAGCAGCTGCTGGACTTTTGCGATTGCTTTCACTGTGCACTGAATGCCAGGACGGCATGTGCACGTTAAAACAACGAGCTGGGCAAGAGCAGGAAGGGAGCACGGGCATCAGAGAGCATCTGACATCTTGCCCTGGAAAGAGCAGTGTTTTTGGAGAGTGCAGTAAAATCGTGTTTCTGGACAAGGGAGGCATAAGTGCGCTGCGCTCCTAAGCTATCTCCCTGCGAGACACACTGGCAAAGCTTTTCGTTATCATGCAGTCTAGTGCAGACGCACACTGCGGCTCTCCGGAGCTGTCCGAAGCGAAGCGCCGGTCGCCGGCGTCTTTCGGCTGAAGCAGCGCTTCGGGGCGTACGGCTGCCGCTCCGCTGTTGTGTGCGCGAGGCAGCCGCTTCTCCTGCTCCGTGAGCCGGACAGAGCGGTAGCTTGTACGAGGGCGAAGAACGAAGCCGCAGGGAGACGACATTGTGTGTACAGCCTTGGGACTGCTAGATGACAGTGGCTAAAGCTCCCTGCCTTTTCAATGCACTGCTGGCATGCTTTATTGAAGGCGTTCCGAGACAACTTTCCTGGGTTTTGACTTCGTCCTGATGAAGCCCCTGTTGGGAAATTCGTTTGGGAGTCAGCAGCTGCTGGACTTTTGCGATTGCCTTCACTGTGCACTGAATGCCAGGACGGCATGTGTACGTTAAAACAACGAGCTGGGCAAGAGCAGGAAGAGAGCACGGGAAGCAGAGAGCATCTGGCATCTTGCCCTGGAAAGGGCAGTGTTTTTGGAGAGTGCAGCAAATCCGTGTTTCTGGACAAGGGAGGCATAAGTGCGCTGCGCTCCTAAGCTATCTCCCTGCTAAGACACACTGCCAAAGCTTTTCGCTATGATGCAGTCTAGTGCAGACGCACACTACGGCTCTCGGCTCTCTGTCCGAAGCGAAGCGCCGGTGGCCGGCGTCTTTCGGCTGAAGCAGCGCTTCGGAGCGTACGGCTGTTGTGTGCGCGAGGCAGCCGCTTCTCCTGCTCCGCGAGCCGGACAGAGCGGTAGCTTGTACGAGGGCGAAGAACGAAGCCGCAGAGCACCGGCCTTCTGCGCGCACCCTAAGGACTGCGAGAGGACCGTGGTGGCCGCTCGCCTGCCCCTTCCATTCCATTCTAGCATCCTTATGGAAGGTGTTCCAGGACAATTTTCCTGAGTTTTGAATTCGTCCTGATGCAGCCCCTCCTGGGAAACTCCTACTCGTCCTCTGAGTCTCCGAGTGCAGAGACCTCGATGGCAACTGCAGAAATGAAGGGCTGCGTTGAGTTGTCGAGAAGCAAGAACATAGCCAGCGCCTTGTGTTTGGGAGTCAGCAGGTGCTGGACTTTTGCGATTGCTTTCACTGTGCACTGAATGCCAGGACGGCATGTGCACGTTAAAACAACGAGCTGGGCAAGAGCAGGAAGGGACCACGGGCATCAGAGAGCATCTGGCATCTTGCCCTGGAAAGAGCAGTGTTTTTGGAGTGTGCAGTAAAATCGTGTTTCTGGACAAGGGAGGCATAAGTGCGCTGCGCTCCTAAGCTATCTCCCTGCGAGACACACTGGCAAAGCTTTTCGTTATCATGCAGTCTAGTGCAGACGCACACTGCGGCTCTCCGGAGCTGTCCGAAGCGAAGCGCCGGTCGCCGGCGTCTTTCGGCTGAAGCAGCGCTTCGGGGCGTACGGCTGCCGCTCCGCTGTTGTGTGCGCGAGGCAGCCGCTTCTCCTGCTCCGTGAGCCGGACAGAGCGGTAGCTTGTACGAGGGCGAAGAACGTTGCCGCAGGGAGACGACATTGTGTGTACAGCCTTGGGACTGCTAGATGACAGTGGCTAAAGCTCCCTGCCTTTTCAATGCACTGCTGGCATGCTTTATTGAAGGCGTTCCGAGACAACTTTCCTGGGTTTTGACTTCGTCCTGATGAAGCCCCTGTTGGGAAATTCGTTTGGGAGTCAGCAGCACCTGGACTTTTGCGATTG
The DNA here is from genome assembly GCF_050655825.1 of Lonchura striata. Lineage (NCBI taxonomy): Eukaryota > Metazoa > Chordata > Aves > Passeriformes > Estrildidae > Lonchura > Lonchura striata. The sequence goes on from NC_140712.1 coordinate 602,215, forward strand.
CCTTCACTGTGCACTGAATGCCAGGACGGCATGTGTACGTTAAAACAACGAGCTGGGCAAGAGCAGAAAGGGAGCACGGGAAGCAGAGAGCATCTGACATCTTGCCCTGGAAAGAGCAGTGTTTTTGGAGAGTGCAGTAAAATCGTGTTTCTGGACAAGGGAGGCATAAGTGCGCTGCGCTCCTAAGCTATCTCCCTGCTAAGACACACTGCCAAAGCTTTTCGCTATGATGCAGTCTAGTGCAGACGCACACTACGGCTCTCGGCTCTCTGTCCGAAGCGAAGCGCCGGTCGCCGGCGTCTTTCGGCTGAAGCAGCGCTTCGGAGCGTACGGCTGTTGTGTGCGCGAAGCAGCCGCTTTTCCTGCTCTGGGAGCCGCACAGAGCGGTAGCTTGCACGAGGGCGAAGAACGAAGCCGCAGAGCACCGGCCTTCTGCGCGCACCCTAAGGACTGCGAGAGGACCGTGGTGGCCGCTCGCCTGCCTCTTCAATTCCATTCTAGCATCCTTATGGAAGGTGTTCCAGGACAATTTTCCTGAGTTTTGAATTCGTCCTGATGCAGCCCCTCCTGGGAAACTCCTACTCGTCCTCTGAGTCTCCGAGTGCAGAGACCTCGATGGCAACTGCAGAAATGAAGGGCTGCGTTGAGTTGTCGAGAAGCAAGAACATAGCCAGCGCCTTGTGTTTGGGAGTCAGCAGCTGCTGGACTTTTGCGATTGCCTTCACTGTGCACTGAATGCCAGGACGGCATGTGTACGTTAAAACAACGAGCTGGGCAAGAGCAGGAAGAGAGCACGGGAAGCAGAGAGCATCTGGCATCTTGCCCTGGAAAGGGCAGTGTTTTTGGAGAGTGCAGCAAATCCGTGTTTCTGGACAAGGGAGGCATAAGTGCGCTGCGCTCCTAAGCTATCTCCCTGCTAAGACACACTGCCAAAGCTTTTCGCTATGATGCAGTCTAGTGCAGACGCACACTACGGCTCTCGGCTCTCTGTCCGAAGCGAAGCGCCGGTGGCCGGCGTCTTTCGGCTGAAGCAGCGCTTCGGAGCGTACGGCTGTTGTGTGCGCGAGGCAGCCGCTTCTCCTGCTCCGCGAGCCGGACAGAGCGGTAGCTTGTACGAGGGCGAAGAACGAAGCCGCAGAGCACCGGCCTTCTGCGCGCACCCTAAGGACTGCGAGAGGACCGTGGTGGCCGCTCGCCTGCCCCTTCCATTCCATTCTAGCATCCTTATGGAAGGTGTTCCAGGACAATTTTCCTGAGTTTTGAATTCGTCCTGATGCAGCCCCTCCTGGGAAACTCCTACTCGTCCTCTGAGTCTCCGAGTGCAGAGACCTCGATGGCAACTGCAGAAATGAAGGGCTGCGTTGAGTTGTCGAGAAGCAAGAACATAGCCAGCGCCTTGTGTTTGGGAGTCAGCAGGTGCTGGACTTTTGCGATTGCTTTCACTGTGCACTGAATGCCAGGACGGCATGTGCACGTTAAAACAACGAGCTGGGCAAGAGCAGGAAGGGACCACGGGCATCAGAGAGCATCTGGCATCTTGCCCTGGAAAGAGCAGTGTTTTTGGAGTGTGCAGTAAAATCGTGTTTCTGGACAAGGGAGGCATAAGTGCGCTGCGCTCCTAAGCTATCTCCCTGCGAGACACACTGGCAAAGCTTTTCGTTATCATGCAGTCTAGTGCAGACGCACACTGCGGCTCTCCGGAGCTGTCCGAAGCGAAGCGCCGGTCGCCGGCGTCTTTCGGCTGAAGCAGCGCTTCGGGGCGTACGGCTGCCGCTCCGCTGTTGTGTGCGCGAGGCAGCCGCTTCTCCTGCTCCGTGAGCCGGACAGAGCGGTAGCTTGTACGAGGGCGAAGAACGTTGCCGCAGGGAGACGACATTGTGTGTACAGCCTTGGGACTGCTAGATGACAGTGGCTAAAGCTCCCTGCCTTTTCAATGCACTGCTGGCATGCTTTATTGAAGGCGTTCCGAGACAACTTTCCTGGGTTTTGACTTCGTCCTGATGAAGCCCCTGTTGGGAAATTCGTTTGGGAGTCAGCAGCACCTGGACTTTTGCGATTGCCTTCACTGTGCACTGAATGCCAGGACGGCATGTGTACGTTAAAACAACGAGCTGGGCAAGAGCAGAAAGGGAGCACGGGCATCAGAGAGCATCTGACATCTTGCCCTGGAAAGAGCAGTGTTTTTGGAGAGTGCAGTAAAATCGTGTTTCTGGACAAGGGAGGCATAAGTGCGCTGCGCTCCTAAGCTATCTCCCTGCTAAGACACACTGCCAAAGCTTTTCGCTATGATGCAGTCTAGTGCAGACGCACACTACGGCTCTCGGCTCTCTGTCCGAAGCGAAGCGCCGGTCGCCGGCGTCTTTCGGCTGAAGCAGCGCTTCGGAGCGTACGGCTGTTGTGTGCGCGAAGCAGCCGCTTTTCCTGCTCCGGGAGCCGCACAGAGCGGTAGCTTGCACGAGGGCGAAGAACGAAGCCGCAGAGCACCGGCCTTCTGCGCGCACCCTAAGGACTGCGAGAGGACCGTGGTGGCCGCTCGCCTGCCTCTTCAATTCCATTCTAGCATCCTTATGGAAGGTGTTCCAGGACAATTTTCCTGAGTTTTGAATTCGTCCTGATGCAGCCCCTCCTGGGAAACTCCTACTCGTCCTCTGACTCTCCGAGTGCAGAGACCTCGATGGCAACTGCAGAAATGAAGGGCTGCGTTGAGTTGTCGAGAAGCAAGAACATAGCCAGCGCCTTGTGTTTGGGAGTCAGCAGCTGCTGGACTTTTGCGATTGCCTTCACTGTGCACTGAATGCCAGGACGGCATGTGTACGTTAAAACAACGAGCTGGGCAAGAGCAGGAAGAGAGCACGGGAAGCAGAGAGCATCTGGCATCTTGCCCTGGAAAGGGCAGTGTTTTTGGAGAGTGCAGCAAATCCGTGTTTCTGGACAAGGGAGGCATAAGTGCGCTGCGCTCCTAAGCTATCTCCCTGCTAAGACACACTGCCAAAGCTTTTCGCTATGATGCAGTCTAGTGCAGACGCACACTGCGGCTCTCCGGAGCTGTCCGAAGCGAAGCGCCGGTCGCCGGCGTCTTTCGGCTGAAGCAGCGCTTCGGGGCGTACGGCTGCCGCTCCGCTGTTGTGTGCGCGAGGCAGCCGCTTCTCCTGCTCCGTGAGCCGGACAGAGCGGTAGCTTGTACGAGGGCGAAGAACGTTGCCGCAGGGAGACGACATTGTGTGTACAGCCTTGGGACTGCTAGATGACAGTGGCTAAAGCTCCCTGCCTTTTCAATGCACTGCTGGCATGCTTTATTGAAGGCGTTCCGAGACAACTTTCCTGGGTTTTGACTTCGTCCTGATGAAGCCCCTGTTGGGAAATTCGTTTGGGAGTCAGCAGCTGCTGGACTTTTGCGATTGCCTTCACTGTGCACTGAATGCCAGGACGGCATGTGTACGTTAAAACAACGAGCTGGGCAAGAGCAGGAAGAGAGCACGGGAAGCAGAGAGCATCTGGCATCTTGCCCTGGAAAGGGCAGTGTTTTTGGAGAGTGCAGCAAATCCGTGTTTCTGGACAAGGGAGGCATAAGTGCGCTGCGCTCCTAAGCTATCTCCCTGCTAAGACACACTGCCAAAGCTTTTCGCTATGATGCAGTCTAGTGCAGACGCACACTACGGCTCTCGGCTCTCTGTCCGAAGCGAAGCGCCGGTCGCCGGCGTCTTTCGGCTGAAGCAGCGCTTCGGAGCGTACGGCTGTTGTGTGCGCGAAGCAGCCGCTTTTCCTGCTCCGGGAGCCGCACAGAGCGGTAGCTTGCACGAGGGCGAAGAACGAAGCCGCAGAGCACCGGCCTTCTGCGCGCACCCTAAGGACTGCGAGAGGACCGTGGTGGCCGCTCGCCTGCCTCTTCAATTCCATTCTAGCATCCTTATGGAAGGTGTTCCAGGACAATTTTCCTGAGTTTTGAATTCGTCCTGATGCAGCCCCTCCTGGGAAACTCCTACTCGTCCTCTGAGTCTCCGAGTGCAGAGACCTCGATGGCAACTGCAGAAATGAAGGGCTGCGTTGAGTTGTCGAGAAGCAAGAACATAGCCAGCGCCTTGTGTTTGGGAGTCAGCAGGTGCTGGACTTTTGCGATTGCTTTCACTGTGCACTGAATGCCAGGACGGCATGTGCACGTTAAAACAACGAGCTGGGCAAGAGCAGGAAGGGAGCACGGGCATCAGAGAGCATCTGACATCTTGCCCTGGAAAGAGCAGTGTTTTTGGAGTGTGCAGTAAAATCGTGTTTCTGGACAAGGGAGGCATAAGTGCGCTGCGCTCCTAAGCTATCTCCCTGCGAGACACACTGGCAAAGCTTTTCGTTATCATGCAGTCTAGTGCAGACGCACACTGCGGCTCTCCGGAGCTGTCCGAAGCGAAGCGCCGGTCGCCGGCGTCTTTCGGCTGAAGCAGCGCTTCGGGGCGTACGGCTGCCGCTCCGCTGTTGTGTGCGCGAGGCAGCCGCTTCTCCTGCTCCGTGAGCCGGACAGAGCGGTAGCTTGTACGAGGGCGAAGAACGAAGCCGCAGGGAGACGACATTGTGTGTACAGCCTTGGGACTGCTAGATGACAGTGGCTAAAGCTCCCTGCCTTTTCAATGCACTGCTGGCATGCTTTATTGAAGGCGTTCCGAGACAACTTTCCTGGGTTTTGACTTCGTCCTGATGAAGCCCCTGTTGGGAAATTCGTTTGGGAGTCAGCAGCTGCTGGACTTTTGCGATTGCCTTCACTGTGCACTGAATGCCAGGACGGCATGTGTACGTTAAAACAACGAGCTGGGCAAGAGCAGGAAGAGAGCACGGGAAGCAGAGAGCATCTGGCATCTTGCCCTGGAAAGGGCAGTGTTTTTGGAGAGTGCAGCAAATCCGTGTTTCTGGACAAGGGAGGCATAAGTGCGCTGCGCTCCTAAGCTATCTCCCTGCTAAGACACACTGCCAAAGCTTTTCGCTATGATGCAGTCTAGTGCAGACGCACACTACGGCTCTCGGCTCTCTGTCCGAAGCGAAGCGCCGGTCGCCGGCGTCTTTCGGCTGAAGCAGCGCTTCGGAGCGTACGGCTGTTGTGTGCGCGAGGCAGCCGCTTTTCCTGCTCCGCGAGCCGGACAGAGCGGTAGCTTGTACGAGGGCGAAGAACGAAGCCGCAGAGCACCGGCCTTCTGCGCGCACCCTAAGGACTGCGAGAGGACCGTGGTGGCCGCTCGCCTGCCCCTTCCATTCCATTCTAGCATCCTTATGGAAGGTGTTCCAGGACAATTTTCCTGAGTTTTGAATTCGTCCTGATGCAGCCCCTCCTGGGAAACTCCTACTCGTCCTCTGAGTCTCCGAGTGCAGAGACCTCGATGGCAACTGCAGAAATGAAGGGCTGCGTTGAGTTGTCGAGAAGCAAGAACATAGCCAGCGCCTTGTGTTTGGGAGTCAGCAGGTGCTGGACTTTTGCGATTGCCTTCACTGTGCACTGAATGCCAGGACGGCATGTGCACGTTAAAACAACGAGCTGGGCAAGAGCAGGAAGGGACCACGGGCATCAGAGAGCATCTGGCATCTTGCCCTGGAAAGAGCAGTGTTTTTGGAGTGTGCAGTAAAATCGTGTTTCTGGACAAGGGAGGCATAAGTGCGCTGCGCTCCTAAGCTATCTCCCTGCGAGACACACTGGCAAAGCTTTTCGTTATCATGCAGTCTAGTGCAGACGCACACTGCGGCTCTCCGGAGCTGTCCGAAGCGAAGCGCCGGTCGCCGGCGTCTTTCGGCTGAAGCAGCGCTTCGGGGCGTACGGCTGCCGCTCCGCTGTTGTGTGCGCGAGGCAGCCGCTTCTCCTGCTCTGTGAGCCGGACAGAGCGGTAGCTTGTACGAGGGCGAAGAACGTTGCCGCAGGGAGACGACATTGTGTGTACAGCCTTGGGACTGCTAGATGACAGTGGCTAAAGCTCCCTGCCTTTTCAATGCACTGCTGGCATGCTTTATTGAAGGCGTTCTGAGACAACTTTCCTGGGTTTTGACTTCGTCCTGATGAAGCCCCTGTTGGGAAATTCGTTTGGGAGTCAGCAGCACCTGGACTTTTGCGATTGCCTTCACTGTGCACTGAATGCCAGGACGGCATGTGTACGTTAAAACAACGAGCTGGGCAAGAGCAGGAAGAGAGCACGGGAAGCAGAGAGCATCTGACATCTTGCCCTGGAAAGAGCAGTGTTTTTGGAGAGTGCAGTAAAATCGTGTTTCTGGACAAGGGAGGCATAAGTGCGCTGCGCTCCTAAGCTATCTCCCTGCTAAGACACACTGCCAAAGCTTTTCGCTATGATGCAGTCTAGTGCAGACGCACACTACGGCTCTCGGCTCTCTGTCCGAAGCGAAGCGCCGGTCGCCGGCGTCTTTCGGCTGAAGCAGCGCTTCGGAGCGTACGGCTGTTGTGTGCGCGAAGCAGCCGCTTTTCCTGCTCCGGGAGCCGGACAGAGCGGTAGCTTGCACGAGGGCGAAGAACGAAGCCGCAGAGCACCGGCCTTCTGCGCGCACCCTAAGGACTGCGAGAGGACCGTGGTGGCCGCTCGCCTGCCTCTTCAATTCCATTCTAGCATCCTTATGGAAGGTGTTCCAGGACAATTTTCCTGAGTTTTGAATTCGTCCTGATGCAGCCCCTCCTGGGAAACTCCTACTCGTCCTCTGAGTCTCCGAGTGCAGAGACCTCGATGGCAACTGCAGAAATGAAGGGCTGCGTTGAGTTGTCGAGAAGCAAGAACATAGCCAGCGCCTTGTGTTTGGGAGTCAGCAGCTGCTGGACTTTTGCGATTGCCTTCACTGTGCACTGAATGCCAGGACGGCATGTGTACGTTAAAACAACGAGCTGGGCAAGAGCAGGAAGAGAGCACGGGAAGCAGAGAGCATCTGGCATCTTGCCCTGGAAAGGGCAGTGTTTTTGGAGAGTGCAGCAAATCCGTGTTTCTGGACAAGGGAGGCATAAGTGCGCTGCGCTCCTAAGCTATCTCCCTGCGAGACACACTGCCAAAGCTTTTCGTTATCATGCAGTCTAGTGCAGACGCACACTGCGGCTCTCCGGAGCTGTCCGAAGCGAAGCGCCGGTCGCCGGCGTCTTTCGGCTGAAGCAGCGCTTCGGAGCGTACGGCTGTTGTGTGCGCGAAGCAGCCGCTTTTCCTGCTCCGGGAGCCGCACAGAGCGGTAGCTTGCACGAGGGCGAAGAACGAAGCCGCAGAGCACCGGCCTTCTGCGCGCACCCTAAGGACTGCGAGAGGACCGTGGTGGCCGCTCGCCTGCCTCTTCAATTCCATTCTAGCATCCTTATGGAAGGTGTTCCAGGACAATTTTCCTGAGTTTTGAATTCGTCCTGATGCAGCCCCTCCTGGGAAACTCCTACTCGTCCTCTGAGTCTCCGAGTGCAGAGACCTCGATGGCAACTGCAGAAATGAAGGGCTGCGTTGAGTTGTCGAGAAGCAAGAACATAGCCAGCGCCTTGTGTTTGGGAGTCAGCAGGTGCTGGACTTTTGCGATTGCCTTCACTGTGCACTGAATGCCAGGACGGCATGTGCACGTTAAAACAACGAGCTGGGCAAGAGCAGGAAGGGACCACGGGCATCAGAGAGCATCTGGCATCTTGCCCTGGAAAGAGCAGTGTTTTTGGAGTGTGCAGTAAAATCGTGTTTCTGGACAAGGGAGGCATAAGTGCGCTGCGCTCCTAAGCTATCTCCCTGCGAGACACACTGGCAAAGCTTTTCGTTATCATGCAGTCTAGTGCAGACGCACACTGCGGCTCTCCGGAGCTGTCCGAAGCGAAGCGCCGGTCGCCGGCGTCTTTCGGCTGAAGCAGCGCTTCGGGGCGTACGGCTGCCGCTCCGCTGTTGTGTGCGCGAGGCAGCCGCTTCTCCTGCTCCGTGAGCCGGACAGAGCGGTAGCTTGTACGAGGGCGAAGAACGTTGCCGCAGGGAGACGACATTGTGTGTACAGCCTTGGGACTGCTAGATGACAGTGGCTAAAGCTCCCTGCCTTTTCAATGCACTGCTGGCATGCTTTATTGAAGGCGTTCCGAGACAACTTTCCTGGGTTTTGACTTCGTCCTGATGAAGCCCCTGTTGGGAAATTCGTTTGGGAGTCAGCAGCACCTGGACTTTTGCGATTGCCTTCACTGTGCACTGAATGCCAGGACGGCATGTGCACGTTAAAACAACGAGCTGGGCAAGAGCAGAAAGGGAGCACGGGCATCAGAGAGCATCTGACATCTTGCCCTGGAAAGAGCAGTGTTTTTGGAGTGTGCAGTAAAATCGTGTTTCTGGACAAGGGAGGCATAAGTGCGCTGCGCTCCTAAGGTATCTCCCTGCGAGACACACTGCTAAAGCTTTTCGCTATGATGCAGTCTAGTGCAGACGCACACTACGGCTCTCCGGAGCTGTCCGAAGCGAAGCGCCGGTCGCCGGCGTCTTTCGGCTGAAGCAGCGCTTCGGGGCGTACGGCTGCCGCTCCGCTGTTGTGTGCGCGAGGCAGCCGCTTCTCCTGCTCCGCGAGCCGGACAGAGCGGTAGCTTGTACGAGGGCGAAGAACGAAGCCGCAGAGCACCGGCCTTGTGCGCGCACCCTAAGGAGTGCGAGAGGACCGTGGTGGCCGCTCGCCTGCCCCTTCCATTCCATTCTAGCATCCTTAGGGAAGCTGTTCAAGGACAAATTCCCTGAGTTTTGAATTCGTCCTGATGCAGCCCCTCCTGGGAAACAACTGCTCGTCGTCTGAGTCTCCGAGTGCAGAGACCTCGATGGCAACTGCAGAAATGAAGGGCTGCGTTGAGTTGTCGAGAAGCAAGAACATAGCCAGCGCCTTGTGTTTGGGAGTCAGCAGGTGCTGGACTTTTGCGATTGCTTTCACTGTGCACTGAATGCCAGGACGGCATGTGCACGTTAAAACAACGAGCTGGGCAAGAGCAGGAAGGGAGCACGGGCATCAGAGAGCATCTGACATCTTGCCCTGGAAAGAGCAGTGTTTTTGGAGTGTGCAGTAAAATCGTGTTTCTGGACAAGGGAGGCATAAGTGCGCTGCGCTCCTAAGCTATCTCCCTGCGAGACACACTGGCAAAGCTTTTCGTTATCATGCAGTCTAGTGCAGACGCACACTGCGGCTCTCCGGAGCTGTCCGAAGCGAAGCGCCGGTCGCCGGCGTCTTTCGGCTGAAGCAGCGCTTCGGGGCGTACAGCTGCCGCTCCGCTGTTGTGTGCGCGAGGCAGCCGCTTCTCCTGCTCCGTGAGCCGGACAGAACGGTAGCTTGTACGAGGGCGAAGAACGTTGCCGCAGGGAGACGACATTGTGTGTACAGCCTTGGGACTGCTAGATGACAGTGGCTAAAGCTCCCTGCCTTTTCAATGCACTGCTGGCATGCTTTATTGAAGGCGTTCCGAGACAACTTTCCTGGGTTTTGACTTCGTCCTGATGAAGCCCCTGTTGGGAAATTCGTTTGGGAGTCAGCAGCACCTGGACTTTTGCGATTGCCTTCACTGTGCACTGAATGCCAGGACGGCATGTGCACGTTAAAACAACGAGCTGGGCAAGAGCAGAAAGGGAGCACGGGCATCAGAGAGCATCTGACATCTTGCCCTGGAAAGAGCAGTGTTTTTGGAGAGTGCAGTAAAATCGTGTTTCTGGACAAGGGAGGCATAAGTGCGCTGCGCTCCTAAGCTATCTCCCTGCTAAGACACACTGCCAAAGCTTTTCGCTATGATGCAGTCTAGTGCAGACGCACACTACGGCTCTCGGCTCTCTGTCCGAAGCGAAGCGCCGGTCGCCGGCGTCTTTCGGCTGAAGCAGCGCTTCGGAGCGTACGGCTGTTGTGTGCGCGAAGCAGCCGCTTTTCCTGCTCCGGGAGCCGCACAGAGCGGTAGCTTGCACGAGGGCGAAGAACGAAGCCGCAGAGCACCGGCCTTCTGCGCGCACCCTAAGGACTGCGAGAGGACCGTGGTGGCCGCTCGCCTGCCTCTTCAATTCCATTCTAGCATCCTTATGGAAGGTGTTCCAGGACAATTTTCCTGAGTTTTGAATTCGTCCTGATGCAGCCCCTCCTGGGAAACTCCTACTCGTCCTCTGAGTCTCCGAGTGCAGAGACCTCGATGGCAACTGCAGAAATGAAGGGCTGCGTTGAGTTGTCGAGAAGCAAGAACATAGCCAGCGCCTTGTGTTTGGGAGTCAGCAGGTGCTGGACTTTTGCGATTGCCTTCACTGTGCACTGAATGCCAGGACGGCATGTGCACGTTAAAACAACGAGCTGGGCAAGAGCAGGAAGGGACCACGGGCATCAGAGAGCATCTGGCATCTTGCCCTGGAAAGAGCAGTGTTTTTGGAGTGTGCAGTAAAATCGTGTTTCTGGACAAGGGAGGCATAAGTGCGCTGCGCTCCTAAGCTATCTCCCTGCGAGACACACTGGCAAAGCTTTTCGTTATCATGCAGTCTAGTGCAGACGCACACTGCGGCTCTCCGGAGCTGTCCGAAGCGAAGCGCCGGTCGCCGGCGTCTTTCGGCTGAAGCAGCGCTTCGGGGCGTACGGCTGCCGCTCCGCTGTTGTGTGCGCGAGGCAGCCGCTTCTCCTGCTCCGTGAGCCGGACAGAGCGGTAGCTTGTACGAGGGCGAAGAACGTTGCCGCAGGGAGACGACATTGTGTGTACAGCCTTGGGACTGCTAGATGACAGTGGCTAAAGCTCCCTGCCTTTTCAATGCACTGCTGGCATGCTTTATTGAAGGCGTTCCGAGACAACTTTCCTGGGTTTTGACTTCGTCCTGATGAAGCCCCTGTTGGGAAATTCGTTTGGGAGTCAGCAGCACCTGGACTTTTGCGATTGCCTTCACTGTGCACTGAATGCCAGAACGGCATGTGCACGTTAAAACAACGAGCTGGGCAAGAGCAGAAAGGGAGCACGGGCATCAGAGAGCATCTGACATCTTGCCCTGGAAAGAGCAGTGTTTTTGGAGAGTGCAGTAAAATCGTGTTTCTGGACAAGGGAGGCATAAGTGCGCTGCGCTCCTAAGGTATCTCCCTGCGAGACACACTGCTAAAGCTTTTCGCTATGATGCAGTCTAGTGCAGACGCACACTACGGCTCTCCGGAGCTGTCCGAAGCGAAGCGCCGGTCGCCGGCGTCTTTCGGCTGAAGCAGCGCTTCGGGGCGTACGGCTGCTGCTCCGCTGTTGTGTGCGCGAGGCAGCCGCTTCTCCTGCTCCGCGAGCCGGACAGAGCGGTAGCTTGTACGAGGGCGAAGAACGAAGCCGCAGAGCACCGGCCTTGTGCGCGCACCCTAAGGACTGCGAGAGGACCGTGGTGGCCGCTCGCCTGCCCCTTCCATTCCATTCTAGCATCCTTAGGGAAGGTGTTCAAGGACAAATTCCCTGAGTTTTGAATTCGTCCTGATGCAGCCCCTCCTGGGAAACAACTGCTCGTCGTCTGAGTCTCCGAGTGCAGAGACCTCGATGGCAACTGCAGAAATGAAGGGCTGCGTTGAGTTGTCGAGAAGCAAGAACATAGCCAGCGCCTTGTGTTTGGGAGTCAGCAGGTGCTGGACTTTTGCGATTGCTTTCACTGTGCACTGAATGCCAGGACGGCATGTGCACGTTAAAACAACGAGCTGGGCAAGAGCAGGAAGGGAGCACGGGCATCAGAGAGCATCTGACATCTTGCCCTGGAAAGAGCAGTGTTTTTGGAGTGTGCAGTAAAATCGTGTTTCTGGACAAGGGAGGCATAAGTGCGCTGCGCTCCTAAGCTATCTCCCTGCGAGACACACTGGCAAAGCTTTTCGTTATCATGCAGTCTAGTGCAGACGCACACTGCGGCTCTCCGGAGCTGTCCGAAGCGAAGCGCCGGTCGCCGGCGTCTTTCGGCTGAAGCAGCGCTTCGGGGCGTACGGCTGCCGCTCCGCTGTTGTGTGCGCGAGGCAGCCGCTTCTCCTGCTCCGTGAGCCGGACAGAGCGGTAGCTTGTACGAGGGCGAAGAACGTTGCCGCAGGGAGACGACATTGTGTGTACAGCCTTGGGACTGCTAGATGACAGTGGCTAAAGCTCCCTGCCTTTTCAATGCACTGCTGGCATGCTTTATTGAAGGCGTTCCGAGACAACTTTCCTGGGTTTTGACTTCGTCCTGATGAAGCCCCTGTTGGGAAATTCGTTTGGGAGTCAGCAGCTGCTGGACTTTTGCGATTGCCTTCACTGTGCACTGAATGCCAGGACGGCATGTGTACGTTAAAACAACGAGCTGGGCAAGAGCAGGAAGAGAGCACGGGAAGCAGAGAGCATCTGGCATCTTGCCCTGGAAAGGGCAGTGTTTTTGGAGAGTGCAGCAAATCCGTGTTTCTGGACAAGGGAGGCATAAGTGCGCTGCGCTCCTAAGCTATCTCCCTGCTAAGACACACTGCCAAAGCTTTTCGCTATGATGCAGTCTAGTGCAGACGCACACTACGGCTCTCGGCTCTCTGTCCGAAGCGAAGCGCCGGTCGCCGGCGTCTTTCGGCTGAAGCAGCGCTTCGGAGCGTACGGCTGTTGTGTGCGCGAAGCAGCCGCTTTTCCTGCTCCGGGAGCCGCACAGAGCGGTAGCTTGCACGAGGGCGAAGAACGAAGCCGCAGAGCACCGGCCTTCTGCGCGCACCCTAAGGACTGCGAGAGGACCGTGGTGGCCGCTCGCCTGCCTCTTCAATTCCATTCTAGCATCCTTATGGAAGGTGTTTCAGGACAATTTTCCTGAGTTTTGAATTCGTCCTGATGCAGCCCCTCCTGGGAAACTCCTACTCGTCCTCTGAGTCTCCGAGTGCAGAGACCTCGATGGCAACTGCAGAAATGAAGGGCTGCGTTGAGTTGTCGAGAAGCAAGAACATAGCCAGCGCCTTGTGTTTGGGAGTCAGCAGGTGCTGGACTTTTGCGATTGCCTTCACTGTGCACTGAATGCCAGGACGGCATGTGCACGTTAAAACAACGAGCTGGGCAAGAGCAGAAAGGGAGCACGGGCATCAGAGAGCATCTGACATCTTGCCCTGGAAAGAGCAGTGTTTTTGGAGAGTGCAGTAAAATCGTGTTTCTGGACAAGGGAGGCATAAGTGCGCTGCGCTCCTAAGGTATCTCCCTGCGAGACACACTGCTAAAGCTTTTCGCTATGATGCAGTCTAGTGCAGACGCACACTGCGGCTCTCCGGAGCTGTCCGAAGCGAAGTGCCGGTCGCCGGCGTCTTTCGGCTGAAGCAGCGCTTCGGGGCGTACGGCTGCCGCTCCGCTGTTGTGTGCGCGAGGCAGCCGCTTCTCCTGCTCCGTGAGCCGGACAGAGCGGTAGCTTGTACGAGGGCGAAGAACGAAGCCGCAGGGAGACGACATTGTGTGTACAGCCTTGGGACTGCTAGATGACAGTGGCTAAAGCTCCCTGCCTTTTCAATGCACTGCTGGCATGCTTTATTGAAGGCGTTCCGAGACAACTTTCCTGGGTTTTGACTTCGTCCTGATGAAGCCCCTGTTGGGAAATTCGTTTGGGAGTCAGCAGCTGCTGGACTTTTGCGATTGCCTTCACTGTGCACTGAATGCCAGGACGGCATGTGTACGTTAAAACAACGAGCTGGGCAAGAGCAGGAAGAGAGCACGGGAAGCAGAGAGCATCTGGCATCTTGCCCTGGAAAGGGCAGTGTTTTTGGAGAGTGCAGCAAATCCGTGTTTCTGGACAAGGGAGGCATAAGTGCGCTGCGCTCCTAAGCTATCTCCCTGCTAAGACACACTGCCAAAGCTTTTCGCTATGATGCAGTCTAGTGCAGACGCACACTACGGCTCTCGGCTCTCTGTCCGAAGCGAAGCGCCGGTCGCCGGCGTCTTTCGGCTGAAGCAGCGCTTCGGAGCGTACGGCTGTTGTGTGCGCGAAGCAGCCGCTTTTCCTGCTCCGGGAGCCGCACAGAGCGGTAGCTTGCACGAGGGCGAAGAACGAAGCCGCAGAGCACCGGCCTTCTGCGCGCACCCTAAGGACTGCGAGAGGACCGTGGTGGCCGCTCGCCTGCCTCTTCAATTCCATTCTAGCATCCTTATGGAAGGTGTTCCAGGACAATTTTCCTGAGTTTTGAATTCGTCCTGATGCAGCCCCTCCTGGGAAACTCCTACTCATCCTCTGAGTCTCCGAGTGCAGAGACCTCGATGGCAACTGCAGAAATGAAGGGCTGCGTTGAGTTGTCGAGAAGCAAGAACATAGCCAGCGCCTTGTGTTTGGGAGTCAGCAGGTGCTGGACTTTTGCGATTGCCTTCACTGTGCACTGAATGCCAGGACGGCATGTGCACGTTAAAACAACGAGCTGGGCAAGAGCAGAAAGGGAGCACGGGCATCAGAGAGCATCTGACATCTTGCCCTGGAAAGAGCAGTGTTTTTGGAGAGTGCAGTAAAATCGTGTTTCTGGACAAGGGAGGCATAAGTGCGCTGCGCTCCTAAGGTATCTCCCTGCGAGACACACTGCTAAAGCTTTTCGCTATGATGCAGTCTAGTGCAGACGCACACTACGGCTCTCCGGAGCTGTCCGAAGCGAAGCGCCGGTCGCCGGCGTCTTTCGGCTGAAGCAGCGCTTCGGGGCGTACGGCTGCCGCTCCGCTGTTGTGTGCGCGAGGCAGCCGCTTCTCCTGCTCCGCGAGCCGGACAGAGCGGTAGCTTGTACGAGGGCGAAGAACGAAGCCGCAGAGCACCGGCCTTGTGCGCGCACCCTAAGGACTGCGAGAGGACCGTGGTGGCCGCTCGCCTGCCCCTTCCATTCCATTCTAGCATCTTTAGGGAAGGTGTTCAAGGACAAATTCCCTGAGTTTTGAATTCGTCCTGATGCAGCCCCTCCTGGGAAACAACTGCTCGTCGTCTGAGTCTCCGAGTGCAGAGACCTCGATGGCAACTGCAGAAATGAAGGGCTGCGTTGAGTTGTCGAGAAGCAAGAACATAGCCAGCGCCTTGTGTTTGGGAGTCAGCAGGTGCTGGACTTTTGCGATTGCTTTCACTGTGCACTGAATGCCAGGACGGCATGTGCACGTTAAAACAACGAGCTGGGCAAGAGCAGGAAGGGACCACGGGCATCAGAGAGCATCTGGCATCTTGCCCTGGAAAGAGCAGTGTTTTTGGAGTGTGCAGTAAAATCGTGTTTCTGGACAAGGGAGGCATAAGTGCGCTGCGCTCCTAAGCTATCTCCCTGCGAGACACACTGGCAAAGCTTTTCGTTATCATGCAGTCTAGTGCAGACGCACACTGCGGCTCTCCGGAGCTGTCCGAAGCGAAGCGCCGGTCGCCGGCGTCTTTCGGCTGAAGCAGCGCTTCGGGGCGTACGGCTGCCGCTCCGCTGTTGTGTGCGCGAGGCAGCCGCTTCTCCTGCTCCGTGAGCCGGACAGAGCGGTAGCTTGTACGAGGGCGAAGAACGTTGCCGCAGGGAGACGACATTGTGTGTACAGCCTTGGGACTGCTAGATGACAGTGGCTAAAGCTCCCTGCCTTTTCAATGCACTGCTGGCATGCTTTATTGAAGGCGTTCCGAGACAACTTTCCTGGGTTTTGACTTCGTCCTGATGAAGCCCCTGTTGGGAAATTCGTTTGGGAGTCAGCAGCTGCTGGACTTTTGCGATTGCCTTCACTGTGCACTGAATGCCAGGACGGCATGTGTACGTTAAAACAACGAGCTGGGCAAGAGCAGGAAGAGAGCACGGGAAGCAGAGAGCATCTGGCATCTTGCCCTGGAAAGGGCAGTGTTTTTGGAGAGTGCAGCAAATCCGTGTTTCTGGACAAGGGAGGCATAAGTGCGCTGCGCTCCTAAGCTATCTCCCTGCTAAGACACACTGCCAAAGCTTTTCGCTATGATGCAGTCTAGTGCAGACGCACACTACGGCTCTCGGCTCTCTGTCCGAAGCGAAGCGCCGGTCGCCGGCGTCTTTCGGCTGAAGCAGCGCTTCGGAGCGTACGGCTGTTGTGTGCGCGGAGCAGCCGCTTTTCCTGCTCCGGGAGCCGCACAGAGCGGTAGCTTGCACGAGGGCGAAGAACGAAGCCGCAGAGCACCGGCCTTCTGCGCGCACCCTAAGGACTGCGAGAGGACCGTGGTGGCCGCTCGCCTGCCTCTTCAATTCCATTCTAGCATCCTTATGGAAGGTGTTCCAGGACAATTTTCCTGAGTTTTGAATTCGTCCTGATGCAGCCCCTCCTGGGAAACTCCTACTCGTCCTCTGAGTCTCCGAGTGCAGAGACCTCGATGGCAACTGCAGAAATGAAGGGCTGCGTTGAGTTGTCGAGAAGCAAGAACATAGCCAGCGCCTTGTGTTTGGGAGTCAGCAGGTGCTGGACTTTTGCGATTGCCTTCACTGTGCACTGAATGCCAGGACGGCATGTGCACGTTAAAACAACGAGCTGGGCAAGAGCAGGAAGGGAGCACGGGCATCAGAGAGCATCTGGCATCTTGCCCTGGAAAGAGCAGTGTTTTTGGAGAGTGCAGTAAAATCGTGTTTCTGGACAAGGGAGGCATAAGTGCGCTGCGCTCCTAAGGTATCTCCCTGCGAGACACACTGCTAAAGCTTTTCGCTATGATGCAGTCTAGTGCAGACGCACACTACGGCTCTCCGGAGCTGTCCGAAGCGAAGCGCCGGTCGCCGGCGTCTTTCGGCTGAAGCAGCGCTTCGGGGCGTACGGCTGCCGCTCCGCTGTTGTGTGCGCGAGGCAGCCGCTTCTCCTGCTCCGCGAGCCGGACAGAGCGGTAGCTTGTACGAGGGCGAAGAACGAAGCCGCAGAGCACCGGCCTTGTGCGCGCACCCTAAGGACTGCGAGAGGACCGTGGTGGCCGCTCGCCTGCCCCTTCCATTCCATTCTAGCATCCTTAGGGAAGCTGTTCAAGGACAAATTCCCTGAGTTTTGAATTCGTCCTGATGCAGCCCCTCCTGGGAAACAACTGCTCGTCGTCTGAGTCTCCGAGTGCAGAGACCTCGATGGCAACTGCAGAAATGAAGGGCTGCGTTGAGTTGTCGAGAAGCAAGAACATAGCCAGCGCCTTGTGTTTGGGAGTCAGCAGGTGCTGGACTTTTGCGATTGCTTTCACTGTGCACTGAATGCCAGGACGGCATGTGCACGTTAAAACAACGAGCTGGGCAAGAGCAGGAAGGGAGCACGGGCATCAGAGAGCATCTGACATCTTGCCCTGGAAAGAGCAGTGTTTTTGGAGTGTGCAGTAAAATCGTGTTTCTGGACAAGGGAGGCATAAGTGCGCTGCGCTCCTAAGCTATCTCCCTGCGAGACACACTGGCAAAGCTTTTCGTTATCATGCAGTCTAGTGCAGACGCACACTGCGGCTCTCCGGAGCTGTCCGAAGCGAAGCGCCGGTCGCCGGCGTCTTTCGGCTGAAGCAGCGCTTCGGGGCGTACAGCTGCCGCTCCGCTGTTGTGTGCGCGAGGCAGCCGCTTCTCCTGCTCCGTGAGCCGGACAGAACGGTAGCTTGTACGAGGGCGAAGAACGTTGCCGCAGGGAGACGACATTGTGTGTACAGCCTTGGGACTGCTAGATGACAGTGGCTAAAGCTCCCTGCCTTTTCAATGCACTGCTGGCATGCTTTATTGAAGGCGTTCCGAGACAACTTTCCTGGGTTTTGACTTCGTCCTGATGAAGCCCCTGTTGGGAAATTCGTTTGGGAGTCAGCAGCACCTGGACTTTTGCGATTGCCTTCACTGTGCACTGAATGCCAGGACGGCATGTGCACGTTAAAACAACGAGCTGGGCAAGAGCAGAAAGGGAGCACGGGCATCAGAGAGCATCTGACATCTTGCCCTGGAAAGAGCAGTGTTTTTGGAGAGTGCAGTAAAATCGTGTTTCTGGACAAGGGAGGCATAAGTGCGCTGCGCTCCTAAGCTATCTCCCTGCTAAGACACACTGCCAAAGCTTTTCGCTATGATGCAGTCTAGTGCAGACGCACACTACGGCTCTCGGCTCTCTGTCCGAAGCGAAGCGCCGGTCGCCGGCGTCTTTCGGCTGAAGCAGCGCTTCGGAGCGTACGGCTGTTGTGTGCGCGAAGCAGCCGCTTTTCCTGCTCCGGGAGCCGCACAGAGCGGTAGCTTGCACGAGGGCGAAGAACGAAGCCGCAGAGCACCGGCCTTCTGCGCGCACCCTAAGGACTGCGAGAGGACCGTGGTGGCCGCTCGCCTGCCTCTTCAATTCCATTCTAGCATCCTTATGGAAGGTGTTCCAGGACAATTTTCCTGAGTTTTGAATTCGTCCTGATGCAGCCCCTCCTGGGAAACTCCTACTCGTCCTCTGAGTCTCCGAGTGCAGAGACCTCGATGGCAACTGCAGAAATGAAGGGCTGCGTTGAGTTGTCGAGAAGCAAGAACATAGCCAGCGCCTTGTGTTTGGGAGTCAGCAGGTGCTGGACTTTTGCGATTGCCTTCACTGTGCACTGAATGCCAGGACGGCATGTGCACGTTAAAACAACGAGCTGGGCAAGAGCAGGAAGGGACCACGGGCATCAGAGAGCATCTGGCATCTTGCCCTGGAAAGAGCAGTGTTTTTGGAGTGTGCAGTAAAATCGTGTTTCTGGACAAGGGAGGCATAAGTGCGCTGCGCTCCTAAGCTATCTCCCTGCGAGACACACTGGCAAAGCTTTTCGTTATCATGCAGTCTAGTGCAGACGCACACTGCGGCTCTCCGGAGCTGTCCGAAGCGAAGCGCCGGTCGCCGGCGTCTTTCGGCTGAAGCAGCGCTTCGGGGCGTACGGCTGCCGCTCCGCTGTTGTGTGCGCGAGGCAGCCGCTTCTCCTGCTCCGTGAGCCGGACAGAGCGGTAGCTTGTACGAGGGCGAAGAACGTTGCCGCAGGGAGACGACATTGTGTGTACAGCCTTGGGACTGCTAGATGACAGTGGCTAAAGCTCCCTGCCTTTTCAATGCACTGCTGGCATGCTTTATTGAAGGCGTTCCGAGACAACTTTCCTGGGTTTTGACTTCGTCCTGATGAAGCCCCTGTTGGGAAATTCGTTTGGGAGTCAGCAGCACCTGGACTTTTGCGATTGCCTTCACTGTGCACTGAATGCCAGAACGGCATGTGCACGTTAAAACAACGAGCTGGGCAAGAGCAGAAAGGGAGCACGGGCATCAGAGAGCATCTGACATCTTGCCCTGGAAAGAGCAGTGTTTTTGGAGAGTGCAGTAAAATCGTGTTTCTGGACAAGGGAGGCATAAGTGCGCTGCGCTCCTAAGGTATCTCCCTGCGAGACACACTGCTAAAGCTTTTCGCTATGATGCAGTCTAGTGCAGACGCACACTACGTCTCTCCGGAGCTGTCCGAAGCGAAGCGCCGGTCGCCGGCGTCTTTCGGCTGAAGCAGCGCTTCGGGGCGTACGGCTGCTGCTCCGCTGTTGTGTGCGCGAGGCAGCCGCTTCTCCTGCTCCGCGAGCCGGACAGAGCGGTAGCTTGTACGAGGGCGAAGAACGAAGCCGCAGAGCACCGGCCTTGTGCGCGCACCCTAAGGACTGCGAGAGGACCGTGGTGGCCGCTCGCCTGCCCCTTCCATTCCATTCTAGCATCCTTAGGGAAGGTGTTCAAGGACAAATTCCCTGAGTTTTGAATTCGTCCTGATGCAGCCCCTCCTGGGAAACAACTGCTCGTCGTCTGAGTCTCCGAGTGCAGAGACCTCGATGGCAACTGCAGAAATGAAGGGCTGCGTTGAGTTGTCGAGAAGCAAGAACATAGCCAGCGCCTTGTGTTTGGGAGTCAGCAGGTGCTGGACTTTTGCGATTGCTTTCACTGTGCACTGAATGCCAGGACGGCATGTGCACGTTAAAACAACGAGCTGGGCAAGAGCAGGAAGGGAGCACGGGCATCAGAGAGCATCTGACATCTTGCCCTGGAAAGAGCAGTGTTTTTGGAGTGTGCAGTAAAATCGTGTTTCTGGACAAGGGAGGCATAAGTGCGCTGCGCTCCTAAGCTATCTCCCTGCGAGACACACTGGCAAAGCTTTTCGTTATCATGCAGTCTAGTGCAGACGCACACTGCGGCTCTCCGGAGCTGTCCGAAGCGAAGCGCCGGTCGCCGGCGTCTTTCGGCTGAAGCAGCGCTTCGGGGCGTACGGCTGCCGCTCCGCTGTTGTGTGCGCGAGGCAGCCGCTTCTCCTGCTCCGTGAGCCGGACAGAGCGGTAGCTTGTACGAGGGCGAAGAACGTTGCCGCAGGGAGACGACATTGTGTGTACAGCCTTGGGACTGCTAGATGACAGTGGCTAAAGCTCCCTGCCTTTTCAATGCACTGCTGGCATGCTTTATTGAAGGCGTTCCGAGACAACTTTCCTGGGTTTTGACTTCGTCCTGATGAAGCCCCTGTTGGGAAATTCGTTTGGGAGTCAGCAGCTGCTGGACTTTTGCGATTGCCTTCACTGTGCACTGAATGCCAGGACGGCATGTGTACGTTAAAACAACGAGCTGGGCAAGAGCAGGAAGAGAGCACGGGAAGCAGAGAGCATCTGGCATCTTGCCCTGGAAAGGGCAGTGTTTTTGGAGAGTGCAGCAAATCCGTGTTTCTGGACAAGGGAGGCATAAGTGCGCTGCGCTCCTAAGCTATCTCCCTGCTAAGACACACTGCCAAAGCTTTTCGCTATGATGCAGTCTAGTGCAGACGCACACTACGGCTCTCGGCTCTCTGTCCGAAGCGAAGCGCCGGTCGCCGGCGTCTTTCGGCTGAAGCAGCGCTTCGGAGCGTACGGCTGTTGTGTGCGCGAAGCAGCCGCTTTTCCTGCTCCGGGAGCCGCACAGAGCGGTAGCTTGCACGAGGGCGAAGAACGAAGCCGCAGAGCACCGGCCTTCTGCGCGCACCCTAAGGACTGCGAGAGGACCGTGGTGGCCGCTCGCCTGCCTCTTCAATTCCATTCTAGCATCCTTATGGAAGGTGTTTCAGGACAATTTTCCTGAGTTTTGAATTCGTCCTGATGCAGCCCCTCCTGGGAAACTCCTACTCGTCCTCTGAGTCTCCGAGTGCAGAGACCTCGATGGCAACTGCAGAAATGAAGGGCTGCGTTGAGTTGTCGAGAAGCAAGAACATAGCCAGCGCCTTGTGTTTGGGAGTCAGCAGGTGCTGGACTTTTGCGATTGCCTTCACTGTGCACTGAATGCCAGGACGGCATGTGCACGTTAAAACAACGAGCTGGGCAAGAGCAGAAAGGGAGCACGGGCATCAGAGAGCATCTGACATCTTGCCCTGGAAAGAGCAGTGTTTTTGGAGAGTGCAGTAAAATCGTGTTTCTGGACAAGGGAGGCATAAGTGCGCTGCGCTCCTAAGGTATCTCCCTGCGAGACACACTGCTAAAGCTTTTCGCTATGATGCAGTCTAGTGCAGACGCACACTGCGGCTCTCCGGAGCTGTCCGAAGCGAAGTGCCGGTCGCCGGCGTCTTTCGGCTGAAGCAGCGCTTCGGGGCGTACGGCTGCCGCTCCGCTGTTGTGTGCGCGAGGCAGCCGCTTCTCCTGCTCCGTGAGCCGGACAGAGCGGTAGCTTGTACGAGGGCGAAGAACGAAGCCGCAGGGAGACGACATTGTGTGTACAGCCTTGGGACTGCTAGATGACAGTGGCTAAAGCTCCCTGCCTTTTCAATGCACTGCTGGCATGCTTTATTGAAGGCGTTCCGAGACAACTTTCCTGGGTTTTGACTTCGTCCTGATGAAGCCCCTGTTGGGAAATTCGTTTGGGAGTCAGCAGCTGCTGGACTTTTGCGATTGCCTTCACTGTGCACTGAATGCCAGGACGGCATGTGTACGTTAAAACAACGAGCTGGGCAAGAGCAGGAAGAGAGCACGGGAAGCAGAGAGCATCTGGCATCTTGCCCTGGAAAGGGCAGTGTTTTTGGAGAGTGCAGCAAATCCGTGTTTCTGGACAAGGGAGGCATAAGTGCGCTGCGCTCCTAAGCTATCTCCCTGCTAAGACACACTGCCAAAGCTTTTCGCTATGATGCAGTCTAGTGCAGACGCACACTACGGCTCTCGGCTCTCTGTCCGAAGCGAAGCGCCGGTCGCCGGCGTCTTTCGGCTGAAGCAGCGCTTCGGAGCGTACGGCTGTTGTGTGCGCGAAGCAGCCGCTTTTCCTGCTCCGGGAGCCGCACAGAGCGGTAGCTTGCACGAGGGCGAAGAACGAAGCCGCAGAGCACCGGCCTTCTGCGCGCACCCTAAGGACTGCGAGAGGACCGTGGTGGCCGCTCGCCTGCCTCTTCAATTCCATTCTAGCATCCTTATGGAAGGTGTTCCAGGACAATTTTCCTGAGTTTTGAATTCGTCCTGATGCAGCCCCTCCTGGGAAACTCCTACTCATCCTCTGAGTCTCCGAGTGCAGAGACCTCGATGGCAACTGCAGAAATGAAGGGCTGCGTTGAGTTGTCGAGAAGCAAGAACATAGCCAGCGCCTTGTGTTTGGGAGTCAGCAGGTGCTGGACTTTTGCGATTGCCTTCACTGTGCACTGAATGCCAGGACGGCATGTGCACGTTAAAACAACGAGCTGGGCAAGAGCAGAAAGGGAGCACGGGCATCAGAGAGCATCTGACATCTTGCCCTGGAAAGAGCAGTGTTTTTGGAGAGTGCAGTAAAATCGTGTTTCTGGACAAGGGAGGCATAAGTGCGCTGCGCTCCTAAGGTATCTCCCTGCGAGACACACTGCTAAAGCTTTTCGCTATGATGCAGTCTAGTGCAGACGCACACTACGGCTCTCCGGAGCTGTCCGAAGCGAAGCGCCGGTCGCCGGCGTCTTTCGGCTGAAGCAGCGCTTCGGGGCGTACGGCTGCCGCTCCGCTGTTGTGTGCGCGAGGCAGCCGCTTCTCCTGCTCCGCGAGCCGGACAGAGCGGTAGCTTGTACGAGGGCGAAGAACGAAGCCGCAGAGCACCGGCCTTGTGCGCGCACCCTAAGGACTGCGAGAGGACCGTGGTGGCCGCTCGCCTGCCCCTTCCATTCCATTCTAGCATCTTTAGGGAAGGTGTTCAAGGACAAATTCCCTGAGTTTTGAATTCGTCCTGATGCAGCCCCTCCTGGGAAACAACTGCTCGTCGTCTGAGTCTCCGAGTGCAGAGACCTCGATGGCAACTGCAGAAATGAAGGGCTGCGTTGAGTTGTCGAGAAGCAAGAACATAGCCAGCGCCTTGTGTTTGGGAGTCAGCAGGTGCTGGACTTTTGCGATTGCTTTCACTGTGCACTGAATGCCAGGACGGCATGTGCACGTTAAAACAACGAGCTGGGCAAGAGCAGGAAGGGACCACGGGCATCAGAGAGCATCTGGCATCTTGCCCTGGAAAGAGCAGTGTTTTTGGAGTGTGCAGTAAAATCGTGTTTCTGGACAAGGGAGGCATAAGTGCGCTGCGCTCCTAAGCTATCTCCCTGCGAGACACACTGGCAAAGCTTTTCGTTATCATGCAGTCTAGTGCAGACGCACACTGCGGCTCTCCGGAGCTGTCCGAAGCGAAGCGCCGGTCGCCGGCGTCTTTCGGCTGAAGCAGCGCTTCGGGGCGTACGGCTGCCGCTCCGCTGTTGTGTGCGCGAGGCAGCCGCTTCTCCTGCTCCGTGAGCCGGACAGAGCGGTAGCTTGTACGAGGGCGAAGAACGTTGCCGCAGGGAGACGACATTGTGTGTACAGCCTTGGGACTGCTAGATGACAGTGGCTAAAGCTCCCTGCCTTTTCAATGCACTGCTGGCATGCTTTATTGAAGGCGTTCCGAGACAACTTTCCTGGGTTTTGACTTCGTCCTGATGAAGCCCCTGTTGGGAAATTCGTTTGGGAGTCAGCAGCTGCTGGACTTTTGCGATTGCCTTCACTGTGCACTGAATGCCAGGACGGCATGTGTACGTTAAAACAACGAGCTGGGCAAGAGCAGGAAGAGAGCACGGGAAGCAGAGAGCATCTGGCATCTTGCCCTGGAAAGGGCAGTGTTTTTGGAGAGTGCAGCAAATCCGTGTTTCTGGACAAGGGAGGCATAAGTGCGCTGCGCTCCTAAGCTATCTCCCTGCTAAGACACACTGCCAAAGCTTTTCGCTATGATGCAGTCTAGTGCAGATGCACACTACGGCTCTCGGCTCTCTGTCCGAAGCGAAGCGCCGGTCGCCGGCGTCTTTCGGCTGAAGCAGCGCTTCGGAGCGTACGGCTGTTGTGTGCGCGGAGCAGCCGCTTTTCCTGCTCCGGGAGCCGCACAGAGCGGTAGCTTGCACGAGGGCGAAGAACGAAGCCGCAGAGCACCGGCCTTCTGCGCGCACCCTAAGGACTGCGAGAGGACCGTGGTGGCCGCTCGCCTGCCTCTTCAATTCCATTCTAGCATCCTTATGGAAGGTGTTCCAGGACAATTTTCCTGAGTTTTGAATTCGTCCTGATGCAGCCCCTCCTGGGAAACTCCTACTCGTCCTCTGAGTCTCCGAGTGCAGAGACCTCGATGGCAACTGCAGAAATGAAGGGCTGCGTTGAGTTGTCGAGAAGCAAGAACATAGCCAGCGCCTTGTGTTTGGGAGTCAGCAGGTGCTGGACTTTTGCGATTGCCTTCACTGTGCACTGAATGCCAGGACGGCATGTGCACGTTAAAACAACGAGCTGGGCAAGAGCAGGAAGGGAGCACGGGCATCAGAGAGCATCTGGCATCTTGCCCTGGAAAGAGCAGTGTTTTTGGAGAGTGCAGTAAAATCGTGTTTCTGGACAAGGGAGGCATAAGTGCGCTGCGCTCCTAAGGTATCTCCCTGCGAGACACACTGCTAAAGCTTTTCGCTATGATGCAGTCTAGTGCAGACGCACACTACGGCTCTCCGGAGCTGTCCGAAGCGAAGCGCCGGTCGCCGGCGTCTTTCGGCTGAAGCAGCGCTTCGGGGCGTACGGCTGCCGCTCCGCTGTTGTGTGCGCGAGGCAGCCGCTTCTCCTGCTCCGCGAGCCGGACAGAGCGGTAGCTTGTACGAGGGCGAAGAACGAAGCCGCAGAGCACCGGCCTTCTGCGCGCACCCTAAGGACTGCGAGAGGACCGTGGTGGCCGCTCGCCTGCCCCTTCCATTCCTTTCTAGCATCCTTAGGGAAGCTGTTCAAGGACAAATTCCCTGAGTTTTGAATTCGTCCTGATGCAGCCCCTCCTGGGAAACAACTGCTCGTCGTCTGAGTCTCCGAGTGCAGAGACCTCGATGGCAACTGCAGAAATGAAGGGCTGCGTTGAGTTGTCGAGAAGCAAGAACATAGCCAGCGCCTTGTGTTTGGGAGTCAGCAGGTGCTGGACTTTTGCGATTGCCTTCACTGTGCACTGAATGCCAGGACGGCATGTGCACGTTAAAACAACGAGCTGGGCAAGAGCAGGAAGGGAGCACGGGCATCAGAGAGCATCTGACATCTTGCCCTGGAAAGAGCAGTGTTTTTGGAGTGTGCAGTAAAATCGTGTTTCTGGACAAGGGAGGCATAAGTGCGCTGCGCTCCTAAGCTATCTCCCTGCGAGACACACTGGCAAAGCTTTTCGTTATCATGCAGTCTAGTGCAGACGCACACTGCGGCTCTCCGGAGCTGTCCGAAGCGAAGCGCCGGTCGCCGGCGTCTTTCTGCTGAAGCAGCGCTTCGGGGCGTACGGCTGCCGCTCCGCTGTTGTGTGCGCGAGGCAGCCGCTTCTCCTGCTCCGTGAGCCGGACAGAGCGGTAGCTTGTACGAGGGCGAAGAACGTTGCCGCAGGGAGACGACATTGTGTGTACAGCCTTGGGACTGCTAGATGACAGTGGCTAAAGCTCCCTGCCTTTTCAATGCACTGCTGGCATGCTTTATTGAAGGCGTTCCGAGACAACTTTCCTGGGTTTTGACTTCGTCCTGATGAAGCCCCTGTTGGGAAATTCGTTTGGGAGTCAGCAGCACCTGGACTTTTGCGATTGCCTTCACTGTGCACTGAATGCCAGGACGGCATGTGCACGTTAAAACAACGAGCTGGGCAAGAGCAGAAAGGGAGCACGGGCATCAGAGAGCATCTGACATCTTGCCCTGGAAAGAGCAGTGTTTTTGGAGAGTGCAGTAAAATCGTGTTTCTGGACAAGGGAGGCATAAGTGCGCTGCGCTCCTAAGGTATCTCCCTGCGAGACACACTGCTAAAGCTTTTCGCTATGATGCAGTCTAGTGCAGACGCACACTACGGCTCTCCGGAGCTGTCCGAAGCGAAGCGCCGGTCGCCGGCGTCTTTCGGCTGAAGCAGCGCTTCGGGGCGTACGGCTGCCGCTCCGCTGTTGTGTGCGCGAGGCAGCCGCTTCTCCTGCTCCGCGAGCCGGACAGAGCGGTAGCTTGTACGAGGGCGAAGAACGAAGCCGCAGAGCACCGGCCTTCTGCGCGCACCCTAAGGACTGCGAGAGGACCGTGGTGGCCGCTCGCCTGCCCCTTCCATTCCATTCTAGCATCCTTAGGGAAGGTGTTCAAGGACAAATTCCCTGAGTTTTGAATTCGTCCTGATGCAGCCCCTCCTGGGAAACAACTGCTCGTCCTCTGAGTCTCCGAGTGCAGAGACCTCGATGGCAACTGCAGAAATGAAGGGCTGCGTTGAGTTGTCGAGAAGCAAGAACATAGCCAGCGCCTTGTGTTTGGGAGTCAGCAGCTGCTGGACTTTTGCGATTGCTTTCACTGTGCACTGAATGCCAGGACGGCATGTGCACGTTAAAACAACGAGCTGGGCAAGAGCAGGAAGGGACCACGGGCATCAGAGAGCATCTGACATCTTGCCCTGGAAAGAGCAGTGTTTTTGGAGTGTGCAGTAAAATCGTGTTTCTGGACAAGGGAGGCATAAGTGCGCTGCGCTCCTAAGCTATCTCCCTGCGAGACACACTGCCAAAGCTTTTCGTTATCATGCAGTCTAGTGCAGACGCACACTGCGGCTCTCCGGAGCTGTCCGAAGCGAAGCGCCGGTCGCCGGCGTCTTTCGGCTGAAGCAGCGCTTCGGGGCGTACGGCTGCCGCTCCGCTGTTGTGTGCGCGAGGCAGCCGCTTCTCCTGCTCCGTGAGCCGGACAGAGCGGTAGCTTGTACGAGGGCGAAGAACGAAGCCGCAGGGAGACGACATTGTGTGTACAGCCTTGGGACTGCTAGATGACAGTGGCTAAAGCTCCCTGCCTTTTCAATGCACTGCTGGCATGCTTTATTGAAGGCGTTCCGAGACAACTTTCCTGGGTTTTGACTTCGTCCTGATGAAGCCCCTGTTGGGAAATTCGTTTGGGAGTCAGCAGCTGCTGGACTTTTGCGATTGCCTTCACTGTGCACTGAATGCCAGGACGGCATGTGTACGTTAAAACAACGAGCTGGGCAAGAGCAGGAAGAGAGCACGGGAAGCAGAGAGCATCTGGCATCTTGCCCTGGAAAGGGCAGTGTTTTTGGAGAGTGCAGCAAATCCGTGTTTCCGGACAAGGGAGGCATAAGTGCGCTGCGCTCCTAAGCTATCTCCCTGCTAAGACACACTGCCAAAGCTTTTCGCTATGATGCAGTCTAGTGCAGACGCACACTACGGCTCTCGGCTCTCTGTCCGAAGCGAAGCGCCGGTCGCCGGCGTCTTTCGGCTGAAGCAGCGCTTCGGAGCGTACGGCTGTTGTGTGCGCGAAGCAGCCGCTTTTCCTGCTCCGGGAGCCGCACAGAGCGGTAGCTTGCACGAGGGCGAAGAACGAAGCCGCAGAGCACCGGCCTTCTGCGCGCACCCTAAGGACTGCGAGAGGACCGTGGTGGCCGCTCGCCTGCCTCTTCAATTCCATTCTAGCATCCTTATGGAAGGTGTTCCAGGACAATTTTCCTGAGTTTTGAATTCGTCCTGATGCAGCCCCTCCTGGGAAACAACTGCTCGTCGTCTGAGTCTCCGAGTGCAGAGACCTCGATGGCAACTGCAGAAATGAAGGGCTGCGTTGAGTTGTCGAGAAGCAAGAACATAGCCAGCGCCTTGTGTTTGGGAGTCAGCAGCTGCTGGACTTTTGCGATTGCTTTCACTGTGCACTGAATGCCAGGACGGCATGTGCACGTTAAAACAACGAGCTGGGCAAGAGCAGGAAGGGAGCACGGGCATCAGAGAGCATCTGACATCTTGCCCTGGAAAGGGCAGTGTTTTTGGAGTGTGCAGTAAAATCGTGTTTCTGGACAAGGGAGGCATAAGTGCGCTGCGCTCCTAAGCTATCTCCCTGCTAAGACACACTGCCAAAGCTTTTCGCTATGATGCAGTCTAGTGCAGACGCACACTACGGCTCTCGGCTCTCTGTCCGAAGCGAAGCGCCGGTCGCCGGCGTCTTTCGGCTGAAGCAGCGCTTCGGAGCGTACGGCTGTTGTGTGCGCGAAGCAGCCGCTTTTCCTGCTCCGGGAGCCGCACAGAGCGGTAGCTTGTACGAGGGCGAAGAACGAAGCCGCAGAGCACCGGCCTTCTGCGCGCACCCTAAGGACTGCGAGAGGACCGTGGTGGCCGCTCGCCTGCCTCTTCAATTCCATTCTAGCATCCTTATGGAAGGTGTTCCAGGACAATTTTCCTGAGTTTTGAATTCGTCCTGATGCAGCCCCTCCTGGGAAACTCCTACTCGTCCTCTGAGTCTCCGAGTGCAGAGACCTCGATGGCAACTGCAGAAATGAAGGGCTGCGTTGAGTTGTCGAGAAGCAAGAACATAGCCAGCGCCTTGTGTTTGGGAGTCAGCAGGTGCTGGACTTTTGCGATTGCCTTCACTGTGCACTGAATGCCAGGACGTCATGTGCACGTTAAAACAACGAGCTGGGCAAGAGCAGGAAGGGACCACGGGCATCAGAGAGCATCTGGCATCTTGCCCTGGAAAGAGCAGTGTTTTTGGAGTGTGCAGTAAAATCGTGTTTCTGGACAAGGGAGGCATAAGTGCGCTGCGCTCCTAAGCTATCTCCCTGCGAGACACACTGCCAAAGCTTTTCGTTATCATGCAGTCTAGTGCAGACGCACACTGCGGCTCCCCGGAGCTGTCCGAAGCGAAGCGCCGGTCGCCGGCGTCTTTCGGCTGAAGCAGCGCTTCGGGGCGTACGGCTGCCGCTCCGCTGTTGTGTGCGCGAGGCAGCCGCTTCTCCTGCTCCGTGAGCCGGACAGAGCGGTAGCTTGTACGAGGGCGAAGAACGTTGCCGCAGGGAGACGACATTGTGTGTACAGCCTTGGGACTGCTAGATGACAGTGGCTAAAGCTCCCTGCCTTTTCAATGCACTGCTGGCATGCTTTATTGAAGGCATTCCGAGACAAATTTCCTGGGTTTTGACTTCGTCCTGATGAAGCCCCTGTTGGGAAATTCGTTTGGGAGTCAGCAGCACCTGGACTTTTGCGATTGCCTTCACTGTGCACTGAATGCCAGGACGGCATGTGCACGTTAAAACAACGAGCTGGGCAAGAGCAGAAAGGGAGCACGGACATCAGAGAGCATCTGACATCTTGCCCTGGAAAGAGCAGTGTTTTTGGAGTGTGCAGTAAAATCGTGTTTCTGGACAAGGGAGGCATAAGTGCGCTGCGCTCCTAAGCTATCTCCCTGCGAGACACACTGCCAAAGCTTTTCGTTATCATGCAGTCTAGTGCAGACGCACACTGCGGCTCTCCGGAGCTGTCCGAAGCGAAGCGCCGGTCGCCGGCGTCTTTCGGCTGAAGCAGCGCTTCGGGGCGTACGGCTGCCGCTCCGCTGTTGTGTGCGCGAGGCAGCCGCTTCTCCTGCTCCGTGAGCCGGACAGAGAGGTAGCTTGTACGAGGGCGAAGAACGTTGCCGCAGGGAGACGACATTGTGTGTACAGCCTTGGGACTGCTAGATGACAGTGGCTAAAGCTCCCTGCCTTTTCAATGCACTGCTGGCATGCTTTATTGAAGGCGTTCCGAGACAACTTTCCTGGGTTTTGACTTCGTCCTGATGAAGCCCCTGTTGGGAAATTCGTTTTGGAGTCAGCAGCACCTGGACTTTTGCGATTGCCTTCACTGTGCACTGAATGCCAGGACGGCATGTGCACGTTAAAACAACGAGCTGGGCAAGAGCAGGAAGGGAGCACGGGCATCAGAGAGCATCTGACATCTTGCCCTGGAAAGAGCAGTGTTTTTGGAGTGTGCAGTAAAATCGTGTTTCTGGACAAGGGAGGCATAAGTGCGCTGCGCTCCTAAGCTATCTCCCTGCGAGACACACTGGCAAAGCTTTTCGTTATCATGCAGTCTAGTGCAGACGCACACTGCGGCTCTCCGGAGCTGTCCGAAGCGAAGCGCCGGTCGCCGGCGTCTTTCGGCTGAAGCAGCGCTTCGGGGCGTACGGCTGCCGCTCCGCTGTTGTGTGCGCGAGGCAGCCGCTTCTCCTGCTCCGTGAGCCGGACAGAGCGGTAGCTTGTACGAGGACGAAGAACGAAGCCGCAGGGAGACGACATTGTGTGTACAGCCTTGGGACTGCTAGATGACAGTGGCTAAAGCTCCCTGCCTTTTCAATGCACTGCTGGCATGCTTTATTGAAGGCGTTCCGAGACAACTTTCCTGGGTTTTGACTTCGTCCTGATGAAGCCCCTGTTGGGAAATTCGTTTGGGAGTCAGCAGCTGCTGGACTTTTGCGATTGCCTTCACTGTGCACTGAATGCCAGGACGGCATGTGTACGTTAAAACAACGAGCTGGGCAAGAGCAGGAAGAGAGCACGGGAAGCAGAGAGCATCTGGCATCTTGCCCTGGAAAGGGCAGTGTTTTTGGAGTGTGCAGCAAATCCGTGTTTCTGGACAAGGGAGGCATAAGTGCGCTGCGCTCCTAAGCTATCTCCCTGCGAGACACACTGCCAAAGCTTTTCGTTATCATGCAGTCTAGTGCAGACGCACACTGCGGCTCTCCGGAGCTGTCCGAAGCGAAGCGCCGGTCGCCGGCGTCTTTCGGCTGAAGCAGCGCTTCGGGGCGTACGGCTGTTGTGTGCGCGAAGCAGCCGCTTTTCCTGCTCCGGGAGCCGCACAGAGCGGTAGCTTGTACGAGGGCGAAGAACGAAGCCGCAGAGCACCGGCCTTCTGCGCGCACCCTAAGGACTGCGAGAGGACCGTGGTGGCCGCTCGCCTGCCTCTTCAATTCCATTCTAGCATCCTTATGGAAGGTGTTCCAGGACAATTTTCCTGAGTTTTGAATTCGTCCTGATGCAGCCCCTCCTGGGAAACTCCTACTCGTCGTCTGAGTCTCCGAGTGCAGAGACCTCGATGGCAACTGCAGAAATGAAGGGCTGCGTTGAGTTGTCGAGAAGCAAGAACATAGCCAGCGCCTTGTGTTTGGGAGTCAGCAGGTGCTGGACTTTTGCGATTGCCTTCACTGTGCACTGAATGCCAGGACGGCATGTGCACGTTAAAACAACGAGCTGGGCAAGAGCAGGAAGGGACCACGGGCATCAGAGAGCATCTGACATCTTGCCCTGGAAAGAGCAGTGTTTTTGGAGAGTGCAGTAAAATCGTGTTTCTGGACAAGGGAGGCATAAGTGCGCTGCGCTCCTAAGGTATCTCCCTGCGAGACACACTGCTAAAGCTTTTCGCTATGATGCAGTCTAGTGCAGACGCACACTACGGCTCTCCGGAGCTGTCCGAAGCGAAGCGCCGGTCGCCGGCGTCTTTCGGCTGAAGCAGCGCTTCGGGGCGTACGGCTGCCGCTCCGCTGTTGTGTGCGCGAGGCAGCCGCTTCTCCTGCTCCGCGAGCCGGACAGAGCGGTAGCTTGTACGAGGGCGAAGAACGAAGCCGCAGAGCACCGGCCTTCTGCGCGCACCCTAAGGACTGCGAGAGGACCGTGGTGGCCGCTCGCCTGCCCCTTCCATTCCATTCTAGCATCCTTAGGGAAGGTGTTCAAGGACAAATTCCCTGAGTTTTGAATTCGTCCTGATGCAGCCCCTCCTGGGAAACAACTGCTCGTTGTCTGAGTCTCCGAGTGCAGAGACCTCGATGGCAACTGCAGAAATGAAGGGCTGCGTTGAGTTGTCGAGAAGCAAGAACATAGCCAGCGCCTTGTGTTTGGGAGTCAGCAGGTGCTGGACTTTTGCGATTGCTTTCACTGTGCACTGAATGCCAGGACGGCATGTGCACGTTAAAACAACGAGCTGGGCAAGAGCAGGAAGGGAGCACGGGCATCAGAGAGCATCTGACATCTTGCCCTGGAAAGAGCAGTGTTTTTGGAGTGTGCAGTAAAATCGTGTTTCTGGACAAGGGAGGCATAAGTGCGCTGCGCTCCTAAGCTATCTCCCTGCGAGACACACTGCCAAAGCTTTTCGTTATCATGCAGTCTAGTGCAGACGCACACTGCGGCTCTCCGGAGCTGTCCGAAGCGAAGCGCCGGTCGCCGGCGTCTTTCGGCTGAAGCAGCGCTTCGGGGCGTACGGCTGCCGCTCCGCTGTTGTGTGCGCGAGGCAGCCGCTTCTCCTGCTCCGTGAGCCGGACAGAGCGGTAGCTTGTACGAGGGCGAAGAACGAAGCCGCAGGGAGACGACATTGTGTGTACAGCCTTGGGACTGCTAGATGACAGTGGCTAAAGCTCCCTGCCTTTTCAATGCACTGCTGGCATGCTTTATTGAAGGCATTCCGAGACAACTTTCCTGGGTTTTGACTTCGTCCTGATGAAGCCCCTGTTGGGAAATTCGTTTGGGAGTCAGCAGCTGCTGGACTTTTGCGATTGCCTTCACTGTGCACTGAATGCCAGGACGGCATGTGTACGTTAAAACAACGAGCTGGGCAAGAGCAGGAAGAGAGCACGGGAAGCAGAGAGCATCTGGCATCTTGCCCTGGAAAGGGCAGTGTTTTTGGAGAGTGCAGCAAATCCGTGTTTCTGGACAAGGGAGGCATAAGTGCGCTGCGCTCCTAAGCTATCTCCCTGCTAAGACACACTGCCAAAGCTTTTCGCTATGATGCAGTCTAGTGCAGACGCACACTACGGCTCTCGGCTCTCTGTCCGAAGCGAAGCGCCGGTCGCCGGCGTCTTTCGGCTGAAGCAGCGCTTCGGAGCGTACGGCTGTTGTGTGCGCGAGGCAGCCGCTTTTCCTGCTCCGGGAGCCGCACAGAGCGGTAGCTTGCACGAGGGCGAAGAACGAAGCCGCAGAGCACCGGCCTTCTGCGCGCACCCTAAGGACTGCGAGAGGACCGTGGTGGCCGCTCGCCTGCCTCTTCAATTCCATTCTAGCATCCTTATGGAAGGTGTTCCAGGACAATTTTCCTGAGTTTTGAATTCGTCCTGATGCAGCCCCTCCTGGGAAACTCCTACTCGTCCTCTGAGTCTCCGAGTGCAGAGACCTCGATGGCAACTGCAGAAATGAAGGGCTGCGTTGAGTTGTCGAGAAGCAAGAACATAGCCAGCGCCTTGTGTTTGGGAGTCAGCAGGTGCTGGACTTTTGCGATTGCTTTCACTGTGCACTGAATGCCAGGACGGCATGTGCACGTTAAAACAACGAGCTGGGCAAGAGCAGGAAGGGAGCACGGGCATCAGAGAGCATCTGGCATCTTGCCCTGGAAAGAGCAGTGTTTTTGGAGTGTGCAGTAAAATCGTGTTTCTGGACAAGGGAGGCATAAGTGCGCTGCGCTCCTAAGCTATCTCCCTGCGAGACACACTGGCAAAGCTTTTCGTTATCATGCAGTCTAGTGCAGACGCACACTGCGGCTCTCCGGAGCTGTCCGAAGCGAAGCGCCGGTCGCCGGCGTCTTTCGGCTGAAGCAGCGCTTCGGGGCGTACGGCTGCCGCTCCGCTGTTGTGTGCGCGAGGCAGCCGCTTCTCCTGCTCCGTGAGCCGGACAGAGCGGTAGCTTGTACGAGGGCGAAGAACGTTGCCGCAGGGAGACGACATTGTGTGTACAGCCTTGGGACTGCTAGATGACAGTGGCTAAAGCTCCCTGCCTTTTCAATGCACTGCTGGCATGCTTTATTGAAGGCGTTCCGAGACAACTTTCCTGGGTTTTGACTTCGTCCTGATGAAGCCCCTGTTGGGAAATTCGTTTTGGAGTCAGCAGCACCTGGACTTTTGCGATTGCCTTCACTGTGCACTGAATGCCAGGACGGCATGTGCACGTTAAAACAACGAGCTGGGCAAGAGCAGAAAGGGAACACGGGCATCAGAGAGCATCTGACATCTTGCCCTGGAAAGAGCAGTGTTTTTGGAGTGTGCAGTAAAATCGTGTTTCTGGACAAGGGAGGCATAAGTGCGCTGCGCTCCTAAGCTATCTCCCTGCGAGACACACTGCTAAAGCTTTTCGCTATGATGCAGTCTAGTGCAGACGCACACTACGGCTCTCCGGAGCTGTCCGAAGCGAAGCGCCGGTCGCCGGCGTCTTTCGGCTGAAGCAGCGCTTCGGGGCGTACGGCTGCCGCTCCGCTGTTGTGTGCGCGAGGCAGCCGCTTCTCCTGCTCCGCGAGCCGGACAGAGCGGTAGCTTGTACGAGGACGAAGAACGAAGCCGCAGGGAGACGACATTGTGTGTACAGCCTTGGGACTGCTAGATGACAGTGGCTAAAGCTCCCTGCCTTTTCAATGCACTGCTGGCATGCTTTATTGAAGGCGTTCCGAGACAACTTTCCTGGGTTTTGACTTCGTCCTGATGAAGCCCCTGTTGGGAAATTCGTTTGGGAGTCAGCAGCTGCTGGACTTTTGCGATTGCCTTCACTGTGCACTGAATGCCAGGACGGCATGTGTACGTTAAAACAACGAGCTGGGCAAGAGCAGGAAGAGAGCACGGGAAGCAGAGAGCATCTGGCATCTTGCCCTGGAAAGGGCAGTGTTTTTGGAGAGTGCAGCAAATCCGTGTTTCTGGACAAGGGAGGCATAAGTGCGCTGCGCTCCTAAGCTATCTCCCTGCGAGACACACTGCCAAAGCTTTTCGTTATCATGCAGTCTAGTGCAGACGCACACTGCGGCTCTCCGGAGCTGTCCGAAGCGAAGCGCCGGTCGCCGGCGTCTTTCGGCTGAAGCAGCGCTTCGGGGCGTACGGCTGTTGTGTGCGCGAAGCAGCCGCTTTTCCTGCTCCGGGAGCCACACAGAGCGGTAGCTTGTACGAGGGCGAAGAACGAAGCCGCAGAGCACCGGCCTTCTGCGCGCACCCTAAGGACTGCGAGAGGACCGTGGTGGCCGCTCGCCTGCCTCTTCAATTCCATTCTAGCATCCTTATGGATGGTGTTCCAGGACAATTTTCCTGAGTTTTGAATTCGTCCTGATGCAGCCCCTCCTGGGAAACTCCTACTCGTCCTCTGAGTCTCCGAGTGCAGAGACCTCGATGGCAACTGCAGAAATGAAGGGCTGCGTTGAGTTGTCGAGAAGCAAGAACATAGCCAGCGCCTTGTGTTTGGGAGTCAGCAGGTGCTGGACTTTTGCGATTGCCTTCACTGTGCACTGAATGCCAGGACGGCATGTGCACGTTAAAACAACGAGCTGGGCAAGAGCAGGAAGGGACCACGGGCATCAGAGAGCATCTGACATCTTGCCCTGGAAAGAGCAGTGTTTTTGGAGTGTGCAGTAAAATCGTGTTTCTGGACAAGGGAGGCATAAGTGCGCTGCGCTCCTAAGCTATCTCCCTGCGAGACACACTGGCAAAGCTTTTCGTTATCATGCAGTCTAGTGCAGACGCACACTGCGGCTCTCCGGAGCTGTCCGAAGCGAAGCGCCGGTCGCCGGCGTCTTTCGGCTGAAGCAGCGCTTCGGGGCGTACGGCTGCCGCTCCGCTGTTGTGTGCGCGAGGCAGCCGCTTCTCCTGCTCCGTGAGCCGGACAGAGCGGTAGCTTGTACGAGGGCGAAGAACGAAGCCGCAGGGAGACGACATTGTGTGTACAGCCTTGGGACTGCTAGATGACAGTGGCTAAAGCTCCCTGCCTTTTCAATGCACTGCTGGCATGCTTTATTGAAGGCGTTCCGAGACAACTTTCCTGGGTTTTGACTTCGTCCTGATGAAGCCCCTGTTGGGAAATTCGTTTGGGAGTCAGCAGCACCTGGACTTTTGCGATTGCCTTCACTGTGCACTGAATGCCAGGACGGCATGTGCACGTTAAAACAACGAGCTGGGCAAGAGCAGAAAGGGAGCACGGGCATCAGAGAGCATCTGACATCTTGCCCTGGAAAGAGCAGTGTTTTTGGAGAGTGCAGTAAAATCGTGTTTCTGGACAAGGGAGGCATAAGTGCGCTGCGCTCCTAAGGTATCTCCCTGCGAGACACACTGCTAAAGCTTTTCGCTATGATGCAGTCTAGTGCAGACGCACACTACGGCTCTCCGGAGCTGTCCGAAGCGAAGCGCCGGTCGCCGGCGTCTTTCGGCTGAAGCAGCGCTTCGGGGCGTACGGCTGCCGCTCCGCTGTTGTGTGCGCGAGGCAGCCGCTTCTCCTGCTCCGCGAGCCGGACAGAGCGGTAGCTTGTACGAGGGCGAAGAACGAAGCCGCAGAGCACCGGCCTTGTGCGCGCACCCTAAGGACTGCGAGAGGACCGTGGTGGCCGCTCGCCTGCCCCTTCCATTCCATTCTAGCATCCTTAGGGAAGGTGTTCAAGGACAAATTCCCTGAGTTTTGAATTCGTCCTGATGCAGCCCCTCCTGGGAAACAACTGCTCGTCCTCTGAGTCTCCGAGTGCAGAGACCTCGATGGCAACTGCAGAAATGAAGGGCTGCGTTGAGTTGTCGAGAAGCAAGAACATAGCCAGCGCCTTGTGTTTGGGAGTCAGCAGCTGCTGGACTTTTGCGATTGCTTTCACTGTGCACTGAATGCCAGGACGGCATGTGCACGTTAAAACAACGAGCTGGGCAAGAGCAGGAAGGGAGCACGGGCATCAGAGAGCATCTGACATCTTGCCCTGGAAAGAGCAGTGTTTTTGGAGTGTGCAGTAAAATCGTGTTTCTGGACAAGGGAGGCATAAGTGCGCTGCGCTCCTAAGCTATCTCCCTGCGAGACACACTGCCAAAGCTTTTCGTTATCATGCAGTCTAGTGCAGACGCACACTGCGGCTCTCCGGAGCTGTCCGAAGCGAAGCGCCGGTCGCCGGCGTCTTTCGGCTGAAGCAGCGCTTCGGGGCGTACGGCTGCCGCTCCGCTGTTGTGTGCGCGAGGCAGCCGCTTCTCCTGCTCCGTGAGCCGGACAGAGCGGTAGCTTGTACGAGGGCGAAGAACGAAGCCGCAGGGAGACGACATTGTGTGTACAGCCTTGGGACTGCTAGATGACAGTGGCTAAAGCTCCCTGCCTTTTCAATGCACTGCTGGCATGCTTTATTGAAGGCATTCCGAGACAACTTTCCTGGGTTTTGACTTCGTCCTGATGAAGCCCCTGTTGGGAAATTCGTTTGGGAGTCAGCAGCTGCTGGACTTTTGCGATTGCCTTCACTGTGCACTGAATGCCAGGACGGCATGTGTACGTTAAAACAACGAGCTGGGCAAGAGCAGGAAGAGAGCACGGGAAGCAGAGAGCATCTGGCATCTTGCCCTGGAAAGGGCAGTGTTTTTGGAGAGTGCAGCAAATCCGTGTTTCTGGACAAGGGAGGCATAAGTGCGCTGCGCTCCTAAGCTATCTCCCTGCTAAGACACACTGCCAAAGCTTTTCGCTATGATGCAGTCTAGTGCAGACGCACACTACGGCTCTCGGCTCTCTGTCCGAAGCGAAGCGCCGGTCGCCGGCGTCTTTCGGCTGAAGCAGCGCTTCGGAGCGTACGGCTGTTGTGTGCGCGAGGCAGCCGCTTTTCCTGCTCCGGGAGCCGCACAGAGCGGTAGCTTGCACGAGGGCGAAGAACGAAGCCGCAGAGCACCGGCCTTCTGCGCGCACCCTAAGGACTGCGAGAGGACCGTGGTGGCCGCTCGCCTGCCTCTTCAATTCCATTCTAGCATCCTTATGGAAGGTGTTCCAGGACAATTTTCCTGAGTTTTGAATTCGTCCTGATGCAGCCCCTCCTGGGAAACTCCTACTCGTCCTCTGAGTCTCCGAGTGCAGAGACCTCGATGGCAACTGCAGAAATGAAGGGCTGCGTTGAGTTGTCGAGAAGCAAGAACATAGCCAGCGCCTTGTGTTTGGGAGTCAGCAGGTGCTGGACTTTTGCGATTGCTTTCACTGTGCACTGAATGCCAGGACGGCATGTGCACGTTAAAACAACGAGCTGGGCAAGAGCAGGAAGGGAGCACGGGCATCAGAGAGCATCTGGCATCTTGCCCTGGAAAGAGCAGTGTTTTTGGAGTGTGCAGTAAAATCGTGTTTCTGGACAAGGGAGGCATAAGTGCGCTGCGCTCCTAAGCTATCTCCCTGCGAGACACACTGGCAAAGCTTTTCGTTATCATGCAGTCTAGTGCAGACGCACACTGCGGCTCTCCGGAGCTGTCCGAAGCGAAGCGCCGGTCGCCGGCGTCTTTCGGCTGAAGCAGCGCTTCGGGGCGTACGGCTGCCGCTCCGCTGTTGTGTGCGCGAGGCAGCCGCTTCTCCTGCTCCGTGAGCCGGACAGAGCGGTAGCTTGTACGAGGGCGAAGAACGTTGCCGCAGGGAGACGACATTGTGTGTACAGCCTTGGGACTGCTAGATGACAGTGGCTAAAGCTCCCTGCCTTTTCAATGCACTGCTGGCATGCTTTATTGAAGGCGTTCCGAGACAACTTTCCTGGGTTTTGACTTCGTCCTGATGAAGCCCCTGTTGGGAAATTCGTTTTGGAGTCAGCAGCACCTGGACTTTTGCGATTGCCTTCACTGTGCACTGAATGCCAGGACGGCATGTGCACGTTAAAACAACGAGCTGGGCAAGAGCAGAAAGGGAACACGGGCATCAGAGAGCATCTGACATCTTGCCCTGGAAAGAGCAGTGTTTTTGGAGTGTGCAGTAAAATCGTGTTTCTGGACAAGGGAGGCATAAGTGCGCTGCGCTCCTAAGCTATCTCCCTGCGAGACACACTGCTAAAGCTTTTCGCTATGATGCAGTCTAGTGCAGACGCACACTACGGCTCTCCGGAGCTGTCCGAAGCGAAGCGCCGGTCGCCGGCGTCTTTCGGCTGAAGCAGCGCTTCGGGGCGTACGGCTGCCGCTCCGCTGTTGTGTGCGCGAGGCAGCCGCTTCTCCTGCTCCGCGAGCCGGACAGAGCGGTAGCTTGTACGAGGACGAAGAACGAAGCCGCAGGGAGACGACATTGTGTGTACAGCCTTGGGACTGCTAGATGACAGTGGCTAAAGCTCCCTGCCTTTTCAATGCACTGCTGGCATGCTTTATTGAAGGCGTTCCGAGACAACTTTCCTGGGTTTTGACTTCGTCCTGATGAAGCCCCTGTTGGGAAATTCGTTTGGGAGTCAGCAGCTGCTGGACTTTTGCGATTGCCTTCACTGTGCACTGAATGCCAGGACGGCATGTGTACGTTAAAACAACGAGCTGGGCAAGAGCAGGAAGAGAGCACGGGAAGCAGAGAGCATCTGGCATCTTGCCCTGGAAAGGGCAGTGTTTTTGGAGAGTGCAGCAAATCCGTGTTTCTGGACAAGGGAGGCATAAGTGCGCTGCGCTCCTAAGCTATCTCCCTGCGAGACACACTGCCAAAGCTTTTCGTTATCATGCAGTCTAGTGCAGACGCACACTGCGGCTCTCCGGAGCTGTCCGAAGCGAAGCGCCGGTCGCCGGCGTCTTTCGGCTGAAGCAGCGCTTCGGGGCGTACGGCTGTTGTGTGCGCGAAGCAGCCGCTTTTCCTGCTCCGGGAGCCACACAGAGCGGTAGCTTGTACGAGGGCGAAGAAGGAAGCCGCAGAGCACCGGCCTTCTGCGCGCACCCTAAGGACTGCGAGAGGACCGTGGTGGCCGCTCGCCTGCCTCTTCAATTCCATTCTAGCATCCTTATGGATGGTGTTCCAGGACAATTTTCCTGAGTTTTGAATTCGTCCTGATGCAGCCCCTCCTGGGAAACTCCTACTCGTCCTCTGAGTCTCCGAGTGCAGAGACCTCGATGGCAACTGCAGAAATGAAGGGCTGCGTTGAGTTGTCGAGAAGCAAGAACATAGCCAGCGCCTTGTGTTTGGGAGTCAGCAGGTGCTGGACTTTTGCGATTGCCTTCACTGTGCACTGAATGCCAGGACGGCATGTGCACGTTAAAACAACGAGCTGGGCAAGAGCAGGAAGGGACCACGGGCATCAGAGAGCATCTGGCATCTTGCCCTGGAAAGAGCAGTGTTTTTGGAGTGTGCAGTAAAATCGTGTTTCTGGACAAGGGAGGCATAAGTGCGCTGCGCTCCTAAGCTATCTCCCTGCGAGACACACTGGCAAAGCTTTTCGTTATCATGCAGTCTAGTGCAGACGCACACTGCGGCTCTCCGGAGCTGTCCGAAGCGAAGCGCCGGTCGCCGGCGTCTTTCGGCTGAAGCAGCGCTTCGGGGCGTACGGCTGCCGCTCCGCTGTTGTGTGCGCGAGGCAGCCGCTTCTCCTGCTCCGTGAGCCGGACAGAGCGGTAGCTTGTACGAGGGCGAAGAACGAAGCCGCAGGGAGACGACATTGTGTGTACAGCCTTGGGACTGCTAGATGACAGTGGCTAAAGCTCCCTGCCTTTTCAATGCACTGCTGGCATGCTTTATTGAAGGCGTTCCGAGACAACTTTCCTGGGTTTTGACTTCGTCCTGATGAAGCCCCTGTTGGGAAATTCGTTTGGGAGTCAGCAGCACCTGGACTTTTGCGATTGCCTTCACTGTGCACTGAATGCCAGGACGGCATGTGCACGTTAAAACAACGAGCTGGGCAAGAGCAGAAAGGGAGCACGGGCATCAGAGAGCATCTGACATCTTGCCCTGGAAAGAGCAGTGTTTTTGGAGAGTGCAGTAAAATCGTGTTTCTGGACAAGGGAGGCATAAGTGCGCTGCGCTCCTAAGGTATCTCCCTGCGAGACACACTGCTAAAGCTTTTCGCTATGATGCAGTCTAGTGCAGACGCACACTACGGCTCTCCGGAGCTGTCCGAAGCGAAGCGCCGGTCGCCGGCGTCTTTCGGCTGAAGCAGCGCTTCGGGGCGTACGGCTGCCGCTCCGCTGTTGTGTGCGCGAGGCAGCCGCTTCTCCTGCTCCGCGAGCCGGACAGAGCGGTAGCTTGTACGAGGGCGAAGAACGAAGCCGCAGAGCACCGGCCTTGTGCGCGCACCCTAAGGACTGCGAGAGGACCGTGGTGGCCGCTCGCCTGCCCCTTCCATTCCATTCTAGCATCCTTAGGGAAGGTGTTCAAGGACAAATTCCCTGAGTTTTGAATTCGTCCTGATGCAGCCCCTCCTGGGAAACAACTGCTCGTCCTCTGAGTCTCCGAGTGCAGAGACCTCGATGGCAACTGCAGAAATGAAGGGCTGCGTTGAGTTTTCGAGAAGCAAGAACATAGCCAGCGCCTTGTGTTTGGGAGTCAGCAGCTGCTGGACTTTTGCGATTGCTTTCACTGTGCACTGAATGCCAGGACGGCATGTGCACGTTAAAACAACGAGCTGGGCAAGAGCAGGAAGGGAGCACGGGCATCAGAGAGCATCTGACATCTTGCCCTGGAAAGAGCAGTGTTTTTGGAGTGTGCAGTAAAATCGTGTTTCTGGACAAGGGAGGCATAAGTGCGCTGCGCTCCTAAGCTATCTCCCTGCGAGACACACTGCCAAAGCTTTTCGTTATCATGCAGTCTAGTGCAGACGCACACTGCGGCTCTCCGGAGCTGTCCGAAGCGAAGCGCCGGTCGCCGGCGTCTTTCGGCTGAAGCAGCGCTTCGGGGCGTACGGCTGCCGCTCCGCTGTTGTGTGCGCGAGGCAGCCGCTTCTCCTGCTCCGTGAGCCGGACAGAGCGGTAGCTTGTACGAGGGCGAAGAACGAAGCCGCAGGGAGACGACATTGTGTGTACAGCCTTGGGACTGCTAGATGACAGTGGCTAAAGCTCCCTGCCTTTTCAATGCACTGCTGGCATGCTTTATTGAAGGCGTTCCGAGACAACTTTCCTGGGTTTTGACTTCGTCCTGATGAAGCCCCTGTTGGGAAATTCGTTTGGGAGTCAGCAGCTGCTGGACTTTTGCGATTGCCTTCACTGTGCACTGAATGCCAGGACGGCATGTGTACGTTAAAACAACGAGCTGGGCAAGAGCAGGAAGAGAGCACGGGAAGCAGAGAGCATCTGGCATCTTGCCCTGGAAAGGGCAGTGTTTTTGGAGAGTGCAGCAAATCCGTGTTTCTGGACAAGGGAGGCATAAGTGCGCTGCGCTCCTAAGCTATCTCCCTGCTAAGACACACTGCTAAAGCTTTTCGCTATGATGCAGTCTAGTGCAGACGCACACTACGGCTCTCGGCTCTCTGTCCGAAGCGAAGCGCCGGTCGCCGGCGTCTTTCGGCTGAAGCAGCGCTTCGGAGCGTACGGCTGTTGTGTGCGCGGAGCAGCCGCTTTTCCTGCTCCGGGAGCCGCACAGAGCGGTAGCTTGCACGAGGGCGAAGAACGAAGCCGCAGAGCACCGGCCTTCTGCGCGCACCCTAAGGACTGCGAGAGGACCGTGGTGGCCGCTCGCCTGCCTCTTCAATTCCATTCTAGCATCCTTATGGAAGGTGTTCCAGGACAATTTTCCTGAGTTTTGAATTCGTCCTGATGCAGCCCCTCCTGGGAAACTCCTACTCGTCCTCTGAGTCTCCGAGTGCAGAGACCTCGATGGCAACTGCAGAAATGAAGGGCTGCGTTGAGTTGTCGAGAAGCAAGAACATAGCCAGCGCCTTGTGTTTGGGAGTCAGCAGGTGCTGGACTTTTGCGATTGCCTTCACTGTGCACTGAATGCCAGGACGGCATGTGCACGTTAAAACAACGAGCTGGGCAAGAGCAGGAAGGGACCACGGGCATCAGAGAGCATCTGGCATCTTGCCCTGGAAAGAGCAGTGTTTTTGGAGTGTGCAGTAAAATCGTGTTTCTGGACAAGGGAGGCATAAGTGCGCTGCGCTCCTAAGCTATCTCCCTGCGAGACACACTGGCAAAGCTTTTCGTTATCATGCAGTCTAGTGCAGACGCACACTGCGGCTCTCCGGAGCTGTCCGAAGCGAAGCGCCGGTCGCCGGCGTCTTTCGGCTGAAGCAGCGCTTCGGGGCGTACGGCTGCCGCTCCGCTGTTGTGTGCGCGAGGCAGCCGCTTCTCCTGCTCCGTGAGCCGGACAGAGCGGTAGCTTGTACGAGGGCGAAGAACGAAGCCGCAGGGAGACGACATTGTGTGTACAGCCTTGGGACTGCTAGATGACAGTGGCTAAAGCTCCCTGCCTTTTCAATGCACTGCTGGCATGCTTTATTGAAGGCGTTCCGAGACAACTTTCCTGGGTTTTGACTTCGTCCTGATGAAGCCCCTGTTGGGAAATTCGTTTGGGAGTCAGCAGCACCTGGACTTTTGCGATTGCCTTCACTGTGCACTGAATGCCAGGACGGCATGTGCACGTTAAAACAACGAGCTGGGCAAGAGCAGAAAGGGAGCACGGGCATCAGAGAGCATCTGACATCTTGCCCTGGAAAGAGCAGTGTTTTTGGAGAGTGCAGTAAAATCGTGTTTCTGGACAAGGGAGGCATAAGTGCGCTGCGCTCCTAAGGTATCTCCCTGCGAGACACACTGCTAAAGCTTTTCGCTATGATGCAGTCTAGTGCAGACGCACACTACGGCTCTCCGGAGCTGTCCGAAGCGAAGCGCCGGTCGCCGGCGTCTTTCGGCTGAAGCAGCGCTTCGGGGCGTACGGCTGCCGCTCCGCTGTTGTGTGCGCGAGGCAGCCGCTTCTCCTGCTCCGCGAGCCGGACAGAGCGGTAGCTTGTACGAGGGCGAAGAACGAAGCCGCAGAGCACCGGCCTTGTGCGCGCACCCTAAGGACTGC
Organism: Lonchura striata; assembly: GCF_050655825.1. Taxonomy (NCBI): domain Eukaryota; kingdom Metazoa; phylum Chordata; class Aves; order Passeriformes; family Estrildidae; genus Lonchura; species Lonchura striata. The sequence continues at coordinate 645,872 of NC_140712.1, forward strand.
GAGAGGACCGTGGTGGCCGCTCGCCTGCCCCTTCCATTCCATTCTAGCATCCTTAGGGAAGGTGTTCAAGGACAAATTCCCTGAGTTTTGAATTCGTCCTGATGCAGCCCCTCCTGGGAAACAACTGCTCGTCCTCTGAGTCTCCGAGTGCAGAGACCTCGATGGCAACTGCAGAAATGAAGGGCTGCGTTGAGTTGTCGAGAAGCAAGAACATAGCCAGCGCCTTGTGTTTGGGAGTCAGCAGCTGCTGGACTTTTGCGATTGCTTTCACTGTGCACTGAATGCCAGGACGGCATGTGCACGTTAAAACAACGAGCTGGGCAAGAGCAGGAAGGGAGCACGGGCATCAGAGAGCATCTGACATCTTGCCCTGGAAAGAGCAGTGTTTTTGGAGTGTGCAGTAAAATCGTGTTTCTGGACAAGGGAGGCATAAGTGCGCTGCGCTCCTAAGCTATCTCCCTGCGAGACACACTGGCAAAGCTTTTCGTTATCATGCAGTCTAGTGCAGACGCACACTGCGGCTCTCCGGAGCTGTCCGAAGCGAAGCGCCGGTCGCCGGCGTCTTTCGGCTGAAGCAGCGCTTCGGGGCGTACGGCTGCCGCTCCGCTGTTGTGTGCGCGAGGCAGCCGCTTCTCCTGCTCCGTGAGCCGGACAGAGCGGTAGCTTGTACGAGGGCGAAGAACGAAGCCGCAGGGAGACGACATTGTGTGTACAGCCTTGGGACTGCTAGATGACAGTGGCTAAAGCTCCCTGCCTTTTCAATGCACTGCTGGCATGCTTTATTGAAGGCGTTCCGAGACAACTTTCCTGGGTTTTGACTTCGTCCTGATGAAGCCCCTGTTGGGAAATTCGTTTGGGAGTCAGCAGCTGCTGGACTTTTGCGATTGCCTTCACTGTGCACTGAATGCCAGGACGGCATGTGTACGTTAAAACAACGAGCTGGGCAAGAGCAGGAAGAGAGCACGGGAAGCAGAGAGCATCTGGCATCTTGCCCTGGAAAGGGCAGTGTTTTTGGAGAGTGCAGCAAATCCGTGTTTCTGGACAAGGGAGGCATAAGTGTGCTGCGCTCCTAAGCTATCTCCCTGCTAAGACACACTGCTAAAGCTTTTCGCTATGATGCAGTCTAGTGCAGACGCACACTACGGCTCTCGGCTCTCTGTCCGAAGCGAAGCGCCGGTCGCCGGCGTCTTTCGGCTGAAGCAGCGCTTCGGAGCGTACGGCTGTTGTGTGCGCGGAGCAGCCGCTTTTCCTGCTCCGGGAGCCGCACAGAGCGGTAGCTTGCACGAGGGCGAAGAACGAAGCCGCAGAGCACCGGCCTTCTGCGCGCACCCTAAGGACTGCGAGAGGACCGTGGTGGCCGCTCGCCTGCCTCTTCAATTCCATTCTAGCATCCTTATGGAAGGTGTTCCAGGACAATTTTCCTGAGTTTTGAATTCGTCCTGATGCAGCCCCTCCTGGGAAACTCCTACTCGTCCTCTGAGTCTCCGAGTGCAGAGACCTCGATGGCAACTGCAGAAATGAAGGGCTGCGTTGAGTTGTCGAGAAGCAAGAACATAGCCAGCGCCTTGTGTTTGGGAGTCAGCAGGTGCTGGACTTTTGCGATTGCCTTCACTGTGCACTGAATGCCAGGACGGCATGTGCACGTTAAAACAACGAGCTGGGCAAGAGCAGGAAGGGAGCACGGGCATCAGAGAGCATCTGGCATCTTGCCCTGGAAAGAGCAGTGTTTTTGGAGTGTGCAGTAAAATCGTGTTTCTGGACAAGGGAGGCATAAGTGCGCTGCGCTCCTAAGCTATCTCCCTGCGAGACACACTGGCAAAGCTTTTCGTTATCATGCAGTCTAGTGCAGACGCACACTGCGGCTCTCCGGAGCTGTCCGAAGCGAAGCGCCGGTCGCCGGCGTCTTTCGGCTGAAGCAGCGCTTCGGGGCGTACGGCTGCCGCTCCGCTGTTGTGTGCGCGAGGCAGCCGCTTCTCCTGCTCCGTGAGCCGGACAGAGCGGTAGCTTGTACGAGGGCGAAGAACGAAGCCGCAGGGAGACGACATTGTGTGTACAGCCTTGGGACTGCTAGATGACAGTGGCTAAAGCTCCCTGCCTTTTCAATGCACTGCTGGCATGCTTTATTGAAGGCGTTCCGAGACAACTTTCCTGGGTTTTGACTTCGTCCTGATGAAGCCCCTGTTGGGAAATTCGTTTGGGAGTCAGCAGCACCTGGACTTTTGCGATTGCCTTCACTGTGCACTGAATGCCAGGACGGCATGTGCACGTTAAAACAACGAGCTGGGCAAGAGCAGAAAGGGAGCACGGGCATCAGAGAGCATCTGACATCTTGCCCTGGAAAGAGCAGTGTTTTTGGAGAGTGCAGTAAAATCGTGTTTCTGGACAAGGGAGGCATAAGTGCGCTGCGCTCCTAAGGTATCTCCCTGCGAGACACACTGCTAAAGCTTTTCGCTATGATGCAGTCTAGTGCAGACGCACACTACGGCTCTCCGGAGCTGTCCGAAGCGAAGCGCCGGTCGCCGGCGTCTTTCGGCTGAAGCAGCGCTTCGGGGCGTACGGCTGCCGCTCCGCTGTTGTGTGCGCGAGGCAGCCGCTTCTCCTGCTCCGCGAGCCGGACAGAGCGGTAGCTTGTACGAGGGCGAAGAACGAAGCCGCAGAGCACCGGCCTTGTGCGCGCACCCTAAGGACTGCGAGAGGACCGTGGTGGCCGCTCGCCTGCCCCTTCCATTCCATTCTAGCATCCTTAGGGAAGCTGTTCAAGGACAAATTCCCTGAGTTTTGAATTCGTCCTGATGCAGCCCCTCCTGGGAAACAACTGCTCGTCGTCTGAGTCTCCGAGTGCAGAGACCTCGATGGCAACTGCAGAAATGAAGGGCTGCGTTGAGTTGTCGAGAAGCAAGAACATAGCCAGCGCCTTGTGTTTGGGAGTCAGCAGGTGCTGGACTTTTGCGATTGCTTTCACTGTGCACTGAATGCCAGGACGGCATGTGCACGTTAAAACAACGAGCTGGGCAAGAGCAGGAAGGGAGCACGGGCATCAGAGAGCATCTGACATCTTGCCCTGGAAAGAGCAGTGTTTTTGGAGTGTGCAGTAAAATCGTGTTTCTGGACAAGGGAGGCATAAGTGCGCTGCGCTCCTAAGCTATCTCCCTGCGAGACACACTGGCAAAGCTTTTCGTTATCATGCAGTCTAGTGCAGACGCACACTGCGGCTCTCCGGAGCTGTCCGAAGCGAAGCGCCGGTCGCCGGCGTCTTTCTGCTGAAGCAGCTCTTCGGGGCGTACGGCTGCCGCTCCGCTGTTGTGTGCGCGAGGCAGCCGCTTCTCCTGCTCCGTGAGCCGGACAGAGCGGTAGCTTGTACGAGGGCGAAGAACGTTGCCGCAGGGAGACGACATTGTGTGTACAGCCTTGGGACTGCTAGATGACAGTGGCTAAAGCTCCCTGCCTTTTCAATGCACTGCTGGCATGCTTTATTGAAGGCGTTCCGAGACAACTTTCCTGGGTTTTGACTTCGTCCTGATGAAGCCCCTGTTGGGAAATTCGTTTGGGAGTCAGCAGCACCTGGACTTTTGCGATTGCCTTCACTGTGCACTGAATGCCAGGACGGCATGTGCACGTTAAAACAACGAGCTGGGCAAGAGCAGAAAGGGAGCACGGGCATCAGAGAGCATCTGACATCTTGCCCTGGAAAGAGCAGTGTTTTTGGAGAGTGCAGTAAAATCGTGTTTCTGGACAAGGGAGGCATAAGTGCGCTGCGCTCCTAAGGTATCTCCCTGCGAGACACACTGCTAAAGCTTTTCGCTATGATGCAGTCTAGTGCAGACGCACACTACGGCTCTCCGGAGCTGTCCGAAGCGAAGCGCCGGTCGCCGGCGTCTTTCGGCTGAAGCAGCGCTTCGGGGCGTACGGCTGCCGCTCCGCTGTTGTGTGCGCGAGGCAGCCGCTTCTCCTGCTCCGCGAGCCGGATAGAGCGGTAGCTTGTACGAGGGCGAAGAACGAAGCCGCAGAGCACCGGCCTTGTGCGCGCACCCTAAGGACTGCGAGAGGACCGTGGTGGCCGCTCGCCTGCCCCTTCCATTCCATTCTAGCATCCTTAGGGAAGGTGTTCAAGGACAAATTCCCTGAGTTTTGAATTCGTCCTGATGCAGCCCCTCCTGGGAAACAACTGCTCGTCGTCTGAGTCTCCGAGTGCAGAGACCTCGATGGCAACTGCAGAAATGAAGGGCTGCGTTGAGTTGTCGAGAAGCAAGAACATAGCCAGCGCCTTGTGTTTGGGAGTCAGCAGCTGCTGGACTTTTGCGATTGCTTTCACTGTGCACTGAATGCCAGGACGGCATGTGCACGTTAAAACAACGAGCTGGGCAAGAGCAGGAAGGGACCACGGGCATCAGAGAGCATCTGACATCTTGCCCTGGAAAGAGCAGTGTTTTTGGAGTGTGCAGTAAAATCGTGTTTCTGGACAAGGGAGGCATAAGTGCGCTGCGCTCCTAAGCTATCTCCCTGCGAGACACACTGCCAAAGCTTTTCGTTATCATGCAGTCTAGTGCAGACGCACACTGCGGCTCTCCGGAGCTGTCCGAAGCGAAGCGCCGGTCGCCGGCGTCTTTCGGCTGAAGCAGCGCTTCGGGGCGTACGGCTGCCGCTCCGCTGTTGTGTGCGCGAGGCAGCCGCTTCTCCTGCTCCGTGAGCCGGACAGAGCGGTAGCTTGTACGAGGGCGAAGAACGAAGCCGCAGGGAGACGACATTGTGTGTACAGCCTTGGGACTGCTAGATGACAGTGGCTAAAGCTCCCTGCCTTTTCAATGCACTGCTGGCATGCTTTATTGAAGGCGTTCCGAGACAACTTTCCTGGGTTTTGACTTCGTCCTGATGAAGCCCCTGTTGGGAAATTCGTTTGGGAGTCAGCAGCTGCTGGACTTTTGCGATTGCCTTCACTGTGCACTGAATGCCAGGACGGCATGTGTACGTTAAAACAACGAGCTGGGCAAGAGCAGGAAGAGAGCACGGGAAGCAGAGAGCATCTGGCATCTTGCCCTGGAAAGGGCAGTGTTTTTGGAGAGTGCAGCAAATCCGTGTTTCCGGACAAGGGAGGCATAAGTGCGCTGCGCTCCTAAGCTATCTCCCTGCTAAGACACACTGCCAAAGCTTTTCGCTATGATGCAGTCTAGTGCAGACGCACACTACGGCTCTCGGCTCTCTGTCCGAAGCGAAGCGCCGGTCGCCGGCGTCTTTCGGCTGAAGCAGCGCTTCGGAGCGTACGGCTGTTGTGTGCGCGAAGCAGCCGCTTTTCCTGCTCCGGGAGCCGCACAGAGCGGTAGCTTGCACGAGGGCGAAGAACGAAGCCGCAGAGCACCGGCCTTCTGCGCGCACCCTAAGGACTGCGAGAGGACCGTGGTGGCCGCTCGCCTGCCTCTTCAATTCCATTCTAGCATCCTTATGGAAGGTGTTCAAGGACAAATTCCCTGAGTTTTGAATTCGTCCTGATGCAGCCCCTCCTGGGAAACAACTGCTCGTCGTCTGAGTCTCCGAGTGCAGAGACCTCGATGGCAACTGCAGAAATGAAGGGCTGCGTTGAGTTGTCGAGAAGCAAGAACATAGCCAGCGCCTTGTGTTTGGGAGTCAGCAGCTGCTGGACTTTTGCGATTGCTTTCACTGTGCACTGAATGCCAGGACGGCATGTGCACGTTAAAACAACGAGCTGGGCAAGAGCAGGAAGGGAGCACGGGCATCAGAGAGCATCTGACATCTTGCCCTGGAAAGGGCAGTGTTTTTGGAGTGTGCAGTAAAATCGTGTTTCTGGACAAGGGAGGCATAAGTGCGCTGCGCTCCTAAGGTATCTCCCTGCTAAGACACACTGCCAAAGCTTTTCGCTATGATGCAGTCTAGTGCAGACGCACACTACGGCTCTCGGCTCTCTGTCCGAAGCGAAGCGCCGGTCGCCGGCGTCTTTCGGCTGAAGCAGCGCTTCGGAGCGTACGGCTGTTGTGTGCGCGAAGCAGCCGCTTTTCCTGCTCCGGGAGCCGCACAGAGCGGTAGCTTGTACGAGGGCGAAGAACGAAGCCGCAGAGCACCGGCCTTCTGCGCGCACCCTAAGGACTGCGAGAGGACCGTGGTGGCCGCTCGCCTGCCTCTTCAATTCCATTCTAGCATCCTTATGGAAGGTGTTCCAGGACAATTTTCCTGAGTTTTGAATTCGTCCTGATGCAGCCCCTCCTGGGAAACTCCTACTCGTCCTCTGAGTCTCCGAGTGCAGAGACCTCGATGGCAACTGCAGAAATGAAGGGCTGCGTTGAGTTGTCGAGAAGCAAGAACATAGCCAGCGCCTTGTGTTTGGGAGTCAGCAGGTGCTGGACTTTTGCGATTGCCTTCACTGTGCACTGAATGCCAGGACGGCATGTGCACGTTAAAACAACGAGCTGGGCAAGAGCAGGAAGGGACCACGGGCATCAGAGAGCATCTGGCATCTTGCCCTGGAAAGAGCAGTGTTTTTGGAGTGTGCAGTAAAATCGTGTTTCTGGACAAGGGAGGCATAAGTGCGCTGCGCTCCTAAGCTATCTCCCTGCGAGACACACTGCCAAAGCTTTTCGTTATCATGCAGTCTAGTGCAGACGCACACTGCGGCTCTCCGGAGCTGTCCGAAGCGAAGCGCCGGTCGCCGGCGTCTTTCGGCTGAAGCAGCGCTTCGGGGCGTACGGCTGCCGCTCCGCTGTTGTGTGCGCGAGGCAGCCGCTTCTCCTGCTCCGTGAGCCGGACAGAGCGGTAGCTTGTACGAGGGCGAAGAACGTTGCCGCAGGGAGACGACATTGTGTGTACAGCCTTGGGACTGCTAGATGACAGTGGCTAAAGCTCCCTGCCTTTTCAATGCACTGCTGGCATGCTTTATTGAAGGCGTTCCGAGACAACTTTCCTGGGTTTTGACTTCGTCCTGATGAAGCCCCTGTTGGGAAATTCGTTTGGGAGTCAGCAGCACCTGGACTTTTGCGATTGCCTTCACTGTGCACTGAATGCCAGGACGGCATGTGCACGTTAAAACAACGAGCTGGGCAAGAGCAGAAAGGGAGCACGGGCATCAGAGAGCATCTGGCATCTTGCCCTGGAAAGAGCAGTGTTTTTGGAGAGTGCAGCAAATCCGTGTTTCTGGACAAGGGAGGCATAAGTGCGCTGCGCTCCTAAGGTATCTCCCTGCTAAGACACACTGCCAAAGCTTTTCGCTATGATGCAGTCTAGTGCAGACGCACACTACGGCTCTCGGCTCTCTGTCCGAAGCGAAGCGCCGGTCGCCGGCGTCTTTCGGCTGAAGCAGCGCTTCGGAGCGTACGGCTGTTGTGTGCGCGAAGCAGCCGCTTTTCCTGCTCCGGGAGCCGCACAGAGCGGTAGCTTGCACGAGGGCGAAGAACGAAGCCGCAGAGCACCGGCCTTCTGCGCGCACCCTAAGGACTGCGAGAGGACCGTGGTGGCCGCTCGCCTGCCTCTTCAATTCCATTCTAGCATCCTTATGGAAGGTGTTCCAGGACAATTTTCCTGAGTTTTGAATTCGTCCTGATGCAGCCCCTCCTGGGAAACTCCTACTCGTCCTCTGAGTCTCCGAGTGCAGAGACCTCGATGGCAACTGCAGAAATGAAGGGCTGCGTTGAGTTGTCGAGAAGCAAGAACATAGCCAGCGCCTTGTGTTTGGGAGTCAGCAGGTGCTGGACTTTTGCGATTGCCTTCACTGTGCACTGAATGCCAGGACGGCATGTGCACGTTAAAACAACGAGCTGGGCAAGAGCAGGAAGGGACCACGGGCATCAGAGAGCATCTGGCATCTTGCCCTGGAAAGAGCAGTGTTTTTGGAGTGTGCAGTAAAATCGTGTTTCTGGACAAGGGAGGCATAAGTGCGCTGCGCTCCTAAGCTATCTCCCTGCGAGACACACTGCCAAAGCTTTTCGTTATCATGCAGTCTAGTGCAGACGCACACTGCGGCTCTCCGGAGCTGTCCGAAGCGAAGCGCCGGTCGCCGGCGTCTTTCGGCTGAAGCAGCGCTTCGGGGCGTACGGCTGCCGCTCCGCTGTTGTGTGCGCGAGGCAGCCGCTTCTCCTGCTCCGTGAGCCGGACAGAGCGGTAGCTTGTACGAGGGCGAAGAACGTTGCCGCAGGGAGACGACATTGTGTGTACAGCCTTGGGACTGCTAGATGACAGTGGCTAAAGCTCCCTGCCTTTTCAATGCACTGCTGGCATGCTTTATTGAAGGCATTCCGAGACAAATTTCCTGGGTTTTGACTTCGTCCTGATGAAGCCCCTGTTGGGAAATTCGTTTGGGAGTCAGCAGCACCTGGACTTTTGCGATTGCCTTCACTGTGCACTGAATGCCAGGACGGCATGTGCACGTTAAAACAACGAGCTGGGCAAGAGCAGAAAGGGAGCACGGACATCAGAGAGCATCTGACATCTTGCCCTGGAAAGAGCAGTGTTTTTGGAGTGTGCAGTAAAATCGTGTTTCTGGACAAGGGAGGCATAAGTGCGCTGCGCTCCTAAGCTATCTCCCTGCGAGACACACTGCCAAAGCTTTTCGTTATCATGCAGTCTAGTGCAGACGCACACTGCGGCTCTCCGGAGCTGTCCGAAGCGAAGCGCCGGTCGCCGGCGTCTTTCGGCTGAAGCAGCGCTTCGGGGCGTACGGCTGCCGCTCCGCTGTTGTGTGCGCGAGGCAGCCGCTTCTCCTGCTCCGTGAGCCGGACAGAGCGGTAGCTTGTACGAGGGCGAAGAACGTTGCCGCAGGGAGACGACATTGTGTGTACAGCCTTGGGACTGCTAGATGACAGTGGCTAAAGCTCCCTGCCTTTTCAATGCACTGCTGGCATGCTTTATTGAAGGCGTTCCGAGACAACTTTCCTGGGTTTTGACTTCGTCCTGATGAAGCCCCTGTTGGGAAATTCGTTTGGGAGTCAGCAGCACCTGGACTTTTGCGATTGCCTTCACTGTGCACTGAATGCCAGGACGGCATGTGCACGTTAAAACAACGAGCTGGGCAAGAGCAGAAAGGGAGCACGGGCATCAGAGAGCATCTGACATCTTGCCCTGGAAAGAGCAGTGTTTTTGGAGAGTGCAGTAAAATCGTGTTTCTGGACAAGGGAGGCATAAGTGCGCTGCGCTCCTAAGGTATCTCCCTGCGAGACACACTGCTAAAGCTTTTCGCTATGATGCAGTCTAGTGCAGACGCACACTACGGCTCTCCGGAGCTGTCCGAAGCGAAGCGCCGGTCGCCGGCGTCTTTCGGCTGAAGCAGCGCTTCGGGGCGTACGGCTGCCGCTCCGCTGTTGTGTGCGCGAGGCAGCCGCTTCTCCTGCTCCGCGAGCCGGACAGAGCGGTAGCTTGTACGAGGGCAAAGAACGAAGCCGCAGAGCACCGGCCTTGTGCGCGCACCCTAAGGACTGCGAGAGGACCGTGGTGGCCGCTCGCCTGCCCCTTCCATTCCATTCTAGCATCCTTAGGGAAGGTGTTCAAGGACAAATTCCCTGAGTTTTGAATTCGTCCTGATGCAGCCCCTCCTGGGAAACAACTGCTCGTCCTCTGAGTCTCCGACATGCAGAGACCTCGATGGCAACTGCAGAAATGAAGGGCTGCGTTGAGTTGTCGAGAAGCAAGAACATAGCCAGCGCCTTGTGTTTGGGAGTCAGCAGGTGCTGGACTTTTGCGATTGCTTTCACTGTGCACTGAATGCCAGGACGGCATGTGCACGTTAAAACAACGAGCTGGGCAAGAGCAGGAAGGGAGCACGGGCATCAGAGAGCATCTGACATCTTGCCCTGGAAAGAGCAGTGTTTTTGGAGTGTGCAGTAAAATCGTGTTTCTGGACAAGGGAGGCATAAGTGCGCTGCGCTCCTAAGCTATCTCCCTGCGAGACACACTGGCAAAGCTTTTCGTTATCATGCAGTCTAGTGCAGACGCACACTGCGGCTCTCCGGAGCTGTCCGAAGCGAAGCGCCGGTCGCCGGCGTCTTTCGGCTGAAGCAGCGCTTCGGGGCGTACGGCTGCCGCTCCGCTGTTGTGTGCGCGAGGCAGCCGCTTCTCCTGCTCCGTGAGCCGGACAGAGCGGTAGCTTGTACGAGGACGAAGAACGAAGCCGCAGGGAGACGACATTGTGTGTACAGCCTTGGGACTGCTAGATGACAGTGGCTAAAGCTCCCTGCCTTTTCAATGCACTGCTGGCATGCTTTATTGAAGGCGTTCCGAGACAACTTTCCTGGGTTTTGACTTCGTCCTGATGAAGCCCCTGTTGGGAAATTCGTTTGGGAGTCAGCAGCTGCTGGACTTTTGCGATTGCCTTCACTGTGCACTGAATGCCAGGACGGCATGTGTACGTTAAAACAACGAGCTGGGCAAGAGCAGGAAGAGAGCACGGGAAGCAGAGAGCATCTGGCATCTTGCCCTGGAAAGGGCAGTGTTTTTGGAGAGTGCAGCAAATCCGTGTTTCTGGACAAGGGAGGCATAAGTGCGCTGCGCTCCTAAGCTATCTCCCTGCTAAGACACACTGCCAAAGCTTTTCGCTATGATGCAGTCTAGTGCAGACGCACACTACGGCTCTCGGCTCTCTGTCCGAAGCGAAGCGCCGGTCGCCGGCGTCTTTCGGCTGAAGCAGCGCTTCGGGGCGTACGGCTGTTGTGTGCGCGAAGCAGCCGCTTTTCCTGCTCCGGGAGCCGCACAGAGCGGTAGCTTGTACGAGGGCGAAGAACGAAGCCGCAGAGCACCGGCCTTCTGCGCGCACCCTAAGGACTGCGAGAGGACCGTGGTGGCCGCTCGCCTGCCTCTTCAATTCCATTCTAGCATCCTTATGGAAGGTGTTCCAGGACAATTTTCCTGAGTTTTGAATTCGTCCTGATGCAGCCCCTCCTGGGAAACTCCTACTCGTCCTCTGAGTCTCCGAGTGCAGAGACCTCGATGGCAACTGCAGAAATGAAGGGCTGCGTTGAGTTGTCGAGAAGCAAGAACATAGCCAGCGCCTTGTGTTTGGGAGTCAGCAGGTGCTGGACTTTTGCGATTGCCTTCACTGTGCACTGAATGCCAGGACGGCATGTGCACGTTAAAACAACGAGCTGGGCAAGAGCAGGAAGGGACCACGGGCATCAGAGAGCATCTGACATCTTGCCCTGGAAAGAGCAGTGTTTTTGGAGAGTGCAGTAAAATCGTGTTTCTGGACAAGGGAGGCATAAGTGCGCTGCGCTCCTAAGGTATCTCCCTGCGAGACACACTGCTAAAGCTTTTCGCTATGATGCAGTCTAGTGCAGACGCACACTACGGCTCTCCGGAGCTGTCCGAAGCGAAGCGCCGGTCGCCGGCGTCTTTCGGCTGAAGCAGCGCTTCGGGGCGTACGGCTGCCGCTCCGCTGTTGTGTGCGCGAGGCAGCCGCTTCTCCTGCTCCGCGAGCCGGACAGAGCGGTAGCTTGTACGAGGGCGAAGAACGAAGCCGCAGAGCACCGGCCTTCTGCGCGCACCCTAAGGACTGCGAGAGGACCGTGGTGGCCGCTCGCCTGCCCCTTCCATTCCATTCTAGCATCCTTAGGGAAGGTGTTCAAGGACAAATTCCCTGAGTTTTGAATTCGTCCTGATGCAGCCCCTCCTGGGAAACAACTGCTCGTCGTCTGAGTCTCCGAGTGCAGAGACCTCGATGGCAACTGCAGAAATGAAGGGCTGCGTTGAGTTGTCGAGAAGCAAGAACATAGCCAGCGCCTTGTGTTTGGGAGTCAGCAGGTGCTGGACTTTTGCGATTGCTTTCACTGTGCACTGAATGCCAGGACGGCATGTGCACGTTAAAACAACGAGCTGGGCAAGAGCAGGAAGGGAGCACGGGCATCAGAGAGCATCTGACATCTTGCCCTGGAAAGAGCAGTGTTTTTGGAGTGTGCAGTAAAATCGTGTTTCTGGACAAGGGAGGCATAAGTGCGCTGCGCTCCTAAGCTATCTCCCTGCGAGACACACTGCCAAAGCTTTTCGTTATCATGCAGTCTAGTGCAGACGCACACTGCGGCTCTCCGGAGCTGTCCGAAGCGAAGCGCCGGTCGCCGGCGTCTTTCGGCTGAAGCAGCGCTTCGGGGCGTACGGCTGCCGCTCCGCTGTTGTGTGCGCGAGGCAGCCGCTTCTCCTGCTCCGTGAGCCGGACAGAGCGGTAGCTTGTACGAGGGCGAAGAACGAAGCCGCAGGGAGACGACATTGTGTGTACAGCCTTGGGACTGCTAGATGACAGTGGCTAAAGCTCCCTGCCTTTTCAATGCACTGCTGGCATGCTTTATTGAAGGCATTCCGAGACAACTTTCCTGGGTTTTGACTTCGTCCTGATGAAGCCCCTGTTGGGAAATTCGTTTGGGAGTCAGCAGCTGCTGGACTTTTGCGATTGCCTTCACTGTGCACTGAATGCCAGGACGGCATGTGTACGTTAAAACAACGAGCTGGGCAAGAGCAGGAAGAGAGCACGGGAAGCAGAGAGCATCTGGCATCTTGCCCTGGAAAGGGCAGTGTTTTTGGAGAGTGCAGCAAATCCGTGTTTCTGGACAAGGGAGGCATAAGTGCGCTGCGCTCCTAAGCTATCTCCCTGCTAAGACACACTGCCAAAGCTTTTCGCTATGATGCAGTCTAGTGCAGACGCACACTACGGCTCTCGGCTCTCTGTCCGAAGCGAAGCGCCGGTCGCCGGCGTCTTTCGGCTGAAGCAGCGCTTCGGAGCGTACGGCTGTTGTGTGCGCGAGGCAGCCGCTTTTCCTGCTCCGGGAGCCGCACAGAGCGGTAGCTTGCACGAGGGCGAAGAACGAAGCCGCAGAGCACCGGCCTTCTGCGCGCACCCTAAGGACTGCGAGAGGACCGTGGTGGCCGCTCGCCTGCCTCTTCAATTCCATTCTAGCATCCTTATGGAAGGTGTTCCAGGACAATTTTCCTGAGTTTTGAATTCGTCCTGATGCAGCCCCTCCTGGGAAACTCCTACTCGTCCTCTGAGTCTCCGAGTGCAGAGACCTCGATGGCAACTGCAGAAATGAAGGGCTGCGTTGAGTTGTCGAGAAGCAAGAACATAGCCAGCGCCTTGTGTTTGGGAGTCAGCAGGTGCTGGACTTTTGCGATTGCTTTCACTGTGCACTGAATGCCAGGACGGCATGTGCACGTTAAAACAACGAGCTGGGCAAGAGCAGGAAGGGAGCACGGGCATCAGAGAGCATCTGGCATCTTGCCCTGGAAAGAGCAGTGTTTTTGGAGTGTGCAGTAAAATCGTGTTTCTGGACAAGGGAGGCATAAGTGCGCTGCGCTCCTAAGCTATCTCCCTGCGAGACACACTGGCAAAGCTTTTCGTTATCATGCAGTCTAGTGCAGACGCACACTGCGGCTCTCCGGAGCTGTCCGAAGCGAAGCGCCGGTCGCCGGCGTCTTTCGGCTGAAGCAGCGCTTCGGGGCGTACGGCTGCCGCTCCGCTGTTGTGTGCGCGAGGCAGCCGCTTCTCCTGCTCCGTGAGCCGGACAGAGCGGTAGCTTGTACGAGGGCGAAGAACGTTGCCGCAGGGAGACGACATTGTGTGTACAGCCTTGGGACTGCTAGATGACAGTGGCTAAAGCTCCCTGCCTTTTCAATGCACTGCTGGCATGCTTTATTGAAGGCGTTCCGAGACAAATTTCCTGGGTTTTGACTTCGTCCTGATGAAGCCCCTGTTGGGAAATTCGTTTTGGAGTCAGCAGCACCTGGACTTTTGCGATTGCCTTCACTGTGCACTGAATGCCAGGACGGCATGTGCACGTTAAAACAACGAGCTGGGCAAGAGCAGAAAGGGAACACGGGCATCAGAGAGCATCTGACATCTTGCCCTGGAAAGAGCAGTGTTTTTGGAGTGTGCAGTAAAATCGTGTTTCTGGACAAGGGAGGCATAAGTGCGCTGCGCTCCTAAGGTATCTCCCTGCGAGACACACTGCTAAAGCTTTTCGCTATGATGCAGTCTAGTGCAGACGCACACTACGGCTCTCCGGAGCTGTCCGAAGCGAAGCGCCGGTCGCCGGCGTCTTTCGGCTGAAGCAGCGCTTCGGGGCGTACGGCTGCCGCTCCGCTGTTGTGTGCGCGAGGCAGCCGCTTCTCCTGCTCCGCGAGCCGGACAGAGCGGTAGCTTGTACGAGGACGAAGAACGAAGCCGCAGGGAGACGACATTGTGTGTACAGCCTTGGGACTGCTAGATGACAGTGGCTAAAGCTCCCTGCCTTTTCAATGCACTGCTGGCATGCTTTATTGAAGGCGTTCCGAGACAACTTTCCTGGGTTTTGACTTCGTCCTGATGAAGCCCCTGTTGGGAAATTCGTTTGGGAGTCAGCAGCTGCTGGACTTTTGCGATTGCCTTCACTGTGCACTGAATGCCAGGACGGCATGTGTACGTTAAAACAACGAGCTGGGCAAGAGCAGGAAGAGAGCACGGGAAGCAGAGAGCATCTGGCATCTTGCCCTGGAAAGGGCAGTGTTTTTGGAGAGTGCAGCAAATCCGTGTTTCTGGACAAGGGAGGCATAAGTGCGCTGCGCTCCTAAGCTATCTCCCTGCGAGACACACTGCCAAAGCTTTTCGTTATCATGCAGTCTAGTGCAGACGCACACTGCGGCTCTCCGGAGCTGTCCGAAGCGAAGCGCCGGTCGCCGGCGTCTTTCGGCTGAAGCAGCGCTTCGGGGCGTACGGCTGTTGTGTGCGCGAAGCAGCCGCTTTTCCTGCTCCGGGAGCCACACAGAGCGGTAGCTTGTACGAGGGCGAAGAACGAAGCCGCAGAGCACCGGCCTTCTGCGCGCACCCTAAGGACTGCGAGAGGACCGTGGTGGCCGCTCGCCTGCCTCTTCAATTCCATTCTAGCATCCTTATGGATGGTGTTCCAGGACAATTTTCCTGAGTTTTGAATTCGTCCTGATGCAGCCCCTCCTGGGAAACTCCTGCTCGTCCTCTGAGTCTCCGAGTGCAGAGACCTCGATGGCAACTGCAGAAATGAAGGGCTGCGTTGAGTTGTCGAGAAGCAAGAACATAGCCAGCGCCTTGTGTTTGGGAGTCAGCAGGTGCTGGACTTTTGCGATTGCCTTCACTGTGCACTGAATGCCAGGACGGCATGTGCACGTTAAAACAACGAGCTGGGCAAGAGCAGGAAGGGACCACGGGCATCAGAGAGCATCTGGCATCTTGCCCTGGAAAGAGCAGTGTTTTTGGAGTGTGCAGTAAAATCGTGTTTCTGGACAAGGGAGGCATAAGTGCGCTGCGCTCCTAAGCTATCTCCCTGCGAGACACACTGCCAAAGCTTTTCGTTATCATGCAGTCTAGTGCAGACGCACACTGCGGCTCTCCGGAGCTGTCCGAAGCGAAGCGCCGGTCGCCGGCGTCTTTCGGCTGAAGCAGCGCTTCGGGGCGTACGGCTGCCGCTCCGCTGTTGTGTGCGCGAGGCAGCCGCTTCTCCTGCTCCGTGAGCCGGACAGAGCGGTAGCTTGTACGAGGGCGAAGAACGAAGCCGCAGGGAGACGACATTGTGTGTACAGCCTTGGGACTGCTAGATGACAGTGGCTAAAGCTCCCTGCCTTTTCAATGCACTGCTGGCATGCTTTATTGAAGGCGTTCCGAGACAACTTTCCTGGGTTTTGACTTCGTCCTGATGAAGCCCCTGTTGGGAAATTCGTTTGGGAGTCAGCAGCTGCTGGACTTTTGCGATTGCCTTCACTGTGCACTGAATGCCAGGACGGCATGTGTACGTTAAAACAACGAGCTGGGCAAGAGCAGGAAGAGAGCACGGGAAGCAGAGAGCATCTGGCATCTTGCCCTGGAAAGGGCAGTGTTTTTGGAGAGTGCAGCAAATCCGTGTTTCTGGACAAGGGAGGCATAAGTGCGCTGCGCTCCTAAGCTATCTCCCTGCGAGACACACTGCCAAAGCTTTTCGTTATCATGCAGTCTAGTGCAGACGCACACTGCGGCTCTCCGGAGCTGTCCGAAGCGAAGCGCCGGTCGCCGGCGTCTTTCGGCTGAAGCAGCGCTTCGGGGCGTACGGCTGTTGTGTGCGCGAAGCAGCCGCTTTTCCTGCTCCGGGAGCCACACAGAGCGGTAGCTTGTACGAGGGCGAAGAACGAAGCCGCAGAGCACCGGCCTTCTGCGCGCACCCTAAGGACTGCGAGAGGACCGTGGTGGCCGCTCGCCTGCCTCTTCAATTCCATTCTAGCATCCTTATGGATGGTGTTCCAGGACAATTTTCCTGAGTTTTGAATTCGTCCTGATGCAGCCCCTCCTGGGAAACTCCTGCTCGTCCTCTGAGTCTCCGAGTGCAGAGACCTCGATGGCAACTGCAGAAATGAAGGGCTGCGTTGAGTTGTCGAGAAGCAAGAACATAGCCAGCGCCTTGTGTTTGGGAGTCAGCAGGTGCTGGACTTTTGCGATTGCCTTCACTGTGCACTGAATGCCAGGACGGCATGTGCACGTTAAAACAACGAGCTGGGCAAGAGCAGGAAGGGACCACGGGCATCAGAGAGCATCTGGCATCTTGCCCTGGAAAGAGCAGTGTTTTTGGAGTGTGCAGTAAAATCGTGTTTCTGGACAAGGGAGGCATAAGTGCGCTGCGCTCCTAAGCTATCTCCCTGCGAGACACACTGCCAAAGCTTTTCGTTATCATGCAGTCTAGTGCAGACGCACACTGCGGCTCTCCGGAGCTGTCCGAAGCGAAGCGCCGGTCGCCGGCGTCTTTCGGCTGAAGCAGCGCTTCGGGGCGTACGGCTGCCGCTCCGCTGTTGTGTGCGCGAGGCAGCCGCTTCTCCTGCTCCGTGAGCCGGACAGAGCGGTAGCTTGTACGAGGGCGAAGAACGAAGCCGCAGGGAGACGACATTGTGTGTACAGCCTTGGGACTGCTAGATGACAGTGGCTAAAGCTCCCTGCCTTTTCAATGCACTGCTGGCATGCTTTATTGAAGGCGTTCCGAGACAACTTTCCTGGGTTTTGACTTCGTCCTGATGAAGCCCCTGTTGGGAAATTCGTTTGGGAGTCAGCAGCACCTGGACTTTTGCGATTGCCTTCACTGTGCACTGAATGCCAGGACGGCATGTGCACGTTAAAACAACGAGCTGGGCAAGAGCAGAAAGGGAGCACGGGCATCAGAGAGCATCTGACATCTTGCCCTGGAAAGAGCAGTGTTTTTGGAGAGTGCAGTAAAATCGTGTTTCTGGACAAGGGAGGCATAAGTGCGCTGCGCTCCTAAGGTATCTCCCTGCGAGACACACTGCTAAAGCTTTTCGCTATGATGCAGTCTAGTGCAGACGCACACTACGGCTCTCCGGAGCTGTCCGAAGCGAAGCGCCGGTCGCCGGCGTCTTTCGGCTGAAGCAGCGCTTCGGGGCGTACGGCTGCCGCTCCGCTGTTGTGTGCGCGAGGCAGCCGCTTCTCCTGCTCCGCGAGCCGGACAGAGCGGTAGCTTGTACGAGGGCGAAGAACGAAGCCGCAGAGCACCGGCCTTGTGCGCGCACCCTAAGGACTGCGAGAGGACCGTGGTGGCCGCTCGCCTGCCCCTTCCATTCCATTCTAGCATCCTTAGGGAAGGTGTTCAAGGACAAATTCCCTGAGTTTTGAATTCGTCCTGATGCAGCCCCTCCTGGGAAACAACTGCTCGTCGTCTGAGTCTCCGAGTGCAGAGACCTCGATGGCAACTGCAGAAATGAAGGGCTGCGTTGAGTTGTCGAGAAGCAAGAACATAGCCAGCGCCTTGTGTTTGGGAGTCAGCAGGTGCTGGACTTTTGCGATTGCTTTCACTGTGCACTGAATGCCAGGACGGCATGTGCACGTTAAAACAACGAGCTGGGCAAGAGCAGGAAGGGAGCACGGGCATCAGAGAGCATCTGACATCTTGCCCTGGAAAGAGCAGTGTTTTTGGAGTGTGCAGTAAAATCGTGTTTCTGGACAAGGGAGGCATAAGTGCGCTGCGCTCCTAAGCTATCTCCCTGCGAGACACACTGGCAAAGCTTTTCGTTATCATGCAGTCTAGTGCAGACGCACACTGCGGCTCTCCGGAGCTGTCCGAAGCGAAGCGCCGGTCGCCGGCGTCTTTCGGCTGAAGCAGCGCTTCGGGGCGTACGGCTGCCGCTCCGCTGTTGTGTGCGCGAGGCAGCCGCTTCTCCTGCTCCGTGAGCCGGACAGAGCGGTAGCTTGTACGAGGGCGAAGAACGTTGCCGCAGGGAGACGACATTGTGTGTACAGCCTTGGGACTGCTAGATGACAGTGGCTAAAGCTCCCTGCCTTTTCAATGCACTGCTGGCATGCTTTATTGAAGGCATTCCGAGACAACTTTCCTGGGTTTTGACTTCGTCCTGATGAAGCCCCGGTTGGGAAATTCGTTTGGGAGTCAGCAGCTGCTGGACTTTTGCGATTGCCTTCACTGTGCACTGAATGCCAGGACGGCATGTGTACGTTAA
Source organism: Lonchura striata (assembly GCF_050655825.1). Lineage (NCBI taxonomy): Eukaryota > Metazoa > Chordata > Aves > Passeriformes > Estrildidae > Lonchura > Lonchura striata. The sequence continues at coordinate 664,277 of NC_140712.1, forward strand.
AACAACGAGCTGGGCAAGAGCAGGAAGAGAGCACGGGAAGCAGAGAGCATCTGGCATCTTGCCCTGGAAAGGGCAGTGTTTTTGGAGAGTGCAGCAAATCCGTGTTTCTGGACAAGGGAGGCATAAGTGCGCTGCGCTCCTAAGCTATCTCCCTGCTAAGACACACTGCCAAAGCTTTTCGCTATGATGCAGTCTAGTGCAGACGCACACTACGGCTCTCGGCTCTCTGTCCGAAGCGAAGCGCCGGTCGCCGGCGTCTTTCGGCTGAAGCAGCGCTTCGGAGCGTACGGCTGTTGTGTGCGCGAAGCAGCCGCTTTTCCTGCTCCGGGAGCCGCACAGAGCGGTAGCTTGCACGAGGGCGAAGAACGAAGCCGCAGAGCACCGGCCTTCTGCGCGCACCCTAAGGACTGCGAGAGGACCGTGGTGGCCGCTCGCCTGCCTCTTCAATTCCATTCTAGCATCCTTATGGAAGGTGTTCCAGGACAATTTTCCTGAGTTTTGAATTCGTCCTGATGCAGCCCCTCCTGGGAAACTCCTACTCGTCCTCTGAGTCTCCGAGTGCAGAGACCTCGATGGCAACTGCAGAAATGAAGGGCTGCGTTGAGTTGTCGAGAAGCAAGAACATAGCCAGCGCCTTGTGTTTGGGAGTCAGCAGGTGCTGGACTTTTGCGATTGCTTTCACTGTGCACTGAATGCCAGGACGGCATGTGCACGTTAAAACAACGAGCTGGGCAAGAGCAGGAAGGGACCACGGGCATCAGAGAGCATCTGGCATCTTGCCCTGGAAAGAGCAGTGTTTTTGGAGTGTGCAGTAAAATCGTGTTTCTGGACAAGGGAGGCATAAGTGCGCTGCGCTCCTAAGCTATCTCCCTGCGAGACACACTGGCAAAGCTTTTCGTTATCATGCAGTCTAGTGCAGACGCACACTGCGGCTCTCCGGAGCTGTCCGAAGCGAAGCGCCGGTCGCCGGCGTCTTTCGGCTGAAGCAGCGCTTCGGGGCGTACGGCTGCCGCTCCGCTGTTGTGTGCGCGAGGCAGCCGCTTCTCCTGCTCCGTGAGCCGGACAGAGCGGTAGCTTGTACGAGGGCGAAGAACGTTGCCGCAGGGAGACGACATTGTGTGTACAGCCTTGGGACTGCTAGATGACAGTGGCTAAAGCTCCCTGCCTTTTCAATGCACTGCTGGCATGCTTTATTGAAGGCGTTCCGAGACAACTTTCCTGGGTTTTGACTTCGTCCTGATGAAGCCCCTGTTGGGAAATTCGTTTGGGAGTCAGCAGCACCTGGACTTTTGCGATTGCCTTCACTGTGCACTGAATGCCAGGACGGCATGTGCACGTTAAAACAACGAGCTGGGCAAGAGCAGAAAGGGAGCACGGGCATCAGAGAGCATCTGACATCTTGCCCTGGAAAGAGCAGTGTTTTTGGAGAGTGCAGCAAATCCGTGTTTCTGGACAAGGGAGGCATAAGTGCGCTGCGCTCCTAAGGTATCTCCCTGCGAGACACACTGCCAAAGCTTTTCGCTATGATGCAGTCTAGTGCAGACGCACACTACGGCTCTCCGGAGCTGTCCGAAGCGAAGCGCCGGTCGCCGGCGTCTTTCGGCTGAAGCAGCGCTTCGGGGCGTACGGCTGCCGCTCCGCTGTTGTGTGCGCGAGGCAGCCGCTTCTCCTGCTCCGCGAGCCGGACAGAGCGGTAGCTTGTACGAGGGCGAAGAACGAAGCCGCAGAGCACCGGCCTTGTGCGCGCACCCTAAGGACTGCGAGAGGACCGTGGTGGCCGCTCGCCTGCCCCTTCCATTCCATTCTAGCATCCTTAGGGAAGGTGTTCAAGGACAAATTCCCTGAGTTTTGAATTCGTCCTGATGCAGCCCCTCCTGGGAAACAACTGCTCGTCGTCTGAGTCTCCGAGTGCAGAGACCTCGATGGCAACTGCAGAAATGAAGGGCTGCGTTGAGATGTCGAGAAGCAAGAACATAGCCAGCGCCTTGTGTTTGGGAGTCAGCAGCTGCTGGACTTTTGCGATTGCTTTCACTGTGCACTGAATGCCAGGACGGCATGTGCACGTTAAAACAACGAGCTGGGCAAGAGCAGGAAGGGAGCACGGGCATCAGAGAGCATCTGACATCTTGCCCTGGAAAGAGCAGTGTTTTTGGAGTGTGCAGTAAAATCGTGTTTCTGGACAAGGGAGGCATAAGTGCGCTGCGCTCCTAAGCTATCTCCCTGCGAGACACACTGCCAAAGCTTTTCGTTATCATGCAGTCTAGTGCAGACGCACACTGCGGCTCTCCGGAGCTGTCCGAAGCGAAGCGCCGGTCGCCGGCGTCTTTCGGCTGAAGCAGCGCTTCGGGGCGTACGGCTGCCGCTCCGCTGTTGTGTGCGCGAGGCAGCCGCTTCTCCTGCTCCGTGAGCCGGACAGAGCGGTAGCTTGTACGAGGGCGAAGAACGAAGCCGCAGGGAGACGACATTGTGTGTACAGCCTTGGGACTGCTAGATGACAGTGGCTAAAGCTCCCTGCCTTTTCAATGCACTGCTGGCATGCTTTATTGAAGGCGTTCCGAGACAACTTTCCTGGGTTTTGACTTCGTCCTGATGAAGCCCCTGTTGGGAAATTCGTTTGGGAGTCAGCAGCTGCTGGACTTTTGCGATTGCCTTCACTGTGCACTGAATGCCAGGACGGCATGTGTACGTTAAAACAACGAGCTGGGCAAGAGCAGGAAGAGAGCACGGGAAGCAGAGAGCATCTGGCATCTTGCCCTGGAAAGGGCAGTGTTTTTGGAGAGTGCAGCAAATCCGTGTTTCTGGACAAGGGAGGCATAAGTGCGCTGCGCTCCTAAGCTATCTCCCTGCTAAGACACACTGCCAAAGCTTTTCGCTATGATGCAGTCTAGTGCAGACGCACACTACGGCTCTCCGGAGCTGTCCGAAGCGAAGCGCCGGTCGCCGGCGTCTTTCGGCTGAAGCAGCGCTTCGGGGCGTACGGCTGCCGCTCCGCTGTTGTGTGCGCGAGGCAGCCGCTTCTCCTGCTCCGCGAGCCGGACAGAGCGGTAGCTTGTACGAGGGCGAAGAACGAAGCCGCAGAGCACCGGCCTTCTGCGCGCACCCTAAGGACTGCGAGAGGACCGTGGTGGCCGCTCGCCTGCCCCTTCCATTCCATTCTAGCATCCTTATGGAAGGTGTTCCAGGACAATTTTCCTGAGTTTTGAATTCGTCCTGATGCAGCCCCTCCTGGGAAACTCCTACTCGTCCTCTGAGTCTCCGAGTGCAGAGACCTCGATGGCAACTGCAGAAATGAAGGGCTGCGTTGAGTTGTCGAGAAGCAAGAACATAGCCAGCGCCTTGTGTTTGGGAGTCAGCAGGTGCTGGACTTTTGCGATTGCTTTCACTGTGCACTGAATGCCAGGACGGCATGTGCACGTTAAAACAACGAGCTGGGCAAGAGCAGGAAGGGACCACGGGCATCAGAGAGCATCTGGCATCTTGCCCTGGAAAGAGCAGTGTTTTTGGAGTGTGCAGTAAAATCGTGTTTCTGGACAAGGGAGGCATAAGTGCGCTGCGCTCCTAAGCTATCTCCCTGCGAGACACACTGGCAAAGCTTTTCGTTATCATGCAGTCTAGTGCAGACGCACACTGCGGCTCTCCGGAGCTGTCCGAAGCGAAGCGCCGGTCGCCGGCGTCTTTCGGCTGAAGCAGCGCTTCGGGGCGTACGGCTGCCGCTCCGCTGTTGTGTGCGCGAGGCAGCCGCTTCTCCTGCTCCGTGAGCCGGACAGAGCGGTAGCTTGTACGAGGGCGAAGAACGTTGCCGCAGGGAGACGACATTGTGTGTACAGCCTTGGGACTGCTAGATGACAGTGGCTAAAGCTCCCTGCCTTTTCAATGCACTGCTGGCATGCTTTATTGAAGGCGTTCCGAGACAACTTTCCTGGGTTTTGACTTCGTCCTGATGAAGCCCCTGTTGGGAAATTCGTTTGGGAGTCAGCAGCACCTGGACTTTTGCGATTGCCTTCACTGTGCACTGAATGCCAGGACGGCATGTGCACGTTAAAACAACGAGCTGGGCAAGAGCAGAAAGGGAGCACGGGCATCAGAGAGCATCTGACATCTTGCCCTGGAAAGAGCAGTGTTTTTGGAGAGTGCAGTAAAATCGTGTTTCTGGACAAGGGAGGCATAAGTGCGCTGCGCTCCTAAGCTATCTCCCTGCTAAGACACACTGCCAAAGCTTTTCGCTATGATGCAGTCTAGTGCAGACGCATACTACGGCTCTCAGCTCTCTGTCCGAAGCGAAGCGCCGGTCGCCGGCGTCTTTCGGCTGAAGCAGCGCTTCGGAGCGTACGGCTGTTGTGTGCGCGAAGCAGCCGCTTTTCCTGCTCCGGGAGCCGCACAGAGCGGTAGCTTGCACGAGGGCGAAGAACGAAGCCGCAGAGCACCGGCCTTCTGCGCGCACCCTAAGGACTGCGAGAGGACCGTGGTGGCCGCTCGCCTGCCTCTTCAATTCCATTCTAGCATCCTTATGGAAGGTGTTCCAGGACAATTTTCCTGAGTTTTGAATTCGTCCTGATGCAGCCCCTCCTGGGAAACTCCTACTCGTCCTCTGAGTCTCCGAGTGCAGAGACCTCGATGGCAACTGCAGAAATGAAGGGCTGCGTTGAGTTGTCGAGAAGCAAGAACATAGCCAGCGCCTTGTGTTTGGGAGTCAGCAGCTGCTGGACTTTTGCGATTGCCTTCACTGTGCACTGAATGCCAGGACGGCATGTGCACGTTAAAACAACGAGCTGGGCAAGAGCAGGAAGGGAGCACGGGCATCAGAGAGCATCTGGCATCTTGCCCTGGAAAGAGCAGTGTTTTTGGAGTGTGCAGTAAAATCGTGTTTCTGGACAAGGGAGGCATAAGTGCGCTGCGCTCCTAAGCTATCTCCCTGCGAGACACACTGGCAAAGCTTTTCGTTATCATGCAGTCTAGTGCAGACGCACACTGCGGCTCTCCGGAGCTGTCCGAAGCGAAGCGCCGGTCGCCGGCGTCTTTCGGCTGAAGCAGCGCTTCGGGGCGTACGGCTGCCGCTCCGCTGTTGTGTGCGCGAGGCAGCCGCTTCTCCTGCTCCGTGAGCCGGACAGAGCGGTAGCTTGTACGAGGGCGAAGAACGTTGCCGCAGGGAGACGACATTGTGTGTACAGCCTTGGGACTGCTAGATGACAGTGGCTAAAGCTCCCTGCCTTTTCAATGCACTGCTGGCATGCTTTATTGAAGGCGTTCCGAGACAACTTTCCTGGGTTTTGACTTCGTCCTGATGAAGCCCCTGTTGGGAAATTCGTTTGGGAGTCAGCAGCACCTGGACTTTTGCGATTGCCTTCACTGTGCACTGAATGCCAGGACGGCATGTGCACGTTAAAACAACGAGCTGGGCAAGAGCAGAAAGGGAGCACGGGCATCAGAGAGCATCTGACATCTTGCCCTGGAAAGAGCAGTGTTTTTGGAGTGTGCAGTAAAATCGTGTTTCTGGACAAGGGAGGCATAAGTGCGCTGCGCTCCTAAGGTATCTCCCTGCGAGACACACTGCTAAAGCTTTTCGCTATGATGCAGTCTAGTGCAGACGCACACTACGGCTCTCCGGAGCTGTCCGAAGCGAAGCGCCGGTCGCCGGCGTCTTTCGGCTGAAGCAGCGCTTCGTGGCGTACGGCTCCCGCTCCGCTGTTGTGTGCGCGAGGCAGCCGCTTCTCCTGCTCCGCGAGCCGGACAGAGCGGTAGCTTGTACGAGGGCGAAGAACGAAGCCGCAGAGCACCGGCCTTGTGCGCGCACCCTAAGGACTGCGAGAGGACCGTGGTGGCCGCTCGCCTGCCCCTTCCATTCCATTCTAGCATCCTTAGGGAAGGTGTTCAAGGACAAATTCCCTGAGTTTTGAATTCGTCCTGATGCAGCCCCTCCTGGGAAACAACTGCTCGTCGTCTGAGTCTCCGAGTGCAGAGACCTCGATGGCAACTGCAGAAATGAAGGGCTGCGTTGAGTTGTCGAGAAGCAAGAACATAGCCAGCACCTTGTGTTTGGGAGTCAGCAGCTGCTGGACTTTTGCGATTGCTTTCACTGTGCACTGAATGCCAGGACGGCATGTGCACGTTAAAACAACGAGCTGGGCAAGAGCAGGAAGGGAGCACGGGCATCAGAGAGCATCTGACATCTTGCCCTGGAAAGAGCAGTGTTTTTGGAGTGTGCAGTAAAATCGTGTTTCTGGACAAGGGAGGCATAAGTGCGCTGCGCTCCTAAGCTATCTCCCTGCGAGACACACTGGCAAAGCTTTTCGTTATCATGCAGTCTAGTGCAGACGCACACTGCGGCTCTCCGGAGCTGTCCGAAGCGAAGCGCCGGTCGCCGGCGTCTTTCGGCTGAAGCAGCGCTTCGGGGCGTACGGCTGCCGCTCCGCTGTTGTGTGCGCGAGGCAGCCGCTTCTCCTGCTCCGTGAGCCGGACAGAGCGGTAGCTTGTACGAGGGCGAAGAACGAAGCCGCAGGGAGACGACATTGTGTGTACAGCCTTGGGACTGCTAGATGACAGTGGCTAAAGCTCCCTGCCTTTTCAATGCACTGCTGGCATGCTTTATTGAAGGCGTTCCGAGACAACTTTCCTGGGTTTTGACTTCGTCCTGATGAAGCCCCTGTTGGGAAATTCGTTTGGGAGTCAGCAGCTGCTGGACTTTTGCGATTGCCTTCACTGTGCACTGAATGCCAGGACGGCATGTGTACGTTAAAACAACGAGCTGGGCAAGAGCAGGAAGAGAGCACGGGAAGCAGAGAGCATCTGGCATCTTGCCCTGGAAAGGGCAGTGTTTTTGGAGAGTGCAGCAAATCCGTGTTTCTGGACAAGGGAGGCATAAGTGCGCTGCGCTCCTAAGCTATCTCCCTGCTAAGACACACTGCCAAAGCTTTTCGCTATGATGCAGTCTAGTGCAGACGCACACTACGGCTCTCGGCTCTCTGTCCGAAGCGAAGCGCCGGTGGCCGGCGTCTTTCGGCTGAAGCAGCGCTTCGGAGCGTACGGCTGTTGTGTGCGCGAGGCAGCCGCTTCTCCTGCTCCGCGAGCCGGACAGAGCGGTAGCTTGTACGAGGGCGAAGAACGAAGCCGCAGAGCACCGGCCTTCTGCGCGCACCCTAAGGACTGCGAGAGGACCGTGGTGGCCGCTCGCCTGCCCCTTCCATTCCATTCTAGCATCCTTATGGAAGGTGTTCCAGGACAATTTTCCTGAGTTTTGAATTCGTCCTGATGCAGCCCCTCCTGGGAAACTCCTACTCGTCCTCTGAGTCTCCGAGTGCAGAGACCTCGATGGCAACTGCAGAAATGAAGGGCTGCGTTGAGTTGTCGAGAAGCAAGAACATAGCCAGCGCCTTGTGTTTGGGAGTCAGCAGGTGCTGGACTTTTGCGATTGCTTTCACTGTGCACTGAATGCCAGGACGGCATGTGCACGTTAAAACAACGAGCTGGGCAAGAGCAGGAAGGGACCACGGGCATCAGAGAGCATCTGGCATCTTGCCCTGGAAAGAGCAGTGTTTTTGGAGAGTGCAGTAAAATTGTGTTTCTGGACAAGGGAGGCATAAGTGCGCTGCGCTCCTAAGCTATCTCCCTGCGAGACACACTGGCAAAGCTTTTCGTTATCATGCAGTCTAGTGCAGACGCACACTGCGGCTCTCCGGAGCTGTCCGAAGCGAAGCGCCGGTCGCCGGCGTCTTTCGGCTGAAGCAGCGCTTCGGGGCGTACGGCTGCCGCTCCGCTGTTGTGTGCGCGAGGCAGCCGCTTCTCCTGCTCCGTGAGCCGGACAGAGCGGTAGCTTGTACGAGGGCGAAGAACGTTGCCGCAGGGAGACGACATTGTGTGTACAGCCTTGGGACTGCTAGATGACAGTGGCTAAAGCTCCCTGCCTTTTCAATGCACTGCTGGCATGCTTTATTGAAGGCGTTCCGAGACAACTTTCCTGGGTTTTGACTTCGTCCTGATGAAGCCCCTGTTGGGAAATTCGTTTGGGAGTCAGCAGCACCTGGACTTTTGCGATTGCCTTCACTGTGCACTGAATGCCAGGACGGCATGTGTACGTTAAAACAACGAGCTGGGCAAGAGCAGAAAGGGAGCACGGGAAGCAGAGAGCATCTGACATCTTGCCCTGGAAAGAGCAGTGTTTTTGGAGAGTGCAGTAAAATCGTGTTTCTGGACAAGGGAGGCATAAGTGCGCTGCGCTCCTAAGCTATCTCCCTGCTAAGACACACTGCCAAAGCTTTTCGCTATGATGCAGTCTAGTGCAGACGCACACTACGGCTCTCGGCTCTCTGTCCGAAGCGAAGCGCCGGTCGCCGGCGTCTTTCGGCTGAAGCAGCGCTTCGGAGCGTACGGCTGTTGTGTGCGCGAAGCAGCCGCTTTTCCTGCTCCGGGAGCCGCACAGAGCGGTAGCTTGCACGAGGGCGAAGAACGAAGCCGCAGAGCACCGGCCTTCTGCGCGCACCCTAAGGACTGCGAGAGGACCGTGGTGGCCGCTCGCCTGCCTCTTCAATTCCATTCTAGCATCCTTATGGAAGGTGTTCCAGGACAATTTTCCTGAGTTTTGAATTCGTCCTGATGCAGCCCCTCCTGGGAAACTCCTACTCGTCCTCTGAGTCTCCGAGTGCAGAGACCTCGATGGCAACTGCAGAAATGAAGGGCTGCGTTGAGTTGTCGAGAAGCAAGAACATAGCCAGCGCCTTGTGTTTGGGAGTCAGCAGCTGCTGGACTTTTGCGATTGCCTTCACTGTGCACTGAATGCCAGGACGGCATGTGTACGTTAAAACAACGAGCTGGGCAAGAGCAGGAAGAGAGCACGGGAAGCAGAGAGCATCTGGCATCTTGCCCTGGAAAGGGCAGTGTTTTTGGAGAGTGCAGCAAATCCGTGTTTCTGGACAAGGGAGGCATAAGTGCGCTGCGCTCCTAAGCTATCTCCGTGCGAGACACACTGCCAAAGCTTTTCGTTATCATGCAGTCTAGTGCAGACGCACACTGCGGCTCTCCGGAGCTGTCCGAAGCGAAGCGCCGGTCGCCGGCGTCTTTCGGCTGAAGCAGCGCTTCGGGGCGTACGGCTGTTGTGTGCGCGAAGCAGCCGCTTTTCCTGCTCCGGGAGCCGCACAGAGCGGTAGCTTGTACGAGGGCGAAGAACGAAGCCGCAGAGCACCGGCCTTGTGCGCGCACCCTAAGGACTGCGAGAGGACCGTGGTGGCCGCTTGCCTGCCTCTTCAATTCCATTCTAGCATCCTTAGGGAAGGTGTTCAAGGACAAATTCCCTGAGTTTTGAATTCGTCCTGATGCAGCCCCTCCTGGGAAACAACTGCTCGTCGTCTGAGTCTCCGAGTGCAGAGACCTCGATGGCAACTGCAGAAATGAAGGGCTGCGTTGAGTTGTCGAGAAGCAAGAACATAGCCAGCGCCTTGTGTTTGGGAGTCAGCAGGTGCTGGACTTTTGCGATTGCCTTCACTGTGCACTGAATGCCAGGACGGCATGTGCACGTTAAAACAACGAGCTGGGCAAGAGCAGGAAGGGACCACGGGCATCAGAGAGCATCTGGCATCTTGCCCTGGAAAGAGCAGTGTTTTTGGAGTGTGCAGTAAAATCGTGTTTCTGGACAAGGGAGGCATAAGTGCGCTGCGCTCCTAAGCTATCTCCCTGCGAGACACACTGGCAAAGCTTTTCGTTATCATGCAGTCTAGTGCAGACGCACACTGCGGCTCTCCGGAGCTGTCCGAAGCGAAGCGCCGGTCGCCGGCGTCTTTCGGCTGAAGCAGCGCTTCGGGGCGTACGGCTGCCGCTCCGCTGTTGTGTGCGCGAGGCAGCCACTTCTCCTGCTCCGTGAGCCGGACAGAGCGGTAGCTTGTACGAGGGCGAAGAACGTTGCCGCAGGGAGACGACATTGTGTGTACAGCCTTGGGACTGCTAGATGACAGTGGCTAAAGCTCCCTGCCTTTTCAATGCACTGCTGGCATGCTTTATTGAAGGCGTTCCGAGACAACTTTCCTGGGTTTTGACTTCGTCCTGATGAAGCCCCTGTTGGGAAATTCGTTTGGGAGTCAGCAGCACCTGGACTTTTGCGATTGCCTTCACTGTGCACTGAATGCCAGGACGGCATGTGCACGTTAAAACAACGAGCTGGGCAAGAGCAGAAAGGGAGCACGGGCATCAGAGAGCATCTGACATCTTGCCCTGGAAAGAGCAGTGTTTTTGGAGAGTGCAGCAAATCCGTGTTTCTGGACAAGGGAGGCATAAGTGCGCTGCGCTCCTAAGGTATCTCCCTGCGAGACACACTGCTAAAGCTTTTCGCTATGATGCAGTCTAGTGCAGACGCACACTACGGCTCTCCGGAGCTGTCCGAAGCGAAGCGCCGGTCGCCGGCGTCTTTCGGCTGAAGCAGCGCTTCGGGGCGTACGGCTGCCGCTCCACTGTTGTGTGCGCGAGGCAGCCGCTTCTCCTGCTCCGCGAGCCGGACAGAGCGGTAGCTTGTACGAGGGTGAAGAACGAAGCCGCAGAGCACCGGCCTTGTGCGCGCACCCTAAGGACTGCGAGAGGACCGTGGTGGCCGCTCGCCTGCCCCTTCCATTCCATTCTAGCATCCTTAGGGAAGGTGTTCAAGGACAAATTCCCTGAGTTTTGAATTCGTCCTGATGCAGCCCCTCCTGGGAAACAACTGCTCGTCGTCTGAGTCTCTGAGTGCAGAGACCTCGATGGCAACTGCAGAAATGAAGGGCTGCGTTGAGTTGTCGAGAAGCAAGAACATAGCCAGCGCCTTGTGTTTGGGAGTCAGCAGCTGCTGGACTTTTGCGATTGCTTTCACTGTGCACTGAATGCCAGGACGGCATGTGCACGTTAAAACAACGAGCTGGGCAAGAGCAGGAAGGGAGCACGGGCATCAGAGAGCATCTGACATCTTGCCCTGGAAAGAGCAGTGTTTTTGGAGTGTGCAGTAAAATCGTGTTTCTGGACAAGGGAGGCATAAGTGCGCTGCGCTCCTAAGCTATCTCCCTGCGAGACACACTGCCAAAGCTTTTCGTTATCATGCAGTCTAGTGCAGACGCACACTGCGGCTCTCCGGAGCTGTCCGAAGCGAAGCGCCGGTCGCCGGCGTCTTTCGGCTGAAGCAGCGCTTCGGGGCGTACGGCTGCCGCTCCGCTGTTGTGTGCGCGAGGCAGCCGCTTCTCCTGCTCCGTGAGCCGGACAGAGCGGTAGCTTGTACGAGGGCGAAGAACGAAGCCGCAGGGAGACGACATTGTGTGTACAGCCTTGGGACTGCTAGATGACAGTGGCTAAAGCTCCCTGCCTTTTCAATGCACTGCTGGCATGCTTTATTGAAGGCGTTCCGAGACAACTTTCCTGGGTTTTGACTTCGTCCTGATGAAGCCCCTGTTGGGAAATTCGTTTGGGAGTCAGCAGCTGCTGGACTTTTGCGATTGCCTTCACTGTGCACTGAATGCCAGGACGGCATGTGTACGTTAAAACAACGAGCTGGGCAAGAGCAGGAAGAGAGCACGGGAAGCAGAGAGCATCTGGCATCTTGCCCTGGAAAGGGCAGTGTTTTTGGAGAGTGCAGCAAATCCGTGTTTCTGGACAAGGGAGGCATAAGTGCGCTGCGCTCCTAAGCTATCTCCCTGCTAAGACACACTGCCAAAGCTTTTCGCTATGATGCAGTCTAGTGCAGACGCACACTACGGCTCTCCGGAGCTGTCCGAAGCGAAGCGCCGGTCGCCGGCGTCTTTCGGCTGAAGCAGCGCTTCGGGGCGTACGGCTGCCGCTCCGCTGTTGTGTGCGCGAGGCAGCCGCTTCTCCTGCTCCGCGAGCCGGACAGAGCGGTAGCTTGTACGAGGGCGAAGAACGAAGCCGCAGAGCACCGGCCTTCTGCGCGCACCCTAAGGACTGCGAGAGGACCGTGGTGGCCGCTCGCCTGCCCCTTCCATTCCATTCTAGCATCCTTATGGAAGGTGTTCCAGGACAATTTTCCTGAGTTTTGAATTCGTCCTGATGCAGCCCCTCCTGGGAAACTCCTACTCGTCCTCTGAGTCTCCGAGTGCAGAGACCTCGATGGCAACTGCAGAAATGAAGGGCTGCGTTGAGTTGTCGAGAAGCAAGAACATAGCCAGCGCCTTGTGTTTGGGAGTCAGCAGGTGCTGGACTTTTGCGATTGCTTTCACTGTGCACTGAATGCCAGGACGGCATGTGCACGTTAAAACAACGAGCTGGGCAAGAGCAGGAAGGGACCACGGGCATCAGAGAGCATCTGGCATCTTGCCCTGGAAAGAGCAGTGTTTTTGGAGTGTGCAGTAAAATCGTGTTTCTGGACAAGGGAGGCATAAGTGCGCTGCGCTCCTAAGCTATCTCCCTGCGAGACACACTGGCAAAGCTTTTCGTTATCATGCAGTCTAGTGCAGACGCACACTGCGGCTCTCCGGAGCTGTCCGAAGCGAAGCGCCGGTCGCCGGCGTCTTTCGGCTGAAGCAGCGCTTCGGGGCGTACGGCTGCCGCTCCGCTGTTGTGTGCGCGAGGCAGCCGCTTCTCCTGCTCCGTGAGCCGGACAGAGCGGTAGCTTGTACGAGGGCGAAGAACGTTGCCGCAGGGAGACGACATTGTGTGTACAGCCTTGGGACTGCTAGATGACAGTGGCTAAAGCTCCCTGCCTTTTCAATGCACTGCTGGCATGCTTTATTGAAGGCGTTCCGAGACAACTTTCCTGGGTTTTGACTTCGTCCTGATGAAGCCCCTGTTGGGAAATTCGTTTGGGAGTCAGCAGCACCTGGACTTTTGCGATTGCCTTCACTGTGCACTGAATGCCAGGACGGCATGTGCACGTTAAAACAACGAGCTGGGCAAGAGCAGAAAGGGAGCACGGGCATCAGAGAGCATCTGACATCTTGCCCTGGAAAGAGCAGTGTTTTTGGAGAGTGCAGTAAAATCGTGTTTCTGGACAAGGGAGGCATAAGTGCGCTGCGCTCCTAAGCTATCTCCCTGCTAAGACACACTGCCAAAGCTTTTCGCTATGATGCAGTCTAGTGCAGACGCATACTAAGGCTCTCAGCTCTCTGTCCGAAGCGAAGCGCCGGTCGCCGGCGTCTTTCGGCTGAAGCAGCGCTTCGGAGCGTACGGCTGTTGTGTGCGCGAAGCAGCCGCTTTTCCTGCTCCGGGAGCCGCACAGAGCGGTAGCTTGCACGAGGGCGAAGAACGAAGCCGCAGAGCACCGGCCTTCTGCGCGCACCCTAAGGACTGCGAGAGGACCGTGGTGGCCGCTCGCCTGCCTCTTCAATTCCATTCTAGCATCCTTATGGAAGGTGTTCCAGGACAATTTTCCTGAGTTTTGAATTCGTCCTGATGCAGCCCCTCCTGGGAAACTCCTACTCGTCCTCTGAGTCTCCGAGTGCAGAGACCTCGATGGCAACTGCAGAAATGAAGGGCTGCGTTGAGTTGTCGAGAAGCAAGAACATAGCCAGCGCCTTGTGTTTGGGAGTCAGCAGCTGCTGGACTTTTGCGATTGCCTTCACTGTGCACTGAATGCCAGGACGGCATGTGCACGTTAAAACAACGAGCTGGGCAAGAGCAGGAAGGGAGCACGGGCATCAGAGAGCATCTGGCATCTTGCCCTGGAAAGAGCAGTGTTTTTGGAGTGTGCAGTAAAATCGTGTTTCTGGACAAGGGAGGCATAAGTGCGCTGCGCTCCTAAGCTATCTCCCTGCGAGACACACTGGCAAAGCTTTTCGTTATCATGCAGTCTAGTGCAGACGCACACTGCGGCTCTCCGGAGCTGTCCGAAGCGAAGCGCCGGTCGCCGGCGTCTTTCGGCTGAAGCAGCGCTTCGGGGCGTACGGCTGCCGCTCCGCTGTTGTGTGCGCGAGGCAGCCGCTTCTCCTGCTCCGTGAGCCGGACAGAGCGGTAGCTTGTACGAGGGCGAAGAACGTTGCCGCAGGGAGACGACATTGTGTGTACAGCCTTGGGACTGCTAGATGACAGTGGCTAAAGCTCCCTGCCTTTTCAATGCACTGCTGGCATGCTTTATTGAAGGCGTTCCGAGACAACTTTCCTGGGTTTTGACTTCGTCCTGATGAAGCCCCTGTTGGGAAATTCGTTTGGGAGTCAGCAGCACCTGGACTTTTGCGATTGCCTTCACTGTGCACTGAATGCCAGGACGGCATGTGCACGTTAAAACAACGAGCTGGGCAAGAGCAGAAAGGGAGCACGGGCATCAGAGAGCATCTGACATCTTGCCCTGGAAAGAGCAGTGTTTTTGGAGTGTGCAGTAAAATCGTGTTTCTGGACAAGGGAGGCATAAGTGCGCTGCGCTCCTAAGCTATCTCCCTGCTAAGACACACTGCCAAAGCTTTTCGCTATGATGCAGTCTAGTGCAGACGCACACTACGGCTCTCGGCTCTCTGTCCGAAGCGAAGCGCCGGTGGCCGGCGTCTTTCGGCTGAAGCAGCGCTTCGGAGCGTACGGCTGTTGTGTGCGCGAGGCAGCCGCTTCTCCTGCTCCGCGAGCCGGACAGAGCGGTAGCTTGTACGAGGGCGAAGAACGAAGCCGCAGAGCACCGGCCTTCTGCGCGCACCCTAAGGACTGCGAGAGGACCGTGGTGGCCGCTCGCCTGCCCCTTCCATTCCATTCTAGCATCCTTATGGAAGGTGTTCCAGGACAATTTTCCTGAGTTTTGAATTCGTCCTGATGCAGCCCCTCCTGGGAAACTCCTACTCGTCCTCTGAGTCTCCGAGTGCAGAGACCTCGATGGCAACTGCAGAAATGAAGGGCTGCGTTGAGTTGTCGAGAAGCAAGAACATAGCCAGCGCCTTGTGTTTGGGAGTCAGCAGGTGCTGGACTTTTGCGATTGCTTTCACTGTGCACTGAATGCCAGGACGGCATGTGCACGTTAAAACAACGAGCTGGGCAAGAGCAGGAAGGGACCACGGGCATCAGAGAGCATCTGGCATCTTGCCCTGGAAAGAGCAGTGTTTTTGGAGAGTGCAGTAAAATCGTGTTTCTGGACAAGGGAGGCATAAGTGCGCTGCGCTCCTAAGCTATCTCCCTGCGAGACACACTGGCAAAGCTTTTCGTTATCATGCAGTCTAGTGCAGACGCACACTGCGGCTCTCCGGAGCTGTCCGAAGCGAAGCGCCGGTCGCCGGCGTCTTTCGGCTGAAGCAGCGCTTCGGGGCGTACGGCTGCCGCTCCGCTGTTGTGTGCGCGAGGCAGCCGCTTCTCCTGCTCCGTGAGCCGGACAGAGCGGTAGCTTGTACGAGGGCGAAGAACGTTGCCGCAGGGAGACGACATTGTGTGTACAGCCTTGGGACTGCTAGATGACAGTGGCTAAAGCTCCCTGCCTTTTCAATGCACTGCTGGCATGCTTTATTGAAGGCGTTCCGAGACAACTTTCCTGGGTTTTGACTTCGTCCTGATGAAGCCCCTGTTGGGAAATTCGTTTGGGAGTCAGCAGCACCTGGACTTTTGCGATTGCCTTCACTGTGCACTGAATGCCAGGACGGCATGTGTACGTTAAAACAACGAGCTGGGCAAGAGCAGAAAGGGAGCACGGGAAGCAGAGAGCATCTGACATCTTGCCCTGGAAAGAGCAGTGTTTTTGGAGAGTGCAGTAAAATCGTGTTTCTGGACAAGGGAGGCATAAGTGCGCTGCGCTCCTAAGCTATCTCCCTGCTAAGACACACTGCCAAAGCTTTTCGCTATGATGCAGTCTAGTGCAGACGCACACTACGGCTCTCGGCTCTCTGTCCGAAGCGAAGCGCCGGTCGCCGGCGTCTTTCGGCTGAAGCAGCGCTTCGGAGCGTACGGCTGTTGTGTGCGCGAAGCAGCCGCTTTTCCTGCTCCGGGAGCCGCACAGAGCGGTAGCTTGCACGAGGGCGAAGAACGAAGCCGCAGAGCACCGGCCTTCTGCGCGCACCCTAAGGACTGCGAGAGGACCGTGGTGGCCGCTCGCCTGCCTCTTCAATTCCATTCTAGCATCCTTATGGAAGGTGTTCCAGGACAATTTTCCTGAGTTTTGAATTCGTCCTGATGCAGCCCCTCCTGGGAAACTCCTACTCGTCCTCTGAGTCTCCGAGTGCAGAGACCTCGATGGCAACTGCAGAAATGAAGGGCTGCGTTGAGTTGTCGAGAAGCAAGAACATAGCCAGCGCCTTGTGTTTGGGAGTCAGCAGCTGCTGGACTTTTGCGATTGCCTTCACTGTGCACTGAATGCCAGGACGGCATGTGTACGTTAAAACAACGAGCTGGGCAAGAGCAGGAAGAGAGCACGGGAAGCAGAGAGCATCTGGCATCTTGCCCTGGAAAGGGCAGTGTTTTTGGAGAGTGCAGCAAATCCGTGTTTCTGGACAAGGGAGGCATAAGTGCGCTGCGCTCCTAAGCTATCTCCGTGCGAGACACACTGCCAAAGCTTTTCGTTATCATGCAGTCTAGTGCAGACGCACACTGCGGCTCTCCGGAGCTGTCCGAAGCGAAGCGCCGGTCGCCGGCGTCTTTCGGCTGAAGCAGCGCTTCGGGGCGTACGGCTGTTGTGTGCGCGAAGCAGCCGCTTTTCCTGCTCCGGGACCGGCACAGAGCGGTAGCTTGTACGAGGGCGAAGAACGAAGCCGCAGAGCACCGGCCTTGTGCGCGCACCCTAAGGACTGCGAGAGGACCGTGGTGGCCGCTTGCCTGCCTCTTCAATTCCATTCTAGCATCCTTAGGGAAGGTGTTCAAGGACAAATTCCCTGAGTTTTGAATTCGTCCTGATGCAGCCCCTCCTGGGAAACAACTGCTCGTCGTCTGAGTCTCCGAGTGCAGAGACCTCGATGGCAACTGCAGAAATGAAGGGCTGCGTTGAGTTGTCGAGAAGCAAGAACATAGCCAGCGCCTTGTGTTTGGGAGTCAGCAGGTGCTGGACTTTTGCGATTGCCTTCACTGTGCACTGAATGCCAGGACGGCATGTGCACGTTAAAACAACGAGCTGGGCAAGAGCAGGAAGGGACCACGGGCATCAGAGAGCATCTGGCATCTTGCCCTGGAAAGAGCAGTGTTTTTGGAGTGTGCAGTAAAATCGTGTTTCTGGACAAGGGAGGCATAAGTGCGCTGCGCTCCTAAGCTATCTCCCTGCGAGACACACTGGCAAAGCTTTTCGTTATCATGCAGTCTAGTGCAGACGCACACTGCGGCTCTCCGGAGCTGTCCGAAGCGAAGCGCCGGTCGCCGGCGTCTTTCGGCTGAAGCAGCGCTTCGGGGCGTACGGCTGCCGCTCCGCTGTTGTGTGCGCGAGGCAGCCACTTCTCCTGCTCCGTGAGCCGGACAGAGCGGTAGCTTGTACGAGGGCGAAGAACGTTGCCGCAGGGAGACGACATTGTGTGTACAGCCTTGGGACTGCTAGATGACAGTGGCTAAAGCTCCCTGCCTTTTCAATGCACTGCTGGCATGCTTTATTGAAGGCGTTCCGAGACAACTTTCCTGGGTTTTGACTTCGTCCTGATGAAGCCCCTGTTGGGAAATTCGTTTGGGAGTCAGCAGCACCTGGACTTTTGCGATTGCCTTCACTGTGCACTGAATGCCAGGACGGCATGTGCACGTTAAAACAACGAGCTGGGCAAGAGCAGAAAGGGAGCACGGGCATCAGAGAGCATCTGACATCTTGCCCTGGAAAGAGCAGTGTTTTTGGAGAGTGCAGCAAATCCGTGTTTCTGGACAAGGGAGGCATAAGTGCGCTGCGCTCCTAAGGTATCTCCCTGCGAGACACACTGCTAAAGCTTTTCGCTATGATGCAGTCTAGTGCAGACGCACACTACGGCTCTCCGGAGCTGTCCGAAGCGAAGCGCCGGTCGCCGGCGTCTTTCGGCTGAAGCAGCGCTTCGGGGCGTACGGCTGCCGCTCCACTGTTGTGTGCGCGAGGCAGCCGCTTCTCCTGCTCCGCGAGCCGGACAGAGCGGTAGCTTGTACGAGGGTGAAGAACGAAGCCGCAGAGCACCGGCCTTGTGCGCGCACCCTAAGGACTGCGAGAGGACCGTGGTGGCCGCTCGCCTGCCCCTTCCATTCCATTCTAGCATCCTTAGGGAAGGTGTTCAAGGACAAATTCCCTGAGTTTTGAATTCGTCCTGATGCAGCCCCTCCTGGGAAACAACTGCTCGTCGTCTGAGTCTCTGAGTGCAGAGACCTCGATGGCAACTGCAGAAATGAAGGGCTGCGTTGAGTTGTCGAGAAGCAAGAACATAGCCAGCGCCTTGTGTTTGGGAGTCAGCAGCTGCTGGACTTTTGCGATTGCTTTCACTGTGCACTGAATGCCAGGACGGCATGTGCACGTTAAAACAACGAGCTGGGCAAGAGCAGGAAGGGAGCACGGGCATCAGAGAGCATCTGACATCTTGCCCTGGAAAGAGCAGTGTTTTTGGAGTGTGCAGTAAAATCGTGTTTCTGGACAAGGGAGGCATAAGTGCGCTGCGCTCCTAAGCTATCTCCCTGCGAGACACACTGGCAAAGCTTTTCGTTATCATGCAGTCTAGTGCAGACGCACACTGCGGCTCTCCGGAGCTGTCCGAAGCGAAGCGCCGGTCGCCGGCGTCTTTCGGCTGAAGCAGCGCTTCGGGGCGTACGGCTGCCGCTCCGCTGTTGTGTGCGCGAGGCAGCCGCTTCTCCTGCTCCGTGAGCCGGACAGAGCGGTAGCTTGTACGAGGGCGAAGAACGAAGCCGCAGGGAGACGACATTGTGTGTACAGCCTTGGGACTGCTAGATGACAGTGGCTAAAGCTCCCTGCCTTTTCAATGCACTGCTGGCATGCTTTATTGAAGGCGTTCCGAGACAACTTTCCTGGGTTTTGACTTCGTCCTGATGAAGCCCCTGTTGGGAAATTCGTTTGGGAGTCAGCAGCTGCTGGACTTTTGCGATTGCCTTCACTGTGCACTGAATGCCAGGACGGCATGTGTACGTTAAAACAACGAGCTGGGCAAGAGCAGGAAGAGAGCACGGGAAGCAGAGAGCATCTGGCATCTTGCCCTGGAAAGGGCAGTGTTTTTGGAGAGTGCAGCAAATCCGTGTTTCTGGACAAGGGAGGCATAAGTGCGCTGCGCTCCTAAGCTATCTCCCTGCTAAGACACACTGCCAAAGCTTTTCGCTATGATGCAGTCTAGTGCAGACGCACACTACGGCTCTCGGCTCTCTGTCCGAAGCGAAGCGCCGGTCGCCGGCGTCTTTCGGCTGAAGCAGCGCTTCGGAGCGTACGGCTGTTGTGTGCGCGAAGCAGCCGCTTTTCCTGCTCCGGGAGCCGCACAGAGCGGTAGCTTGCACGAGGGCGAAGAACGAAGCCGCAGAGCACCGGCCTTCTGCGCGCACCCTAAGGACTGCGAGAGGACCGTGGTGGCCGCTCGCCTGCCTCTTCAATTCCATTCTAGCATCCTTATGGAAGGTGTTCCAGGACAATTTTCCTGAGTTTTGAATTCGTCCTGATGCAGCCCCTCCTGGGAAACTCCTACTCGTCCTCTGAGTCTCCGAGTGCAGAGACCTCGATGGCAACTGCAGAAATGAAGGGCTGCGTTGAGTTGTCGAGAAGCAAGAACATAGCCAGCGCCTTGTGTTTGGGAGTCAGCAGGTGCTGGACTTTTGCGATTGCTTTCACTGTGCACTGAATGCCAGGACGGCATGTGCACGTTAAAACAACGAGCTGGGCAAGAGCAGGAAGGGACCACGGGCATCAGAGAGCATCTGGCATCTTGCCCTGGAAAGAGCAGTGTTTTTGGAGTGTGCAGTAAAATCGTGTTTCTGGACAAGGGAGGCATAAGTGCGCTGCGCTCCTAAGCTATCTCCCTGCGAGACACACTGGCAAAGCTTTTCGTTATCATGCAGTCTAGTGCAGACGCACACTGCGGCTCTCCGGAGCTGTCCGAAGCGAAGCGCCGGTCGCCGGCGTCTTTCGGCTGAAGCAGCGCTTCGGGGCGTACGGCTGCCGCTCCGCTGTTGTGTGCGCGAGGCAGCCGCTTCTCCTGCTCCGTGAGCCGGACAGAGCGGTAGCTTGTACGAGGGCGAAGAACGTTGCCGCAGGGAGACGACATTGTGTGTACAGCCTTGGGACTGCTAGATGACAGTGGCTAAAGCTCCCTGCCTTTTCAATGCACTGCTGGCATGCTTTATTGAAGGCGTTCCGAGACAACTTTCCTGGGTTTTGACTTCGTCCTGATGAAGCCCCTGTTGGGAAATTCGTTTGGGAGTCAGCAGCACCTGGACTTTTGCGATTGCCTTCACTGTGCACTGAATGCCAGGACGGCATGTGCACGTTAAAACAACGAGCTGGGCAAGAGCAGAAAGGGAGCACGGGCATCAGAGAGCATCTGACATCTTGCCCTGGAAAGAGCAGTGTTTTTGGAGAGTGCAGTAAAATCGTGTTTCTGGACAAGGGAGGCATAAGTGCGCTGCGCTCCTAAGCTATCTCCCTGCTAAGACACACTGCCAAAGCTTTTCGCTATGATGCAGTCTAGTGCAGACGCACACTACGGCTCTCGGCTCTCTGTCCGAAGCGAAGCGCCGGTCGCCGGCGTCTTTCGGCTGAAGCAGCGCTTCGGAGCGTACGGCTGTTGTGTGCGCGAAGCAGCCGCTTTTCCTGCTCCGGGAGCCGCACAGAGCGGTAGCTTGCACGAGGGCGAAGAACGAAGCCGCAGAGCACCGGCCTTCTGCGCGCACCCTAAGGACTGCGAGAGGACCGTGGTGGCCGCTCGCCTGCCTCTTCAATTCCATTCTAGCATCCTTATGGAAGGTGTTCCAGGACAATTTTCCTGAGTTTTGAATTCGTCCTGATGCAGCCCCTCCTGGGAAACTCCTACTCGTCCTCTGAGTCTCCGAGTGCAGAGACCTCGATGGCAACTGCAGAAATGAAGGGCTGCGTTGAGTTGTCGAGAAGCAAGAACATAGCCAGCACCTTGTGTTTGGGAGTCAGCAGCTGCTGGACTTTTGCGATTGCCTTCACTGTGCACTGAATGCCAGGACGGCATGTGCACGTTAAAACAACGAGCTGGGCAAGAGCAGGAAGGGACCACGGGCATCAGAGAGCATCTGGCATCTTGCCCTGGAAAGAGCAGTGTTTTTGGAGTGTGCAGTAAAATCGTGTTTCTGGACAAGGGAGGCATAAGTGCGCTGCGCTCCTAAGCTATCTCCCTGCGAGACACACTGGCAAAGCTTTTCGTTATCATGCAGTCTAGTGCAGACGCACACTGCGGCTCTCCGGAGCTGTCCGAAGCGAAGCGCCGGTCGCCGGCGTCTTTCGGCTGAAGCAGCGCTTCGGAGCGTACGGCTGTTGTGTGCGCGAAGCAGCCGCTTTTCCTGCTCCGGGAGCCGCACAGAGCGGTAGCTTGTACGAGGGCGAAGAACGAAGCCGCAGAGCACCGGCCTTGTGCGCGCACCCTAAGGACTGCGAGAGGACCGTGGTGGCCGCTTGCCTGCCTCTTCAATTCCATTCTAGCATCCTTAGGGAAGGTGTTCAAGGACAAATTCCCTGAGTTTTGAATTCGTCCTGATGCAGCCCCTCCTGGGAAACAACTGCTCGTCGTCTGAGTCTCCGAGTGCAGAGACCTCGATGGCAACTGCAGAAATGAAGGGCTGCGTTGAGTTGTCGAGAAGCAAGAACATAGCCAGCGCCTTGTGTTTGGGAGTCAGCAGGTGCTGGACTTTTGCGATTGCCTTCACTGTGCACTGAATGCCAGGACGGCATGTGCACGTTAAAACAACGAGCTGGGCAAGAGCAGGAAGGGACCACGGGCATCAGAGAGCATCTGGCATCTTGCCCTGGAAAGAGCAGTGTTTTTGGAGTGTGCAGTAAAATCGTGTTTCTGGACAAGGGAGGCATAAGTGCGCTGCGCTCCTAAGCTATCTCCCTGCGAGACACACTGGCAAAGCTTTTCGTTATCATGCAGTCTAGTGCAGACGCACACTGCGGCTCTCCGGAGCTGTCCGAAGCGAAGCGCCGGTCGCCGGCGTCTTTCGGCTGAAGCAGCGCTTCGGGGCGTACGGCTGCCGCTCCGCTGTTGTGTGCGCGAGGCAGCCACTTCTCCTGCTCCGTGAGCCGGACAGAGCGGTAGCTTGTACGAGGGCGAAGAACGTTGCCGCAGGGAGACGACATTGTGTGTACAGCCTTGGGACTGCTAGATGACAGTGGCTAAAGCTCCCTGCCTTTTCAATGCACTGCTGGCATGCTTTATTGAAGGCGTTCCGAGACAACTTTCCTGGGTTTTGACTTCGTCCTGATGAAGCCCCTGTTGGGAAATTCGTTTGGGAGTCAGCAGCACCTGGACTTTTGCGATTGCCTTCACTGTGCACTGAATGCCAGGACGGCATGTGCACGTTAAAACAACGAGCTGGGCAAGAGCAGAAAGGGAGCACGGGCATCAGAGAGCATCTGACATCTTGCCCTGGAAAGAGCAGTGTTTTTGGAGAGTGCAGCAAATCCGTGTTTCTGGACAAGGGAGGCATAAGTGCGCTGCGCTCCTAAGGTATCTCCCTGCGAGACACACTGCTAAAGCTTTTCGCTATGATGCAGTCTAGTGCAGACGCACACTACGGCTCTCCGGAGCTGTCCGAAGCGAAGCGCCGGTCGCCGGCGTCTTTCGGCTGAAGCAGCGCTTCGGGGCGTACGGCTGCCGCTCCACTGTTGTGTGCGCGAGGCAGCCGCTTCTCCTGCTCCGCGAGCCGGACAGAGCGGTAGCTTGTACGAGGGTGAAGAACGAAGCCGCAGAGCACCGGCCTTGTGCGCGCACCCTAAGGACTGCGAGAGGACCGTGGTGGCCGCTCGCCTGCCCCTTCCATTCCATTCTAGCATCCTTAGGGAAGGTGTTCAAGGACAAATTCCCTGAGTTTTGAATTCGTCCTGATGCAGCCCCTCCTGGGAAACAACTGCTCGTCGTCTGAGTCTCTGAGTGCAGAGACCTCGATGGCAACTGCAGAAATGAAGGGCTGCGTTGAGTTGTCGAGAAGCAAGAACATAGCCAGCGCCTTGTGTTTGGGAGTCAGCAGCTGCTGGACTTTTGCGATTGCTTTCACTGTGAAATGAATGCCAGGACGGCATGTGCACGTTAAAACAACGAGCTGGGCAAGAGCAGGAAGGGAGCACGGGCATCAGAGAGCATCTGACATCTTGCCCTGGAAAGAGCAGTGTTTTTGGAGTGTGCAGTAAAATCGTGTTTCTGGACAAGGGAGGCATAAGTGCGCTGCGCTCCTAAGCTATCTCCCTGCGAGACACACTGGCAAAGCTTTTCGTTATCATGCAGTCTAGTGCAGACGCACACTGCGGCTCTCCGGAGCTGTCCGAAGCGAAGCGCCGGTCGCCGGCGTCTTTCGGCTGAAGCAGCGCTTCGGGGCGTACGGCTGCCGCTCCGCTGTTGTGTGCGCGAGGCAGCCGCTTCTCCTGCTCCGTGAGCCGGACAGAGCGGTAGCTTGTACGAGGGCGAAGAACGAAGCCGCAGGGAGACGACATTGTGTGTACAGCCTTGGGACTGCTAGATGACAGTGGCTAAAGCTCCCTGCCTTTTCAATGCACTGCTGGCATGCTTTATTGAAGGCGTTCCGAGACAACTTTCCTGGGTTTTGACTTCGTCCTGATGAAGCCCCTGTTGGGAAATTCGTTTGGGAGTCAGCAGCTGCTGGACTTTTGCGATTGCCTTCACTGTGCACTGAATGCCAGGACGGCATGTGTACGTTAAAACAACGAGCTGGGCAAGAGCAGGAAGAGAGCACGGGAAGCAGAGAGCATCTGGCATCTTGCCCTGGAAAGGGCAGTGTTTTTGGAGAGTGCAGCAAATCCGTGTTTCTGGACAAGGGAGGCATAAGTGCGCTGCGCTCCTAAGCTATCTCCCTGCTAAGACACACTGCCAAAGCTTTTCGCTATGATGCAGTCTAGTGCAGACGCACACTACGGCTCTCGGCTCTCTGTCCGAAGCGAAGCGCCGGTCGCCGGCGTCTTTCGGCTGAAGCAGCGCTTCGGAGCGTACGGCTGTTGTGTGCGCGAAGCAGCCGCTTTTCCTGCTCCGGGAGCCGCACAGAGCGGTAGCTTGCACGAGGGCGAAGAACGAAGCCGCAGAGCACCGGCCTTCTGCGCGCACCCTAAGGACTGCGAGAGGACCGTGGTGGCCGCTCGCCTGCCTCTTCAATTCCATTCTAGCATCCTTATGGAAGGTGTTCCAGGACAATTTTCCTGAGTTTTGAATTCGTCCTGATGCAGCCCCTCCTGGGAAACTCCTACTCGTCCTCTGAGTCTCCGAGTGCAGAGACCTCGATGGCAACTGCAGAAATGAAGGGCTGCGTTGAGTTGTCGAGAAGCAAGAACATAGCCAGCGCCTTGTGTTTGGGAGTCAGCAGGTGCTGGACTTTTGCGATTGCTTTCACTGTGCACTGAATGCCAGGACGGCATGTGCACGTTAAAACAACGAGCTGGGCAAGAGCAGGAAGGGACCACGGGCATCAGAGAGCATCTGGCATCTTGCCCTGGAAAGAGCAGTGTTTTTGGAGTGTGCAGTAAAATCGTGTTTCTGGACAAGGGAGGCATAAGTGCGCTGCGCTCCTAAGCTATCTCCCTGCGAGACACACTGGCAAAGCTTTTCGTTATCATGCAGTCTAGTGCAGACGCACACTGCGGCTCTCCGGAGCTGTCCGAAGCGAAGCGCCGGTCGCCGGCGTCTTTCGGCTGAAGCAGCGCTTCGGGGCGTACGGCTGCCGCTCCGCTGTTGTGTGCGCGAGGCAGCCGCTTCTCCTGCTCCGTGAGCCGGACAGAGCGGTAGCTTGTACGAGGGCGAAGAACGTTGCCGCAGGGAGACGACATTGTGTGTACAGCCTTGGGACTGCTAGATGACAGTGGCTAAAGCTCCCTGCCTTTTCAATGCACTGCTGGCATGCTTTATTGAAGGCGTTCCGAGACAACTTTCCTGGGTTTTGACTTCGTCCTGATGAAGCCCCTGTTGGGAAATTCGTTTGGGAGTCAGCAGCACCTGGACTTTTGCGATTGCCTTCACTGTGCACTGAATGCCAGGACGGCATGTGCACGTTAAAACAACGAGCTGGGCAAGAGCAGAAAGGGAGCACGGGCATCAGAGAGCATCTGACATCTTGCCCTGGAAAGAGCAGTGTTTTTGGAGAGTGCAGTAAAATCGTGTTTCTGGACAAGGGAGGCATAAGTGCGCTGCGCTCCTAAGCTATCTCCCTGCTAAGACACACTGCCAAAGCTTTTCGCTATGATGCAGTCTAGTGCAGACGCACACTACGGCTCTCGGCTCTCTGTCCGAAGCGAAGCGCCGGTCGCCGGCGTCTTTCGGCTGAAGCAGCGCTTCGGAGCGTACGGCTGTTGTGTGCGCGAAGCAGCCGCTTTTCCTGCTCCGGGAGCCGCACAGAGCGGTAGCTTGCACGAGGGCGAAGAACGAAGCCGCAGAGCACCGGCCTTCTGCGCGCACCCTAAGGACTGCGAGAGGACCGTGGTGGCCGCTCGCCTGCCTCTTCAATTCCATTCTAGCATCCTTATGGAAGGTGTTCCAGGACAATTTTCCTGAGTTTTGAATTCGTCCTGATGCAGCCCCTCCTGGGAAACTCCTACTCGTCCTCTGAGTCTCCGAGTGCAGAGACCTCGATGGCAACTGCAGAAATGAAGGGCTGCGTTGAGTTGTCGAGAAGCAAGAACATAGCCAGCACCTTGTGTTTGGGAGTCAGCAGCTGCTGGACTTTTGCGATTGCCTTCACTGTGCACTGAATGCCAGGACGGCATGTGCACGTTAAAACAACGAGCTGGGCAAGAGCAGGAAGGGACCACGGGCATCAGAGAGCATCTGGCATCTTGCCCTGGAAAGAGCAGTGTTTTTGGAGTGTGCAGTAAAATCGTGTTTCTGGACAAGGGAGGCATAAGTGCGCTGCGCTCCTAAGCTATCTCCCTGCGAGACACACTGGCAAAGCTTTTCGTTATCATGCAGTCTAGTGCAGACGCACACTGCGGCTCTCCGGAGCTGTCCGAAGCGAAGCGCCGGTCGCCGGCGTCTTTCGGCTGAAGCAGCGCTTCGGAGCGTACGGCTGTTGTGTGCGCGAAGCAGCCGCTTTTCCTGCTCCGGGAGCCGCACAGAGCGGTAGCTTGCACGAGGGCGAAGAACGAAGCCGCAGAGCACCGGCCTTCTGCGCGCACCCTAAGGACTGCGAGAGGACCGTGGTGGCCGCTCGCCTGCCTCTTCAATTCCATTCTAGCATCCTTATGGAAGGTGTTCCAGGACAATTTTCCTGAGTTTTGAATTCGTCCTGATGCAGCCCCTCCTGGGAAACTCCTACTCGTCCTCTGAGTCTCCGAGTGCAGAGACCTCGATGGCAACTGCAGAAATGAAGGGCTGCGTTGAGTTGTCGAGAAGCAAGAACATAGCCAGCGCCTTGTGTTTGGGAGTCAGCAGGTGCTGGACTTTTGCGATTGCTTTCACTGTGCACTGAATGCCAGGACGGCATGTGCACGTTAAAACAACGAGCTGGGCAAGAGCAGGAAGGGAGCACGGGCATCAGAGAGCATCTGGCATCTTGCCCTGGAAAGAGCAGTGTTTTTGGAGTGTGCAGTAAAATCGTGTTTCTGGACAAGGGAGGCATAAGTGCGCTGCGCTCCTAAGCTATCTCCCTGCGAGACACACTGGCAAAGCTTTTCGTTATCATGCAGTCTAGTGCAGACGCACACTGCGGCTCTCCGGAGCTGTCCGAAGCGAAGCGCCGGTCGCCGGCGTCTTTCGGCTGAAGCAGCGCTTCGGGGCGTACGGCTGCCGCTCCGCTGTTGTGTGCGCGAGGCAGCCGCTTCTCCTGCTCCGTGAGCCGGACAGAGCGGTAGCTTGTACGAGGGCGAAGAACGTTGCCGCAGGGAGACGACATTGTGTGTACAGCCTTGGGACTGCTAGATGACAGTGGCTAAAGCTCCCTGCCTTTTCAATGCACTGCTGGCATGCTTTATTGAAGGCGTTCCGAGACAACTTTCCTGGGTTTTGACTTCGTCCTGATGAAGCCCCTGTTGGGAAATTCGTTTGGGAGTCAGCAGCACCTGGACTTTTGCGATTGCCTTCACTGTGCACTGAATGCCAGGACGGCATGTGCACGTTAAAACAACGAGCTGGGCAAGAGCAGAAAGGGAGCACGGGCATCAGAGAGCATCTGACATCTTGCCCTGGAAAGAGCAGTGTTTTTGGAGAGTGCAGCAAATCCGTGTTTCTGGACAAGGGAGGCATAAGTGCGCTGCGCTCCTAAGGTATCTCCCTGCGAGACACACTGCCAAAGCTTTTCGCTATGATGCAGTCTAGTGCAGACGCACACTACGGCTCTCCGGAGCTGTCCGAAGCGAAGCGCCGGTCGCCGGCGTCTTTCGGCTGAAGCAGCGCTTCGGGGCGTACGGCTGCCGCTCCGCTGTTGTGTGCGCGAGGCAGCCGCTTCTCCTGCTCCGCGAGCCGGACAGAGCGGTAGCTTGTACGAGGGCGAAGAACGAAGCCGCAGAGCACCGGCCTTGTGCGCGCACCCTAAGGACTGCGAGAGGACCGTGGTGGCCGCTCGCCTGCCCCTTCCATTCCATTCTAGCATCCTTAGGGAAGGTGTTCAAGGACAAATTCCCTGAGTTTTGAATTCGTCCTGATGCAGCCCCTCCTGGGAAACAACTGCTCGTCGTCTGAGTCTCCGAGTGCAGAGACCTCGATGGCAACTGCAGAAATGAAGGGCTGCGTTGAGTTGTCGAGAAGCAAGAACATAGCCAGCGCCTTGTGTTTGGGAGTCAGCAGCTGCTGGACTTTTGCGATTGCTTTCACTGTGCACTGAATGCCAGGACGGCATGTGCACGTTAAAACAACGAGCTGGGCAAGAGCAGGAAGGGAGCACGGGCATCAGAGAGCATCTGACATCTTGCCCTGGAAAGAGCAGTGTTTTTGGAGTGTGCAGTAAAATCGTGTTTCTGGACAAGGGAGGCATAAGTGCGCTGCGCTCCTAAGCTATCTCCCTGCGAGACACACTGCCAAAGCTTTTCGTTATCATGCAGTCTAGTGCAGACGCACACTGCGGCTCTCCGGAGCTGTCCGAAGCGAAGCGCCGGTCGCCGGCGTCTTTCGGCTGAAGCAGCGCTTCGGGGCGTACGGCTGCCGCTCCGCTGTTGTGTGCGCGAGGCAGCCGCTTCTCCTGCTCCGTGAGCCGGACAGAGCGGTAGCTTGTACGAGGGCGAAGAACGAAGCCGCAGGGAGACGACATTGTGTGTACAGCCTTGGGACTGCTAGATGACAGTGGCTAAAGCTCCCTGCCTTTTCAATGCACTGCTGGCATGCTTTATTGAAGGCGTTCCGAGACAACTTTCCTGGGTTTTGACTTCGTCCTGATGAAGCCCCTGTTGGGAAATTCGTTTGGGAGTCAGCAGCTGCTGGACTTTTGCGATTGCCTTCACTGTGCACTGAATGCCAGGACGGCATGTGTACGTTAAAACAACGAGCTGGGCAAGAGCAGGAAGAGAGCACGGGAAGCAGAGAGCATCTGGCATCTTGCCCTGGAAAGGGCAGTGTTTTTGGAGAGTGCAGCAAATCCGTGTTTCTGGACAAGGGAGGCATAAGTGCGCTGCGCTCCTAAGCTATCTCCCTGCTAAGACACACTGCCAAAGCTTTTCGCTATGATGCAGTCTAGTGCAGACGCACACTACGGCTCTCCGGAGCTGTCCGAAGCGAAGCGCCGGTCGCCGGCGTCTTTCGGCTGAAGCAGCGCTTCGGGGCGTACGGCTGCCGCTCCGCTGTTGTGTGCGCGAGGCAGCCGCTTCTCCTGCTCCGCGAGCCGGACAGAGCGGTAGCTTGTACGAGGGCGAAGAACGAAGCCGCAGAGCACCGGCCTTCTGCGCGCACCCTAAGGACTGCGAGAGGACCGTGGTGGCCGCTCGCCTGCCCCTTCCATTCCATTCTAGCATCCTTATGGAAGGTGTTCCAGGACAATTTTCCTGAGTTTTGAATTCGTCCTGATGCAGCCCCTCCTGGGAAACTCCTACTCGTCCTCTGAGTCTCCGAGTGCAGAGACCTCGATGGCAACTGCAGAAATGAAGGGCTGCGTTGAGTTGTCGAGAAGCAAGAACATAGCCAGCGCCTTGTGTTTGGGAGTCAGCAGGTGCTGGACTTTTGCGATTGCTTTCACTGTGCACTGAATGCCAGGACGGCATGTGCACGTTAAAACAACGAGCTGGGCAAGAGCAGGAAGGGACCACGGGCATCAGAGAGCATCTGGCATCTTGCCCTGGAAAGAGCAGTGTTTTTGGAGTGTGCAGTAAAATCGTGTTTCTGGACAAGGGAGGCATAAGTGCGCTGCGCTCCTAAGCTATCTCCCTGCGAGACACACTGGCAAAGCTTTTCGTTATCATGCAGTCTAGTGCAGACGCACACTGCGGCTCTCCGGAGCTGTCCGAAGCGAAGCGCCGGTCGCCGGCGTCTTTCGGCTGAAGCAGCGCTTCGGGGCGTACGGCTGCCGCTCCGCTGTTGTGTGCGCGAGGCAGCCGCTTCTCCTGCTCCGTGAGCCGGACAGAGCGGTAGCTTGTACGAGGGCGAAGAACGTTGCCGCAGGGAGACGACATTGTGTGTACAGCCTTGGGACTGCTAGATGACAGTGGCTAAAGCTCCCTGCCTTTTCAATGCACTGCTGGCATGCTTTATTGAAGGCGTTCCGAGACAACTTTCCTGGGTTTTGACTTCGTCCTGATGAAGCCCCTGTTGGGAAATTCGTTTGGGAGTCAGCAGCACCTGGACTTTTGCGATTGCCTTCACTGTGCACTGAATGCCAGGACGGCATGTGCACGTTAAAACAACGAGCTGGGCAAGAGCAGAAAGGGAGCACGGGCATCAGAGAGCATCTGACATCTTGCCCTGGAAAGAGCAGTGTTTTTGGAGAGTGCAGTAAAATCGTGTTTCTGGACAAGGGAGGCATAAGTGCGCTGCGCTCCTAAGCTATCTCCCTGCTAAGACACACTGCCAAAGCTTTTCGCTATGATGCAGTCTAGTGCAGACGCATACTACGGCTCTCAGCTCTCTGTCCGAAGCGAAGCGCCGGTCGCCGGCGTCTTTCGGCTGAAGCAGCGCTTCGGAGCGTACGGCTGTTGTGTGCGCGAAGCAGCCGCTTTTCCTGCTCCGGGAGCCGCACAGAGCGGTAGCTTGCACGAGGGCGAAGAACGAAGCCGCAGAGCACCGGCCTTCTGCGCGCACCCTAAGGACTGCGAGAGGACCGTGGTGGCCGCTCGCCTGCCTCTTCAATTCCATTCTAGCATCCTTATGGAAGGTGTTCCAGGACAATTTTCCTGAGTTTTGAATTCGTCCTGATGCAGCCCCTCCTGGGAAACTCCTACTCGTCCTCTGAGTCTCCGAGTGCAGAGACCTCGATGGCAACTGCAGAAATGAAGGGCTGCGTTGAGTTGTCGAGAAGCAAGAACATAGCCAGCGCCTTGTGTTTGGGAGTCAGCAGCTGCTGGACTTTTGCGATTGCCTTCACTGTGCACTGAATGCCAGGACGGCATGTGCACGTTAAAACAACGAGCTGGGCAAGAGCAGGAAGGGAGCACGGGCATCAGAGAGCATCTGGCATCTTGCCCTGGAAAGAGCAGTGTTTTTGGAGTGTGCAGTAAAATCGTGTTTCTGGACAAGGGAGGCATAAGTGCGCTGCGCTCCTAAGCTGTCTCCCTGCGAGACACACTGGCAAAGCTTTTCGTTATCATGCAGTCTAGTGCAGACGCACACTGCGGCTCTCCGGAGCTGTCCGAAGCGAAGCGCCGGTCGCCGGCGTCTTTCGGCTGAAGCAGCGCTTCGGGGCGTACGGCTGCCGCTCCGCTGTTGTGTGCGCGAGGCAGCCGCTTCTCCTGCTCCGTGAGCCGGACAGAGCGGTAGCTTGTACGAGGGCGAAGAACGTTGCCGCAGGGAGACGACATTGTGTGTACAGCCTTGGGACTGCTAGATGACAGTGGCTAAAGCTCCCTGCCTTTTCAATGCACTGCTGGCATGCTTTATTGAAGGCGTTCCGAGACAACTTTCCTGGGTTTTGACTTCGTCCTGATGAAGCCCCTGTTGGGAAATTCGTTTGGGAGTCAGCAGCACCTGGACTTTTGCGATTGCCTTCACTGTGCACTGAATGCCAGGACGGCATGTGCACGTTAAAACAACGAGCTGGGCAAGAGCAGAAAGGGAGCACGGGCATCAGAGAGCATCTGACATCTTGCCCTGGAAAGAGCAGTGTTTTTGGAGTGTGCAGTAAAATCGTGTTTCTGGACAAGGGAGGCATAAGTGCGCTGCGCTCCTAAGGTATCTCCCTGCGAGACACACTGCTAAAGCTTTTCGCTATGATGCAGTCTAGTGCAGACGCACACTACGGCTCTCCGGAGCTGTCCGAAGCGAAGCGCCGGTCGCCGGCGTCTTTCGGCTGAAGCAGCGCTTCGTGGCGTACGGCTCCCGCTCCGCTGTTGTGTGCGCGAGGCAGCCGCTTCTCCTGCTCCGCGAGCCGGACAGAGCGGTAGCTTGTACGAGGGCGAAGAACGAAGCCGCAGAGCACCGGCCTTGTGCGCGCACCCTAAGGACTGCGAGAGGACCGTGGTGGCCGCTCGCCTGCCCCTTCCATTCCATTCTAGCATCCTTAGGGAAGGTGTTCAAGGACAAATTCCCTGAGTTTTGAATTCGTCCTGATGCAGCCCCTCCTGGGAAACAACTGCTCGTCGTCTGAGTCTCCGAGTGCAGAGACCTCGATGGCAACTGCAGAAATGAAGGGCTGCGTTGAGTTGTCGAGAAGCAAGAACATAGCCAGCACCTTGTGTTTGGGAGTCAGCAGCTGCTGGACTTTTGCGATTGCTTTCACTGTGCACTGAATGCCAGGACGGCATGTGCACGTTAAAACAACGAGCTGGGCAAGAGCAGGAAGGGAGCACGGGCATCAGAGAGCATCTGACATCTTGCCCTGGAAAGAGCAGTGTTTTTGGAGTGTGCAGTAAAATCGTGTTTCTGGACAAGGGAGGCATAAGTGCGCTGCGCTCCTAAGCTATCTCCCTGCGAGACACACTGGCAAAGCTTTTCGTTATCATGCAGTCTAGTGCAGACGCACACTGCGGCTCTCCGGAGCTGTCCGAAGCGAAGCGCCGGTCGCCGGCGTCTTTCGGCTGAAGCAGCGCTTCGGGGCGTACGGCTGCCGCTCCGCTGTTGTGTGCGCGAGGCAGCCGCTTCTCCTGCTCCGTGAGCCGGACAGAGCGGTAGCTTGTACGAGGGCGAAGAACGTTGCCGCAGGGAGACGACATTGTGTGTACAGCCTTGGGACTGCTAGATGACAGTGGCTAAAGCTCCCTGCCTTTTCAATGCACTGCTGGCATGCTTTATTGAAGGCGTTCCGAGACAACTTTCCTGGGTTTTGACTTCGTCCTGATGAAGCCCCTGTTGGGAAATTCGTTTGGGAGTCAGCAGCACCTGGACTTTTGCGATTGCCTTCACTGTGCACTGAATGCCAGGACGGCATGTGCACGTTAAAACAACGAGCTGGGCAAGAGCAGAAAGGGAGCACGGGCATCAGAGAGCATCTGACATCTTGCCCTGGAAAGAGCAGTGTTTTTGGAGAGTGCAGTAAAATCGTGTTTCTGGACAAGGGAGGCATAAGTGCGCTGCGCTCCTAAGCTATCTCCCTGCTAAGACACACTGCCAAAGCTTTTCGCTATGATGCAGTCTAGTGCAGACGCATACTACGGCTCTCAGCTCTCTGTCCGAAGCGAAGCGCCGGTCGCCGGCGTCTTTCGGCTGAAGCAGCGCTTCGGAGCGTACGGCTGTTGTGTGCGCGAAGCAGCCGCTTTTCCTGCTCCGGGAGCCGCACAGAGCGGTAGCTTGCACGAGGGCGAAGAACGAAGCCGCAGAGCACCGGCCTTCTGCGCGCACCCTAAGGACTGCGAGAGGACCGTGGTGGCCGCTCGCCTGCCTCTTCAATTCCATTCTAGCATCCTTATGGAAGGTGTTCCAGGACAATTTTCCTGAGTTTTGAATTCGTCCTGATGCAGCCCCTCCTGGGAAACTCCTACTCGTCCTCTGAGTCTCCGAGTGCAGAGACCTCGATGGCAACTGCAGAAATGAAGGGCTGCGTTGAGTTGTCGAGAAGCAAGAACATAGCCAGCGCCTTGTGTTTGGGAGTCAGCAGCTGCTGGACTTTTGCGATTGCCTTCACTGTGCACTGAATGCCAGGACGGCATGTGCACGTTAAAACAACGAGCTGGGCAAGAGCAGGAAGGGAGCACGGGCATCAGAGAGCATCTGGCATCTTGCCCTGGAAAGAGCAGTGTTTTTGGAGTGTGCAGTAAAATCGTGTTTCTGGACAAGGGAGGCATAAGTGCGCTGCGCTCCTAAGCTATCTCCCTGCGAGACACACTGGCAAAGCTTTTCGTTATCATGCAGTCTAGTGCAGACGCACACTGCGGCTCTCCGGAGCTGTCCGAAGCGAAGCGCCGGTCGCCGGCGTCTTTCGGCTGAAGCAGCGCTTCGGGGCGTACGGCTGCCGCTCCGCTGTTGTGTGCGCGAGGCAGCCGCTTCTCCTGCTCCGTGAGCCGGACAGAGCGGTAGCTTGTACGAGGGCGAAGAACGTTGCCGCAGGGAGACGACATTGTGTGTACAGCCTTGGGACTGCTAGATGACAGTGGCTAAAGCTCCCTGCCTTTTCAATGCACTGCTGGCATGCTTTATTGAAGGCGTTCCGAGACAACTTTCCTGGGTTTTGACTTCGTCCTGATGAAGCCCCTGTTGGGAAATTCGTTTGGGAGTCAGCAGCACCTGGACTTTTGCGATTGCCTTCACTGTGCACTGAATGCCAGGACGGCATGTGCACGTTAAAACAACGAGCTGGGCAAGAGCAGAAAGGGAGCACGGGCATCAGAGAGCATCTGACATCTTGCCCTGGAAAGAGCAGTGTTTTTGGAGTGTGCAGTAAAATCGTGTTTCTGGACAAGGGAGGCATAAGTGCGCTGCGCTCCTAAGGTATCTCCCTGCGAGACACACTGCTAAAGCTTTTCGCTATGATGCAGTCTAGTGCAGACGCACACTACGGCTCTCCGGAGCTGTCCGAAGCGAAGCGCCGGTCGCCGGCGTCTTTCGGCTGAAGCAGCGCTTCGTGGCGTACGGCTCCCGCTCCGCTGTTGTGTGCGCGAGGCAGCCGCTTCTCCTGCTCCGCGAGCCGGACAGAGCGGTAGCTTGTACGAGGGCGAAGAACGAAGCCGCAGAGCACCGGCCTTGTGCGCGCACCCTAAGGACTGCGAGAGGACCGTGGTGGCCGCTCGCCTGCCCCTTCCATTCCATTCTAGCATCCTTAGGGAAGGTGTTCAAGGACAAATTCCCTGAGTTTTGAATTCGTCCTGATGCAGCCCCTCCTGGGAAACAACTGCTCGTCGTCTGAGTCTCCGAGTGCAGAGACCTCGATGGCAACTGCAGAAATGAAGGGCTGCGTTGAGTTGTCGAGAAGCAAGAACATAGCCAGCACCTTGTGTTTGGGAGTCAGCAGCTGCTGGACTTTTGCGATTGCTTTCACTGTGCACTGAATGCCAGGACGGCATGTGCACGTTAAAACAACGAGCTGGGCAAGAGCAGGAAGGGAGCACGGGCATCAGAGAGCATCTGACATCTTGCCCTGGAAAGAGCAGTGTTTTTGGAGTGTGCAGTAAAATCGTGTTTCTGGACAAGGGAGGCATAAGTGCGCTGCGCTCCTAAGCTATCTCCCTGCGAGACACACTGGCAAAGCTTTTCGTTATCATGCAGTCTAGTGCAGACGCACACTGCGGCTCTCCGGAGCTGTCCGAAGCGAAGTGCCGGTCGCCGGCGTCTTTCGGCTGAAGCAGCGCTTCGGGGCGTACGGCTGCCGCTCCGCTGTTGTGTGCGCGAGGCAGCCGCTTCTCCTGCTCCGTGAGCCGGACAGAGCGGTAGCTTGTACGAGGGCGAAGAACGAAGCCGCAGGGAGACGACATTGTGTGTACAGCCTTGGGACTGCTAGATGACAGTGGCTAAAGCTCCCTGCCTTTTCAATGCACTGCTGGCATGCTTTATTGAAGGCGTTCCGAGACAACTTTCCTGGGTTTTGACTTCGTCCTGATGAAGCCCCTGTTGGGAAATTCGTTTGGGAGTCAGCAGCTGCTGGACTTTTGCGATTGCCTTCACTGTGCACTGAATGCCAGGACGGCATGTGTACGTTAAAACAACGAGCTGGGCAAGAGCAGGAAGAGAGCACGGGAAGCAGAGAGCATCTGGCATCTTGCCCTGGAAAGGGCAGTGTTTTTGGAGAGTGCAGCAAATCCGTGTTTCTGGACAAGGGAGGCATAAGTGCGCTGCGCTCCTAAGCTATCTCCCTGCTAAGACACACTGCCAAAGCTTTTCGCTATGATGCAGTCTAGTGCAGACGCACACTACGGCTCTCGGCTCTCTGTCCGAAGCGAAGCGCCGGTCGCCGGCGTCTTTCGGCTGAAGCAGCGCTTCGGAGCGTACGGCTGTTGTGTGCGCGAGGCAGCCGCTTCTCCTGCTCCGCGAGCCGGACAGAGCGGTAGCTTGCACGAGGGCGAAGAACGAAGCCGCAGAGCACCGGCCTTCTGCGCGCACCCTAAGGACTGCGAGAGGACCGTGGTGGCCGCTCGCCTGCCCCTTCCATTCCATTCTAGCATCCTTATGGAAGGTGTTCCAGGACAATTTTCCTGAGTTTTGAATTCGTCCTGATGCAGCCCCTCCTGGGAAACTCCTACTCGTCCTCTGAGTCTCCGAGTGCAGAGACCTCGATGGCAACTGCAGAAATGAAGGGCTGCGTTGAGTTGTCGAGAAGCAAGAACATAGCCAGCGCCTTGTGTTTGGGAGTCAGCAGGTGCTGGACTTTTGCGATTGCTTTCACTGTGCACTGAATGCCAGGACGGCATGTGCACGTTAAAACAACGAGCTGGGCAAGAGCAGGAAGGGACCACGGGCATCAGAGAGCATCTGGCATCTTGCCCTGGAAAGAGCAGTGTTTTTGGAGTGTGCAGTAAAATCGTGTTTCTGGACAAGGGAGGCATAAGTGCGCTGCGCTCCTAAGCTATCTCCCTGCGAGACACACTGGCAAAGCTTTTCGTTATCATGCAGTCTAGTGCAGACGCACACTGCGGCTCTCCGGAGCTGTCCGAAGCGAAGCGCCGGTCGCCGGCGTCTTTCGGCTGAAGCAGCGCTTCGGGGCGTACGGCTGCCGCTCCGCTGTTGTGTGCGCGAGGCAGCCGCTTCTCCTGCTCCGTGAGCCGGACAGAGCGGTAGCTTGTACGAGGGCGAAGAACGTTGCCGCAGGGAGACGACATTGTGTGTACAGCCTTGGGACTGCTAGATGACAGTGGCTAAAGCTCCCTGCCTTTTCAATGCACTGCTGGCATGCTTTATTGAAGGCGTTCCGAGACAACTTTCCTGGGTTTTGACTTCGTCCTGATGAAGCCCCTGTTGGGAAATTCGTTTGGGAGTCAGCAGCACCTGGACTTTTGCGATTGCCTTCACTGTGCACTGAATGCCAGGACGGCATGTGTACGTTAAAACAACGAGCTGGGCAAGAGCAGAAAGGGAGCACGGGAAGCAGAGAGCATCTGACATCTTGCCCTGGAAAGAGCAGTGTTTTTGGAGAGTGCAGTAAAATCGTGTTTCTGGACAAGGGAGGCATAAGTGCGCTGCGCTCCTAAGCTATCTCCCTGCTAAGACACACTGCCAAAGCTTTTCGCTATGATGCAGTCTAGTGCAGACGCACACTACGGCTCTCGGCTCTCTGTCCGAAGCGAAGCGCCGGTCGCCGGCGTCTTTCGGCTGAAGCAGCGCTTCGGAGCGTACGGCTGTTGTGTGCGCGAAGCAGCCGCTTTTCCTGCTCCGGGAGCCGCACAGAGCGGTAGCTTGCACGAGGGCGAAGAACGAAGCCGCAGAGCACCGGCCTTCTGCGCGCACCCTAAGGACTGCGAGAGGACCGTGGTGGCCGCTCGCCTGCCTCTTCAATTCCATTCTAGCATCCTTATGGAAGGTGTTCCAGGACAATTTTCCTGAGTTTTGAATTCGTCCTGATGCAGCCCCTCCTGGGAAACTCCTACTCGTCCTCTGAGTCTCCGAGTGCAGAGACCTCGATGGCAACTGCAGAAATGAAGGGCTGCGTTGAGTTGTCGAGAAGCAAGAACATAGCCAGCGCCTTGTGTTTGGGAGTCAGCAGCTGCTGGACTTTTGCGATTGCCTTCACTGTGCACTGAATGCCAGGACGGCATGTGTACGTTAAAACAACGAGCTGGGCAAGAGCAGGAAGAGAGCACGGGAAGCAGAGAGCATCTGGCATCTTGCCCTGGAAAGGGCAGTGTTTTTGGAGAGTGCAGCAAATCCGTGTTTCTGGACAAGGGAGGCATAAGTGCGCTGCGCTCCTAAGCTATCTCCGTGCGAGACACACTGCCAAAGCTTTTCGTTATCATGCAGTCTAGTGCAGACGCACACTGCGGCTCTCCGGAGCTGTCCGAAGCGAAGCGCCGGTCGCCGGCGTCTTTCGGCTGAAGCAGCGCTTCGGGGCGTACGGCTGTTGTGTGCGCGAAGCAGCCGCTTTTCCTGCTCCGGGAGCCGCACAGAGCGGTAGCTTGTACGAGGGCGAAGAACGAAGCCGCAGAGCACCGGCCTTGTGTGCGCACCCTAAGGACTGCGAGAGGACCGTGGTGGCCGCTTGCCTGCCTCTTCAATTCCATTCTAGCATCCTTAGGGAAGGTGTTCAAGGACAAATTCCCTGAGTTTTGAATTCGTCCTGATGCAGCCCCTCCTGGGAAACAACTGCTCGTCGTCTGAGTCTCCGAGTGCAGAGACCTCGATGGCAACTGCAGAAATGAAGGGCTGCGTTGAGTTGTCGAGAAGCAAGAACATAGCCAGCGCCTTGTGTTTGGGAGTCAGCAGGTGCTGGACTTTTGCGATTGCCTTCACTGTGCACTGAATGCCAGGACGGCATGTGCACGTTAAAACAACGAGCTGGGCAAGAGCAGGAAGGGACCACGGGCATCAGAGAGCATCTGGCATCTTGCCCTGGAAAGAGCAGTGTTTTTGGAGTGTGCAGTAAAATCGTGTTTCTGGACAAGGGAGGCATAAGTGCGCTGCGCTCCTAAGCTATCTCCCTGCGAGACACACTGGCAAAGCTTTTCGTTATCATGCAGTCTAGTGCAGACGCACACTGCGGCTCTCCGGAGCTGTCCGAAGCGAAGCGCCGGTCGCCGGCGTCTTTCGGCTGAAGCAGCGCTTCGGGGCGTACGGCTGCCGCTCCGCTGTTGTGTGCGCGAGGCAGCCACTTCTCCTGCTCCGTGAGCCGGACAGAGCGGTAGCTTGTACGAGGGCGAAGAACGTTGCCGCAGGGAGACGACATTGTGTGTACAGCCTTGGGACTGCTAGATGACAGTGGCTAAAGCTCCCTGCCTTTTCAATGCACTGCTGGCATGCTTTATTGAAGGCGTTCCGAGACAACTTTCCTGGGTTTTGACTTCGTCCTGATGAAGCCCCTGTTGGGAAATTCGTTTGGGAGTCAGCAGCACCTGGACTTTTGCGATTGCCTTCACTGTGCACTGAATGCCAGGACGGCATGTGCACGTTAAAACAACGAGCTGGGCAAGAGCAGAAAGGGAGCACGGGCATCAGAGAGCATCTGACATCTTGCCCTGGAAAGAGCAGTGTTTTTGGAGAGTGCAGCAAATCCGTGTTTCTGGACAAGGGAGGCATAAGTGCGCTGCGCTCCTAAGGTATCTCCCTGCGAGACACACTGCTAAAGCTTTTCGCTATGATGCAGTCTAGTGCAGACGCACACTACGGCTCTCCGGAGCTGTCCGAAGCGAAGCGCCGGTCGCCGGCGTCTTTCGGCTGAAGCAGCGCTTCGGGGCGTACGGCTGCCGCTCCACTGTTGTGTGCGCGAGGCAGCCGCTTCTCCTGCTCCGCGAGCCGGACAGAGCGGTAGCTTGTAGGAGGGCGAAGAACGAAGCCGCAGAGCACCGGCCTTGTGCGCGCACCCTAAGGACTGCGAGAGGACCGTGGTGGCCGCTCGCCTGCCCCTTCCATTCCATTCTAGCATCCTTAGGGAAGGTGTTCAAGGACAAATTCCCTGAGTTTTGAATTCGTCCTGATGCAGCCCCTCCTGGGAAACAACTGCTCGTCGTCTGAGTCTCTGAGTGCAGAGACCTCGATGGCAACTGCAGAAATGAAGGGCTGCGTTGAGTTGTCGAGAAGCAAGAACATAGCCAGCGCCTTGTGTTTGGGAGTCAGCAGCTGCTGGACTTTTGCGATTGCTTTCACTGTGCACTGAATGCCAGGACGGCATGTGCACGTTAAAACAACGAGCTGGGCAAGAGCAGGAAGGGAGCACGGGCATCAGAGAGCATCTGACATCTTGCCCTGGAAAGAGCAGTGTTTTTGGAGTGTGCAGTAAAATCGTGTTTCTGGACAAGGGAGGCATAAGTGCGCTGCGCTCCTAAGCTATCTCCCTGCGAGACACACTGCCAAAGCTTTTCGTTATCATGCAGTCTAGTGCAGACGCACACTGCGGCTCTCCGGAGCTGTCCGAAGCGAAGCGCCGGTCGCCGGCGTCTTTCGGCTGAAGCAGCGCTTCGGGGCGTACGGCTGCCGCTCCGCTGTTGTGTGCGCGAGGCAGCCGCTTCTCCTGCTCCGTGAGCCGGACAGAGCGGTAGCTTGTACGAGGGCGAAGAACGAAGCCGCAGGGAGACGACATTGTGTGTACAGCCTTGGGACTGCTAGATGACAGTGGCTAAAGCTCCCTGCCTTTTCAATGCACTGCTGGCATGCTTTATTGAAGGCGTTCCGAGACAACTTTCCTGGGTTTTGACTTCGTCCTGATGAAGCCCCTGTTGGGAAATTCGTTTGGGAGTCAGCAGCTGCTGGACTTTTGCGATTGCCTTCACTGTGCACTGAATGCCAGGACGGCATGTGTACGTTAAAACAACGAGCTGGGCAAGAGCAGGAAGAGAGCACGGGAAGCAGAGAGCATCTGGCATCTTGCCCTGGAAAGGGCAGTGTTTTTGGAGAGTGCAGCAAATCCGTGTTTCTGGACAAGGGAGGCATAAGTGCGCTGCGCTCCTAAGCTATCTCCCTGCTAAGACACACTGCCAAAGCTTTTCGCTATGATGCAGTCTAGTGCAGACGCACACTACGGCTCTCGGCTCTCTGTCCGAAGCGAAGCGCCGGTCGCCGGCGTCTTTCGGCTGAAGCAGCGCTTCGGAGCGTACGGCTGTTGTGTGCGCGAAGCAGCCGCTTTTCCTGCTCCGGGAGCCGCACAGAGCGGTAGCTTGCACGAGGGCGAAGAACGAAGCCGCAGAGCACCGGCCTTCTGCGCGCACCCTAAGGACTGCGAGAGGACCGTGGTGGCCGCTCGCCTGCCCCTTCCATTCCATTCTAGCATCCTTAGGGAAGGTGTTCAAGGACAAATTCCCTGAGTTTTGAATTCGTCCTGATGCAGCCCCTCCTGGGAAACAACTGCTCGTCGTCTGAGTCTCCGAGTGCAGAGACCTCGATGGCAACTGCAGAAATGAAGGGCTGCGTTGAGTTGTCGAGAAGCAAGAACATAGCCAGCGCCTTGTGTTTGGGAGTCAGCAGGTGCTGGACTTTTGCGATTGCTTTCACTGTGCACTGAATGCCAGGACGGCATGTGCACGTTAAAACAACGAGCTGGGCAAGAGCAGGAAGGGAGCACGGGCATCAGAGAGCATCTGACATCTTGCCCTGGAAAGAGCAGTGTTTTTGGAGTGTGCAGTAAAATCGTGTTTCTGGACAAGGGAGGCATAAGTGCGCTGCGCTCCTAAGCTATCTCCCTGCGAGACACACTGGCAAAGCTTTTCGTTATCATGCAGTCTAGTGCAGACGCACACTGCGGCTCTCCGGAGCTGTCCGAAGCGAAGCGCCGGTCGCCGGCGTCTTTCGGCTGAAGCAGCGCTTCGGGGCGTACGGCTGCCGCTCCGCTGTTGTGTGCGCGAGGCAGCCGCTTCTCCTGCTCCGTGAGCCGGACAGAGCGGTAGCTTGTACGAGGGCGAAGAACGAAGCCGCAGGGAGACGACATTGTGTGTACAGCCTTGGGACTGCTAGATGACAGTGGCTAAAGCTCCCTGCCTTTTCAATGCACTGCTGGCATGCTTTATTGAAGGCGTTCCGAGACAACTTTCCTGGGTTTTGACTTCGTCCTGATGAAGCCCCTGTTGGGAAATTCGTTTGGGAGTCAGCAGCTGCTGGACTTTTGCGATTGCCTTCACTGTGCACTGAATGCCAGGACGGCATGTGTACGTTAAAACAACGAGCTGGGCAAGAGCAGGAAGAGAGCACGGGAAGCAGAGAGCATCTGGCATCTTGCCCTGGAAAGGGCAGTGTTTTTGGAGAGTGCAGCAAATCCGTGTTTCTGGACAAGGGAGGCATAAGTGCGCTGCGCTCCTAAGCTATCTCCCTGCTAAGACACACTGCCAAAGCTTTTCGCTATGATGCAGTCTAGTGCAGACGCACACTACGGCTCTCGGCTCTCTGTCCGAAGCGAAGCGCCGGTCGCCGGCGTCTTTCGGCTGAAGCAGCGCTTCGGAGCGTACGGCTGTTGTGTGCGCGAGGCAGCCGCTTTTCCTGCTCCGCGAGCCGGACAGAGCGGTAGCTTGTACGAGGGCGAAGAACGAAGCCGCAGAGCACCGGCCTTCTGCGCGCACCCTAAGGACTGCGAGAGGACCGTGGTGGCCGCTCGCCTGCCCCTTCCATTCCATTCTAGCATCCTTATGGAAGGTGTTCCAGGACAATTTTCCTGAGTTTTGAATTCGTCCTGATGCAGCCCCTCCTGGGAAACTCCTACTCGTCCTCTGAGTCTCCGAGTGCAGAGACCTCGATGGCAACTGCAGAAATGAAGGGCTGCGTTGAGTTGTCGAGAAGCAAGAACATAGCCAGCGCCTTGTGTTTGGGAGTCAGCAGGTGCTGGACTTTTGCGATTGCCTTCACTGTGCACTGAATGCCAGGACGGCATGTGCACGTTAAAACAACGAGCTGGGCAAGAGCAGGAAGGGACCACGGGCATCAGAGAGCATCTGGCATCTTGCCCTGGAAAGAGCAGTGTTTTTGGAGTGTGCAGTAAAATCGTGTTTCTGGACAAGGGAGGCATAAGTGCGCTGCGCTCCTAAGCTATCTCCCTGCGAGACACACTGGCAAAGCTTTTCGTTATCATGCAGTCTAGTGCAGACGCACACTGCGGCTCTCCGGAGCTGTCCGAAGCGAAGCGCCGGTCGCCGGCGTCTTTCGGCTGAAGCAGCGCTTCGGGGCGTACGGCTGCCGCTCCGCTGTTGTGTGCGCGAGGCAGCCGCTTCTCCTGCTCCGTGAGCCGGACAGAGCGGTAGCTTGTACGAGGGCGAAGAACGTTGCCGCAGGGAGACGACATTGTGTGTACAGCCTTGGGACTGCTAGATGACAGTGGCTAAAGCTCCCTGCCTTTTCAATGCACTGCTGGCATGCTTTATTGAAGGCGTTCTGAGACAACTTTCCTGGGTTTTGACTTCGTCCTGATGAAGCCCCTGTTGGGAAATTCGTTTGGGAGTCAGCAGCACCTGGACTTTTGCGATTGCCTTCACTGTGCACTGAATGCCAGGACGGCATGTGTACGTTAAAACAACGAGCTGGGCAAGAGCAGGAAGAGAGCACGGGAAGCAGAGAGCATCTGACATCTTGCCCTGGAAAGAGCAGTGTTTTTGGAGAGTGCAGTAAAATCGTGTTTCTGGACAAGGGAGGCATAAGTGCGCTGCGCTCCTAAGCTATCTCCCTGCTAAGACACACTGCCAAAGCTTTTCGCTATGATGCAGTCTAGTGCAGACGCACACTACGGCTCTCGGCTCTCTGTCCGAAGCGAAGCGCCGGTCGCCGGCGTCTTTCGGCTGAAGCAGCGCTTCGGAGCGTACGGCTGTTGTGTGCGCGAAGCAGCCGCTT
Source organism: Lonchura striata (assembly GCF_050655825.1). Taxonomy (NCBI): domain Eukaryota; kingdom Metazoa; phylum Chordata; class Aves; order Passeriformes; family Estrildidae; genus Lonchura; species Lonchura striata. The sequence continues at coordinate 707,173 of NC_140712.1, forward strand.
TTCCTGCTCCGGGAGCCGCACAGAGCGGTAGCTTGCACGAGGGCGAAGAACGAAGCCGCAGAGCACCGGCCTTCTGCGCGCACCCTAAGGACTGCGAGAGGACCGTGGTGGCCGCTCGCCTGCCTCTTCAATTCCATTCTAGCATCCTTATGGAAGGTGTTCCAGGACAATTTTCCTGAGTTTTGAATTCGTCCTGATGCAGCCCCTCCTGGGAAACTCCTACTCGTCCTCTGAGTCTCCGAGTGCAGAGACCTCGATGGCAACTGCAGAAATGAAGGGCTGCGTTGAGTTGTCGAGAAGCAAGAACATAGCCAGCGCCTTGTGTTTGGGAGTCAGCAGCTGCTGGACTTTTGCGATTGCCTTCACTGTGCACTGAATGCCAGGACGGCATGTGTACGTTAAAACAACGAGCTGGGCAAGAGCAGGAAGAGAGCACGGGAAGCAGAGAGCATCTGGCATCTTGCCCTGGAAAGGGCAGTGTTTTTGGAGAGTGCAGCAAATCCGTGTTTCTGGACAAGGGAGGCATAAGTGCGCTGCGCTCCTAAGCTATCTCCCTGCGAGACACACTGCCAAAGCTTTTCGTTATCATGCAGTCTAGTGCAGACGCACACTGCGGCTCTCCGGAGCTGTCCGAAGCGAAGCGCCGGTCGCCGGCGTCTTTCGGCTGAAGCAGCGCTTCGGAGCGTACGGCTGTTGTGTGCGCGAAGCAGCCGCTTTTCCTGCTCCGGGAGCCGCACAGAGCGGTAGCTTGCACGAGGGCGAAGAACGAAGCCGCAGAGCACCGGCCTTCTGCGCGCACCCTAAGGACTGCGAGAGGACCGTGGTGGCCGCTCGCCTGCCTCTTCAATTCCATTCTAGCATCCTTATGGAAGGTGTTCCAGGACAATTTTCCTGAGTTTTGAATTCGTCCTGATGCAGCCCCTCCTGGGAAACTCCTACTCGTCCTCTGAGTCTCCGAGTGCAGAGACCTCGATGGCAACTGCAGAAATGAAGGGCTGCGTTGAGTTGTCGAGAAGCAAGAACATAGCCAGCGCCTTGTGTTTGGGAGTCAGCAGGTGCTGGACTTTTGCGATTGCCTTCACTGTGCACTGAATGCCAGGACGGCATGTGCACGTTAAAACAACGAGCTGGGCAAGAGCAGGAAGGGACCACGGGCATCAGAGAGCATCTGGCATCTTGCCCTGGAAAGAGCAGTGTTTTTGGAGTGTGCAGTAAAATCGTGTTTCTGGACAAGGGAGGCATAAGTGCGCTGCGCTCCTAAGCTATCTCCCTGCGAGACACACTGGCAAAGCTTTTTGTTATCATGCAGTCTAGTGCAGACGCACACTGCGGCTCTCCGGAGCTGTCCGAAGCGAAGCGCCGGTCGCCGGCGTCTTTCGGCTGAAGCAGCGCTTCGGGGCGTACGGCTGCCGCTCCGCTGTTGTGTGCGCGAGGCAGCCGCTTCTCCTGCTCCGTGAGCCGGACAGAGCGGTAGCTTGTACGAGGGCGAAGAACGTTGCCGCAGGGAGACGACATTGTGTGTACAGCCTTGGGACTGCTAGATGACAGTGGCTAAAGCTCCCTGCCTTTTCAATGCACTGCTGGCATGCTTTATTGAAGGCGTTCTGAGACAACTTTCCTGGGTTTTGACTTCGTCCTGATGAAGCCCCTGTTGGGAAATTCGTTTGGGAGTCAGCAGCACCTGGACTTTTGCGATTGCCTTCACTGTGCACTGAATGCCAGGACGGCATGTGTACGTTAAAACAACGAGCTGGGCAAGAGCAGGAAGAGAGCACGGGAAGCAGAGAGCATCTGACATCTTGCCCTGGAAAGAGCAGTGTTTTTGGAGAGTGCAGTAAAATCGTGTTTCTGGACAAGGGAGGCATAAGTGCGCTGCGCTCCTAAGCTATCTCCCTGCTAAGACACACTGCCAAAGCTTTTCGCTATGATGCAGTCTAGTGCAGACGCACACTACGGCTCTCGGCTCTCTGTCCGAAGCGAAGCGCCGGTCGCCGGCGTCTTTCGGCTGAAGCAGCGCTTCGGAGCGTACGGCTGTTGTGTGCGCGAAGCAGCCGCTTTTCCTGCTCCGGGAGCCGGACAGAGCGGTAGCTTGCACGAGGGCGAAGAACGAAGCCGCAGAGCACCGGCCTTCTGCGCGCACCCTAAGGACTGCGAGAGGACCGTGGTGGCCGCTCGCCTGCCTCTTCAATTCCATTCTAGCATCCTTATGGAAGGTGTTCCAGGACAATTTTCCTGAGTTTTGAATTCGTCCTGATGCAGCCCCTCCTGGGAAACTCCTACTCGTCCTCTGAGTCTCCGAGTGCAGAGACCTCGATGGCAACTGCAGAAATGAAGGGCTGCGTTGAGTTGTCGAGAAGCAAGAACATAGCCAGCGCCTTGTGTTTGGGAGTCAGCAGCTGCTGGACTTTTGCGATTGCCTTCACTGTGCACTGAATGCCAGGACGGCATGTGTACGTTAAAACAACGAGCTGGGCAAGAGCAGGAAGAGAGCACGGGAAGCAGAGAGCATCTGGCATCTTGCCCTGGAAAGGGCAGTGTTTTTGGAGAGTGCAGCAAATCCGTGTTTCTGGACAAGGGAGGCATAAGTGCGCTGCGCTCCTAAGCTATCTCCCTGCGAGACACACTGCCAAAGCTTTTCGTTATCATGCAGTCTAGTGCAGACGCACACTGCGGCTCTCCGGAGCTGTCCGAAGCGAAGCGCCGGTCGCCGGCGTCTTTCGGCTGAAGCAGCGCTTCGGAGCGTACGGCTGTTGTGTGCGCGAAGCAGCCGCTTTTCCTGCTCCGGGAGCCGCACAGAGCGGTAGCTTGCACGAGGGCGAAGAACGAAGCCGCAGAGCACCGGCCTTCTGCGCGCACCCTAAGGACTGCGAGAGGACCGTGGTGGCCGCTCGCCTGCCTCTTCAATTCCATTCTAGCATCCTTATGGAAGGTGTTCCAGGACAATTTTCCTGAGTTTTGAATTCGTCCTGATGCAGCCCCTCCTGGGAAACTCCTACTCGTCCTCTGAGTCTCCGAGTGCAGAGACCTCGATGGCAACTGCAGAAATGAAGGGCTGCGTTGAGTTGTCGAGAAGCAAGAACATAGCCAGCGCCTTGTGTTTGGGAGTCAGCAGGTGCTGGACTTTTGCGATTGCCTTCACTGTGCACTGAATGCCAGGACGGCATGTGCACGTTAAAACAACGAGCTGGGCAAGAGCAGGAAGGGACCACGGGCATCAGAGAGCATCTGGCATCTTGCCCTGGAAAGAGCAGTGTTTTTGGAGTGTGCAGTAAAATCGTGTTTCTGGACAAGGGAGGCATAAGTGCGCTGCGCTCCTAAGCTATCTCCCTGCGAGACACACTGGCAAAGCTTTTCGTTATCATGCAGTCTAGTGCAGACGCACACTGCGGCTCTCCGGAGCTGTCCGAAGCGAAGCGCCGGTCGCCGGCGTCTTTCGGCTGAAGCAGCGCTTCGGGGCGTACAGCTGCCGCTCCGCTGTTGTGTGCGCGAGGCAGCCGCTTCTCCTGCTCCGTGAGCCGGACAGAGCGGTAGCTTGTACGAGGGCGAAGAACGTTGCCGCAGGGAGACGACATTGTGTGTACAGCCTTGGGACTGCTAGATGACAGTGGCTAAAGCTCCCTGCCTTTTCAATGCACTGCTGGCATGCTTTATTGAAGGCGTTCCGAGACAACTTTCCTGGGTTTTGACTTCGTCCTGATGAAGCCCCTGTTGGGAAATTCGTTTGGGAGTCAGCAGCTGCTGGACTTTTGCGATTGCCTTCACTGTGCACTGAATGCCAGGACGGCATGTGTACGTTAAAACAACGAGCTGGGCAAGAGCAGGAAGAGAGCACGGGAAGCAGAGAGCATCTGGCATCTTGCCCTGGAAAGGGCAGTGTTTTTGGAGAGTGCAGCAAATCCGTGTTTCTGGACAAGGGAGGCATAAGTGCGCTGCGCTCCTAAGCTATCTCCCTGCTAAGACACACTGCCAAAGCTTTTCGCTATGATGCAGTCTAGTGCAGACGCACACTACGGCTCTCGGCTCTCTGTCCGAAGCGAAGCGCCGGTCGCCGGCGTCTTTCGGCTGAAGCAGCGCTTCGGAGCGTAAGGCTGTTGTGTGCGCGAAGCAGCCGCTTTTCCTGCTCCGGGAGCCGCACAGAGCGGTAGCTTGCACGAGGGCGAAGAACGAAGCCGCAGAGCACCGGCCTTCTGCGCGCACCCTAAGGACTGCGAGAGGACCGTGGTGGCCGCTCGCCTGCCTCTTCAATTCCATTCTAGCATCCTTATGGAAGGTGTTCCAGGACAATTTTCCTGAGTTTTGAATTCGTCCTGATGCAGCCCCTCCTGGGAAACTCCTACTCGTCCTCTGAGTCTCCGAGTGCAGAGACCTCGATGGCAACTGCAGAAATGAAGGGCTGCGTTGAGTTGTCGAGAAGCAAGAACATAGCCAGCGCCTTGTGTTTGGGAGTCAGCAGGTGCTGGACTTTTGCGATTGCTTTCACTGTGCACTGAATGCCAGGACGGCATGTGCACGTTAAAACAACGAGCTGGGCAAGAGCAGGAAGGGAGCACGGGCATCAGAGAGCATCTGGCATCTTGCCCTGGAAAGAGCAGTGTTTTTGGAGTGTGCAGTAAAATCGTGTTTCTGGACAAGGGAGGCATAAGTGCGCTGCGCTCCTAAGCTATCTCCCTGCGAGACACACTGGCAAAGCTTTTTGTTATCATGCAGTCTAGTGCAGACGCACACTGCGGCTCTCCGGAGCTGTCCGAAGCGAAGCGCCGGTCGCCGGCGTCTTTCGGCTGAAGCAGCGCTTCGGGGCGTACGGCTGCCGCTCCGCTGTTGTGTGCGCGAGGCAGCCGCTTCTCCTGCTCCGTGAGCCGGACAGAGCGGTAGCTTGTACGAGGGCGAAGAACGTTGCCGCAGGGAGACGACATTGTGTGTACAGCCTTGGGACTGCTAGATGACAGTGGCTAAAGCTCCCTGCCTTTTCAATGTACTTCTGGCATGCTTTATTGAAGGCGTTCCGAGACAACTTTCCTGGGTTTTGACTTCGTCCTGATGAAGCCCCTGTTGGGAAATTCGTTTGGGAGTCAGCAGCACCTGGACTTTTGCGATTGCCTTCACTGTGCACTGAATGCCAGGACGGCATGTGCACGTTAAAACAACGAGCTGGGCAAGAGCAGAAAGGGAGCACGGGCATCAGAGAGCATCTGACATCTTGCCCTGGAAAGAGCAGTGTTTTTGGAGAGTGCAGTAAAATCGTGTTTCTGGACAAGGGAGGCATAAGTGCGCTGCGCTCCTAAGCTATCTCCCTGCTAAGACACACTGCCAAAGCTTTTCGCTATGATGCAGTCTAGTGCAGACGCACACTACGGCTCTCGGCTCTCTGTCCGAAGCGAAGCGCCGGTCGCCGGCGTCTTTCGGCTGAAGCAGCGCTTCGGAGCGTACGGCTGTTGTGTGCGCGAAGCAGCCGCTTTTCCTGCTCCGGGAGCCGCACAGAGCGGTAGCTTGCACGAGGGCGAAGAACGAAGCCGCAGAGCACCGGCCTTCTGCGCGCACCCTAAGGACTGCGAGAGGACCGTGGTGGCCGCTCGCCTGCCTCTTCAATTCCATTCTAGCATCCTTATGGAAGGTGTTCCAGGACAATTTTCCTGAGTTTTGAATTCGTCCTGATGCAGCCCCTCCTGGGAAACTCCTACTCGTCCTCTGAGTCTCCGAGTGCAGAGACCTCGATGGCAACTGCAGAAATGAAGGGCTGCGTTGAGTTGTCGAGAAGCAAGAACATAGCCAGCACCTTGTGTTTGGGAGTCAGCAGCTGCTGGACTTTTGCGATTGCCTTCACTGTGCACTGAATGCCAGGACGGCATGTGCACGTTAAAACAACGAGCTGGGCAAGAGCAGGAAGGGAGCACGGGCATCAGAGAGCATCTGGCATCTTGCCCTGGAAAGAGCAGTGTTTTTGGAGTGTGCAGTAAAATCGTGTTTCTGGACAAGGGAGGCATAAGTGCGCTGCGCTCCTAAGCTATCTCCCTGCGAGACACACTGGCAAAGCTTTTCGTTATCATGCAGTCTAGTGCAGACGCACACTGCGGCTCTCCGGAGCTGTCCGAAGCGAAGCGCCGGTCGCCGGCGTCTTTCGGCTGAAGCAGCGCTTCGGAGCGTACGGCTGTTGTGTGCGCGAAGCAGCCGCTTTTCCTGCTCCGGGAGCCGCACAGAGCGGTAGCTTGCACGAGGGCGAAGAACGAAGCCGCAGAGCACCGGCCTTCTGCGCGCACCCTAAGGACTGCGAGAGGACCGTGGTGGCCGCTCGCCTGCCTCTTCAATTCCATTCTAGCATCCTTATGGAAGGTGTTCCAGGACAATTTTCCTGAGTTTTGAATTCGTCCTGATGCAGCCCCTCCTGGGAAACTCCTACTCGTCCTCTGAGTCTCCGAGTGCAGAGACCTCGATGGCAACTGCAGAAATGAAGGGCTGCGTTGAGTTGTCGAGAAGCAAGAACATAGCCAGCGCCTTGTGTTTGGGAGTCAGCAGGTGCTGGACTTTTGCGATTGCTTTCACTGTGCACTGAATGCCAGGACGGCATGTGCACGTTAAAACAACGAGCTGGGCAAGAGCAGGAAGGGAGCACGGGCATCAGAGAGCATCTGGCATCTTGCCCTGGAAAGAGCAGTGTTTTTGGAGTGTGCAGTAAAATCGTGTTTCTGGACAAGGGAGGCATAAGTGCGCTGCGCTCCTAAGCTATCTCCCTGCGAGACACACTGGCAAAGCTTTTCGTTATCATGCAGTCTAGTGCAGACGCACACTGCGGCTCTCCGGAGCTGTCCGAAGCGAAGCGCCGGTCGCCGGCGTCTTTCGGCTGAAGCAGCGCTTCGGGGCGTACGGCTGCCGCTCCGCTGTTGTGTGCGCGAGGCAGCCGCTTCTCCTGCTCCGTGAGCCGGACAGAGCGGTAGCTTGTACGAGGGCGAAGAACGTTGCCGCAGGGAGACGACATTGTGTGTACAGCCTTGGGACTGCTAGATGACAGTGGCTAAAGCTCCCTGCCTTTTCAATGCACTGCTGGCATGCTTTATTGAAGGCGTTCCGAGACAACTTTCCTGGGTTTTGACTTCGTCCTGATGAAGCCCCTGTTGGGAAATTCGTTTGGGAGTCAGCAGCACCTGGACTTTTGCGATTGCCTTCACTGTGCACTGAATGCCAGAACGGCATGTGCACGTTAAAACAACGAGCTGGGCAAGAGCAGAAAGGGAGCACGGGCATCAGAGAGCATCTGACATCTTGCCCTGGAAAGAGCAGTGTTTTTGGAGAGTGCAGTAAAATCGTGTTTCTGGACAAGGGAGGCATAAGTGCGCTGCGCTCCTAAGGTATCTCCCTGCGAGACACACTGCTAAAGCTTTTCGCTATGATGCAGTCTAGTGCAGACGCACACTACGGCTCTCCGGAGCTGTCCGAAGCGAAGCGCCGGTCGCCGGCGTCTTTCGGCTGAAGCAGCGCTTCGGGGCGTACGGCTGCTGCTCCGCTGTTGTGTGCGCGAGGCAGCCGCTTCTCCTGCTCCGCGAGCCGGACAGAGCGGTAGCTTGTACGAGGGCGAAGAACGAAGCCGCAGAGCACCGGCCTTGTGCGCGCACCCTAAGGACTGCGAGAGGACCGTGGTGGCCGCTCGCCTGCCCCTTCCATTCCATTCTAGCATCCTTAGGGAAGGTGTTCAAGGACAAATTCCCTGAGTTTTGAATTCGTCCTGATGCAGCCCCTCCTGGGAAACAACTGCTCGTCGTCTGAGTCTCCGAGTGCAGAGACCTCGATGGCAACTGCAGAAATGAAGGGCTGCGTTGAGTTGTCGAGAAGCAAGAACATAGCCAGCGCCTTGTGTTTGGGAGTCAGCAGGTGCTGGACTTTTGCGATTGCTTTCACTGTGCACTGAATGCCAGGACGGCATGTGCACGTTAAAACAACGAGCTGGGCAAGAGCAGGAAGGGAGCACGGGCATCAGAGAGCATCTGACATCTTGCCCTGGAAAGAGCAGTGTTTTTGGAGTGTGCAGTAAAATCGTGTTTCTGGACAAGGGAGGCATAAGTGCGCTGCGCTCCTAAGCTATCTCCCTGCGAGACACACTGCCAAAGCTTTTCGTTATCATGCAGTCTAGTGCAGACGCACACTGCGGCTCTCCGGAGCTGTCCGAAGCGAAGCGCCGGTCGCCGGCGTCTTTCGGCTGAAGCAGCGCTTCGGGGCGTACGGCTGCCGCTCCGCTGTTGTGTGCGCGAGGCAGCCGCTTCTCCTGCTCCGTGAGCCGGACAGAGCGGTAGCTTGTACGAGGGCGAAGAACGAAGCCGCAGGGAGACGACATTGTGTGTACAGCCTTGGGACTGCTAGATGACAGTGGCTAAAGCTCCCTGCCTTTTCAATGCACTGCTGGCATGCTTTATTGAAGGCGTTCCGAGACAACTTTCCTGGGTTTTGACTTCGTCCTGATGAAGCCCCTGTTGGGAAATTCGTTTGGGAGTCAGCAGCTGCTGGACTTTTGCGATTGCTTTCACTGTGCACTGAATGCCAGGACGGCATGTGTACGTTAAAACAACGAGCTGGGCAAGAGCAGGAAGAGAGCACGGGAAGCAGAGAGCATCTGGCATCTTGCCCTGGAAAGGGCAGTGTTTTTGGAGAGTGCAGCAAATCCGTGTTTCTGGACAAGGGAGGCATAAGTGCGCTGCGCTCCTAAGCTATCTCCCTGCTAAGACACACTGCCAAAGCTTTTCGCTATGATGCAGTCTAGTGCAGACGCACACTACGGCTCTCGGCTCTCTGTCCGAAGCGAAGCGCCGGTCGCCGGCGTCTTTCGGCTGAAGCAGCGCTTCGGAGCGTACGGCTGTTGTGTGCGCGAGGCAGCCGCTTTTCCTGCTCCGCGAGCCGGACAGAGCGGTAGCTTGTACGAGGGCGAAGAACGAAGCCGCAGAGCACCGGCCTTCTGCGCGCACCCTAAGGACTGCGAGAGGACCGTGGTGGCCGCTCGCCTGCCCCTTCCATTCCATTCTAGCATCCTTATGGAAGGTGTTCCAGGACAATTTTCCTGAGTTTTGAATTCGTCCTGATGCAGCCCCTCCTGGGAAACTCCTACTCGTCCTCTGAGTCTCCGAGTGCAGAGACCTCGATGGCAACTGCAGAAATGAAGGGCTGCGTTGAGTTGTCGAGAAGCAAGAACATAGCCAGCGCCTTGTGTTTGGGAGTCAGCAGGTGCTGGACTTTTGCGATTGCTTTCACTGTGCACTGAATGCCAGGACGGCATGTGCACGTTAAAACAACGAGCTGGGCAAGAGCAGGAAGGGAGCACGGGCATCAGAGAGCATCTGGCATCTTGCCCTGGAAAGAGCAGTGTTTTTGGAGTGTGCAGTAAAATCGTGTTTCTGGACAAGGGAGGCATAAGTGCGCTGCGCTCCTAAGCTATCTCCCTGCGAGACACACTGGCAAAGCTTTTCGTTATCATGCAGTCTAGTGCAGACGCACACTGCGGCTCTCCGGAGCTGTCCGAAGCGAAGCGCCGGTCGCCGGCGTCTTTCGGCTGAAGCAGCGCTTCGGGGCGTACGGCTGCCGCTCCGCTGTTGTGTGCGCGAGGCAGCCGCTTCTCCTGCTCCGTGAGCCGGACAGAGCGGTAGCTTGTACGAGGGCGAAGAACGTTGCCGCAGGGAGACGACATTGTGTGTACAGCCTTGGGACTGCTAGATGACAGTGGCTAAAGCTCCCTGCCTTTTCAATGCACTGCTGGCATGCTTTATTGAAGGCGTTCCGAGACAACTTTCCTGGGTTTTGACTTCGTCCTGATGAAGCCCCTGTTGGGAAATTCGTTTGGGAGTCAGCAGCACCTGGACTTTTGCGATTGCCTTCACTGTGCACTGAATGCCAGGACGGCATGTGCACGTTAAAACAACGAGCTGGGCAAGAGCAGAAAGGGAGCACGGGCATCAGAGAGCATCTGACATCTTGCCCTGGAAAGAGCAGTGTTTTTGGAGAGTGCAGTAAAATCGTGTTTCTGGACAAGGGAGGCATAAGTGCGCTGCGCTCCTAAGCTATCTCCCTGCTAAGACACACTGCCAAAGCTTTTCGCTATGATGCAGTCTAGTGCAGACGCACACTACGGCTCTCGGCTCTCTGTCCGAAGCGAAGCGCCGGTCGCCGGCGTCTTTCGGCTGAAGCAGCGCTTCGGAGCGTACGGCTGTTGTGTGCGCGAAGCAGCCGCTTTTCCTGCTCCGGGAGCCGCACAGAGCGGTAGCTTGCACGAGGGCGAAGAACGAAGCCGCAGAGCACCGGCCTTCTGCGCGCACCCTAAGGACTGCGAGAGGACCGTGGTGGCCGCTCGCCTGCCTCTTCAATTCCATTCTAGCATCCTTATGGAAGGTGTTCCAGGACAATTTTCCTGAGTTTTGAATTCGTCCTGATGCAGCCCCTCCTGGGAAACTCCTACTCGTCCTCTGAGTCTCCGAGTGCAGAGACCTCGATGGCAACTGCAGAAATGAAGGGCTGCGTTGAGTTGTCGAGAAGCAAGAACATAGCCAGCGCCTTGTGTTTGGGAGTCAGCAGCTGCTGGACTTTTGCGATTGCCTTCACTGTGCACTGAATGCCAGGACGGCATGTGTACGTTAAAACAACGAGCTGGGCAAGAGCAGGAAGAGAGCACGGGAAGCAGAGAGCATCTGGCATCTTGCCCTGGAAAGGGCAGTGTTTTTGGAGAGTGCAGCAAATCCGTGTTTCTGGACAAGGGAGGCATAAGTGCGCTGCGCTCCTAAGCTATCTCCCTGCGAGACACACTGCCAAAGCTTTTCGTTATCATGCAGTCTAGTGCAGACGCACACTGCGGCTCTCCGGAGCTGTCCGAAGCGAAGCGCCGGTCGCCGGCGTCTTTCGGCTGAAGCAGCGCTTCGGAGCGTACGGCTGTTGTGTGCGCGAAGCAGCCGCTTTTCCTGCTCCGGGAGCCGCACAGAGCGGTAGCTTGCACGAGGGCGAAGAACGAAGCCGCAGAGCACCGGCCTTCTGCGCGCACCCTAAGGACTGCGAGAGGACCGTGGTGGCCGCTCGCCTGCCTCTTCAATTCCATTCTAGCATCCTTATGGAAGGTGTTCCAGGACAATTTTCCTGAGTTTTGAATTCGTCCTGATGCAGCCCCTCCTGGGAAACTCCTACTCGTCCTCTGAGTCTCCGAGTGCAGAGACCTCGATGGCAACTGCAGAAATGAAGGGCTGCGTTGAGTTGTCGAGAAGCAAGAACATAGCCAGCGCCTTGTGTTTGGGAGTCAGCAGGTGCTGGACTTTTGCGATTGCCTTCACTGTGCACTGAATGCCAGGACGGCATGTGCACGTTAAAACAACGAGCTGGGCAAGAGCAGGAAGGGACCACGGGCATCAGAGAGCATCTGGCATCTTGCCCTGGAAAGAGCAGTGTTTTTGGAGTGTGCAGTAAAATCGTGTTTCTGGACAAGGGAGGCATAAGTGCGCTGCGCTCCTAAGCTATCTCCCTGCGAGACACACTGGCAAAGCTTTTCGTTATCATGCAGTCTAGTGCAGACGCACACTGCGGCTCTCCGGAGCTGTCCGAAGCGAAGCGCCGGTCGCCGGCGTCTTTCGGCTGAAGCAGCGCTTCGGGGCGTACGGCTGCCGCTCCGCTGTTGTGTGCGCGAGGCAGCCGCTTCTCCTGCTCCGTGAGCCGGACAGAGCGGTAGCTTGTACGAGGGCGAAGAACGTTGCCGCAGGGAGACGACATTGTGTGTACAGCCTTGGGACTGCTAGATGACAGTGGCTAAAGCTCCCTGCCTTTTCAATGCACTGCTGGCATGCTTTATTGAAGGCGTTCTGAGACAACTTTCCTGGGTTTTGACTTCGTCCTGATGAAGCCCCTGTTGGGAAATTCGTTTGGGAGTCAGCAGCACCTGGACTTTTGCGATTGCCTTCACTGTGCACTGAATGCCAGGACGGCATGTGTACGTTAAAACAACGAGCTGGGCAAGAGCAGGAAGAGAGCACGGGAAGCAGAGAGCATCTGACATCTTGCCCTGGAAAGAGCAGTGTTTTTGGAGAGTGCAGTAAAATCGTGTTTCTGGACAAGGGAGGCATAAGTGCGCTGCGCTCCTAAGCTATCTCCCTGCTAAGACACACTGCCAAAGCTTTTCGCTATGATGCAGTCTAGTGCAGACGCACACTACGGCTCTCGGCTCTCTGTCCGAAGCGAAGCGCCGGTCGCCGGCGTCTTTCGGCTGAAGCAGCGCTTCGGAGCGTACGGCTGTTGTGTGCGCGAAGCAGCCGCTTTTCCTGCTCCGGGAGCCGGACAGAGCGGTAGCTTGCACGAGGGCGAAGAACGAAGCCGCAGAGCACCGGCCTTCTGCGCGCACCCTAAGGACTGCGAGAGGACCGTGGTGGCCGCTCGCCTGCCTCTTCAATTCCATTCTAGCATCCTTATGGAAGGTGTTCCAGGACAATTTTCCTGAGTTTTGAATTCGTCCTGATGCAGCCCCTCCTGGGAAACTCCTACTCGTCCTCTGAGTCTCCGAGTGCAGAGACCTCGATGGCAACTGCAGAAATGAAGGGCTGCGTTGAGTTGTCGAGAAGCAAGAACATAGCCAGCGCCTTGTGTTTGGGAGTCAGCAGCTGCTGGACTTTTGCGATTGCCTTCACTGTGCACTGAATGCCAGGACGGCATGTGTACGTTAAAACAACGAGCTGGGCAAGAGCAGGAAGAGAGCACGGGAAGCAGAGAGCATCTGGCATCTTGCCCTGGAAAGGGCAGTGTTTTTGGAGAGTGCAGCAAATCCGTGTTTCTGGACAAGGGAGGCATAAGTGCGCTGCGCTCCTAAGCTATCTCCCTGCGAGACACACTGCCAAAGCTTTTCGTTATCATGCAGTCTAGTGCAGACGCACACTGCGGCTCTCCGGAGCTGTCCGAAGCGAAGCGCCGGTCGCCGGCGTCTTTCGGCTGAAGCAGCGCTTCGGAGCGTACGGCTGTTGTGTGCGCGAAGCAGCCGCTTTTCCTGCTCCGGGAGCCGCACAGAGCGGTAGCTTGCACGAGGGCGAAGAACGAAGCCGCAGAGCACCGGCCTTCTGCGCGCACCCTAAGGACTGCGAGAGGACCGTGGTGGCCGCTCGCCTGCCTCTTCAATTCCATTCTAGCATCCTTATGGAAGGTGTTCCAGGACAATTTTCCTGAGTTTTGAATTCGTCCTGATGCAGCCCCTCCTGGGAAACTCCTACTCGTCCTCTGAGTCTCCGAGTGCAGAGACCTCGATGGCAACTGCAGAAATGAAGGGCTGCGTTGAGTTGTCGAGAAGCAAGAACATAGCCAGCGCCTTGTGTTTGGGAGTCAGCAGGTGCTGGACTTTTGCGATTGCCTTCACTGTGCACTGAATGCCAGGACGGCATGTGCACGTTAAAACAACGAGCTGGGCAAGAGCAGGAAGGGACCACGGGCATCAGAGAGCATCTGGCATCTTGCCCTGGAAAGAGCAGTGTTTTTGGAGTGTGCAGTAAAATCGTGTTTCTGGACAAGGGAGGCATAAGTGCGCTGCGCTCCTAAGCTATCTCCCTGCGAGACACACTGGCAAAGCTTTTCGTTATCATGCAGTCTAGTGCAGACGCACACTGCGGCTCTCCGGAGCTGTCCGAAGCGAAGCGCCGGTCGCCGGCGTCTTTCGGCTGAAGCAGCGCTTCGGGGCGTACGGCTGCCGCTCCGCTGTTGTGTGCGCGAGGCAGCCGCTTCTCCTGCTCCGTGAGCCGGACAGAGCGGTAGCTTGTACGAGGGCGAAGAACGTTGCCGCAGGGAGACGACATTGTGTGTACAGCCTTGGGACTGCTAGATGACAGTGGCTAAAGCTCCCTGCCTTTTCAATGCACTGCTGGCATGCTTTATTGAAGGCGTTCCGAGACAACTTTCCTGGGTTTTGACTTCGTCCTGATGAAGCCCCTGTTGGGAAATTCGTTTGGGAGTCAGCAGCACCTGGACTTTTGCGATTGCCTTCACTGTGCACTGAATGCCAGGACGGCATGTGCACGTTAAAACAACGAGCTGGGCAAGAGCAGAAAGGGAGCACGGGCATCAGAGAGCATCTGACATCTTGCCCTGGAAAGAGCAGTGTTTTTGGAGAGTGCAGTAAAATCGTGTTTCTGGACAAGGGAGGCATAAGTGCGCTGCGCTCCTAAGGTATCTCCCTGCGAGACACACTGCTAAAGCTTTTCGCTATGATGCAGTCTAGTGCAGACGCACACTACGGCTCTCCGGAGCTGTCCGAAGCGAAGCGCCGGTCGCCGGCGTCTTTCGGCTGAAGCAGCGCTTCGGGGCGTACGGCTGCCGCTCCGCTGTTGTGTGCGCGAGGCAGCCGCTTCTCCTGCTCCGTGAGCCGGACAGAGCGGTAGCTTGTACGAGGGCGAAGAACGTTGCCGCAGGGAGACGACATTGTGTGTACAGCCTTGGGACTGCTAGATGACAGTGGCTAAAGCTCCCTGCCTTTTCAATGCACTGCTGGCATGCTTTATTGAAGGCGTTCCGAGACAACTTTCCTGGGTTTTGACTTCGTCCTGATGAAGCCCCTGTTGGGAAATTCGTTTGGGAGTCAGCAGCACCTGGACTTTTGCGATTGCCTTCACTGTGCACTGAATGCCAGGACGGCATGTGCACGTTAAAACAACGAGCTGGGCAAGAGCAGAAAGGGAGCACGGGCATCAGAGAGCATCTGACATCTTGCCCTGGAAAGAGCAGTGTTTTTGGAGAGTGCAGTAAAATCGTGTTTCTGGACAAGGGAGGCATAAGTGCGCTGCGCTCCTAAGGTATCTCCCTGCGAGACACACTGCTAAAGCTTTTCGCTATGATGCAGTCTAGTGCAGACGCACACTACGGCTCTCCGGAGCTGTCCGAAGCGAAGCGCCGGTCGCCGGCGTCTTTCGGCTGAAGCAGCGCTTCGGGGCGTACGGCTGCCGCTCCGCTGTTGTGTGCGCGAGGCAGCCGCTTCTCCTGCTCCGCGAGCCGGACAGAGCGGTAGCTTGTACGAGGGCGAAGAACGAAGCCGCAGAGCACCGGCCTTGTGCGCGCACCCTAAGGACTGCGAGAGGACCGTGGTGGCCGCTCGCCTGCCCCTTCCATTCCATTCTAGCATCCTTAGGGAAGCTGTTCAAGGACAAATTCCCTGAGTTTTGAATTCGTCCTGATGCAGCCCCTCCTGGGAAACAACTGCTCGTCGTCTGAGTCTCCGAGTGCAGAGACCTCGATGGCAACTGCAGAAATGAAGGGCTGCGTTGAGTTGTCGAGAAGCAAGAACATAGCCAGCGCCTTGTGTTTGGGAGTCAGCAGGTGCTGGACTTTTGCGATTGCTTTCACTGTGCACTGAATGCCAGGACGGCATGTGCACGTTAAAACAACGAGCTGGGCAAGAGCAGGAAGGGAGCACGGGCATCAGAGAGCATCTGACATCTTGCCCTGGAAAGAGCAGTGTTTTTGGAGTGTGCAGTAAAATCGTGTTTCTGGACAAGGGAGGCATAAGTGCGCTGCGCTCCTAAGCTATCTCCCTGCGAGACACACTGGCAAAGCTTTTCGTTATCATGCAGTCTAGTGCAGACGCACACTGCGGCTCTCCGGAGCTGTCCGAAGCGAAGCGCCGGTCGCCGGCGTCTTTCGGCTGAAGCAGCGCTTCGGGGCGTACAGCTGCCGCTCCGCTGTTGTGTGCGCGAGGCAGCCGCTTCTCCTGCTCCGTGAGCCGGACAGAGCGGTAGCTTGTACGAGGGCGAAGAACGTTGCCGCAGGGAGACGACATTGTGTGTACAGCCTTGGGACTGCTAGATGACAGTGGCTAAAGCTCCCTGCCTTTTCAATGCACTGCTGGCATGCTTTATTGAAGGCGTTCCGAGACAACTTTCCTGGGTTTTGACTTCGTCCTGATGAAGCCCCTGTTGGGAAATTCGTTTGGGAGTCAGCAGCACCTGGACTTTTGCGATTGCCTTCACTGTGCACTGAATGCCAGGACGGCATGTGTACGTTAAAACAACGAGCTGGGCAAGAGCAGGAAGAGAGCACGGGAAGCAGAGAGCATCTGGCATCTTGCCCTGGAAAGGGCAGTGTTTTTGGAGAGTGCAGCAAATCCGTGTTTCTGGACAAGGGAGGCATAAGTGCGCTGCGCTCCTAAGCTATCTCCCTGCTAAGACACACTGCCAAAGCTTTTCGCTATGATGCAGTCTAGTGCAGACGCACACTACGGCTCTCGGCTCTCTGTCCGAAGCGAAGCGCCGGTCGCCGGCGTCTTTCGGCTGAAGCAGCGCTTCGGAGCGTAAGGCTGTTGTGTGCGCGAAGCAGCCGCTTTTCCTGCTCCGGGAGCCGCACAGAGCGGTAGCTTGCACGAGGGCGAAGAACGAAGCCGCAGAGCACCGGCCTTCTGCGCGCACCCTAAGGACTGCGAGAGGACCGTGGTGGCCGCTCGCCTGCCTCTTCAATTCCATTCTAGCATCCTTATGGAAGGTGTTCCAGGACAATTTTCCTGAGTTTTGAATTCGTCCTGATGCAGCCCCTCCTGGGAAACTCCTACTCGTCCTCTGAGTCTCCGAGTGCAGAGACCTCGATGGCAACTGCAGAAATGAAGGGCTGCGTTGAGTTGTCGAGAAGCAAGAACATAGCCAGCGCCTTGTGTTTGGGAGTCAGCAGGTGCTGGACTTTTGCGATTGCTTTCACTGTGCACTGAATGCCAGGACGGCATGTGCACGTTAAAACAACGAGCTGGGCAAGAGCAGGAAGGGAGCACGGGCATCAGAGAGCATCTGGCATCTTGCCCTGGAAAGAGCAGTGTTTTTGGAGTGTGCAGTAAAATCGTGTTTCTGGACAAGGGAGGCATAAGTGCGCTGCGCTCCTAAGCTATCTCCCTGCGAGACACACTGGCAAAGCTTTTTGTTATCATGCAGTCTAGTGCAGACGCACACTGCGGCTCTCCGGAGCTGTCCGAAGCGAAGCGCCGGTCGCCGGCGTCTTTCGGCTGAAGCAGCGCTTCGGGGCGTACGGCTGCCGCTCCGCTGTTGTGTGCGCGAGGCAGCCGCTTCTCCTGCTCCGTGAGCCGGACAGAGCGGTAGCTTGTACGAGGGCGAAGAACGTTGCCGCAGGGAGACGACATTGTGTGTACAGCCTTGGGACTGCTAGATGACAGTGGCTAAAGCTCCCTGCCTTTTCAATGCACTGCTGGCATGCTTTATTGAAGGCGTTCCGAGACAACTTTCCTGGGTTTTGACTTCGTCCTGATGAAGCCCCTGTTGGGAAATTCGTTTGGGAGTCAGCAGCACCTGGACTTTTGCGATTGCCTTCACTGTGCACTGAATGCCAGGACGGCATGTGCACGTTAAAACAACGAGCTGGGCAAGAGCAGAAAGGGAGCACGGGCATCAGAGAGCATCTGACATCTTGCCCTGGAAAGAGCAGTGTTTTTGGAGAGTGCAGTAAAATCGTGTTTCTGGACAAGGGAGGCATAAGTGCGCTGCGCTCCTAAGCTATCTCCCTGCTAAGACACACTGCCAAAGCTTTTCGCTATGATGCAGTCTAGTGCAGACGCACACTACGGCTCTCGGCTCTCTGTCCGAAGCGAAGCGCCGGTCGCCGGCGTCTTTCGGCTGAAGCAGCGCTTCGGAGCGTACGGCTGTTGTGTGCGCGAGGCAGCCGCTTTTCCTGCTCCGGGAGCCGCACAGAGCGGTAGCTTGCACGAGGGCGAAGAACGAAGCCGCAGAGCACCGGCCTTCTGCGCGCACCCTAAGGACTGCGAGAGGACCGTGGTGGCCGCTCGCCTGCCTCTTCAATTCCATTCTAGCATCCTTATGGAAGGTGTTCCAGGACAATTTTCCTGAGTTTTGAATTCGTCCTGATGCAGCCCCTCCTGGGAAACTCCTACTCGTCCTCTGAGTCTCCGAGTGCAGAGACCTCGATGGCAACTGCAGAAATGAAGGGCTGCGTTGAGTTGTCGAGAAGCAAGAACATAGCCAGCACCTTGTGTTTGGGAGTCAGCAGCTGCTGGACTTTTGCGATTGCCTTCACTGTGCACTGAATGCCAGGACGGCATGTGCACGTTAAAACAACGAGCTGGGCAAGAGCAGGAAGGGAGCACGGGCATCAGAGAGCATCTGGCATCTTGCCCTGGAAAGAGCAGTGTTTTTGGAGTGTGCAGTAAAATCGTGTTTCTGGACAAGGGAGGCATAAGTGCGCTGCGCTCCTAAGCTATCTCCCTGCGAGACACACTGGCAAAGCTTTTCGTTATCATGCAGTCTAGTGCAGACGCACACTGCGGCTCTCCGGAGCTGTCCGAAGCGAAGCGCCGGTCGCCGGCGTCTTTCGGCTGAAGCAGCGCTTCGGAGCGTACGGCTGTTGTGTGCGCGAAGCAGCCGCTTTTCCTGCTCCGGGAGCCGCACAGAGCGGTAGCTTGCACGAGGGCGAAGAACGAAGCCGCAGAGCACCGGCCTTCTGCGCGCACCCTAAGGACTGCGAGAGGACCGTGGTGGCCGCTCGCCTGCCTCTTCAATTCCATTCTAGCATCCTTATGGAAGGTGTTCCAGGACAATTTTCCTGAGTTTTGAATTCGTCCTGATGCAGCCCCTCCTGGGAAACTCCTACTCGTCCTCTGAGTCTCCGAGTGCAGAGACCTCGATGGCAACTGCAGAAATGAAGGGCTGCGTTGAGTTGTCGAGAAGCAAGAACATAGCCAGCGCCTTGTGTTTGGGAGTCAGCAGGTGCTGGACTTTTGCGATTGCTTTCACTGTGCACTGAATGCCAGGACGGCATGTGCACGTTAAAACAACGAGCTGGGCAAGAGCAGGAAGGGAGCACGGGCATCAGAGAGCATCTGGCATCTTGCCCTGGAAAGAGCAGTGTTTTTGGAGTGTGCAGTAAAATCGTGTTTCTGGACAAGGGAGGCATAAGTGCGCTGCGCTCCTAAGCTATCTCCCTGCGAGACACACTGGCAAAGCTTTTCGTTATCATGCAGTCTAGTGCAGACGCACACTGCGGCTCTCCGGAGCTGTCCGAAGCGAAGCGCCGGTCGCCGGCGTCTTTCGGCTGAAGCAGCGCTTCGGGGCGTACGGCTGCCGCTCCGCTGTTGTGTGCGCGAGGCAGCCGCTTCTCCTGCTCCGTGAGCCGGACAGAGCGGTAGCTTGTACGAGGGCGAAGAACGTTGCCGCAGGGAGACGACATTGTGTGTACAGCCTTGGGACTGCTAGATGACAGTGGCTAAAGCTCCCTGCCTTTTCAATGCACTGCTGGCATGCTTTATTGAAGGCGTTCCGAGACAACTTTCCTGGGTTTTGACTTCGTCCTGATGAAGCCCCTGTTGGGAAATTCGTTTGGGAGTCAGCAGCACCTGGACTTTTGCGATTGCCTTCACTGTGCACTGAATGCCAGAACGGCATGTGCACGTTAAAACAACGAGCTGGGCAAGAGCAGAAAGGGAGCACGGGCATCAGAGAGCATCTGACATCTTGCCCTGGAAAGAGCAGTGTTTTTGGAGAGTGCAGTAAAATCGTGTTTCTGGACAAGGGAGGCATAAGTGCGCTGCGCTCCTAAGGTATCTCCCTGCGAGACACACTGCTAAAGCTTTTCGCTATGATGCAGTCTAGTGCAGACGCACACTACGGCTCTCCGGAGCTGTCCGAAGCGAAGCGCCGGTCGCCGGCGTCTTTCGGCTGAAGCAGCGCTTCGGGGCGTACGGCTGCTGCTCCGCTGTTGTGTGCGCGAGGCAGCCGCTTCTCCTGCTCCGCGAGCCGGACAGAGCGGTAGCTTGTACGAGGGCGAAGAACGAAGCCGCAGAGCACCGGCCTTGTGCGCGCACCCTAAGGACTGCGAGAGGACTGTGGTGGCCGCTCGCCTGCCCCTTCCATTCCATTCTAGCATCCTTAGGGAAGGTGTTCAAGGACAAATTCCCTGAGTTTTGAATTCGTCCTGATGCAGCCCCTCCTGGGAAACAACTGCTCGTCGTCTGAGTCTCCGAGTGCAGAGACCTCGATGGCAACTGCAGAAATGAAGGGCTGCGTTGAGTTGTCGAGAAGCAAGAACATAGCCAGCGCCTTGTGTTTGGGAGTCAGCAGGTGCTGGACTTTTGCGATTGCTTTCACTGTGCACTGAATGCCAGGACGGCATGTGCACGTTAAAACAACGAGCTGGGCAAGAGCAGGAAGGGAGCACGGGCATCAGAGAGCATCTGACATCTTGCCCTGGAAAGAGCAGTGTTTTTGGAGTGTGCAGTAAAATCGTGTTTCTGGACAAGGGAGGCATAAGTGCGCTGCGCTCCTAAGCTATCTCCCTGCGAGACACACTGCCAAAGCTTTTCGTTATCATGCAGTCTAGTGCAGACGCACACTGCGGCTCTCCGGAGCTGTCCGAAGCGAAGCGCCGGTCGCCGGCGTCTTTCGGCTGAAGCAGCGCTTCGGGGCGTACGGCTGCCGCTCCGCTGTTGTGTGCGCGAGGCAGCCGCTTCTCCTGCTCCGTGAGCCGGACAGAGCGGTAGCTTGTACGAGGGCGAAGAACGAAGCCGCAGGGAGACGACATTGTGTGTACAGCCTTGGGACTGCTAGATGACAGTGGCTAAAGCTCCCTGCCTTTTCAATGCACTGCTGGCATGCTTTATTGAAGGCGTTCCGAGACAACTTTCCTGGGTTTTGACTTCGTCCTGATGAAGCCCCTGTTGGGAAATTCGTTTGGGAGTCAGCAGCTGCTGGACTTTTGCGATTGCCTTCACTGTGCACTGAATGCCAGGACGGCATGTGTACGTTAAAACAACGAGCTGGGCAAGAGCAGGAAGAGAGCACGGGAAGCAGAGAGCATCTGGCATCTTGCCCTGGAAAGGGCAGTGTTTTTGGAGAGTGCAGCAAATCCGTGTTTCTGGACAAGGGAGGCATAAGTGCGCTGCGCTCCTAAGCTATCTCCCTGCTAAGACACACTGCCAAAGCTTTTCGCTATGATGCAGTCTAGTGCAGACGCACACTACGGCTCTCGGCTCTCTGGCCGAAGCGAAGCGCCGGTCGCCGGCGTCTTTCGGCTGAAGCAGCGCTTCGGAGCGTACGGCTGTTGTGTGCGCGAGGCAGCCGCTTTTCCTGCTCCGCGAGCCGGACAGAGCGGTAGCTTGTACGAGGGCGAAGAACGAAGCCGCAGAGCACCGGCCTTATGCGCACCCTTAGGACTGCGAGAGGACCGTGGTGGCCGCTCGCCTGCCCCTTCCATTCCATTCTAGCATCCTTATGGAAGGTGTTCCAGGACAATTTTCCTGAGTTTTGAATTCGTCCTGATGCAGCCCCTCCTGGGAAACTCCTACTCGTCCTCTGAGTCTCCGAGTGCAGAGACCTCGATGGCAACTGCAGAAATGAAGGGCTGCGTTGAGTTGTCGAGAAGCAAGAACATAGCCAGCGCCTTGTGTTTGGGAGTCAGCAGGTGCTGGACTTTTGCGATTGCTTTCACTGTGCACTGAATGCCAGGATGGCATGTGCACGTTAAAACAACGAGCTGGGCAAGAGCAGGAAGGGAGCACGGGCATCAGAGAGCATCTGGCATCTTGCCCTGGAAAGAGCAGTGTTTTTGGAGTGTGCAGTAAAATCGTGTTTCTGGACAAGGGAGGCATAAGTGCGCTGCGCTCCTAAGCTATCTCCCTGCGAGACACACTGCCAAAGCTTTTCGTTATCATGCAGTCTAGTGCAGACGCACACTGCGGCTCTCCGGAGCTGTCCGAAGCGAAGCGCCGGTCGCCGGCGTCTTTCGGCTGAAGCAGCGCTTCGGGGCGTACGGCTGCCGCTCCGCTGTTGTGTGCGCGAGGCAGCCGCTTCTCCTGCTCCGTGAGCCGGACAGAGCGGTAGCTTGTACGAGGGCGAAGAACGTTGCCGCAGGGAGACGACATTGTGTGTACAGCCTTGGGACTGCTAGATGACAGTGGCTAAAGCTCCCTGCCTTTTCAATGCACTGCTGGCATGCTTTATTGAAGGCGTTCCGAGACAACTTTCCTGGGTTTTGACTTCGTCCTGATGAAGCCCCTGTTGGGAAATTCGTTTGGGAGTCAGCAGCACCTGGACTTTTGCGATTGCCTTCACTGTGCACTGAATGCCAGGACGGCATGTGCACGTTAAAACAACGAGCTGGGCAAGAGCAGAAAGGGAGCACGGGCATCAGAGAGCATCTGACATCTTGCCCTGGAAAGAGCAGTGTTTTTGGAGAGTGCAGTAAAATCGTGTTTCTGGACAAGGGAGGCATAAGTGCGCTGCGCTCCTAAGCTATCTCCCTGCTAAGACACACTGCCAAAGCTTTTCGCTATGATGCAGTCTAGTGCAGACGCACACTACGGCTCTCGGCTCTCTGTCCGAAGCGAAGCGCCGGTCGCCGGCGTCTTTCGGCTGAAGCAGCGCTTCGGAGCGTACGGCTGTTGTGTGCGCGAAGCAGCCGCTTTTCCTGCTCCGGGAGCCGGACAGAGCGGTAGCTTGCACGAGGGCGAAGAACGAAGCCGCAGAGCACCGGCCTTCTGCGCGCACCCTAAGGACTGCGAGAGGACCGTGGTGGCCGCTCGCCTGCCTCTTCAATTCCATTCTAGCATCCTTATGGAAGGTGTTCCAGGACAATTTTCCTGAGTTTTGAATTCGTCCTGATGCAGCCCCTCCTGGGAAACTCCTACTCGTCCTCTGAGTCTCCGAGTGCAGAGACCTCGATGGCAACTGCAGAAATGAAGGGCTGCGTTGAGTTGTCGAGAAGCAAGAACATAGCCAGCACCTTGTGTTTGGGAGTCAGCAGGTGCTGGACTTTTGCGATTGCCTTCACTGTGCACTGAATGCCAGGACGGCATGTGCACGTTAAAACAACGAGCTGGGCAAGAGCAGGAAGGGACCACGGGCATCAGAGAGCATCTGGCATCTTGCCCTGGAAAGAGCAGTGTTTTTGGAGTGTGCAGTAAAATCGTGTTTCTGGACAAGGGAGGCATAAGTGCGCTGCGCTCCTAAGCTATCTCCCTGCGAGACACACTGCCAAAGCTTTTCGTTATCATGCAGTCTAGTGCAGACGCACACTGCGGCTCCCCGGAGCTGTCCGAAGCGAAGCGCCGGTCGCCGGCGTCTTTCGGCTGAAGCAGCGCTTCGGGGCGTACGGCTGCCGCTCCGCTGTTGTGTGCGCGAGGCAGCCGCTTCTCCTGCTCCGTGAGCCGGACAGAGCGGTAGCTTGTACGAGGGCGAAGAACGTTGCCGCAGGGAGACGACATTGTGTGTACAGCCTTGGGACTGCTAGATGACAGTGGCTAAAGCTCCCTGCCTTTTCAATGCACTGCTGGCATGCTTTATTGAAGGCGTTCCGAGACAACTTTCCTGGGTTTTGACTTCGTCCTGATGAAGCCCCTGTTGGGAAATTCGTTTGGGAGTCAGCAGCACCTGGACTTTTGCGATTGCCTTCACTGTGCACTGAATGCCAGAACGGCATGTGCACGTTAAAACAACGAGCTGGGCAAGAGCAGAAAGGGAGCACGGGCATCAGAGAGCATCTGACATCTTGCCCTGGAAAGAGCAGTGTTTTTGGAGAGTGCAGTAAAATCGTGTTTCTGGACAAGGGAGGCATAAGTGCGCTGCGCTCCTAAGGTATCTCCCTGCGAGACACACTGCTAAAGCTTTTCGCTATGATGCAGTCTAGTGCAGACGCACACTACGGCTCTCCGGAGCTGTCCGAAGCGAAGCGCCGGTCGCCGGCGTCTTTCGGCTGAAGCAGCGCTTCGGGGCGTACGGCTGCTGCTCCGCTGTTGTGTGCGCGAGGCAGCCGCTTCTCCTGCTCCGCGAGCCGGACAGAGCGGTAGCTTGTACGAGGGCGAAGAACGAAGCCGCAGAGCACCGGCCTTGTGCGCGCACCCTAAGGACTGCGAGAGGACCGTGGTGGCCGCTCGCCTGCCCCTTCCATTCCATTCTAGCATCCTTAGGGAAGGTGTTCAAGGACAAATTCCCTGAGTTTTGAATTCGTCCTGATGCAGCCCCTCCTGGGAAACAACTGCTCGTCGTCTGAGTCTCCGAGTGCAGAGACCTCGATGGCAACTGCAGAAATGAAGGGCTGCGTTGAGTTGTCGAGAAGCAAGAACATAGCCAGCGCCTTGTGTTTGGGAGTCAGCAGCTGCTGGACTTTTGCGATTGCTTTCACTGTGCACTGAATGCCAGGACGGCATGTGCACGTTAAAACAACGAGCTGGGCAAGAGCAGGAAGGGACCACGGGCATCAGAGAGCATCTGACATCTTGCCCTGGAAAGAGCAGTGTTTTTGGAGTGTGCAGTAAAATCGTGTTTCTGGACAAGGGAGGCATAAGTGCGCTGCGCTCCTAAGCTATCTCCCTGCGAGACACACTGGCAAAGCTTTTCGTTATCATGCAGTCTAGTGCAGACGCACACTGCGGCTCTCCGGAGCTGTCCGAAGCGAAGCGCCGGTCGCCGGCGTCTTTCGGCTGAAGCAGCGCTTCGGGGCGTACGGCTGCCGCTCCGCTGTTGTGTGCGCGAGGCAGCCGCTTCTCCTGCTCCGTGAGCCGGACAGAGCGGTAGCTTGTACGAGGGCGAAGAACGAAGCCGCAGGGAGACGACATTGTGTGTACAGCCTTGGGACTGCTAGATGACAGTGGCTAAAGCTCCCTGCCTTTTCAATGCACTGCTGGCATGCTTTATTGAAGGCGTTCCGAGACAACTTTCCTGGGTTTTGACTTCGTCCTGATGAAGCCCCTGTTGGGAAATTCGTTTGGGAGTCAGCAGCTGCTGGACTTTTGCGATTGCCTTCACTGTGCACTGAATGCCAGGACGGCATGTGTACGTTAAAACAACGAGCTGGGCAAGAGCAGGAAGAGAGCACGGGAAGCAGAGAGCATCTGGCATCTTGCCCTGGAAAGGGCAGTGTTTTTGGAGAGTGCAGCAAATCCGTGTTTCTGGACAAGGGAGGCATAAGTGCGCTGCGCTCCTAAGCTATCTCCCTGCTAAGACACACTGCCAAAGCTTTTCGCTATGATGCAATCTAGTGCAGACGCACACTACGGCTCTCGGCTCTCTGTCCGAAGCGAAGCGCCGGTCGCCGGCGTCTTTCGGCTGAAGCAGCGCTTCGGAGCGTACGGCTGTTGTGTGCGCGAAGCAGCCGCTTTTCCTGCTCCGGGAGCCGCACAGAGCGGTAGCTTGCACGAGGGCGAAGAACGAAGCCGCAGAGCACCGGCCTTCTGCGCGCACCCTAAGGACTGCGAGAGGACCGTGGTGGCCGCTCGCCTGCCTCTTCAATTCCATTCTAGCATCCTTATGGAAGGTGTTCCAGGACAATTTTCCTGAGTTTTGAATTCGTCCTGATGCAGCCCCTCCTGGGAAACTCCTACTCGTCCTCTGAGTCTCCGAGTGCAGAGACCTCGATGGCAACTGCAGAAATGAAGGGCTGCGTTGAGTTGTCGAGAAGCAAGAACATAGCCAGCGCCTTGTGTTTGGGAGTCAGCAGGTGCTGGACTTTTGCGATTGCCTTCACTGTGCACTGAATGCCAGGACGGCATGTGCACGTTAAAACAACGAGCTGGGCAAGAGCAGGAAGGGACCACGGGCATCAGAGAGCATCTGGCATCTTGCCCTGGAAAGAGCAGTGTTTTTGGAGTGTGCAGTAAAATCGTGTTTCTGGACAAGGGAGGCATAAGTGCGCTGCGCTCCTAAGCTATCTCCCTGCGAGACACACTGGCAAAGCTTTTCGTTATCATGCAGTCTAGTGCAGACGCACACTGCGGCTCTCCGGAGCTGTCCGAAGCGAAGCGCCGGTCGCCGGCGTCTTTCGGCTGAAGCAGCGCTTCGGGGCGTACGGCTGCCGCTCCGCTGTTGTGTGCGCGAGGCAGCCGCTTCTCCTGCTCCGTGAGCCGGACAGAGCGGTAGCTTGTACGAGGGCGAAGAACGTTGCCGCAGGGAGACGACATTGTGTGTACAGCCTTGGGACTGCTAGATGACAGTGGCTAAAGCTCCCTGCCTTTTCAATGCACTGCTGGCATGCTTTATTGAAGGCGTTCCGAGACAACTTTCCTGGGTTTTGACTTCGTCCTGATGAAGCCCCTGTTGGGAAATTCGTTTGGGAGTCAGCAGCACCTGGACTTTTGCGATTGCCTTCACTGTGCACTGAATGCCAGGACGGCATGTGCACGTTAAAACAACGAGCTGGGCAAGAGCAGGAAGGGAGCACGGGCATCAGAGAGCATCTGGCATCTTGCCCTGGAAAGAGCAGTGTTTTTGGAGTGTGCAGTAAAATCGTGTTTCTGGACAAGGGAGGCATAAGTGCGCTGCGCTCCTAAGCTATCTCCCTGCGAGACACACTGCTAAAGCTTTTCGCTATGATGCAGTCTAGTGCAGACGCACACTACGGCTCTCCGGAGCTGTCCGAAGAGAAGCGCCGGTCGCCGGCGTCTTTCGGCTGAAGCAGCGCTTCGGGGCGTACGGCTGCCGCTCCGCTGTTGTGTGCGCGAGGCAGCCGCTTCTCCTGCTCCGCGAGCCGGACAGAGCGGTAGCTTGTACGAGGGCGAAGAACGAAGCCGCAGAGCACCGGCCTTGTGCGCGCACCCTAAGGACTGCGAGAGGACCGTGGTGGCCGCTCGCCTGCCCCTTCCATTCCATTCTAGCATCCTTAGGGAAGGTGTTCAAGGACAAATTCCCTGAGTTTTGAATTCGTCCTGATGCAGCCCCTCCTGGGAAACAACTGCTCGTCGTCTGAGTCTCCGAGTGCAGAGACCTCGATGGCAACTGCAGAAATGAAGGGCTGCGTTGAGTTGTCGAGAAGCAAGAACATAGCCAGCGCCTTGTGTTTGGGAGTCAGCAGGTGCTGGACTTTTGCGATTGCTTTCACTGTGCACTGAATGCCAGGACGGCATGTGCACGTTAAAACAACGAGCTGGGCAAGAGCAGGAAGGGAGCACGGGCATCAGAGAGCATCTGGCATCTTGCCCTGGAAAGAGCAGTGTTTTTGGAGTGTGCAGTAAAATCGTGTTTCTGGACAAGGGAGGCATAAGTGCGCTGCGCTCCTAAGCTATCTCCCTGCGAGACACACTGGCAAAGCTTTTCGTTATCATGCAGTCTAGTGCAGACGCACACTGCGGCTCTCCGGAGCTGTCCGAAGCGAAGCGCCGGTCGCCGGCGTCTTTCGGCTGAAGCAGCGCTTCGGGGCGTACGGCTGCCGCTCCGCTGTTGTGTGCGCGAGGCAGCCGCTTCTCCTGCTCCGTGAGCCGGACAGAGCGGTAGCTTGTACGAGGGCGAAGAACGTTGCCGCAGGGAGACGACATTGTGTGTACAGCCTTGGGACTGCTAGATGACAGTGGCTAAAGCTCCCTGCCTTTTCAATGCACTGCTGGCATGCTTTATTGAAGGCGTTCCGAGACAACTTTCCTGGGTTTTGACTTCGTCCTGATGAAGCCCCTGTTGGGAAATTCGTTTGGGAGTCAGCAGCACCTGGACTTTTGCGATTGCCTTCACTGTGCACTGAATGCCAGGACGGCATGTGCACGTTAAAACAACGAGCTGGGCAAGAGCAGAAAGGGAGCACGGGCATCAGAGAGCATCTGACATCTTGCCCTGGAAAGAGCAGTGTTTTTGGAGAGTGCAGTAAAATCGTGTTTCTGGACAAGGGAGGCATAAGTGCGCTGCGCTCCTAAGGTATCTCCCTGCGAGACACACTGCTAAAGCTTTTCGCTATGATGCAGTCTAGTGCAGACGCACACTACGGCTCTCCGGAGCTGTCCGAAGAGAAGCGCCGGTCGCCGGCGTCTTTCGGCTGAAGCAGCGCTTCGGGGCGTACGGCTGCCGCTCCGCTGTTGTGTGCGCGAGGCAGCCGCTTCTCCTGCTCCGCGAGCCGGACAGAGCGGTAGCTTGCACGAGGGCGAAGAACGAAGCCGCAGAGCACCGGCCTTCTGCGCGCACCCTAAGGACTGCGAGAGGACCGTGGTGGCCGCTCGCCTGCCTCTTCAATTCCATTCTAGCATCCTTATGGAAGGTGTTCCAGGACAATTTTCCTGAGTTTTGAATTCGTCCTGATGCAGCCCCTCCTGGGAAACTCCTACTCGTCCTCTGAGTCTCCGAGTGCAGAGACCTCGATGGCAACTGCAGAAATGAAGGGCTGCGTTGAGTTGTCGAGAAGCAAGAACATAGCCAGCACCTTGTGTTTGGGAGTCAGCAGGTGCTGGACTTTTGCGATTGCTTTCACTGTGCACTGAATGCCAGGACGGCATGTGCACGTTAAAACAACGAGCTGGGCAAGAGCAGGAAGGGAGCACGGGCATCAGAGAGCATCTGACATCTTGCCCTGGAAAGAGCAGTGTTTTTGGAGTGTGCAGTAAAATCGTGTTTCTGGACAAGGGAGGCATAAGTGCGCTGCGCTCCTAAGCTATCTCCCTGCGAGACACACTGCCAAAGCTTTTCGTTATCATGCAGTCTAGTGCAGACGCACACTGCGGCTCTCCGGAGCTGTCCGAAGCGAAGCGCCGGTCGCCGGCGTCTTTCGGCTGAAGCAGCGCTTCGGGGCGTACGGCTGCCGCTCCGCTGTTGTGTGCGCGAGGCAGCCGCTTCTCCTGCTCCGTGAGCCGGACAGAGCGGTAGCTTGTACGAGGGCGAAGAACGAAGCCGCAGGGAGACGACATTGTGTGTACAGCCTTGGGACTGCTAGATGACAGTGGCTAAAGCTCCCTGCCTTTTCAATGCACTGCTGGCATGCTTTATTGAAGGCGTTCCGAGACAACTTTCCTGGGTTTTGACTTCGTCCTGATGAAGCCCCTGTTGGGAAATTCGTTTGGGAGTCAGCAGCTGCTGGACTTTTGCGATTGCCTTCACTGTGCACTGAATGCCAGGACGGCATGTGTACGTTAAAACAACGAGCTGGGCAAGAGCAGGAAGAGAGCACGGGAAGCAGAGAGCATCTGGCATCTTGCCCTGGAAAGGGCAGTGTTTTTGGAGAGTGCAGCAAATCCGTGTTTCTGGACAAGGGAGGCATAAGTGCGCTGCGCTCCTAAGCTATCTCCCTGCTAAGACACACTGCCAAAGCTTTTCGCTATGATGCAGTCTAGTGCAGACGCACACTACGGCTCTCGGCTCTCTGGCCGAAGCGAAGCGCCGGTCGCCGGCGTCTTTCGGCTGAAGCAGCGCTTCGGAGCGTACGGCTGTTGTGTGCGCGAGGCAGCCGCTTCTCCTGCTCCGCGAGCCGGACAGAGCGGTAGCTTGTACGAGGGCGAAGAACGAAGCCGCAGAGCACCGGCCTTCTGCGCGCACCCTAAGGACTGCGAGAGGACCGTGGTGGCCGCTCGCCTGCCCCTTCCATTCCATTCTAGCATCCTTAGGGAAGCTGTTCAAGGACAAATTCCCTGAGTTTTGAATTCGTCCTGATGCAGCCCCTCCTGGGAAACAACTGCTCGTCGTCTGAGTCTCCGAGTGCAGAGACCTCGATGGCAACTGCAGAAATGAAGGGCTGCGTTGAGTTGTCGAGAAGCAAGAACATAGCCAGCGCCTTGTGTTTGGGAGTCAGCAGGTGCTGGACTTTTGCGATTGCTTTCACTGTGCACTGAATGCCAGGACGGCATGTGCACGTTAAAACAACGAGCTGGGCAAGAGCAGGAAGGGAGCACGGGCATCAGAGAGCATCTGACATCTTGCCCTGGAAAGAGCAGTGTTTTTGGAGTGTGCAGTAAAATCGTGTTTCTGGACAAGGGAGGCATAAGTGCGCTGCGCTCCTAAGCTATCTCCCTGCGAGACACACTGGCAAAGCTTTTCGTTATCATGCAGTCTAGTGCAGACGCACACTGCGGCTCTCCGGAGCTGTCCGAAGCGAAGCGCCGGTCGCCGGCGTCTTTCGGCTGAAGCAGCGCTTCGGGGCGTACGGCTGCCGCTCCGCTGTTGTGTGCGCGAGGCAGCCGCTTCTCCTGCTCCGTGAGCCGGACAGAGCGGTAGCTTGTACGAGGGCGAAGAACGTTGCCGCAGGGAGACGACATTGTGTGTACAGCCTTGGGACTGCTAGATGACAGTGGCTAAAGCTCCCTGCCTTTTCAATGCACTGCTGGCATGCTTTATTGAAGGCGTTCCGAGACAACTTTCCTGGGTTTTGACTTCGTCCTGATGAAGCCCCTGTTGGGAAATTCGTTTGGGAGTCAGCAGCTGCTGGACTTTTGCGATTGCCTTCACTGTGCACTGAATGCCAGGACGGCATGTGTACGTTAAAACAACGAGCTGGGCAAGAGCAGGAAGAGAGCACGGGAAGCAGAGAGCATCTGGCATCTTGCCCTGGAAAGGGCAGTGTTTTTGGAGAGTGCAGCAAATCCGTGTTTCTGGACAAGGGAGGCATAAGTGCGCTGCGCTCCTAAGCTATCTCCCTGCTAAGACACACTGCCAAAGCTTTTCGCTATGATGCAGTCTAGTGCAGACGCACACTACGGCTCTCGGCTCTCTGTCCGAAGCGAAGCGCCGGTCGCCGGCGTCTTTCGGCTGAAGCAGCGCTTCGGAGCGTACGGCTGTTGTGTGCGCGAAGCAGCCGCTTTTCCTGCTCCGGGAGCCGCACAGAGCGGTAGCTTGCACGAGGGCGAAGAACGAAGCCGCAGAG
Organism: Lonchura striata; assembly: GCF_050655825.1. Taxonomy (NCBI): domain Eukaryota; kingdom Metazoa; phylum Chordata; class Aves; order Passeriformes; family Estrildidae; genus Lonchura; species Lonchura striata. The sequence goes on from NC_140712.1 coordinate 737,686, forward strand.
CACCGGCCTTCTGCGCGCACCCTAAGGACTGCGAGAGGACCGTGGTGGCCGCTCGCCTGCCTCTTCAATTCCATTCTAGCATCCTTATGGAAGGTGTTCCAGGACAATTTTCCTGAGTTTTGAATTCGTCCTGATGCAGCCCCTCCTGGGAAACTCCTACTCGTCCTCTGAGTCTCCGAGTGCAGAGACCTCGATGGCAACTGCAGAAATGAAGGGCTGCGTTGAGTTGTCGAGAAGCAAGAACATAGCCAGCGCCTTGTGTTTGGGAGTCAGCAGGTGCTGGACTTTTGCGATTGCTTTCACTGTGCACTGAATGCCAGGACGGCATGTGCACGTTAAAACAACGAGCTGGGCAAGAGCAGGAAGGGAGCACGGGCATCAGAGAGCATCTGGCATCTTGCCCTGGAAAGAGCAGTGTTTTTGGAGTGTGCAGTAAAATCGTGTTTCTGGACAAGGGAGGCATAAGTGCGCTGCGCTCCTAAGCTATCTCCCTGCGAGACACACTGGCAAAGCTTTTCGTTATCATGCAGTCTAGTGCAGACGCACACTGCGGCTCTCCGGAGCTGTCCGAAGCGAAGCGCCGGTCGCCGGCGTCTTTCGGCTGAAGCAGCGCTTCGGAGCGTACGGCTGTTGTGTGCGCGAAGCAGCCGCTTTTCCTGCTCCGGGAGCCGCACAGAGCGGTAGCTTGCACGAGGGCGAAGAACGAAGCCGCAGAGCACCGGCCTTCTGCGCGCACCCTAAGGACTGCGAGAGGACCGTGGTGGCCGCTCGCCTGCCTCTTCAATTCCATTCTAGCATCCTTATGGAAGGTGTTCCAGGACAATTTTCCTGAGTTTTGAATTCGTCCTGATGCAGCCCCTCCTGGGAAACTCCTACTCGTCCTCTGAGTCTCCGAGTGCAGAGACCTCGATGGCAACTGCAGAAATGAAGGGCTGCGTTGAGTTGTCGAGAAGCAAGAACATAGCCAGCGCCTTGTGTTTGGGAGTCAGCAGGTGCTGGACTTTTGCGATTGCCTTCACTGTGCACTGAATGCCAGGACGGCATGTGCACGTTAAAACAACGAGCTGGGCAAGAGCAGGAAGGGACCACGGGCATCAGAGAGCATCTGGCATCTTGCCCTGGAAAGAGCAGTGTTTTTGGAGTGTGCAGTAAAATCGTGTTTCTGGACAAGGGAGGCATAAGTGCGCTGCGCTCCTAAGCTATCTCCCTGCGAGACACACTGGCAAAGCTTTTCGTTATCATGCAGTCTAGTGCAGACGCACACTGCGGCTCTCCGGAGCTGTCCGAAGCGAAGCGCCGGTCGCCGGCGTCTTTCGGCTGAAGCAGCGCTTCGGGGCGTACGGCTGCCGCTCCGCTGTTGTGTGCGCGAGGCAGCCGCTTCTCCTGCTCCGTGAGCCGGACAGAGCGGTAGCTTGTACGAGGGCGAAGAACGTTGCCGCAGGGAGACGACATTGTGTGTACAGCCTTGGGACTGCTAGATGACAGTGGCTAAAGCTCCCTGCCTTTTCAATGCACTGCTGGCATGCTTTATTGAAGGCGTTCCGAGACAACTTTCCTGGGTTTTGACTTCGTCCTGATGAAGCCCCTGTTGGGAAATTCGTTTGGGAGTCAGCAGCACCTGGACTTTTGCGATTGCCTTCACTGTGCACTGAATGCCAGGACGGCATGTGCACGTTAAAACAACGAGCTGGGCAAGAGCAGAAAGGGAGCACGGGCATCAGAGAGCATCTGACATCTTGCCCTGGAAAGAGCAGTGTTTTTGGAGAGTGCAGTAAAATCGTGTTTCTGGACAAGGGAGGCATAAGTGCGCTGCGCTCCTAAGGTATCTCCCTGCGAGACACACTGCTAAAGCTTTTCGCTATGATGCAGTCTAGTGCAGACGCACACTACGGCTCTCCGGAGCTGTCCGAAGCGAAGCGCCGGTCGCCGGCGTCTTTCGGCTGAAGCAGCGCTTCGGGGCGTACGGCTGCTGCTCCGCTGTTGTGTGCGCGAGGCAGCCGCTTCTCCTGCTCCGTGAGCCGGACAGAGCGGTAGCTTGTACGAGGGCGAAGAACGAAGCCGCAGAGCACCGGCCTTGTGCGCGCACCCTAAGGACTGCGAGAGGACCGTGGTGGCCGCTCGCCTGCCCCTTCCATTCCATTCTAGCATCCTTAGGGAAGGTGTTCAAGGACAAATTCCCTGAGTTTTGAATTCGTCCTGATGCAGCCCCTCCTGGGAAACAACTGCTCGTCGTCTGAGTCTCCGAGTGCAGAGACCTCGATGGCAACTGCAGAAATGAAGGGCTGCGTTGAGTTGTCGAGAAGCAAGAACATAGCCAGCGCCTTGTGTTTGGGAGTCAGCAGCTGCTGGACTTTTGCGATTGCTTTCACTGTGCACTGAATGCCAGGACGGCATGTGCACGTTAAAACAACGAGCTGGGCAAGAGCAGGAAGGGACCACGGGCATCAGAGAGCATCTGGCATCTTGCCCTGGAAAGAGCAGTGTTTTTGGAGTGTGCAGTAAAATCGTGTTTCTGGACAAGGGAGGCATAAGTGCGCTGCGCTCCTAAGCTATCTCCCTGCGAGACACACTGGCAAAGCTTTTCGTTATCATGCAGTCTAGTGCAGACGCACACTGCGGCTCTCCGGAGCTGTCCGAAGCGAAGCGCCGGTCGCCGGCGTCTTTCGGCTGAAGCAGCGCTTCGGGGCGTACGGCTGCCGCTCCGCTGTTGTGTGCGCGAGGCAGCCGCTTCTCCTGCTCCGTGAGCCGGACAGAGCGGTAGCTTGTACGAGGGCGAAGAACGTTGCCGCAGGGAGACGACATTGTGTGTACAGCCTTGGGACTGCTAGATGACAGTGGCTAAAGCTCCCTGCCTTTTCAATGCACTGCTGGCATGCTTTATTGAAGGCGTTCCGAGACAACTTTCCTGGGTTTTGACTTCGTCCTGATGAAGCCCCTGTTGGGAAATTCGTTTGGGAGTCAGCAGCTGCTGGACTTTTGCGATTGCCTTCACTGTGCACTGAATGCCAGGACGGCATGTGTACGTTAAAACAACGAGCTGGGCAAGAGCAGAAAGGGAGCACGGGCATCAGAGAGCATCTGACATCTTGCCCTGGAAAGAGCAGTGTTTTTGGAGAGTGCAGTAAAATCGTGTTTCTGGACAAGGGAGGCATAAGTGCGCTGCGCTCCTAAGCTATCTCCCTGCTAAGACACACTGCCAAAGCTTTTCGCTATGATGCAGTCTAGTGCAGACGCACACTACGGCTCTCGGCTCTCTGTCCGAAGCGAAGCGCCGGTCGCCGGCGTCTTTCGGCTGAAGCAGCGCTTCGGAGCGTACGGCTGTTGTGTGCGCGAAGCAGCCGCTTTTCCTGCTCCGGGAGCCGCACAGAGCGGTAGCTTGCACGAGGGCGAAGAACGAAGCCGCAGAGCACCGGCCTTCTGCGCGCACCCTAAGGACTGCGAGAGGACCGTGGTGGCCGCTCGCCTGCCTCTTCAATTCCATTCTAGCATCCTTATGGAAGGTGTTCCAGGACAATTTTCCTGAGTTTTGAATTCGTCCTGATGCAGCCCCTCCTGGGAAACTCCTACTCGTCCTCTGAGTCTCCGAGTGCAGAGACCTCGATGGCAACTGCAGAAATGAAGGGCTGCGTTGAGTTGTCGAGAAGCAAGAACATAGCCAGCACCTTGTGTTTGGGAGTCAGCAGCTGCTGGACTTTTGCGATTGCCTTCACTGTGCACTGAATGCCAGGACGGCATGTGCACGTTAAAACAACGAGCTGGGCAAGAGCAGGAAGGGACCACGGGCATCAGAGAGCATCTGGCATCTTGCCCTGGAAAGAGCAGTGTTTTTGGAGTGTGCAGTAAAATCGTGTTTCTGGACAAGGGAGGCATAAGTGCGCTGCGCTCCTAAGCTATCTCCCTGCGAGACACACTGGCAAAGCTTTTCGTTATCATGCAGTCTAGTGCAGACGCACACTGCGGCTCCCCGGAGCTGTCCGAAGCGAAGCGCCGGTCGCCGGCGTCTTTCGGCTGAAGCAGCGCTTCGGGGCGTACGGCTGCCGCTCCGCTGTTGTGTGCGCGAGGCAGCCGCTTCTCCTGCTCCGTGAGCCGGACAGAGCGGTAGCTTGTACGAGGGCGAAGAACGTTGCCGCAGGGAGACGACATTGTGTGTACAGCCTTGGGACTGCTAGATGACAGTGGCTAAAGCTCCCTGCCTTTTCAATGCACTGCTGGCATGCTTTATTGAAGGCGTTCCGAGACAACTTTCCTGGGTTTTGACTTCGTCCTGATGAAGCCCCTGTTGGGAAATTCGTTTGGGAGTCAGCAGCACCTGGACTTTTGCGATTGCCTTCACTGTGCACTGAATGCCAGAACGGCATGTGCACGTTAAAACAACGAGCTGGGCAAGAGCAGAAAGGGAGCACGGGCATCAGAGAGCATCTGACATCTTGCCCTGGAAAGAGCAGTGTTTTTGGAGAGTGCAGTAAAATCGTGTTTCTGGACAAGGGAGGCATAAGTGCGCTGCGTTCCTAAGGTATCTCCCTGCGAGACACACTGCTAAAGCTTTTCGCTATGATGCAGTCTAGTGCAGACGCACACTACGGCTCTCCGGAGCTGTCCGAAGAGAAGCGCCGGTCGCCGGCGTCTTTCGGCTGAAGCAGCGCTTCGGGGCGTACGGCTGCTGCTCCGCTGTTGTGTGCGCGAGGCAGCCGCTTCTCCTGCTCCGCGAGCCGGACAGAGCGGTAGCTTGTACGAGGGCGAAGAACGAAGCCGCAGAGCACCGGCCTTGTGCGCGCACCCTAAGGGCTGCGAGAGGACCGTGGTGGCCGCTCGCCTGCCCCTTCCATTCCATTCTAGCATCCTTAGGGAAGGTGTTCAAGGACAAATTCCCTGAGTTTTGAATTCGTCCTGATGCAGCCCCTCCTGGGAAACAACTGCTCGTCGTCTGAGTCTCCGAGTGCAGAGACCTCGATGGCAACTGCAGAAATGAAGGGCTGCGTTGAGTTGTCGAGAAGCAAGAACATAGCCAGCGCCTTGTGTTTGGGAGTCAGCAGCTGCTGGACTTTTGCGATTGCTTTCACTGTGCACTGAATGCCAGGACGGCATGTGCACGTTAAAACAACGAGCTGGGCAAGAGCAGGAAGGGACCACGGGCATCAGAGAGCATCTGACATCTTGCCCTGGAAAGAGCAGTGTTTTTGGAGTGTGCAGTAAAATCGTGTTTCTGGACAAGGGAGGCATAAGTGCGCTGCGCTCCTAAGCTATCTCCCTGCGAGACACACTGGCAAAGCTTTTCGTTATCATGCAGTCTAGTGCAGACGCACACTGCGGCTCCCCGGAGCTGTCCGAAGCGAAGCGCCGGTCGCCGGCGTCTTTCGGCTGAAGCAGCGCTTCGGGGCGTACGGCTGCCGCTCCGCTGTTGTGTGCGCGAGGCAGCCGCTTCTCCTGCTCCGTGAGCCGGACAGAGCGGTAGCTTGTACGAGGGCGAAGAACGTTGCCGCAGGGAGACGACATTGTGTGTACAGCCTTGGGACTGCTAGATGACAGTGGCTAAAGCTCCCTGCCTTTTCAATGCACTGCTGGCATGCTTTATTGAAGGCGTTCCGAGACAACTTTCCTGGGTTTTGACTTCGTCCTGATGAAGCCCCTGTTGGGAAATTCGTTTGGGAGTCAGCAGCACCTGGACTTTTGCGATTGCCTTCACTGTGCACTGAATGCCAGGACGGCATGTGCACGTTAAAACAACGAGCTGGGCAAGAGCAGAAAGGGAGCACGGGCATCAGAGAGCATCTGACATCTTGCCCTGGAAAGAGCAGTGTTTTTGGAGAGTGCAGTAAAATCGTGTTTCTGGACAAGGGAGGCATAAGTGCGCTGCGCTCCTAAGGTATCTCCCTGCGAGACACACTGCTAAAGCTTTTCGCTATGATGCAGTCTAGTGCAGACGCACACTACGGCTCTCCGGAGCTGTCCGAAGCGAAGCGCCGGTCGCCGGCGTCTTTCGGCTGAAGCAGCGCTTCGGGGCGTACGGCTGCTGCTCCGCTGTTGTGTGCGCGAGGCAGCCGCTTCTCCTGCTCCGCGAGCCGGACAGAGCGGTAGCTTGTACGAGGGCGAAGAACGAAGCCGCAGAGCACCGGCCTTGTGCGCGCACCCTAAGGACTGCGAGAGGACCGTGGTGGCCGCTCGCCTGCCCCTTCCATTCCATTCTAGCATCCTTAGGGAAGGTGTTCAAGGACAAATTCCCTGAGTTTTGAATTCGTCCTGATGCAGCCCCTCCTGGGAAACAACTGCTCGTCGTCTGAGTCTCCGAGTGCAGAGACCTCGATGGCAACTGCAGAAATGAAGGGCTGCGTTGAGTTGTCGAGAAGCAAGAACATAGCCAGCGCCTTGTGTTTGGGAGTCAGCAGCTGCTGGACTTTTGCGATTGCTTTCACTGTGCACTGAATGCCAGGACGGCATGTGCACGTTAAAACAACGAGCTGGGCAAGAGCAGGAAGGGACCACGGGCATCAGAGAGCATCTGGCATCTTGCCCTGGAAAGAGCAGTGTTTTTGGAGTGTGCAGTAAAATCGTGTTTCTGGACAAGGGAGGCATAAGTGCGCTGCGCTCCTAAGCTATCTCCCTGCGAGACACACTGGCAAAGCTTTTCGTTATCATGCAGTCTAGTGCAGACGCACACTGCGGCTCTCCGGAGCTGTCCGAAGCGAAGCGCCGGTCGCCGGCGTCTTTCGGCTGAAGCAGCGCTTCGGGGCGTACGGCTGCCGCTCCGCTGTTGTGTGCGCGAGGCAGCCGCTTCTCCTGCTCCGTGAGCCGGACAGAGCGGTAGCTTGTACGAGGGCGAAGAACGTTGCCGCAGGGAGACGACATTGTGTGTACAGCCTTGGGACTGCTAGATGACAGTGGCTAAAGCTCCCTGCCTTTTCAATGCACTGCTGGCATGCTTTATTGAAGGCGTTCCGAGACAACTTTCCTGGGTTTTGACTTCGTCCTGATGAAGCCCCTGTTGGGAAATTCGTTTGGGAGTCAGCAGCTGCTGGACTTTTGCGATTGCCTTCACTGTGCACTGAATGCCAGGACGGCATGTGTACGTTAAAACAACGAGCTGGGCAAGAGCAGAAAGGGAGCACGGGCATCAGAGAGCATCTGACATCTTGCCCTGGAAAGAGCAGTGTTTTTGGAGAGTGCAGTAAAATCGTGTTTCTGGACAAGGGAGGCATAAGTGCGCTGCGCTCCTAAGCTATCTCCCTGCTAAGACACACTGCCAAAGCTTTTCGCTATGATGCAGTCTAGTGCAGACGCACACTACGGCTCTCGGCTCTCTGTCCGAAGCGAAGCGCCGGTCGCCGGCGTCTTTCGGCTGAAGCAGCGCTTCGGAGCGTACGGCTGTTGTGTGCGCGAAGCAGCCGCTTTTCCTGCTCCGGGAGCCGCACAGAGCGGTAGCTTGCACGAGGGCGAAGAACGAAGCCGCAGAGCACCGGCCTTCTGCGCGCACCCTAAGGACTGCGAGAGGACCGTGGTGGCCGCTCGCCTGCCTCTTCCATTCCATTCTAGCATCCTTATGGAAGGTGTTCCAGGACAATTTTCCTGAGTTTTGAATTCGTCCTGATGCAGCCCCTCCTGGGAAACTCCTACTCGTCCTCTGAGTCTCCGAGTGCAGAGACCTCGATGGCAACTGCAGAAATGAAGGGCTGCGTTGAGTTGTCGAGAAGCAAGAACATAGCCAGCACCTTGTGTTTGGGAGTCAGCAGCTGCTGGACTTTTGCGATTGCCTTCACTGTGCACTGAATGCCAGGACGGCATGTGCACGTTAAAACAACGAGCTGGGCAAGAGCAGGAAGGGACCACGGGCATCAGAGAGCATCTGGCATCTTGCCCTGGAAAGAGCAGTGTTTTTGGAGTGTGCAGTAAAATCGTGTTTCTGGACAAGGGAGGCATAAGTGCGCTGCGCTCCTAAGCTATCTCCCTGCGAGACACACTGGCAAAGCTTTTCGTTATCATGCAGTCTAGTGCAGACGCACACTGCGGCTCCCCGGAGCTGTCCGAAGCGAAGCGCCGGTCGCCGGCGTCTTTCGGCTGAAGCAGCGCTTCGGGGCGTACGGCTGCCGCTCCGCTGTTGTGTGCGCGAGGCAGCCGCTTCTCCTGCTCCGTGAGCCGGACAGAGCGGTAGCTTGTACGAGGGCGAAGAACGTTGCCGCAGGGAGACGACATTGTGTGTACAGCCTTGGGACTGCTAGATGACAGTGGCTAAAGCTCCCTGCCTTTTCAATGCACTGCTGGCATGCTTTATTGAAGGCGTTCCGAGACAACTTTCCTGGGTTTTGACTTCGTCCTGATGAAGCCCCTGTTGGGAAATTCGTTTGGGAGTCAGCAGCACCTGGACTTTTGCGATTGCCTTCACTGTGCACTGAATGCCAGAACGGCATGTGCACGTTAAAACAACGAGCTGGGCAAGAGCAGAAAGGGAGCACGGGCATCAGAGAGCATCTGACATCTTGCCCTGGAAAGAGCAGTGTTTTTGGAGAGTGCAGTAAAATCGTGTTTCTGGACAAGGGAGGCATAAGTGCGCTGCGTTCCTAAGGTATCTCCCTGCGAGACACACTGCTAAAGCTTTTCGCTATGATGCAGTCTAGTGCAGACGCACACTACGGCTCTCCGGAGCTGTCCGAAGAGAAGCGCCGGTCGCCGGCGTCTTTCGGCTGAAGCAGCGCTTCGGGGCGTACGGCTGCTGCTCCGCTGTTGTGTGCGCGAGGCAGCCGCTTCTCCTGCTCCGCGAGCCGGACAGAGCGGTAGCTTGTACGAGGGCGAAGAACGAAGCCGCAGAGCACCGGCCTTGTGCGCGCACCCTAAGGGCTGCGAGAGGACCGTGGTGGCCGCTCGCCTGCCCCTTCCATTCCATTCTAGCATCCTTAGGGAAGGTGTTCAAGGACAAATTCCCTGAGTTTTGAATTCGTCCTGATGCAGCCCCTCCTGGGAAACAACTGCTCGTCGTCTGAGTCTCCGAGTGCAGAGACCTCGATGGCAACTGCAGAAATGAAGGGCTGCGTTGAGTTGTCGAGAAGCAAGAACATAGCCAGCGCCTTGTGTTTGGGAGTCAGCAGCTGCTGGACTTTTGCGATTGCTTTCACTGTGCACTGAATGCCAGGACGGCATGTGCACGTTAAAACAACGAGCTGGGCAAGAGCAGGAAGGGACCACGGGCATCAGAGAGCATCTGACATCTTGCCCTGGAAAGAGCAGTGTTTTTGGAGTGTGCAGTAAAATCGTGTTTCTGGACAAGGGAGGCATAAGTGCGCTGCGCTCCTAAGCTATCTCCCTGCGAGACACACTGGCAAAGCTTTTCGTTATCATGCAGTCTAGTGCAGACGCACACTGCGGCTCTCCGGAGCTGTCCGAAGCGAAGCGCCGGTCGCCGGCGTCTTTCGGCTGAAGCAGCGCTTCGGGGCGTACGGCTGCCGCTCCGCTGTTGTGTGCGCGAGGCAGCCGCTTCTCCTGCTCCGTGAGCCGGACAGAGCGGTAGCTTGTACGAGGGCGAAGAACGAAGCCGCAGGGAGACGACATTGTGTGTACAGCCTTGGGACTGCTAGATGACAGTGGCTAAAGCTCCCTGCCTTTTCAATGCACTGCTGGCATGCTTTATTGAAGGCGTTCCGAGACAACTTTCCTGGGTTTTGACTTCGTCCTGATGAAGCCCCTGTTGGGAAATTCGTTTGGGAGTCAGCAGCTGCTGGACTTTTGCGATTGCCTTCACTGTGCACTGAATGCCAGGACGGCATGTGTACGTTAAAACAACGAGCTGGGCAAGAGCAGGAAGAGAGCACGGGAAGCAGAGAGCATCTGGCATCTTGCCCTGGAAAGGGCAGTGTTTTTGGAGAGTGCAGCAAATCCGTGTTTCTGGACAAGGGAGGCATAAGTGCGCTGCGCTCCTAAGCTATCTCCCTGCTAAGACACACTGCCAAAGCTTTTCGCTATGATGCAGTCTAGTGCAGACGCACACTACGGCTCTCGGCTCTCTGTCCGAAGCGAAGCGCCGGTCGCCGGCGTCTTTCGGCTGAAGCAGCGCTTCGGAGCGTACGGCTGTTGTGTGCGCGAAGCAGCCGCTTTTCCTGCTCCGGGAGCCGCACAGAGCGGTAGCTTGCACGAGGGCGAAGAACGAAGCCGCAGAGCACCGGCCTTCTGCGCGCACCCTAAGGACTGCGAGAGGACCGTGGTGGCCGCTCGCCTGCCTCTTCAATTCCATTCTAGCATCCTTATGGAAGGTGTTCCAGGACAATTTTCCTGAGTTTTGAATTCGTCCTGATGCAGCCCCTCCTGGGAAACTCCTACTCGTCCTCTGAGTCTCCGAGTGCAGAGACCTCGATGGCAACTGCAGAAATGAAGGGCTGCGTTGAGTTGTCGAGAAGCAAGAACATAGCCAGCGCCTTGTGTTTGGGAGTCAGCAGGTGCTGGACTTTTGCGATTGCCTTCACTGTGCACTGAATGCCAGGACGGCATGTGCACGTTAAAACAACGAGCTGGGCAAGAGCAGGAAGGGACCACGGGCATCAGAGAGCATCTGGCATCTTGCCCTGGAAAGAGCAGTGTTTTTGGAGTGTGCAGTAAAATCGTGTTTCTGGACAAGGGAGGCATAAGTGCGCTGCGCTCCTAAGCTATCTCCCTGCGAGACACACTGGCAAAGCTTTTCGTTATCATGCAGTCTAGTGCAGACGCACACTGCGGCTCTCCGGAGCTGTCCGAAGCGAAGCGCCGGTCGCCGGCGTCTTTCGGCTGAAGCAGCGCTTCGGGGCGTACGGCTGCCGCTCCGCTGTTGTGTGCGCGAGGCAGCCGCTTCTCCTGCTCCGTGAGCCGGACAGAGCGGTAGCTTGTACGAGGGCGAAGAACGTTGCCGCAGGGAGACGACATTGTGTGTACAGCCTTGGGACTGCTAGATGACAGTGGCTAAAGCTCCCTGCCTTTTCAATGCACTGCTGGCATGCTTTATTGAAGGCGTTCCGAGACAACTTTCCTGGGTTTTGACTTCGTCCTGATGAAGCCCCTGTTGGGAAATTCGTTTGGGAGTCAGCAGCACCTGGACTTTTGCGATTGCCTTCACTGTGCACTGAATGCCAGGACGGCATGTGCACGTTAAAACAACGAGCTGGGCAAGAGCAGAAAGGGAGCACGGGCATCAGAGAGCATCTGACATCTTGCCCTGGAAAGAGCAGTGTTTTTGGAGAGTGCAGTAAAATCGTGTTTCTGGACAAGGGAGGCATAAGTGCGCTGCGCTCCTAAGGTATCTCCCTGCGAGACACACTGCTAAAGCTTTTCGCTATGATGCAGTCTAGTGCAGACGCACACTACGGCTCTCCGGAGCTGTCCGAAGCGAAGCGCCGGTCGCCGGCGTCTTTCGGCTGAAGCAGCGCTTCGGGGCGTACGGCTGCTGCTCCGCTGTTGTGTGCGCGAGGCAGCCGCTTCTCCTGCTCCGCGAGCCGGACAGAGCGGTAGCTTGTACGAGGGCGAAGAACGAAGCCGCAGAGCACCGGCCTTGTGCGCGCACCCTAAGGACTGCGAGAGGACCGTGGTGGCCGCTCGCCTGCCCCTTCCATTCCATTCTAGCATCCTTAGGGAAGGTGTTCAAGGACAAATTCCCTGAGTTTTGAATTCGTCCTGATGCAGCCCCTCCTGGGAAACAACTGCTCGTCGTCTGAGTCTCCGAGTGCAGAGACCTCGATGGCAACTGCAGAAATGAAGGGCTGCGTTGAGTTGTCGAGAAGCAAGAACATAGCCAGCGCCTTGTGTTTGGGAGTCAGCAGCTGCTGGACTTTTGCGATTGCTTTCACTGTGCACTGAATGCCAGGACGGCATGTGCACGTTAAAACAACGAGCTGGGCAAGAGCAGGAAGGGACCACGGGCATCAGAGAGCATCTGGCATCTTGCCCTGGAAAGAGCAGTGTTTTTGGAGTGTGCAGTAAAATCGTGTTTCTGGACAAGGGAGGCATAAGTGCGCTGCGCTCCTAAGCTATCTCCCTGCGAGACACACTGGCAAAGCTTTTCGTTATCATGCAGTCTAGTGCAGACGCACACTGCGGCTCTCCGGAGCTGTCCGAAGCGAAGCGCCGGTCGCCGGCGTCTTTCGGCTGAAGCAGCGCTTCGGGGCGTACGGCTGCCGCTCCGCTGTTGTGTGCGCGAGGCAGCCGCTTCTCCTGCTCCGTGAGCCGGACAGAGCGGTAGCTTGTACGAGGGCGAAGAACGTTGCCGCAGGGAGACGACATTGTGTGTACAGCCTTGGGACTGCTAGATGACAGTGGCTAAAGCTCCCTGCCTTTTCAATGCACTGCTGGCATGCTTTATTGAAGGCGTTCCGAGACAACTTTCCTGGGTTTTGACTTCGTCCTGATGAAGCCCCTGTTGGGAAATTCGTTTGGGAGTCAGCAGCTGCTGGACTTTTGCGATTGCCTTCACTGTGCACTGAATGCCAGGACGGCATGTGTACGTTAAAACAACGAGCTGGGCAAGAGCAGAAAGGGAGCACGGGCATCAGAGAGCATCTGACATCTTGCCCTGGAAAGAGCAGTGTTTTTGGAGAGTGCAGTAAAATCGTGTTTCTGGACAAGGGAGGCATAAGTGCGCTGCGCTCCTAAGCTATCTCCCTGCTAAGACACACTGCCAAAGCTTTTCGCTATGATGCAGTCTAGTGCAGACGCACACTACGGCTCTCGGCTCTCTGTCCGAAGCGAAGCGCCGGTCGCCGGCGTCTTTCGGCTGAAGCAGCGCTTCGGAGCGTACGGCTGTTGTGTGCGCGAAGCAGCCGCTTTTCCTGCTCCGGGAGCCGCACAGAGCGGTAGCTTGCACGAGGGCGAAGAACGAAGCCGCAGAGCACCGGCCTTCTGCGCGCACCCTAAGGACTGCGAGAGGACCGTGGTGGCCGCTCGCCTGCCTCTTCAATTCCATTCTAGCATCCTTATGGAAGGTGTTCCAGGACAATTTTCCTGAGTTTTGAATTCGTCCTGATGCAGCCCCTCCTGGGAAACTCCTACTCGTCCTCTGAGTCTCCGAGTGCAGAGACCTCGATGGCAACTGCAGAAATGAAGGGCTGCGTTGAGTTGTCGAGAAGCAAGAACATAGCCAGCGCCTTGTGTTTGGGAGTCAGCAGGTGCTGGACTTTTGCGATTGCTTTCACTGTGCACTGAATGCCAGGACGGCATGTGCACGTTAAAACAACGAGCTGGGCAAGAGCAGGAAGGGAGCACGGGCATCAGAGAGCATCTGACATCTTGCCCTGGAAAGAGCAGTGTTTTTGGAGTGTGCAGTAAAATCGTGTTTCTGGACAAGGGAGGCATAAGTGCGCTGCGCTCCTAAGCTATCTCCCTGCGAGACACACTGCCAAAGCTTTTCGTTATCATGCAGTCTAGTGCAGACGCACACTGCGGCTCTCCGGAGCTGTCCGAAGCGAAGCGCCGGTCGCCGGCGTCTTTCGGCTGAAGCAGCGCTTCGGGGCGTACGGCTGCCGCTCCGCTGTTGTGTGCGCGAGGCAGCCGCTTCTCCTGCTCCGTGAGCCGGACAGAGCGGTAGCTTGTACGAGGGCGAAGAACGAAGCCGCAGGGAGACGACATTGTGTGTACAGCCTTGGGACTGCTAGATGACAGTGGCTAAAGCTCCCTGCCTTTTCAATGCACTGCTGGCATGCTTTATTGAAGGCGTTCCGAGACAACTTTCCTGGGTTTTGACTTCGTCCTGATGAAGCCCCTGTTGGGAAATTCGTTTGGGAGTCAGCAGCTGCTGGACTTTTGCGATTGCCTTCACTGTGCACTGAATGCCAGGACGGCATGTGTACGTTAAAACAACGAGCTGGGCAAGAGCAGGAAGAGAGCACGGGAAGCAGAGAGCATCTGGCATCTTGCCCTGGAAAGGGCAGTGTTTTTGGAGAGTGCAGCAAATCCGTGTTTCTGGACAAGGGAGGCATAAGTGCGCTGCGCTCCTAAGCTATCTCCCTGCTAAGACACACTGCCAAAGCTTTTCGCTATGATGCAGTCTAGTGCAGACGCACACTACGGCTCTCGGCTCTCTGGCCGAAGCGAAGCGCCGGTCGCCGGCGTCTTTCGGCTGAAGCAGCGCTTCGGAGCGTACGGCTGTTGTGTGCGCGAGGCAGCCGCTTCTCCTGCTCCGCGAGCCGGACAGAGCGGTAGCTTGTACGAGGGCGAAGAACGAAGCCGCAGAGCACCGGCCTTCTGCGCGCACCCTAAGGACTGCGAGAGGACCGTGGTGGCCGCTCGCCTGCCCCTTCCATTCCATTCTAGCATCCTTATGGAAGGTGTTCCAGGACAATTTTCCTGAGTTTTGAATTCGTCCTGATGCAGCCCCTCCTGGGAAACTCCTACTCGTCCTCTGAGTCTCCGAGTGCAGAGACCTCGATGGCAACTGCAGAAATGAAGGGCTGCGTTGAGTTGTCGAGAAGCAAGAACATAGCCAGCGCCTTGTGTTTGGGAGTCAGCAGGTGCTGGACTTTTGCGATTGCCTTCACTGTGCACTGAATGCCAGGACGGCATGTGCACGTTAAAACAACGAGCTGGGCAAGAGCAGGAAGGGACCACGGGCATCAGAGAGCATCTGGCATCTTGCCCTGGAAAGAGCAGTGTTTTTGGAGTGTGCAGTAAAATCGTGTTTCTGGACAAGGGAGGCATAAGTGCGCTGCGCTCCTAAGCTATCTCCCTGCGAGACACACTGGCAAAGCTTTTCGTTATCATGCAGTCTAGTGCAGACGCACACTGCGGCTCTCCGGAGCTGTCCGAAGCGAAGCGCCGGTCGCCGGCGTCTTTCGGCTGAAGCAGCGCTTCGGGGCGTACGGCTGCCGCTCCGCTGTTGTGTGCGCGAGGCAGCCGCTTCTCCTGCTCCGTGAGCCGGACAGAGCGCTAGCTTGTACGAGGGCGAAGAACGTTGCCGCAGGGAGACGACATTGTGTGTACAGCCTTGGGACTGCTAGATGACAGTGGCTAAAGCTCCCTGCCTTTTCAATGCACTGCTGGCATGCTTTATTGAAGGCGTTCCGAGACAACTTTCCTGGGTTTTGACTTCGTCCTGATGAAGCCCCTGTTGGGAAATTCGTTTGGGAGTCAGCAGCACCTGGACTTTTGCGATTGCCTTCACTGTGCACTGAATGCCAGGACGGCATGTGTACGTTAAAACAACGAGCTGGGCAAGAGCAGAAAGGGAGCACGGGAAGCAGAGAGCATCTGACATCTTGCCCTGGAAAGAGCAGTGTTTTTGGAGAGTGCAGTAAAATCGTGTTTCTGGACAAGGGAGGCATAAGTGCGCTGCGCTCCTAAGCTATCTCCCTGCTAAGACACACTGCCAAAGCTTTTCGCTATGATGCAGTCTAGTGCAGACGCACACTACGGCTCTCGGCTCTCTGTCCGAAGCGAAGCGCCGGTCGCCGGCGTCTTTCGGCTGAAGCAGCGCTTCGGAGCGTACGGCTGTTGTGTGCGCGAAGCAGCCGCTTTTCCTGCTCCGGGAGCCGCACAGAGCGGTAGCTTGCACGAGGGCGAAGAACGAAGCCGCAGAGCACCGGCCTTCTGCGCGCACCCTAAGGACTGCGAGAGGACCGTGGTGGCCGCTCGCCTGCCTCTTCAATTCCATTCTAGCATCCTTATGGAAGGTGTTCCAGGACAATTTTCCTGAGTTTTGAATTCGTCCTGATGCAGCCCCTCCTGGGAAACTCCTACTCGTCCTCTGAGTCTCCGAGTGCAGAGACCTCGATGGCAACTGCAGAAATGAAGGGCTGCGTTGAGTTGTCGAGAAGCAAGAACATAGCCAGCGCCTTGTGTTTGGGAGTCAGCAGCTGCTGGACTTTTGCGATTGCCTTCACTGTGCACTGAATGCCAGGACGGCATGTGTACGTTAAAACAACGAGCTGGGCAAGAGCAGGAAGAGAGCACGGGAAGCAGAGAGCATCTGGCATCTTGCCCTGGAAAGGGCAGTGTTTTTGGAGAGTGCAGCAAATCCGTGTTTCTGGACAAGGGAGGCATAAGTGCGCTGCGCTCTTAAGCTATCTCCCTGCGAGACACACTGCCAAAGCTTTTCGTTATCATGCAGTCTAGTGCAGACGCACACTGCGGCTCTCCGGAGCTGTCCGAAGCGAAGCGCCGGTCGCCGGCGTCTTTCGGCTGAAGCAGCGCTTCGGGGCGTACGGCTGTTGTGTGCGCGAAGCAGCCGCTTCTCCTGCTCCGGGAGCCGCACAGAGCGGTAGCTTGTACGAGGGCGAAGAACGAAGCCGCAGAGCACCGGCTTTGTGCGCGCACCCTAAGGACTGCGAGAGGACCGTGGTGGCCGCTCGCCTGCCTCTTCAATTCCATTCTAGCATCCTTAGGGAAGGTGTTCAAGGACAAATTCCCTGAGTTTTGAATTCGTCCTGATGCAGCCCCTCCTGGGAAACAACTGCTCGTCGTCTGAGTCTCCGAGTGCAGAGACCTCGATGGCAACTGCAGAAATGAAGGGCTGCGTTGAGTTGTCGAGAAGCAAGAACATAGCCAGCGCCTTGTGTTTGGGAGTCAGCAGGTGCTGGACTTTTGCGATTGCCTTCACTGTGCACTGAATGCCAGGACGGCATGTGCACGTTAAAACAACGAGCTGGGCAAGAGCAGAAAGGGAGCACGGGCATCAGAGAGCATCTGACATCTTGCCCTGGAAAGAGCAGTGTTTTTGGAGAGTGCAGCAAATCCGTGTTTCTGGACAAGGGAGGCATAAGTGCGCTGCGCTCCTAAGGTATCTCCCTGCGAGACACACTGCTAAAGCTTTTCGCTATGATGCAGTCTAGTGCAGACGCACACTACGGCTCTCCGGAGCTGTCCGAAGCGAAGCGCCGGTCGCCGGCGTCTTTCGGCTGAAGCAGCGCTTCGGGGCGTACGGCTGCCGCTCCACTGTTGTGTGCGCGAGGCAGCCGCTTCTCCTGCTCCGCGAGCCGGACAGAGCGGTAGCTTGTACGAGGGCGAAGAACGAAGCCGCAGAGCACCGGCCTTGTGCGCGCACCCTAAGGACTGCGAGAGGACCGTGGTGGCCGCTCGCCTGCCCCTTCCATTCCATTCTAGCATCCTTAGGGAAGGTGTTCAAGGACAAATTCCCTGAGTTTTGAATTCGTCCTGATGCAGCCCCTCCTGGGAAACAACTGCTCGTCGTCTGAGTCTCTGAGTGCAGAGACCTCGATGGCAACTGCAGAAATGAAGGGCTGCGTTGAGTTGTCGAGAAGCAAGAACATAGCCAGCGCCTTGTGTTTGGGAGTCAGCAGCTGCTGGACTTTTGCGATTGCTTTCACTGTGCACTGAATGCCAGGACGGCATGTGCACGTTAAAACAACAAGCTGGGCAAGAGCAGGAAGGGAGCACGGGCATCAGAGAGCATCTGACATCTTGCCCTGGAAAGAGCAGTGTTTTTGGAGTGTGCAGTAAAATCGTGTTTCTGGACAAGGGAGGCATAAGTGCGCTGCGCTCCTAAGCTATCTCCCTGCGAGACACACTGCCAAAGCTTTTCGTTATCATGCAGTCTAGTGCAGACGCACACTGCGGCTCTCCGGAGCTGTCCGAAGCGAAGCGCCGGTCGCCGGCGTCTTTCGGCTGAAGCAGCGCTTCGGGGCGTACGGCTGCCGCTCCGCTGTTGTGTGCGCGAGGCAGCCGCTTCTCCTGCTCCGTGAGCCGGACAGAGCGGTAGCTTGTACGAGGGCGAAGAACGAAGCCGCAGGGAGACGACATTGTGTGTACAGCCTTGGGACTGCTAGATGACAGTGGCTAAAGCTCCCTGCCTTTTCAATGCACTGCTGGCATGCTTTATTGAAGGCGTTCCGAGACAACTTTCCTGGGTTTTGACTTCGTCCTGATGAAGCCCCTGTTGGGAAATTCGTTTGGGAGTCAGCAGCTGCTGGACTTTTGCGATTGCCTTCACTGTGCACTGAATGCCACGACGGCATGTGTACGTTAAAACAACGAGCTGGGCAAGAGCAGGAAGAGAGCACGGGAAGCAGAGAGCATCTGGCATCTTGCCCTGGAAAGGGCAGTGTTTTTGGAGAGTGCAGCAAATCCGTGTTTCTGGACAAGGGAGGCATAAGTGCGCTGCGCTCCTAAGCTATCTCCCTGCTAAGACACACTGCCAAAGCTTTTCGCTATGATGCAGTCTAGTGCAGACGCACACTACGGCTCTCGGCTCTCTGTCCGAAGCGAAGCGCCGGTCGCCGGCGTCTTTCGGCTGAAGCAGCGCTTCGGAGCGTACGGCTGTTGTGTGCGCGAGGCAGCCGCTTTTCCTGCTCCGCGAGCCGGACAGAGCGGTAGCTTGTACGAGGGCGAAGAACGAAGCCGCAGAGCACCGGCCTTCTGCGCGCACCCTAAGGACTGCGAGAGGACCGTGGTGGCCGCTCGCCTGCCCCTTCCATTCCATTCTAGCATCCTTATGGAAGGTGTTCCAGGACAATTTTCCTGAGTTTTGAATTCGTCCTGATGCAGCCCCTCCTGGGAAACTCCTACTCGTCCTCTGAGTCTCCGAGTGCAGAGACCTCGATGGCAACTGCAGAAATGAAGGGCTGCGTTGAGTTGTCGAGAAGCAAGAACATAGCCAGCGCCTTGTGTTTGGGAGTCAGCAGGTGCTGGACTTTTGCGATTGCCTTCACTGTGCACTGAATGCCAGGACGGCATGTGCACGTTAAAACAACGAGCTGGGCAAGAGCAGGAAGGGACCACGGGCATCAGAGAGCATCTGGCATCTTGCCCTGGAAAGAGCAGTGTTTTTGGAGTGTGCAGTAAAATCGTGTTTCTGGACAAGGGAGG
Source organism: Lonchura striata (assembly GCF_050655825.1). Taxonomy (NCBI): domain Eukaryota; kingdom Metazoa; phylum Chordata; class Aves; order Passeriformes; family Estrildidae; genus Lonchura; species Lonchura striata. The sequence continues at coordinate 756,442 of NC_140712.1, forward strand.
CATAAGTGCGCTGCGCTCCTAAGCTATCTCCCTGCGAGACACACTGGCAAAGCTTTTCGTTATCATGCAGTCTAGTGCAGACGCACACTGCGGCTCTCCGGAGCTGTCCGAAGCGAAGCGCCGGTCGCCGGCGTCTTTCGGCTGAAGCAGCGCTTCGGGGCGTACGGCTGCCGCTCCGCTGTTGTGTGCGCGAGGCAGCCGCTTCTCCTGCTCCGTGAGCCGGACAGAGCGGTAGCTTGTACGAGGGCGAAGAACGAAGCCGCAGGGAGACGACATTGTGTGTACAGCCTTGGGACTGCTAGATGACAGTGGCTAAAGCTCCCTGCCTTTTCAATGCACTGCTGGCATGCTTTATTGAAGGCGTTCTGAGACAACTTTCCTGGGTTTTGACTTCGTCCTGATGAAGCCCCTGTTGGGAAATTCGTTTGGGAGTCAGCAGCACCTGGACTTTTGCGATTGCCTTCACTGTGCACTGAATGCCAGGACGGCATGTGTACGTTAAAACAACGAGCTGGGCAAGAGCAGAAAGGGAGCACGGGAAGCAGAGAGCATCTGACATCTTGCCCTGGAAAGAGCAGTGTTTTTGGAGAGTGCAGTAAAATCGTGTTTCTGGACAAGGGAGGCATAAGTGCGCTGCGCTCCTAAGCTATCTCCCTGCTAAGACACACTGCCAAAGCTTTTCGCTATGATGCAGTCTAGTGCAGACGCACACTACGGCTCTCGGCTCTCTGTCCGAAGCGAAGCGCCGGTCGCCGGCGTCTTTCGGCTGAAGCAGCGCTTCGGAGCGTACGGCTGTTGTGTGCGCGAAGCAGCCGCTTTTCCTGCTCCGGGAGCCGCACAGAGCGGTAGCTTGCACGAGGGCGAAGAACGAAGCCGCAGAGCACCGGCCTTCTGCGCGCACCCTAAGGACTGCGAGAGGACCGTGGTGGCCGCTCGCCTGCCTCTTCAATTCCATTCTAGCATCCTTATGGAAGGTGTTCCAGGACAATTTTCCTGAGTTTTGAATTCGTCCTGATGCAGCCCCTCCTGGGAAACTCCTACTCGTCCTCTGAGTCTCCGAGTGCAGAGACCTCGATGGCAACTGCAGAAATGAAGGGCTGCGTTGAGTTGTCGAGAAGCAAGAACATAGCCAGCGCCTTGTGTTTGGGAGTCAGCAGCTGCTGGACTTTTGCGATTGCCTTCACTGTGCACTGAATGCCAGGACGGCATGTGTACGTTAAAACAACGAGCTGGGCAAGAGCAGGAAGAGAGCACGGGAAGCAGAGAGCATCTGGCATCTTGCCCTGGAAAGGGCAGTGTTTTTGGAGAGTGCAGCAAATCCGTGTTTCTGGACAAGGGAGGCATAAGTGCGCTGCGCTCCTAAGCTATCTCCCTGCGAGACACACTGCCAAAGCTTTTCGTTATCATGCAGTCTAGTGCAGACGCACACTGCGGCTCTCCGGAGCTGTCCGAAGCGAAGCGCCGGTCGCCGGCGTCTTTCGGCTGAAGCAGCGCTTCGGGGCGTACGGCTGTTGTGTGCGCGAAGCAGCCGCTTTTCCTGCTCCGGGAGCCGCACAGAGCGGTAGCTTGTACGAGGGCGAAGAACGAAGCCGCAGAGCACCGGCCTTGTGCGCGCACCCTAAGGACTGCGAGAGGACCGTGGTGGCCGCTCGCCTGCCTCTTCAATTCCATTCTAGCATCCTTAGGGAACGTGTTCAAGGACAAATTCCCTGAGTTTTGAATTCGTCCTGATGCAGCCCCTCCTGGGAAACAACTGCTCGTCGTCTGAGTCTCCGAGTGCAGAGACCTCGATGGCAACTGCAGAAATGAAGGGCTGCGTTGAGTTGTCGAGAAGCAAGAACATAGCCAGCGCCTTGTGTTTGGGAGTCAGCAGGTGCTGGACTTTTGCGATTGCCTTCACTGTGCACTGAATGCCAGGACGGCATGTGCACGTTAAAACAACGAGCTGGGCAAGAGCAGAAAGGGAGCACGGGCATCAGAGAGCATCTGACATCTTGCCCTGGAAAGAGCAGTGTTTTTGGAGAGTGCAGTAAAATCGTGTTTCTGGACAAGGGAGGCATAAGTGCGCTGCGCTCCTAAGGTATCTCCCTGCGAGACACACTGCTAAAGCTTTTCGCTATGATGCAGTCTAGTGCAGACGCACACTACGGCTCTCCGGAGCTGTCCGAAGCGAAGCGCCGGTCGCCGGCGTCTTTCGGCTGAAGCAGCGCTTCGGGGCGTACGGCTGCCGCTCCGCTGTTGTGTGCGCGAGGCAGCCGCTTCTCCTGCTCCGCGAGCCGGACAGAGCGGTAGCTTGTACGAGGGCGAAGAACGAAGCCGCAGAGCACCGGCCTTGTGCGCGCACCCTAAGGACTGCGAGAGGACCGTGGTGGCCGCTCGCCTGCCCCTTCCATTCCATTCTAGCATCCTTAGGGAAGGTGTTCAAGGACAAATTCCCTGAGTTTTGAATTCGTCCTGATGCAGCCCCTCCTGGGAAACAACTGCTCGTCGTCTGAGTCTCCGAGTGCAGAGACCTCGATGGCAACTGCAGAAATGAAGGGCTGCGTTGAGTTGTCGAGAAGCAAGAACATAGCCAGCGCCTTGTGTTTGGGAGTCAGCAGCTGCTGGACTTTTGCGATTGCTTTCACTGTGCACTGAATGCCAGGACGGCATGTGCACGTTAAAACAACGAGCTGGGCAAGAGCAGGAAGGGAGCACGGGCATCAGAGAGCATCTGACATCTTGCCCTGGAAAGAGCAGTGTTTTTGGAGTGTGCAGTAAAATCGTGTTTCTGGACAAGGGAGGCATAAGTGCGCTGCGCTCCTAAGCTATCTCCCTGCGAGACACACTGGCAAAGCTTTTCGTTATCATGCAGTCTAGTGCAGACGCACACTGCGGCTCTCCGGAGCTGTCCGAAGCGAAGCGCCGGTCGCCGGCGTCTTTCGGCTGAAGCAGCGCTTCGGGGCGTACGGCTGCCGCTCCGCTGTTGTGTGCGCGAGGCAGCCGCTTCTCCTGCTCCGTGAGCCGGACAGAGCGGTAGCTTGTACGAGGGCGAAGAACGAAGCCGCAGGGAGACGACATTGTGTGTACAGCCTTGGGACTGCTAGATGACAGTGGCTAAAGCTCCCTGCCTTTTCAATGCACTGCTGGCATGCTTTATTGAAGGCGTTCCGAGACAACTTTCCTGGGTTTTGACTTCGTCCTGATGAAGCCCCTGTTGGGAAATTCGTTTGGGAGTCAGCAGCTGCTGGACTTTTGCGATTGCCTTCACTGTGCACTGAATGCCAGGACGGCATGTGTACGTTAAAACAACGAGCTGGGCAAGAGCAGGAAGAGAGCACGGGAAGCAGAGAGCATCTGGCATCTTGCCCTGGAAAGGGCAGTGTTTTTGGAGAGTGCAGCAAATCCGTGTTTCTGGACAAGGGAGGCATAAGTGCGCTGCGCTCCTAAGCTATCTCCCTGCTAAGACACACTGCCAAAGCTTTTCGCTATGATGCAGTCTAGTGCAGACGCACACTACGGCTCTCGGCTCTCTGTCCGAAGCGAAGCGCCGGTGGCCGGCGTCTTTCGGCTGAAGCAGCGCTTCGGAGCGTACGGCTGTTGTGTGCGCGAGGCAGCCGCTTCTCCTGCTCCGCGAGCCGGACAGAGCGGTAGCTTGTACGAGGGCGAAGAACGAAGCCGCAGAGCACCGGCCTTCTGCGCGCACCCTAAGGACTGCGAGAGGACCGTGGTGGCCGCTCGCCTGCCCCTTCCATTCCATTCTAGCATCCTTATGGAAGGTGTTCCAGGACAATTTTCCTGAGTTTTGAATTCGTCCTGATGCAGCCCCTCCTGGGAAACTCCTACTCGTCCTCTGAGTCTCCGAGTGCAGAGACCTCGATGGCAACTGCAGAAATGAAGGGCCGCGTTGAGTTGTCGAGAAGCAAGAACATAGCCAGCGCCTTGTGTTTGGGAGTCAGCAGGTGCTGGACTTTTGCGATTGCTTTCACTGTGCACTGAATGCCAGGACGGCATGTGCACGTTAAAACAACGAGCTGGGCAAGAGCAGGAAGGGACCACGGGCATCAGAGAGCATCTGGCATCTTGCCCTGGAAAGAGCAGTGTTTTTGGAGTGTGCAGTAAAATCGTGTTTCTGGACAAGGGAGGCATAAGTGCGCTGCGCTCCTAAGCTATCTCCCTGCGAGACACACTGGCAAAGCTTTTCGTTATCATGCAGTCTAGTGCAGACGCACACTGCGGCTCTCCGGAGCTGTCCGAAGCGAAGCGCCGGTCGCCGGCGTCTTTCGGCTGAAGCAGCGCTTCGGGGCGTACGGCTGCCGCTCCGCTGTTGTGTGCGCGAGGCAGCCGCTTCTCCTGCTCCGTGAGCCGGACAGAGCGGTAGCTTGTACGAGGGCGAAGAACGTTGCCGCAGGGAGACGACATTGTGTGTACAGCCTTGGGACTGCTAGATGACAGTGGCTAAAGCTCCCTGCCTTTTCAATGCACTGCTGGCATGCTTTATTGAAGGCGTTCCGAGACAACTTTCCTGGGTTTTGACTTCGTCCTGATGAAGCCCCTGTTGGGAAATTCGTTTGGGAGTCAGCAGCACCTGGACTTTTGCGATTGCCTTCACTGTGCACTGAATGCCAGGACGGCATGTGTACGTTAAAACAACGAGCTGGGCAAGAGCAGAAAGGGAGCACGGGAAGCAGAGAGCATCTGACATCTTGCCCTGGAAAGAGCAGTGTTTTTGGAGAGTGCAGTAAAATCGTGTTTCTGGACAAGGGAGGCATAAGTGCGCTGCGCTCCTAAGCTATCTCCCTGCTAAGACACACTGCCAAAGCTTTTCGCTATGATGCAGTCTAGTGCAGACGCACACTACGGCTCTCGGCTCTCTGTCCGAAGCGAAGCGCCGGTCGCCGGCGTCTTTCGGCTGAAGCAGCGCTTCGGAGCGTACGGCTGTTGTGTGCGCGAAGCAGCCGCTTTTCCTGCTCCGGGAGCCGCACAGAGCGGTAGCTTGCACAAGGGCGAAGAACGAAGCCGCAGAGCACCGGCCTTCTGCGCGCACCCTAAGGACTGCGAGAGGACCGTGGTGGCCGCTCGCCTGCCTCTTCAATTCCATTCTAGCATCCTTATGGAAGGTGTTCCAGGACAATTTTCCTGAGTTTTGAATTCGTCCTGATGCAGCCCCTCCTGGGAAACTCCTACTCGTCCTCTGAGTCTCCGAGTGCAGAGACCTCGATGGCAACTGCAGAAATGAAGGGCTGCGTTGAGTTGTCGAGAAGCAAGAACATAGCCAGCGCCTTGTGTTTGGGAGTCAGCAGGTGCTGGACTTTTGCGATTGCCTTCACTGTGCACTGAATGCCAGGACGGCATGTGCACGTTAAAACAACGAGCTGGGCAAGAGCAGGAAGGGAGCACGGGCATCAGAGAGCATCTGGCATCTTGCCCTGGAAAGAGCAGTGTTTTTGGAGTGTGCAGTAAAATCGTGTTTCTGGACAAGGGAGGCATAAGTGCGCTGCGCTCCTAAGCTATCTCCCTGCGAGACACACTGGCAAAGCTTTTCGTTATCATGCAGTCTAGTGCAGACGCACACTGCGGCTCTCCGGAGCTGTCCGAAGCGAAGCGCCGGTCGCCGGCGTCTTTCGGCTGAAGCAGCGCTTCGGGGCGTACGGCTGCCGCTCCGCTGTTGTGTGCGCGAGGCAGCCGCTTCTCCTGCTCCGTGAGCCGGACAGAGCGGTAGCTTGTACGAGGGCGAAGAACGTTGCCGCAGGGAGACGACATTGTGTGTACAGCCTTGGGACTGCTAGATGACAGTGGCTAAAGCTCCCTGCCTTTTCAATGCACTGCTGGCATGCTTTATTGAAGGCGTTCCGAGACAACTTTCCTGGGTTTTGACTTCGTCCTGATGAAGCCCCTGTTGGGAAATTCGTTTGGGAGTCAGCAGCACCTGGACTTTTGCGATTGCCTTCACTGTGCACTGAATGCCAGGACGGCATGTGCACGTTAAAACAACGAGCTGGGCAAGAGCAGAAAGGGAGCACGGGCATCAGAGAGCATCTGACATCTTGCCCTGGAAAGAGCAGTGTTTTTGGAGAGTGCAGTAAAATCGTGTTTCTGGACAAGGGAGGCAAAAGTGCGCTGCGCTCCTAAGGTATCTCCCTGCGAGACACACTGCTAAAGCTTTTCGCTATGATGCAGTCTAGTGCAGACGCACACTACGGCTCTCCGGAGCTGTCCGAAGCGAAGCGCCGGTCGCCGGCGTCTTTCGGCTGAAGCAGCGCTTCGGGGCGTACGGCTGCCGCTCCGCTGTTGTGTGCGCGAGGCAGCCGCTTCTCCTGCTCCGCGAGCCGGACAGAGCGGTAGCTTGTACGAGGGCGAAGAACGAAGCCGCAGAGCACCGGCCTTGTGCGCGCACCCTAAGGACTGCGAGAGGACCGTGGTGGCCGCTTGCCTGCCCCTTCCATTCCATTCTAGCATCCTTAGGGAAGCTGTTCAAGGACAAATTCCCTGAGTTTTGAATTCGTCCTGATGCAGCCCCTCCTGGGAAACAACTGCTCGTCGTCTGAGTCTCCGAGTGCAGAGACCTCGATGGCAACTGCAGAAATGAAGGGCTGCGTTGAGTTGTCGAGAAGCAAGAACATAGCCAGCGCCTTGTGTTTGGGAGTCAGCAGGTGCTGGACTTTTGCGATTGCCTTCACTGTGCACTGAATGCCAGGACGGCATGTGCACGTTAAAACAACGAGCTGGGCAAGAGCAGAAAGGGAGCACGGGCATCAGAGAGCATCTGACATCTTGCCCTGGAAAGAGCAGTGTTTTTGGAGAGTGCAGTAAAATCGTGTTTCTGGACAAGGGAGGCATAAGTGCGCTGCGCTCCTAAGGTATCTCCCTGCGAGACACACTGCTAAAGCTTTTCGCTATGATGCAGTCTAGTGCAGACGCACACTACGGCTCTCCGGAGCTGTCCGAAGCGAAGCGCCGGTCGCCGGCGTCTTTCGGCTGAAGCAGCGCTTCGGGGCGTACGGCTGCCGCTCCGCTGTTGTGTGCGCGAGGCAGCCGCTTCTCCTGCTCCGCGAGCCGGACAGAGCGGTAGCTTGTACGAGGGCGAAGAACGTTGCCGCAGGGAGACGACATTGTGTGTACAGCCTTGGGACTGCTAGATGACAGTGGCTAAAGCTCCCTGCCTTTTCAATGCACTGCTGGCATGCTTTATTGAAGGCGTTCCGAGACAACTTTCCTGGGTTTTGACTTCGTCCTGATGAAGCCCCTGTTGGGAAATTCGTTTGGGAGTCAGCAGCACCTGGACTTTTGCGATTGCCTTCACTGTGCACTGAATGCCAGGACGGCATGTGCACGTTAAAACAACGAGCTGGGCAAGAGCAGGAAGGGACCACGGGCATCAGAGAGCATCTGGCATCTTGCCCTGGAAAGAGCAGTGTTTTTGGAGTGTGCAGTAAAATCGTGTTTCTGGACAAGGGAGGCATAAGTGCGCTGCGCTCCTAAGCTATCTCCCTGCGAGACACACTGGCAAAGCTTTTCGTTATCATGCAGTCTAGTGCAGACGCACACTGCGGCTCTCCGGAGCTGTCCGAAGCGAAGCGCCGGTCGCCGGCGTCTTTCGGCTGAAGCAGCGCTTCGGGGCGTACGGCTGCCGCTCCGCTGTTGTGTGCGCGAGGCAGCCGCTTCTCCTGCTCCGTGAGCCGGACAGAGCGGTAGCTTGTACGAGGGCGAAGAACGTTGCCGCAGGGAGACGACATTGTGTGTACAGCCTTGGGACTGCTAGATGACAGTGGCTAAAGCTCCCTGCCTTTTCAATGCACTGCTGGCATGCTTTATTGAAGGCGTTCCGAGACAACTTTCCTGGGTTTTGACTTCGTCCTGATGAAGCCCCTGTTGGGAAATTCGTTTGGGAGTCAGCAGCACCTGGACTTTTGCGATTGCCTTCACTGTGCACTGAATGCCAGGACGGCATGTGTACGTTAAAACAACGAGCTGGGCAAGAGCAGAAAGGGAGCACGGGAAGCAGAGAGCATCTGACATCTTGCCCTGGAAAGAGCAGTGTTTTTGGAGAGTGCAGTAAAATCGTGTTTCTGGACAAGGGAGGCATAAGTGCGCTGCGCTCCTAAGCTATCTCCCTGCTAAGACACACTGCCAAAGCTTTTCGCTATGATGCAGTCTAGTGCAGACGCACACTACGGCTCTCGGCTCTCTGTCCGAAGCGAAGCGCCGGTCGCCGGCGTCTTTCGGCTGAAGCAGCGCTTCGGAGCGTACGGCTGTTGTGTGCGCGAAGCAGCCGCTTTTCCTGCTCCGGGAGCCGCACAGAGCGGTAGCTTGCACAAGGGCGAAGAACGAAGCCGCAGAGCACCGGCCTTCTGCGCGCACCCTAAGGACTGCGAGAGGACCGTGGTGGCCGCTCGCCTGCCTCTTCAATTCCATTCTAGCATCCTTATGGAAGGTGTTCCAGGACAATTTTCCTGAGTTTTGAATTCGTCCTGATGCAGCCCCTCCTGGGAAACTCCTACTCGTCCTCTGAGTCTCCGAGTGCAGAGACCTCGATGGCAACTGCAGAAATGAAGGGCTGCGTTGAGTTGTCGAGAAGCAAGAACATAGCCAGCGCCTTGTGTTTGGGAGTCAGCAGGTGCTGGACTTTTGCGATTGCCTTCACTGTGCACTGAATGCCAGGACGGCATGTGCACGTTAAAACAACGAGCTGGGCAAGAGCAGGAAGGGAGCACGGGCATCAGAGAGCATCTGGCATCTTGCCCTGGAAAGAGCAGTGTTTTTGGAGTGTGCAGTAAAATCGTGTTTCTGGACAAGGGAGGCATAAGTGCGCTGCGCTCCTAAGCTATCTCCCTGCGAGACACACTGGCAAAGCTTTTCGTTATCATGCAGTCTAGTGCAGACGCACACTGCGGCTCTCCGGAGCTGTCCGAAGCGAAGCGCCGGTCGCCGGCGTCTTTCGGCTGAAGCAGCGCTTCGGGGCGTACGGCTGCCGCTCCGCTGTTGTGTGCGCGAGGCAGCCGCTTCTCCTGCTCCGTGAGCCGGACAGAGCGCTAGCTTGTACGAGGGCGAAGAACGTTGCCGCAGGGAGACGACATTGTGTGTACAGCCTTGGGACTGCTAGATGACAGTGGCTAAAGCTCCCTGCCTTTTCAATGCACTGCTGGCATGCTTTATTGAAGGCGTTCCGAGACAACTTTCCTGGGTTTTGACTTCGTCCTGATGAAGCCCCTGTTGGGAAATTCGTTTGGGAGTCAGCAGCACCTGGACTTTTGCGATTGCCTTCACTGTGCACTGAATGCCAGGACGGCATGTGCACGTTAAAACAACGAGCTGGGCAAGAGCAGAAAGGGAGCACGGGCATCAGAGAGCATCTGACATCTTGCCCTGGAAAGAGCAGTGTTTTTGGAGAGTGCAGTAAAATCGTGTTTCTGGACAAGGGAGGCAAAAGTGCGCTGCGCTCCTAAGGTATCTCCCTGCGAGACACACTGCTAAAGCTTTTCGCTATGATGCAGTCTAGTGCAGACGCACACTACGGCTCTCCGGAGCTGTCCGAAGCGAAGCGCCGGTCGCCGGCGTCTTTCGGCTGAAGCAGCGCTTCGGGGCGTACGGCTGCCGCTCCGCTGTTGTGTGCGCGAGGCAGCCGCTTCTCCTGCTCCGCGAGCCGGACAGAGCGGTAGCTTGTACGAGGGCGAAGAACGAAGCCGCAGAGCACCGGCCTTGTGCGCGCACCCTAAGGACTGCGAGAGGACCGTGGTGGCCGCTTGCCTGCCCCTTCCATTCCATTCTAGCATCCTTAGGGAAGCTGTTCAAGGACAAATTCCCTGAGTTTTGAATTCGTCCTGATGCAGCCCCTCCTGGGAAACAACTGCTCGTCGTCTGAGTCTCCGAGTGCAGAGACCTCGATGGCAACTGCAGAAATGAAGGGCTGCGTTGAGTTGTCGAGAAGCAAGAACATAGCCAGCGCCTTGTGTTTGGGAGTCAGCAGGTGCTGGACTTTTGCGATTGCTTTCACTGTGCACTGAATGCCAGGACGGCATGTGCACGTTAAAACAACGAGCTGGGCAAGAGCAGGAAGGGAGCACGGGCATCAGAGAGCATCTGACATCTTGCCCTGGAAAGAGCAGTGTTTTTGGAGTGTGCAGTAAAATCGTGTTTCTGGACAAGGGAGGCATAAGTGCGCTGCGCTCCTAAGCTATCTCCCTGCGAGACACACTGGCAAAGCTTTTCGTTATCATGCAGTCTAGTGCAGACGCACACTGCGGCTCTCCGGAGCTGTCCGAAGCGAAGCGCCGGTCGCCGGCGTCTTTCGGCTGAAGCAGCGCTTCGGGGCGTACAGCTGCCGCTCCGCTGTTGTGTGCGCGAGGCAGCCGCTTCTCCTGCTCCGTGAGCCGGACAGAGCGGTAGCTTGTACGAGGGCGAAGAACGTTGCCGCAGGGAGACGACATTGTGTGTACAGCCTTGGGACTGCTAGATGACAGTGGCTAAAGCTCCCTGCCTTTTCAATGCACTGCTGGCATGCTTTATTGAAGGCGTTCCGAGACAACTTTCCTGGGTTTTGACTTCGTCCTGATGAAGCCCCTGTTGAGAAATTCGTTTGGGAGTCAGCAGCTGCTGGACTTTTGCGATTGCCTTCACTGTGCACTGAATGCCAGGACGGCATGTGTACGTTAAAACAACGAGCTGGGCAAGAGCAGGAAGAGAGCACGGGAAGCAGAGAGCATCTGGCATCTTGCCCTGGAAAGGGCAGTGTTTTTGGAGAGTGCAGCAAATCCGTGTTTCTGGACAAGGGAGGCATAAGTGCGCTGCGCTCCTAAGCTATCTCCCTGCTAAGACACACTGCCAAAGCTTTTCGCTATGATGCAGTCTAGTGCAGACGCACACTACGGCTCTCGGCTCTCTGTCCGAAGCGAAGCGCCGGTCGCCGGCGTCTTTCGGCTGAAGCAGCGCTTCGGAGCGTAAGGCTGTTGTGTGCGCGAAGCAGCCGCTTTTCCTGCTCCGGGAGCCGCACAGAGCGGTAGCTTGCACGAGGGCGAAGAACGAAGCCGCAGAGCACCGGCCTTCTGCGCGCACCCTAAGGACTGCGAGAGGACCGTGGTGGCCGCTCGCCTGCCTCTTCAATTCCATTCTAGCATCCTTATGGAAGGTGTTCCAGGACAATTTTCCTGAGTTTTGAATTCGTCCTGATGCAGCCCCTCCTGGGAAACTCCTACTCGTCCTCTGAGTCTCCGAGTGCAGAGACCTCGATGGCAACTGCAGAAATGAAGGGCTGCGTTGAGTTGTCGAGAAGCAAGAACATAGCCAGCGCCTTGTGTTTGGGAGTCAGCAGGTGCTGGACTTTTGCGATTGCTTTCACTGTGCACTGAATGCCAGGACGGCATGTGCACGTTAAAACAACGAGCTGGGCAAGAGCAGGAAGGGACCACGGGCATCAGAGAGCATCTGGCATCTTGCCCTGGAAAGAGCAGTGTTTTTGGAGTGTGCAGTAAAATCGTGTTTCTGGACAAGGGAGGCATAAGTGCGCTGCGCTCCTAAGCTATCTCCCTGCGAGACACACTGGCAAAGCTTTTCGTTATCATGCAGTCTAGTGCAGACGCACACTGCGGCTCTCCGGAGCTGTCCGAAGCGAAGCGCCGGTCGCCGGCGTCTTTCGGCTGAAGCAGCGCTTCGGGGCGTACGGCTGCCGCTCCGCTGTTGTGTGCGCGAGGCAGCCGCTTCTCCTGCTCCGTGAGCCGGACAGAGCGGTAGCTTGTACGAGGGCGAAGAACGAAGCCGCAGGGAGACGACATTGTGTGTACAGCCTTGGGACTGCTAGATGACAGTGGCTAAAGCTCCCTGCCTTTTCAATGCACTGCTGGCATGCTTTATTGAAGGCGTTCCGAGACAACTTTCCTGGGTTTTGACTTCGTCCTGATGAAGCCCCTGTTGGGAAATTCGTTTGGGAGTCAGCAGCACCTGGACTTTTGCGATTGCCTTCACTGTGCACTGAATGCCAGGACGGCATGTGCACGTTAAAACAACGAGCTGGGCAAGAGCAGAAAGGGAGCACGGGCATCAGAGAGCATCTGACATCTTGCCCTGGAAAGAGCAGTGTTTTTGGAGAGTGCAGTAAAATCGTGTTTCTGGACAAGGGAGGCATAAGTGCGCTGCGCTCCTAAGGTATCTCCCTGCGAGACACACTGCTAAAGCTTTTCGCTATGATGCAGTCTAGTGCAGACGCACACTACGGCTCTCCGGAGCTGTCCGAAGCGAAGCGCCGGTCGCCGGCGTCTTTCGGCTGAAGCAGCGCTTCGGGGCGTACGGCTGCCGCTCCGCTGTTGTGTGCGCGAGGCAGCCGCTTCTCCTGCTCCGCGAGCCGGACAGAGCGGTAGCTTGTACGAGGGCGAAGAACGAAGCCGCAGAGCACCGGCCTTGTGCGCGCACCCTAAGGACTGCGAGAGGACCGTGGTGGCCGCTCGCCTGCCCCTTCCATTCCATTCTAGCATCCTTAGGGAAGGTGTTCAAGGACAAATTCCCTGAGTTTTGAATTCGTCCTGATGCAGCCCCTCCTGGGAAACAACTGCTCGTCGTCTGAGTCTCCGAGTGCAGAGACCTCGATGGCAACTGCAGAAATGAAGGGCTGCGTTGAGTTGTCGAGAAGCAAGAACATAGCCAGCGCCTTGTGTTTGGGAGTCAGCAGGTGCTGGACTTTTGCGATTGCTTTCACTGTGCACTGAATGCCAGGACGGCATGTGCACGTTAAAACAACGAGCTGGGCAAGAGCAGGAAGGGAGCACGGGCATCAGAGAGCATCTGACATCTTGCCCTGGAAAGAGCAGTGTTTTTGGAGTGTGCAGTAAAATCGTGTTTCTGGACAAGGGAGGCATAAGTGCGCTGCGCTCCTAAGCTATCTCCCTGCGAGACACACTGGCAAAGCTTTTCGTTATCATGCAGTCTAGTGCAGACGCACACTGCGGCTCTCCGGAGCTGTCCGAAGCGAAGCGCCGGTCGCCGGCGTCTTTCGGCTGAAGCAGCGCTTCGGGGCGTACGGCTGCCGCTCCGCTGTTGTGTGCGCGAGGCAGCCGCTTCTCCTGCTCCGTGAGCCGGACAGAGCGGTAGCTTGTACGAGGGCGAAGAACGTTGCCGCAGGGAGACGACATTGTGTGTACAGCCTTGGGACTGCTAGATGACAGTGGCTAAAGCTCCCTGCCTTTTCAATGCACTGCTGGCATGCTTTATTGAAGGCGTTCCGAGACAACTTTCCTGGGTTTTGACTTCGTCCTGATGAAGCCCCTGTTGAGAAATTCGTTTGGGAGTCAGCAGCTGCTGGACTTTTGCGATTGCCTTCACTGTGCACTGAATGCCAGGACGGCATGTGTACGTTAAAACAACGAGCTGGGCAAGAGCAGGAAGAGAGCACGGGAAGCAGAGAGCATCTGGCATCTTGCCCTGGAAAGGGCAGTGTTTTTGGAGAGTGCAGCAAATCCGTGTTTCTGGACAAGGGAGGCATAAGTGCGCTGCGCTCCTAAGCTATCTCCCTGCTAAGACACACTGCCAAAGCTTTTCGCTATGATGCAGTCTAGTGCAGACGCACACTACGGCTCTCGGCTCTCTGTCCGAAGCGAAGCGCCGGTCGCCGGCGTCTTTCGGCTGAAGCAGCGCTTCGGAGCGTAAGGCTGTTGTGTGCGCGAAGCAGCCGCTTTTCCTGCTCCGGGAGCCGCACAGAGCGGTAGCTTGCACGAGGGCGAAGAACGAAGCCGCAGAGCACCGGCCTTCTGCGCGCACCCTAAGGACTGCGAGAGGACCGTGGTGGCCGCTCGCCTGCCTCTTCAATTCCATTCTAGCATCCTTATGGAAGGTGTTCCAGGACAATTTTCCTGAGTTTTGAATTCGTCCTGATGCAGCCCCTCCTGGGAAACTCCTACTCGTCCTCTGAGTCTCCGAGTGCAGAGACCTCGATGGCAACTGCAGAAATGAAGGGCTGCGTTGAGTTGTCGAGAAGCAAGAACATAGCCAGCGCCTTGTGTTTGGGAGTCAGCAGGTGCTGGACTTTTGCGATTGCTTTCACTGTGCACTGAATGCCAGGACGGCATGTGCACGTTAAAACAACGAGCTGGGCAAGAGCAGGAAGGGACCACGGGCATCAGAGAGCATCTGGCATCTTGCCCTGGAAAGAGCAGTGTTTTTGGAGTGTGCAGTAAAATCGTGTTTCTGGACAAGGGAGGCATAAGTGCGCTGCGCTCCTAAGCTATCTCCCTGCGAGACACACTGGCAAAGCTTTTCGTTATCATGCAGTCTAGTGCAGACGCACACTGCGGCTCTCCGGAGCTGTCCGAAGCGAAGCGCCGGTCGCCGGCGTCTTTCGGCTGAAGCAGCGCTTCGGGGCGTACGGCTGCCGCTCCGCTGTTGTGTGCGCGAGGCAGCCGCTTCTCCTGCTCCGTGAGCCGGACAGAGCGGTAGCTTGTACGAGGGCGAAGAACGTTGCCGCAGGGAGACGACATTGTGTGTACAGCCTTGGGACTGCTAGATGACAGTGGCTAAAGCTCCCTGCCTTTTCAATGCACTGCTGGCATGCTTTATTGAAGGCGTTCCGAGACAACTTTCCTGGGTTTTGACTTCGTCCTGATGAAGCCCCTGTTGGGAAATTCGTTTGGGAGTCAGCAGCACCTGGACTTTTGCGATTGCCTTCACTGTGCACTGAATGCCAGGACGGCATGTGCACGTTAAAACAACGAGCTGGGCAAGAGCAGAAAGGGAGCACGGGCATCAGAGAGCATCTGACATCTTGCCCTGGAAAGAGCAGTGTTTTTGGAGAGTGCAGTAAAATCGTGTTTCTGGACAAGGGAGGCATAAGTGCGCTGCGCTCCTAAGCTATCTCCCTGCTAAGACACACTGCCAAAGCTTTTCGCTATGATGCAGTCTAGTGCAGACGCACACTACGGCTCTCGGCTCTCTGTCCGAAGCGAAGCGCCGGTCGCCGGCGTCTTTCGGCTGAAGCAGCGCTTCGGAGCGTACGGCTGTTGTGTGCGCGAAGCAGCCGCTTTTCCTGCTCCGGGAGCCGCACAGAGCGGTAGCTTGCACGAGGGCGAAGAACGAAGCCGCAGAGCACCGGCCTTCTGCGCGCACCCTAAGGACTGCGAGAGGACCGTGGTGGCCGCTCGCCTGCCTCTTCAATTCCATTCTAGCATCCTTATGGAAGGTGTTCCAGGACAATTTTCCTGAGTTTTGAATTCGTCCTGATGCAGCCCCTCCTGGGAAACTCCTACTCGTCCTCTGAGTCTCCGAGTGCAGAGACCTCGATGGCAACTGCAGAAATGAAGGGCTGCGTTGAGTTGTCGAGAAGCAAGAACATAGCCAGCGCCTTGTGTTTGGGAGTCAGCAGCTGCTGGACTTTTGCGATTGCTTTCACTGTGCACTGAATGCCAGGACGGCATGTGCACGTTAAAACAACGAGCTGGGCAAGAGCAGGAAGGGACCACGGGCATCAGAGAGCATCTGGCATCTTGCCCTGGAAAGAGCAGTGTTTTTGGAGTGTGCAGTAAAATCGTGTTTCTGGACAAGGGAGGCATAAGTGCGCTGCGCTCCTAAGCTATCTCCCTGCGAGACACACTGGCAAAGCTTTTCGTTATCATGCAGTCTAGTGCAGACGCACACTGCGGCTCCCCGGAGCTGTCCGAAGCGAAGCGCCGGTCGCCGGCGTCTTTCGGCTGAAGCAGCGCTTCGGGGCGTACGGCTGCCGCTCCGCTGTTGTGTGCGCGAGGCAGCCGCTTCTCCTGCTCCGTGAGCCGGACAGAGCGGTAGCTTGTACGAGGGCGAAGAACGTTGCCGCAGGGAGACGACATTGTGTGTACAGCCTTGGGACTACTAGATGACAGTGGCTAAAGCTCCCTGCCTTTTCAATGCACTGCTGGCATGCTTTATTGAAGGCGTTCCGAGACAACTTTCCTGGGTTTTGACTTCGTCCTGATGAAGCCCCTGTTGGGAAATTCGTTTGGGAGTCAGCAGCACCTGGACTTTTGCGATTGCCTTCACTGTGCACTGAATGCCAGAACGGCATGTGCACGTTAAAACAACGAGCTGGGCAAGAGCAGAAAGGGAGCACGGGCATCAGAGAGCATCTGACATCTTGCCCTGGAAAGAGCAGTGTTTTTGGAGAGTGCAGTAAAATCGTGTTTCTGGACAAGGGAGGCATAAGTGCGCTGCGCTCCTAAGGTATCTCCCTGCGAGACACACTGCTAAAGCTTTTCGCTATGATGCAGTCTAGTGCAGACGCACACTACGGCTCTCCGGAGCTGTCCGAAGCGAAGCGCCGGTCGCCGGCGTCTTTCGGCTGAAGCAGCGCTTCGGGGCGTACGGCTGCTGCTCCGCTGTTGTGTGCGCGAGGCAGCCGCTTCTCCTGCTCCGCGAGCCGGACAGAGCGGTAGCTTGTACGAGGGCGAAGAACGAAGCCGCAGAGCACCGGCCTTGTGCGCGCACCCTAAGGACTGCGAGAGGACCGTGGTGGCCGCTCGCCTGCCCCTTCCATTCCATTCTAGCATCCTTAGGGAAGGTGTTCAAGGACAAATTCCCTGAGTTTTGAATTCGTCCTGATGCAGCCCCTCCTGGGAAACAACTGCTCGTCGTCTGAGTCTCCGAGTGCAGAGACCTCGATGGCAACTGCAGAAATGAAGGGCTGCGTTGAGTTGTCGAGAAGCAAGAACATAGCCAGCGCCTTGTGTTTGGGAGTCAGCAGCTGCTGGACTTTTGCGATTGCTTTCACTGTGCACTGAATGCCAGGACGGCATGTGCACGTTAAAACAACGAGCTGGGCAAGAGCAGGAAGGGAGCACGGGCATCAGAGAGCATCTGACATCTTGCCCTGGAAAGAGCAGTGTTTTTGGAGTGTGCAGTAAAATCGTGTTTCTGGACAAGGGAGGCATAAGTGCGCTGCGCTCCTAAGCTATCTCCCTGCGAGACACACTGGCAAAGCTTTTCGTTATCATGCAGTCTAGTGCAGACGCACACTGCGGCTCTCCGGAGCTGTCCGAAGCGAAGCGCCGGTCGCCGGCGTCTTTCGGCTGAAGCAGCGCTTCGGGGCGTACGGCTGCCGCTCCGCTGTTGTGTGCGCGAGGCAGCCGCTTCTCCTGCTCCGTGAGCCGGACAGAGCGGTAGCTTGTACGAGGGCGAAGAACGAAGCCGCAGGGAGACGACATTGTGTGTACAGCCTTGGGACTGCTAGATGACAGTGGCTAAAGCTCCCTGCCTTTTCAATGCACTGCTGGCATGCTTTATTGAAGGCGTTCCGAGACAACTTTCCTGGGTTTTGACTTCGTCCTGATGAAGCCCCTGTTGGGAAATTCGTTTGGGAGTCAGCAGCTGCTGGACTTTTGCGATTGCCTTCACTGTGCACTGAATGCCAGGACGGCATGTGTACGTTAAAACAACGAGCTGGGCAAGAGCAGGAAGAGAGCACGGGAAGCAGAGAGCATCTGGCATCTTGCCCTGGAAAGGGCAGTGTTTTTGGAGAGTGCAGCAAATCCGTGTTTCTGGACAAGGGAGGCATAAGTGCGCTGCGCTCCTAAGCTATCTCCCTGCTAAGACACACTGCCAAAGCTTTTCGCTATGATGCAGTCTAGTGCAGACGCACACTACGGCTCTCGGCTCTCTGGCCGAAGCGAAGCGCCGGTCGCCGGCGTCTTTCGGCTGAAGCAGCGCTTCGGAGCGTACGGCTGTTGTGTGCGCGAAGCAGCCGCTTTTCCTGCTCCGGGAGCCGCACAGAGCGGTAGCTTGCACGAGGGCGAAGAACGAAGCCGCAGAGCACCGGCCTTCTGCGCGCACCCTAAGGACTGCGAGAGGACCGTGGTGGCCGCTCGCCTGCCTCTTCAATTCCATTCTAGCATCCTTATGGAAGGTGTTCCAGGACAATTTTCCTGAGTTTTGAATTCGTCCTGATGCAGCCCCTCCTGGGAAACTCCTACTCGTCCTCTGAGTCTCCGAGTGCAGAGACCTCGATGGCAACTGCAGAAATGAAGGGCTGCGTTGAGTTGTCGAGAAGCAAGAACATAGCCAGCGCCTTGTGTTTGGGAGTCAGCAGCTGCTGGACTTTTGCGATTGCCTTCACTGTGCACTGAATGCCAGGACGGCATGTGCACGTTAAAACAACGAGCTGGGCAAGAGCAGGAAGGGAGCACGGGCATCAGAGAGCATCTGGCATCTTGCCCTGGAAAGAGCAGTGTTTTTGGAGTGTGCAGTAAAATCGTGTTTCTGGACAAGGGAGGCATAAGTGCGCTGCGCTCCTAAGCTATCTCCCTGCGAGACACACTGCCAAAGCTTTTCGTTATCCTGCAGTCTAGTGCAGACGCACACTGCGGCTCTCCGGAGCTGTCCGAAGCGAAGCGCCGGTCGCCGGCGTCTTTCGGCTGAAGCAGCGCTTCGGGGCGTACGGCTGCCGCTCCGCTGTTGTGTGCGCGAGGCAGCCGCTTCTCCTGCTCCGTGAGCCGGACAGAGCGGTAGCTTGTACGAGGGCGAAGAACGTTGCCGCAGGGAGACGACATTGTGTGTACAGCCTTGGGACTGCTAGATGACAGTGGCTAAAGCTCCCTGCCTTTTCAATGCACTGCTGGCATGCTTTATTGAAGGCGTTCCGAGACAACTTTCCTGGGTTTTGACTTCGTCCTGATGAAGCCCCTGTTGGGAAATTCGTTTGGGAGTCAGCAGCACCTGGACTTTTGCGATTGCCTTCACTGTGCACTGAATGCCAGGACGGCATGTGCACGTTAAAACAACGAGCTGGGCAAGAGCAGAAAGGGAGCACGGGCATCAGAGAGCATCTGACATCTTGCCCTGGAAAGAGCAGTGTTTTTGGAGAGTGCAGTAAAATCGTGTTTCTGGACAAGGGAGGCATAAGTGCGCTGCGCTCCTAAGGTATCTCCCTGCGAGACACACTGCTAAAGCTTTTCGCTATGATGCAGTCTAGTGCAGACGCACACTACGGCTCTCCGGAGCTGTCCGAAGCGAAGCGCCGGTCGCCGGCGTCTTTCGGCTGAAGCAGCGCTTCGGGGCGTACGGCTGCCGCTCCGCTGTTGTGTGCGCGAGGCAGCCGCTTCTCCTGCTCCGCGAGCCGGACAGAGCGGTAGCTTGTACGAGGGCGAAGAACGAAGCCGCAGAGCACCGGCCTTGTGCGCGCACCCTAAGGACTGCGAGAGGACCGTGGTGGCCGCTCGCCTGCCCCTTCCATTCCATTCTAGCATCCTTAGGGAAGGTGTTCAAGGACAAATTCCCTGAGTTTGGAATTCGTCCTGATGCAGCCCCTCCTGGGAAACAACTGCTCGTCGTCTGAGTCTCCGAGTGCAGAGACCTCGATGGCAACTGCAGAAATGAAGGGCTGCGTTGAGTTGTCGAGAAGCAAGAACATAGCCAGCGCCTTGTGTTTGGGAGTCAGCAGCTGCTGGACTTTTGCGATTGCTTTCACTGTGCACTGAATGCCAGGACGGCATGTGCACGTTAAAACAACGAGCTGGGCAGGAGCAGGAAGGGACCACGGGCATCAGAGAGCATCTGACATCTTGCCCTGGAAAGAGCAGTGTTTTTGGAGTGTGCAGTAAAATCGTGTTTCTGGACAAGGGAGGCATAAGTGCGCTGCGCTCCTAAGCTATCTCCCTGCGAGACACACTGGCAAAGCTTTTCGTTATCATGCAGTCTAGTGCAGACGCACACTGCGGCTCTCCGGAGCTGTCCGAAGCGAAGCGCCGGTCGCCGGCGTCTTTCGGCTGAAGCAGCGCTTCGGGGCGTACGGCTGCCGCTCCGCTGTTGTGTGCGCGAGGCAGCCGCTTCTCCTGCTCCGTGAGCCGGACAGAGCGGTAGCTTGTACGAGGGCGAAGAACGTTGCCGCAGGGAGACGACATTGTGTGTACAGCCTTGGGACTGCTAGATGACAGTGGCTAAAGCTCCCTGCCTTTTCAATGCACTGCTGGCATGCTTTATTGAAGGCGTTCCGAGACAACTTTCCTGGGTTTTGACTTCGTCCTGATGAAGCCCCTGTTGGGAAATTCGTTTGGGAGTCAGCAGCTGCTGGACTTTTGCGATTGCCTTCACTGTGCACTGAATGCCAGGACGGCATGTGTACGTTAAAACAACGAGCTGGGCAAGAGCAGGAAGAGAGCACGGGAAGCAGAGAGCATCTGGCATCTTGCCCTGGAAAGGGCAGTGTTTTTGGAGAGTGCAGCAAATCCGTGTTTCTGGACAAGGGAGGCATAAGTGCGCTGCGCTCCTAAGCTATCTCCCTGCTAAGACACACTGCCAAAGCTTTTCGCTATGATGCAGTCTAGTGCAGACGCACACTACGGCTCTCGGCTCTCTGTCCGAAGCGAAGCGCCGGTCGCCGGCGTCTTTCGGCTGAAGCAGCGCTTCGGAGCGTACGGCTGTTGTGTGCGCGAAGCAGCCGCTTTTCCTGCTCCGGGAGCCGCACAGAGCGGTAGCTTGCACGAGGGCGAAGAACGAAGCCGCAGAGCACCGGCCTTGTGCGCGCACCCTAAGGACTGCGAGAGGACCGTGGTGGCCGCTCGCCTGCCCCTTCCATTCCATTCTAGCATCCTTAGGGAAGGTGTTCAAGGACAAATTCCCTGAGTTTTGAATTCGTCCTGATGCAGCCCCTCCTGGGAAACAACTGCTCGTCGTCTGAGTCTCCGAGTGCAGAGACCTCGATGGCAACTGCAGAAATGAAGGGCTGCGTTGAGTTGTCGAGAAGCAAGAACATAGCCAGCGCCTTGTGTTTGGGAGTCAGCAGGTGCTGGACTTTTGCGATTGCCTTCACTGTGCACTGAATGCCAGGACGGCATGTGCACGTTAAAACAACGAGCTGGGCAAGAGCAGGAAGGGAGCACGGGCATCAGAGAGCATCTGGCATCTTGCCCTGGAAAGAGCAGTGTTTTTGGAGTGTGCAGTAAAATCGTGTTTCTGGACAAGGGAGGCATAAGTGCGCTGCGCTCCTAAGCTATCTCCCTGCGAGACACACTGGCAAAGCTTTTCGTTATCATGCAGTCTAGTGCAGACGCACACTGCGGCTCTCCGGAGCTGTCCGAAGCGAAGCGCCGGTCGCCGGCGTCTTTCGGCTGAAGCAGCGCTTCGGGGCGTACGGCTGCCGCTCCGCTGTTGTGTGCGCGAGGCAGCCGCTTCTCCTGCTCCGTGAGCCGGACAGAGCGGTAGCTTGTACGAGGGCGAAGAACGTTGCCGCAGGGAGACGACATTGTGTGTACAGCCTTGGGACTGCTAGATGACAGTGGCTAAAGCTCCCTGCCTTTTCAATGCACTGCTGGCATGCTTTATTGAAGGCGTTCCGAGACAACTTTCCTGGGTTTTGACTTCGTCCTGATGAAGCCCCTGTTGGGAAATTCGTTTGGGAGTCAGCAGCACCTGGACTTTTGCGATTGCCTTCACTGTGCACTGAATGCCAGGACGGCATGTGCACGTTAAAACAACGAGCTGGGCAAGAGCAGGAAGGGACCACGGGCATCAGAGAGCATCTGACATCTTGCCCTGGAAAGAGCAGTGTTTTTGGAGAGTGCAGTAAAATCGTGTTTCTGGACAAGGGAGGCATAAGTGCGCTGCGCTCCTAAGCTATCTCCCTGCGAGACACACTGCCAAAGCTTTTCGTTATCATGCAGTCTAGTGCAGACGCACACTACGGCTCTCCGGAGCTGTCCGAAGCGAAGCGCCGGTCGCCGGCGTCTTTCGGCTGAAGCAGCGCTTCGGGGCGTACGGCTGCCGCTCCGCTGTTGTGTGCGCGAGGCAGCCGCTTCTCCTGCTCCGCGAGCCGGACAGAGCGGTAGCTTGTACGAGGGCGAAGAACGAAGCCGCAGAGCACCGGCCTTGTGCGCGCACCCTAAGGACTGCGAGAGGACCGTGGTGGCCGCTCGCCTGCCCCTTCCATTCCATTCTAGCATCCTTATGGAAGGTGTTCAAGGACAAATTCCCTGAGTTTTGAATTCGTCCTGATGCAGCCCCTCCTGGGAAACAACTGCTCGTCGTCTGAGTCTCCGAGTGCAGAGACCTCGATGGCAACTGCAGAAATGAAGGGCTGCGTTAAGTTGTCGAGAAGCAAGAACATAGCCAGCGCCTTGTGTTTGGGAGTCAGCAGGTGCTGGACTTTTGCGATTGCTTTCACTGTGCACTGAATGCCAGGACGGCATGTGCACGTTAAAACAACGAGCTGGGCAAGAGCAGGAAGGGAGCACGGGCATCAGAGAGCATCTGACATCTTGCCCTGGAAAGAGCAGTGTTTTTGGAGTGTGCAGTAAAATCGTGTTTCTGGACAAGGGAGGCATAAGTGCGCTGCGCTCCTAAGCTATCTCCCTGCGAGACACACTGGCAAAGCTTTTCGTTATCATGCAGTCTAGTGCAGACGCACACTGCGGCTCTCCGGAGCTGTCCGAAGCGAAGCGCCGGTCGCCGGCGTCTTTCGGCTGAAGCAGCGCTTCGGGGCGTACGGCTGCCGCTCCGCTGTTGTGTGCGCGAGGCAGCCGCTTCTCCTGCTCCGTGAGCCGGACAGAGCGGTAGCTTGTACGAGGGCGAAGAACGAAGCCGCAGGGAGACGACATTGTGTGTACAGCCTTGGGACTGCTAGATGACAGTGGCTAAAGCTCCCTGCCTTTTCAATGCACTGCTGGCATGCTTTATTGAAGGCGTTCCGAGACAACTTTCCTGGGTTTTGACTTCGTCCTGATGAAGCCCCTGTTGGGAAATTCGTTTGGGAGTCAGCAGCACCTGG
The DNA here is from genome assembly GCF_050655825.1 of Lonchura striata. Lineage (NCBI taxonomy): Eukaryota > Metazoa > Chordata > Aves > Passeriformes > Estrildidae > Lonchura > Lonchura striata. The sequence goes on from NC_140712.1 coordinate 779,123, forward strand.
ACTTTTGCGATTGCCTTCACTGTGCACTGAATGCCAGGACGGCATGTGCACGTTAAAACAACGAGCTGGGCAAGAGCAGAAAGGGAGCACGGGCATCAGAGAGCATCTGACATCTTGCCCAGGAAAGAGCAGTGTTTTTGGAGAGTGCAGTAAAATCGTGTTTCTGGACAAGGGAGGCATAAGTGCGCTGCGCTCCTAAGGTATCTCCCTGCGAGACACACTGCTAAAGCTTTTCGCTATGATGCAGTCTAGTGCAGACGCACACTACGGCTCTCCGGAGCTGTCCGAAGCGAAGCGCCGGTCGCCGGCGTCTTTCGGCTGAAGCAGCGCTTCGGGGCGTACGGCTGCCGCTCCGCTGTTGTGTGCGCGAGGCAGCCGCTTCTCCTGCTCCGCGAGCCGGACAGAGCGGTAGCTTGTACGAGGGCGAAGAACGAAGCCGCAGAGCACCGGCCTTGTGCGCGCACCCTAAGGACTGCGAGAGGACCGTGGTGGCCGCTCGCCTGCCCCTTCCATTCCATTCTAGCATCCTTAGGGAAGGTGTTCAAGGACAAATTCCCTGAGTTTTGAATTCGTCCTGATGCAGCCCCTCCTGGGAAACAACTGCTCGTCGTCTGAGTCTCCGAGTGCAGAGACCTCGATGGCAACTGCAGAAATGAAGGGCTGCGTTGAGTTGTCGAGAAGCAAGAACATAGCCAGCGCCTTGTGTTTGGGAGTCAGCAGGTGCTGGACTTTTGCGATTGCTTTCACTGTGCACTGAATGCCAGGACGGCATGTGCACGTTAAAACAACGAGCTGGGCAAGAGCAGGAAGGGAGCACGGGCATCAGAGAGCATCTGACATCTTGCCCTGGAAAGAGCAGTGTTTTTGGAGTGTGCAGTAAAATCGTGTTTCTGGACAAGGGAGGCATAAGTGCGCTGCGCTCCTAAGCTATCTCCCTGCGAGACACACTGGCAAAGCTTTTCGTTATCATGCAGTCTAGTGCAGACGCACACTGCGGCTCTCCGGAGCTGTCCGAAGCGAAGCGCCGGTCGCCGGCGTCTTTCGGCTGAAGCAGCGCTTCGGGGCGTACGGCTGCCGCTCCGCTGTTGTGTGCGCGAGGCAGCCGCTTCTCCTGCTCCGTGAGCCGGACAGAGCGGTAGCTTGTACGAGGGCGAAGAACGTTGCCGCAGGGAGACGACATTGTGTGTACAGCCTTGGGACTGCTAGATGACAGTGGCTAAAGCTCCCTGCCTTTTCAATGCACTGCTGGCATGCTTTATTGAAGGCGTTCCGAGACAACTTTCCTGGGTTTTGACTTCGTCCTGATGAAGCCCCTGTTGGGAAATTCGTTTGGGAGTCAGCAGCACCTGGACTTTTGCGATTGCCTTCACTGTGCACTGAATGCCAGGACGGCATGTGCACGTTAAAACAACGAGCTGGGCAAGAGCAGAAAGGGAGCACGGGCATCAGAGAGCATCTGACATCTTTCCCTGGAAAGAGCAGTGTTTTTGGAGAGTGCAGTAAAATCGTGTTTCTGGACAAGGGAGGCATAAGTGCGCTGCGCTCCTAAGGTATCTCCCTGCGAGACACACTGCTAAAGCTTTTCGCTATGATGCAGTCTAGTGCAGACGCACACTACGGCTCTCCGGAGCTGTCCGAAGAGAAGCGCCGGTCGCCGGCGTCTTTCGGCTGAAGCAGCGCTTCGGGGCGTACGGCTGCCGCTCCGCTGTTGTGTGCGCGAGGCAGCCGCTTCTCCTGCTCCGCGAGCCGGACAGAGCGGTAGCTTGTACGAGGGCGAAGAACGAAGCCGCAGAGCACCGGCCTTGTGCGCGCACCCTAAGGACTGCGAGAGGACCGTGGTGGCCGCTCGCCTGCCCCTTCCATTCCATTCTAGCATCCTTAGGGAAGGTGTTCAAGGACAAATTCCCTGAGTTTTGAATTCGTCCTGATGCAGCCCCTCCTGGGAAACAACTGCTCGTCGTCTGAGTCTCCGAGTGCAGAGACCTCGATGGCAACTGCAGAAATGAAGGGCTGCGTTGAGTTGTCGAGAAGCAAGAACATAGCCAGCGCCTTGTGTTTGGGAGTCAGCAGGTGCTGGACTTTTGCGATTGCTTTCACTGTGCACTGAATGCCAGGACGGCATGTGCACGTTAAAACAACGAGCTGGGCAAGAGCAGGAAGGGAGCACGGGCATCAGAGAGCATCTGACATCTTGCCCTGGAAAGAGCAGTGTTTTTGGAGTGTGCAGTAAAATCGTGTTTCTGGACAAGGGAGGCATAAGTGCGCTGCGCTCCTAAGCTATCTCCCTGCGAGACACACTGGCAAAGCTTTTCGTTATCATGCAGTCTAGTGCAGACGCACACTGCGGCTCTCCGGAGCTGTCCGAAGCGAAGCGCCGGTCGCCGGCGTCTTTCGGCTGAAGCAGCGCTTCGGGGCGTACGGCTGCCGCTCCGCTGTTGTGTGCGCGAGGCAGCCGCTTCTCCTGCTCCGCGAGCCGGACAGAGCGGTAGCTTGTACGAGGGCGAAGAACGTTGCCGCAGGGAGACGACATTGTGTGTACAGCCTTGGGACTGCTAGATGACAGTGGCTAAAGCTCCCTGCCTTTTCAATGCACTGCTGGCATGCTTTATTGAAGGCGTTCCGAGACAACTTTCCTGGGTTTTGACTTCGTCCTGATGAAGCCCCTGTTGGGAAATTCGTTTGGGAGTCAGCAGCACCTGGACTTTTGCGATTGCCTTCACTGTGCACTGAATGCCAGGACGGCATGTGCACGTTAAAACAACGAGCTGGGCAAGAGCAGAAAGGGAGCACGGGCATCAGAGAGCATCTGACATCTTGCCCTGGAAAGAGCAGTGTTTTTGGAGAGTGCAGTAAAATCGTGTTTCTGGACAAGGGAGGCATAAGTGCGCTGCGCTCCTAAGGTATCTCCCTGCGAGACACACTGCTAAAGCTTTTCGCTATGATGCAGTCTAGTGCAGACGCACACTACGGCTCTCCGGAGCTGTCCGAAGCGAAGCGCCGGTCGCCGGCGTCTTTCGGCTGAAGCAGCGCTTCGGGGCGTACGGCTGCCGCTCCGCTGTTGTGTGCGCGAGGCAGCCGCTTCTCCTGCTCCGCGAGCCGGACAGAGCGGTAGCTTGTACGAGGGCGAAGAACGAAGCCGCAGAGCACCGGCCTTGTGCGCGCACCCTAAGGACTGCGAGAGGACCGTGGTGGCCGCTCGCCTGCCCCTTCCATTCCATTCTAGCATCCTTAGGGAAGGTGTTCAAGGACAAATTCCCTGAGTTTGGAATTCGTCCTGATGCAGCCCCTCCTGGGAAACAACTGCTCGTCGTCTGAGTCTCCGAGTGCAGAGACCTCGATGGCAACTGCAGAAATGAAGGGCTGCGTTGAGTTGTCGAGAAGCAAGAACATAGCCAGCGCCTTGTGTTTGGGAGTCAGCAGCTGCTGGACTTTTGCGATTGCTTTCACTGTGCACTGAATGCCAGGACGGCATGTGCACGTTAAAACAACGAGCTGGGCAAGAGCAGGAAGGGAGCACGGGCATCAGAGAGCATCTGACATCTTGCCCTGGAAAGAGCAGTGTTTTTGGAGTGTGCAGTAAAATCGTGTTTCTGGACAAGGGAGGCATAAGTGCGCTGCGCTCCTAAGCTATCTCCCTGCGAGACACACTGGCAAAGCTTTTCGTTATCATGCAGTCTAGTGCAGACGCACACTGCGGCTCCCCGGAGCTGTCCGAAGCGAAGCGCCGGTCGCCGGCGTCTTTCGGCTGAAGCAGCGCTTCGGGGCGTACGGCTGCCGCTCCGCTGTTGTGTGCGCGAGGCAGCCGCTTCTCCTGCTCCGTGAGCCGGACAGAGCGGTAGCTTGTACGAGGGCGAAGAACGAAGCCGCAGGGAGACGACATTGTGTGTACAGCCTTGGGACTGCTAGATGACAGTGGCTAAAGCTCCCTGCCTTTTCAATGCACTGCTGGCATGCTTTATTGAAGGCGTTCCGAGACAACTTTCCTGGGTTTTGACTTCGTCCTGATGAAGCCCCTGTTGGGAAATTCGTTTGGGAGTCAGCAGCACCTGGACTTTTGCGATTGCCTTCACTGTGCACTGAATGCCAGGACGGCATGTGCACGTTAAAACAACGAGCTGGGCAAGAGCAGAAAGGGAGCACGGGCATCAGAGAGCATCTGACATCTTGCCCTGGAAAGAGCAGTGTTTTTGGAGAGTGCAGTAAAATCGTGTTTCTGGACAAGGGAGGCATAAGTGCGCTGCGCTCCTAAGGTATCTCCCTGCGAGACACACTGCTAAAGCTTTTCGCTATGATGCAGTCTAGTGCAGACGCACACTACGGCTCTCCGGAGCTGTCCGAAGCGAAGCGCCGGTCGCCGGCGTCTTTCGGCTGAAGCAGCGCTTCGGGGCGTACGGCTGCCGCTCCGCTGTTGTGTGCGCGAGGCAGCCGCTTCTCCTGCTCCGCGAGCCGGACAGAGCGGTAGCTTGTACGAGGGCGAAGAACGAAGCCGCAGAGCACCGGCCTTGTGCGCGCACCCTAAGGACTGCGAGAGGACCGTGGTGGCCGCTCGCCTGCCCCTTCCATTCCATTCTAGCATCCTTAGGGAAGGTGTTCAAGGACAAATTCCCTGAGTTTTGAATTCGTCCTGATGCAGCCCCTCCTGGGAAACAACTGCTCGTCGTCTGAGTCTCCGAGTGCAGAGACCTCGATGGCAACTGCAGAAATGAAGGGCTGCGTTGAGTTGTCGAGAAGCAAGAACATAGCCAGCGCCTTGTGTTTGGGAGTCAGCAGGTGCTGGACTTTTGCGATTGCTTTCACTGTGCACTGAATGCCAGGACGGCATGTGCACGTTAAAACAACGAGCTGGGCAAGAGCAGGAAGGGACCACGGGCATCAGAGAGCATCTGACATCTTGCCCTGGAAAGAGCAGTGTTTTTGGAGTGTGCAGTAAAATCGTGTTTCTGGACAAGGGAGGCATAAGTGCGCTGCGCTCCTAAGCTATCTCCCTGCGAGACACACTGGCAAAGCTTTTCGTTATCATGCAGTCTAGTGCAGACGCACACTGCGGCTCTCCGGAGCTGTCCGAAGCGAAGCGCCGGTCGCCGGCGTCTTTCGGCTGAAGCAGCGCTTCGGGGCGTACGGCTGCCGCTCCGCTGTTGTGTGCGCGAGGCAGCCGCTTCTCCTGCTCCGTGAGCCGGACAGAGCGGTAGCTTGTACGAGGGCGAAGAACGTTGCCGCAGGGAGACGACATTGTGTGTACAGCCTTGGGACTGCTAGATGACAGTGGCTAAAGCTCCCTGCCTTTTCAATGCACTGCTGGCATGCTTTATTGAAGGCGTTCCGAGACAACTTTCCTGGGTTTTGACTTCGTCCTGATGAAGCCCCTGTTGGGAAATTCGTTTGGGAGTCAGCAGCACCTGGACTTTTGCGATTGCCTTCACTGTGCACTGAATGCCAGGACGGCATGTGCACGTTAAAACAACGAGCTGGGCAAGAGCAGAAAGGGAGCACGGGCATCAGAGAGCATCTGACATCTTTCCCTGGAAAGAGCAGTGTTTTTGGAGAGTGCAGTAAAATCGTGTTTCTGGACAAGGGAGGCATAAGTGCGCTGCGCTCCTAAGGTATCTCCCTGCGAGACACACTGCTAAAGCTTTTCGCTATGATGCAGTCTAGTGCAGACGCACACTACGGCTCTCCGGAGCTGTCCGAAGAGAAGCGCCGGTCGCCGGCGTCTTTCGGCTGAAGCAGCGCTTCGGGGCGTACGGCTGCCGCTCCGCTGTTGTGTGCGCGAGGCAGCCGCTTCTCCTGCTCCGCGAGCCGGACAGAGCGGTAGCTTGTACGAGGGCGAAGAACGAAGCCGCAGAGCACCGGCCTTGTGCGCGCACCCTAAGGACTGCGAGAGGACCGTGGTGGCCGCTCGCCTGCCCCTTCCATTCCATTCTAGCATCCTTAGGGAAGGTGTTCAAGGACAAATTCCCTGAGTTTTGAATTCGTCCTGATGCAGCCCCTCCTGGGAAACAACTGCTCGTCGTCTGAGTCTCCGAGTGCAGAGACCTCGATGGCAACTGCAGAAATGAAGGGCTGCGTTGAGTTGTCGAGAAGCAAGAACATAGCCAGCGCCTTGTGTTTGGGAGTCAGCAGGTGCTGGACTTTTGCGATTGCTTTCACTGTGCACTGAATGCCAGGACGGCATGTGCACGTTAAAACAACGAGCTGGGCAAGAGCAGGAAGGGAGCACGGGCATCAGAGAGCATCTGACATCTTGCCCTGGAAAGAGCAGTGTTTTTGGAGTGTGCAGTAAAATCGTGTTTCTGGACAAGGGAGGCATAAGTGCGCTGCGCTCCTAAGCTATCTCCCTGCGAGACACACTGGCAAAGCTTTTCGTTATCATGCAGTCTAGTGCAGACGCACACTGCGGCTCTCCGGAGCTGTCCGAAGCGAAGCGCCGGTCGCCGGCGTCTTTCGGCTGAAGCAGCGCTTCGGGGCGTACGGCTGCCGCTCCGCTGTTGTGTGCGCGAGGCAGCCGCTTCTCCTGCTCCGTGAGCCGGACAGAGCGGTAGCTTGTACGAGGGCGAAGAACGTTGCCGCAGGGAGACGACATTGTGTGTACAGCCTTGGGACTGCTAGATGACAGTGGCTAAAGCTCCCTGCCTTTTCAATGCACTGCTGGCATGCTTTATTGAAGGCGTTCCGAGACAACTTTCCTGGGTTTTGACTTCGTCCTGATGAAGCCCCTGTTGGGAAATTCGTTTGGGAGTCAGCAGCACCTGGACTTTTGCGATTGCCTTCACTGTGCACTGAATGCCAGGACGGCATGTGCACGTTAAAACAACGAGCTGGGCAAGAGCAGAAAGGGAGCACGGGCATCAGAGAGCATCTGACATCTTGCCCTGGAAAGAGCAGTGTTTTTGGAGAGTGCAGTAAAATCGTGTTTCTGGACAAGGGAGGCATAAGTGCGCTGCGCTCCTAAGGTATCTCCCTGCGAGACACACTGCTAAAGCTTTTCGCTATGATGCAGTCTAGTGCAGACGCACACTACGGCTCTCCGGAGCTGTCCGAAGCGAAGCGCCGGTCGCCGGCGTCTTTCGGCTGAAGCAGCGCTTCGGGGCGTACGGCTGCTGCTCCGCTGTTGTGTGCGCGAGGCAGCCGCTTCTCCTGCTCCGCGAGCCGGACAGAGCGGTAGCTTGTACGAGGGCGAAGAACGAAGCCGCAGAGCACCGGCCTTGTGCGCGCACCCTAAGGACTGCGAGAGGACCGTGGTGGCCGCTCGCCTGCCCCTTCCATTCCATTCTAGCATCCTTAGGGAAGGTGTTCAAGGACAAATTCCCTGAGTTTTGAATTCGTCCTGATGCAGCCCCTCCTGGGAAACAACTGCTCGTCGTCTGAGTCTCCGAGTGCAGAGACCTCGATGGCAACTGCAGAAATGAAGGGCTGCGTTGAGTTGTCGAGAAGCAAGAACATAGCCAGCGCCTTGTGTTTGGGAGTCAGCAGGTGCTGGACTTTTGCGATTGCTTTCACTGTGCACTGAATGCCAGGACGGCATGTGCACGTTAAAACAACGAGCTGGGCAAGAGCAGGAAGGGACCACGGGCATCAGAGAGCATCTGACATCTTGCCCTGGAAAGAGCAGTGTTTTTGGAGTGTGCAGTAAAATCGTGTTTCTGGACAAGGGAGGCATAAGTGCGCTGCGCTCCTAAGCTATCTCCCTGCGAGACACACTGGCAAAGCTTTTCGTTATCATGCAGTCTAGTGCAGACGCACACTGCGGCTCTCCGGAGCTGTCCGAAGCGAAGCGCCGGTCGCCGGCGTCTTTCGGCTGAAGCAGCGCTTCGGGGCGTACGGCTGCCGCTCCGCTGTTGTGTGCGCGAGGCAGCCGCTTCTCCTGCTCCGTGAGCCGGACAGAGCGGTAGCTTGTACGAGGGCGAAGAACGTTGCCGCAGGGAGACGACATTGTGTGTACAGCCTTGGGACTGCTAGATGACAGTGGCTAAAGCTCCCTGCCTTTTCAATGCACTGCTGGCATGCTTTATTGAAGGCGTTCCGAGACAACTTTCCTGGGTTTTGACTTCGTCCTGATGAAGCCCCTGTTGGGAAATTCGTTTGGGAGTCAGCAGCACCTGGACTTTTGCGATTGCCTTCACTGTGCACTGAATGCCAGGACGGCATGTGCACGTTAAAACAACGAGCTGGGCAAGAGCAGAAAGGGAGCACGGGCATCAGAGAGCATCTGACATCTTGCCCTGGAAAGAGCAGTGTTTTTGGAGAGTGCAGTAAAATCGTGTTTCTGGACAAGGGAGGCATAAGTGCGCTGCGCTCCTAAGGTATCTCCCTGCGAGACACACTGCTAAAGCTTTTCGCTATGATGCAGTCTAGTGCAGACGCACACTACGGCTCTCCGGAGCTGTCCGAAGAGAAGCGCCGGTCGCCGGCGTCTTTCGGCTGAAGCAGCGCTTCGGGGCGTACGGCTGCCGCTCCGCTGTTGTGTGCGCGAGGCAGCCGCTTCTCCTGCTCCGCGAGCCGGACAGAGCGGTAGCTTGTACGAGGGCGAAGAACGAAGCCGCAGAGCACCGGCCTTGTGCGCGCACCCTAAGGACTGCGAGAGGACCGTGGTGGCCGCTCGCCTGCCCCTTCCATTCCATTCTAGCATCCTTAGGGAAGGTGTTCAAGGACAAATTCCCTGAGTTTTGAATTCGTCCTGATGCAGCCCCTCCTGGGAAACAACTGCTCGTCGTCTGAGTCTCCGAGTGCAGAGACCTCGATGGCAACTGCAGAAATGAAGGGCTGCGTTGAGTTGTCGAGAAGCAAGAACATAGCCAGTGCCTTGTGTTTGGGAGTCAGCAGGTGCTGGACTTTTGCGATTGCTTTCACTGTGCACTGAATGCCAGGACGGCATGTGCACGTTAAAACAACGAGCTGGGCAAGAGCAGGAAGGGAGCACGGGCATCAGAGAGCATCTGACATCTTGCCCTGGAAAGAGCAGTGTTTTTGGAGTGTGCAGTAAAATCGTGTTTCTGGACAAGGGAGGCATAAGTGCGCTGCGCTCCTAAGCTATCTCCCTGCGAGACACACTGCCAAAGCTTTTCGTTATCATGCAGTCTAGTGCAGACGCACACTGCGGCTCTCCGGAGCTGTCCGAAGCGAAGCGCCGGTCGCCGGCGTCTTTCGGCTGAAGCAGCGCTTCGGGGCGTACGGCTGCCGCTCCGCTGTTGTGTGCGCGAGGCAGCCGCTTCTCCTGCTCCGTGAGCCGGACAGAGCGGTAGCTTGTACGAGGGCGAAGAACGTTGCCGCAGGGAGACGACATTGTGTGTACAGCCTTGGGACTGCTAGATGACAGTGGCTAAAGCTCCCTGCCTTTTCAATGCACTGCTGGCATGCTTTATTGAAGGCGTTCCGAGACAACTTTCCTGGGTTTTGACTTCGTCCTGATGAAGCCCCTGTTGGGAAATTCGTTTGGGAGTCAGCAGCACCTGGACTTTTGCGATTGCCTTCACTGTGCACTGAATGCCAGGACGGCATGTGCACGTTAAAACAACGAGCTGGGCAAGAGCAGAAAGGGAGCACGGGCATCAGAGAGCATCTGACATCTTGCCCTGGAAAGAGCAGTGTTTTTGGAGAGTGCAGTAAAATCGTGTTTCTGGACAAGGGAGGCATAAGTGCGCTGCGCTCCTAAGGTATCTCCCTGCGAGACACACTGCTAAAGCTTTTCGCTATGATGCAGTCTAGTGCAGACGCACACTACGGCTCTCCGGAGCTGTCCGAAGCGAAGCGCCGGTCGCCGGCGTCTTTCGGCTGATGCAGCGCTTCGGGGCGTACGGCTGCCGCTCCGCTGTTGTGTGCGCGAGGCAGCCGCTTCTCCTGCTCCGCGAGCCGGACAGAGCGGTAGCTTGTACGAGGGCGAAGAACGAAGCCGCAGAGCACCGGCCTTGTGCGCGCACCCTAAGGACTGCGAGAGGACCGTGGTGGCCGCTCGCCTGCCCCTTCCATTCCATTCTAGCATCCTTAGGGAAGGTGTTCAAGGACAAATTCCCTGAGTTTTGAATTCGTCCTGATGCAGCCCCTCCTGGGAAACAACTGCTCGTCGTCTGAGTCTCCGAGTGCAGAGACCTCGATGGCAACTGCAGAAATGAAGGGCTGCGTTGAGTTGTCGAGAAGCAAGAACATAGCCAGCGCCTTGTGTTTGGGAGTCAGCAGGTGCTGGACTTTTGCGATTGCTTTCACTGTGCACTGAATGCCAGGACGGCATGTGCACGTTAAAACAACGAGCTGGGCAAGAGCAGGAAGGGAGCACGGGCATCAGAGAGCATCTGACATCTTGCCCTGGAAAGAGCAGTGTTTTTGGAGAGTGCAGTAAAATCGTGTTTCTGGACAAGGGAGGCATAAGTGCGCTGCGCTCCTAAGCTATCTCCCTGCGAGACACACTGCCAAAGCTTTTCGTTATCATGCAGTCTAGTGCAGACGCACACTGCGGCTCTCCGGAGCTGTCCGAAGCGAAGCGCCGGTCGCCGGCGTCTTTCGGCTGAAGCAGCGCTTCGGGGCGTACGGCTGCCGCTCCGCTGTTGTGTGCGCGAGGCAGCCGCTTCTCCTGCTCCGTGAGCCGGACAGAGCGGTAGCTTGTACGAGGGCGAAGAACGTTGCCGCAGGGAGACGACATTGTGTGTACAGCCTTGGGACTGCTAGATGACAGTGGCTAAAGCTCCCTGCCTTTTCAATGCACTGCTGGCATGCTTTATTGAAGGCGTTCCGAGACAACTTTCCTGGGTTTTGACTTCGTCCTGATGAAGCCCCTGTTGGGAAATTCGTTTGGGAGTCAGCAGCACCTGGACTTTTGCGATTGCCTTCACTGTGCACTGAATGCCAGGACGGCATGTGCACGTTAAAACAACGAGCTGGGCAAGAGCAGAAAGGGAGCACGGGCATCAGAGAGCATCTGACATCTTGCCCTGGAAAGAGCAGTGTTTTTGGAGAGTGCAGTAAAATCGTGTTTCTGGACAAGGGAGGCATAAGTGCGCTGCGCTCCTAAGGTATCTCCCTGCGAGACACACTGCTAAAGCTTTTCGCTATGATGCAGTCTAGTGCAGACGCACACTACGGCTCTCCGGAGCTGTCCGAAGCGAAGCGCCGGTCGCCGGCGTCTTTCGGCTGAAGCAGCGCTTCGGGGCGTACGGCTGCCGCTCCGCTGTTGTGTGCGCGAGGCAGCCGCTTCTCCTGCTCCGCGAGCCGGACAGAGCGGTAGCTTGTACGAGGGCGAAGAACGAAGCCGCAGAGCACCGGCCTTGTGCGCGCACCCTAAGGACTGCGAGAGGACCGTGGTGGCCGCTCGCCTGCCCCTTCCATTCCATTCTAGCATCCTTAGGGAAGGTGTTCAAGGACAAATTCCCTGAGTTTTGAATTCGTCCTGATGCAGCCCCTCCTGGGAAACAACTGCTCGTCGTCTGAGTCTCCGAGTGCAGAGACCTCGATGGCAACTGCAGAAATGAAGGGCTGCGTTGAGTTGTCGAGAAGCAAGAACATAGCCAGCGCCTTGTGTTTGGGAGTCAGCAGGTGCTGGACTTTTGCGATTGCTTTCACTGTGCACTGAATGCCAGGACGGCATGTGCACGTTAAAACAACGAGCTGGGCAAGAGCAGGAAGGGAGCACGGGCATCAGAGAGCATCTGACATCTTGCCCTGGAAAGAGCAGTGTTTTTGGAGTGTGCAGTAAAATCGTGTTTCTGGACAAGGGAGGCATAAGTGCGCTGCGCTCCTAAGCTATCTCCCTGCGAGACACACTGGCAAAGCTTTTCGTTATCATGCAGTCTAGTGCAGACGCACACTGCGGCTCTCCGGAGCTGTCCGAAGCGAAGCGCCGGTCGCCGGCGTCTTTCGGCTGAAGCAGCGCTTCGGGGCGTACGGCTGCCGCTCCGCTGTTGTGTGCGCGAGGCAGCCGCTTCTCCTGCTCCGTGAGCCGGACAGAGCGGTAGCTTGTACGAGGGCGAAGAACGAAGCCGCAGGGAGACGACATTGTGTGTACAGCCTTGGGACTGCTAGATGACAGTGGCTAAAGCTCCCTGCCTTTTCAATGCACTGCTGGCATGCTTTATTGAAGGCGTTCCGAGACAACTTTCCTGGGTTTTGACTTCGTCCTGATGAAGCCCCTGTTGGGAAATTCGTTTGGGAGTCAGCAGCTGCTGGACTTTTGCGATTGCCTTCACTGTGCACTGAATGCCAGGACGGCATGTGTACGTTAAAACAACGAGCTGGGCAAGAGCAGGAAGAGAGCACGGGAAGCAGAGAGCATCTGGCATCTTGCCCTGGAAAGGGCAGTGTTTTTGGAGAGTGCAGCAAATCCGTGTTTCTGGACAAGGGAGGCATAAGTGCGCTGCGCTCCTAAGCTATCTCCCTGCTAAGACACACTGCCAAAGCTTTTCGCTATGATGCAGTCTAGTGCAGACGCACACTACGGCTCTCGGCTCTCTGTCCGAAGCGAAGCGCCGGTCGCCGGCGTCTTTCGGCTGAAGCAGCGCTTCGGAGCGTACGGCTGTTGTGTGCGCGAAGCAGCCGCTTTTCCTGCTCCGGGAGCCGCACAGAGCGGTAGCTTGCACGAGGGCGAAGAACGAAGCCGCAGAGCACCGGCCTTCTGCACGCACCCTAAGGACTGCGAGAGGACCGTGGTGGCCGCTCGCCTGCCTCTTCAATTCCATTCTAGCATCCTTATGGAAGGTGTTCCAGGACAATTTTCCTGAGTTTTGAATTCGTCCTGATGCAGCCCCTCCTGGGAAACTCCTACTCGTCCTCTGAGTCTCCGAGTGCAGAGACCTCGATGGCAACTGCAGAAAAGAAGGGCTGCGTTGAGTTGTCGAGAAGCAAGAACATAGCCAGCGCCTTGTGTTTGGGAGTCAGCAGCTGCTGGACTTTTGCGATTGCCTTCACTGTGCACTGAATGCCAGGACGGCATGTGCACGTTAAAACAACGAGCTGGGCAAGAGCAGTAATCGAAAGATCACGGCCGTCAGAAAGCAGCTTATATATTGCCCTGGAAAGAGCAGTGTTTTTGGAGAGTGCAGTAAAATCGTGTTTCTGGACAAGGGAGGCATAAGTGCGCTGCGCTCCTAAGCTATCTCCCTGCGAGACACACTGCCAAAGCTTTTCGCTATGATGCAGTCTAGTGCAGACGCACACTACGGCTCTCCGGAGCTGTCCGAAGCGAAGCGCCGGTGGCCGGCGTCTTTCGGCTGAAGCAGCGCTTCGGAGCGTAGGGCTGCCGCTCCGCTGTTGTGTGCGCGAAGCAGCCGCTTCTCCTGCTCCGGGAGCCGGACAGAGCGGTAGCTTGTACGAGGGCGAAGAACGTTGCCGCAGGGAGACGACATTGTGTGCGCAGCCTTGGCAATTCTAGAGGACGGTGGCTAAAGCTCCCTGCCTTTTCAATGCACTGCTGGCATGCTTTATTGAAGGTGTTCCGAGACAACTTTCCTGGGTTTTGACTTCGTCCTGGTGAAGCCCCTCTTGGGAAATTCGTTTGGGAGTCAGCAGCTGCTGGACTTTTGCGATTGCCTTCACTGTGCACTGAATGCCAGGACGGCATGTGCACGTTAAAACAACGAGCTGGGCAAGAGCAGAAAGGGAGCACGGGCATCAGAAAACAGCTTACATATTGCCCAGGAAAGAGCAGTGTTTTTGGAGTGTGCAGCAAATCCGTGTTTCTGGACAAGGGCGGCATAAGTGCGCTGCGCTCCTAAGCTATATCCCAGCAAGACACACTGGCAAAGCTTTTCGTTATCATGCAGTCTAGTGCAGACTCAAACTACGGCTCTCCGCTGCTGCTCCGGTGGAAGTGCCGCTCCCCGGCGTCTTTCGCCCGAAGCTCCGCTGTTGTGTGCGCGAAGCAGCCGTTTCTCTTGCTCCGGGAGCCGGAGAGAGCGGTGTCGTGTACGAGGGCGAAGAACGAAGCCGCAGAGCACCGGACTTGTGTGCACAGGCTACGGGCTGCTAGAGGATGGTGGCTGCAGCTCCGTAACCCATCAATTCACAGCTGGCATGCTCTATGGAAGGTGTTCCAGGACAATTTTCCTGGGTTTTGAATTCGTGCTGATGCAGGTCCTTCTGGGAAATTCGTTCTCAGTCTGGCTGCTCCCTCTGAGCACAGATAAAGCTCCTGGAAAATAGAAAGGTATCTGCTATCAGCAGTAGACAGACATGGCTAGCTCATGAAGTAAAATTCATATATTAACAGGGAAATGTCCTCAAATCAGGAAAAGATGGAGTCACGATTTTGGGTTTGATCACAGAGTGGCCCACTGGAGAGACTGGCCTGCTTGCAAAAGTTGGATGAGTAGTCAGATTGCAGCTTTGAACACTCAAAAGATACTCAGAAATGGGCAGTGGATTCAGATACAGCATCAAACGGGTTTATGTTTTTCTACCAGTACTGTGTGCAGAATAAATGTGAAATAAATTCAGATCACCCCCATTACAGAGGAGAAAATAAATTAGTTTCCCCCACTGTGCATCTCATATCAAGATCACTTTGAGAACTGATAACTTCAAAGCTGAGAATGCAGCTGTTTGTAAACAGTTTCAGGCCCAGTTTGCTCAGTCTGTATTTCACATCATCTCAGTTTTTCACACAACATACACGTTCATACTACTTTAGGTACATACTCCATCCAATCCCCTCCTGAAATTTTGTAACTCTTTTGGTTCCCTCATAAATTACACAGAAAATAACAGAAATTTAAAAAAAAAAAAAAAAATCTGTTGTAAGCATTTGGCTATTGAAACACAGAGCAACCAGAAGATTTACACAATCCTCCAGATGTAATCTTGGTATGAAGATCATGGTAGTTTTATCCATGACAGAGCAGAATACATAGAAATTGTGTCATGTGTAAGAGAAACCCAAAAGCATTTAAACTGGTCATTGCCCAGCTTACTTCTTCTCCCATTACAGAGAAGGCTTTTCGCGGCTAAAATAGTATCTCCAAAGAATCCAGATTCTTTCAGAGCATTTCTGCATCAGTTTACTGGTCCTCTTGTGATGATTCCACTCCTCCCATGTTGAGGGTTGGTACTGGATGATCTTTAAGGTCCCTTCCAACACATAACATTCTATTATTCTGGGATTCCATGTTGCTGAACTGTGGAGCTCTCCACAGTCATGGTTTCCTTTAGGATGGAAACTGAAGAGTGATGGAGTGGACAGGAAAAAGGAAACAATACCCCTCAGAAGGAAGGACAGGAAATCTGAAGTTGGTTTTGCAAGAGAAAATATAAAAAATCTGAGAATCTAAACACTATATTTTGACAGTATCAAATGAAAATTATCTTGACTGCAGACTCAGAGATCTTTGGTTCTGTCTACATTCTTAAACTTCTACATACATTTGAAGTCTAAAAAGAATGAATCCTGCAAGACTGAGTTTTCAAATTGCAAGAGGGAGCCTTGAAGCTGTCCAGATTCTGAAAAAGAATTGCTCGAGACCTTACTTGCTGCACCTTTAACATTGTCATCCCCAGAGCTATTCAGATAGTGTTGCAAAGCTGTGACTCAGAAAATGAGGCCTCCAGGGAGTTTTTCTCACCTAGTAAAAGCAGCCAAAATCCAGGTTTAGCACCAGAGCAGGCTTCTATTATAAGAGTGTTAGTGTAATGATGGATCCCTCTGAGACACTCTAGGATGACATCTGTGATGATAAGAGCTCTCCCCAGTCAGTTTTTATCTGTCTCTGTTCAGTGACCCTCAGAAAAACAACATGAAATCTGACAAACACATTCCAGGAACATTACTTATGGTACATTTTAGTGACTTCAGCTACAAATATTTCCTCCTGTTTTTCTCATTGTTGTAATCGTTGCATGACAAAATAGCTCTCAGTATTCACTATCACAATTGATTTAACCTATCTGTTTTATACAAGCCAACCTATCTGCTTCTAATTTCATTTTGCTTTCAAAAAAAGTTTATAGAATAGGCTAAGATGTTTTTTTTTGTAATTTATAACAACTCCAGACAACCCATCTAGACTTCTATGTGTGGGAATCCAGAGCTTCCCTCTGGCTGCCCTGGAAGGTCTGGGACCCTGGCAGGGGGTCAGGAATCCCTCTGTACAGAGCCCCCAGAGACACTGTCTGTGATCTCTGTCCATGGAAAAGAGTTTTCAATCCTACAGGATGAATTACAAGCTCTGAGTGTTTGATATAAGTAATAATTAAGTGTGGCATGGGTGCAAAAGTAAAATTTTAGGATTCTAGATTAGGGGTCAAAGGGGACAAGATGGAGGAAATTGGGTGTGTCTTGTCCTTTTTCTTCTTCTTCATGCCCTCCATGTTTCACT
The DNA here is from genome assembly GCF_050655825.1 of Lonchura striata. NCBI lineage: Eukaryota > Metazoa > Chordata > Aves > Passeriformes > Estrildidae > Lonchura > Lonchura striata. Next base: position 795,412 of record NC_140712.1, read on the forward strand.
GTAGTGTTGGCATTTTTCTATTGGTTTAGGCTGGGGATACGCTGTTCAACGTAGGTGACAGATATTGGCACATTATTGTAAATATAGCGCAGGTAGTTTCTGGTATATAATGTTTGTAACATCCCACTGAGGGCAGAGCTCCACACGCTGCCCTGCAGGACAGACCTGCGGCAGGGCAGCAGAACATGTTAGAGATAAGCAAGAATAAACAATCTTGAAAACAGCACAGACAAATGATTACTTCTTCTTTGGCAACGGGGCAGAAAGACAGAGACTTTCTACCATCTCGGATTCATCAATACCACAGATTCTGACACGATGGATCTCAATCACTTGTAGCTATAATAAGATAAAATCTCTGAAGGAACCTTTGTCATGAGAGCATTGTGGCAGGCCAAACTGCATAGATGGAGGGGCTTCAGAGCAATACTTGGCAGAAAAAAAATCAGTGTATTGGAGACTTACAACTGTTCAGTTCAGTATAATAGGACTGAGTCCAAAAGAAAAAGGGGGTGCATTAATGATTTTGGAATTGGAAGGGGGGGGTCTGATTTCAGCTCATTTAATTTGTCAGGATTTCTGATTCTTTAATGGCAAGCTTTTCAGAATGGCAGATATAGCTTTTAAATGCATTTAAAAGCATTAAAATGCAGTGGAATGGAAGCACATTTTCTGAAGGGTACAATTTCTGCCAAAAGCAGAGAGAAGAAGCTATGTCATTTTTACCAGATGATAGCTTTCTAAAGCTACCAAATTATCTTTGCAGCTACAAAAGTAACTCTATTCTCTTCCCTTCAGGGATTTGAAATATTAAGAGCCAGTTTAGTTGTCTTTTATTCCCCTGATTCTGTCTTTTCTAGCTTTTGTACTTTCCTTATTACTCTGCATGTCTCTGAGCACACTTTTTTCTGTACCATTTTCCCAGCTACTGAATGCAAAACTTTGTAAGAAAGTTTCATCCTGGGTAAACTAAACTTTCATCCTGGGTAAACTAAATTACAGATTTAAGAGCAAAACAAAACCGTATCTCAAGAGTTCTTTATCTTTACCAGAAGCATTTCAGGACAGTGTCCAAAATTCATAATGCAATTAAGATACTGTCTTCCGGCATTGGTGCAGTTGAGACTAATCCTCTTCAATGCTTTGACTCAATGATCAATATTTCTAATGGCTATCTTTATTGAAAACTTGGGGCTCCTTCTATCTGGACATGGATCCCTATCAGACAGTTTAAGGCCTTGGATTAACCTTCAAGCAATCAAAGCATTAACTCTTTTTGATTGTGAAGAGCTAACTTCCCCAGACATGAGTAAGTATATGGCTCTTGGAAGAGAGAAAAGTTTGGGCAAGGTTCACAATCAGTAACAAGCTGCAGTGATCGTAACTCCAGGAGAGCCTTGCTCCCCATTCACATACTGCCTTTGGCCTGGCCAGACTGAAGCTGTTTGCATGTTCTTGTTTTGGTCTGAAACAAAAAGACATGAAGAGACCAACTGTGGAGAGCAAGAGCTTGTAGGAAATTGCATGTTTTAATTTCCTGTACCAGTATTCTGCAATTCAAAATGTTGATCGTTTATGTGCCTACATTTTCAAACGTAAATTAAATACATCAGTTGTGCCTGGAACTAGCTGACACAACTGAGACGTACCATTTATTTTCCTTAAATAAACCAAGCTTATTTTCCTCATTTTTTCTTTAAGTTTTTATATGGTCCTATATTGTATATTGTAAAAAAATGACATGATAAATGGATGCCTCTCCAGGGTGTTCCACTGCAAAGAATGCATCTGCCATTTGGTCATGAAAGAAGAAACAGCTTTTTGTTTCTTCACAAGCCAGATGCAAAAACATTGGATATTGAAACTGCAAATAGAGTAGGGACAAATGGTAGATATTTAGAGGTTGTGCTTTTCTCCTTTGAGGGAAGATTTTTTATTAAATTCTGAAATGTAAACTGAACATAAAAGTCTTTGAAGTACAGACACTGAGGCTGTCATTAAGTGAATCTCATTAGAGTTAAGGAGAGACTCCCTGCAATGCAAGCCCTTGGAATAACATTTTACCACTTCAGTCTGAAGCACAGACCTGTTTACATAAGCGAGTTGATCAGAAATAGTTTCTGGCCAAACAAATGTTCAAGAAGATTAATGGTGAACACATGTTGTATTTTGTTATCTAAAACAACACCCAAATTCTCAACTGAAATCTAGGTTATGTGATGACATAGAGTGTTGGTTAAGGGTATTTCCTGCTTTTGAAGTGTTAACTCTGTCCATTTTTATTGCCTTTTGGAGAATGCAGTTGGGCTCTTTGTAGAAGAATTTCACTCAATTACTATGGAAGGGATGAATTTTCTTTCCTGCTGTAGGGTAAAGACGTGTAGGCCTGAGAGGTGCCCCAAGTATGTACGTAGAGATCACAGAATTCTTTTATCCACAAGGACAACAATGAGATTACTAGCAAAAGCAGCTCCTCCCTCAATTCAAGCTATTCTATAGTGTTAGGATACCAGCGGAGCTTATGGCACAGCAAGAGGTTTGGTATTACCCTGGTTCACCAGAAATCACAGTTATGTGCTGCTGGTTCTAGGCGGTTGACTCCATTCTGCTGAATTGGTCTACAGCCTGGAGGCCTTAGTAGAGCTCCCAGTGTTACTGAATAATTAAATAGAACTGATGTAGAAACAGTCCATGATGTACAACAGACCAGGCATGTTTACCTTTGTATTAAAGAGAAACTCAAGCCATTAAATCAATGAAGCTAAAGGAAGTTGAAACTAGCCATTAATATGGAACTGGACATCAGATGGATATCCTGGTAGACAACAAGTTGAACATATAGAGATGTGCTTTTGCAGCAAAGGTGGCTGCTGCTGCTGTGTAAGGGAAGGGCATGGCCAGTAACTTAAAGAAGGTGGTTCCTCACTCAGCCTGGTGAGGCCACCTGGAGTGCTGGGCCCAGCGCTGGGCTCCTCACTACAGGAGGGATGTGAGCATGTGAGTATACCTCAGCCAGTCCAGGGAAGCAGCACAAAAATCACAAATGGATTGGAGCATCTGACATAGTAGGAAAGGCTGAGGGCTGGGATTGTTTGACTTTGGTAAGAGTAGGAGTAGAGGGAATTCTTAATAGCATGGATGGAGACCTGATATAGTGGGTGTAAAGAAAATAGAGCCAGACTCTTCTCAGTGGTATCCAGTGGAAGGACAAGAGGCAATGAGCACAAACTGAAATGCAAGAGATTTTGTTTGAACACCAGAAAGCTATTTTTTTTTTAACTGAAGGATGATTCAGGATTTTCATAGGTTGCCCTGTGAGGTTGTGAGTCTCTGTCCTTGAAGATATTCAAACCCAGTTGAGTATTGTCCTGAGCAACCTGTTGCAGTTGAGCCTGCTTTGACCAGGGGGGTTAGATTACATAAACTCTAGAGATTTCTTTTCATCCTAACCATTCTGTAATTCTGCAATTACAGACTGAGCCATGCAAGTGAGTGTGATACACTGGGGATTCATTGTCCACGTCTCAGCTGCACTCAATACAGACAGCTGAGCATTCCAACTCCTATGCGAGTGAATATCACCTACAAATTTACTCCTCAGGGTGTCTCTGGCAGCTGCTTTCTACCTTACAGTTCTGTGTCCTATCTCTCAGAAGGAGAATCATGAAAATGCAAAAGCAAGAGCTAGAAGAGTGCTGGAACTCAAAATGTCTCTCAGACATTTTTAGAGGTTCCAGGCCTTGGTCAGGAGTATTTTAGACCTTGGCAGGAAGCTGGAAACAGCTGTGATTTTGAGTTTGAGCCATGGAATGAGTTACCAACTTTGAAGGTGGAACAAGCAGTCACAAAGGGTTAGATAGTACAGTAAACGTAGTTACAAAACAGAGGGAAAATTTTTTTAGTATTGTACAGGGGGGTTTTAGCACCTGTACAAGGGGGTTTTTATTTTGCACATGGTTCTAAGTTCCAAGAAGTTCTAAGATGGAGGAAAGTGGGCTGATCCTGTTCTTCTTCCTTCTTCTTCCTTGCCTCCATGTTCTTGGTGATGTTGGCACCCACAGATTGGTTTAGAGTAGAAAAGCACTTTGTAATATAGGTAGTAGGTATTGGGGGAAAAGTATAAACATGTAATACATAATGTATCATATAAAAGATAGCAGCAGCCCTGGGCTGGGGGAGAGAAGAAGAAGACAGCAGACAGAGAGGATGTCAGGGTGTGTGTGTCTCTCTGCCTGGGCTGCTGACCAAACAGCCGCAACCCGAGAAGACAATCTTTTAGATAACTCACAAGAAACTGCCTTGAGGCCGAACAACAAGAGGCTGCGGGGCTTTTCTTTGGAAGCACGGGTTGGAGGAGAGACTTTACCAGCACACGAGACCCCAGACCAAACCTGGGGTTCCCACAGAAGAGGTTCTAGGATATGTACCCACATAACACAGACTGCAGCAGATTGTCCTACCTGGCATAAGAATGACCAAATACATCATTGTTGCTGGATCTATGGACCAAAGTCACATTTTCAATTCAGCACGTCAAAAACTCTGCCTGCACTGGTTCTGTCCATGACTGCATTACCTATTTCAGGTTACAGAGCTGCCAGCATTAGTGTTGCCTTTCTATTATGTATTGTTTCTCTTCAATGAAAACTGAAGAAATACTAGCCTTTGGCCCACACCAGCAACTTCAAACAACCTTGTCACACACCAGTTGGTGGCCATCTCCCTTTTTTAGAGGGTAAACCAAAGTCAAAATATAATCCATGGCCTCCAGCTCATGGCTATGGGAGTTTCAAGGAGTGACAGCTGAATGTCACTCCCACAGGTTGCAGCTCTGTGCAAAAAAAGCCAACAGTGGGAATTGGGATGACAAAGGCTAAACCTGCTTTTGTCAGAGCAGCATAGGAAATGTATGGTATAGTGGAAAAAGAACCCAGGGGTGCCTGTTGCTGTATCTGATCTCCACTTTACATTTTGTTCAACAAGATGTCCATCCCTTGCCAACTAAGTTCTAAATGATTCATTTTGTTGCTGGATAGTCATATTTTGTGGGTAGCCACTAGTCAGTTTGAGTTATTCACTTCTACAAAATACTTCCTTTAGAAGGCACTGTAAACAGAATTAATTTTTAAATAGTTTGAGTTTTTTGAAAGACATGAGCAATGGTTATTAATATTGGCACAGAACAAGTCACATACTGATGATTCAAGGGATAGAAACTGGAACATTTTGGACAGAATGGATGTTTTTATATTCACTTGCCTTATATCCAGACACTCTGGTGGTATAAGTGTTAATTATACCCAAGACAGCAAAGTGAGGAAGTCAGGTTCTAATACGTGTGGTAAAATAAATCTTTAGATGAAGCAAACCTTGTATATTCAAATAATTTCGTTTCCATTTCTCAGTTACAACATGCAATTTTGTCATGCATCTCTTCTGCATGACAGAGGAGGAGGAAGGAGTTTGTCTCATTGAAGGCAGTGGAAAGTGTGCTTCATATAGCATGCACAAATATGGACATGAAGTTGTGAGGCTGCACTGCTCACTGCCCTTACAGATGCAAAGAAGCATGCACTCAGATTCCCGAACAACCTACAGTGATGTTTTCACTTGAAATTTTTTTGCATTGAAGCTCATTCTTGTGATAAAAAATGGTCACTCCCCAGCCAGTTAGCTAAACAAGCCAAGAAAACTGGCCACTTGGTGATTGCAGCCTAGTTACTGCGAGCACAACTGCGCATTGTTCCGCTTCCCTAAAAAAATAAATTAAAAAATCTCCAAGGCTTGCCACTGTTTGGAAAGAATCTATAATTTTTTTGCACATATCTAGACTGGTTTACTGCTTTTCAGTGTGACTTCTTGTTATGGTATCAGCCAGCTGGTAACAGCCAGTATGTACTTTTTGACTGCTGCTGACCAAGGCAGACTCTGAGAAATCTTCAAAAGCCAAAGAATTTGCCAGTAACTGAGTCACTTTAAGCAGCCTACCATGAATTTGTAGCATGCCATACAATCAATTTTTGAGTCACCATCTGAAAACAGCCTTGATGAATAAGTACTTGACAAGAAAATGGATCTGAAATTTCCAGCTGGTCTTATGCCAGGATTCTGCCATGCTCCCTTTGTCTCCAAAGTCAAGACACTTGAAGTGATCTCAGTATAAATGACTATTAAATATATCCTAATATCGCGTTCAATAAGGGGCTGCACAAGGGCTTTGACAATGCCACCTTCTGTGGAGACACACAGAATCTGATGCAACAAGACACACAAACACACACACACAGAGACACACACACACACACACACACACACACACACAGAGACACACACACACACACACACACACACACACACACACACACACACACACACACATTGCCAGGGACTGCACAGAAATGAGGAGTTGCTTGGGTGTCCGGAGCCATGAGGGTAATACCCACCTCTCTCTTGTTGCAGTCTGACCAAGGACAACATGCCTAAAACACTCGCAGATCCTAAGGGAAAGAGAAATTATTGGTGTTTAATTCACCACTAGGTGTCACGACGTCTTCATTTTTAACCAGACTACTGAGTTTTTCTATGCCTACCAGAAAGAAAAAAGCTTAAGATGAAGGCAGGAAGCCAGTGTATTAGCCAGATACCTAGGCCTGCTCCAATCTAAATTCTTTTAGTAAAGTCAGGTTAGTAGATAGCACATTCAAAAGAAATAAAAATAGAGAAATCAGCCCCATCCCTTTTGCAGATTACTTCTATACTTCACTACACCATAGTGAAACACCAAGAATGTTATGAATACAGATGATTGTAAAGTTCAGCATGCTTAATACATCACAGGATTCCTTTTTATATTTGTTTGTATTACCCTGCCAGGAATGAGCCCCAGATGCAGTAGAATGACAGGTAGATGAAAGTGAAAAAGGTTTTCCCACACTTACAATATGATTCTTAGAAGAGCTGATTATTTGAAAGTCCATCTGTGTTGTTACTGACAAATACTGTAATTTTTTGTGGCTTTGTTGACCAATAAATATACAGACACAAATCTATGTACATATTTTAATATACATTCATGGGAAAAACATGGGTCAGGAAGAGTTAATGCAACTACCCCTCCCATTGCCACGTATATTTCCTATGCTGCCATGCTCTCCAGGGATGTTTCACCACTTCCTGATCTGCTGGCTTTTCTATTGAAAAAGCTAGTTTCATGTTCTCCATTGAGCTGAGACTTTTATCTCCTTCCTTGCAAGTAGACAAATTCTCTTCAGGGTAAGGTTGGAACATATTGGATTTTCAAGTGTGTGTACTTGAGGCAGCCAGGAAAGGGGTGAGGAGCTCTCTCTCTCTCTCTCTCTCTCTCTCTCTCTCTCTCTCTCTCTCCACAGTTTCCACAATACCCTTCTAAACGGGATAAAAAAGAGTTGTGGCCTTGTCAGGAGAAGGACAAACAAATGGTTCATGAGTGCTTTGCCCCTTCTCTCTACATATTACATATCACATTTAATGCACAAGGGTCTGGGGTAGACATGAACCCACCAGCCCAGGAAGAGGCAGGAGACCTGATCCATCAGCCTAGATGCTTCTGGGCACTTTTAGGAATTTGGCAAGAAGAGTGGACTGAAGCAGCTGCCCAGTATGGGCAGATGTTTTTTCCTCTGACCCCTTGTAGAGTACACATTTACTGGATGATGTACAGCTTGTTCTCTGAGCCAAAGGAAAAATCCAGACATTGCTGGCTGCAGTCAGATTTTTTTTGACCTCTTAAGTAGCTTAACATGGTACTGGCCTTCTTTCCCATTTTAGGTCTTTCCCTTCCTAAACAGCAGAAGGGATTTAATGATACAGCTTCTCAGGTACCTACATAATGCCCTGAGCTGGATTTGTGATAATTGTCTTTATATTTTGTTCACTTTTTGAGACATCCTAGAGAAACAGGGAAATACAGAAGGGAACCTCACAAGTGACTTTTTCTCTTCTAGGTGCAAAGGGTGTTTTTATTGCAATGTGCTATGAGTTTCCATCTTCCTATTCTTTAAGTTAGGAAATTGAGAATCAGCATTTGCACGAGAATTTAAGACTCTACAGTTTCTTGCATCCTTCAAAGTAAAGTCGCTGGGTGGTCTTGGCACTGAGCTCTCATATGGAGCCAGTAAAGGTGACTTTTAGAAGTGCAGAAACCAAGAGATCTGATTCACATTAAAAATATGTAATTAATCTACTCCATAAATTAAGATGATTCATATTCCATATTTTCTGTGGAAGCAACACGAAAGACTTCACCACTTAGGATTCAGTGGGCATTTTGGATATTTGTTTAAAAGGGAGGCTGTTCCACTTTTTACTTTTCTTTTCATAGTTGTCTCTTAATTTAATAACATTGCCTTAATATTTCCTTTGCTATTACAGAAATTAATATAAAATTTTCTTACTATTTTTCCAGTTTATTTGCCTTGGGCTTTTGACAATATCTTCTGTCTGTCTGCTTCACTTTTGTAAAATTGGAAAGTGTTATAGTAAAATCACAGAAAAGCAGGGGAATTCAACAGCAGGTGCTGGGACTAAGAATATTTTCCACCCATTCTCTAAATTAATGGAGTGTATTTCAAACTGCCATAGTCTTTAATCTATAGATTTAGTTCATTAATCACCATTCTTAACAAATACAGGGCAAACTGAATGTCATTATTTATTAATTTATTTATTTATTGCACCTGATAGGAAATGGGAATATAATGCCTCAATTTATTTTCTGACCCCTCATTTTCAGGTCCTGAAACAAAGCCCATGCCTCCTAGATTGAAGCCATTTCTGCTCTTTTTCCCGTTTCCCGGAATAGGAAGAAGTTTCCCATCCACATCTGTCTGTGAGTGATACTCACTTGCGAGATGTTTCCCTCTCCTGCACCGAGGGCAAAGGTCTGGTGGCTTGTTGGGCTTTGAAAGTTGTGGGCAGTTCCTTTTAATATGTCCTTGTGCCCCACACCCAAAGCACCGTCTCTCTGCATTAGGGTTGCTCTTTGTATAATTTGCAAGAGCTTCCCTAACACATTTTTCAATTTGATCCCCCAAGTGTTCCTCCATGATGGAAGCAACATGTTGTGGTGTCCCCACCTTGCTGCACGCCTCGATCATGTCTGCCAAAGTGGCCTGGTGCGGCATCATGCTGATGATCCGTCTGCACTCCGGATTGGCATTGGAGAACGCGAGGCTTTTGATCAGGTGTGGTTTTGCTCCCTCCTCGCTCACCTGCCGCTCCACCGCCTGAGAAAGACGATCCACCAATGAAGAAAACGGCTCTGCAGGACCTTGTTTGATCTCGGTGTAGATTGTGTCCTGGACCCCCGCTGGAGCAATTTGAAGAATCGCCCTCCGTGCTGCCTCTTTGATGTCGCTGAGCACGTGACACGGGAGCCTCACCGCCTGTTGAGTTGGATCGTCCTCAGGAGGATCACCAGCAAGCTGCGCCATGGTGAGGTTCGCATTCGGCCCGCCCTGGTATCTGGCTCTCAGCTCCTCCAGGGATCTCCTCCATGCCTTCTGCCACACGAGAGCTTGGGTGTCTGTAAGAACTGATGTCGCAAGATATTTAAGATCATACGGTGTTAAATCATACATTCCAAAAATACTTTTTAACATTTGCTTGAAATATGGTGATGACAACCCATTGTCCCGAATGGCCTTAGCTAAATCTTTGATTGCTCCACGGTCCAGGCGTTCCCATCTCGGGTTTTGGCCCTGAGCGTCATAGTTCACTGGCATCATTATATTTCCCGAGCCCTGCAATAAACCTTTCTCTTTCTCCAACTCTGCTCGAATGTCCTGCCAGTCCACTTTTGCGCTCTGCAAAGCTGTAAATTCAGTGGGTACTTGCCTGTAGAGTGGAGTCATCTGTTGTGGCTGCAGTTCTGGTGCAGCAGCACTCACCGATACCAATGGCGTCTGCAGCATCTGCGAAGATGAAGGCTGGAAGCCTCTGGAGAAAAGTGAAGCATCTGCTGTGGAGGAGAACACACGACTGCCTTGCATTATTTGGAAAATTTTTGGAAGATGAACCAACAGTTCTGGCTGTGACTCCAAGGCTGTGCTTAAATATCGTAAAAGAAATTCAACAACCCCCTTTGATATTAAAATTGACTCTCCCTGCCCCGGAAGTTTGGCAGACCTTGATTTTGGAATTGTCCAAGCTGGGACACCCTCCGAAGCGGTGATGCGTATCGTTTCCTCCCGTTGCTGCGCCTCAGCAGAAGTGTCCTGAGTCCCGCACTGTTCCGGTGTCAGTGGAGGTTCCTGCTGCCGTGCAGATGTGACTTTTTTCACCCTGGATTTTTTCTTATAAGAAACTGGAAAAAAGTCCTGCAATGTTACAGTCCCACCACTGGGTGGCGCAGTGCCTCGACCGGACAAGTTCTGCGAAGCCTGTTGCAATGTTGTGATTCCGCCGCTAGATGGCGCTGCCGCCTGACCAGCTGAGGTCGGAACCGCACTCTGCTCTTCAATCTGCACTTCTGACAAACATTTTAACACCTCTTCTGTCAACTGATTTACATTTGCAAATCCCGCACTAATTCCCGATAAACCTTTGAGCATTTCTCCTAACAACTGATTCACGTTTGCAATCCCTGCAGTTGATGAAACTGACTCTTGTTGTAACAACTGTTCTAATTCGGTCATGTCAGAAGCAGACAGGGATTGGCCGTGGGCTTGGGCCGTCTGTTGCCATGGGAACGATGATGGAACCGTGCCCTGAGGAATGTTTACCTCCTGGCCACGCCCCATCCCTGCCTGCGTCATCTCAGGGGAGTGAACGCTCCTGCTCCGACCCTGGCTATGCTTTGGCCTCGCTCCGCCCCGCACCGCCTCCGAATCAGAGCCACTGCCGTCCCCCCCAAGGCTGACGCAATCACCTTCCTGTTCCCATTCCAACCCTGATGTTTCCGTCTCACTTTGCCCGTCTCCTGGCTCCATGCCAGCACCCACAGCCTGCGCGCGCCGGCTCCGCCCCCTGTGTGCCCGTCCCGCGCGTTCGAAATGTGAGAAATCCCCTCCACCTGTGGCTGTCGGGTTTTGCTCGACCTTCGCGCGCATGCCCGCCGCCTGAGCTGCAGCGAGGAACGCCTCCCGCTGTCCCTCTGCCGCTTCCTCAGCAGCCCTGGCTGCCGCGGTCAGGGAGCTAAGTTCCCACGCCCTTTGGGCGGCCGCTTCTGCGGCCTCAGGGATTCTCGACATTGAACGCGTCACCGGGCGCTCCGAGCGTACCACCGTCGCACTCGCACCCCCCGCTTTCGCCCCGATCCGTCCCGCCCCCGCCGCTCTCCCCGGCCTCGCCTTCTGCGCGGGCTGTTTTGAACTCCCAGCCTGCGCAGATGTGGAGGCGCTTTCCTCTCCCTCCTCCCCCTGCTCTGCACTCACGTTCGCACCTTCCCCCACCGGAGCTGCTGCCGCCGCCGCTGCCCCCCCCACCGTGGGTTTGGACTTGGGCAATGCCTTCCTCCCACTGAGGGTCGCGGCTGTGCCTGGCTCGCCCGCCTCCGTCTGGGGAATTTCTGCGTCGGAGGAGCTTAGGGACTCTTGGGAAACTGAGGAACAGTGAGAATCCGGGGACACGGGACGCGATGGGGTATCATCTCCCTGATTTTCCACAGAAAGCAATCCTGCCTGTCCTGTGTCTGTGGTGAGAGGATCTGTCCCAAGCTGCTGGCCGGACTGTCCCCCCTCCTGTTTGTCACCAGGAGCCGTAGCTGCCTGGCTTGAGCTGCTGCGTTGTGAGAGTGACTCTAAAACTGTTCTTGCTGAAGATAAAAGTTTTGCGGCAAGCTTATTATTTTTTATAGCCTGATAATATAATTGCTTGTTAATTTCCTGCCAAAAATTTGGCTCATACAATAAATCTGGATCTGAGTGTGGGAAGTTACACCGCACCCATAATAATAAATCTTTCAACTCCTTTTGAGCAATCTCTACCGGATGGGCAGAGATGATGCCCTGGAAAGTAGATACTATTTCTTTTTCCTCTTGGGAGAATTCCCCCCCCATGTTCTTAATTTTGACCGTTCTCACCAAAAGCTGTGTCGGCTCGAGGTCAGTCCGGAGATGGCACTGATCACCGTCCAGCAGGTCACAGGTGAGAGATCCCAGGCGCGCTTCTGGGTCGTCTCCTCCCTGGAAAGTCCCCGAGACGAGTTGTTTCAGTGAAGGTCAGGTTCTTATCTCGAGCTGTCCGCTCCCTCTCGTCTTGGAATTTGCGGCGAGTGTGTGCTCTGCTCTTCTCTCTTTTTTTTTTTTTTTTTCTCTGCTGATGCAGGTTGGAGGTTGTTTGATGTTTCTTTTTGGTCTTCTTGCTGGTGCCCACCCACAGGGACGCCAGTTGTGAGAACCCCGGGTTTGGCTGGGGTTCTCGTGTGGTGGTAGAGCGTCTCCTCCAACCCGTGTTCCCAAAGGAAAACTCCACAGTCTCTTCTTGTTCGGTCTCAAGATGTTTTATTGCTAGTTATCTAACAGATTAAGTTCTCGGGCTGCGGCCCTTTGGTCAGCGGCCCAGGCAGAGAGGCACACACTCCTGACACCCTGACTGTCCGGTGTCTTCTTCTCCTCTCTCCCCGCCCAGGGCTGCTGCTATCTTTTATAAGATATATTACATATAACATGTTTACAATTATTCCCCAATACCTATTACCTACGTTACCAAGTGTTTTTCTATTCTAAACCAATCTGTGAGTGCCAACATCACCAAGAACATGGAGGTAAGGAAGAAGAAAGAAGAAGGATGGGTTCAGCCCACTTTCCTCCATCTTAGAACTTCTGACCCCCATGTACAAAGTAAAAACCCCCCTGTACATGCACTAAAACCCCCCTGTACACTACCAAAATATATTTCCCTCTACTTTGTGACTACATTTACTATACTATCTAGCACTTTGTGACTGCTTGTTCCACCTTCAAAGTTGGTAATTCATTCCATGGTTCAAACTCGAAATCACAGCTAAATCCAGCTGCCTGCTGGGGTCCAGACTGCGTCTGACCACGGCCTGGAACCTCTAAAAATGTTTGAGAAACATTTTGAGTTCCCACAATTTCTACAGCTGTATGCTCCTTCTCTTCCAAATCTCTTCTAGCTATGTCTTCTCTTGTGCGGATGGGTTGTTTCTGGTTCGGTAAATACTTGTTGACTTGCATAAGGACAAATTATTTTGGAGCATTTTTGCCCTACAGGAAGTAATGCCTATCTAGTGAGAATAGAATGGAAACACCCTCAGGATATCCAGATGCTTTGCTTTAGCCAATTATATCTGAACATCAAGTATCATCTGAACAAAAGAGGTACATAATTTTTTCAAGAATTTCACATAAACTAGATTACACACTGAGGAGGAAATGTTAGAAATTTCCTAATGTTCCTACAGAAACATTATTAACACTACCAATTGTTTTGATCTCCAATACAAAATCCTACCAATGTCTCTTAACCATGGTCCGAACCCCAATCTCTTTAGCTATCCTTCTAAACTCAATCCGTCCTCTACTTTTAATTGTTGAGTTAGCTCGGTTAATTTTCGTATTTGCTTATGGATAGATGTAGAGTGATTAGATAAGTTTATACTGCACATTCTTTCAAATTTTTTGCAACTATGACCTTGGGCTAGAAGAAGTAAATTAGTGGCAGCTGCTCTATTTTGCAGAACTGCATGACAGATACTACCTATATTTGTGGGAAGCTCACTTAATATTTTAGATGGAATACTAATTTACCTTTTTGTCCAGTAGGCTAGGATTTTCAATTGTGTGAGAGCTTGCACTTAAGCAACTCATGGGGTGAAAAATGAGGTTAGTATTACAGAAGTGCACTCCACTTCATATTTCTCATATTTTTGATTGTTCTGTTTAACATGAAAGGAACAAACTTAATTCTAAATACAAACTATATTTATGATAAACTTAATGTTATGCTTTTGATTATCTAATTGATTGTCCCTCTTTTTCTTTTGCCATTGAAAAGCAATGGCAAAATGAACAGAAAAATCACAGGCATTACTAAAACTCATTAAAACTTAGTAAAAAAGTCTATAACGTAATTAAAAACACACTTATGAAAAAACCCAAAGTCTACAATCTTCTGTGGGTGAAACACAAATCTTTGCACAATCCACTTTTGCTGTGCATCCTCTGATTTACTTGTGGAGAGATTAGTGTTCTCTTGAAATTGGTAAGTTTAACATTCTTCACTGAAATCTATCCAGATTCTGCACCTGGTAAAACACAAACAAACTCAACACCCCCCACAGGGACTGGAGGGTCCTCTCTCAATTCTGTTTCCTAAAATTTTCATGAAGAAATGGAAATATCAACATCTTTGTTATAAACATGAAAAAACATCAAGAACAAAACAATGCATATAGTAAAGAAACTAACAACAAATAAAAATCAATCAGATAATACACAATTAATATTACATATAAAATCATATTTACCAAGTGCTACACTATCAAATTGTCATCTCAGAGTCTGAAGCAGCTGATAAACCTTAAAACAACAGAGATTTGGATAAAACATGTCTGGATCATGTCTCTCCAAAACTCTTTTTGAGGCTCAACTGCCCTATATGGTCAAATTGTTAAGCCAAAAGGACTTGAATACTTTTTGATGCAGAAAACACTTGGGTCAATCACACCATCCACGTAGAGCCAGAGCTTGGCCAGAGCTCAAACTCTAATTGGAGGACATGTTTTAACACATTATAAAACAAAAGTCCTAGAAATAACAGTTATAAGTAAAAAACCTTATTATTAAAAATTTATCAAACTATCAAATAATTGAACCTGTCTAAAATCTCTTTCAAGACAAAAATTCTCTAAATACAACAAACCCTTTCTTCAGAAATCTGAAAATTTGAAGTCTGAAATTTTGAATTAAAATTTGGACAATGAATTTTTAAAGGAAGATGAATTGCAGCTGCATAAAAGATTGGATAAAGAAAACACATGAGTAGTTAAAAAATCAAAAACACAGGATCCTGAAAAAACATCTTGTAATCAATCACCTAAAGAGACAATAAAACATATGAAAACTGACTGTAAATACTATAACAACACCTTAATACCTTAATACCTTAATAATAATTCTTATCACAAAAATCAGACAACTCACATTTTATGATCAACCTATTAACAAGAAATGTTTAAAATAGTTTAAGACAATCCTTTTAAAGCACTCATATAACATTAGTAACAATCACTACTTATCATTACCTACAAAAACTTAACAATCACAATTTATTGTATTATCTATAAAACTTAAAAATCATTATATTATTATCTATAAAAACCCAAAGACAGAGATTACAAACTCAATATTAAAATTCCATCAGATGACATTTTCTCAACTCTTTGTTTTCAGAGACATTTTTGGTAATTAAATAATTACTAACATTTCTATCTTTATATAGTGATTTTTATCCATATCATATTTGAAATAACATTGATTCATATAATGTTCATCCTTCTTGGTATCTTGGAAAACACTCGGTACTGCTGTACTTTTTCATTATGTCTCTGACTCTTGTAAGAAATTGGGAAGATGCTGTTGAAATTTTTGCTGTAGTGTTGCGATCCCGCCACCGGTGGCGCTGCTGCTCTCGGCGTTGTCGCTGCCATGGCAACCAGGACTGTGCCACCATCTCCGCCGCCATTGCTGGGCGCTGAGGGGAGATGAGGGGCGGCGCCGCCTCGCTCCCGTCCTTGTTGCGTCACCTTGTGGATGGGAGAAGAGACACCCCCGCCACGGCCGCGCCCCGCCTGCTCCGACTCCAGCGCGGCTGAGCCCCAGGAACGCCCCTCTCCCCCCTTGCGCTGCTGCTCGGCAACAAGGAGCCTTCCGTCTCTCGGCTGATGTCCGCTCCGCCCCGGGCTCGCCTCCGGCTCGGTGCTGGCCGGCCCCGCTCTGTCTGGCCCCGCGCCTGCTCCGTTCTACCTGATTCCCATTCACAAAAAGTGAATTTGGGATCCCAGTCCCGTTGCCATAAAGCAATTTGGACCTCAATTTCCAGCACCTCAATGCTACTAGTGTCTATGGGAGGTACAGGCATTTCAGAAGCAGAGATGGGAACGGGAAAATTTGTGAGAACTGGAGGGTTTGGCTCACTGGAGAGAAGCGAGGGTTTACATTCCTTGTTTTTCTCCCGAGTCGTCTGTATCACTTCCACCTCCCTCTTTTCTGCCTGACACATTAACAATTCGTTATGAACCACTCTCCAAAGTTTACTCATTTTCTTGCCTGGTTTACCCTTGTTATGATTGAACACAAGAGGTCATCTGATCCGATTAACAGAATTTATTTAATTCATTTAATAGAGTATATGAGAGCAAAGCACAGCAGCGCTGCGGTGACAGAGGGGAGCTACCGCTCCACCAAACTGCCGCCCTTCTGGTCCCCTAGTTTGCTCTTTTTATCTTCTTCCTTAGTTCACTCGTTTCTTCTGCGCAGTCGCATTCTGTTGCTAGGTGGTCGTTTTCTGCCTCCTGGTGGTCGTGGGATGAAGGCTGGTTGTCTTCCTCACAGGTGTCCTTTGATCTGGGGATTCTCACAGTCTCAAGAATATGTGTTATCTTAGAAATGCGTGTTATCAGTTAAGCAATGCAAAGCCTATTGCCTACTACTGCTGTAAAAGCTTAGGAATGCGTGTTATCAGCAATTCACAGCCTATTGCCTATTACCGCTGTAAAAACAAACTTCCTTACATTATATCCTTGAAACAAATCTGCCATCTGCAGCTGCATTGAACAAAAAGGTCACCCTTCTCTTACACCCTCATCTAACACTAATTCCCACAACTTATCCCCATATCTTCTCCATTCTGAAAGTTCATGAACACTATGGGGGTTAATGAAAAAGCCATAAGACTCAGCATGATGCAATAGTGAAGGGAGATCCTTATCTAAGTCAATCCCCCTAATCTGCCTTTTTCTAAGAGAAGTACTAAACAAATCATATGCTGCTTGCCTTTCCATGATTACGTCGGTACCGTTGCTGGCTCCTTCAGGCTTCAGCAGCACGTATCGGCTGAGCCCGCTTCTACGGTCACTCAGGGTGCGGAGCAGAGCATTTCGCCTCTTCTCTTTATTTTCGCCGTCCTTCCAGCCGCAGGACCCGAACCCCAACGCAGCACCCCTCTCGCCTTAGGCTCGGATCAGGTCCCTGCTTTCGGGCGCCAGTTGGAGGGTGCCGTGGGAGACAAGACTCATGATATCATGATCATCAAGTCTCAGTTTATTGTGACAGATTACACAGTTTATATATGTTTGTTAATTAGCTCATACATATTGCAAAAGCCGAGCTCATGATTGGTTGCTATGTGACTTGTACTATTATCTTAAAAGTATCTTTGTGAATGATACTTGCCTGTCCTGCTGGCCTTGCAGTTAGAACAGCTTAGTACTTCTTTGTTCTTCTCTATCTATTTCTACATACCAAGCAGTTTCAATATCCTGCTTTCTGCACACCATCTACTCTTCAGGGTCATGCGAACTTTGCAGCAGTCACGTAGCCCTCCCTATTTGGATTAATTTTACAGTATCATGTCCCTTGTCGTTCAACCATTCCTCTGTCAGGCTCTCTTCACTTACGGCTTTTTTATTAATCCCCATAGTGTTCATGAACTTTCAGAATGGAGAAGATATAGGGATAAGTTGTGGGAATTAGTGTTAGATGATGACAAACCAGGCAAGAAAATGAGTAAACTTTGGAGAGTGGTTCATAACGAATTGTTAATGTGTCAGGCAGAAAAGAGGGCGGTGGAAGGGATACGGACAGCTCGGGAGAAGAATAAGGAATATGAACCCTCACTTCTCTCTAGTGAGCCTAACTCTCTAGTTCTCACAAATTTTCCCGTTCCCATCTCTGCTTCTGAAATGCCTGTACCTCCCATAGACACTAATAGCATTGAGGTGCTGGAAATTGAGGTCCAGATTGCTTTATGGCAACGGGACTGGGATCCCAAATTCACTTTTTGTGAACGAGAATCAGGTAGAACAGAGCAAAAGTCTCCAAACTCCAAATTGAGCCGTTCCCAACGGGAGGAAAAATACTTTTCGCATCACTGTTTGTTTGCAAGAGTCCACTGGAGCAGTGAAGACCTCGGTGTTCAGGAGGAACCCGAACGGCAGGTGTGGACGTGGCCGGGGCCAGGAGCTGGAGCGGGAGTGATGCCTTGCCGAAGAAAAGTGAGCGCAGCAACCCGCGGAGGTTGGAGGTTGGCAGAACTAAGGCAGCGGGCTGCGGCGGGGACCACATGTCTGTCAAGCTGCTGGCATCGCTCTTCATCCCAGGACCATGGCCTCCTCTTCATCTTCTTCATCAATGTCCATCTCCTTGGTGTACTCTTCCATTTCCACGTCCATCTCCTCATCCTCATCCACCTCCATCTCCTCCTCCGTATCCATTTCTGTGTCCACCTCCATCTCTTCCTCTCCTCTCTTTTCTCCCTCCACTTCCATCTTCTCCTCTCTATCAGTCTGTCTGTCCACCTCCATCTTGTCCCCTCTGCCTGACACAGCCTGCAGAGGTAGCAAAACCTCAGAGTGGGGTCCCTGTCCCACCCCATCCCCCCAGAACTCCAGCCCACACCCGGGCAGCTGGGGGGATCCACCTCCATGGAATGGCACCGTACCTTCCTCAGGACAAACGTGAGCATCCTGCAGGGATGGATGACACAATCCAGGCCTTAGGCAGCTTTTGAGACTGATGAGATGAGGTCTTGGGGGCAGGAACAAGAAGGGTGACAGGAGCAGCAGGAGCAGCGTGCAGGGAGTGCTGAGCCCAGGGTCAATGTCTCTGTTGTGCTGCTTGCTGGCTGCTGGCAGTTCCAGATGGGACATGGATTGTGACATGACCATTGAGCTAGAGAGCCTTTGGTTCCATGCTTAGCAACATTCCCCCAGACCATGGTGCTCAGAGGCCTGTTCCCAAGGATGGGGCATCCACCGCCTGGGCCAGTGCCTCGGCACCCTCAGTGGAAGAGATCAGCTTCCTCACATCCAACTTCAATCAGCCTCCTGCAGCTGAAAGCCGTCCCCCTTGTCCTGTTGCCACAGGCCCTGTGGAACACCCTGTCCCTGTCTTTCTTGTGGAACCCTTGCAGTCCTGCAGAGCTGCAGTGAGGCCTCCCCAGGGACTCCTCTTTCCTGGCTGAGCATCCCCAGCCCCACGTGGACAGCAGGCAGTGTGATCAGTGGGAGTCCAGGCTGGAGTCAAATGGCATCAGGAACTGAGAGACGGAAGCTTTAGGCCCAGGTTTGCCTCTCAAAGTACAAAATTAATAAGAGTGGAGGGCAAGATGGTGGGACACTGCTTCTGCTCTAATTGGTGAATATAGTCTCTGTTTTTTTCTTTTTTTCTCTCATGCTCTTGCAGTTTTGGCTGTTTGAAAGGAAGCTTGGCACAATATCCATTGTCTTCTCCATTTGTGAAACACCGAGCAGAGTCTGGGCAAGCTGATGTTGCAGAGCAAAACCTGCAAATGTACTGGTGATCCTGAGCCTGGAGAATGCAGTTAAACCCAGCCAAAAGTAATTTCTGGAAAGTCAAGCCTGGTGTACATTCTCTTGACTTTGGCTATGCCAACTTCACCTGAGTCTTATGAAAAAGCAAATAAAACACTCAAACCAGAACAGACAAAACCCAGAAACAAACGAACCCATGCAAACCAATCAAACAAAGAGACTAAAACAACCCAAATAAAACGAAAGGGAATGAAGAGTTAGTATTACTTTTGAGTTCATCACAGCAGGTAAATGGCTGCTTTCCACGGGATCACCATAAAAAGCCACAGATAAGAGCTGCTCCAAAATACACCCAACAGGAGAACCATCAAAGTGATACATAGCAAGTCTGGGGGCAGCTCCCCATGAAGGTGAGGGATGAGCACACAGTGGTACAGCTCCAGCCTTCCCCACCCTGCAGGCTGCTCTTTGCTCCTGAGGTAAGAGCCTTGCAGGACTGTGGCCCCTCTCGGTGCATTATAAATCATTCCCACAGCTCTCACTTGAGCCACTGGCATCTCGAGAGCGAGATCCAGGCACAATCCTACTGCCTGCTGAGCCTCTCTGGGAGATCCTGAGCATCTTCCTGCCTAGAGCCACAAAAGAGCTCAGGCTCTGCCTGAACTGGGTTTTCAGGGGAGGTTTCCATATCCCTGTGAGATGTGCTCATTCTTATCAGGCTGTGCCCAGCCTGGTTCAGGGCAGGTTGGATGCCACATGGGATCCATCCTTTACCCTGCCATGTGATCCTCCATGCAGTAGGGATAAAAAGCCCAGCACTGGGGAAACCCAGGTTCTGCAGCAGTGATAGTTTTGGGAGAAACACGGAGCTGTGCATGGCCAGCTTGAAGTCTGCACTGCTGTGAGCACCAGGCCTGCCATGCTGAGCCCAGGGCCACAAACAGTGCTCACCCTGGCTGGGACATTGAGTCCCAACATGGGATCCCATGGGACAGGGCACGCTGGGATTCGCCCCTGCAGCTCCCCAGTGTGTCCAGAGAGACTGCAAGGAGACAGTGACCTCTGTCAGCGGAACCCTCTGAGTGGGTCAACCACTGCTGGGGTGGCTGTGCCAGCTCCCCATTGAACCTCCAGCCCTGGGAACCGGGAGCAAGTGGAAAACACAACTTTGCCAATACCGCCTGTGCCGGAAGCAAATGGAAAGAGAACTGGGGTGTGAAAACCCAAGGTTGTTTATTTACATAAGAAAAGCAATGAAAACACAGAACCCATTTACTTTTGTAAGAATATTTTGTAATAACAACAATTTATAGAATGTATATACCTAAGAACATATCTAACAACAATATTTGAAATGTATTTACAGAAGACAAAATGAAGCTTAAAACCTATATGCCAAAAACAACCACAAACTCTAAAATCTATGTACAAAAGGGTGCCATTTCTGTCCGGGATCTCCATCAGTCCGGGAAGAAAAGCAGGTGCCATGGTCACTCCAGTCAGGCACAGAGGGCTCTTCCGTGTGTCCCCAGGCTGGCACAGCGGGACTCTGCTGCCAGAGCTGAGGCTGGCTGGGTCTGGGGGCTGGGCCCCAGGCACTGCCATGGGGCTTGTGTGGCCCCAAGCAAGCACAGGACAGGCTGGGCATGGCCACCAGAACCCAAGGCACTGGGTACCACGTGCCTGAGCAGGGATCACCCAGCCCAGCCCTGCCCCAGCCTGGCCGCAGGGAACCCACTGTGCCTGTGGGGACCACATGCTTGTCCTGCTGCTGGCATCACTCTTCATCCCAGGACCATGGTCTCCTCTTCATCTTTTTCATCAATGTCCATCTCCTCGGTGTACTCTTCCATTTCCACGTCCATCTCCTCATCCTCATCAACCTCCATCTCTTCCTCTCCAGTCCATCTCCATCCACCTCTATCTCCTCCTCCGTATCCATTTCTGTGTCCACCTCCATCTCTTCCTCTCCTCTCTTTTCTCCCTCCACTTCCATCTTCTCCTCTCTATCAGTCTGTCTGTCCACCTCCATCTTGTCCCCTCTGCCTGACACAGCCTGCAGAGGTAGCAAAACCTCAGAGTGGGGTCCCTGTCCCACCCCATCCCCCCAGAACTCCAGCCCACACCCGGGCAGCTGGGGGGATCCACCTCCATGGAATGGCACCGTACCTTCCTCAGGACAAACGTGAGCATCCTGCAGGGATGGATGACACAATCCAGGCCTTAGGCAGCTTTTGAGACTGATGAGATGATGTCTCGGGGGCAGGAACAAGAAGGGTGACAGGAGCAGCAGGAGCAGCGTGTAGGGAGTGCTGAGCCCAGGGTCAATGTCTCTGTTGTGCTGCTTGCTGGCTGCTGGCAGTTCCAGATGGGACATGGATTGTGACATGACCATTGAGCTAGAGAGCCTTTGGTTCCATGCTTAGCAACGTTCCCCCAGACCATGGTGCTCAGAGGCCTGTCCCCAAGGATGGGGCATCCACCGCCTGGGCCAGTGCCTCGGCACCCTCAGTGGAAGAGATCAGCTTCCTCACATCCAACTTCAATCAGCCTCCTGCAGCTGAAAGCCGTCCCCCCTTGTCCTGTTGCCACAGACCCTGTGGAACACCCTGTCCCAATCTTTCTTGTGGAACCCTTGCAGTCCTGCAGAGCTGCAGTGAGGCCTCCCCAGGGACTCCTCTTTCCTGGCTGAGCATCCCCAGCCCCACGTGGACAGCAGGCAGTGTGATCAGTGGGAGTCCAGGCTGGAGTCAAATGGCATCAGGAACTGAGAGACGGAAGCTTTAGGCCCAGGTTTGCCTCTCAAAGTACAAAATTAATAAGAGTGGAGGGCAAGATGGTGGGACACTGCTTCTGCTCTAATTGGTGAATATAGTCTCTGTTTTTTTCTTTTTTTCTCTCATGCTCTTGCAGTTTTGGCTGTTTGAAAGGAAGCTTGGCACAATATCCATTGTCTTCTCCATTTGTGAAACACCGAGCAGAGTCTGGGCAAGCTGATGTTGCAGAGCAAAACCTGCAAATGTACTGGTGATCCTGAGCCTGGAGAATGCAGTTAAACCCAGCCAAAAGTAATTTCTGGAAAGTCAAGCCTGGTGTACATTCTCTTGACTTTGGCTATGCCAACTTCACCTGAGTCTTATGAAAAAGCAAATAAAACACTCAAACCAGAACAGACAAAACCCAGAAACAAACGAACCCATGCAAACCAATCAAACAAAGAGACTAAAACAACCCAAATAAAACGAAAGGGAATGAAGAGTTAGTATTACTTTTGAGTTCATCACAGCAGGTAAATGGCTGCTTTCCACGGGATCACCATAAAAAGCCACAGATAAGAGCTGCTCCAAAATACACCCAACAGGAGAACCATCAAAGTGATACATAGCAAGTCTGGGGGCAGCTCCCCATGAAGGTGAGGGATGAGCACACAGTGGTACAGCTCCAGCCTTCCCCACCCTGCAGGCTGCTCTTTGCTCCTGAGGTAAGAGCCTTGCAGGACTGTGGCCCCTCTCGGTGCATTATAAATCATTCCCACAGCTCTCACTTGAGCCACTGGCATCTCGAGAGCGAGATCCAGGCACAATCCTACTGCCTGCTGAGCCTCTCTGGGAGATCCTGAGCATCTTCCTGCCTAGAGCCACAAAAGAGCTCAGGCTCTGCCTGAACTGGGTTTTCAGGGGAGGTTTCCATATCCCTGTGAGATGTGCTCATTCTTATCAGGCTGTGCCCAGCCTGGTCCAGGGCAGGTTGGATGCCACATGGGATCCATCCTTTGCCCTGCCATGTGATCCTCCATGCAGTAGGGATAAAAAGCCCAGCACTGGGGAACCCCAGGTTCTGCAGCAGTGATAGTTTTGGGAGAAACACGGAGCTGTGCATGGCCAGCTTGAAGTCTGCACTGCTGTGAGCACCAGGCCTGCCATGCTGAGCCCAGGGCCACAAACAGTGCTCACCCTGGCTGGGACATTGAGTCCCAACATGGGATCCCATGGGACAGGGCACGCTGGGATTCGCCCCTGCAGCTCCCCAGTGTGTCCAGAGAGACTGCAAGGAGACAGTGACCTCTGTCAGCAGGACCCTCTGAGTGGGTCAACCACTGCTGGGGTGGCTGTGCCAGCTCCCCATTGAACCTCCAGCCCTGGGAACCGGGAGCAAGTGGAAAACACAACTTTGCCAATACCGCCTGTGCCGGAAGCAAATGGAAAGAGAACTGGGGTGTGAAAACCCAAGGTTGTTTATTTACATAAGAAAAGCAATGAAAACACAGAACCCATTTACTTTTGTAAGAATATTTTGTAATAACAACAATTTATAGAATGTATATACCTAAGAACATATCTAACAACAATATTTGAAATGTATTTACAGAAGACAAAATGAAGCTTAAAACCTATATGCCAAAAACAACCACAAACTCTAAAATCTATGTACAAAAGGGTGCCATTTCTGTCCGGGATCTCCATCAGTCCGGGAAGAAAAGCAGGTGCCATGGTCACTCCAGTCAGGCACAGAGGGCTCTTCTGTGTGTCCCCAGGCTGGCACAGCGGGACTCTGCTGCCAGAGCTGAGGCTGGCTGGGTCTGGGGGCTGGGCCCCAGGCACTGCCATGGGGCTTGTGTGGCCCCAAGCAAGCACAGGACAGGCTGGGCATGGCCACCAGAACCCAAGGCACTGGGTACCACGTGCCTGAGCAGGGATCACCCAGCCCAGCCCTGCCCCAGCCTGGCCGCAGGGAACCCACTGTGCCTGTGGGGACCACATGCTTGTCCTGCTGCTGGCATCACTCTTCATCCCAGGACCATGGCCTCCTCTTCATCTTTTTCATCAATGTCCATCTCCTCGGTGTACTCTTCCATTTCCACGTCCATCTCCTCATCCTCATCAACCTCCATCTCTTCCTCTCCAGTCCATCTCCATCCACCTCTATCTCCTCCTCCGTATCCATTTCTGTGTCCACCTCCATCTCTTCCTCTCCTCTCTTTTCTCCCTCCACTTCCATCTTCTCCTCTCTATCAGTCTGTCTGTCCACCTCCATCTTGTCCTCTCTGCCTGACAAAGCCTGCAGAGGTAGCAAAACCTCAGAGTGGGGTCCATGTCCCACCCTATCCCTCCAGAACTCCAGCCCACACCCGGGCAGCTGGGGGGATCCACCTCCATGGAATGGCACCGTACCTTCCTCAGGACAAATGTGAGCATCCTGCAGGGATGGATGACACAATCCAGGCCTTAGGCAGCTTTTGAGACTGATGAGATTAGGTCTCGGGGGCAGGAACAAGAAGGTTGACAGGAGCAGCAGGAGCAGCGTGCAGCATGTGCTGAGCCCAGGGCCAGCGGTTGTGTTGTGCTGCTTGCTGGCTGCTGGCAGTTCCAGATGGGACATGGATTGTGACATGACCATTGAGCTAGAGAGCCTTTGGTTCCATGCTTAGCAACATTCCCCCAGACCATGGTGCTCAGAGGCCTGTCCCCAAGGATGGGGCATCCACCGCCTGGGCCAGTGCCTCGGCACCCTCAGTGGAAGAGATCAGCTTCCTCACATCCAACTTCAATCAGCCTCCTGCAGCTGAAAGCCGTCCCCCTTGTCCTGTTGCCACAGGCCCTGTGGAACACCCTGTCCCAATCTTTCTTATGGCACCCTTGCAGTCCTGCAGGCCTCCCCAGGGACTCCTCTTTCCTGGCTGAGCATCCCCGGCCCACGTGGACAGCAGGCAGTGTGATCAGTGGGAGTCCAGGCTGGAGTCAAATGGCATCAGGAACTGAGAGATGGAAGCTTTAGGCCCAGGTTTGCCTCTCAAAGTACAAAATTAATAAGAGTGGAGGGCAAGATGGTGGGACACTGCTTCTGCTCTAATTGGTGAATATAGTCTCTGTTTTTTTCTTTTTTTCTCTCATGCTCTTGCAGTTTTGGCTGTTTGAAAGGAAGCTTGGCACAATATCCATTGTCTTCTCCATTTGTGAATCACCGAGCAGAGTCTGGGCAAGCTGATGTTGCAGAGCAAATCCTGCAAATGTACTGGTGATCCTGAGCCTGGAGAATGCAGTTAAACCCAGCCAAAAGTAATTTCTGGAAAGTCAAGCCTGGTGTACATTCTCTTGACTTTGGCTATGCCAACTTCACCTGAGTCTTATGAAAAAGCAAACAAAAGACTCAAACCAAAACAGACAAAACCCAGAAACAAACCCTTGCAAACCAATCAAAGAGACTAAA
This sequence comes from Lonchura striata, assembly GCF_050655825.1. NCBI lineage: Eukaryota > Metazoa > Chordata > Aves > Passeriformes > Estrildidae > Lonchura > Lonchura striata. The sequence goes on from NC_140712.1 coordinate 821,111, forward strand.
ACAACCCAAATAAAATGAAAGGGAATGAAGAGTTAGTATTACTTTTGAGTTCATCACAGCAGGTAAATGGCTGCTTTCCTCGGGATCACCATAAAAAGCCACAGATAAGAGCTGCTCCAAAATACACCCAACAGGAGAACCATCAAAGTGATACATAGCAAGTCTGGGGGCAGCTCCCCATGAAGGTGAGGGATGAGCACACAGTGGTACAGCTCCAGCCTTCCCCACCCTGCAGGCTGCTCTTTGCTCCTGATGTAAGAGCTTTGCAGGACTGTGGCCCCTCTCGGTGCACTATAAATCATTCCCACAGCTCTCACTTGAGCCACTGGCATCTCCAGAGCGAGATCCAGGCACAATCCTACTGCCTGCTGAGCCTCTCTGGGAGATCCTGAGCATCTTCCTGCCTAGAGCCACAAAAGAGCTCAGGCTCTGCCTGAACTGGGTTTTCAGGGGAGGTTTGCATATCCCTGCGAGATGTGCTCATCCTTCATCAGGCTGTGCCCAGCCTGGACCAGGGCAGGTTGGATGCCACATGGGATCCATCCTTTGCCCTGCTATGTGATCCTCCATGCAGTAGGGATAAAAAGCCCAGCACTGGGGAACCCCAGGTTCTGCAGCAGTGATAGTTTTGGGAGAAACACGGAGCTGTGCATGGCCAGCTTGAAGTCTGCACTTCTGTGAGCACCAGGCCGGCTGTGCCATTCCTGAAATTTCTGGCTGGCCTTGGCCAAGTGGGTCTCTCACCTGGCTTGCAATCCGTGGGGTGTTGCAGATGATAGATAGATATGATTGTTCTCTCAGCTAGCCGGATGTCACTTCTGCCCTTGGATGAATCCTGGAGTGAAATGTACTGTTCCATGCCACCCCCCAAAAGATTGTGCCTCAACCCGCACCTCTGTACCTGCCTTTAATGCATCAGCATCTGTAACCCCATTGGCCCATGCCTTGTCCCTGCCCATCTAGGAACCCCTGAAAAGGGAGCTGCAAGGGGCCATGCGGTCTCTTGGACTTCCTCCCTCTCTTGGACTTCCTCCCCTCTTGACCCTGTCCTCCCCTCTTGGGACTTCCTCCCCTCCTCCCCTCCTAGGCTTCCCCTCTCCTACCGTTTGTCTCTCCCCTCCCCCGTCCTCTTAAGCCTGGCCTCGTACTACGATAGCACGAGGCTCAGACCTTCCTACACCCCCAATGAACCTCTTTCCCCAAGAGCAAGCGTCAGAGATCTCTGCCTCCCTCCACCCACACCGTGCAGGAACATAATCTTCCCACAGTGGGGCTCTGTGCTTTCCTTCCTATGGAAAAGAACAGCCCTTCTCCTGCAGGTGCCAATATTGGGATTTCACCTCCAACTCTGCCTGTTGCGACATACTGAAGGAGATTTTTGGCTGGAAACATTTCATGTGTGGGGAAGAAGGGGCAGGTCCAGCCTTGCCCTGCCCTGGAACCCCAGCCCTGCCCTGCCCTGGAACCCCAATCCTCCCAGAGCCTCTATCCCAGCCCAGCAGTGTCTGCCAGTCCCTGGCACAGCACAGGCAATGCTCCACAGCCACCTCTGGAGCCCCAGCCCAGCTCCTGAGTGACCAAATGACCCCAGGTCCCACTTGGGGGAAGGGCTCAAGAAGACCAAGGGGTATTTAAGGCTGACCACAAGGCAAGCACACATCTTGACCCTACCTCCTCTTGGAATTTCCAGCTGAACACTGGTGGAATCCAGGAGTTGGTAGCTGTATGAGAGCTTCTCTGTATCTATTTTGTCTTTCTCTCTTTCTGTGTCTTCATATTGTACTTCTCTCCTCTTGAACATTTTGATTAACTTAAAATAGAACAGGCTTAAAGTTGGTGAAGATAAATCAAGACCCTTTGTGGCTGACAATCCATCAGACTCTGTCCCTACCCCCACCCCACCATTTCCTCCATCCAAGCCCTGGCACTCAGAGCAGCCTTGTGCAAATCTGAGCTCCCTCCAGCCCAGTCTGCACCTGCAGGTTTCAGCTCCTTGGCTCCAACTCCCACCTGCTTTCCTTGGAGAAGGAGCTGCCCCAGACACACAGGGATGTTAATTTCTTGCCAGCCAACAAAGCCAAGGGAAGGCACAGCTCCATCAAATGCAAAAGTCATTCCTCTGCTGGCTATTAAATCCACTGTGCACAGCAGGCAGTCTCAGAGCAATGAAAAACACCTTCTGTGCCTAGCACAGATCCCAAGGTCCCCCCAAACCCTCCCTGCCCCAATTCTGCCCAGATTTTCTCTTTGTACACACGAGTCACAAGCTGAAGTCAGGAGCTCCCTCCATGGCCAGAGGGAGGAAAAGAGGGAAAGTAGATGAAGAGCTCTCCTGTGCAGAGCCAAGGTCCAAGTGCCCCTGCAGTGGGAACCACAACTCATCAGGTTTGTGTCCTTTGGGCTCAGGGATGGTGACACTCAGAGGCACAGAAAGGTTTCTTGCCAACAAACATAAGTTGAACATTGGAACAGTTTAATAACTATCGCAGCTCTTCCGTCAGCTCTCTGTGATGTCCCAGCATCTGACATGTCCCCATCCCCAAGGGATTTCTGTACAGGAACAGTTTTAGACAGAGATATAAGAAAATGTAATTCTGTGATAGATATAAACCTAAGTAAGTTGTTGACTAATGTGATATTTATTTGAAATTTGGAAAGAAACTTTCAAGCTCACAGCATGTAACCAATCAGTTGAGAGGCCCTCCAACGACCAGAGAGCACCTAGAGGAAGAAATCTGGGAGTAACAGGAAGGACATAGATTCAGCTGATCTAGTGAAGAGATGTCCTTAGACATGGCCATTTTAAAAGGAGAATGGGAAACACCTGAAGGAAGAGGGAGATGATGTAATAAACAAAATATTGGTGACTCAAGTAGACAGGAAGTTCGGTATTTCTGTTCCTTCACCCATCAGCACGCTTCCAGGAAATTTCTGTTCCTGAAGGGAAAACTTTGCTCTTCCTTAAAATCAGTGATGTGACCCAGATAAAAAAAATGTCCTTGTATAACATGAAATGTACAAGTATTAAAACCTGTGCCCCTTTCCAGGCAGACATCAGTTGTTTGTCCATGAACAGGCATTGCCACTTGTGCCCTGAGGTGCCGACCTGGGATTGGATCTCTCAGAGAGGAGCTGAGGGAGAGCAGAGCACCTTGCAAGCTGCAGGTCCCTGCCAGCCCCTCAGAACTCCTGTGCCATCAACATCTGCTCTGCTCCAGTCTGGAACAGGACCCAGCGCGGTGCCAGGATCATCAGAGAGCTGAGGTGTGTACTGGAATTCCATGCCCTCCCTATGGTGCAGCAGCCCTGCATTTCCCTGCTCCAGCCTTGGTCTCCAGCACAGCCATGGAGGCTCTTTGGGCTCCTGAGTGTTCCTGCAGCCCCCAAGGGCAGCTGAGCTCTGCCTTTGGCACAGGCAGCCCTGGCCAGCGCAGGCCATGCTCAGCAATTCCTTGTCTGTGCCCGGCCTTGCTGCCACCCCGGCAGCGGCTGCGTGGCCCCTCGGTGGCCCTGTGCTGGCCCAGCCATGGTGCCACAGCCCCTGTGCAGCCCAGCCCAGGACAGGAGCATTGCGGCTGGGAACGGTCCCTGTGCCGTGGGGCCCTGGGCAGCCTTGGGGCTCTGTGCCCCATGGCCTCCCTGCTGGGCAGCCTCTGCCAGCTCCTGCCGAGCCCGTGGCACCTGTGGGGCTGCACAGACAGCCCTGCCCGGGCTCTGCCAGCCTCTGGGCCAGCAGAGAGGCGGCCAGGGCTGGCCATGGCCGGGAACAGGCCCTGAGCCCCGCAGGAGGATGGAGCTGGGCCACAGCCAAACTCAGCCCAGGGCAGAGCTGGGCTCAGCAGCCAGGGCTGCCCAGGGCTGGCACAGACAGAGGCTGGCGCTGACAAATGTCCTGGGCCCCTCCCTGCTGTGTCCATGCCCCAAGGGCACAGAGCAGCCTTCTCGCTCGGGCTCTTGCCTGTTTTCAATGCCTGCCCAGGCGCTGGCCCTGCCCCACAAGGCCTGGGCTGAGTCCTGCCCCTGCCCGCTCAGCCAGGCTGAGATGGACACTGATGGTTTCTGTGCCAGGCTCTCCCAGCCCAGCCCAGCTCCCTGCCAGCTCTGCCAGCTGCCCTGAGCTCTGGGCAGCACCAAGGGCCTCTCCCCAGCACAGCCCAGCCGGCTCTGGCCCCACAGCTCTGCTCAGGCCAGGCTGCTCTGGGCACTGCCCCACGGCCTCAGCCCCTGCCAAGGGCACAGCAGCAGCTGCAGCTCAGCCAGGACTCTGCCCTGTTATAAATTGTGACACGGCAATTTGAAGTGTCTTAATTCAATAAAGCAATTTTATTTAAAACAGCAAGCGAGTAAGGCAGGCAAAGCACAGCGCTGGGCGGCCGGGGAGTCTCCTGCTCCACCAACGGCGCGCAAAAATGTTCTGTCCCAACCTTCCTTTTATCCCCCCCCCTTCTCCTTGCAGGCGTGACTCTCCAGATGTAGTCTGAGTCTGGTCGTTGTGATAGCTTCTAAGTCTCTTCTTTTGAGATGCAGCAAGCAGACCAGATACACACACCCAGGACTCTAATCTCAACCTCCTTATCACCTTGTAAGCAAATAAGCATTTCAAAGACACACCAGTACATTCTTATGCAAACCAAGGTAATCGAGCATATCACAGTGAACAAATGATCTTCCACTTATCTCAATTCCCCCCTTTTTCTTGTTCATCTTTATTTTGTTCACTGAATCTTTGTAACTCTTGGTGACTTAGTATTAGGGTCTCATCTACATCGTGTATGGGTTCATATTTTGCCCTAATGAGCATTAAATGTGCTGCCTCTAAGCGTCCCTTCACTATTTTTATTGCCTTATTGAAGATGCATGGCCCAAAGGTCAGTCCCAATATTATCAGTATCAGAGGTCCTGCAAGGGTGGATAACAAGGTAGTTAACCAAGGAGATTGAGTGAACCATGATTCATACCAACTTTGCTGTGCCTCTCTTTCCCTCTTTCTCTGCTCTAATCTTCTCCTTAATTCTGCCATGGTGTCTGTAACAACTCCAGTATGATCAGCGTATGCACAGCATTCCTCCTTCAGGGCTACACACAATCCCCCTTGTTGTAATAATAGCAAGTCTAAACCCCTTCTGTTCTGTAACACCACCTCAGATAGGGACCTTAATGATTTTACCAATCCATCGATGGCCTGCTCAATTTTACTCAGATCTTCATCTACTGAAATTCTTAATGCTTTAAATTCCTTTTGTTGATTTACTAGGGATGCCACCCCAGTTCCAGCTCCTTATAACTGGTGAATCCTCCCATCTTCCTAAAGTCCACTTGAAAGGTTCATGAGTTGTTACTTACGCAGTATTACAAGATATACAAAGGAAAATCACAAGCAGTAAGCAAATGGCATGTGGGGTCTGGTTTCTCACACTGCAACAATTATACCCTTGTGACTTCTTTCCCTCTATTAGCTGGTTATCACCAAAATACCCTTGAGCCCAAAAACTATTTTTGCCTTTGTTACTCCCAGTCCCGGGGTAGTTCCGCAAATATTGCTTGCGTATTCCATCCTGAGGGCTCCTTCCTCCACAGCTGTTTACTCCTCTGCCTCGCCCGTCGACTCGGGTGCTTCGAGCCACAGGGTGTACCATCTTCTCGGCAGCAAGAGTATTCTTCAGGAGGGGATTTATGCCCTCTAGTGCCTTGCCGCATGCAATAAGAACGCCAATTCTGATCTTTTACCTCTGGTGCGGTACAACTGACCCCTTTTAGGTCTTTCCTACAAAGGCCTTCTATGATCTCTGCCACAAATGGGCTCGGCTCGTTTGTATGGTAGCAGTAATAGTCTGGGTGAATGCCCTTTGAGAAAATTTCCCACCACTCTTTAGATTCCAATCGGATTTCCCCTCTAGTCACTTTACAGGTCAGTACCCAAGCTGTAATCTCTCTTTGTACGTTCCAACAGGAATTGCAAGTTCCTCATGGAGGATACCCTCTGTTGCAATGTGACCACCACCGTTCCCCACACACCTTACAGATATAGCATACAAAAGGATAGCAATTACAATTTTGATTTTTACACTTTACTCTAACACTTGAATTACTAATTAGTCCACTATCTAAGTAATATAAGTCTGATGTGTATTCAATCTGATAAGAGTCCATTAGTTTCTCTGTAACTTCAATTTCAGGTTCCCGGGAGGACTGGTTACTTGCCACACAGTGTTGTTAACTGGTCCTTTTACTCGACTGGCATGTGTCCATCCTCTTTCTGCAGTCCGAATTGCAGTTTCTGTAGTGAGTAACACAAGATAAGGACCTTCCCATTGTGGGGTTAGTGTAGATTCTTTCCAGGATTTTATTAACACATAGTCTCCTGGATGTATTTTATGTATTTTTAAATCTAAAGGGGGTCTTTGCGTAATGATTCCTTTTTCCCAAAGTTCATTGCGGCGTTTCATTAAGGCAATAATATATGAGGTTATTTTATAGTCCTTCAACCGGGGGTGATCTTGGGGTTCCTCCAAATCATATGGCATCCCGTATAGCATTTCAAAAGAGGAAATCCCAACATCTGCTCTGGGTCTTGTTCTTATGTACAATAGGGCTAAAGGGAGACACTTGACCCATGTCAATTTTGTTTCTATTATTAATTTGGTTAATTGCTTTTTTAGTTCCCCATTCATTCTTTCCACTCTTCCCGAACTTTGGGGATGCCATGGGGTATGGTATTCCCACTTAATTCCCAGAGCATGTGAGATATCCTCAGTTATTTTGGACACAAAGTGGGGTCCCCTATCAGAATCTATTGTTTCTACTATCCCATATCTAGGGATTATTTCTTCTAATAATATTCTGACCACTGTCTGAGCAGTAGTCCGAGTAGTGGGGTAAGCTTCTACAAAATGGGTGAGATGATCTACTATTACTAACAAATATTTATATCTACCCACTTTAGGCAATTCAGTGAAGTCTATTTGTATTTTGGCAAAAGGCCTGTGAGCTAATTCCCTTCCTCCCATGGGCCTTTCCCTAAGATGTTTTCTGTTTACTTTTTGACAGATCAGGCAATCTCCCACTACTCTTTTAGCCAAATCATAGATTCCAATACTCATATATTTAGTGGCAAATTGATCTACTAATGCCTGAGTTCCCCAATGAGTCTGGTCATGCAATCTTTGCAAAATTTCTGAGGCCTTGCTTTTAGGTAAAACAGTTCTCCCATCTGGGAGCTTCCATTGCCCTTCAGACCCCTCCTCAATTCCCATCTTTTGTAATTTTTCCTTTTCTTGAGTGGTAAAACTATATATTTGCCATTTTTCTTTGGGGGAGTCCACAGATACAGTGTCGCTCTGCCCCATGTCCCCCCGAGTTCGTAGGGCTGCTTTCTTGGCTTCTTGGTCAGCTAAATTATTTCCCCTGTTTCTAAAGTCCAATCCTCTCTGGTGTCCCCTTAAGTGGACCACAGCAATTTGAGCCGGGCCCCTTAAGGCATTTAAAACTTGGACAATTAGCTCTTGATGAATTAGATCTTTTCCCTGTGAGTTTATAAGTCCCCTCTCTTCCCAAATTTTTCCAAATGTGTGCACTACCCCATATGCATATTTAGAGTCTGTGTATATTGTTCCAATTTTTCCTTTTAATAACCTTAAAGCCCTGAGTACTGCATATAATTCACAAACTTGTGCAGACCAGGAGTTACTTAGTGGTCCGGATTCAATTGCCTTTAAATCTTTTTCCCCAATTATAGCATATCCTGACTTTCTTTTCCCTTCTACAACCCGAGGAGAACCATCTACAAACAATCGCTCCCCTTCGTCCAATTCTTCCTCTTCCAGATCGGGTCTAATTTTTGTTTGACTTTCAATAGTTTGAAAACAGTCATGTGCTAACTTTTCATCACAGGGTTTCCCATACAAAAATTGGGCAGGATTTTGCGAGGTAACCACTTCAAGTGACAAATTGGGGGAATCAATTAAAATACCTTCATACTTCAGAAGCCTAGAATCTGTAATCCATTTATCAGCTTTCTGTTGTAAGATTCCTCTGATATTATGTGGGGATAACACTTTCAATTTTCCATTAAAAGTTATTTTATGAGCCTCTTCTACCAAAAGGGCAGCGGCTACTATAGCCTGCAAGCATGTAGGCCATCCTCTGCTCACCGGATCCAGTAATTTAGATAAATATGCTACAGGCTTCTTTTTATCCGCCCATTCTTGGGTTAAAACCCCGTATGCTGTTCCTCCCTCCGTATTAACAAACAAATAGAAGGGTCTTTTTAAATCAGGTAGGCTGAGGACTGGTGCGTTTACCAAATTATTCTGGAGCTCCTGGAGTCGCTGATCATCCGTGGGGCTCCATTTCATTAGGCTATCTTGGCTTAATTTATCATAGAGGAATCTGACCTTCTGACTGTAATTTTCAATCCATTGTCTGCAATATCCAATTAACCCCAGTAGCTGACGAACTTGCCTTTTATTTCTGGGGGCTGGAATCGAGAGGATTCCTTTTACTCTTTCAGGATCAATCTTCTTTATCCCTCCACTTAAATAATGCCCCAAATACTTCACCTCCTCCTCTACAAACTGTAATTTAGATTTGGATACTTTTAGTCCTTTTAGGCTTAGGAAGTTTAGTAATTTAATACTTTCATGCCTCACTGTTTCTTCTCCTGTCCCAGCAATAAGCAAATCATCCACATACTGAATCAGGGTTGTCCCTTCATCTACTTTATATTCCTGAAGAATTTGTTCCAAAGCTTGGCCAAATAAGTTAGGTGAATCCGTGAATCCCTGCGGCAAAACCGTCCACCTTAATTGCTGCCGCCGGTGTGTTGCCGGATCCTCCCATTCAAATGCAAAATAATCCCTACTTTTCTCATCCAGGGGGCATGCCCAAAAGGCATCCTTTAGATCAATAACACTATACCATCGATTTTCAGGTCCCAGACGGCTCAACAAAGTATATGGATTTGCAACTACTGGAAACCAGGCCAAAGTCCTCTTATTTATTTCTCTTAAATCGTGCACCAATCTGTAGGACCCATCTGACTTTTTTACAGGCAGGATGGGAGTATTGAAGGGAGACATACAGGGCTCTAAAAGCCCTTTTTCCAATAACCTATCTACTTCAGGTTTTAGTCCTAATTTTCCCTCCCTAGGGATAGGGTATTGTTTTATTCTTACGGGTTTGCCAGGATCACTTATTTCCACTGAGAAAGGCTTAATCTGCAATTTCCCCATCATTTCCGGGGTATACCACACCTCAGGATTAATTTTCTTTTCATCCTCCACCCTTAAAGGGCAGAGCTTTATCTGTAATTCTTTATTTACAACTTCTAAATTAATACCCAATTCTATTATCAGATCTCTCCCTAATAAATTGTAATCTGCTTCAGGTACCAGTAGTAAAGAACCTATACCAAATTTGGAATCAGTTTCTACCATCACATCCTTGATAACAGATACCTCAAAGGGCTCTCCTTTTGCCCCAATTACATGTACAGTGTCAGATGACTTTTTACATCCAAGCGGCAAGGCTTGCACCGTGGATCTTTCAGCCCTGGTATCCACTAAAAATTCCATCTCTTGTTGTTGGGGTCCCACTTTAAGCTTTACCAAGGGCTCCTTAAGATGTTTCTTCCCCAACAAATAGAGCCCTTGACACCCCTAATCTTCCTTAAAGGCCTTCTCATCCGCTATCCGTTGTCTGCATCCCCTCTTCATATGTCCCTTCTTTCCACAGTAGAAGCAGACAATTTCACGACCTCTTTCTTTTCCTTCCCTAGAAATATAACTCTGCTCCCGATTCTCCCTTTGTTCTACATTCCTTGCACGGAAATTAGGGTTAGGCCCTTCCTGCACAACTGCAGCCATAATCCTCGCCTGTCTCTTGAAATTCTCATCCTCCCTTCTCACAAAAACCTTCTGCGCTTCCCTCAAGAGCTCCTCTAATCCTCTAGTCTGCCATCCGTCCAACTTTTCTAGTTTCCTCCTAATATCTACCCATGCATTTGCCACAAACTGCATTTTCAACACCGCCTCTCCCTCCTGGGTATCAGGGTCTATCCCAGAATACAAGCGGAAGGCTTTCCTTAAGCGCTCTAACCATTCCGTGGGATCCTCATCTTTTTTTTGTTGTAATCCAAAAGCCTTCTTCACATTCTGCCCCCGCGGAACTGATTGTTTTATTCCCTGAATGATGATGTTTCGCAAATCACCCATGTGAGTGCGATGCAAGGGATCCTGGTTATTCCACTGGGGATTTTGTAGGGGCCACTTCATATCTGCTAAGGGTCCTTGGTGGTGTTCATCATCCCATATCCTCATACCCGTTTCCCTTATCATCCTCCTTTCCTCTGCCGTGAACAAAATCCTTAGTATTGACTGTAACTCCTCCCATGTGTACACATTGGGCCCCAAAAATTGGTCCAACCGTTCTGCCACTCCTAGAGGATCGTCCAACAAATGTCCCATTTCCTTCTTAAAGTCCCTGACTTGCCCAGAGTCTAAAGGCACAGTTACATAGGCAACCCCTGCTATTTGGGGTGGCTGACCTTCCTGTCCCGCTTGGGGATTCGGGATCATACCAATGCTTTGTTCTCTTAGGGGAAACATCCCCAATTCCTGTTCCTTTTTTCTAGTCTGACTTCTAGTTACCCTACGATTGTTTTCCCTTGTTCCTCCACTCTCTGCCTCATCATCAGAGTCTGAAGGAGCCGTGGGGACCCCGGGGCCAACCGGGTCCGCAGGCAGCTGGGGATATATATTTTGACTAGCAGGGGGTGGGAGTGGAGGAATATATGGAGGAGGAACGTAGGGGGGCATATTATCTTCCTCCTTGTTTTTCTTGTTCTTTTCCCTGGCTGATAAGGCAAATAGTTTTGTCCTTGTCTCCCCAACTGTCCACAGGGAAGCATATTCGCTCTCTTCTGAATCAAAGGCTTCCTTTGAGTTAACATATATATTTAGAGCCTGACAAATCCAATCCTCAAAGGACCCGAATACCGGCCAATACAAATGGTCTCCCCTAATTTGTTTCCCCCCCCACACTTCCATACAATAATGTATCATTTTAACTTTGTCTTTCCCTTTTCTAGATGGGAAAGCATCCCAATTAATTATCATCAAACCCAAGGGGCTATCCCTGGGAATCTGGGGAAGCTTAGCGTGGGTCCCCTCTCCCATGGGAGCAGAGGGCTTGCTTTTCCTCTGTCCCATCTTCCGGAGTGCACTCAATTTCTCACACACGTGCTCCCCTGGTTCGTGGCCCAGCCCCTCGCGGGGAATGGAAAACGCATTAATACAGAGTCCGCACTCACTTGGTCTCCGCGAGACCTCTCACACACAGCACTCCGGGAAAACCACCCCAAACCGAGCGGGAAACCGGCCTATACTCACGCGTCCTGCGTCTTCGCTGGTTCTTCGTGCACAAAGATTACAGGGGTAACCGGTTCTCCTTTGCCCGTTACTCAATTTAGGTTCGTCAGTGGAGAGTGATCAGAAAGCCTGGGGCAGCCGGGCCGCCATAAGGGCGGGGCGCCTCCCGATCGTCCCGTAGCGACTGATCTACTTCTCCATCCGAGTCACGGCACCAAATTGTTATAAATTGTGACACGGCAATTTGAAGTGTCTTAATTCAATAAAGCAATTTTATTTAAAACAGCAAGCGAGTAAGGCAGGCAAAGCACAGCGCTGGGCGGCCGGGGAGTCTCCTGCTCTACCAACGGCGCGCAAAAATGTTCTGTCCCAACCTTCCTTTTATCCCCCCCCCTTCTCCTTGCAGGTGTGACTCTCCAGATGTAGTCTGAGTCTGGTCGTTGTGATAGCTTCTAAGTCTCTTCTTTTGAGATGCAGCAAGCAGACCAGATACACACACCCAGGACTCTAATCTCAACCTCCTTATCACCTTGTAAGCAAATAAGCATTTCAAAGACACACCAGTACATTCTTATGCAAACCAAGGTAATCGAGCATATCACAGTGAACAAATGATCTTCCACTTATCTCATGCCCCACCATGGGGGAAGGGGCTTGGCCAAGGCCAAAGGAGCTCCCTGGCTGCCCTGCTCCCCTCTGCCTGAGGTGCTGAGAGCTCTGCAGCCCCTGCTGCCATCCCATCTGCCCAGGCCAGCACAAGCGCCCCGGCCTTGGGGCCCTCCAGAGTTGCTCCTGCTCCAGGCCCAGGACCCATTCCAGAGCTGGGGCAGCCACAAAGCTGTGCCCATTTCTGCTCATTGCTGCTCTGATGGGGATACATCCTCAGCCACTTGGAGGTTGCTGATGAAGGCCTTTTCCTTCTTTAGCCCTTCATTCAGGAATTCATTGAAAAATGCTCATTAATATTTTTTCTAAACACCCAAACAACAAAAGCCCATGGGAATAATTTAAGTTTTCAATACTTCTGTGGTTAATTAGACAGATTTCAGAAGTGTATTCAAAGTGAATATATTGTATTGAAAACAATGCAGACATAATTGTTTTGTCCTGTTCTCTTTTCCTGTTCATAGAATGGTATCAGCAATGTCAATTGATATTGACCCCCCAGCACCTTCTCATGCAGTCTGAACAGATATGAAGATCAACACCCTTCATGGCTGACAATCATTAACACTTTGTCCCTACCCCATCCCCACCAATTCCCCCATCCAACTCCTGGCACTCAGAGCAGCTGAGGCATGAAGTCACATCCAGGGGTGTCCCCAGGGCTCAGGGCTGGGGCCAGGTCAGTGAAATCTCTTTATTGCTGATCTGGATGAGGCCATCGAGGGCACCCTCAGTCAGTTCCAGGTGAGCCCAGGCTGGGTGGGAGTGTGGCTGTGCTGGAGGGCAGGAAGCTCTGCAGAGGGATCTGGACAGGCTGGAGCCATGGGCCCAGGACAATGGGATGAGGTTCACCAAGGCCAAGGGCCGGGTCCTGCCCTGGGCTCACAACCTCCCCAAATCCCTGGCTGTGCCCTGCCCCTGATCCCCATAGCCTGTCCTGTTTCCTTTATCCCTGCATTGCCAGGGATTTTCTGGGACAAGGGAGCTCTTCTCTGGGGGTGGAGGGAGGTGCAAGTGCCACCACTGGAGTGGGAACCACAACTCATCAGGTTTGTGTCCTTTGGGGTCAGGAACTGGTGAGACTCAGAGGCACAGAAAGTTTCTCTTTATGGCCAACAGACCATGGTTGAACAGGACACAATTTAATAACAATCATGCTCTTCCCTGAGCTATGTGCAACATCCCAGCAGTGTCTGATGAGTCCACCATCCACAAGTGATTTCCATATTAAAACTGATTTTAGACAAACGTGGTTCTCTGATAGATATAAACACAGTTAAGTTCTTGCATCAGGATGCTCATCCTGGAGTGGGGGGAAAACAGCTCAAACAATTCCTGATGTGCAAAGCTGTCAGTGGTGGATGGAGAAGGGAGGTCTGGCTGCTTTTGGTGTTGAGGAAATGCTGAAACCAGCCTGACTCATTTCATCTCCTCCTGGCCTGGCTGATCTCCCCTCTTTCCCCTTCCACCCATTGGCTTCTGTCTCTCACCAGGCCCCCAGGTGAAGAGCCTGGCTCTGTGTTCTCCATCCCCTCCTCACTGGCACTTCCAGGCTGGGATAAGGAGCCCCTCAGCCTTCCCTGCTCCAGGCTGGACAAGCCCAGCTCCTTCAGCCTCTGCTCACAGTCCTGGGGCTCCAGCCCCACCTTGGAGGCCCTTCCCTGTTTCCTGCCCAGGGGAACCCAACCCAGGCCACAGGGACCTGGATAATCCACATCCTTGATGTCTGGGTCACACAGCCCTGGCCCCTTGTCCCCATGTCAGGCTCTGGGGTGGATCCTGTGTGTCCTGGGTTGTAAGATAAGCTTGTATTCTATTTGCCATCTGTTGAAGGCAAACCTGTTGGACAGGTTTTGTTATCTTTTCCAAGAACCGGTTTTGCTCCTAAGAGGTAATGGTTCGTTAGTGGGCCATTGACTGATTCAATGCAGGGCTGGTAACATAACACCATCCTATTGTGAGATGTTCCACCCAGAGGGGGAAGCCAAGCACTCTTTTATTGGATATAAGGGGGTACCTTTTTGGGGACAGAGCAGCTCTTTACTTTGGGGGATTGCCAGAGAAGCAGCTCTCTTCGGCGGCACTCACAGAGAAGCAGCCGGAGCGCGCTGAGGCGACGGCGGCGGAGCTCGGAGGCAACCCCGGCGCAGAGGAAGACCGGCCCCACTGCCACCAGATCTCCAGAGGAAAACTATACCCTTCAAAAGATCACCGCTGCAGCTGCAATTCATCAACCACTGCAAGGGGATCAATTGTCCCAGCAGGACTGCTACTGGCACCCCGAATCTTCAGGTTCTGGACTTTTTCACTGGTTTTGTTTGTACCGATTGCATTTGCCTTTTTAAATTGTTGTCTAGTTTTCTCCTAGTAAAGAATTGTTATTCCCATTCCCATATCTTTGCCTGAGAGTCTTTTGATTTAAAACTCCTAGTAATTCAGAGGGAGGGGGTTTACCTTCTCCATTGCACAGGGGGCTTTAGCCCTCCTTCGCAGATTCCTGTCTTGTCGAACCTAGACACTGTGGAACATCCTTGGGTGAAGGCTGTGGCTCCAGGGGGACCAGGGGAATACCAGGGGACAGGGACCCCACTGGGCATGAACAGCATTGGACTTGTTGGGAGAAACTGTGAGGGGGAGCTGGGGCAGAGTGACCAACCCAGTGACCTCACAGAGCCCTGCTGGGATGTCACACAGCCCCTCTGGGATGTCAGACCTCTGCCTTGTGATGTTACAGCCCATTCTCTTATGTCACACAGCTGGTCTCTGATGTCACAGCCAACTCTGTGATGTCACAGTCCGCTCTGTGATTTCAGATTCCCATCCTGTGATGTCAAATATTGATCTGTGATGTCACAAAGATGGCCTATGATGTCATAACTCCTTGATGACCTCACAGAAACCACTCTCTGATGTCATGGACCATTCTGTCATAGATCACTCATGTGATGTCATAGCCCACTCTGTGACCTCATGTTACCAGATGATAAATTGTCTCCGCCAGGTGAGCTGACACCTGGAGCTTGTTCTCCAAAACCCCAGGCCGATGGAAACCACACAATGCCCATTGTGGGAGAAGGGGAACTGGAAGTTTACCAGCCTCAGTGTCCTGCCAGCTCAGCCAGGCCCACGGGAACATTGGGGTCCACGACCACCAGGGACCGGTCCAGAGAGACTCCCAGGACAGAAGAACACATGGGTAAAGGGGAGCGGAAATATGTTAATGGATTTGGGGAAATGATTATCAGATGTGTGTTTAGTCCAGGACAATCAATGAATATGTGTGCAAAATACAGAAAATGAACAGAAACTTTCCTGTACTCAGCATGCTTGGCTTTGGGAGGAGCTATCCCCCATGCATCCAGCTGAATAAAGAATGCTGCTTCTTAATGCTGCACTGGTGTTAAGGAGGTTTCTGTTTTACCGAATTTTTGGTAACACTCCACTCCCAAGGAAAGCTCTGTCTCCCGCTGTTCACAAACAGAGAAGGGCTGGTGGCAGATGTGGGGATCAGAGGCTGCCTGGGGCACAGGGACCATGAAATAATCAAGTTTTCAGAAGGAGGGGCAGCAACAAAACTTCCACACTGGAATTAGGAACAGCAGACTTTGGCCGAACTTAGGATGCTGATTTCAGGAGCTCTGAATCACGTACTGATTTTTTTAAAGGGAAACAGCCCTTAAAAACAAAGGGATTCAGGGAGGATGGACACATTTCAGTAAAGTAATCTTAAGGGGGAAGCAGCAGCTGTCCCAGTGTGGCAAAAGATGAACTGGTGACAGAAATGACTGTCCTGACTGCCCACGGAGCTTTTGTGGGAACTCAAGGGAAAAAAGGACCAGTAACTCAGAAAGTGTTTAAGGATGATATTAGGTCATTCAAAAAGACAGGTTGAGAGGTGAAAGCTCAATTAGAACTTAACCTAGCAGCTTCTATAAAATACTAAAAAATGTTTTTATAAAAATTTATAGC
Source organism: Lonchura striata (assembly GCF_050655825.1). Lineage (NCBI taxonomy): Eukaryota > Metazoa > Chordata > Aves > Passeriformes > Estrildidae > Lonchura > Lonchura striata. Next base: position 837,112 of record NC_140712.1, read on the forward strand.
AAAAGGATGGGGAAGGAGAATTTCTATTCTTCATTGGATGCAGTAAAGAATAGAGTAAAATAAGGAAAAGGCTGACCTACTTAACATCATGTTTGTCTCAACTTTCAATATTAGGACAGGTTGTCCTCAGGACAAGTTTTCTCCTGAGCTAGCAGATGGGCACAGAGAGAAGGAAAGGCCCCTGTAATCCAGGAGGAAGCAGCTGCTGACCTGCTGAGCCACTCAGATGCTCACAGGTGCATGGGATGGGATGGAATCCATCCTAGTAGAATGAGGGAGCTGGTGGATGAGCTCCCCAAGCTGCTCCCCATCATTTAGCATCAGTCCTGGCTCACCAGGGAGGTCCCAGAGCACTGGAGGGGCCAGTGTGAGCCCATCCCCAAGAAGGGCTGGAAGGAGGATCTGGGGAACTCCAGGCCTGTCAGCCTGACTTCGGTGCCCGGGAACAGATCACCTTGAGTGCCACCACAGGGCACCCACAGGATGGCCGAGGGGTCAGAGCCAGCCAGTGTGGATTTAAGAGGGGCAGGTCCTGCCTGAACAACCTGATCTCCTTTTATAACCAGGTGACCCACCTGTGGATGTGGGAAAGGCTGTGGATGTGTCCATCTGGATTTCAGCAAAGCCTTGGACACTGTTTCTGACAGCATTCCCTGGAAAAGCAGCAGCCCACGGCTTGGGCAGGTTCCCTCCTGGCTGGGAGATGGAAGAGCTGGCTGGAGGCTGGGCCCAGAGAGGGGTGGGGATGGTGCTGCACCCAGCTGGTGTCCAGTCCCTGCTGCTGTCCCCCAGGGATCTGTGTTGGGCCCAGTCCTGTTTAACATCTTCACTGGTGATCTGGGTGAGGGGATCGAGCCCAACATCCCCAAATTTGGAGATGACACCAAGCTGGGTGTTAGTGTGGATCTGCTGGAGGGCAGGACAAGAAGACAGCCTTCAGCTGCAGCAGGGGAGGTTTAGGCTGGACAAGAGGAAGAAGTTCTTCACAGAAAGGGTGAGTGGGCATTAGAATGGGCAGGCCAGGGGGGACGTGGCAGAGTCACTGTCCCTCTCCAGTGGCACTCAGTGGCATGGTCTGGGTGACAAGGCGGTATTAGGGCATTGGTTGGACTTGATGATCTCAAAGGTCTTTTCCAGCCTATTTGATTCTGTCATTGTATGATGATTGGGACACTCTGGGGTCATTGTGACACTGCAGGGCCTCGTGGAACTAAGAGGACCATGGTGACACTGTGCAGCCCCATAGAACCAGGGCTCCATTGAGTGCTCTGGGGCCAAATGGAACCAGGGAGTCCCTGTGACACTGGGTCCTGGTGGAACCACAGAGGCCATTGTGACACTGCAGGGCCTCGTGTGACCAAGGGGTTTCACCCCTGTGACACTGCCAAACCAAGGAGAGCATTGGGAGAGTCCAGGGCCCAGTGGAACCAAGGGGCCCTTCTGACACTGCAGGGCCTCATGGAACCAAGGGGACATTGTGACAATGCAGGACCTTGTGTAACCAAGGGGCCACTGTGACACTCTGGGGCCTCAAGGAATCTGGAGCGCTGTTGTGACACTGTGTGGCCTCGTGGAAACAAGGAGTCCATTGTGACACTGAGGGGACTTGTGGAAGCACAGAGAGCACTGTGACAGTGTGGGACCTCATGTGACCATGGGGCCTTTGTGACACCCTGGGGCCCCATGGAACCAAGGGGCCACTGTGAAACTGCGGCACCAAAGAGAACATTGTGACACTGTGGCGCCCCATGGAACCAAGGAGTCCATTGTCACATTTTGGGGCCCCATGGAACCAAGGACAATTTTGCAGATGACACCAAGCTGGATGTGAGTGTGGATCTGCTGGAGGGCAGGACGGCTCTGCACAGGGCCCTGGACAGGCTGGATCCAGGGCCCAAACCCAACAAGGTGAGGTTTAACAAGTCCAAGTGCCAGGTCCTGCACTTTGGCCACAACAACACTTGCAGTGCTACAGGCTGGGGACAGAGTGGCTGGACAGCAGCCAGGCAGAAAGGGACCTGCAGGGACTGATGGACAGCAGGCTGGACATGAGCCAGCTGTGTGCCCAGGTGGCCAAGAAGGCCAATGGCTCCTGGCCTGGATCAGGAATGATGTGGCCAGCAGGACCAGAGCGGCTGTGCCAGCACAGAACTGCCCCCTGCTCTGCACAGAGACATTGCTGCTGCAGCTCCAGAGGAGGCAACAAAAGGGGCATCTCTGCAGAAAACTCTGATTGGACATAATTTAGCTCCTTTAAAACCGCCAAGAGCACAGCCCCTAATTGACACAGTCTGTGGCCACAGGGAAGGTGGAGGTGAACAAAATGAGAAATGGCCCAAACAATGACATTTCTTTGTGGAAAACATTAAAATGTAAAACAAAGAAAAAGAACCTCCAAATGGAAAAGAACAAGAAGTATCAAAGATGACTTTTATTACAAGTGATTTGCAAAAATTGGCCAGGAGTTTAATGTCCCTGGAAGCATCCAGTCATCAGTCTCCACAGTGCAGCCTTGAGCTCCTGGTTCCTCAGGCTGTAGATGAGGGGGTTCAGGGCTGGAGGCACCACCGAGTACAGAACTGACAGGGCCAGATCCAGGGATGGGGAGAAGATGGAGGGGGGCTTCAGGTAGGCAAATGTGGCAGTGCTGAGGAACAGAGAGACCACGGCCAGCTGAGGGAGGCAGGTGGAAAAAGCTTTGTGCCGTCCCTGCTCTGAGGGGATCCTCAGCATGGCCCTGAAGATCTGCACATAGGAGAAAACAATGAACAGAAAACAACACAACGATAAACTGACAATAACCACAGGAACCCAATGTTCTCTGAGGTAGGATTTGGAGCAGGAGAGCTTGAGGATCTGGGGAACCTCACAGAAGAACTGGTCCAGGTCATTGCCCTGGCACAGGGGCAGGGAAAATGTATTGGCTGTGTGCAGCAGAGCATTGAGAAAGGCACTGGCCCAGGCAGCTGCTGCCATGTGGGCACAAGCTCTGCTGCCCAGGAGGGTCCCGTAGTGCAAGGGTTTGCAGATGGACACGTAGCGGTCGTAGCACATGATGGTCAGGAGGAAATACTCTGCTGAGATGAAGATCAGAAGGAAAAAGAGCTGAGCGGCACATCCTATGTAGGAGATTGTGGTGGTGTCCCAGAGGGAATTGTGCATGGCTTTGGGGACAGTGGTGCAGATGGAGCCCAGGTCGCTGAGGGCCAGGTTGAGCAGGAAGAAGAACATGGGCATGTGCAGGTGGTGGCTGCAGGCTACGGCGCTGATGATGAGGCCGTTGCCCAGGAGGGCAGCCAGGGAGATGCCCAGGAAGAGGCAGAAGTGCAGGAGCTGCAGCTGCCGCGTGTCTGCCAGTGCCAGCAGGAGGAAGAGGCTGATGGAGCTGCTGTTGGACATTTGCTCTGGCTGCACATGGGCACCTGTTCATGGAGAAAGGACAGGGACAAGTCAGGAGAGGCTGCTTGGAGCCAAACCTGGGCCATTCCCTGCAGCTTGTCCTGCTGGGACTCACCCACCCTCGTTCCTGCTCTGGGAAAACCTTCACCCAGGTCCCTCCCTGATCTCCGGTTGTGCTGGCTGAGTGTGCCAGGAGCAGCCAGGCCTGTGCATGGGGGCCCTCGAGGAGCCATCCCTGCCCCCCTGCCCTTGGTTTGTGGCCATGTGGCAGAGGGACAAGGCTGGATATTCAGGATTTTTCATGGAAGTTTCTCTTACTGCAGAAAAGCTTGCTAGCATCTGCACTCCCAGGTCTAACGAATGGCAGGAGCTGGTTTAAGGAATTGTTTTCCTACCCACACATCATTCATGGCTCTCTGAGGTCAGAAATCCCCAGCATTCCTGCTGCACTCAGATTTTTACACTGAGAGATGTGAGAGGCAAAGGATTCCCTGTGGCTGAGGGCAGGTGAGGGGCCGCATGGGCTTGTTCCCCCAGCACTGCTCTGTTCAGCCCCCTCTGCTTCCCTGAGCATCTCCCTGGGCCTGGACATCCCCTCCTGAGAGGTGCCTTGTCCCTGCCAGTGCTCACAGAGCCCATCCCACCCTGTGTGGCCTCGGCCCGGCCCTACAGAAACCTGCCTGTGTGCAGGGCCCTGGCTGGGGCAGGCTCTGTGTGCAGCTGGGCAAGGGCAGCTCAGGAGAGCCCTGCTGGGCCCTGCAGAGGTGATGCTGCTGCTGCCCAGGGCTGAGGAGTGGCTGAAGGCCCTTTGGGAGGCTCCCGGCAGAGACACTGACCACCCAAAGTCACAGTTCTGGAGTCTCTGTACATGTTCAAACATTCCTTTGATGATCCTTTCAACTGAGAATGTTCTGTGGTTCTGGGATTACGATTCCTGTTCTGCTTCTCTTATCCCTCTGGTGTCTATAATCAAAAGAGATAAAAAGAATCCTTGCAACAGTGTTAGACCAGTAAAAACCAGACCTTTATTGGAAGATTCCAGGTAGCCCAGGGGCACATCCAGCCCCTGATTTCAACAATTCATTGAGGTTAATTAATTAGGATATCTAACAGGAACATTCAATAGGAGATTCAGTTGCCCCAGTTACATAACCCTGGCTCAATCCATTGGAGTAGGTCTAAAGGCTTCTTTGCCTTCACTTTTTGTTGTGACTGCTCACATTCTGGTCAAAACCTAAAATGCTCTTCTTGTAGGCCTTCTTCCTCATAATAAGACTATACAGTATTTGAGGAATATATTTAGACAGTCAACTTATTCTAGTAAAATCCAAGAGATAGGTAGAAAACATACTAGAGACAGCTAAGGATAACAGTTACATAAGTACAAATTGGTAGTTTAATAGAGCTAATTAAGAGTTTAATAGAGTTATGTAAGGATTATAGATTTATAACTTTATCACACCAATTTACAGACCTACGGATATATGAAAAATGTATACAAAGCAAAATACTTTCTGTCATCACCCCAACTTTCCCATCCTTCTCCAAGCTGGAAATTGAAAACACTCTCAGGAAAACTCTGATCTTTACAGCAATCCCAGGCTTACCTTCTTTGGGAAGTGTCCTCCGGAGCTGTACCCAGGCTGGTCTGGAGCTGGGAGCAGCCCTGCCCCAGCCAGCCCCTCTCAGCAGCAGTACCTGCCCTGCTCAGGGTGGTTCCTTCCCCCCACAGCTCCTGGCCAGCGCTGGGAGCAGCTCCAGGGCTGGCTGAGAGCTGTCCCTGGCAGGCAGCAGAGTCCCTGGCCCAGCACAGCGCCCTGGGCTGCAGGACCCTGCTCTGCAGGACAGCCCTGGGCACCCCTGGCTGCTCTGCACAGGATATGAGCAGAGAATGCACTCACAGGGTCTGTGGGCATTGGGATGTTCCAGCTTTAGGAAATGGCTCCAGGAGCTGCAGCTGCATTGTCCTACAGCCAGAGGTTCCTGTGCCAAGGGCTGGCAGTGATTCTGCCCCAGGCTCTTCTCAGCCCCTTCCCAGCCCTGACTGATTGAAGCTCTCTGTGCCTCTGTGCTTTGCCCGGGCTGGCTGCAGGCAGTGCCCCAGCCCTGCTAGGCTGGGAGAAGAGCTGCTCAGCAAGAGAAATGTGCTTTTGAAGCTCTGCTTGCTTACCAGGATCACCCTCTGTGGCAGGAGCCTGGCCCAGGTCAGCAGCACAGACACAGCACAAGGACTTTAATGACCCTCTGGGGCTTTGTGCTCAGGCCCTGAACATCAGGCCCTGAGAGGGAGCTGCAGAAATCTTTCCAGAACTCCAAGTCAGAATCCAACTCCAAAGTTTCTATGATTTTTAATGGGTCCCAATGAGGGACACAACTGAGAAAGTGTCCCCAGGCCCCAGACAGAGCAGAGAACTGGAGGCACTGATGCCAGGTGGGGACAAAGAGAAGCCAAGTCTTGGTGCCCTGGGGCACAGCAGAGTCTGTGCCACCAAGGGCTGTCAGGAGACACCTTGTCCTGAGGCCCTGGGGCCTCCTGGCACAGCCCCAGCCAGGCTGGGCACTGTCACCCCCTGGTCCTGCCGTCAGCATCCCCCCCTGGCCCACATCCCAGTGGCCTCAAGGATCTGCTGGAAGGAGTCCCTGGGGAGCCTTGGTCAGGAATGGCCCTGGGGGCTCCTTCATGCTCCCAGGGACTGCAGGTTTTTCAAAGGACTTTGGCTTTTGCTTTGGCCTTGCAGTTTCTGCAAGATTTCTGAAATCATGGCCTCCAATATTCTGCTGTAATTAGTCCCTGGAGAGGCTTTGTCAGTAACAACACTCAGTGGGGCCCATTAATGCTTCAAGGTACTTCAGTTCTTTTAAGGTACTTGGTGTTGCCCTTTTGCTACAGACTCTGTGAGAGGTTTTTGCAATCATGGCCCCAATTATCTGCTTTAATGAGTCCCTTGAGAGCTTTGTACTTACACTCAGTGGGGCTCATGAATACTTTGAGATTCTTAACTTTTGCAAGGTACTTTGAGTTTTCCTTTCCACATTGAGAGTTCTTTGTGCCATTTTCAGTCTCTGAGAGGTTTTTGTGCCATCCTGGCCTCCAGTTCTCTCCTCCAAGGACTCCATGAAGAGCCTGTGGTATAGATGCACCTTTGTGGGTCCCATTAAGGCTTTAGACTCCAACCACTTTGGGGTTTTCCTCTGACTTTGACTCTGGGAAAGGTTTGTGCAATCTCCTCTCAGGCCCTGAGGTTCCAGGGCTCAGCTCCAAATGCACCACGGGGCTCATTAGGATCAAGCAAGTCCTGACAAACCATGGCTCTGCCTCAATTTCTCTCTGCTCTCGTGCAGTTTATCAGGAAGTTTTTGTTGGGGTTTTGGTTCACCATTTTGAGATTTCTCAGCCAATGCTTCAATTAGTGTGGTGGATTCAGTGTTGGCTAATTACCAGTGCACTCACTAGAATATACTTACTCATTTCCTGCTGTGAGATAGGATTAGGAGAAAGGTAAAGTAGGCTCAAAATTTTAAAAGGGTATAAATAAAATTGTATTGACAATAACTAAAGAAAGAGTAATAAGAAATAGAAAAAAACTTTCAGAACACTTTCTCTCTCCATACAACCTGACAATGTAAAGAGACAAAACCTAAAATTTTCAGTCAGTTTACCACCTCTAAAATAGTCTTTCTTCACTTCACTTAGAGAGAATTTCTTCTTGTTAATGTTATGAAGACTTCTCTACAAGAACACAGTTTTCTCATGGCTTTTCATTTCCATGAATTGCAGCTGCCTGGAGAAATCTGCAATCGTGAACTTCCTCCCATCTTTTCCCACCTTTTCCCACAGATGTGCTTATGGGCCAGGCCAAGTTATGGGGTATTAGTTTTGAGATGAGCTGTTTAAGAGCAACAGGTCTCTTCAGCTCTTTCTGAAATCATCTTTATTTCTGAGAACAGAGGTCTCCATGAGGGCACAGGGTCTTCTCCTTTTCTCTGTTCAAACTTCTCATGGGATCACAGCTATGTCAACATTTGCTTAATTTAGCATGGAGGCCTTTGCTGAAACAAGTCATCTCCCCATACTTTTCAATGCATTATAGGCAAAAAGAGAGTCTAATGTATCAATGACATCCTTCTCCACAGCTTTTCCAGAGGATTCCAGCTCCAAGATCAAGGCATCTCCTCATCCCTCCCATCTGGGACTCAACTTCCCCTTCCCTGCCCTCAGTGTGTTCATGCTGCTCCTCTGTGTGCCTGCCCTGTGTCCTTTTCTCTCACGGGAGGGAGGATGGCAGCACTGGCAGAGTCAATATCTCCCGGGGCTGCAGATGGTTCCGTGAGCCCGGCCGGGCTTGGTGCTTGCGGCCGGAGCTGTTTTCCCATGGAGGTTTCTGCAGCGGCTGCGCTGGGGCTGTGTCAGGCTGGGCCGCGCTGGGGCAGGGCCAGGATCTCAGCAGCCAGGCCAGAGCCCAGCAGCAGCACGGCCGGGGCCGATGGCTTCTCCTGCCCTGCCCGCTGGCTGCGGGCGAAGCCCAAGGGCGGCAGAGCCTTGGCCGAGCTGGCCCGGCCCGGGGCTGCTCCTGGGGCCTGGCGGATCCTGGCCGGGCCCGGGCTGGCGGCGGGGCAGGGCTCGGCAGGGCCAGATGTCAGCACCCGCAGCCACGGCCCGGCCTCGGCCCCGCGGCCTCCCCTGCCCTGCCCGGCAGCCGATGGCGCCTGGCGGCTCCCTGGGAAGGGGCCCGGCCCCACGGCAGGAGCCGCCCGGCCCCACGGCCGAGAAGGGGCTGGGCCGGCCTCGGCACCTCTGTGGGGCCAGAAGGGAGAGAGACCCAGCCAGGCTTTCTCATCTCTAACTTGTGTCTGCACAGAGGCGTCTGCAGCTTCCTTAGTGCTTTAGCAGATTGTCGCTCTCAAAGCTAATTACTGATTGGTTTTTGTCAGACACAGAGGAAACTGCTAGCAGCTTCTCTCAGGACTTCACTTCTGTGATGCAAAACCACCACAGCAGCACAGAGCACAGAGCTCCTTTTTCCATATGTAGTGGTCATGTGCCCGAGGCCTCCAAAGGCCTCCTTGGAAGATCTCTGGGCCCTCTCCAAGGTGTTTTCAAATGAAAACATTCAGCTTATAGTCTAACAAAATCACCAGAGGACAGAGCCAGCCTGACCTGTCTGTTGTTGCAGAGGATAGATAGATATGATTGTTATCTTAGCTAGCCGAATATCACTTCTACCCTTGGATGAATCATGGAGTGAAATGGACTGTTCCATCCCACCCCGCAAAAGATTGTGGCTCATCCCACACCCCTGTACCTGCCCCTGAAGCATCGGAGTCTGTAACCCCATTGGCCCATGCCTTGTCCCAGCCCACCTAGGAGCCCCTGAAAAGGGGGCTCCGAGCGGCCATGCGGCCTCTTGGATTTCCTCCCTCTCTTGGCTTTCCTCCCTCCTCCTCTCTTGGACTTCCTCCCCCTCTGGGGCTTCCCCTCTCCTAAACCCTCCGTTTCTCTCTCCCCTCCCCCGTCCTCCTAAGCCCACCCACGTGCTACACCTGAGAGCACGAGGCTTGGGCATTCCTGAATTCTCCAATAAACCTCTCCCCCCAAGAGCAAGCTTCAGAGATCTCTGCCTCCCTACACCCCCACCGTCCAGGAGCATAATCTTCCCACAGTCTGTCCTGTCTGCTTTTGTCTGGGAGCAATCCTTGGATATACGGAATTTGGGAGGCCGAATTCTAATTTGGGCCATTGTGCCTAGACATGAAGGCCACTTTCTTTTCTACAGGAAGGAAGGAACAGAGCCCTTGTGTTTCCCTGGGTGGATGAGAGGTGGCCACCAGAGGACAAGGGCAGCCACAGCTGTCAGGTTTTTTTCTGCAAGATATCCTTGCATATAGGAAATTTTTTAGGGAGAGTGTAAGTTTTGGCAATGGGCATCTGAAATGAGGGACAGTTCTTTTCCATAGCAAGGAAAGCCCCAGTACTCCCAGAGCTGATGAGAGGCAGCCCTTGGCATTCCAACATCAGACAGACCTGTCAGGTGGCCCCTGGGAGGCCAAGCTAGACAGGGCTTGGTTCCATGGGGCCCTACATTGTCCCAATGGTCCCTTGCTTCCAGGAGGCCCTGAGGTGTCAAAATGCCCCCTTGGTGACACGAGGCCCTGAAGGGTCCCAATGGTCCCATGGTTCCATCAGGCCCCACAGAGTCATAATGGTCTCTGGCTCCATGAAGCCCCGTGGTGTCACCATGGCCCCTTGGTTCCATGGGCTCCAGTGGTGCCACAATGATCCCCTTGGATCCATGAGGTGCCCACAGTGTCACAGTGATCTCCACGGGAAGGAAAGGACCGAGCCCCAGTGTGGCAGGGGCAGCCACCAGAGGCCAAGGCCAGTGTCGTGGTTTGACAAGGAAAGAGAATTTTTTCCGGAAGGAAGAGGTCAATTTAGATATTGACCAATTGAAAGTAGACACGCCTCTGAGAACACAGAGGGGTTGAAAGCAGAATTCCCAGGGGAACTCGCTCTTTTTGGTTCTGGTCAGCGTGCAGTGCAAACCTCCCCTGCCCAGCCACAAGCTGGGTGGGGGAGGGGAAGCCCCATGGCCTGAAAGGTAAGCCCCAAAGGTGGTGGAAGGACTGGAACCGGGCTGGCCCCTGCAGATGGAAGGGTGGAAGAAATCTGGGATGTCTCCATTCCCCCCCCCCCGGTTTCTCTCCCAAGGGGGAGAGAGAAAGAGACAGCGGCGGTCCTGTCCTGTCAGCAATTCCACGGCGAGGAAGGAGGAGCGGGGGGAGCGGCAAGGTGCCCAGTTGTGTGGGAGTTGCTGGATGTCCGGGCATCGAGCCATCCCTGGGAGTTCGGACTTTTAACCCTTTCTTGAGAAATTAAAGCTTTGTGAATTTTCCTTTCCCCTCCTTGGTTTGAAAGAGAGGAAGAGGGACACCTTGGACCCTGGGATGTTGGAAGGAGGAATTCTAGAGGGGAGGAGGACAAGGAGTGGCTTTTGGCTGGACTTTTCTGTGTTAGCCACAACCTGAACCAATCTTCTCCTTCAAGAGGGACTGTGTTTTGGGAGGATGCCAGTGAGTCAAGAGACCTGCTTCAGCTGGGAAAAAGACAAAATTGGAGTGAACCGAGAAAAGGTTAGGGGGTTTGTGGTGGCACCCCCCTGCCCTGGAAAGGAAAGAGAAGAGAAGAGAAGAAGATCTCTGTTTTTGAGCCCTCAGCCCCAGGGGAAAATGGGGGGGACTGTGGTCCCAAACAATAAAAAAACTGAACTGTTGTTTTCTCCCCTCTTGGCAGAGCATCCTTGAAAGGAAAAATCCTAAAAGCAGTCTGTCCATCCATGCATTTAGTGGTGAGAGCACTGTGCATGGAAAGGAGAAGGGTCACCATGGCAAACTTTTTCTCCGGGCGGTGCCATGTGTGACATGGAAACACAGGATGTGGAGCTGTGTTTCTTGGAGGGGGTCTGTGGCACAGGAGAGACTCTGTTCCCTCGATGGACTGAGTATCGGTTGTTTGGAGGGTGGAAACCTGATTGGGGTCCAGATTGTGTCTCACTGTGGTTTGTTGGAGTTGGGTGGTGGGGGGAGGAATGTTTTGCAAGGTTTTCATTTGATCTTTGTGTGTTTTTTTTTTTTTTCCCTTCTTTAGTTTTCTCTTTTCTTTAGTAGTAGTAGTTTAATAAAGTTTTTTTTCCTGTTATTAAGCTTGGGCCTGCTTTGCTCTATTCTAGATTCCACTTCACAGCATTCAAGGGAGGGATCACATTTTCATGGGGGCACTGGCATTGTGCCAGTGTCAAACCATGACAGCCAGCCAGACTTGATGGTACTGGCAGATTTTGTCTGGGAGCAACCCTTGGATATAGGGGACTTTAGAAGTGGAATCCCAATTTCAGAAATGGACATCCAGAGTAGAATGATGGGGTTTTTTCCAAAGGTAGGAAAGCACAGAACAGCGGTGTTTCAAGAGCAGATGAAAGGCTCCCACCAGAGGTCTAGGCCAGCCAGACCCCTTTGTCCTGGTAGCTTTTGTCTGAAAGCAACCCTTGGATATAGGGACTCTGGGAGGTAGAACCGCAATTTTGGCCATTTCTGCATAGACAAGAAGGACGGTTCTTTTCCACAGGAAGGAAAGCACAGAGCCCAAGTGATTCAAAGGCAGAAGAAGAAAGAGGTGGCTCCTGTGAGGCTCAGCCAAACAGACCTGTTCTTCCTGGCAGCTTTTGTCATGGAGGAATTCTTGGATACACAGAATTTGGGAGGAGGAATCTTAATTTTGACCACAGACACCTTGAGAAGAAGGGCAATTTTGTTAATAAGAAGGAAAGCACCAAGACCCAGTGTTTCAAATGCAGATGTGAGGCAGCTCACAAGAGGCCAAGGGCAGCCAGACCTGTCTCTCCTGGCAGATTTCATCTGGAAACAATCCTTGGATGTACAGGGTTTTGGAGGAGGAATCCAAATTTTGGCCATAGGGCCCTGCAGGAGAAGGAGAGTTCTCTCCCATAGGAAGGAAAGCCCAGAGCCCTAGGGCTTCAGGGGCAGATGAGAAGCAGCCCTCGATATGCCAAAGTCAGCCGGACCTGTCAAGTGTTCTCCAGGAGGCCCAGCCAGCCAGACCTGTTCCATGTTCCCTTGGTTTCATGGGACCCCACAGTGTCACAATGGTCTCCTCAGTTCCATGAGGTCCTGGAGGGTCACAATGTTCCCCGTGCTTCTGCAGTGTCACAATGGCCCCGTGCTTCCATGAGGCCTTTCAATGTCACAATGGCTTCGTGGTTCCACAGAGCCCTGATGTGTCACAATGGCCCCTCGGCTCCGTGTGCCCTCGCTGTGTCACAACAGCTCCTCTGTGACACTGCGGCTGCACAAGGTCACCATGGACCCTTGGTTCCTTGGGGCCCCCAAGTTGACAATGGTCTCCTTGATTCCATGAGGCAGCACAGTGTCACCATGGCCCCTTGGTTCCATGAAGTTCTGTAGAGCCACTGTAGCAGTCAGAGGCCCTGTAAGGCCTCCCTGGCGGTCACTCACCTAAGATAAGAAATGCCTAAGTCACGGTGATTGGACCAAAGAAGCCCCTCTTCTGCATTTGTACCCTTGTTATCTCTCTGTAAAGCTATCAGTCGTATTCTCTCAACCCTGGCTATTGGACAATCTCCAACACCCCAGTACCTTATATAAATCCCAATTTCTGTCCAGTTTGGCAGAAGAACTGTCACTGCATCCCTTCAGAGGAGCTGAAATTAAAGGACACTGCTGTGGAACCGCATACAGCCTTTCTTTCTCTCTATCCCTGTGTGTCTGCCAGAGGCACTTGCAAGCACACAGTGAAATCACTAAGAGCTGAACTCACAGAGCTGAAAGCACTCCAGAGGTGCTCGCTGAGTTGCCTGTGGCTGGGAGCCTGCCTGAGGGACCTGGACAGACTGTGCCTATCAGCCCAGTGCTACCCAGACACCCATGGCAGCGGCAGCTGGGGTTGGACGGACCCCTGGGAGCCCAGGCTGCATTACGTGGCCACCCTAACTCAGTACTGGCATCCTGGCACCCCTGAGAGCAGCATTCCTCTTGAATTGTCACTGCTTCGGCCAGCTATGACCACTTGAAGGTAACTCCTCCGTTATAGAAGTCCGATGAACCTGCACATCGCCATCTGGGACGAAGTCCTCAGGAGTTGGACGGCAGACCACCCACCCAGCAGTCCTTTTGAGCCACATTTGGCTGAAGAAGTGTGAGTTTTAAACAGCCTTTTGGCGTGCTTTTATCTTGGGTCCATTTTTGCTTTTTTTTCCTTTTTTTCTTTTTTTTTTTCTTTTTTTTTTCCTGCTGGAGGGGCTAAGGGAATGATACTGCAATGGGATGAAAATTTAGCAGATTGAAACGATCCCAGGATGAGAGAGACTTATATTTACAAATCCTAGAAATCCTATCTGCTAACAGCTTTTCTTTCTCTAGAGGAAATGTTTCAAAAACCAACTTAAAAAAATTTATAGAATATATTATTTCCAGTTTCCAGATATTAACACACACTACCGGCTTAGATTCTTTTTGGGACACAGTAGGGCCAAGAATATACACTTTCCAAACTAATGAAAACTCTTCTTTAACTGAGTTTCTACCTCTATTTCACTCAATTACTAAACAGTGGAAAAGACAACTTCTCTGCAGCTTCCCCCTGCTGAGGAAATTCCACCCTTCTCTTTCTCAACAGACACTGTCCCTTCAAATGCTAATTTGCCAGATAACATTCCTCTCTCAGTCCCCGGGACAGGGAACACGGAAATTGTCCCACCCCACCCACCCGCGGGGTCCGTGGAGCCCACCCATACCCCGGCTCCCCCTCGGCCGCGGCAGGCGCGGATTCCGCTCCCCGGTCCCGCAACACGCGGCGCGCTGCGCGCCCCGTGCCCCGCTCAGTGCTCGGCTGTAACTGCGTCGGTTTCCATCGGGAACGCCCTGCCTCACTCCAAAACCTCCGCGCAGCCACCGTGACTGCCCCAGCCCTGCAGCCGTGCCTCCCGGCCCTGCTGCGGCTCTCCCCAGCCCGCTCCCATCCCTGCCTGCCTGCCCGCCGCAGCCCCGCCGGGATGGCAGCAGCTTCCCCAGCCCCACCGCCTCCTCTGCCCCGCTCCTCCCGTGCCCTCATCCCCAAGCGCTGCACCCACCCACCCACCCTCAGCGCCCCCCGAACGGCACCTCCGAGACCCCCACGGGGGCACCCCGCTTCCCCACGCACCTCAGCCCTTCGCAGGCTGTGCCACAGCGGCGCTGCCATCGCCGCTCCACTGCTGCCTCCCTCTAGCCAAGCCCAGCCAGCTGCCCCCTCGCACTCTGTCCAGCCCCCACACCCCTGCAAGCTCCCGCTCCAACACGCCCAAAAAAGCGTAGTGCACCTCCTGCTCACTCTCACTCCTCTTCTGAGCACAGTGAGTCCGATTCTGACACAGAGGACATTGATCCATGGGCTCTAATCAAAATGGAAGTGACTCGGGCAGGGGATTGGGAACTAGCTCAGAGAATTTCTGCCTTCCCAGCAATTTATATAAAGGGGAAGAGAGGGGGGACCACTGGAACATGTGGGAACCTAACACAAATAAAGAACTGGTACAACTATGAAATATAGCCAAAGAACATGGGAGAAGTTCACATATTTTTAGAGATTTCCTGTAAGCTCTCTTTTCAGCACATGTTTTGGTACCGCACAATGCTAAAAACATTGCCCACTGCCTTCTTTCCCCGGCAGAATATATGCTATGGGAAAGGCATTGGAAAAGACAATTTAAAACTTTATCGGCCACTTATGTCAAGATGCAAATAGGCCAGATTTTATAGTCAAACAGCTGGCTGGAGAAGGGGATTTACAGAAACCCTCTGACCAAGCTAACACCTTACCTCAGGAGCACTACAAGACTTGGCTATTGCACCAAAACCTCCTTGCTCCTTACCCCAGGTGATTCTATTCCTGCCCAACACTTCTCTAATATTAAACAAGGAGTACATGAAAGCTTTATCAAGTTTGTAGACAGAATAAAAGATGCTCTGGAAAAACAGATAGAGAGCACAGAGGCAAGAAAAGAACTGTTGTGCAAACTTGCCTTATCAAATGCAAATGAACAATGTAGAACAATTCTGAGGCCCTACCCTTGGATACAGAACCCACCAGAGAGCAAATGGTGGAAAGTTGTACATGTCATTTGTCCACTGAAAACACAGTGGCCCAAGCTGTTGCTAAGGGCATTGCAGAAGGAGTTTCTGCTGCAGTGGCAGCAGTAACTTCCAAAGACCAGGCCTGCTGCTATCACTGTGGGGAATTTGGACATTTTATAAAGGACTGTCAAGACAGATCACTTACCCAAAATCCCCGTAACACCTATGAGAGACCCCAGAACCAGCAGCGCTACCAGCAGCGTTCGAGAAACTCCCAGCAGAGTATGGCCAGGCCCTGCGCAAAGACAACAAATCAAAAGCCACCCAGATCCAGCCACGCAGCATCCCAGGAGATCCCAGGACACATGGAGAGGATCCAACCCATGGAGCGATACAGATGGGAACATGGCACCAGTTGGTAACTGCTTTGTCCATTGACTTTAATAATAAGAATGTTTATCATGTTCCCACAGGCAAGCATGGGCCAAAAGGTGGTTCTTTTGACATTTTAGTTATAGGGGACACTCTCCATGGCCCAGAGGAAATCTTTGTTGTTCCAGAAGTACAAACAGTGCACCCAGGACAAGAAATCTCGTTCCAGCTGTGCTGCACGGACTCACCATTTTTCCTTTCACAAGGAATTCTGATCGCACAAACCTTTCTACTCCCAAAGAATCACAGGGAACAGCTTCCTCTCAGCCCTACAGCAATGTGGGCACAAGTTGTGGGACCAAGTAAGCCTACCATCGAGTGTGGTCTATCCTACAGTAGTGCTTTCTCCGTTTCCTCTCTTAACAGAGAGGCTCCACTCAAAAGATACCATTGGTTGTATCTTCCCCAGGGACTAAAAGTCTCACCTACTATATGCCAGTGGTATGTTGCTCAGATCCTGTCCTCTGTTCGGAACCTATTTCCAGATGTAATCATTTACCATTATATGGATGATATCCTGGTCTGTGCATCAGAAAAAACTTAGATAAAGCAGTTAAAGGGACAGAAGCCCAAGACACCATCGCCAAGGTCCAAGAAGCCCTGTCTGCATGCCAAGCCCATTCCTTCAAGCCCAAGCTGCCTCTCCAGTCCGTCATTCTTGGAAAAGCACCCCAAATAAGTCTGAAAGTTTTATTTGCTATCAAATACATCCCAGCCACCCAGCCCCACACAATCCCCATCTCACTGTTCCAAACTGGGATCCCACTTCTCCCAATCTCCTCCCAAACCCATCTCACCCTGGCAGCTGTGGAATTGAGTGAATTTGGTGAGGGATTAAGTTCTTTTTTTGAGGTGGGAACAAACAATTCGAAGTGGGATTGTGCCTCTGTGGGTTAAAATTCAGTTGTTTTCAGTGGGACGTGAGTGATTTTCAGATGAAAGATCGATCCCTCTTGCCTTTTGGAGCACAGAGAGATTGAGAACAGAAAAAAATGCAGGTCGACACAAAAGGAGAAGCAGCCAGGTGTGTTCCCAACATGGATCACAGGGAATGTGGGTCACCAGGGCTGTG
Organism: Lonchura striata; assembly: GCF_050655825.1. NCBI lineage: Eukaryota > Metazoa > Chordata > Aves > Passeriformes > Estrildidae > Lonchura > Lonchura striata. Next base: position 853,661 of record NC_140712.1, read on the forward strand.
CCCGATATGGGTCCTCCAGTGGGGGGTGGAGTTTAGCTCTTCTTACATTTGGGGCACTTGCAGGGCTACCCTTACCGGTGCCTCTGTTGGTGTATCAGGTGAGAGCTCTGTGAGAATCTTTTCCCACACTGGGGACACTCATAGGGCCTCTCCCCAGTGTGGATCCTCTGGTGAACGATCAGGTTGGACCTCTGGATGAAGCTCTTCCCACACCCCCCACACTCATAGGGCCTCTCCCGTGTGAGTCCTCTGGTGCCTGACAAGGTGTGAGTTGTTCCTGAATCCCTTCCCATAGTCAGGGCAGCAGAAGGGTCTCTCTTCTGTGTGACTCGGATAGTGCACGAGGAGATGGGATCTCCTCGTAAACCCCTTCCCACACTTGGAACACTTGTAGGGCCGTTCCCCAGTGTGCATCCTCTGGTGCCTGATCAGGTTGGAGCTGTGGCTGAAGCCCTTCCCATACTCCCCACACTCGTAGGGCATCTCCCCAGTGCGGATCCTCTGGTGCTTGATCTGCTCGGACCTCATCCTGAAGTTCTTCCCACACTCCAAGCACTTGTGGGGCTTCTCCCCATCATGGAGCTGCTCAGGGAACCCCAGCTTGGAGTTCTGGTTCGATCTCTGGGCACCTCCCTGGCCCAGGGTGCGTCTTTCCCCCTTAAATCCCCAAAATCTACATTTGCAGCCCGTCCTCATGCGGGATCTCTGGGACGTTTTCTCCCTGTCGGGTTCCTGCGCTGTGGAGCTGCTCAAAACGGCCTCTTCCACCAGGTTCTGCCATGGGGATTTGTCCTCCATGCTCTCCATCCTCAGCTCCTGCTCTGCGGGAGAAAGGACAAGGAGAGGCTCTTCCTCTTCCTTGCAGCTTCCCTGCGGCTGGGAATGGGAAATCCTGCTTTGGGGAAAACAAGGGATGAGCACATTGATTTTGAAGGTCCCTCTGCCCAAATCCATCTCTAGAAGTCCCTGGCCACCTGGGCTCCATAAAAACCTCCCAAACACCAAGATTCAGCCCTGAAAAAGCCTCCCAGGAGTTTCCCATCCCTGCTTGCTCCCCTTTGGTGTTCAGGGTTCCCCCCTGTCCCAGCTGCTGGGGTCACACTTGGATTGGGGGTCCCCCTTCTCCTCGCTGCCTGCCCTCCCCAGGCTGCTGGGAGTCCCAGCAATCCCAAAAGCTCCTCCCTCTTGGCTCTCCCCATTTAGGGTGCTGGGCTGCCACGAAACACTGATAGAAGCAGGGGTCCTGATGTTTCATTTTACCCATCTCGGAGTGCAAAGGACACACTGCAGCGGGACTTTCAGTATCAGTCAAAGCCAATGCACCTTTTATTGATGCCCTCAGCAGATGCAATAGCAGGGTTAGGAGATAAATGATAGAGAGACAGAGAAAGAGGGCCAGGGGAAATAGCTACCAACAGAGAGACGAAATCCTTGTGATCCAGCCAACAGATCCGTCTTGTCACGTCAGGGAAAATCCCAAAATCTTTGGTTAACTCAGGGGTCTTTTAAAGTTGAGGGAGCAGGTACAGGACAGTGGAGAATAAGCTGAGAACAAGCACAGACAGTGCAGTTCCAAACTGGACAAACCAGTCTCGGCAGCGAGCAGGACCCATTGTTTCAGGTCTGGTTGCCATGAAAAACCAGTCTTGGTCCAGTGATCACACCTGAGGGAACACTTGGCAGACATCCCACTTCGGTCAGGCCAGCGCCCTGTGTAAGAATTTTAAGGGTCTCAGTCTCAGACCATGGGAGGGGGCCTCAATCTCCATCCTTGGCGGCGGTGGTGGTGAGGCAGATGAGGGATCTTCCGTGGGGGATCACCAAAGTTAAAGCGAGCGGCATCTGGCCGAGAGGTAGGGAAATCAGACCCTCATTAACCCTGTTGTGATGAGCGGGGATTGTGCAGTAGGTGTAAGTGTACAGAGCACGCCGCTCATTGCCAGGACCTGCCAGGAGCAGCACAGCATGGCACAGCAAACACACCTGCAAACAATCACCTGGTGAGAATCCACCTCAACCAGGCCAGAACTGCACTCAGGGTCTGCAGGGTCTGAGTCTCTGTCCTTGCCATGGTCCTAAAATCAACCAAGAGCATCAAAATCCACTCTAAATCCACATGGTTTGGCCAAAAATCAGCCAAATGGGGTTAAAAGTAACCAAAGGGGTCTCAAATACACCAAATGTTTTAAAACCCAAAAGAAATGTCATAAAATCACCCTTTAATCTCTCAAATACGCCTAAAATCCACCCTGAAACTATCTGGTTTGGCCTAAAATCACCCAAAGGTACCTAAAATCACCCAAATCTGCCTGAAACCAACACAAGAAGACCAAAAATCACCCTAAAAAGGCTTGGTTCAACCTAAAATTGCCCAAAGAAGCAAAAAAACTACTCAGAAGGGCCCAAAATCACCAAAAATAGGGACCTAAAATCACCCACACAGGATTAAGATTCACTCACATGGGCCTAAAACCATCCAAAGGGATCTGAAATCCACCCTAAACCCCACCAGATCCAGCCTAAAATCAGCCAAAGGGGCCAAAAATCCACCCTGAGAGCCCCCAGACCCCAATCGGGCCCAGCCCAGGATGTCCCTGAGACCACCCCCAGACCCTTCCCAAGAGCCCACCCAGGACCCTTACAGGACCCTCCAGACCCCTCCACAAACCCAACCCGGCCCTTCCCCAGATCCCCCCAGGACCCGTCCCCAAAACCTCCAATACCCCCAGGCCCTCCCAAGACCCCCCTCTAGACCCCTCTCAGGACCCATCCCCACCCCCAAGGTCCCCCCACAAGGCCCCAAGACCCCTCCCCAGACCCTTCCTGACACCTCCAGGATCCTTCAGGATCCTCCTCCCAAAACCCCACACAGGACCCCCAGACCCCTCCCAAAACCCAGCCCAGGAATCCTTCAAGCACCCCCAGCTCCTTCCAAAACTCCCCCGGATCCCTCCCCAAAGGCCCCGATGCCCCCAGCCCCTCCCCAGCTCCCCTAGCCCCCAGCCCCAGCCACTGTGCGGACCCCCCTCCCCAGCAGCGCCGCCCCAGCCGCTCCCGCAGCTCCGGCCTCTCCCAGCACCTCCCCCGCTCTGGCAGCGCCGCCCGCAGGGCCCGCCCGAGCCCGCTCCCGGCTCCCTCTGATTGGCTGCCGCGGCGCGGGGAGGCGGGCGCTGCTGAGGGGAGCCGCGCGCTGATTGGTTGTTTCGGCACGGGGCGCGCCGCTATTGGCTGGGGAGCCCTGAGCACGGCGGAGGCGGGAAACTGTGAGGGGAGCGGGGCTGAGGAGGAGCTGAGGCGGGGCCGGGAGAGCTGGGGGGGTTTGGGGCGAGTCTGGGGAGAAATTGGGGATTTTGGGGAGTTTGACGGGAAATAGGGGGTGTGCGGTGGGTTTGGGGGCAATGCGGGGGTCTGAGGGGGCTTTGGTGGGTCTGAGGGGGTTTAGGGAGCTTTGGGTGGAGTTTGAGAGGGTCTGGAGCATTCTCAGGTGGGTTTAGGGGGATCTGAGGAGAATTGGGAGGGTCCGAGGTGATTTTGGGGGTGTTGTGAGAGGAACTGGGAATTCTGAGGGAATCTGGGGGTTCTGAGGGTGGTGTGGGGGAATTTGGGGGAATCTGAGGGGATTTTATAGGGTTTGTGGGGGAATTGAGGGGTCTGAGGGGGATTTGTGGCAGCCTGATGGGATTTGGGGGGTCTTAGGTGGTTCTGGGGTCAATTTTGGGGTAAAGTGGGGCGGGTCTGAGGGTACCTGGGGGGTTTAGGTGGGTCTGGGTGGATTTGGGGCTCTGGGGGCACCTAAAGGGGTGCCAGGGGGTGAAGGGGTCGCAGCCCCAGACGCCCCCTGAAGCCCCCCTGTCCCCACAGAGGGGTCCCGGCCCTGGCGGTGCAGGACCCCCGGCCCCAGCCCAGCATCTCCATCAGCAGCTGAGCCAGGAGATCAAGGAGGACGGGGGGCTGGGGGGTCCTGGGGGCTCTGAGAGTGTCCCTGGGTGTCCCCAGGGGCTCAGGCTGTCCCCTGGGTGTCCCCGAGCTGGAGAAGTCCCTCTGCGCCGTTTCCTCGCGGTTTGGGCAGATTTTGGACATTTTGGTGCGGCGCAGTCTCGGCCTGCGGGGCCAGGCCTTCCTCACCTTCAGGGAGATGAGCAGCGCCACCAACGCCCTGCGCTCCCTGCAGGGCTTCCCCTCCTGCGGCAACCCCGTGGTGAGACAGAGACTGGGGGAGTTCTGACACTGGGGAAAGAACTGGAATGCTGGGGAAAAACCGCCAAACTCTGGCCTCAGATATCCCCAAAGTCCAACTTGGAATCCCTTCAAATTCACCCTGAACACCCCAAAGCTTCCCCTTCTATGACAAGCCCATGGTGAGACAGAAATGCTGCAGAAAAATCCCCAAATTTTGGGAAAAAAAATCCTGAAATTCTGGGAAAAAATCCTGATTTCATGGGGAACAAAAACTCCAAAATGCAGCCTCAAATATCCCAAAAATTCAACCAGGAACACTCCAATGGTTCCCCTTCTATGACAAGCCCATAGTGAGGGAGAAGTTGGAGGAGAAATCCTGGAATTTTGAGAGAAATCCTGAAATTCTGGAAAAAGCCCCCAAATCATTGGGAAAATGCCCAAATCCAGCCTCAAATATCCATAAAATGCGTGCTAGAACCCCCCAAAGCTTTCCCTTCTGGGACAAACCCATGGTGAGAGCATGGGGAAAATACCAAGCTTTTGAGAGCAATCCTGAAATTCTGGGAAAAAAGTGCCAGAGTCAATCTGAAACCCACCCAAAATCCTTCAATAAATACCCAAATCCAGCCAGGAACCCTCAGAATTCATCCTGAATCTTCCAAACCTTCCCCTTCTACCCCACAATGAGACCCAAATCCAGGCACCAGTCTACAGATTCTTGGAAAAACAGGAAATTCTGGGGAAAAGCCTGAAATCCGGGGAAGAACGGGAAATCCAGCCAGAAATCCACCCCCAATCCCCTGGAAATGACCCCAAATCCCTGTTGGAACCTCCCAAATTCCTCTAAATTCCCCCAAAATCCTGCTGAAATCCCCCAAATTCCTTCTAGGACTTGCCAAAATCCCTCACAAACGCCCCTGATTGCTCTTGGAACTGCCCCAAATCCTGTCTGGAACCTCCCCAAATCCCTCAGAACACCTGAAAATCCCTTGGAAAACCCCAAAATCCTTCTTGGATTCCCTCAGAATTCCTGCCAAAAACCCCTCAGCCCCAAATCCTCCCCAGATCCCCTCTGAATTCCCCTGAACCCCTCAGAAAGCCCCAAATCCCCTCTGGAACCTCTCCCAGATTCCCCCAAAATCCTCGGTAACAACCCCAAACCCCCCGAGCCGTCCCCAGCTCCCCCCGGAGTGATCCCAAATCCCCCCGGAACCAGCCCAGGTCCCCTCTGGAAGCTCCCCGGATCCCGGGGAAGCCGCAGATCCCCGGGAGCCGCCGGGCAGCGCCGGGAAAGCCCAAAGCCCCGCGGCAGTGCCGGATCCCGGCCGGAGCTGCCCCGGGAGCCCCGCGGGGCCGGGGCCGGGGCCGGGATGCGCCGTCCCAGCGGATCCAGCGCGCCCGGCCGGGCTCGGCCAGCGCGGCCCAGGGCAGGGAGCGCTGGTGGGGCGGGAGCGGGAGCGGAGCGCGAACGGGACCAGCGCAGAGCCAAGGCGGGAGAGGCCCCGGCCCCACAGAGAGCGGGGCCGGAGCGCGGGGCCGGGCGGGGATGGCTCGGGGATTGTTCCGGGCGATTCGGGCACTCGCAGCGATCTCTGCGGGATTCTTGGGGTGCTTCTGGGAGGTTTGGCCGGGATTTTGAGGGAAGTTTTCGTGGGGATTTTTTGGGTGGATTTCCTCGGACTTTGGGTGGGATGTGAAGGGAATTGGGGGCAATTTTTGGAGAATTTGAGAGGGTTTTGGTGGGATTTTGGTGCGGATTTTTTGAGTGGATTTGGGGTGGATTTTGTGGGATTGCGGGGCTTTCTGGAGAAATTCTTGTGGAATATTTTGAGTAATTTGGAGGGATTTTTTTTGTGGATTTTGTGTGATTTGGGGATTTTGGGGGGATTTTTGTGCAGGTTTTTCTCATGGATTCTGTGGGATTTTCATGGGGATTTAGTGGGTGGCATTGAGGGATTTTTCTGTGGCATTTAGGGGGATTTTGGGCGCGATTTTTATGGGGATTTTGAGGGATTTCTGTGGGCTTTGGGCTGAATTTGTGGACTTTTGGATGGAATTTTTGTGGGGATTTCCCTGGGATTTTGGGTGGATTTTGTGGGATTTTAAGGATTCTATGGGTGGAATTTTTTGTGGGAATTTGATGGTATTTTTTGGTGGGATTTTCTGTGAGGAATTTGAGGAAATTTTTATTGGATTTTGGTGAGTTTTTGGGGGGATTTTATACGGAGATTTTTTTGGGGATTTTGGGCAAATTTTTGGTGGTTTTTTTTTATTTTTATTGGATTTTGGTGAGAGCTTTGTGGTGTTTTTTTAAATTTTGGGGAGATTTTTGTGCTTTTTGTTGTTGTTGTTGTTGTTTCTTTGGGTTTTGTTTGTTTGTTTGCTTGTTTTGGGTTTTTTTTTGGGGGGGGGGTTTTCTCTGGATTTGTGGCAGATTTTTTGGTGTCTATCCAGAGTGACTTTGGGCAGATTTTGGGCTTGGCTGGGGCAGCTTTGGGGCAGATTTTGGGGTTTGTCTCCCGTTTCCCCCAGCTGTGGTAAAGCCCCGAAGCACATCCTGCTCCTGCCCCAGCTCCCTGAGCAGCCCCAGGAGCTGATGCTCCCCGTGCTCCTCAGCCAGGGAGATCTGGGGCAATCCCGGCATTCCGGGCATTCCGGCCGGGCTTTGGGGCACTGCGGGGTTTTGGGGCTTGGGGGTTGAGAGGCTGAGGGGGGCTTGGAGCTGGATTTTTTTTGGGACAATATTGGGATTTTGGGGCGGAATGTCTGGGATTTTAGGGGAAAATTTCTGGATTTTGGGGGGAAAATACCAGGCTTTGAGATGGAGGAAATACTGGACTTCTTATAGAGGAAATGTCTTGTTTTTTTTTATGGGAAAGTTCTGGCGAATTTCTGGATTTTTTTAGGAGGGAATTTCTGAATTTTTTGGGGGGGAGTTTCTAGTTTTTTTGGGGAGGGATTTCTGGATTTTTTTGAGGGGAAATTTCTGGATTTTTGGGAATGTTTCTATGGGTTTTTTTGGAATGTGTCTGGATGGGGAACGGGTTTGGGTTTGGATTTTTTGGGGGGAGTATTTCTGGATTTTTTGGAGGAAGTTCCTAGTTTTTTGGGAATGTTCCAGGATTTTTTGGAGGATCATTTCTGGATTTCTTTGGGGAAAATGTCTAAATTTCTGGATTTCTGGGAGAATATTTCAGGATTTTTTTTTTTTTAAGTATTTCTGGATTTGGGGGAACATTCCCAGGTTTTCTGGGTTTCTGGGGGAAGGTTCCCGGTTGTCTGGGGGAACATTCCGAGATTTCTGGAGGAATGTTCCTGGGTTTTTGGGGAACATTCCCAGGTGTCTGAGGAAGGTTCCCAGGTGTCTGGGGAACATTCCCGGGTGTCTGGGGAAGGTTCCTGGGTGTCTGGGGACGGCTCCCGGGTGTTCCGGGCTCTCCTGGCCCCGTTCCCATCCCAGGTTCCCGGGGTTCCAGGAGCTGCGCTGGTGCCCGGGCGCTGCGACATCACCTCGCTGCAGTTGGACACCGAGGTGCAGGCGGGCGCCACCCGCGAGGCCCTGCAGGGCTCCAGCATCACCCAGAGCCAGCCATGGAGATCTCCTTCCCCAAAAGTGACCCAAAACACCCCAAACCCCACCAAAATAACCCCAAACCCCAAAAAAACTGGCCTGAAATACCCCTAAAAAATCGCCTCAAACCCGCCCCTAAATAACCAAAATCTGCCCCCAAACACTCCAAATCCCTCCAAACCACCCTGTAATCTCAGAGGAATGTCCTGAAATCCCTCCAAACCACCCCAAAATTCCTCAAAGCTGCACCACAATACCCTTAACCTGCCCCAAAACACCTCAAATGCCTTCAAGCTGCCCCAAAATCCCATAGAAACATCCTGCAGTCCCTCCAGACCACTTCAAAATCCCATAGAAATACCCTGAAATCCCTCAAAGCACCCCAAAATCCCATAGAAACCCCCGAAATCCCATAAAACTGCACCCAAATCCCATAGACCTGCTGCCAAATCCCAAGAAAATACTCCAAAATCCCAGAAAACTGCCCCAAAAATGGTCCTGACCCTGCCCCAAATACCCTGCACGCCCCTAGTCCCCCAGGTAAGTTCAGCTCAGCTCAGCCCAAATCCTCACTTTTTATCCCAAATCTTCCTTTTTTCAGCCCCAAAATCACTTTTAATCCCTAATGTCTTTTTGAGCTCAAATCTTTCTTTTCCCAACCTAAATCCTCCTTTTCCCATGACAGATTCTCCTTTTTCCTCCTCACATCCTTTGTCTGTCCCCAAATCCCTTTTCCAATGCCAAAATCTCCCTTTTCCACCCCAATTCCCCACTTCATTCCCCTTTCCCCATCCCAAATCCCCTTTTCCCATCCCAAATCCTTCCCTGTCCATCCTAAATCCCCCTTTCCCACCCAGGATCTTTCCCCATCCTGAATCCCCCAATTCCCACCCATTCCCCTTTTTTCCCCGGTGTTGTACCCAGGGTCTTTCTGCAGACATTGCACCTGGAGCTGCCCCAAATAACCCCAAACAAACCCCAAATAACCCCAAACAAACCCCACTGTGTCCCCCAGGGCTGGCGTGGATTTGGGGGGGTCATGACCCCAAACTTTGGGGACTGGGAGGATTGATCCTAAAATTTGGGGTTTAGGGGGTTTTGACACCTGGGGCTTTGGGAGTTTTTGACCCCAAACTTTGGGAACTGAGGGAGTTTGACACCCCAGGGTTTGGGATTTTGTTTTTCTTTCCCAAGATTTGGGGATCAGGGGGTTTCACCCCCAAACGTTGGGATCAGGGTGGTTGGACAACCCAGGTATTTCAACCCCCAGGATTTGGGGTTTGGGGGTTTAGACCCAAAAATTTGGAAACTGGGGGGATTGACCAACTGATTTTGGGGGATTTAACCCCAAAGTGGGGGAGATCAGGGGGATTTGACACCCCAGGGTTTGGGATTGGGGGGTGTTGACCCCAAAATTTGGGAATTGAGGGTTTTGACCGCAAACTTTGGAGACGAGGAGGGTTGGACAACCCAGATATTTCACACCCCAGGAGTCGGGATTGGGGGTTTTAACCCCAAACTTTGGGGGCTGGGGGTGTTTGACACATCAGGATTTGGGATTTGGGGGTATTTGACCCCAGACTTTGGGAATTGGGGGTGTTGGACACCCCAAATGTTTTGAACCCCAGGATTTCGGGTCAGGAGGGTTTAACGCCAACATTTGGGATTTGGGAAGTGTTTGACACCCCAGGATCTGGGATTTGGGGGGTTTGATCCTAAAATTTCGGGTTTGGGGCACGGGGGAGGTTGACATCCCAGAGTTTGGGTTTGGGGATGTTTGTCCCCCCCACTCCCAGTGTTTAGATTTGGGGTGTTTGATCCCAATGTTTGACCCCCCGGGTTCGGAGTCGGGGTTGGGATAGGAGCCATTCCCTGGAAACAGCGGTGGGATCGGGATCGAGAACAGGAACGGGAATGGGATGGGGATCGGGAGTGGGAGTGTAATGGGGTTGGGGATGAGATCGGGATCGGGAACTGGCCCGGGAACTGGAACAGAAATGGTAATGGGATTGGGATCGGGAACAGGATCAGGGATCGGGAAGGGGAGAGACCCTGACTCAATCATGGAGCCCACCCCCAGGGAGCAATCCTGCCCCAGTCCCGGAATGGACCCATCCCCTCAATCCCGGACCCCTCCCCAATCCCAGCCCCTCCGCAGCCGCTGACCGGACCCTCCCTCAATCCCAGTCCGGATCGGAGCCATTCCCGGACCGGACCCTTCAATCCCTTTTTGGGGCGGCTCCTGCCGCTTCCAGCCCATTTTTGGGACTTCCAAGCGGCTCCGGGGACCCTCCCCATTTTGGGGGTGTTGGGGTGGCCCCAAGGCCGCCCCGAGGGCCGAGGGGGGATGGAAACCCCAAACCCGGGGGGCTCCTGGGGGACCCCAGTTCCTCCCGTCCCCGCCCCGAAGCAGATCCTGGCCAATCAGAGCGCGCGGCGCTGATGACGATTCAGTTCCCAGGCAGAAACTCGGCGCTTGTCCCGCCCGGCGATTTTCAGCCAATGAGCGCCCGGGACGGCTCTGACTCATCAGTTGCCAGGCTGAGCCCAGCGCCTCTAACAGCACGAGCCAATCTAAACATACAATCGAACACACCTTAGTAAAACAATTCATATTGCAAATATACTAAACACGAAACCAAACACCACTATAATGTCTCATACAATTTAACCAAACAATTAAACTTTAATAACACCCTTAAATACTCTAAAAAAATTAAAATTGTTTTAAAAAAATGTAATTGCAGATGGGTGGTTTTATATGAATATTAGTTTTTGGAATGTTTGGGCCAATGGATTTTAAAAAAATGAATTTTATAGGAATTCACTCAGCTGAGAAGGAACCACTCTACAAATAGAACTGACTGAAAATTAAGGGGAGAGAAATCAGTAACTCTGAAAGTTTTATTCGCTATCAAATACATCACACCACTCCAAACTTGGTTCCCATTTCTCCCAACATCCTCCCAACCCCATCTCACCCTGGCAGCTGTGGGACAGGGCACGCTGGGATTCGCCCCTGCAGCTCCCCAGTGTGTCCAGAGAGACTGCAAGGAGACAGTGACCTCTGTCAGCGGGACCCTCTGAGTGGGACAACCACTGCTGGGGTGGCTGTGCCAGCTCCCCCATGAACCTCCAGCCCTGGGAACCGGGAGGAAGTGGAAACCACAACTTTGCTAATACTGCCTGTGCCGGAAGCAAATGGAAAGAGAACTGGGGTGTGAAAACCCAATGGTTGTTTATTTACATAAGAACAGCAATGAAAACACAGAACACATTTACTTTTGTAAGAATATTTGTAATAACAACAATTTATAGAATGTATATACCTAAGAACATATCTAACAACAATATTTGAAATGTGTTTACAGAAGACAAAACGAAGCCCTAAAACCTATATGCCAAAAAGAAGAACAAACTCTAAAAACTATGTACAAAAGGGTGCCATTTCAGTCCAGGATCTCCATCAGTCCGGGAAGAAAAGCAGGTGCCATGGTCACTTGTCTTAGTTCGACAAGGCAGGAGTCTGTGAAAGAGGGCAAAGCCTCCTGTGCAATGGAGAACGGCAAACCTCCCTCCCTCTGAATTACCAGGATCTTTAAATTAAAAGGCTCTCAGGCAAAGATATGGGAATGGGAGTAACAATTCTTTACTAGGAGAAAACTAGACAACAATTTAAAAAGGCAAATGCAATCGGTACAAACAAAACCAGTGAAAAGGTCCAGAACCTGAGGAGTCGGGGTGCCAGTACAGTTCTGCTGGGACAATTGCTTCCCTTGCAATGGTTGATGAATTGCAGCTGAAATGGTGATCTTTAGAAGGGTATGGTTTTCCTCTGAAGATCTGGTGGCAGTGAGGCCGGTCTTCCTCTGCGCCGGGGTTGCCTCTGAGCTCCGCTGCCGTCGCCTCAGCGCGCGCCGGCTGCTTCGCTGCGAGTGCCGCTGAAGAGAGCTGCTTCTCCGGGAATCCCGCGAAGAGAGAGAGAGCGAGCTGCTTCTCTCCCTAAAAGCTACCCCTTTATCCAATAATAGAGTGCTTGGCTTCCCCCTCTGGGTGGGATCCCTCATGGTGTTACATTTACCAGCCCGGCAGTGAGTCAGTCAATAGTGTATAAACAAACCATTGCCTCTACGGGGCAAACCATTGTCTCTGAGAGAGATAACAAAACCTGTCCGACAGGTTTGCCTTCAACAGATGGCAAATAGAATACAAGCTTATTTTACAACCCAGGACATTATCCACCCCTTATTCTATTTCCATCTGCACACCATGAAATCTTACACCCAGTTCTCTCTTAAGACCAAGTTTCCCTGTGGTACACAGCGGGTCTCCCCATCTTTCTGCATTACCCACCAAGTGTAACCAGGTCCTTGAGCAAAGACAATCCCACGAATGGGTTGGTCTTTGCCTGAGGTGGGATTAATCCAAACAGTTTTCCCTAAAATACCTTTCATATGTACTACAGGGACCTTATCTCCATCTACTGCGTGTAAGGGTTCTGACTGAGCAGGGCCAGCTCGATTGACAGACCCCCGGGTGTTGACCATCCAGGTTGCTTTTGCCAGGTTAATTTCCCAGTTTCTAAATGTTCCCCCACCAAGAGCCTTCAGGGTAGTCTTAAGGAGTCCGTTGCACCGTTCAACTTTGCCGGCAGCTGGAGCATGATAGGGAATATGATATATCCATTCGATACCATGTTCTCTGGCCCAGGTGTTGATAAGGCTGTTCTTGAAATGGGTACCGTTGTCAGACTCAATTCTCTCAGGGGTGCCGTGTCTCCACAGGACTTGCTTTTCCAAGCCTAAGATGGTGTTCCGGGCAGTGGCATGAGGTACAGGGAAAGTCTCCAGCCATCCAGTGGTGGCTTCCACCATGGTCAGCACGTAGCGCTTGCCTTGGCGTGTCTGGGGCAGTGTGATGTAGTCAATCTGCCAGGCTTCCCCATACTTGTACTTGGACCACCGCCCACCATACCATAGGGGCTTCACTCTCTTGGCCTGTTTGATGGCAGCACACGTCTCACAGTCATGGATAACCTGGGAAACACTGTCCATGGTTAGATCCACCCCTCGGTCTCATGCCCACTTGTAGGTGGCATCTCTGCCCTGATGACCTGAGGCATCATGAGCCCATCGAGCCAGGAACAACTCCCCCTTATGGTGCCAATCTAAGTCTATCTTTGACACCTCTATTTTTGCTGCCTGATCTACCTGCTCGTTGTTTCGGTGCTCCTCATTAGCCCGACTTTTGGGGACATGGGCATCTACATGACGGACTTTCACCGTCAGCTTTTCCACCCGAGAGGCAATGTCTTTCCATATATCAGCAGCCCAGATTGGCTTTCCTCTACATTGCCAGTTGGCCTTCCTCCACCTTCCCAGCCAGCCCCACAGAGCATTGGCTACCATCCATGAATCAGTATAAAGGTAGAGCTTTGGCCACTTCTCCCTTTCAGCAATGTCCAGAGCCAGCTGAATGGCCTTGAGTTCGGCGAGTTGGCTCGATCCACCTTCTCCTTTGGTAGCTTGTGCAACTTGGCGTGTGGGGCTCCATACGGCTGCTTTCCACTTCCGGTTCATCCCTACGATGCGACAGGAACCATCAGTGAAAAGAGCGTAGCAGGTCTCTTCTGCTGGTAGTTGGTTGTATGGTGGAGCCTCTTCAGCCCTTGTCACTTGTACCTGCTCCTCATCATCAGTGAGACCAAAGTTTTCACCTTCTGGCCAGTTCGTAATTATCTCCAAAATCCCAGGGCGATTCAGGTTTCCAATACGGGCGCGTTGAGTGATGAGGGCAATCTATTTGCTCCATGTGGCGTCAGTGGCATGGTGGGTAGTAGGAACCTTTCCTTTAAGCATCCACCCCAGCACCGGTAGTCGGGGTGCCAGGAGGAGTTGTGTTTCTGTGCCAATTACCTCTGAGGCAGCTTGAACTCCTTCAAAGGCAGCCAAGATTTCCTTCTCTGTGGGAGTGTAGTTGGCTTCAGACCCTCTGTAACTTCGGCTCCAGAATCCCAGTGGTCGGCCTCGAGTCTCCCCAGGCACTTTCTGCCAAAGGCTCCAGGACAACCCATGGTTCCCGGCTGCAGAGTAGAGCACATTCTTGACCTCTGGTCCCGTTCTGACTGGGCCAAGGGCTACAGCATGAGCGATCTCCTGCTTGATCTGGGTGAAGGCTTGTTGCTGCTCAGGGCCCCAGTGGAAATCATTCTTCTTTCAGGTAACCAGATAAAAAGGGCTCACAATCTGGCTATACTCAGGAATGTGCATTCTCCAGAAACCTATGGCACCCAGGAAAGCTTGTGTTTCCTTTTTGCTGGTTGGTGGGGACATAGCTGTGATCTTGTTGATGACCTCAGTGGGAATCTGGCGCCGTCCATCTTGCCATTTCACTCCCAGGAACTGGATCTCTCGGGCAGGTCCCTTGACTTTGCTCTTCTTGATGGCAAAGCCAGCTTCTAGTAGTATCTGGATGATCCTCTCACCTTTCTCAAACACTTCTGCCGCTGTGCTCCCCCACACAATGATGTCATCAATGTATTGCAGGTGTTCTGGAGCCTCACCCTTTTCTAGTGCAGCCTGGATCAGTCCATGGCAGATGGTGGGGCTGTGTTTCCACCCCTGGGGCAGTCGGTTCCAGGTGTACTGCACGCCCCTCCAGGTGAAAGCAAACTGAGGCCTGCATTCTGCTGCCAGAGGAATGGAGAAAAATGCATTAGCAATATCAATGGTGGCATACCACTTTGCTGCCTTGGACTCCAGCTCGTACTGGAGTTCCAGCATATCCGGCACAGCAGCGCTCAGCGGTGGAGTCACTTCATTTAAGCCACGATAGTCCACAGTCAATCTCCATTCTTTGTCAGATTTGCGCACAGGCCAGATGGAGCTGTTGAAGGGTGAGTGGGTTTTGCTGACCACCCCTTGGCTCTCCAGCTCCCGAATCATTTTGTGGATGGGGATCACGGCATCTCGATCCGTCCGATACTGCCGGCGGTGCACTGTCGAGGTGGCAATTGGCACGCGTTGTTCTTCCACCCTTAGGAGTCCTACTGCAGAGGGGTTTTCTGACAGTCCAGGCAAGGTGTTCAATTGCTTAATGCCTTCTGCCTCTACAGCGGCTATTCCAAAAGCCCACCTGAGTCCCTTTGGGTCTTTGTAATATCCGTTCCGGAGGAAGTCTATGCCCAGGATACACGGAGCATCTGGGCCAGTCACTATAGGATGTTTCTTCCAGTCCTTCCCAGTCAGGCTCACCTCAGCTTCCACCAGAGTCAATTGTTGTGATCCCCCTGTCACACCAGCAATGGAAACAGGCTCTGCCCCCACATGTCCCGATGGTATCAGAGTACACTGTGCACCAGTATCAACTAAAGCATCATATTTTTGTGGCTCTGATGTGCCAGGCCATCGGATCCACACTGTCCAGAAGATCCGGTTTTCCCGTGCCTCTCCCTGGCTAGAGACAGGGCCCCTCTAACACTGGTTATCATTCCTTCCCTGGGCATACATACTAGAGGTCCCTTCAAGGGGGTCTGACAGATCGTACCCACAAGCTTGGTCACGGGAGGTTGAGGCTACCTTCACTTTGGTGGAACTCCCCCGGTTAGAGTTTCCCTCCTTGAGTTGACGGACCCGTGCTGCCAGGACAGAAGTGGGTTTCTCATCCCACCTCCCCATGTCTTCCCCATGGTCACGCAGGAAGAACCACAGATTAGCCCTTGGGGTGTACCCTCTCTCTCTAGATGGGGATTGTTGGGCGCTGATTCTGGGGCCTGTGACTCTCACGGGTGCTGTATTAACCTTCCTTATCTCCTCCCTCATCTCCTCTTTAAAGTCCTTAATCACAGCTGAGATATGAGCCTGCATTGGGCCATTAATCATACTCTCATAATTCCTAAGTTTGTTGGCAACAGAACCTATTGTCTCCCGGTGGGCGTCAGCATTGATTGTTGCAATGAAGGTGGTGTATTGAGATGGCCCAAGATTTGCCAGACTCCACAGCATTTGTCCCGTACACCTGACCTTGTCAGGGTCATTATTGTGTCGTCCATCCCTCCCAAAGAGTACCTCCAATACTGCCACTTCCCTCAGCTGTTGGATCCCTTCCTCGAGGGTCTTCCAGCGCATTCTATGATGGTGCTCTTGCATTCTCTCTCTGTGGACAAACCTCTCCCTGACACTCATTAAGAGCCGCTCCCAGAGAGAAAGGGACCCTGGTTCCCTTACAAAAACCTGATTTATACCCGAGTCCTGGGTCAAGGGTCCCAAGTTCCTTGCCTCACCACCGTCCAGCTGCACGCCTGTACCCATAAGATCCCAAACCCGGAGTAGCCAGGTAGCATAAGCCTCACGCCCTCGTCGCACAATGTCTTTATGCAGATTACGAAGACCTTCGTACGTCAGGGACTCGGTGATGATAGCAATCTCTGGCTCCCCTGTGGGTTGTGAGGTTCCTCCATTCCTGTCCCTATCTGCAGGGTGCTCTGCTTTCACCTTAGACTTCCTTGTTTCTACCGGGGCCACTGCTGCTGACCGTGACTGCCTTTGTGGTTCAGCTGGAACCTGGACAGTTGTAACATTAGTGGATTCCACAGCTGTACTATTAGACTGTCCCTCCTCAAGGCAAAGGGCCGGTTTCTCACCAGCTGGGGAAATGCAGTCCTTCAGCATCTCTCGTATCTCCTTAACCAGAACCCTCACCCAATCTGGGCGGTTCATTTCTGAGGTGGGCTGTGGGGAGAGCCAGGCTCTGGAGCAGCAGCATCTCGAGTCTGTGGTGTAGGTGTGAGGGTAGTTATCCAGGTTAATCTTCCCTTATCTCTGAATGCTAAATATAACAGGACTATCAGCAACACCACCCATTGTATGGTATCATTAGCACTTAGAAAGGATCTTAACCCTTTGAGAACTGGTGGAGCAGACCCAAAAAGATGGTTAAAAGGTTGGGAGAAAGTTTGCCCAGGTGCTATTTCCTTGCATTAGGTACCGTTATTAAAGTAACCCCAAAAACATACAGTTAACATGTGATAGCTATGAATCCATGTACCTGCCTTCCAGAGGAAATTAAAGATCCATGAATTCCTCACCCAATTAACCCAGAAGCCAAACTTGATAACAGACACAGTAGCCTTAGTTATAGGACCCATTTTTAGATAAGGGTCTGCAAATGGGAAAAGTATAGCTACGATCACATGCCACCCAAACCAAGGTAAACTAGACCACATGGTGATGCTGAAGATGTTTTTACACACAACAAAAAACCAAATTACTTAAGAACTATTAATCCTTTTTCCCTCTCAATGCCCTCGGGCCTCACGTTGATGCGTCAAAATCTGTCTTAGTTCGACAAGGCAGGAGTCTGTGAAAGAGGGCAAAGCCTCCTGTGCAATGGAGAACGGCAAACCCCCCTCCCTCTGAATTACCAGGATCTTTAAATTAAAAGGCTCTCAGGCAAAGATATGGGAATGGGAGTAACAATTCTTTACTAGGAGAAAACTAGACAACAATTTAAAAAGGCAAATGCAATCGGTACAAACAAAACCAGTGAAAAGGTCCAGAACCTGAGGAGTCGGGGTGCCAGTACAGTTCTGCTGGGACAATTGCTTCCCTTGCAATGGTTGATGAATTGCAGCTGAAATGGTGATCTTTAGAAGGGTATGGTTTTCCTCTGAAGATCTGGTGGCAGTGGGGCCGGTCTTCCTTTGCGCCGGGGTTGCCTCTGAGCTCCGCTGCCGTCGCCTCAGCGCGCGCCGGCTGCTTCGCTGCGAGTGCCGCTGAAGAGAGCTGCTTCTCCGGGAATCCCGCGAAGAGAGAGAGAGCGAGCTGCTTCTCTCCCTAAAAGCTACCCCTTTATCCAATAATAGAGTGCTTGGCTTCCCCCTCTGGGTGGGACCCCTCACGGTGTTACATTTACCAGCCCGGCAGTGAGTCAGTCAATAGTGTATAAACAAACCATTGCCTCTACGGGGCAAACCATTGTCTCTGAGAGAGATAACAAAACCTGTCCGACAAGTTTGCCTTCAACAGATGGCAAATAGAATACAAGCTTATTTTACAACCCAGGACATCACTCCAGTCAGGCACAGAGGGCTCTTCCATGTGTCCCCAGGCTAGCACACTGGGACTCTGCTGCCAGAGCTGAGGCTGGCTGGGTCTGGGGCTGGGTCACGGGCCCTGTGGAACACCCTGTACCAATCTTTCTTGTGGCACCCTTGCAGTCCTGCAGAGCTGCAGTGAGGCCTCCCGAGGGTCTCCTCTTTTCGAGGCTGAGCATCCCCAGCCCCACGTGGAAAGCAGGCAGTGTGATCAGGGGGAGTCCAGGCTGGAGTCAAATGGCATCAGGAACGGAGAGACGGAAGCTTTAGGCCCAGGTTTGCCTCTCAAAGTACAAAATTAATAAGAGTGGAGGGCAAGATGGTGGGACACTGCTTCTGCTCTAATTGGTGAATATAGTCTCTGTTTTTTTCTTTTTTTCTCTCATGCTGTTGCAGTTTTGGCTGTTTGATAGGAAGCTTGGCACAATATCCATTGTCTTCCCTATTTGTGAATCACCGAGCAGAGTCTGGGCAAGCTGATGTTGCAGAGCAAATCCTGCAAATGGACTGGTCATCCTGAGCGTGGAGAATGCAGTTAAACCCAGCCAAAAATAATTTCTGGAAAGTCAAGCCTGGTGTACATTCTCTTGACTTTGGCTATGCCAACTTCACCTGAGTCTTATGAAAAAGCAAACAAAAGACTCAAACCAAAACAGAAAAAGCCTAGAAACAAACGAACCCATGCAAACCAATCAAACAAAGAGACCAAAAAAACCCCAAATAAAACCAAAGGGAATGAAGAGTTAGTATTAGTTTTGAGTTCATCACAGCAGGTAAATGGCTGCTTTCCACAGGATCACCATAAAAAGCCACAGATAACAGCTGCTCCAAAATACACTCAACAGGAGAACCATCAAAGTGATACATAGCAACTCTGGGGCAGCTCCCCATTAAGGTGAGGGATGAGCACAGAGTGCTACAGCTCCAGCCTTCCCCACCCTGCAGGCTGCTCTTTGCTCCTGATGTAAGAGCCTTGCAGGACTGTGGCCCCTCTCGGTGCATTATAAATCATTCCCACAGCTGTCACTTGAGCCACTGGCATGTCCAGAGCGAGATGCAGGCACAATCCTACTGCCCGCTGAGCCTCTCTGGGAGATCCTGAGCATCTTCCTGCCCAGAGCCACAAAAGAGCTCAGGCTCTGCCTGAACTGGGTTTTCAGGGGAGGTTTCCATATCCCTGCGAGATGTGCTCATCCTTCATCAGGCTGTGCCCAGCCTGGATCAGGGCAGGTTGGATGCCACATGGGATCCATCCTTTGCCCTGCCATGTGATCCTCCATGCAGTGGGGATAAAAAGCCCAGCACTGGGGAACCCCAGGTGCTGCAGCAGTGATATTTTTGGGAGAAACACGGAGCTGTGCATGGCCAGCTTGAAGTCTGCACTGCTGTGAGCACCAGGCCTGCCATGCTGAGCCCAGGGCCACAACCAGTGCTCACCCTGGCTGGGACATTGAGTCCCAACATGGGATCCCATGGGACAGGGCACGCTGGGATTCGTTCCTGCAGCTCCCCAGTGTGTCCAGAGAGACAGCAAGGAGACAGTGACCTCTGTCAGCAGGACCCTCTGAGTGGGACAACCACTGCTGGGGTGGCTGTGCCAGCTCCCCCATGAACCTCCAGCCTTGGGAACCGGGAGCAAGTGGAAACCACAACTTTGCTAATACTGCCTGTGCCGGAAGCAAATGGAAAGAGAACTGGGGTGTGAAAACCCAAGGTTGTTTATTTCCATAAGAACAGCAATGAAAACACAGAACACATTTACTTTTGTAAGAATATTTGTAATAACAACAATTTATAGAATGTATATACCTAAGAACATATCTAACAACAATATTTGAAATGTATTTACAGAAGACAAAACAAAGCCCTAAAACCTATATGCCAAAAAGAAGAACAAACTCTAAAAACTATGTACAAAAGGGTGCCATTTCAGTCCAGGATCTCCATCAGTCCGGGAAGAAAAGCAGGTGCCATGGTCACTCCAGTCAGGCACAGAGGGCTCTTCCGTGTGTCCCCAGGCTGGCACACTGGGACTCTGCTGCCAGAGCTGAGGCTGGCTGGGTCTGGGGGCTGTGCCCCAGGCACTGCCATGGGGCTTGTGTGGCCCAAAGCAAGAAGAGGACAGGCTGGGCATGGCCAGCAGAACCCAAGGCACTGGGTACCACGTGCCTGAGCAGGGACCACCCAGCCCAATCCCGCCCCAGCCTGGCTGCAGGGAACCCACTGTGCCTGTGGGGACCACATGCCTGTCCTGCTGCTGGCATTGCTCTTCATCCCAGGACCATGGGCTCCTCTTCATCTTCCTCATCAATGTCCATCTCCTGGGTGTACTCTTCCATTTCCACGTCCATCTCCTCATCCTCATCAACCTCCATCTCTTCCTCTCCAGTCTGTTCTCCATCCACCTCCATCTCCTCCTCCGTATCCATTATTGTGTCCACCTCCATCTCTTCCTCTCCTCTCTTTTCTCTCTCCACTTCCATCTTCTCCTCTCTATCAGTCTGTCTGTCCACCTCCATCTTGTCTTCTCTACCTGCAACAGCCTGCAGAGGTAGCAAAACCTCAGAGTGGGGTCCCTGTCCCACCCCATCCCCCCAGAACTCCAGCCCACACCCGGGCAGCTGGGGGGATCCGCCTCCATGGAATGGCACCGTACCTTCCTCAGGACAAATGTGAGCATCCTGCAGGGATGGATGACACAATCCAGGCCTTAGGCAGCTTTTGAGACTGATGAGATGATGTCTCAGGGGCAGGAACAAGAAGGGTGACAGGAGCAGCAGGAGCAGCGTGCAGCGTGTGCTGAGCCCAGGGCCAACGGCTGTGTTGTGCTGCTTGCTGGCTGCTGGCAGTTCCAGATGGGACATGGATTGTGACATGACCATTGAGCTAGAGAGCCTTTGGTTCCATGCTTAGCAACGTTCCCCCAGACCATGGTGCTCAGAGCCCTGTTCCCAAGGATGGAGCATCCACAGCCTGGGCCAGTGCCTCAGCACCCTCAGTGGAAGAGAGCAGCTTCCTCAGATCCAACTTCAATCAGCCTCCTGCAGCTGAAAGCCGTCCCCCCTTGTCCTGTTGCCACGGGCCCTGTGGAACACTCTGTCCCAATCTTTCTTGTGGCACCCTTGCAGTCCTGCAGAGCTGCAGTGAGGCCTCCCCAGGGTCTCCTCTTTTCGAGGCTGAGCATCCCCAGCCCCACGTGGAAAGCAGGCAGTGTGATCAGGGGGAGTCCAGGCTGGAGTCAAATGGCATCAGGAACGGAGAGACGGAAGCTTTAGGCCCAGGATTGCCTCTCAATGTACAAAATTAATAAGAGTGGAGGGCAAGATGGTGGGACACTGCTTCTGCTCTAATTGGTGAATATAGTCTCTGTTTTTTTCTTTTTTTCTCTCATGCCGTTGGCGGTTTTGGCTGTTTGAAAGGAAGCTTGGCACAATATCCATTGTCTTCTCCATTTGTGAATCACCGAGCAGAGTCTGGGCAAGCTGATGTTGCAGAGCAAAACCTGCAAATGTACTGGTCATCCTGAGCCTGGAGAATGCAGTTAAACCCAGCCAAAAGTAATTTCTGGAAAGTCAAGCCTGGTGTCCATTCTCTTGACTTTGGCTATGCCAACTTCACCTGAGTCTTATGAAAAAGCAAACAAAAGACTCAAACCAAAACAGACAAAACCTAGAAACAAACGAACCCATGCAAACCAATCAAACAAAGAGACTAAAAAAAACCCAAATAAAACCAAAGGGAATGAAGAGTTAGTATTAGTTTTGAGTTCATCACAGCAGGTAAATGGCTGCTTTCCACAGGATCACCATAAAAAGCCACAGATAACAGCTGCTCCAAAATACACGCAACAGGAGAACCATCAAAGTGATACATAGCAAGTCTGGGGGCAGCTCCCCATGAAGGTGAGGGATGAGCACAGAGTGCTACAGCTCCAGCCTTCCCCACCCTGCAGGCTGCTCTTTGCTCCTGATGTAAGAGCCTTGCAGGACTGTGGCCCCTCTCGGTGCATTATAAATCATTCCCACAGCTGTCACTTGAGCCACTGGCATGTCCAGAGCGAGATGCAGGCACAATCCTACTGCCCGCTGAGCCTCTCTGGGAGATCCTGAGCATCTTCCTGCCCAGAGCCACAAAAGAGCTCAGGCTCTGCCTGAACTGGGTTTTCAGGGGAGGTTTCCATATCCCTGCGAGATGTGCTCATCCTTCATCAGGCTGTGCCCAGCCTGGATCAGGGCAGGTTGGAGGCCACATGGGATCCCATCCTTTGCCCTGCCATGTGATCCTCCATGCAGTGGGGCTAAAAAGCCCAGCACTGGGGAACCCCAGGTGCTGCAGCAGTGATATTTTTGGGAGAAACACGGAGCTGTGCATGGCCAGCTTGAAGTCTGCACTGCTGTGAGCACCAGGCCTGCCATGCTGAGCCCAGGGCCACAACCAGTGCTCACCCTGGCTGGGACATTGAGTCCCAACATGGGATCCCATGGGACAGGGCACGCTGGGATTCGCCCCTGCAGCTCCCCAGTGTGTCCAGAGAGACAGCAAGGAGACAGTGACCTCTGTCAGCAGGACCCTCTGAGTGGGACAACCACTGCTGGGGTGGCTGTGCCAGCTCCCCCATGAACGTCCAGCCTTGGGAACCGGGCGCAAGTGGAAACCACAACTTTGCTAATACTGCCTGTGCCGGAAGCAAATGGAAAGAGAACTGGGGTGTGAAAACCCAAGGTTGTTTATTTACATAAGAACAGCAATGAAAACACAGAACACATTTACTTTTGTAAGAATATTTGTAATAACAACAATTTATAGAATGTATATACCTAAGAACATATCTAACAACAATATTTGAAATGTATTTACAGAAGACAAAACGAAGCCCTAAAACCTATATGCCAAAAAGAAGAACAAACTCTAAAAACTATGTACAAAAAGGTGCCATTTCAGTCCAGGATCTCCATAAGTCCGGGAAGAAAAGCAGGTGCCATGGTCACTCCAGTCAGGCACAGAGGGCTCTTTCGTGTGTCCCCAGGCTGGCACACTGGGACTCTGCTGCCAGAGCTGAGGCTGGCTGGGTCTGGGGGCTGGGCCCCAGGCACTGCCATGGGGCTTGTGTGGCCCAAAGCAAGAACAGGACAGGCTGGGCATGGCCACCAGAACCCAAGGCACTGGGTACCACGTGCCTGAGCAGGGACCACCCAGCCCAATCCCGCCC
This sequence comes from Lonchura striata, assembly GCF_050655825.1. NCBI lineage: Eukaryota > Metazoa > Chordata > Aves > Passeriformes > Estrildidae > Lonchura > Lonchura striata. The sequence continues at coordinate 876,713 of NC_140712.1, forward strand.
CAGCCTGGCTGCAGGGAACCCACTGTGCTTGTGGGACCACATGCCTGTCCTGCTGCTGGCATCGCTCCTCATCCCAGGATCATGGCCTCCTCTTCATCTTCTTCATCAATGTCCATCTCCTCGGTGTACTCTTCCATTTCCACGTCCATCTCCTCATCCTCATCAACCTCCATCTCTTCCTCTCCAGTCTGTTCTCCATCCACCTCCATCTCCTCCTCCGTATCCATTATTGTGTCCACCTCCATCTCTTCCTCTCCTCTCTTTTCTCCCTCCACTTCCATCTTCTCCTCTCTATCAGTCTGTCTGTCCACCTCCATCTTGTCTTCCCTACCTTCAACAGCCTGCAGAGGTAGCAAAACCTCAGAGTGGGGTCCCTGTCCCACCCCATGCCCCCAGAACTCCAGTCCACACCCAAGCAGCTGGGGGGATCCACCTCCATGGAATGGCACCGTACCTTCCTCAGGACAAATGTGAGCATCCTGCAGGGATGGATGACACAATCCAGGCCTTAGGCAGCTTTTGAGACTGATGAGATGATGTCTCAGGGGCAGGAACAAGAAGGGTGACAGGAGCAGCAGGAGCAGCGTGCAGCGTGTGCTGAGCCCAGGGCCAACGGCTGTGTTGTGCTGCTTGCTGGCTGCTGGCAGTTCCAGATGGGACATGGATTGTGACATGACCATTGAGCTAGAGAGCCTTTGGTTCCATGCTTAGCAACGTTCCCCCAGACCATGGTGCTCAGAGCCCTGTTCCCAAGGATGGAGCATCCACAGCCTGGGCCAGTGCCTCAGCACCCTCAGTGGAAGAGAGCAGCTTCCTCAGATCCAACTTCAATCAGCCTCCTGCAGATGAAAGCCGTCCCCACTTGTCCTGTTGCCACAGGCCCTGTGGAACACCCTGTCCCAATCTTTCTTGTGGCACCCTTGCAGTCCTGCAGAGCTGCAGTGAGGCCTCCCCAGGGTCTCCTCTTTCCAGGCTGAGCATCCCCAGCCCCACATGGAAAGCAGGCAATGTGATCAGGGGGAGTCCAGGCTGGAGTCAAATGGTATCAGGAACTGAGAGACGGCAGCTTTAGGCCCAGGTTTGCCTCTCAAAGTACAAAATTATTAACAGCGGAGGGCAAGATGGTGGGACACTGCTTCTGCTCTAATTGGTGAATATAGTCTCTGTTTTTTTCTTTTTTTCTCTCATGCCGTTGGCGGTTTTGGCTGTTTGAAAGGAAGCTTGGCACAATATCCATTGTCTTCTCCATTTGTGAATCACCGAGCAGAGTCTGGGCAAGCTGATGTTGCAGAGCAAATCCTGCAAATGGACTGGTCATCCTGAGCCTGGAGAATGCAGTTAAACCCAGCCAAAAGTAATTTCTGGAAAGTCAAGCCTGGTGTACATTCTCTTGACTTTGGCTATGCCAACTTCACCTGAGTCTTATGAAAAAGCAAACAAAAGACTCAAACCAAAACAGACAAAACCTAGAAACAAACGAACTCATGCAAACCAATTAAACAAAGAGACTAAAAAAACCCCAAATAAAACCAAAGGGAATGAAGAGTTAGTATTAGTTTTGAGTTCATCACAGCAGGTAAATGGCTGCTTTCCACAGGATCACCATAAAAAGCCACAGATAACAGCTGCTCCAAAATACACCCAACAGGAGAACCATCAAAGTGATACATAGCAACTCTGGGGGCAGCTCCCCATTAAGGTGAGGGATGAGCACACAGTGCTACAGCTCCAGCCTTCCCCACCCTGCAGGCTGCTCTTTGCTCCTGATGTAAGAGCCTTGCAGGACTGTGGCCCCTCTCGGTGCATTATAAATCATTCCCACAGCTCTCACTTGAGCCACTGGCATGTCCAGAGCGAGATGCAGGCACAATCCTACTGCCCGCTGAGCCTCTCTGGGAGATCCTGAGCATCTTCCTGCCCAGAGCCACAAAAGAGCTCAGGCTCTGCCTGAACTGGGTTTTCAGGGGAGGTTTCCATATCCCTGCGAGATGTGCTCATCCTTCATCAGGCTGTGCCCAGCCTGGATCAGGGCAGGTTGGATGCCACATGGGATCCCATCCTTTGCCCTGCCATGTGATCCTCCATGCAGTGGGGATAAAAAGCCCAGCACTGGGGAACCCCAGGTGCTGCAGCAGTGATATTTTTGGGAGAAACACGGAGCTGTGCATGGCCAGCTTGAAGTCTGCACTGCTGTGAGCACCAGGCCTGCCATGCTGAGCCCAGGGCCACAACCAGTGCTCACCCGGGCTGGGACATTGAGTCCCAACATGGGATCCCATGGGACAGGGCAGGCTGGGATTCGCCCCTGCAGCTCCCCAGTGTGTCCAGAGAGACTGCAAGGAGACAGTGACCTCTGTCAGCGGAACCCTCTGAGTGGGACGACCACTGCTGGGGTGGCTGTGCCAGCTCCCCCATGAACCTCCAGCCCTGGGAACCGGTAGCAAGTGGAAAACACAACTTGGCCAATACTGCCTGTGCGAGAAGCAAATGGAAAGAGAACTGGGGTGTGAAAACCCAAGGTTGTTTATTTCCATAAGAACAGCAATGAAAACACAGAACACATTTACTTTTGTAAGAATATTTGTAATAACAACAATTTATAGAAGGTATATACCTAAGAACATATCTAACAACAATATTTGAAATGTATTTACAGAAGACAAAACGAAGCCCTAAAACCTATATGCCAAAAAGAAGAACAAACTCTAAAAACTATGTAGAAAAAGGTGCCATTTCAGTCCAGGATCTCCATAAGTCCGGGAAGAAAAGCAGGTGCCATGGTCACTCCAGTCAGGCACAGAGGGCTCTTCCGTGTGTCCCCAGGCTGGCACACTGGGACTCTGCTGCTAGAGCTGAGGCTGGCTGGGTCTGGGGGCTGGGCCCCAGGCACTGCCATGGGGCTTGTGTGGCCCAAAGCAAGAACAGGACAGGCTGGGCATGGCCAGCAGAACCCAAGGCACTGGGTACCACGTTCCTGAGCAGGGACCAGCCAGCCCAATCCCGCCCCAGCCTGGCTGCAGGGAACCCACTGTGCCTGTGGGGACCACATGCCTGTCCTGCTGCTGGCATCGCTCTTCATCCCAGGACCATGGGCTCCTCTTCATCTTCCTCATCAATGTCCATCTCCTCGGTGTACTCTTCCATTTCCACGTCCATCTCCTCATCCTCATCAACCTCCATCTCTTCCTCTCCAGTCTGTTCTCCATCCACCTCCATCTCCTCCTCCGTATCCATTATGGTGCCCACCTCCATCTCTTCCTCTCCTCTCTTTTCTCCCTCCACTTCCATCTTCTCCTCTCTATCAGTCTGTCTGTCCACCTCCATCTTGTCTTCTCTACCTGCAACAGCCTGCAGAGGTAGCAAAACCTCAGAGTGGGGTCCCTGTCCCACCCCATCCCCCCAGAACTCCAGCCCACACCCGGGCAGCTGGGGGGATCCACCTCCATGGAATGGCACCGTACCTTCCTCAGGACAAATGTGAGCATCCTGCAGGGATGGATGACACAATCCAGGCCTTAGGCAGCTTTTGAGACTGATGAGATGAGGTCTCGGGGGCAGGAACAAGAAGGGTGACAGGAGCAGCAGGAGCAGCGTGCAGCGTGTGCTGAGCGCAGGGCCAACGGCTGTGTTGTGCTGCTTGCTGGCTGCTGGCAGTTCCAGATGGGACATGGATTGTGACATGACCACTGAGCTAGAGAGCAATTGGTTCCATGCTTAGCAACGTTCCCCCAGACCATGGTGCTCAGAGCCCTGTTCCCAAGGATGGAGCATCCACAGCCTGGGCCAGTGCCTCAGCACCCTCAGTGGAAGAGAGCAGCTTCCTCAGATCCAACTTCAATCAGCCTCCTGCAGCTGAAAGCCGTCCCCCCCTTGTCCTGTTGCCACAGGCCCTGTGGAACACCCTGTCCCAATCTTTCTTGTGGCACCCTTGCAGTCCTGCAGAGTTGCAGTGAGGCCTCCCCAGGGTCTCCTCTTTCCAGGCTGAGCATCCCCAGCCCCACGTGGAAAGCAGGCAGTGTGATCAGGGGGAGTCCAGGCTGGAGTCAAATGGCATCAGGAACTGAGAGACGGAAGCTTTAGGCCCAGGATTGCCTCTCAATGTACAAAATTAATAAGAGTGGAGGGCAAGATGGTGGGACACTGCTTCTGCTCTAATTGGTGAATATAGTCTCTGTTTTTTTCTTTTTTTCTCTCATGCCGTTGCAGTTTTGGCTGTTTGAAAGGAAGCTTGGCACAATATCCATTGTCTTCTCCATTTGTGAATCACCGAGCAGAGTCTGGGCAAGCTGATGTTGCAGAGCAAATCCTGCAAATGGACTGGTCATCCTGAGCCTGGAGAATGCAGTTAAACCCAGCCAAAAGTAATTTCTGGAAAGTCAAGCCTGGTGTACATTCTCTTGACTTTGGCTATGCCAACTTCACCTGAGTCTTATGAAAAAGCAAACAAAAGACTCAAACCAAAACAGACAAAACCTAGAAACAAACGAACCCATGCAAACCAATCAAACAAAGAGACTAAAAAAACCCCAAATAAAACCAACGGGAATGAAGAGTTAGTATTAGTTTTGAGTTCATCACAGCAGGTAAATGGCTGCTTTCCACAGGATCACCATAAAAAGCCACAGATAACAGCTGCTCCAAAATACACCCAACAGGAGAACCATCAAAGTGATACATAGCAACTCTGGGGGCAGCTCCCCATTAAGGTGAGGGATGAGCACACAGTGCTACAGCTCCAGCCTTCCCCACCCTGCAGGCTGCTCTTTGCTCCTGATGTAAGAGCCTTGCAGGACTGTGGCCCCTCTCGGTGCATTATAAATCATTCCCACAGCTGTCACTTGAGCCACTGGCATGTCCAGAGCGAGATGCAGGCACAATCCTACTGCCCGCTGAGCCTCTCTGGGAGATCCTGAGCATCTTCCTGCCCAGAGCCACAAAAGAGCTCAGGCTCTGCCTGAACTGGGTTTTCAGGGGAGGTTTCCATATCCCTGCGAGATGTGCTCATCCTTCATCAGGCTGTGCCCAGCCTGGATCAGGGCAGGTTGGAGGCCACATGGGATCCCATCCTTTGCCCTGCCATGTGATCCTCCATGCAGTGGGGATAAAAAGCCCAGCACTGGGGAACCCCAGGTGCTGCAGCAGTGATATTTTTGGGAGAAACACGGAGCTGTGCATGGCCAGCTTGAAGTCTGCACTGCTGTGAGCACCAGGCCTGCCATGCTGAGCCCAGGGCCACAACCAGTGCTCACCCGGGCTGGGACATTGAGTCCCAACATGGGATCCCATGGGACAGGGCAGGCTGGGATTCGCCCCTGCAGCTCCCCAGTGTGTCCAGAGAGACAGCAAGGAGACAGTGACCTCTGTCAGCGGAACCCTCTGAGTGGGACGACCACTGCTGGGGTGGCTGTGCCAGCTCCCCCATGAACCTCCAGCCCTGGGAACCGGGAGCAAGTGGAAAACACAACTTGGCCAATACTGCCTGTGCCAGAAGCAAATGGAAAGAGAACTGGGGTGTGAAAACCCAAGGTTGTTTATTTACATAAGAACAGCAATGAAAACACAGAACACATTTACTTTTGTAAGAATATTTGTAATAACAACAATTTATAGAAGGTATATACCTAAGAACATATCTAACAACAATATTTGAAATGTATTTACAGAAGACAAAACGAAGCCCTAAAACCTATATGCCAAAAAGAAGAACAAACTCTAAAAACTATGTAGAAAAAGGTGCCATTTCAGTCCAGGATCTCCATAAGTCCGGGAAGAAAAGCAGGTGCCATGGTCACTCCAGTCAGGCACAGAGGGCTCTTCCGTGTGTCCCCAGGCTGGCACACTGGGACTCTGCTGCCAGAGCTGAGGCTGGCTGGGTCTGGGGGCTGTGCCCCAGGCACTGCCATGGGGCTTGTGTGGCCCAAAGCAAGAACAGGACAGGCTGGGCATGGCCAGCAGAACCCAAGGCACTGGGTACCACGTTCCTGAGCAGGGACCAGCCAGCCCAATCCCGCCCCAGCCTGGCTGCAGGGAACCCACTGTGCCTGTGGGGACCACATGCCTGTCCTGCTGCTGGCATTGCTCTTCATCCCAGGACCATGGCCTCCTCTTCATCTTCCTCATCAATGTCCATCTCCTGGGTGTACTCTTCCATTTCCACGTCCATCTCCTCATCCTCATCAACCTCCATCTCTTCCTCTCCAGTCTGTTCTCCATCCACCTCCATCTCCTCCTCCGTATCCATTATGGTGCCCACCTCCATCTCTTCCTCTCCTCTCTTTTCTCCCTCCACTTCCATCTTCTCCTCTCTATCAGTCTGTCTGTCCACCTCCATCTTGTCCCCTCTGCCTGACACAGCCTGCAGAGGTAGCAAAACCTCAGAGTGGGGTCCCTGTCCCACCCCATCCCCCCAGAACTCCAGCCCACACCCGGGCAGCTGGGGGGATCCACCTCCATGGAATGGCACCGTACCTTCCTCAGGACAAATGTGAGCATCCTGCAGGGATGGATGACACAATCCAGGCCTTAGGCAGCTTTTGAGACTGATGAGATGAGGTCTCGGGGGCAGGAACAAGAAGGGTGACAGGAGCAGCAGGAGCAGCGTGCAGCGTGTGCTGAGCCCAGGGCCAACGGCTGTGTTGTGCTGCTTGCTGGCTGCTGGCAGTTCCAGATGGGACATGGATTGTGACATGACCACTGAGCTAGAGAGCCTTTGGTTCCATGCTTAGCAACGTTCCCCCAGACCATGGTGCTCAGAGCCCTGTTCCCAAGGATGGAGCATCCACAGCCTGGGCCAGTTGCTCAGCACCCTCAGTGGAAGAGAGCAGCTTCCTCAGATCCAACTTCAATCAGCCTCCTGCAGATGAAAGCCGTCCCCCCCTTGTCCTGTTGCCACAGGCCCTGTGGAACACCCTGTCCCAATCTTTCTTGTGGCACCCTTGCAGTCCTGCAGAGCTGCAGTGAGGCCTCCCCAGGGTCTCCTCTTTCCAGGCTGAGCATCCCCAGCCCCACGTGGAAAGCAGGCAGTGTGATCAGGGGGAGTCCAGGCTGGAGTCAAATGGCATCAGGAACTGAGAGACGGAAGCTTCAGGCCCAGGATTGCCTCTCAATGTACAAAATTAATAAGAGTGGAGGGCAAGATGGTGGGACACTGCTTCTGCTCTAATTGGTGAATATAGTCTCTGTTTTTTTCTTTTTTTCTCTCATGCCGTTGCAGTTTTGGCTGTTTGAAAGGAAGCTTGGCACAATATCCATTGTCTTCTCCATTTGTGAATCACCGAGCAGAGTCTGGGCAAGCTGATGTTGCAGAGCAAATCCTGCAAATGGACTGGTCATCCTGAGCCTGGAGAATGCAGTTAAACCCAGCCAAAAGTAATTTCTGGAAAGTCAAGCCTGGTGTCCATTCTCTTGACTTTGGCTATGCCAACTTCACCTGAGTCTTATGAAAAAGCAAACAAAAGACTCAAACCAAAACAGACAAAACCTAGAAACAAACGAACCCATGCAAACCAATCAAACAAAGAGACTAAAAAAACCCCAAATAAAACCAAAGGGAATGAAGAGTTAGTATTAGTTTTGAGTTCATCACAGCAGGTAAATGGCTGCTTTCCACAGGATCACCATAAAAAGCCACAGATAACAGCTGCTCCAAAATACACCCAACAGGAGAACCATCAAAGTGATACATAGCAAGTCTGGGGGCAGCTCCCCATGAAGGTGAGGGATGAGCACACAGTGCTACAGCTCCAGCCTTCCCCACCCTGCAGGCTGCTCTTTGCTCCTGATGTAAGAGCCTTGCAGGACTGTGGCCCCTCTCGGTGCATTATAAATCATTCCCACAGCTGTCACTTGAGCCACTGGCATGTCCAGAGCGAGATGCAGGCACAATCCTACTGCCCGCTGAGCCTCTCTGGGAGATCCTGAGCATCTTCCTGCCCAGAGCCACAAAAGAGCTCAGGCTCTGCCTGAACTGGGTTTTCAGGGGAGGTTTCCATATCCCTGCGAGATGTGCTCATCCTTCATCAGGCTGTGCCCAGCCTGGATCAGGGCAGGTTTGAGGCCACATGGGATCCCATCCTTTGCCCTGCCATGTGATCCTCCATGCAGTGGGGATAAAAAGCCCAGCACTGGGGAACCCCAGGTGCTGCAGCAGTGATATTTTTGGGAGAAACACGGAGCTGTGCATGGCCAGCTTGAAGTCTGCACTGCTGTGAGCACCAGGCCTGCCATGCTGAGCCCAGGGCCACAACCAGTGCTCACCCGGGCTGGGACATTGAGTCCCAACATGGGATCCCATGGGACAGGGCAGGCTGGGATTCGCCCCTGCAGCTCCCCAGTGTGTCCAGAGAGACAGCAAGGAGACAGTGACCTCTGTCAGCGGAACCCTCTGAGTGGGACGACCACTGCTGGGGTGGCTGTGCCAGCTCCCCCATGAACCTCCAGCCCTGGGAACCGGGAGCAAGTGGAAAACACAACTTGGCCAATACTGCCTGTGCCAGAAGCAAATGGAAAGAGAACTGGGGTGTGAAAACCCAAGGTTGTTTATTTCCATAAGAACAGCAATGAAAACACAGAACACATTTACTTTTGTAAGAATATTTGTAATAACAACAATTTATAGAAGGTATATACCTAAGAACATATCTAACAACAATATTTGAAATGTATTTACAGAAGACAAAACGAAGCCCTAAAACCTATATGCCAAAAAGAAGAACAAACTCTAAAAACTATGTACAAAAAGGTGCCATTTCAGTCCAGGATCTCCATAAGTCCGGGAAGAAAAGCAGGTGCCATGGTCACTCCAGTCAGGCACAGAGGGCTCTTCCGTGTGTCCCCAGGCTGGCACACTGGGACTCTGCTGCCAGAGCTGAGGCTGGCTGGGTCTGGGGGCTGTGCCCCAGGCACTGCCATGGGGCTTGTGTGGCCCAAAGCAAGAAGAGGACAGGCTGGGCATGGCCAGCAGAACCCAAGGCACTGGGTACCACGTTCCTGAGCAGGGACCAGCCAGCCCAATCCCGCCCCAGCCTGGCTGCAGGGAACCCACTGTGCCTGTGGGGACCACATGCCTGTCCTGCTGCTGGCATCGCTCTTCATCCCAGGACCATGGCCTCCTCTTCATCTTCCTCATCAATGTCCATCTCCTGGGTGTACTCTTCCATTTCCACGTCCATCTCCTCATCCTCATCAACCTCCATCTCTTCCTCTCCAGTCTGTTCTCCATCCACCTCCATCTCCTCCTCCGTATCCATTATGGTGCCCACCTCCATCTCTTCCTCTCCTCTCTTTTCTCCCTCCACTTCCATCTTCTCCTCTCTATCAGTCTGTCTGTCCACCTCCATCTTGTCTTCTCTACCTGCAACAGCCTGCAGAGGTAGCAAAACCTCAGAGTGGGGTCCCTGTCCCACCCCATCCCCCCAGAACTCCAGCCCACACCCGGGCAGCTGGGGGGATCCACCTCCATGGAATGGCACCGTACCTTCCTCAGGACAAATGTGAGCATCCTGCAGGGATGGATGACACAATCCAGGCCTTAGGCAGCTTTTGAGACTGATGAGATGAGGTCTCGGGGGCAGGAACAAGAAGGGTGACAGGAGCAGCAGGAGCAGCGTGCAGCGTGTGCTGAGCCCAGGGCCAACGGCTGTGTTGTGCTGCTTGCTGGCTGCTGGCAGTTCCAGATGGGACATGGATTGTGACATGACCACTGAGCTAGAGAGCCTTTGGTTCCATGCTTAGCAACGTTCCCCCAGACCATGGTGCTCAGAGCCCTGTTCCCAAGGATGGAGCATCCACAGCCTGGGCCAGTTGCTCAGCACCCTCAGTGGAAGAGAGCAGCTTCCTCAGATCCAACTTCAATCAGCCTCCTGCAGATGAAAGCCGTCCCCCCCTTGTCCTGTTGCCACAGGCCCTGTGGAACACCCTGTCCCAATCTTTCTTGTGGCACCCTTGCAGTCCTGCAGAGCTGCAGTGAGGCCTCCCCAGGGTCTCCTCTTTCCAGGCTGAGCATCCCCAGCCCCACGTGGAAAGCAGGCAGTGTGATCAGGGGGAGTCCAGGCTGGAGTCAAATGGCATCAGGAACTGAGAGACGGAAGCTTCAGGCCCAGGATTGCCTCTCAATGTACAAAATTAATAAGAGTGGAGGGCAAGATGGTGGGACACTGCTTCTGCTCTAATTGGTGAATATAGTCTCTGTTTTTTTCTTTTTTTCTCTCATGCCGTTGCAGTTTTGGCTGTTTGAAAGGAAGCTTGGCACAATATCCATTGTCTTCTCCATTTGTGAATCACCGAGCAGAGTCTGGGCAAGCTGATGTTGCAGAGCAAATCCTGCAAATGGACTGGTCATCCTGAGCCTGGAGAATGCAGTTAAACCCAGCCAAAAGTAATTTCTGGAAAGTCAAGCCTGGTGTACATTCTCTTGACTTTGGCTATGCCAACTTCACCTGAGTCTTATGAAAAAGCAAACAAAAGACTCAAACCAAAACAGACAAAACCTAGAAACAAACAAACCCATGCAAACCAATCAAACAAAGAGACTAAAAAAACCCCAAATAAAACCAAAGGGAATGAAGAGTTAGTATTAGTTTTGAGTTCATCACAGCAGGTAAATGGCTGCTTTCCACAGGATCACCATAAAAAGCCACAGATAACAGCTGCTCCAAAATACACCCAACAGGAGAACCATCAAAGTGATACATAGCAAGTCTGGGGGCAGCTCCCCATGAAGGTGAGGGATGAGCACACAGTGCTACAGCTCCAGCCTTCCCCACCCTGCAGGCTGCTCTTTGCTCCTGATGTAAGAGCCTTGCAGGACTGTGGCCCCTCTCGGTGCATTATAAATCATTCCCACAGCTGTCGCTTGAGCCACTGGCATGTCCAGAGCGAGATGCAGGCACAATCCTACTGCCCGCTGAGCCTCTCTGGGAGATCCTGAGCATCTTCCTGCCCAGAGCCACAAAAGAGCTCAGGCTCTGCCTGAACTGGGTTTTCAGGGGAGGTTTCCATATCCCTGCGAGATGTGCTCATCCTTCATCAGGCTGTGCCCAGCCTGGATCAGGGCAGGTTGGAGGCCACATGGGATCCCATCCTTTGCCCTGCCATGTGATCCTCCATGCAGTGGGGCTAAAAAGCCCAGCACTGGGGAACCCCAGGTGCTGCAGCAGTGATATTTTTGGGAGAAACACGGAGCTGTGCATGGCCAGCTTGAAGTCTGCACTGCTGTGAGCACCAGGCCTGCCATGCTGAGCCCAGGGCCACAACCAGTGCTCACCCTGGCTGGGACATTGAGTCCCAACATGGGATCCCATGGGACAGGGCACGCTGGGATTCGCCCCTGCAGCTCCCCAGTGTGTCCAGAGAGACAGCAAGGAGACAGTGACCTCTGTCAGCAGGACCCTCTGAGTGGGACAACCACTGCTGGGGTGGCTGTGCCAGCTCCCCCATGAACGTCCAGCCTTGGGAACCGGGCGCAAGTGGAAACCACAACTTTGCTAATACTGCCTGTGCCGGAAGCAAATGGAAAGAGAACTGGGGTGTGAAAACCCAAGGTTGTTTATTTACATAAGAACAGCAATGAAAACACAGAACACATTTACTTTTGTAAGAATATTTGTAATAACAACAATTTATAGAATGTATATACCTAAGAACATATCTAACAACAATATTTGAAATGTATTTACAGAAGACAAAACGAAGCCCTAAAACCTATATGCCAAAAAGAAGAACAAACTCTAAAAACTATGTACAAAAAGGTGCCATTTCAGTCCAGGATCTCCATAAGTCCGGGAAGAAAAGCAGGTGCCATGGTCACTCCAGTCAGGCACAGAGGGCTCTTTCGTGTGTCCCCAGGCTGGCACACTGGGACTCTGCTGCCAGAGCTGAGGCTGGCTGGGTCTGGGGGCTGGGCCCCAGGCACTGCCATGGGGCTTGTGTGGCCCAAAGCAAGAACAGGACAGGCTGGGCATGGCCACCAGAACCCAAGGCACTGGGTACCACGTGCCTGAGCAGGGACCACCCAGCCCAATCCCGCCCCAGCCTGGCTGCAGGGAACCCACTGTGCTTGTGGGACCACATGCCTGTCCTGCTGCTGGCATCGCTCCTCATCCCAGGATCATGGCCTCCTCTTCATCTTCTTCATCAATGTCCATCTCCTCGGTGTACTCTTCCATTTCCACGTCCATCTCCTCATCCTCATCAACCTCCATCTCTTCCTCTCCAGTCTGTTCTCCATCCACCTCCATCTCCTCCTCCGTATCCATTATTGTGTCCACCTCCATCTCTTCCTCTCCTCTCTTTTCTCCCTCCACTTCCATCTTCTCCTCTCTATCAGTCTGTCTGTCCACCTCCATCTTGTCTTCCCTACCTTCAACAGCCTGCAGAGGTAGCAAAACCTCAGAGTGGGGTCCCTGTCCCACCCCATGCCCCCAGAACTCCAGTCCACACCCAAGCAGCTGGGGGGATCCACCTCCATGGAATGGCACCGTACCTTCCTCAGGACAAATGTGAGCATCCTGCAGGGATGGATGACACAATCCAGGCCTTAGGCAGCTTTTGAGACTGATGAGATGATGTCTCAGGGGCAGGAACAAGAAGGGTGACAGGAGCAGCAGGAGCAGCGTGCAGCGTGTGCTGAGCCCAGGGCCAACGGCTGTGTTGTGCTGCTTGCTGGCTGCTGGCAGTTCCAGATGGGACATGGATTGTGACATGACCATTGAGCTAGAGAGCCTTTGGTTCCATGCTTAGCAACGTTCCCCCAGACCATGGTGCTCAGAGCCCTGTTCCCAAGGATGGAGCATCCACAGCCTGGGCCAGTGCCTCAGCACCCTCAGTGGAAGAGAGCAGCTTCCTCAGATCCAACTTCAATCAGCCTCCTGCAGATGAAAGCCGTCCCCACTTGTCCTGTTGCCACAGGCCCTGTGGAACACCCTGTCCCAATCTTTCTTGTGGCACCCTTGCAGTCCTGCAGAGCTGCAGTGAGGCCTCCCCAGGGTCTCCTCTTTCCAGGCTGAGCATCCCCAGCCCCACATGGAAAGCAGGCAATGTGATCAGGGGGAGTCCAGGCTGGAGTCAAATGGTATCAGGAACTGAGAGACGGCAGCTTTAGGCCCAGGTTTGCCTCTCAAAGTACAAAATTATTAACAGCGGAGGGCAAGATGGTGGGACACTGCTTCTGCTCTAATTGGTGAATATAGTCTCTGTTTTTTTCTTTTTTTCTCTCATGCCGTTGGCGGTTTTGGCTGTTTGAAAGGAAGCTTGGCACAATATCCATTGTCTTCTCCATTTGTGAATCACCGAGCAGAGTCTGGGCAAGCTGATGTTGCAGAGCAAATCCTGCAAATGGACTGGTCATCCTGAGCCTGGAGAATGCAGTTAAACCCAGCCAAAAGTAATTTCTGGAAAGTCAAGCCTGGTGTACATTCTCTTGACTTTGGCTATGCCAACTTCACCTGAGTCTTATGAAAAAGCAAACAAAAGACTCAAACCAAAACAGACAAAACCTAGAAACAAACGAACTCATGCAAACCAATTAAACAAAGAGACTAAAAAAACCCCAAATAAAACCAAAGGGAATGAAGAGTTAGTATTAGTTTTGAGTTCATCACAGCAGGTAAATGGCTGCTTTCCACAGGATCACCATAAAAAGCCACAGATAACAGCTGCTCCAAAATACACCCAACAGGAGAACCATCAAAGTGATACATAGCAACTCTGGGGGCAGCTCCCCATTAAGGTGAGGGATGAGCACACAGTGCTACAGCTCCAGCCTTCCCCACCCTGCAGGCTGCTCTTTGCTCCTGATGTAAGAGCCTTGCAGGACTGTGGCCCCTCTCGGTGCATTATAAATCATTCCCACAGCTGTCACTTGAGCCACTGGCATGTCCAGAGCGAGATGCAGGCACAATCCTACTGCCCGCTGAGCCTCTCTGGGAGATCCTGAGCATCTTCCTGCCCAGAGCCACAAAAGAGCTCAGGCTCTGCCTGAACTGGGTTTTCAGGGGAGGTTTCCATATCCCTGCGAGATGTGCTCATCCTTCATCAGGCTGTGCCCAGCCTGGATCAGGGCAGGTTGGATGCCACATGGGATCCCATCCTTTGCCCTGCCATGTGATCCTCCATGCAGTGGGGATAAAAAGCCCAGCACTGGGGAACCCCAGGTGCTGCAGCAGTGATATTTTTGGGAGAAACACGGAGCTGTGCATGGCCAGCTTGAAGTCTGCACTGCTGTGAGCACCAGGCCTGCCATGCTGAGCCCAGGGCCACAACCAGTGCTCACCCGGGCTGGGACATTGAGTCCCAACATGGGATCCCATGGGACAGGGCAGGCTGGGATTCGCCCCTGCAGCTCCCCAGTGTGTCCAGAGAGACTGCAAGGAGACAGTGACCTCTGTCAGCGGAACCCTCTGAGTGGGACGACCACTGCTGGGGTGGCTGTGCCAGCTCCCCCATGAACCTCCAGCCCTGGGAACCGGTAGCAAGTGGAAAACACAACTTGGCCAATACTGCCTGTGCGAGAAGCAAATGGAAAGAGAACTGGGGTGTGAAAACCCAAGGTTGTTTATTTCCATAAGAACAGCAATGAAAACACAGAACACATTTACTTTTGTAAGAATATTTGTAATAACAACAATTTATAGAAGGTATATACCTAAGAACATATCTAACAACAATATTTGAAATGTATTTACAGAAGACAAAACGAAGCCCTAAAACCTATATGCCAAAAAGAAGAACAAACTCTAAAAACTATGTACAAAAAGGTGCCATTTCAGTCCAGGATCTCCATAAGTCCGGGAAGAAAAGCAGGTGCCATGGTCACTCCAGTCAGGCACAGAGGGCTCTTCCGTGTGTCCCCAGGCTGGCACACTGGGACTCTGCTGCTAGAGCTGAGGCTGGCTGGGTCTGGGGGCTGGGCCCCAGGCACTGCCATGGGGCTTGTGTGGCCCAAAGCAAGAACAGGACAGGCTGGGCATGGCCAGCAGAACCCAAGGCACTGGGTACCACGTTCCTGAGCAGGGACCAGCCAGCCCAATCCCGCCCCAGCCTGGCTGCAGGGAACCCACTGTGCCTGTGGGGACCACATGCCTGTCCTGCTGCTGGCATCGCTCTTCATCCCAGGACCATGGGCTCCTCTTCATCTTCCTCATCAATGTCCATCTCCTCGGTGTACTCTTCCATTTCCACGTCCATCTCCTCATCCTCATCAACCTCCATCTCTTCCTCTCCAGTCTGTTCTCCATCCACCTCCATCTCCTCCTCCGTATCCATTATGGTGCCCACCTCCATCTCTTCCTCTCCTCTCTTTTCTCCCTCCACTTCCATCTTCTCCTCTCTATCAGTCTGTCTGTCCACCTCCATCTTGTCTTCTCTACCTGCAACAGCCTGCAGAGGTAGCAAAACCTCAGAGTGGGGTCCCTGTCCCACCCCATCCCCCCAGAACTCCAGCCCACACCCGGGCAGCTGGGGGGATCCACCTCCATGGAATGGCACCGTACCTTCCTCAGGACAAATGTGAGCATCCTGCAGGGATGGATGACACAATCCAGGCCTTAGGCAGCTTTTGAGACTGATGAGATGAGGTCTCGGGGGCAGGAACAAGAAGGGTGACAGGAGCAGCAGGAGCAGCGTGCAGCGTGTGCTGAGCGCAGGGCCAACGGCTGTGTTGTGCTGCTTGCTGGCTGCTGGCAGTTCCAGATGGGACATGGATTGTGACATGACCACTGAGCTAGAGAGCAATTGGTTCCATGCTTAGCAACGTTCCCCCAGACCATGGTGCTCAGAGCCCTGTTCCCAAGGATGGAGCATCCACAGCCTGGGCCAGTGCCTCAGCACCCTCAGTGGAAGAGAGCAGCTTCCTCAGATCCAACTTCAATCAGCCTCCTGCAGCTGAAAGCCGTCCCCCCCTTGTCCTGTTGCCACAGGCCCTGTGGAACACCCTGTCCCAATCTTTCTTGTGGCACCCTTGCAGTCCTGCAGAGTTGCAGTGAGGCCTCCCCAGGGTCTCCTCTTTCCAGGCTGAGCATCCCCAGCCCCACGTGGAAAGCAGGCAGTGTGATCAGGGGGAGTCCAGGCTGGAGTCAAATGGCATCAGGAACTGAGAGACGGAAGCTTTAGGCCCAGGATTGCCTCTCAATGTACAAAATTAATAAGAGTGGAGGGCAAGATGGTGGGACACTGCTTCTGCTCTAATTGGTGAATATAGTCTCTGTTTTTTTCTTTTTTTCTCTCATGCCGTTGCAGTTTTGGCTGTTTGAAAGGAAGCTTGGCACAATATCCATTGTCTTCTCCATTTGTGAATCACCGAGCAGAGTCTGGGCAAGCTGATGTTGCAGAGCAAATCCTGCAAATGGACTGGTCATCCTGAGCCTGGAGAATGCAGTTAAACCCAGCCAAAAGTAATTTCTGGAAAGTCAAGCCTGGTGTACATTCTCTTGACTTTGGCTATGCCAACTTCACCTGAGTCTTATGAAAAAGCAAACAAAAGACTCAAACCAAAACAGACAAAACCTAGAAACAAACGAACCCATGCAAACCAATCAAACAAAGAGACTAAAAAAACCCCAAATAAAACCAACGGGAATGAAGAGTTAGTATTAGTTTTGAGTTCATCACAGCAGGTAAATGGCTGCTTTCCACAGGATCACCATAAAAAGCCACAGATAACAGCTGCTCCAAAATACACCCAACAGGAGAACCATCAAAGTGATACATAGCAAGTCTGGGGGCAGCTCCCCATGAAGGTGAGGGATGAGCACACAGTGCTACAGCTCCAGCCTTCCCCACCCTGCAGGCTGCTCTTTGCTCCTGATGTAAGAGCCTTGCAGGACTGTGGCCCCTCTCGGTGCATTATAAATCATTCCCACAGCTGTCACTTGAGCCACTGGCATGTCCAGAGCGAGATGCAGGCACAATCCTACTGCCCGCTGAGCCTCTCTGGGAGATCCTGAGCATCTTCCTGCCCAGAGCCACAAAAGAGCTCAGGCTCTGCCTGAACTGGGTTTTCAGGGGAGGTTTCCATATCCCTGCGAGATGTGCTCATCCTTCATCAGGCTGTGCCCAGCCTGGATCAGGGCAGGTTGGAGGCCACATGGGATCCCATCCTTTGCCCTGCCATGTGATCCTCCATGCAGTGGGGATAAAAAGCCCAGCACTGGGGAACCCCAGGTGCTGCAGCAGTGATATTTTTGGGAGAAACACGGAGCTGTGCATGGCCAGCTTGAAGTCTGCACTGCTGTGAGCACCAGGCCTGCCATGCTGAGCCCAGGGCCACAACCAGTGCTCACCCGGGCTGGGACATTGAGTCCCAACATGGGATCCCATGGGACAGGGCAGGCTGGGATTCGCCCCTGCAGCTCCCCAGTGTGTCCAGAGAGACAGCAAGGAGACAGTGACCTCTGTCAGCGGAACCCTCTGAGTGGGACGACCACTGCTGGGGTGGCTGTGCCAGCTCCCCCATGAACCTCCAGCCCTGGGAACCGGGAGCAAGTGGAAAACACAACTTGGCCAATACTGCCTGTGCCAGAAGCAAATGGAAAGAGAACTGGGGTGTGAAAACCCAAGGTTGTTTATTTCCATAAGAACAGCAATGAAAACACAGAACACATTTACTTTTGTAAGAATATTTGTAATAACAACAATTTATAGAAGGTATATACCTAAGAACATATCTAACAACAATATTTGAAATGTATTTACAGAAGACAAAACGAAGCCCTAAAACCTATATGCCAAAAAGAAGAACAAACTCTAAAAACTATGTACAAAAAGGTGCCATTTCAGTCCAGGATCTCCATAAGTCCGGGAAGAAAAGCAGGTGCCATGGTCACTCCAGTCAGGCACAGAGGGCTCTTCCGTGTGTCCCCAGGCTGGCACACTGGGACTCTGCTGCCAGAGCTGAGGCTGGCTGGGTCTGGGGGCTGTGCCCCAGGCACTGCCATGGGGCTTGTGTGGCCCAAAGCAAGAAGAGGACAGGCTGGGCATGGCCAGCAGAACCCAAGGCACTGGGTACCACGTTCCTGAGCAGGGACCAGCCAGCCCAATCCCGCCCCAGCCTGGCTGCAGGGAACCCACTGTGCCTGTGGGGACCACATGCCTGTCCTGCTGCTGGCATCGCTCTTCATCCCAGGACCATGGCCTCCTCTTCATCTTCCTCATCAATGTCCATCTCCTGGGTGTACTCTTCCATTTCCACGTCCATCTCCTCATCCTCATCAACCTCCATCTCTTCCTCTCCAGTCTGTTCTCCATCCACCTCCATCTCCTCCTCCGTATCCATTATGGTGCCCACCTCCATCTCTTCCTCTCCTCTCTTTTCTCCCTCCACTTCCATCTTCTCCTCTCTATCAGTCTGTCTGTCCACCTCCATCTTGTCTTCTCTACCTGCAACAGCCTGCAGAGGTAGCAAAACCTCAGAGTGGGGTCCCTGTCCCACCCCATCCCCCCAGAACTCCAGCCCACACCCGGGCAGCTGGGGGGATCCACCTCCATGGAATGGCACCGTACCTTCCTCAGGACAAATGTGAGCATCCTGCAGGGATGGATGACACAATCCAGGCCTTAGGCAGCTTTTGAGACTGATGAGATGAGGTCTCGGGGGCAGGAACAAGAAGGGTGACAGGAGCAGCAGGAGCAGCGTGCAGCGTGTGCTGAGCCCAGGGCCAACGGCTGTGTTGTGCTGCTTGCTGGCTGCTGGCAGTTCCAGATGGGACATGGATTGTGACATGACCACTGAGCTAGAGAGCCTTTGGTTCCATGCTTAGCAACGTTCCCCCAGACCATGGTGCTCAGAGCCCTGTTCCCAAGGATGGAGCATCCACAGCCTGGGCCAGTTGCTCAGCACCCTCAGTGGAAGAGAGCAGCTTCCTCAGATCCAACTTCAATCAGCCTCCTGCAGATGAAAGCCGTCCCCCCCTTGTCCTGTTGCCACAGGCCCTGTGGAACACCCTGTCCCAATCTTTCTTGTGGCACCCTTGCAGTCCTGCAGAGCTGCAGTGAGGCCTCCCCAGGGTCTCCTCTTTCCAGGCTGAGCATCCCCAGCCCCACGTGGAAAGCAGGCAGTGTGATCAGGGGGAGTCCAGGCTGGAGTCAAATGGCATCAGGAACTGAGAGACGGAAGCTTCAGGCCCAGGATTGCCTCTCAATGTACAAAATTAATAAGAGTGGAGGGCAAGATGGTGGGACACTGCTTCTGCTCTAATTGGTGAATATAGTCTCTGTTTTTTTCTTTTTTTCTCTCATGCCGTTGCAGTTTTGGCTGTTTGAAAGGAAGCTTGGCACAATATCCATTGTCTTCTCCATTTGTGAATCACCGAGCAGAGTCTGGGCAAGCTGATGTTGCAGAGCAAATCCTGCAAATGGACTGGTCATCCTGAGCCTGGAGAATGCAGTTAAACCCAGCCAAAAGTAATTTCTGGAAAGTCAAGCCTGGTGTACATTCTCTTGACTTTGGCTATGCCAACTTCACCTGAGTCTTATGAAAAAGCAAACAAAAGACTCAAACCAAAACAGACAAAACCTAGAAACAAACAAACCCATGCAAACCAATCAAACAAAGAGACTAAAAAAACCCCAAATAAAACCAAAGGGAATGAAGAGTTAGTATTAGTTTTGAGTTCATCACAGCAGGTAAATGGCTGCTTTCCACAGGATCACCATAAAAAGCCACAGATAACAGCTGCTCCAAAATACACCCAACAGGAGAACCATCAAAGTGATACATAGCAAGTCTGGGGGCAGCTCCCCATGAAGGTGAGGGATGAGCACACAGTGCTACAGCTCCAGCCTTCCCCACCCTGCAGGCTGCTCTTTGCTCCTGATGTAAGAGCCTTGCAGGACTGTGGCCCCTCTCGGTGCATTATAAATCATTCCCACAGCTGTCACTTGAGCCACTGGCATGTCCAGAGCGAGATGCAGGCACAATCCTACTGCCCGCTGAGCCTCTCTGGGAGATCCTGAGCATCTTCCTGCCCAGAGCCACAAAAGAGCTCAGGCTCTGCCTGAACTGGGTTTTCAGGGGAGGTTTCCATATCCCTGCGAGATGTGCTCATCCTTCATCAGGCTGTGCCCAGCCTGGATCAGGGCAGGTTGGAGGCCACATGGGATCCCATCCTTTGCCCTGCCATGTGATCCTCCATGCAGTGGGGATAAAAAGCCCAGCACTGGGGAACCCCAGGTGCTGCAGCAGTGATATTTTTGGGAGAAACACGGAGCTGTGCATGGCCAGCTTGAAGTCTGCACTGCTGTGAGCACCAGGCCTGCCATGCTGAGCCCAGGGCCACAACCAGTGCTCACCCGGGCTGGGACATTGAGTCCCAACATGGGATCCCATGGGACAGGGCAGGCTGGGATTCGCCCCTGCAGCTCCCCAGTGTGTCCAGAGAGACAGCAAGGAGACAGTGACCTCTGTCAGCGGAACCCTCTGAGTGGGACGACCACTGCTGGGGTGGCTGTGCCAGCTCCCCCATGAACCTCCAGCCCTGGGAACCGGGAGCAAGTGGAAAACACAACTTGGCCAATACTGCCTGTGCCAGAAGCAAATGGAAAGAGAACTGGGGTGTGAAAACCCAAGGTTGTTTATTTACATAAGAACAGCAATGAAAACACAGAACACATTTACTTTTGTAAGAATATTTGTAATAACAACAATTTATAGAAGGTATATACCTAAGAACATATCTAACAACAATATTTGAAATGTATTTACAGAAGACAAAACGAAGCCCTAAAACCTATATGCCAAAAAGAAGAACAAACTCTAAAAACTATGTACAAAAAGGTGCCATTTCAGTCCAGGATCTCCATAAGTCCGGGAAGAAAAGCAGGTGCCATGGTCACTCCAGTCAGGCACAGAGGGCTCTTCCGTGTGTCCCCAGGCTGGCACACTGGGACTCTGCTGCCAGAGCTGAGGCTGGCTGGGTCTGGGGGCTGGGCCCCAGGCACTGCCATGGGGCTTGTGTGGCCCAAAGCAAGAAGAGGACAGGCTGGGCATGGCCAGCAGAACCCAAGGCACTGGGTACCACGTTCCTGAGCAGGGACCAGCCAGCCCAATCCCGCCCCAGCCTGGCTGCAGGGAACCCACTGTGCCTGTGGGGACCACATGCCTGTCCTGCTGCTGGCATCGCTCTTCATCCCAGGACCATGGCCTCCTCTTCATCTTCCTCATCAATGTCCATCTCCTGGGTGTACTCTTCCATTTCCACGTCCATCTCCTCATCCTCATCAACCTCCATCTCTTCCTCTCCAGTCTGTTCTCCATCCACCTCCATCTCCTCCTCCGTATCCATTATGGTGCCCACCTCCATCTCTTCCTCTCCTCTCTTTTCTCCCTCCACTTCCATCTTCTCCTCTCTATCAGTCTGTCTGTCCACCTCCATCTTGTCTTCTCTACCTGCAACAGCCTGCAGAGGTAGCAAAACCTCAGAGTGGGGTCCCTGTCCCACCCCATCCCCCCAGAACTCCAGCCCACACCCGGGCAGCTGGGGGGATCCACCTCCATGGAATGGCACCGTACCTTCCTCAGGACAAATGTGAGCATCCTGCAGGGATGGATGACACAATCCAGGCCTTAGGCAGCTTTTGAGACTGATGAGATGAGGTCTCGGGGGCAGGAACAAGAAGGGTGACAGGAGCAGCAGGAGCAGCGTGCAGCGTGTGCTGAGCCCAGGGCCAACGGCTGTGTTGTGCTGCTTGCTGGCTGCTGGCAGTTCCAGATGGGACATGGATTGTGACATGACCACTGAGCTAGAGAGCCTTTGGTTCCATGCTTAGCAACGTTCCCCCAGACCATGGTGCTCAGAGCCCTGTTCCCAAGGATGGAGCATCCACAGCCTGGGCCAGTGCCTCAGCACCCTCAGTGGAAGAGAGCAGCTTCCTCAGATCCAACTTCAATCAGCCTCCTGCAGCTGAAAGCCGTCCCCCCCTTGTCCTGTTGCCACAGGCCCTGTGGAACACCCTGTCCCAATCTTTCTTGTGGCACCCTTGCAGTCCTGCAGAGCTGCAGTGAGGCCTCCCCAGGGTCTCCTCTTTCCAGGCTGAGCATCCCCAGCCCCACGTGGAAAGCAGGCAGTGTGATCAGGGGGAGTCCAGGCTGGAGTCAAATGGCATCAGGAACTGAGAGACGGAAGCTTCAGGCCCAGGATTGCCTCTCAATGTACAAAATTAATAAGAGTGGAGGGCAAGATGGTGGGACACTGTTTCTGCTCTAATTGGTGAATATAGTCTCTGTTTTTTTCTTTTTTTCTCTCATGCCGTTGCAGTTTTGGCTGTTTGAAAGGAAGCTTGGCACAATATCCATTGTCTTCTCCATTTGTGAATCACCGAGCAGAGTCTGGGCAAGCTGATGTTGCAGAGCAAATCCTGCAAATGGACTGGTCATCCTGAGCCTGGAGAATGCAGTTAAACCCAGCCAAAAGTAATTTCTGGAAAGTCAAGCCTGGTGTACATTCTCTTGACTTTGGCTATGCCAACTTCACCTGAGTCTTATGAAAAAGCAAACAAAAGACTCAAACCAAAACAGACAAAACCTAGAAACAAACGAACCCATGCAAACCAATCAAACAAAGAGACTAAAAAAACCCCAAATAAAACCAAAGGGAATGAAGAGTTAGTATTAGTTTTGAGTTCATCACAGCAGGTAAATGGCTGCTTTCCACAGGATCACCATAAAAAGCCACAGATAACAGCTGCTCCAAAATACACCCAACAGGAGAACCATCAAAGTGATACATAGCAAGTCTGGGGGCAGCTCCCCATGAAGGTGAGGGATGAGCACACAGTGCTACAGCTCCAGCCTTCCCCACCCTGCAGGCTGCTCTTTGCTCCTGATGTAAGAGCCTTGCAGGACTGTGGCCCCTCTCGGTGCATTATAAATCATTCCCACAGCTGTCACTTGAGCCACTGGCATGTCCAGAGCGAGATGCAGGCACAATCCTACTGCCCGCTGAGCCTCTCTGGGAGATCCTGAGCATCTTCCTGCCCAGAGCCACAAAAGAGCTCAGGCTCTGCCTGAACTGGGTTTTCAGGGGAGGTTTCCATATCCCTGCGAGATGTGCTCATCCTTCATCAGGCTGTGCCCAGCCTGGATCAGGGCAGGTTGGAGGCCACATGGGATCCCATCCTTTGCCCTGCCATGTGATCCTCCATGCAGTGAGGATAAAAAGCCCAGCACTGGGGAACCCCAGGTGCTGCAGCAGTGATATTTTTGGGAGAAACACGGAGCTGTGCATGGCCAGCTTGAAGTCTGCACTGCTGTGAGCACCAGGCCTGCCATGCTGAGCCCAGGGCCACAACCAGTGCTCACCCGGGCTGGGACATTGAGTCCCAACATGGGATCCCATGGGACAGGGCAGGCTGGGATTCGCCCCTGCAGCTCCCCAGTGTGTCCAGAGAGACAGCAAGGAGACAGTGACCTCTGTCAGCGGAACCCTCTGAGTGGGGCGACCACTGCTGGGGTGGCTGTGCCAGCTCCCCCATGAACCTCCAGCCCTGGGAACCGGGAGCAAGTGGAAAACACAACTTGGCCAATACTGCCTGTGCCGGAAGCAAATGGAAAGAGAACTGGGGTGTGAAAACCCAAGGTTGTTTATTTCCATAAGAACAGCAATGAAAACACAGAACACATTTACTTTTGTAAGAATATTTGTAATAACAACAATTTATAGAAGGTATATACCTAAGAACATATCTAACAACAATATTTGAAATGTATTTACAGAAGACAAAACGAAGCCCTAAAACCTATATGCCAAAAAGAAGAACAAACTCTAAAAACTATGTACAAAAAGGTGCCATTTCAGTCCAGGATCTCCATAAGTCCGGGAAGAAAAGCAGGTGCCATGGTCACTCCAGTCAGGCACAGAGGGCTCTTCCGTGTGTCCCCAGGCTGGCACACTGGGACTCTGCTGCCAGAGCTGAGGCTGGCTGGGTCTGGGGGCTGTGCCCCAGGCACTGCCATGGGGCTTGTGTGGCCCAAAGCAAGAAGAGGACAGGCTGGGCATGGCCAGCAGAACCCAAGGCACTGGGTACCACGTTCCTGAGCAGGGACCAGCCAGCCCAATCCCGCCCCAGCCTGGCTGCAGGGAACCCACTGTGCCTGTGGGGACCACATGCCTGTCCTGCTGCTGGCATCGCTCTTCATCCCAGGACCATGGCCTCCTCTTCATCTTCCTCATCAATGTCCATCTCCTGGGTGTACTCTTCCATTTCCACGTCCATCTCCTCATCCTCATCAACCTCCATCTCTTCCTCTCCAGTCTGTTCTCCATCCACCTCCATCTCCTCCTCCGTATCCATTATGGTGCCCACCTCCATCTCTTCCTCTCCTCTCTTTTCTCCCTCCACTTCCATCTTCTCCTCTCTATCAGTCTGTCTGTCCACCTCCATCTTGTCTTCTCTACCTGCAACAGCCTGCAGAGGTAGCAAAACCTCAGAGTGGGGTCCCTGTCCCACCCCATCCCCCCAGAACTCCAGCCCACACCCGGGCAGCTGGGGGGATCCACCTCCATGGAATGGCACCGTACCTTCCTCAGGACAAATGTGAGCATCCTGCAGGGATGGATGACACAATCCAGGCCTTAGGCAGCTTTTGAGACTGATGAGATGAGGTCTCGGGGGCAGGAACAAGAAGGGTGACAGGAGCAGCAGGAGCAGCGTGCAGCGTGTGCTGAGCCCAGGGCCAACGGCTGTGTTGTGCTGCTTGCTGGCTGCTGGCAGTTCCAGATGGGACATGGATTGTGACATGACCACTGAGCTAGAGAGCCTTTGGTTCCATGCTTAGCAACGTTCCCCCAGACCATGGTGCTCAGAGCCCTGTTCCCAAGGATGGAGCATCCACAGCCTGGGCCAGTTGCTCAGCACCCTCAGTGGAAGAGAGCAGCTTCCTCAGATCCAACTTCAATCAGCCTCCTGCAGATGAAAGCCGTCCCCCCCTTGTCCTGTTGCCACAGGCCCTGTGGAACACCCTGTCCCAATCTTTCTTGTGGCACCCTTGCAGTCCTGCAGAGCTGCAGTGAGGCCTCCCCAGGGTCTCCTCTTTCCAGGCTGAGCATCCCCAGCCCCACGTGGAAAGCAGGCAGTGTGATCAGGGGGAGTCCAGGCTGGAGTCAAATGGCATCAGGAACTGAGAGACGGAAGCTTCAGGCCCAGGATTGCCTCTCAATGTACAAAATTAATAAGAGTGGAGGGCAAGATGGTGGGACACTGCTTCTGCTCTAATTGGTGAATATAGTCTCTGTTTTTTTCTTTTTTTCTCTCATGCCGTTGCAGTTTTGGCTGTTTGAAAGGAAGCTTGGCACAATATCCATTGTCTTCTCCATTTGTGAATCACCGAGCAGAGTCTGGGCAAGCTGATGTTGCAGAGCAAATCCTGCAAATGGACTGGTCATCCTGAGCCTGGAGAATGCAGTTAAACCCAGCCAAAAGTAATTTCTGGAAAGTCAAGCCTGGTGTACATTCTCTTGACTTTGGCTATGCCAACTTCACCTGAGTCTTATGAAAAAGCAAACAAAAGACTCAAACCAAAACAGACAAAACCTAGAAACAAACAAACCCATGCAAACCAATCAAACAAAGAGACTAAAAAAACCCCAAATAAAACCAAAGGGAATGAAGAGTTAGTATTAGTTTTGAGTTCATCACAGCAGGTAAATGGCTGCTTTCCACAGGATCACCATAAAAAGCCACAGATAACAGCTGCTCCAAAATACACCCAACAGGAGAACCATCAAAGTGA
Organism: Lonchura striata; assembly: GCF_050655825.1. Taxonomy (NCBI): domain Eukaryota; kingdom Metazoa; phylum Chordata; class Aves; order Passeriformes; family Estrildidae; genus Lonchura; species Lonchura striata. The sequence goes on from NC_140712.1 coordinate 902,433, forward strand.
TACATAGCAAGTCTGGGGGCAGCTCCCCATGAAGGTGAGGGATGAGCACACAGTGCTACAGCTCCAGCCTTCCCCACCCTGCAGGCTGCTCTTTGCTCCTGATGTAAGAGCCTTGCAGGACTGTGGCCCCTCTCGGTGCATTATAAATCATTCCCACAGCTGTCACTTGAGCCACTGGCATGTCCAGAGCGAGATGCAGGCACAATCCTACTGCCCGCTGAGCCTCTCTGGGAGATCCTGAGCATCTTCCTGCCCAGAGCCACAAAAGAGCTCAGGCTCTGCCTGAACTGGGTTTTCAGGGGAGGTTTCCATATCCCTGCGAGATGTGCTCATCCTTCATCAGGCTGTGCCCAGCCTGGATCAGGGCAGGTTGGAGGCCACATGGGATCCCATCCTTTGCCCTGCCATGTGATCCTCCATGCAGTGGGGATAAAAAGCCCAGCACTGGGGAACCCCAGGTGCTGCAGCAGTGATATTTTTGGGAGAAACACGGAGCTGTGCATGGCCAGCTTGAAGTCTGCACTGCTGTGAGCACCAGGCCTGCCATGCTGAGCCCAGGGCCACAACCAGTGCTCACCCGGGCTGGGACATTGAGTCCCAACATGGGATCCCATGGGACAGGGCAGGCTGGGATTCGCCCCTGCAGCTCCCCAGTGTGTCCAGAGAGACAGCAAGGAGACAGTGACCTCTGTCAGCGGAACCCTCTGAGTGGGACGACCACTGCTGGGGTGGCTGTGCCAGCTCCCCCATGAACCTCCAGCCCTGGGAACCGGGAGCAAGTGGAAAACACAACTTGGCCAATACTGCCTGTGCCAGAAGCAAATGGAAAGAGAACTGGGGTGTGAAAACCCAAGGTTGTTTATTTACATAAGAACAGCAATGAAAACACAGAACACATTTACTTTTGTAAGAATATTTGTAATAACAACAATTTATAGAAGGTATATACCTAAGAACATATCTAACAACAATATTTGAAATGTATTTACAGAAGACAAAACGAAGCCCTAAAACCTATATGCCAAAAAGAAGAACAAACTCTAAAAACTATGTACAAAAAGGTGCCATTTCAGTCCAGGATCTCCATAAGTCCGGGAAGAAAAGCAGGTGCCATGGTCACTCCAGTCAGGCACAGAGGGCTCTTCCGTGTGTCCCCAGGCTGGCACACTGGGACTCTGCTGCCAGAGCTGAGGCTGGCTGGGTCTGGGGGCTGTGCCCCAGGCACTGCCATGGGGCTTGTGTGGCCCAAAGCAAGAAGAGGACAGGCTGGGCATGGCCAGCAGAACCCAAGGCACTGGGTACCACGTTCCTGAGCAGGGACCAGCCAGCCCAATCCCGCCCCAGCCTGGCTGCAGGGAACCCACTGTGCCTGTGGGGACCACATGCCTGTCCTGCTGCTGGCATCGCTCTTCATCCCAGGACCATGGCCTCCTCTTCATCTTCCTCATCAATGTCCATCTCCTGGGTGTACTCTTCCATTTCCACGTCCATCTCCTCATCCTCATCAACCTCCATCTCTTCCTCTCCAGTCTGTTCTCCATCCACCTCCATCTCCTCCTCCGTATCCATTATGGTGCCCACCTCCATCTCTTCCTCTCCTCTCTTTTCTCCCTCCACTTCCATCTTCTCCTCTCTATCAGTCTGTCTGTCCACCTCCATCTTGTCTTCTCTACCTGCAACAGCCTGCAGAGGTAGCAAAACCTCAGAGTGGGGTCCCTGTCCCACCCCATCCCCCCAGAACTCCAGCCCACACCCGGGCAGCTGGGGGGATCCACCTCCATGGAATGGCACCGTACCTTCCTCAGGACAAATGTGAGCATCCTGCAGGGATGGATGACACAATCCAGGCCTTAGGCAGCTTTTGAGACTGATGAGATGAGGTCTCGGGGGCAGGAACAAGAAGGGTGACAGGAGCAGCAGGAGCAGCGTGCAGCGTGTGCTGAGCCCAGGGCCAACGGCTGTGTTGTGCTGCTTGCTGGCTGCTGGCAGTTCCAGATGGGACATGGATTGTGACATGACCACTGAGCTAGAGAGCCTTTGGTTCCATGCTTAGCAACGTTCCCCCAGACCATGGTGCTCAGAGCCCTGTTCCCAAGGATGGAGCATCCACAGCCTGGGCCAGTGCCTCAGCACCCTCAGTGGAAGAGAGCAGCTTCCTCAGATCCAACTTCAATCAGCCTCCTGCAGCTGAAAGCCGTCCCCCCCTTGTCCTGTTGCCACAGGCCCTGTGGAACACCCTGTCCCAATCTTTCTTGTGGCACCCTTGCAGTCCTGCAGAGCTGCAGTGAGGCCTCCCCAGGGTCTCCTCTTTCCAGGCTGAGCATCCCCAGCCCCACGTGGAAAGCAGGCAGTGTGATCAGGGGGAGTCCAGGCTGGAGTCAAATGGCATCAGGAACTGAGAGACGGAAGCTTCAGGCCCAGGATTGCCTCTCAATGTACAAAATTAATAAGAGTGGAGGGCAAGATGGTGGGACACTGTTTCTGCTCTAATTGGTGAATATAGTCTCTGTTTTTTTCTTTTTTTCTCTCATGCCGTTGCAGTTTTGGCTGTTTGAAAGGAAGCTTGGCACAATATCCATTGTCTTCTCCATTTGTGAATCACCGAGCAGAGTCTGGGCAAGCTGATGTTGCAGAGCAAATCCTGCAAATGGACTGGTCATCCTGAGCCTGGAGAATGCAGTTAAACCCAGCCAAAAGTAATTTCTGGAAAGTCAAGCCTGGTGTACATTCTCTTGACTTTGGCTATGCCAACTTCACCTGAGTCTTATGAAAAAGCAAACAAAAGACTCAAACCAAAACAGACAAAACCTAGAAACAAACGAACCCATGCAAACCAATCAAACAAAGAGACTAAAAAAACCCCAAATAAAACCAAAGGGAATGAAGAGTTAGTATTAGTTTTGAGTTCATCACAGCAGGTAAATGGCTGCTTTCCACAGGATCACCATAAAAAGCCACAGATAACAGCTGCTCCAAAATACACCCAACAGGAGAACCATCAAAGTGATACATAGCAAGTCTGGGGGCAGCTCCCCATGAAGGTGAGGGATGAGCACACAGTGCTACAGCTCCAGCCTTCCCCACCCTGCAGGCTGCTCTTTGCTCCTGATGTAAGAGCCTTGCAGGACTGTGGCCCCTCTCGGTGCATTATAAATCATTCCCACAGCTGTCACTTGAGCCACTGGCATGTCCAGAGCGAGATGCAGGCACAATCCTACTGCCCGCTGAGCCTCTCTGGGAGATCCTGAGCATCTTCCTGCCCAGAGCCACAAAAGAGCTCAGGCTCTGCCTGAACTGGGTTTTCAGGGGAGGTTTCCATATCCCTGCGAGATGTGCTCATCCTTCATCAGGCTGTGCCCAGCCTGGATCAGGGCAGGTTGGAGGCCACATGGGATCCCATCCTTTGCCCTGCCATGTGATCCTCCATGCAGTGAGGATAAAAAGCCCAGCACTGGGGAACCCCAGGTGCTGCAGCAGTGATATTTTTGGGAGAAACACGGAGCTGTGCATGGCCAGCTTGAAGTCTGCACTGCTGTGAGCACCAGGCCTGCCATGCTGAGCCCAGGGCCACAACCAGTGCTCACCCGGGCTGGGACATTGAGTCCCAACATGGGATCCCATGGGACAGGGCAGGCTGGGATTCGCCCCTGCAGCTCCCCAGTGTGTCCAGAGAGACAGCAAGGAGACAGTGACCTCTGTCAGCGGAACCCTCTGAGTGGGGCGACCACTGCTGGGGTGGCTGTGCCAGCTCCCCCATGAACCTCCAGCCCTGGGAACCGGGAGCAAGTGGAAAACACAACTTGGCCAATACTGCCTGTGCCGGAAGCAAATGGAAAGAGAACTGGGGTGTGAAAACCCAAGGTTGTTTATTTCCATAAGAACAGCAATGAAAACACAGAACACATTTACTTTTGTAAGAATATTTGTAATAACAACAATTTATAGAAGGTATATACCTAAGAACATATCTAACAACAATATTTGAAATGTATTTACAGAAGACAAAACGAAGCCCTAAAACCTATATGCCAAAAAGAAGAACAAACTCTAAAAACTATGTACAAAAAGGTGCCATTTCAGTCCAGGATCTCCATAAGTCCGGGAAGAAAAGCAGGTGCCATGGTCACTCCAGTCAGGCACAGAGGGCTCTTCCGTGTGTCCCCAGGCTGGCACACTGGGACTCTGCTGCCAGAGCTGAGGCTGGCTGGGTCTGGGGGCTGTGCCCCAGGCACTGCCATGGGGCTTGTGTGGCTCAAAGCAAGAACAGGACAGGCTGGGCATGGCCAGCAGAACCCAAGGCACTGGGTACCACGTTCCTGAGCAGGGACCAGCCAGCCCAATCCCGCCCCAGCCTGGCTGCAGGGAACCCACTGTGCCTGTGGGGACCACATGCCTGTCCTGCTGCTGGCATTGCTCTTCATCCCAGGACCATGGCCTCCTCCTCATCTTCCTCATCAATGTCCATCTCCTGGGTGTACTCTTCCATTTCCACGTCCATCTCCTCATCCTCATCAACCTCCATCTCTTCCTCTCCAGTCTGTTCTCCATCCACCTCCATCTCCTCCTCCGTATCCATTATGGTGCCCACCTCCATCTCTTCCTCTCCTCTCTTTTCTCCCTCCACTTCCATCTTCTCCTCTCTATCAGTCTGTCTGTCCACCTCCATCTTGTCTTCCCTACCTGCAACAGCCTGCAGAGGTAGCAAAACCTCAGAGTGGGGTCCCTGTCCCACCCCATCCCCCCAGAACTCCAGCCCACACCCGGGCAGCTGGGGGGATCCACCTCCATGGAATGGCACCGTACCTTCCTCAGGACAAATGTGAGCATCCTGCAGGGATGGATGACACAATCCAGGCCTTAGGCAGCTTTTGAGACTGATGAGATGAGGTCTCGGGGGCAGGAACAAGAAGGGTGACAGGAGCAGCAGGAGCAGCGTGCAGCGTGTGCTGAGCCCAGGGCCAACGGCTGAGTTGTGCTGCTTGCTGGCTGCTGGCAGTTCCAGATGGGACATGGATTGTGACATGACCACTGAGCTAGAGAGCCTTTGGTTCCATGCTTAGCAACGTTCCCCCAGACCATGGTGCTCAGAGCCCTGTTCCCAAGGATGGAGCATCCACAGCCTGGGCCAGTGCCTCAGCACCCTCAGTGGAAGAGAGCAGCTTCCTCAGATCCAACTTCAATCAGCCTCCTGCAGCTGAAAGCCGTCCCCCCCTTGTCCTGTTGCCACAGGCCCTGTGGAACACCCTGTCCCAATCTTTCTTGTGGCACCCTTGCAGTCCTGCAGAGCTGCAGTGAGGCCTCCCCAGGGTCTCCTCTTTCCAGGCTGAGCATCCCCAGCCCCACGTGGAAAGCAGGCAGTGTGATCAGGGGGAGTCCAGGCTGGAGTCAAATGGCATCAGGAACTGAGAGACGGAAGCTTTAGGCCCAGGATTGCCTCTCAATGTACAAAATTAATAAGAGTGGAGGGCAAGATGGTGGGACACTGCTTCTGCTCTAATTGGTGAATATAGTCTCTGTTTTTTTCTTTTTTTCTCTCATGCCGTTGCACTTTTGGCTGTTTGAAAGGAAGCTTGGCACAATATCCATTGTCTTCTCCATTTGTGAATCACCGAGCAGAGTCTGGGCAAGCTGATGTTGCAGAGCAAATCCTGCAAATGGACTGGTCATCCTGAGCCTGGAGAATGCAGTTAAACCCAGCCAAAAGTAATTTCTGGAAAGTCAAGCCTGGTGTCCATTCTCTTGACTTTGGCTATGCCAACTTCACCTGATTCTTATGAAAAAGCAAACAAAAGACTCAAACCAAAACAGACAAAACCTAGAAATAAAAGGAACCCATGCAAACCAATCAAACAAAGAGACTAAAAAAACCCCAAATAAAACCAAAGGGAATGAAGAGTTAGTATTAGTTTTGAGTTCATCACAGCAGGTAAATGGCTGCTTTCCACAGGATCACCATAAAAAGCCACAGATAACAGCTGCTCCAAAATACACCCAACAGGAGAACCATCAAAGTGATACATAGCAAGTCTGGGGGCAGCTCCCCATGAAGGTGAGGGATGAGCACACAGTGCTACAGCTCCAGCCTTCCCCACCCTGCAGGCTGCTCTTTGCTCCTGATGTAAGAGCCTTGCAGGACTGTGGCCCCTCTCGGTGCATTATAAATCATTCCCACAGCTGTCACTTGAGCCACTGGCATGTCCAGAGCGAGATGCAGGCACAATCCTACTGCCCGCTGAGCCTCTCTGGGAGATCCTGAGCATCTTCCTGCCCAGAGCCACAAAAGAGCTCAGGCTCTGCCTGAACTGGGTTTTCAGGGGAGGTTTCCATATCCCTGCGAGATGTGCTCATCCTTCATCAGGCTGTGCCCAGCCTGGATCAGGGCAGGTTGGAGGCCACATGGGATCCCATCCTTTGCCCTGCCATGTGATCCTCCATGCAGTGGGGATAAAAAGCCCAGCACTGGGGAACCCCAGGTGCTGCAGCAGTGATATTTTTGGGAGAAACACGGAGCTGTGCATGGCCAGCTTGAAGTCTGCACTGCTGTGAGCACCAGGCCTGCCATGCTGAGCCCAGGGCCACAACCAGTGCTCACCCGGGCTGGGACATTGAGTCCCAACATGGGATCCCATGGGACAGGGCAGGCTGGGATTCGCCCCTGCAGCTCCCCAGTGTGTCCAGAGAGACAGCAAGGAGACAGTGACCTCTGTCAGCGGAACCCTCTGAGTGGGACGACCACTGCTGGGGTGGCTGTGCCAGCTCCCCCATGAACCTCCAGCCCTGGGAACCGGGAGCAAGTGGAAAACACAACTTGGCCAATACTGCCTGTGCCAGAAGCAAATGGAAAGAGAACTGGGGTGTGAAAACCCAAGGTTGTTTATTTACATAAGAACAGCAATGAAAACACAGAACACATTTACTTTTGTAAGAATATTTGTAATAACAACAATTTATAGAAGGTATATACCTAAGAACATATCTAACAACAATATTTGAAATGTATTTACAGAAGACAAAACGAAGCCCTAAAACCTATATGCCAAAAAGAAGAACAAACTCTAAAAACTATGTACAAAAAGGTGCCATTTCAGTCCAGGATCTCCATAAGTCCGGGAAGAAAAGCAGGTGCCATGGTCACTCCAGTCAGGCACAGAGGGCTCTTCCGTGTGTCCCCAGGCTGGCACACTGGGACTCTGCTGCCAGAGCTGAGGCTGGCTGGGTCTGGGGGCTGTGCCCCAGGCACTGCCATGGGGCTTGTGTGGCCCAAAGCAAGAACAGGACAGGCTGGGCATGGCCAGCAGAACCCAAGGCACTGGGTACCACGTTCCTGAGCAGGGACCAGCCAGCCCAATCCCGCCCCAGCCTGGCTGCAGGGAACCCACTGTGCCTGTGGGGACCACATGCCTGTCCTGCTGCTGGCATTGCTCTTCATCCCAGGACCATGGCCTCCTCTTCATCTTCCTCATCAATGTCCATCTCCTGGGTGTACTCTTCCATTTCCACGTCCATCTCCTCATCCTCATCAACCTCCATCTCTTCCTCTCCAGTCTGTTCTCCATCCACCTCCATCTCCTCCTCCGTATCCATTATGGTGCCCACCTCCATCTCTTCCTCTCCTCTCTTTTCTCCCTCCACTTCCATCTTCTTCTCTCTATCAGTCTGTCTGTCCACCTCCATCTTGTCCCGTTTGCCTGACACAGCCTGCAGAGGTAGCAAAACCTCAGAGTGGGGTCCCTGTCCCACCCCATCCCCCCAGAACTCCAGCCCACACCCGGGCAGCTGGGGGGATCCACCTCCATGGAATGGCACCGTACCTTCCTCAGGACAAATGTGAGCATCCTGCAGGGATGGATGACACAATCCAGGCCTTAGGCAGCTTTTGAGACTGATGAGATGAGGTCTCGGGGGCAGGAACAAGAAGGGTGACAGGAGCAGCAGGAGCAGCGTGCAGCGTGTGCTGAGCCCAGGGCCAACGGCTGTGTTGTGCTGCTTGCTGGCTGCTGGCAGTTCCAGATGGGACATGGATTGTGACATGACCACTGAGCTAGAGAGCCTTTGGTTCCATGCTTAGCAACGTTCCCCCAGACCATGGTGCTCAGAGCCCTGTTCCCAAGGATGGAGCATCCACAGCCTGGGCCAGTTGCTCAGCACCCTCAGTGGAAGAGAGCAGCTTCCTCAGATCCAACTTCAATCAGCCTCCTGCAGATGAAAGCCGTCCCCCCCTTGTCCTGTTGCCACAGGCCCTGTGGAACACCCTGTCCCAATCTTTCTTGTGGCACCCTTGCAGTCCTGCAGAGCTGCAGTGAGGCCTCCCCAGGGTCTCCTCTTTCCAGGCTGAGCATCCCCAGCCCCACGTGGAAAGCAGGCAGTGTGATCAGGGGGAGTCCAGGCTGGAGTCAAATGGCATCAGGAACTGAGAGACGGAAGCTTCAGGCCCAGGATTGCCTCTCAATGTACAAAATTAATAAGAGTGGAGGGCAAGATGGTGGGACACTGCTTCTGCTCTAATTGGTGAATATAGTCTCTGTTTTTTTCTTTTTTTCTCTCATGCCGTTGCAGTTTTGGCTGTTTGAAAGGAAGCTTGGCACAATATCCATTGTCTTCTCCATTTGTGAATCACCGAGCAGAGTCTGGGCAAGCTGATGTTGCAGAGCAAATCCTGCAAATGGACTGGTCATCCTGAGCCTGGAGAATGCAGTCAAACCCAGCCAAAAGTAATTTCTGGAAAGTCAAGCCTGGTGTACATTCTCTTGACTTTGGCTATGCCAACTTCACCTGAGTCTTATGAAAAAGCAAACAAAAGACTCAAACCAAAACAGACAAAACTAGAAACAAACGAACCCATGCAAACCAATCAAACAAAGAGACTAAAAAAACCCCAAATAAAACCAAAGGGAATGAAGAGTTAGTATTAGTTTTGAGTTCATCACAGCAGGTAAATGGCTGCTTTCCACAGGATCACCATAAAAAGCCACAGATAACAGCTGCTCCAAAATACACCCAACAGGAGAACCATCAAAGTGATACATAGCAAGTCTGGGGGCAGCTCCCCATGAAGGTGAGGGATGAGCACACAGTGCTACAGCTCCAGCCTTCCCCACCCTGCAGGCTGCTCTTTGCTCCTGATGTAAGAGCCTTGCAGGACTGTGGCCCCTCTCGGTGCATTATAAATCATTCCCACAGCTGTCACTTGAGCCACTGGCATGTCCAGAGCGAGATGCAGGCACAATCCTACTGCCCGCTGAGCCTCTCTGGGAGATCCTGAGCATCTTCCTGCCCAGAGCCACAAAAGAGCTCAGGCTCTGCCTGAACTGGGTTTTCAGGGGAGGTTTCCATATCCCTGCGAGATGTGCTCATCCTTCATCAGGCTGTGCCCAGCCTGGATCAGGGCAGGTTGGAGGCCACATGGGATCCCATCCTTTGCCCTGCCATGTGATCCTCCATGCAGTGGGGATAAAAAGCCCAGCACTGGGGAACCCCAGGTGCTGCAGCAGTGATATTTTTGGGAGAAACACGGAGCTGTGCATGGCCAGCTTGAAGTCTGCACTGCTGTGAGCACCAGGCCTGCCATGCTGAGCCCAGGGCCACAACCAGTGCTCACCCGGGCTGGGACATTGAGTCCCAACATGGGATCCCATGGGACAGGGCAGGCTGGGATTCGCCCCTGCAGCTCCCCAGTGTGTCCAGAGAGACAGCAAGGAGACAGTGACCTCTGTCAGCGGAACCCTCTGAGTGGGACGACCACTGCTGGGGTGGCTGTGCCAGCTCCCCCATGAACCTCCAGCCCTGGGAACCGGGAGCAAGTGGAAAACACAACTTGGCCAATACTGCCTGTGCCAGAAGCAAATGGAAAGAGAACTGGGGTGTGAAAACCCAAGGTTGTTTATTTCCATAAGAACAGCAATGAAAACACAGAACACATTTACTTTTGTAAGAATATTTGTAATAACAACAATTTATAGAAGGTATATACCTAAGAACATATCTAACAACAATATTTGAAATGTATTTACAGAAGACAAAACGAAGCCCTAAAACCTATATGCCAAAAAGAAGAACAAACTCTAAAAACTATGTACAAAAAGGTGCCATTTCAGTCCAGGATCTCCATAAGTCCGGGAAGAAAAGCAGGTGCCATGGTCACTCCAGTCAGGCACAGAGGGCTCTTCCGTGTGTCCCCAGGCTGGCACACTGGGACTCTGCTGCCAGAGCTGAGGCTGGCTGGGTCTGGGGGCTGTGCCCCAGGCACTGCCATGGGGCTTGTGTGGCCCAAAGCAAGAAGAGGACAGGCTGGGCATGGCCAGCAGAACCCAAGGCACTGGGTACCACGTTCCTGAGCAGGGACCAGCCAGCCCAATCCCGCCCCAGCCTGGCTGCAGGGAACCCACTGTGCCTGTGGGGACCACATGCCTGTCCTGCTGCTGGCATCGCTCTTCATCCCAGGACCATGGCCTCCTCTTCATCTTCCTCATCAATGTCCATCTCCTGGGTGTACTCTTCCATTTCCACGTCCATCTCCTCATCCTCATCAACCTCCATCTCTTCCTCTCCAGTCTGTTCTCCATCCACCTCCATCTCCTCCTCCGTATCCATTATGGTGCCCACCTCCATCTCTTCCTCTCCTCTCTTTTCTCCCTCCACTTCCATCTTCTCCTCTCTATCAGTCTGTCTGTCCACCTCCATCTTGTCTTCTCTACCTGCAACAGCCTGCAGAGGTAGCAAAACCTCAGAGTGGGGTCCCTGTCCCACCCCATCCCCCCAGAACTCCAGCCCACACCCGGGCAGCTGGGGGGATCCACCTCCATGGAATGGCACCGTACCTTCCTCAGGACAAATGTGAGCATCCTGCAGGGATGGATGACACAATCCAGGCCTTAGGCAGCTTTTGAGACTGATGAGATGAGGTCTCGGGGGCAGGAACAAGAAGGGTGACAGGAGCAGCAGGAGCAGCGTGCAGCGTGTGCTGAGCCCAGGGCCAACGGCTGTGTTGTGCTGCTTGCTGGCTGCTGGCAGTTCCAGATGGGACATGGATTGTGACATGACCACTGAGCTAGAGAGCCTTTGGTTCCATGCTTAGCAACGTTCCCCCAGACCATGGTGCTCAGAGCCCTGTTCCCAAGGATGGAGCATCCACAGCCTGGGCCAGTTGCTCAGCACCCTCAGTGGAAGAGAGCAGCTTCCTCAGATCCAACTTCAATCAGCCTCCTGCAGATGAAAGCCGTCCCCCCCTTGTCCTGTTGCCACAGGCCCTGTGGAACACCCTGTCCCAATCTTTCTTGTGGCACCCTTGCAGTCCTGCAGAGCTGCAGTGAGGCCTCCCCAGGGTCTCCTCTTTCCAGGCTGAGCATCCCCAGCCCCACGTGGAAAGCAGGCAGTGTGATCAGGGGGAGTCCAGGCTGGAGTCAAATGGCATCAGGAACTGAGAGACGGAAGCTTCAGGCCCAGGATTGCCTCTCAATGTACAAAATTAATAAGAGTGGAGGGCAAGATGGTGGGACACTGCTTCTGCTCTAATTGGTGAATATAGTCTCTGTTTTTTTCTTTTTTTCTCTCATGCCGTTGCAGTTTTGGCTGTTTGAAAGGAAGCTTGGCACAATATCCATTGTCTTCTCCATTTGTGAATCACCGAGCAGAGTCTGGGCAAGCTGATGTTGCAGAGCAAATCCTGCAAATGGACTGGTCATCCTGAGCCTGGAGAATGCAGTTAAACCCAGCCAAAAGTAATTTCTGGAAAGTCAAGCCTGGTGTACATTCTCTTGACTTTGGCTATGCCAACTTCACCTGAGTCTTATGAAAAAGCAAACAAAAGACTCAAACCAAAACAGACAAAACCTAGAAACAAACGAACCCATGCAAACCAATCAAACAAAGAGACTAAAAAAACCCCAAATAAAACCAAAGGGAATGAAGAGTTAGTATTAGTTTTGAGTTCATCACAGCAGGTAAATGGCTGCTTTCCACAGGATCACCATAAAAAGCCACAGATAACAGCTGCTCCAAAATACACCCAACAGGAGAACCATCAAAGTGATACATAGCAAGTCTGGGGGCAGCTCCCCATGAAGGTGAGGGATGAGCACACAGTGCTACAGCTCCAGCCTTCCCCACCCTGCAGGCTGCTCTTTGCTCCTGATGTAAGAGCCTTGCAGGACTGTGGCCCCTCTCGGTGCATTATAAATCATTCCCACAGCTGTCACTTGAGCCACTGGCATGTCCAGAGCGAGATGCAGGCACAATCCTACTGCCCGCTGAGCCTCTCTGGGAGATCCTGAGCATCTTCCTGCCCAGAGCCACAAAAGAGCTCAGGCTCTGCCTGAACTGGGTTTTCAGGGGAGGTTTCCATATCCCTGCGAGATGTGCTCATCCTTCATCAGGCTGTGCCCAGCCTGGATCAGGGCAGGTTGGAGGCCACATGGGATCCCATCCTTTGCCCTGCCATGTGATCCTCCATGCAGTGGGGATAAAAAGCCCAGCACTGGGGAACCCCAGGTGCTGCAGCAGTGATATTTTTGGGAGAAACACGGAGCTGTGCATGGCCAGCTTGAAGTCTGCACTGCTGTGAGCACCAGGCCTGCCATGCTGAGCCCAGGGCCACAACCAGTGCTCACCCGGGCTGGGACATTGAGTCCCAACATGGGATCCCATGGGACAGGGCAGGCTGGGATTCGCCCCTGCAGCTCCCCAGTGTGTCCAGAGAGACAGCAAGGAGACAGTGACCTCTGTCAGCGGAACCCTCTGAGTGGGACGACCACTGCTGGGGTGGCTGTGCCAGCTCCCCCATGAACCTCCAGCCCTGGGAACCGGGAGCAAGTGGAAAACACAACTTGGCCAATACTGCCTGTGCCAGAAGCAAATGGAAAGAGAACTGGGGTGTGAAAACCCAAGGTTGTTTATTTACATAAGAACAGCAATGAAAACACAGAACACATTTACTTTTGTAAGAATATTTGTAATAACAACAATTTATAGAAGGTATATACCTAAGAACATATCTAACAACAATATTTGAAATGTATTTACAGAAGACAAAACGAAGCCCTAAAACCTATATGCCAAAAAGAAGAACAAACTCTAAAAACTATGTACAAAAAGGTGCCATTTCAGTCCAGGATCTCCATAAGTCCGGGAAGAAAAGCAGGTGCCATGGTCACTCCAGTCAGGCACAGAGGGCTCTTCCGTGTGTCCCCAGGCTGGCACACTGGGACTCTGCTGCCAGAGCTGAGGCTGGCTGGGTCTGGGGGCTGTGCCCCAGGCACTGCCATGGGGCTTGTGTGGCCCAAAGCAAGAAGAGGACAGGCTGGGCATGGCCAGCAGAACCCAAGGCACTGGGTACCACGTTCCTGAGCAGGGACCAGCCAGCCCAATCCCGCCCCAGCCTGGCTGCAGGGAACCCACTGTGCCTGTGGGGACCACATGCCTGTCCTGCTGCTGGCATCGCTCTTCATCCCAGGACCATGGCCTCCTCTTCATCTTCCTCATCAATGTCCATCTCCTGGGTGTACTCTTCCATTTCCACGTCCATCTCCTCATCCTCATCAACATCCATCTCTTCCTCTCCAGTCTGTTCTCCATCCACCTCCATCTCCTCCTCCGTATCCATTATGGTGCCCACCTCCATCTCTTCCTCTCCTCTCTTTTCTCCCTCCACTTCCATCTTCTCCTCTCTATCAGTCTGTCTGTCCACCTCCATCTTGTCTTCTCTACCTGCAACAGCCTGCAGAGGTAGCAAAACCTCAGAGTGGGGTCCCTGTCCCACCCCATCCCCCCAGAACTCCAGCCCACACCCGGGCAGCTGGGGGGATCCACCTCCATGGAATGGCACCGTACCTTCCTCAGGACAAATGTGAGCATCCTGCAGGGATGGATGACACAATCCAGGCCTTAGGCAGCTTTTGAGACTGATGAGATGAGGTCTCGGGGGCAGGAACAAGAAGGGTGACAGGAGCAGCAGGAGCAGCGTGCAGCGTGTGCTGAGCCCAGGGCCAACGGCTGTGTTGTGCTGCTTGCTGGCTGCTGGCAGTTCCAGATGGGACATGGATTGTGACATGACCACTGAGCTAGAGAGCCTTTGGTTCCATGCTTAGCAACGTTCCCCCAGACCATGGTGCTCAGAGCCCTGTTCCCAAGGATGGAGCATCCACAGCCTGGGCCAGTGCCTCAGCACCCTCAGTGGAAGAGAGCAGCTTCCTCAGATCCAACTTCAATCAGCCTCCTGCAGCTGAAAGCCGTCCCCCCCTTGTCCTGTTGCCACAGGCCCTGTGGAACACCCTGTCCCAATCTTTCTTGTGGCACCCTTGCAGTCCTGCAGAGCTGCAGTGAGGCCTCCCCAGGGTCTCCTCTTTCCAGGCTGAGCATCCCCAGCCCCACGTGGAAAGCAGGCAGTGTGATCAGGGGGAGTCCAGGCTGGAGTCAAATGGCATCAGGAACTGAGAGACGGAAGCTTCAGGCCCAGGATTGCCTCTCAATGTACAAAATTAATAAGAGTGGAGGGCAAGATGGTGGGACACTGCTTCTGCTCTAATTGGTGAATATAGTCTCTGTTTTTTTCTTTTTTTCTCTCATGCCGTTGCAGTTTTGGCTGTTTGAAAGGAAGCTTGGCACAATATCCATTGTCTTCTCCATTTGTGAATCACCGAGCAGAGTCTGGGCAAGCTGATGTTGCAGAGCAAATCCTGCAAATGGACTGGACATCCTGAGCCTGGAGAATGCAGTTAAACCCAGCCAAAAGTAATTTCTGGAAAGTCAAGCCTGGTGTACATTCTCTTGACTTTGGCTATGCCAACTTCACCTGAGTCTTATGAAAAAGCAAACAAAAGACTCAAACCAAAACAGACAAAACCTAGAAACAAACGAACCCATGCAAACCAATCAAACAAAGAGACTAAAAAAACCCCAAATAAAACCAAAGGGAATGAAGAGTTAGTATTAGTTTTGAGTTCATCACAGCAGGTAAATGGCTGCTTTCCACAGGATCACCATAAAAAGCCACAGATAACAGCTGCTCCAAAATACACCCAACAGGAGAACCATCAAAGTGATACATAGCAAGTCTGGGGGCAGCTCCCCATGAAGGTGAGGGATGAGCACACAGTGCTACAGCTCCAGCCTTCCCCACCCTGCAGGCTGCTCTTTGCTCCTGATGTAAGAGCCTTGCAGGACTGTGGCCCCTCTCGGTGCATTATAAATCATTCCCACAGCTGTCACTTGAGCCACTGGCATGTCCAGAGCGAGATGCAGGCACAATCCTACTGCCCGCTGAGCCTCTCTGGGAGATCCTGAGCATCTTCCTGCCCAGAGCCACAAAAGAGCTCAGGCTCTGCCTGAACTGGGTTTTCAGGGGAGGTTTCCATATCCCTGCGAGATGTGCTCATCCTTCATCAGGCTGTGCCCAGCCTGGATCAGGGCAGGTTGGAGGCCACATGGGATCCCATCCTTTGCCCTGCCATGTGATCCTCCATGCAGTGAGGATAAAAAGCCCAGCACTGGGGAACCCCAGGTGCTGCAGCAGTGATATTTTTGGGAGAAACACGGAGCTGTGCATGGCCAGCTTGAAGTCTGCACTGCTGTGAGCACCAGGCCTGCCATGCTGAGCCCAGGGCCACAACCAGTGCTCACCCGGGCTGGGACATTGAGTCCCAACATGGGATCCCATGGGACAGGGCAGGCTGGGATTCGCCCCTGCAGCTCCCCAGTGTGTCCAGAGAGACAGCAAGGAGACAGTGACCTCTGTCAGCGGAACCCTCTGAGTGGGGCGACCACTGCTGGGGTGGCTGTGCCAGCTCCCCCATGAACCTCCAGCCCTGGGAACCGGGAGCAAGTGGAAAACACAACTTGGCCAATACTGCCTGTGCCGGAAGCAAATGGAAAGAGAACTGGGGTGTGAAAACCCAAGGTTGTTTATTTCCATAAGAACAGCAATGAAAACACAGAACACATTTACTTTTGTAAGAATATTTGTAATAACAACAATTTATAGAAGGTATATACCTAAGAACATATCTAACAACAATATTTGAAATGTATTTACAGAAGACAAAACGAAGCCCTAAAACCTATATGCCAAAAAGAAGAACAAACTCTAAAAACTATGTACAAAAAGGTGCCATTTCAGTCCAGGATCTCCATAAGTCCGGGAAGAAAAGCAGGTGCCATGGTCACTCCAGTCAGGCACAGAGGGCTCTTCCGTGTGTCCCCAGGCTGGCACACTGGGACTCTGCTGCCAGAGCTGAGGCTGGCTGGGTCTGGGGGCTGTGCCCCAGGCACTGCCATGGGGCTTGTGTGGCTCAAAGCAAGAACAGGACAGGCTGGGCATGGCCAGCAGAACCCAAGGCACTGGGTACCACGTTCCTGAGCAGGGACCAGCCAGCCCAATCCCGCCCCAGCCTGGCTGCAGGGAACCCACTGTGCCTGTGGGGACCACATGCCTGTCCTGCTGCTGGCATTGCTCTTCATCCCAGGACCATGGCCTCCTCCTCATCTTCCTCATCAATGTCCATCTCCTGGGTGTACTCTTCCATTTCCACGTCCATCTCCTCATCCTCATCAACCTCCATCTCTTCCTCTCCAGTCTGTTCTCCATCCACCTCCATCTCCTCCTCCGTATCCATTATGGTGCCCACCTCCATCTCTTCCTCTCCTCTCTTTTCTCCCTCCACTTCCATCTTCTCCTCTCTATCAGTCTGTCTGTCCACCTCCATCTTGTCTTCTCTACCTGCAACAGCCTGCAGAGGTAGCAAAACCTCAGAGTGGGGTCCCTGTCCCACCCCATCCCCCCAGAACTCCAGCCCACACCCGGGCAGCTGGGGGGATCCACCTCCATGGAATGGCACCGTACCTTCCTCAGGACAAATGTGAGCATCCTGCAGGGATGGATGACACAATCCAGGCCTTAGGCAGCTTTTGAGACTGATGAGATGAGGTCTCGGGGGCAGGAACAAGAAGGGTGACAGGAGCAGCAGGAGCAGCGTGCAGCGTGTGCTGAGCCCAGGGCCAACGGCTGTGTTGTGCTGCTTGCTGGCTGCTGGCAGTTCCAGATGGGACATGGATTGTGACATGACCACTGAGCTAGAGAGCCTTTGGTTCCATGCTTAGCAACGTTCCCCCAGACCATGGTGCTCAGAGCCCTGTTCCCAAGGATGGAGCATCCACAGCCTGGGCCAGTGCCTCAGCACCCTCAGTGGAAGAGAGCAGCTTCCTCAGATCCAACTTCAATCAGCCTCCTGCAGCTGAAAGCCGTCCCCCCCTTGTCCTGTTGCCACAGGCCCTGTGGAACACCCTGTCCCAATCTTTCTTGTGGCACCCTTGCAGTCCTGCAGAGCTGCAGTGAGGCCTCCCCAGGGTCTCCTCTTTCCAGGCTGAGCATCCCCAGCCCCACGTGGAAAGCAGGCAGTGTGATCAGGGGGAGTCCAGGCTGGAGTCAAATGGCATCAGGAACTGAGAGACGGAAGCTTCAGGCCCAGGATTGCCTCTCAATGTACAAAATTAATAAGAGTGGAGGGCAAGATGGTGGGACACTGTTTCTGCTCTAATTGGTGAATATAGTCTCTGTTTTTTTCTTTTTTTCTCTCATGCCGTTGCAGTTTTGGCTGTTTGAAAGGAAGCTTGGCACAATATCCATTGTCTTCTCCATTTGTGAATCACCGAGCAGAGTCTGGGCAAGCTGATGTTGCAGAGCAAATCCTGCAAATGGACTGGTCATCCTGAGCCTGGAGAATGCAGTTAAACCCAGCCAAAAGTAATTTCTGGAAAGTCAAGCCTGGTGTACATTCTCTTGACTTTGGCTATGCCAACTTCACCTGAGTCTTATGAAAAAGCAAACAAAAGACTCAAACCAAAACAGACAAAACCTAGAAACAAACGAACCCATGCAAACCAATCAAACAAAGAGACTAAAAAAACCCCAAATAAAACCAAAGGGAATGAAGAGTTAGTATTAGTTTTGAGTTCATCACAGCAGGTAAATGGCTGCTTTCCACAGGATCACCATAAAAAGCCACAGATAACAGCTGCTCCAAAATACACCCAACAGGAGAACCATCAAAGTGATACATAGCAAGTCTGGGGGCAGCTCCCCATGAAGGTGAGGGATGAGCACACAGTGCTACAGCTCCAGCCTTCCCCACCCTGCAGGCTGCTCTTTGCTCCTGATGTAAGAGCCTTGCAGGACTGTGGCCCCTCTCGGTGCATTATAAATCATTCCCACAGCTGTCACTTGAGCCACTGGCATGTCCAGAGCGAGATGCAGGCACAATCCTACTGCCCGCTGAGCCTCTCTGGGAGATCCTGAGCATCTTCCTGCCCAGAGCCACAAAAGAGCTCAGGCTCTGCCTGAACTGGGTTTTCAGGGGAGGTTTCCATATCCCTGCGAGATGTGCTCATCCTTCATCAGGCTGTGCCCAGCCTGGATCAGGGCAGGTTGGAGGCCACATGGGATCCCATCCTTTGCCCTGCCATGTGATCCTCCATGCAGTGAGGATAAAAAGCCCAGCACTGGGGAACCCCAGGTGCTGCAGCAGTGATATTTTTGGGAGAAACACGGAGCTGTGCATGGCCAGCTTGAAGTCTGCACTGCTGTGAGCACCAGGCCTGCCATGCTGAGCCCAGGGCCACAACCAGTGCTCACCCGGGCTGGGACATTGAGTCCCAACATGGGATCCCATGGGACAGGGCAGGCTGGGATTCGCCCCTGCAGCTCCCCAGTGTGTCCAGAGAGACAGCAAGGAGACAGTGACCTCTGTCAGCGGAACCCTCTGAGTGGGGCGACCACTGCTGGGGTGGCTGTGCCAGCTCCCCCATGAACCTCCAGCCCTGGGAACCGGGAGCAAGTGGAAAACACAACTTGGCCAATACTGCCTGTGCCGGAAGCAAATGGAAAGAGAACTGGGGTGTTGAAACCCAAGGTTGTTTATTTCCATAAGAACAGCAATGAAAACACAGAACACATTTACTTTTGTAAGAATATTTGTAATAACAACAATTTATAGAAGGTATATACCTAAGAACATATCTAACAACAATATTTGAAATGTATTTACAGAAGACAAAACGAAGCCCTAAAACCTATATGCCAAAAAGAAGAACAAACTCTAAAAACTATGTACAAAAAGGTGCCATTTCAGTCCAGGATCTCCATAAGTCCGGGAAGAAAAGCAGGTGCCATGGTCACTCCAGTCAGGCACAGAGGGCTCTTCCGTGTGTCCCCAGGCTGGCACACTGGGACTCTGCTGCCAGAGCTGAGGCTGGCTGGGTCTGGGGGCTGTGCCCCAGGCACTGCCATGGGGCTTGTGTGGCTCAAAGCAAGAACAGGACAGGCTGGGCATGGCCAGCAGAACCCAAGGCACTGGGTACCACGTTCCTGAGCAGGGACCAGCCAGCCCAATCCCGCCCCAGCCTGGCTGCAGGGAACCCACTGTGCCTGTGGGGACCACATGCCTGTCCTGCTGCTGGCATTGCTCTTCATCCCAGGACCATGGCCTCCTCCTCATCTTCCTCATCAATGTCCATCTCCTGGGTGTACTCTTCCATTTCCACGTCCATCTCCTCATCCTCATCAACCTCCATCTCTTCCTCTCCAGTCTGTTCTCCATCCACCTCCATCTCCTCCTCCGTATCCATTATGGTGCCCACCTCCATCTCTTCCTCTCCTCTCTTTTCTCCCTCCACTTCCATCTTCTCCTCTCTATCAGTCTGTCTGTCCACCTCCATCTTGTCTTCCCTACCTGCAACAGCCTGCAGAGGTAGCAAAACCTCAGAGTGGGGTCCCTGTCCCACCCCATCCCCCCAGAACTCCAGCCCACACCCGGGCAGCTGGGGGGATCCACCTCCATGGAATGGCACCGTACCTTCCTCAGGACAAATGTGAGCATCCTGCAGGGATGGATGACACAATCCAGGCCTTAGGCAGCTTTTGAGACTGATGAGATGAGGTCTCGGGGGCAGGAACAAGAAGGGTGACAGGAGCAGCAGGAGCAGCGTGCAGCGTGTGCTGAGCCCAGGGCCAACGGCTGAGTTGTGCTGCTTGCTGGCTGCTGGCAGTTCCAGATGGGACATGGATTGTGACATGACCACTGAGCTAGAGAGCCTTTGGTTCCATGCTTAGCAACGTTCCCCCAGACCATGGTGCTCAGAGCCCTGTTCCCAAGGATGGAGCATCCACAGCCTGGGCCAGTGCCTCAGCACCCTCAGTGGAAGAGAGCAGCTTCCTCAGATCCAACTTCAATCAGCCTCCTGCAGCTGAAAGCCGTCCCCCCCTTGTCCTGTTGCCACAGGCCCTGTGGAACACCCTGTCCCAATCTTTCTTGTGGCACCCTTGCAGTCCTGCAGAGCTGCAGTGAGGCCTCCCCAGGGTCTCCTCTTTCCAGGCTGAGCATCCCCAGCCCCACGTGGAAAGCAGGCAGTGTGATCAGGGGGAGTCCAGGCTGGAGTCAAATGGCATCAGGAACTGAGAGACGGAAGCTTTAGGCCCAGGATTGCCTCTCAATGTACAAAATTAATAAGAGTGGAGGGCAAGATGGTGGGACACTGCTTCTGCTCTAATTGGTGAATATAGTCTCTGTTTTTTTCTTTTTTTCTCTCATGCCGTTGCACTTTTGGCTGTTTGAAAGGAAGCTTGGCACAATATCCATTGTCTTCTCCATTTGTGAATCACCGAGCAGAGTCTGGGCAAGCTGATGTTGCAGAGCAAATCCTGCAAATGGACTGGTCATCCTGAGCCTGTAGAATGCAGTTAAACCCAGCCAAAAGTAATTTCTGGAAAGTCAAGCCTGGTGTCCATTCTCTTGACTTTGGCTATGCCAACTTCACCTGATTCTTATGAAAAAGCAAACAAAAGACTCAAACCAAAACAGACAAAACCTAGAAATAAAAGGAACCCATGCAAACCAATCAAACAAAGAGACTAAAAAAACCCCAAATAAAACCAAAGGGAATGAAGAGTTAGTATTAGTTTTGAGTTCATCACAGCAGGTAAATGGCTGCTTTCCACAGGATCACCATAAAAAGCCACAGATAACAGCTGCTCCAAAATACACCCAACAGGAGAACCATCAAAGTGATACATAGCAAGTCTGGGGGCAGCTCCCCATGAAGGTGAGGGATGAGCACACAGTGCTACAGCTCCAGCCTTCCCCACCCTGCAGGCTGCTCTTTGCTCCTGATGTAAGAGCCTTGCAGGACTGTGGCCCCTCTCGGTGCATTATAAATCATTCCCACAGCTGTCACTTGAGCCACTGGCATGTCCAGAGCGAGATGCAGGCACAATCCTACTGCCCGCTGAGCCTCTCTGGGAGATCCTGAGCATCTTCCTGCCCAGAGCCACAAAAGAGCTCAGGCTCTGCCTGAACTGGGTTTTCAGGGGAGGTTTCCATATCCCTGCGAGATGTGCTCATCCTTCATCAGGCTGTGCCCAGCCTGGATCAGGGCAGGTTGGAGGCCACATGGGATCCCATCCTTTGCCCTGCCATGTGATCCTCCATGCAGTGGGGATAAAAAGCCCAGCACTGGGGAACCCCAGGTGCTGCAGCAGTGATATTTTTGGGAGAAACACGGAGCTGTGCATGGCCAGCTTGAAGTCTGCACTGCTGTGAGCACCAGGCCTGCCATGCTGAGCCCAGGGCCACAACCAGTGCTCACCCGGGCTGGGACATTGAGTCCCAACATGGGATCCCATGGGACAGGGCAGGCTGGGATTCGCCCCTGCAGCTCCCCAGTGTGTCCAGAGAGACAGCAAGGAGACAGTGACCTCTGTCAGCGGAACCCTCTGAGTGGGACGACCACTGCTGGGGTGGCTGTGCCAGCTCCCCCATGAACCTCCAGCCCTGGGAACCGGGAGCAAGTGGAAAACACAACTTGGCCAATACTGCCTGTGCCAGAAGCAAATGGAAAGAGAACTGGGGTGTGAAAACCCAAGGTTGTTTATTTACATAAGAACAGCAATGAAAACACAGAACACATTTACTTTTGTAAGAATATTTGTAATAACAACAATTTATAGAAGGTATATACCTAAGAACATATCTAACAACAATATTTGAAATGTATTTACAGAAGACAAAATGAAGCCCTAAAACCTATATGCCAAAAAGAAGAACAAACTCTAAAAACTATGTACAAAAAGGTGCCATTTCAGTCCAGGATCTCCATAAGTCCGGGAAGAAAAGCAGGTGCCATGGTCACTCCAGTCAGGCACAGAGGGCTCTTCCGTGTGTCCCCAGGCTGGCACACTGGGACTCTGCTGCCAGAGCTGAGGCTGGCTGGGTCTGGGGGCTGTGCCCCAGGCACTGCCAT
Organism: Lonchura striata; assembly: GCF_050655825.1. Taxonomy (NCBI): domain Eukaryota; kingdom Metazoa; phylum Chordata; class Aves; order Passeriformes; family Estrildidae; genus Lonchura; species Lonchura striata. The sequence continues at coordinate 924,714 of NC_140712.1, forward strand.
GGGGCTTGTGTGGCCCAAAGCAAGAAGAGGACAGGCTGGGCATGGCCAGCAGAACCCAAGGCACTGGGTACCACGTTCCTGAGCAGGGACCAGCCAGCCCAATCCCGCCCCAGCCTGGCTGCAGGGAACCCACTGTGCCTGTGGGGACCACATGCCTGTCCTGCTGCTGGCATTGCTCTTCATCCCAGGACCATGGCCTCCTCTTCATCTTCCTCATCAATGTCCATCTCCTGGGTGTACTCTTCCATTTCCACGTCCATCTCCTCATCCTCATCAACCTCCATCTCTTCCTCTCCAGTCTGTTCTCCATCCACCTCCATCTCCTCCTCCGTATCCATTATGGTGCCCACCTCCATCTCTTCCTCTCCTCTCTTTTCTCCCTCCACTTCCATCTTCTCCTCTCTATCAGTCTGTCTGTCCACCTCCATCTTGTCCCCTCTGCCTGACACAGCCTGCAGAGGTAGCAAAACCTCAGAGTGGGGTCCCTGTCCCACCCCATCCCCCCAGAACTCCAGCCCACACCCGGGCAGCTGGGGGGATCCACCTCCATGGAATGGCACCGTACCTTCCTCAGGACAAATGTGAGCATCCTGCAGGGATGGATGACACAATCCAGGCCTTAGGCAGCTTTTGAGACTGATGAGATGAGGTCTCGGGGGCAGGAACAAGAAGGGTGACAGGAGCAGCAGGAGCAGCGTGCAGCGTGTGCTGAGCCCAGGGCCAACGGCTGTGTTGTGCTGCTTGCTGGCTGCTGGCAGTTCCAGATGGGACATGGATTGTGACATGACCACTGAGCTAGAGAGCCTTTGGTTCCATGCTTAGCAACGTTCCCCCAGACCATGGTGCTCAGAGCCCTGTTCCCAAGGATGGAGCATCCACAGCCTGGGCCAGTTGCTCAGCACCCTCAGTGGAAGAGAGCAGCTTCCTCAGATCCAACTTCAATCAGCCTCCTGCAGATGAAAGCCGTCCCCCCCTTGTCCTGTTGCCACAGGCCCTGTGGAACACCCTGTCCCAATCTTTCTTGTGGCACCCTTGCAGTCCTGCAGAGCTGCAGTGAGGCCTCCCCAGGGTCTCCTCTTTCCAGGCTGAGCATCCCCAGCCCCACGTGGAAAGCAGGCAGTGTGATCAGGGGGAGTCCAGGCTGGAGTCAAATGGCATCAGGAACTGAGAGACGGAAGCTTCAGGCCCAGGATTGCCTCTCAATGTACAAAATTAATAAGAGTGGAGGGCAAGATGGTGGGACACTGCTTCTGCTCTAATTGGTGAATATAGTCTCTGTTTTTTTCTTTTTTTCTCTCATGCCGTTGCAGTTTTGGCTGTTTGAAAGGAAGCTTGGCACAATATCCATTGTCTTCTCCATTTGTGAATCACCGAGCAGAGTCTGGGCAAGCTGATGTTGCAGAGCAAATCCTGCAAATGGACTGGTCATCCTGAGCCTGGAGAATGCAGTTAAACCCAGCCAAAAGTAATTTCTGGAAAGTCAAGCCTGGTGTACATTCTCTTGACTTTGGCTATGCCAACTTCACCTGAGTCTTATGAAAAAGCAAACAAAAGACTCAAACCAAAACAGACAAAACCTAGAAACAAACGAACCCATGCAAACCAATCAAACAAAGAGACTAAAAAAACCCCAAATAAAACCAAAGGGAATGAAGAGTTAGTATTAGTTTTGAGTTCATCACAGCAGGTAAATGGCTGCTTTCCACAGGATCACTATAAAAAGCCACAGATAACAGCTGCTCCAAAATACACCCAACAGGAGAACCATCAAAGTGATACATAGCAAGTCTGGGGGCAGCTCCCCATTAAGGGGAGGGATGAGCACACAGTGCTACAGCTCCAGCCTTCCCCACCCTGCAGGCTGCTCTTTGCTCCTGATGTAAGAGCCTTGCAGGACTGTGGCCCCTCTCGGTGCATTATAAATCATTCCCACAGCTGTCACTTGAGCCACTGGCATGTCCAGAGCGAGATCCAGGCACAATCCTACTGCCCGCTGAGCCTCTCTGGGAGATCCTGAGCATCTTCCTGCCCAGAGCCACAAAAGAGCTCAGGCTCTGCCTGAACTGGGTTTTCAGGGGAGGTTTCCATATCCCTGCGAGATGTGCTCATCCTTCATCAGGCTGTGCCCAGCCTGGATCAGGGCAGGTTGGAGGCCACATGGGATCCCATCCTTTGCCCTGCCATGTGATCCTCCATGCAGTGGGGATAAAAAGCCCAGCACTGGGGAACCCCAGGTGCTGCAGCAGTGATATTTTTGGGAGAAACACGGAGCTGTGCATGGCCAGCTTGAAGTCTGCACTGCTGTGAGCACCAGGCCTGCCATGCTGAGCCCAGGGCCACAACCAGTGCTCACCCGGGCTGGGACATTGAGTCCCAACATGGGATCCCATGGGACAGGGCAGGCTGGGATTCGCCCCTGCAGCTCCCCAGTGTGTCCAGAGAGACAGCAAGGAGACAGTGACCTCTGTCAGCGGAACCCTCTGAGTGGGACGACCACTGCTGGGGTGGCTGTGCCAGCTCCCCCATGAACCTCCAGCCCTGGGAACCGGGAGCAAGTGGAAAACACAACTTGGCCAATACTGCCTGTGCCAGAAGCAAATGGAAAGAGAACTGGGGTGTGAAAACCCAAGGTTGTTTATTTCCATAAGAACAGCAATGAAAACACAGAACACATTTACTTTTGTAAGAATATTTGTAATAACAACAATTTATAGAAGGTATATACCTAAGAACATATCTAACAACAATATTTGAAATGTATTTACAGAAGACAAAACGAAGCCCTAAAACCTATATGCCAAAAAGAAGAACAAACTCTAAAAACTATGTACAAAAAGGTGCCATTTCAGTCCAGGATCTCCATAAGTCCGGGAAGAAAAGCAGGTGCCATGGTCACTCCAGTCAGGCACAGAGGGCTCTTCCGTGTGTCCCCAGGCTGGCACACTGGGACTCTGCTGCCAGAGCTGAGGCTGGCTGGGTCTGGGGGCTGTGCCCCAGGCACTGCCATGGGGCTTGTGTGGCCCAAAGCAAGAAGAGGACAGGCTGGGCATGGCCAGCAGAACCCAAGGCACTGGGTACCACGTTCCTGAGCAGGGACCAGCCAGCCCAATCCCGCCCCAGCCTGGCTGCAGGGAACCCACTGTGCCTGTGGGGACCACATGCCTGTCCTGCTGCTGGCATCGCTCTTCATCCCAGGACCATGGCCTCCTCTTCATCTTCCTCATCAATGTCCATCTCCTGGGTGTACTCTTCCATTTCCACGTCCATCTCCTCATCCTCATCAACCTCCATCTCTTCCTCTCCAGTCTGTTCTCCATCCACCTCCATCTCCTCCTCCGTATCCATTATGGTGCCCACCTCCATCTCTTCCTCTCCTCTCTTTTCTCCCTCCACTTCCATCTTCTCCTCTCTATCAGTCTGTCTGTCCACCTCCATCTTGTCTTCTCTACCTGCAACAGCCTGCAGAGGTAGCAAAACCTCAGAGTGGGGTCCCTGTCCCACCCCATCCCCCCAGAACTCCAGCCCACACCCGGGCAGCTGGGGGGATCCACCTCCATGGAATGGCACCGTACCTTCCTCAGGACAAATGTGAGCATCCTGCAGGGATGGATGACACAATCCAGGCCTTAGGCAGCTTTTGAGACTGATGAGATGAGGTCTCGGGGGCAGGAACAAGAAGGGTGACAGGAGCAGCAGGAGCAGCGTGCAGCGTGTGCTGAGCCCAGGGCCAACGGCTGTGTTGTGCTGCTTGCTGGCTGCTGGCAGTTCCAGATGGGACATGGATTGTGACATGACCACTGAGCTAGAGAGCCTTTGGTTCCATGCTTAGCAACGTTCCCCCAGACCATGGTGCTCAGAGCCCTGTTCCCAAGGATGGAGCATCCACAGCCTGGGCCAGTTGCTCAGCACCCTCAGTGGAAGAGAGCAGCTTCCTCAGATCCAACTTCAATCAGCCTCCTGCAGATGAAAGCCGTCCCCCCCTTGTCCTGTTGCCACAGGCCCTGTGGAACACCCTGTCCCAATCTTTCTTGTGGCACCCTTGCAGTCCTGCAGAGCTGCAGTGAGGCCTCCCCAGGGTCTCCTCTTTCCAGGCTGAGCATCCCCAGCCCCACGTGGAAAGCAGGCAGTGTGATCAGGGGGAGTCCAGGCTGGAGTCAAATGGCATCAGGAACTGAGAGACGGAAGCTTCAGGCCCAGGATTGCCTCTCAATGTACAAAATTAATAAGAGTGGAGGGCAAGATGGTGGGACACTGCTTCTGCTCTAATTGGTGAATATAGTCTCTGTTTTTTTCTTTTTTTCTCTCATGCCGTTGCAGTTTTGGCTGTTTGAAAGGAAGCTTGGCACAATATCCATTGTCTTCTCCATTTGTGAATCACCGAGCAGAGTCTGGGCAAGCTGATGTTGCAGAGCAAATCCTGCAAATGGACTGGTCATCCTGAGCCTGGAGAATGCAGTTAAACCCAGCCAAAAGTAATTTCTGGAAAGTCAAGCCTGGTGTACATTCTCTTGACTTTGGCTATGCCAACTTCACCTGAGTCTTATGAAAAAGCAAACAAAAGACTCAAACCAAAACAGACAAAACCTAGAAACAAACGAACCCATGCAAACCAATCAAACAAAGAGACTAAAAAAACCCCAAATAAAACCAAAGGGAATGAAGAGTTAGTATTAGTTTTGAGTTCATCACAGCAGGTAAATGGCTGCTTTCCACAGGATCACCATAAAAAGCCACAGATAACAGCTGCTCCAAAATACACCCAACAGGAGAACCATCAAAGTGATACATAGCAAGTCTGGGGGCAGCTCCCCATGAAGGTGAGGGATGAGCACACAGTGCTACAGCTCCAGCCTTCCCCACCCTGCAGGCTGCTCTTTGCTCCTGATGTAAGAGCCTTGCAGGACTGTGGCCCCTCTCGGTGCATTATAAATCATTCCCACAGCTGTCACTTGAGCCACTGGCATGTCCAGAGCGAGATGCAGGCACAATCCTACTGCCCGCTGAGCCTCTCTGGGAGATCCTGAGCATCTTCCTGCCCAGAGCCACAAAAGAGCTCAGGCTCTGCCTGAACTGGGTTTTCAGGGGAGGTTTCCATATCCCTGCGAGATGTGCTCATCCTTCATCAGGCTGTGCCCAGCCTGGATCAGGGCAGGTTGGAGGCCACATGGGATCCCATCCTTTGCCCTGCCATGTGATCCTCCATGCAGTGGGGATAAAAAGCCCAGCACTGGGGAACCCCAGGTGCTGCAGCAGTGATATTTTTGGGAGAAACACGGAGCTGTGCATGGCCAGCTTGAAGTCTGCACTGCTGTGAGCACCAGGCCTGCCATGCTGAGCCCAGGGCCACAACCAGTGCTCACCCGGGCTGGGACATTGAGTCCCAACATGGGATCCCATGGGACAGGGCAGGCTGGGATTCGCCCCTGCAGCTCCCCAGTGTGTCCAGAGAGACAGCAAGGAGACAGTGACCTCTGTCAGCGGAACCCTCTGAGTGGGACGACCACTGCTGGGGTGGCTGTGCCAGCTCCCCCATGAACCTCCAGCCCTGGGAACCGGGAGCAAGTGGAAAACACAACTTGGCCAATACTGCCTGTGCCAGAAGCAAATGGAAAGAGAACTGGGGTGTGAAAACCCAAGGTTGTTTATTTCCATAAGAACAGCAATGAAAACACAGAACACATTTACTTTTGTAAGAATATTTGTAATAACAACAATTTATAGAAGGTATATACCTAAGAACATATCTAACAACAATATTTGAAATGTATTTACAGAAGACAAAACGAAGCCCTAAAACCTATATGCCAAAAAGAAGAACAAACTCTAAAAACTATGTACAAAAAGGTGCCATTTCAGTCCAGGATCTCCATAAGTCCGGGAAGAAAAGCAGGTGCCATGGTCACTCCAGTCAGGCACAGAGGGCTCTTCCGTGTGTCCCCAGGCTGGCACACTGGGACTCTGCTGCCAGAGCTGAGGCTGGCTGGGTCTGGGGGCTGTGCCCCAGGCACTGCCATGGGGCTTGTGTGGCCCAAAGCAAGAAGAGGACAGGCTGGGCATGGCCAGCAGAACCCAAGGCACTGGGTACCACGTTCCTGAGCAGGGACCAGCCAGCCCAATCCCGCCCCAGCCTGGCTGCAGGGAACCCACTGTGCCTGTGGGGACCACATGCCTGTCCTGCTGCTGGCATCGCTCTTCATCCCAGGACCATGGCCTCCTCTTCATCTTCCTCATCAATGTCCATCTCCTGGGTGTACTCTTCCATTTCCACGTCCATCTCCTCATCCTCATCAACCTCCATCTCTTCCTCTCCAGTCTGTTCTCCATCCACCTCCATCTCCTCCTCCGTATCCATTATGGTGCCCACCTCCATCTCTTCCTCTCCTCTCTTTTCTCCCTCCACTTCCATCTTCTCCTCTCTATCAGTCTGTCTGTCCACCTCCATCTTGTCTTCTCTACCTGCAACAGCCTGCAGAGGTAGCAAAACCTCAGAGTGGGGTCCCTGTCCCACCCCATCCCCCCAGAACTCCAGCCCACACCCGGGCAGCTGGGGGGATCCACCTCCATGGAATGGCACCGTACCTTCCTCAGGACAAATGTGAGCATCCTGCAGGGATGGATGACACAATCCAGGCCTTAGGCAGCTTTTGAGACTGATGAGATGAGGTCTCGGGGGCAGGAACAAGAAGGGTGACAGGAGCAGCAGGAGCAGCGTGCAGCGTGTGCTGAGCCCAGGGCCAACGGCTGTGTTGTGCTGCTTGCTGGCTGCTGGCAGTTCCAGATGGGACATGGATTGTGACATGACCACTGAGCTAGAGAGCCTTTGGTTCCATGCTTAGCAACGTTCCCCCAGACCATGGTGCTCAGAGCCCTGTTCCCAAGGATGGAGCATCCACAGCCTGGGCCAGTGCCTCAGCACCCTCAGTGGAAGAGAGCAGCTTCCTCAGATCCAACTTCAATCAGCCTCCTGCAGCTGAAAGCCGTCCCCCCTTGTCCTGTTGCCACAGGCCCTGTGGAACACCCTGTCCCAATCTTTCTTGTGGCACCCTTGCAGTCCTGCAGAGCTGCAGTGAGGCCTCCCCAGGGTCTCCTCTTTCCAGGCTGAGCATCCCCAGCCCCACGTGGAAAGCAGGCAGTGTGATCTGGGGGAGTCCAGGCTGGAGTCAAATGGCATCAGGAACTGAGAGACGGAAGCTTTAGGCCCAGGATTGCCTCTCAATGTACAAAATTAATAAGAGTGGAGGGTAAGATGGTGGGACACTGCTTCTGCTCTAATTGGTGAATATAGTCTCTGATTTTTCTTTTTTTCTCTCATGCCGTTGCACTTTTGGCTGTTTGAAAGGAAGCTTGGCACAATATCCATTGTCTTCTCCATTTGTGAATCACCGAGCAGAGTCTGGGCAAGCTGATGTTGCAGAGCAAATCCTGCAAATGGACTGGTCATCCTGAGCCTGGAGAATGCAATTAAACCCAGCCAAAAGTAATTTCTGGAAAGTCAAGCCTGGTGTACATTCTCTTGACTTTGGCTATGCCAACTTCACCTGAGTCTTATGAAAAAGCAAACAAAAGACTCAAACCAAAACAGACAAAACCTAGAAACAAACGAACCCATGCAAACCAATCAAACAAAGAGACTAAAAAAACCCCAAATAAAACCAAAGGGAATGAAGAGTTAGTATTAGTTTTGAGTTCATCACAGCAGGTAAATGGCTGCTTTCCACAGGATCACCATAAAAAGCCACAGATAACAGCTGCTCCAAAATACACCCAACAGGAGAACCATCAAAGTGATACATAGCAACTCTGGGGGCAGCTCCCCATTAAGGGGAGGGATGAGCACACAGTGCTACAGCTCCAGCCTTCCCCACCCTGCAGGCTGCTCTTTGCTCCTGATGTAAGAGCCTTGCAGGACTGTGGCCCCTCTCGGTGCATTATAAATCATTCCCACAGCTCTCACTTGAGCCACTGGCATGTCCAGAGCGAGATCCAGGCACAATCCTACTGCCCGCTGAGCCTCTCTGGGAGATCCTGAGCATCTTCCTGCCCAGAGCCACAAAAGAGCTCAGGCTCTGCCTGAACTGGGTTTTCAGGGGAGGTTTCCATATCCCTGCGAGATGTGCTCATCCTTCATCAGGCTGTGCCCAGCCTGGATCAGGGCAGGTTGGATGCCACATGGGATCCATCCTTTGCCCTGCCATGTGATCCTCCATGCAGTGGGGATAAAAAGCGCAGCACTGGGGAACCTCAGGTGCTGCAGCAGTGATATTTTTGGGAGCAACACGGAGCTGTGCATGGCCAGCTTGAAGTCTGCACTGCTGTGAGCACCAGGCCTGCCATGCTGAGCCCAGGGCCACAACCAGTGCTCACGCGGGCTGGGACATTGAGTCCCAACATGGGATCCCATGGGACAGGGCACGCTGGGATTCGCCCCTGCAGCTCCCCAGTGTGTCCAGAGAGACAGCAAGGAGACAGTGACCTCTGTCAGCGGAACCCTGTGAGTGGGACAACCGCTGCTGGGGTGGCTGTGCCAGCTCCCCCATGAACCTCCAGCCCTGGGAACCGGGCGCAAGTGGAAAACACAACTTGGCCAATACTGCCTGTGCCGGAAGCAAATGGAAAGAGAACTGGGGTGTGAAAACCCAAGGTTGTTTATTTACATAAGAACAGCAATGAAAACACAGAACACGTTTACTTTTGTAAGAATATTTGTAATAACAACAATTTATAGAATGTGTATACCTAAGAACATATCTAACAACAATATTTGAAATGTATTTACAGAAGACAAAACGAAGCCCTAAAACCTATATGACAAAAACAAGAACAAACTCTAAAAACTATGTACAAATGGGTGCCATTTCAGTCCAGGATCTCCATCAGTCCGGGAAGAAAAGCAGGTGCCGTGGTCACTCCAGTCAGGCACAGAGGGCTCTACCGTGTGTCCCCAGGCTGGCACACTGGGACTCTGCTGCCAGAGCTGAGGCTGACTGGGTCTGGGGGCTGGGCCCCAGGCACTGCCATGGGGCTTGTGTGGCCCAAAGCAAGCACAGGACAGGCTGGGCATGGCCAGCAGAACCCAAGGCACTGGGTACCACGTTCCTGAGCAGGGACCCCCCAGCCCAATCCCGCCCCAGCCTGGCTGCAGGGAACCCACTGTGCCTGTGGGGACCACATGCCTGTCCTGCTGCTGGCATTGCTCTTCATCCCAGGACCATGGCCTCCTCTTCATCTTCCTCATCAATGTCCATCTCCTCGGTGTACTCTTCCATTTCCACGTCCATCTCCTCATCCTCATCCTCATCAACCTCCATCTCTTCCTCTCCAGTCTGTTCTCCATCCACCTCCATCTCCTCCTCCGTATCCATTATTGTGTCCACCTCCATCTCTTCCTCTCTGTGAGAACCCCAGCCTTGTTTTGGGGCCACATGTGGTGGTGAAATTCCTCCTCCAACCCGTGCCTCCAAAGAAAAACTCTGCAGGCTTAGGTGTTCGGTCTCAAGGCAGTTTATTGCTAGTTATCTAACAGATTATGTTCTTGGACTGCAGCTATTTGATCAGTGGCCTGGGTAGAGGCACACACACACCCTGACATCCTCTCTATCTGCTGTCTTCTTCGTCTCTCTCCCCGCCCAGGGCTGCTGCTATCTTTTATAAGATATATTACGTATAACATGTTTACAATTATTCCCCAATACCTACTACCTACGTTGCCAAGTGTTTTTCTACTCTAAACCAATCTGTGAGTGCCAACATCACCAAGAACATGGAGGCAAGGAAGAAGAAGGAAGAAGGATGGGTTCAGCCCACTTTCCTCCATCTTAGAACTTCCGACCCCCATGTACAAAGTGAAAACCCCCCTGTACATGTGCTAAAACCCCCCTGTACAATACTAAAAAAATTTCCCCTCTACTTTGTAACTACTTTTACTATACTATCTAACCTTTTGTGATTGCTTGTTCCACCTCCAAAGTTGGTAATTCATTCCATGGCTCAAACTCAAAATCACAGTTGTTTTTCAGCTGTCTGCCAGGGTCTAGAATGCTTCTGACCAAGGCCTGGAACCTCTAAAAATGTCTGAGAGACATTTTGAGTTCCCACATCTCCCCTCCCTGTTTGAACCAGAAACACCTGCTTTGCCATGTTGTTCAAGGCTCTTTGAATGCACATGAAAATGCATGGCAGAACAAGTAGAACTATAAACGCTATAAGAATATATAACACTATTTTAAAAAGTTTTTCCACAATGGTGAAAGATTAAAAAAGCCAATGAAATCATTTCACCAGAATCTTGTAAGTTTCTTTTTTCTCAATTTGCTGATACTACTTTGCATTTGTTTCATATTTTCATGAATAGATTTTGAATGATCAAGCAAGTTCATGCAGCATGTCCCCTCAAATTTTTCACATCTGTGCCCGTGTGACAGCAGCAAATAACCAACTGCCGCCTTGTTCTGAAGCACCGCTTGTCTTGCACTGCTGATATCTGTTAACATGTCACTCAGTGCAGATGAAATGGCACGATTATGTTTACTCAATCCAGCATGCTATGTGGTCCAATTGTGTCAAGGTCACCCCCAACGCTGTTTTTGGGGTGAGAAAATCGCAACTGCAATTCTCCGAGCCTTGTCCCAAATACAGACATCATTATCACAATTTGGCTATATTGTTCAAAGGACCTTTTCTCTTTCCTGTGTGTCTGCTCCTTTAAAGTTTTCAAATCAGGTGTTATCAATGAGAGCTCCTCAATGCTGCATGGACTGCTTTTGACTTTTGCAGGGATAGCAGGCCAAATTCTGTCCCCGCAAATGAAAAAACACTCCCTTCGGTAAAGTGGCTGGGTGTTGAAGGGATAGTTTGCTCATCGCTTTGGTGTGATTGCACCAGGCATTTTTATGAAAGAACTGATTTGGAATGATATCTACTATCTGATTATCTATCTTTGCCACTCTCAATGGATTGAATTCGGTAGCAAATCCCATTTTTGTCGATCCAAAAATTTCCAACTCTGGAGGTTCAAAGTGAGCCATAGGAAGGAACTGTGTCCAGACACGCCATCCCTCCATAGGATCCGAAAAGGACTTCAGAACCTTTTTGGAAGGGTGTCCCCTGGAATTGGACATTCCTTCACTGGCACACCTACCAAGCATGTCAAAAATTGTTCCCCCAGTTCTGAATGGGTCAGGCAAATGCTGTCCAGACCCGCTGCCTTTGCCAAAGTCTCCCACACCTTTTCCCTTGGTTGTCTCATGGGAAAGCCTGTCCCATTGCCCAAGGCAACAAGCAAAGGAATGAAGCACATGAACACTATCTGTCTGAACCCCATGTCCATGTCCCCAACCTCTGTGAAAAACCCCGCAATGCAGCAACATCCAAACAACACTTGATTCCCCAGAAAAACCCCAAGTCTCTGAGTTCCCAGTCATTGTCTGATGAGACGTCTGCAGCGTTGCTGTCCATCTTTGTCTGCGTGCTTGCTTCTCTGCTTCTCTGGTCCATGTTCACTGGCATCTGTACCCGATGAGGTTTCACATGCCTTGTCGACACCCACTTCGATCCTCGTTCTATAGAAACACAAACAAAACCCTTGCCCCAAGTTATTAATGTAAATGAACTTTCAATTTGTCCTGACTCTGGGTTTTTGACCAAAACTGAAGAATTTTCCCTTAGCACTGCTCGTGCACTGTTTGTAAAATGTCTGACAATTCACATACAAAATTTTGTTCAACTGCATGTGAGATGTTGCTTCTGTCTCCTCCTTTTCTGTTTATCCAAATGGATTTCAAGGTATGATATATTCTGTGGTTTCTCCTGTATGTCATGATCCAAAAATTGCTCCTGAAAATGTGTGAACTGAAACATAAATGTGAAAACATATCAACTGAAACACAAATGTTTTCAAGGTTCTCAAAAAATGCATATTTTGTGACATCAGTTTGCCACAGCTGAAGACTTTTTTCAAACCTCTCAAATTGGTCACTCCTGTAAATACAGGACGCTGTACAAACTGACACTCTGACAAGCGTTGATGATTTCCTTTGCCTGACCTTTAGAAAGCGAAAGGATTCCATCAATGTTTGTATACTTTTGTGAAAAAATGCATGGCTCAATTTTTCTTGCTCAAAAATGTCTGGCAGTGTTTGTGAGATGGACACTGTGAATCTGTCTACATGAACATTTACTTTTACTAAAAACCTCAGAAATGAAGAATGCATTCTGATGTGCATAACAAAATATTTATGTTCTCTGTCTTTTAGGATTATTTTCATACATAATAGATACGAATATAAAACTTCATTGTCCATATGTTTTTAAAGTAATTCCTCTAATTGTTTGGCCACATTTGCAATATACACTGAATCTGTGATCAGATTGATGGCTTCTGAAATAACTGAAAAACCCTGACTATTACTACTAATTTTACAATTTGTGGTGAGTCTTTTACCATTTTTTACATATGATTCCCATTTCTCTATTTTTGGAATTTTCCATGTGATTTGTGAGTTTTCCTTGAACTATCAGTAAACACTGTCATCTTTTCTACTAATTCTTAACTTATTTTTGATTTTTCTCTAAAACTTATTTTTGCATTTAACGTATTGTGAGCTAAAAAATGAACTGTGCAAACTTCTGGGTATTCTAACAACGTGATTAAAAATCTTGTGACTTTGGATTATCCACTCAAAATATTTTTTCTTTCTTTAAATGTAAATGAATGATTAGGAAATCTCTGCCTGACATTGTCAGCAACCCAGTGTTTGCCTTAACAATGATCTGAGCCATTATCTCTATAAGAACACTTTTTGAGGGCCTGTAAGATAAAAACAAAGATCTATTTTAAACTTCATGAAAACATTACCACGATCCTTGCTCAAAGTTGTTAACTTGACTGATTTTTTCAATTTGATCCGTCCAGTGTCTGGCACTCTCCTCATATTTTCCTCGACAATCAGTGAAATCAAATCTACAAAAGAACAATCTCAAAAGATTAAAATATACAAAATTTTCATTGCTTATTCCAGCCTTATTTCAGGCACTTCTTCACTTCTCTTCTTTTCTCTCTTTACACCTTTTTTCTTTTTTCTCTCTTTCTCTTTTGAAACAAGAAGGTTAAAATATAAAACATAATATAGAACAAGACAAAATATCGTAATAATAAAATGCAGAAAACTTATCAAAATCAATAACAATTCAAAAGAGTTCAAAAGAAAGATTCTAAATAACATATATAAAATTGAACAAAGCATAATTATCAGAAACATTGTGCCAGTGGTTCAGAGTCTGCAAACAGCTGAAACACTTGTTTCAGTGAAACTTGACATTCCCTTCCTGGGCAGGGCTGACAAGTCTCACTCCAAAGCTGTGTCAGCTGTCAAATTTGTAGGATCGAATTGATGGATCAAAATGATCTATACAACATTCATTTTTGTGCAAAAACCTCTGAATTTTGCTGGCAAACTCATCCGTCCAAGTTAAAATCAGGGCCTGGCCAAAACCCAAACTTTAAATTGGAGTGATGCTCTTTATCATACTATCTTAAACAAAGCTTATACTAACATTACATATATGATACCTAAAACATAACAACTTATTATAACATTTTCATATAAAATAAACACTCAAAGTTCAAACTAATAAATTGATCAAATGACACGAGGATTCATTCTTCTTGAAACTCCTTTGAAGGAAACAGATGTTTTTTCAATTGAAAGAAACCATAAAATAAACATTGATAAAACATTGTCAGAATGCTTCAGGCATTTGTCTCTGAGATTTTCTAAAAAACATTCAAGAGTGTTAAAAAATAGAAATGCAATGATTCCACTCACGAGAAATATAAAAACAAACCAGAGAGTTCACCTAGAAAAATGCACAACATAGTTAAAGTCCAAAATGAAACTTCAGAATGACATGTAACCTGGATGAGATTACAAAAACAACAATAAAACATATGAAAATTCGCTATGAAATAACAAAGCACAGAGCTTCACCTGATATCATGATAAAATTTCTTAACAATAACATTTATAAAATACTTAAATAGTTAAACGCAAAAGAAAAATTTGGAAACAAACACTCTTTGTATCATTACACAAAGAAATATCAAAATAAACAAGTGATCATTAAACAATGAAATCAATCTCAGAAAAACTTAGAATAAATTTCCTCAAGACTCTTATACACTGATAAACTTACAATAAAACAGAAAAGACTAAAATAAAACCAAAAATCCGATAGACTGTTTTCCCTTTAACTTAATATTCATTATCATCTCATAAACTCTTTCAGTCAAAACCTTATTATTCTTAAAGAAAAACAACTAAACTTTGTTAATTAAACAAACTTAACCTTTGAAAAACTTAAAATAATTTTTTGAATTAAACACTACTTAAACTTAACATATAAAATATTGGTAAAAAAATCCCTAAATTATATTAACTTTATGAAACCTATATATATATATCAAATTAACAATATATAAATTAATTATTAATTAAACACTTATAAACTTAACTTTTTCAGGGCCCAAACTAAGATAAACTTAAAGTGATATACTCTAATTAAACAATACTTAAACTTAAATTAAACTATATATAAAATTCAATTCTATTATTAATAAAATGCTAAAATACAACTTAACTTAAACCTTAACATAATAAATTACTAAAGTTTCATGCTATTCAATTCTCTATCTCAATTCTCATTATACTATCTCTTTTTCACATTATGTTCTATAAACAATATCACTTCACCACACCGGATGGGTGCATGTGCTGATCAATTCTGTCACCTAACTAAAAAATCTGGGGTTAGCATTTAGAAACATTGGAGAAGTTAGAAGGAGACCCTTGATTTCAAGTGGCGACTTAGCTGTATCTTATTTTTTGGGTGAATGTTGGAATTCCATCTCATCATTGCTGTGGGACATTTGGTGTAATAGATGTGATTGCAAAAAGTTATTTACTTTGGCTGCTGTGGTTTCTGGGCTGTGCCGTGTATTTGTTGTTAATATTTGGATGTGCACTGCAGTGGAAAAAGCCTCAGCATCTGTCACACCGCAGCTCTGCTGTGGAGAGGCAGCAACCGAGGAAATCCCTGCCTTGGCTCTGCCCAGTCCCCGCTCACGCCCAGCGTCGGCTGTGCTGGACCCATTCCTGCAATCTGTCCCTCTCTGACACTTCTGCGTTCGCTTTAACTTCTGCAAACGCAGTGTGCATTCTGGATTCACCCGTCTCTGTCTGTGTCACCATGGGAACGAGAGAAGGAACACCAGCCCCGACTGCGCCCCGCCGCGCCGACCCCGGCCACGGCCAGGGGCTCGGGAATGTCCCCTCTCACGCCTGACTGAACCCGGCACCATTCCAGTCCCAGTCTGGGTCGTCCCGCCCAGCCCCGGTGTCTGTCCCTGTCTCAGCGTGGTTCGGCGCTCTGCTGACGTCATCAGCGCGCGACCGCCGCTTCCCGCCGCCGCCGCGCCCCGCGCCGCGTCCCGCGCTCGGGATTCCCCCCCGCGCGGTCACCACGCAGCCTGTGGGCACTTGGCTGGCTGGCGGCCGCCGCCGCCGCTGACGCTGTCAGTGCCTGTGCCGCGCTCGAGATGCGAAAGACCCCGCTCTACCGTTCGGCGCACTTCGCTCTCCAATATGTACTTCCGACAATTGATTTACATTCGCAAACCCTGTACTAATTCCTGATAAACTTTCAGTCTAACATTTCTTCTAACAACCGATTCATGTGTAACTAATTTTTGATGCAATAACTATTCTGTTCTGGCCGTGTCTGAAGCTGGCAGGGGTGGCTGTGGGTTTGTGCTGGCTGTTGCCATGGGAACCGCAACGGACCCGTGCCCTGAGTCATCCTGGCCACGCCCCGTCCCTGGCTGTGTCACCCCGGGGGTGAGGATGCTCCTGCTCTGGTCCCGGCCGTGCTTTCGCCTAACTCCGGCTCGCAGCGCCTGGTTCAGAGCCACTGCCGTCCCCCCCGGGCTGACGCAATCACACTCTCTGTTCCCATTCCGGTCCCGATGTTTCCCATCTCGCTTTGCCCCTCTCCTGACTGTCCCAGCACCCACAGCCCGTGCGCACCGGCCCCGCCCCGCCTGCGCCCGTCCCACGCGTTCCAGATGCGAGAAATTCCTTGCACCCGTGGCTCTCGGGCTTTGCTCAACCTTCACGCGTGTGCCCGCCGCCTGAGCTGCAGCAAGGGACGCCTCTCGCTGTCCCTCTGCTATTTCCTCAGCGGGACTGGCTGCCGCGGTCCGGGAGCTGCCCCCCGCCTCTTGGGTGGCCGCTCTTGCGGCTTCACGGATTCTGGACACCGAACGCGTCACGGGACGCTCGGGACGCCTGGCCGCTGCACCCGCGCCCCTGCCGCCCTGTGTCTGCACTGTTCCTGCTGTCCCCTCTCGCCTGCACCGCGGGCTGTTTTGGACTCCCAGCCCGAGCAGCCACGAGAGATTTCTCCTCTCCCCTTCTCTTCCCTCTCTGCTCTGCACTCACTCTGCACCCTCCCCCACCGGAGACGCCGCCGCCGCCGCTGCCCCTCCCGCCGCGGGTTTGGACTCGAGCAGCGCTTGGTCCCTTCCCCCACCAGGGGCTGCGGCTGTGCTTGGCTTATCTCTCTGTCTGGGGGATTTGCATTGGAGGAGCTCAGGGATTGAGGTTCGAGGGAAACTGAGGAACAGCGGGAACCCGGACACACAGGGCATGATGACAGACCATCCCCTGATTGTCCATGGAAGGCAGTCCTGCTTTCCCTGGATCTGTGGTGAGGAAAACCCCCAAGCTGCTGGCTGGACGATCTTCCCCCTTTGTGCTCCCATAGAAACCCCAGCTGTCCGGCTGTACGTGCCGTGCTGTAGAGCTGGCTATAATATTGTCCTTGTTAAAAGCAAAAGTTTTGCAGCAGTCTTATCTTTTTGTCCTTTTGTGGCTCAGTAATAAAGTTACTTATTGATCCTTTGCCAAAAATTCAATCCCAAGAAAAAATATATATCTGTGTGCGAGTGACTACACCGCACCTATGATAACAAAGCTTTCATTTCATTTGGGCTGTCTCTACCTGATGGGTAGAAGTTTTGCCCTATAGGGCTAAAAAATATCTTTGGTATGTCCTTGGGAAAATTCCTTCCCTCCCCATTTTCTTAATTTCAACCATTCTCACCAAAAGCTGAGTCAGCATGAAGTCAGTCCGGAGATGGCACTGTCCGTCGTCCAGCAGGTCACAGGCGAGGAATCCCAGGCGCGCTTCTGGTTTCTCTCCCCCTGGCTGTCCTCCAGATGAAATGCCTTGGTGAAGGTCAAGTTCTTATCTTGAGCATTCCGGCCCTCTCTTCTTGAAAATGCGGAGAGTGTGTACTGCGCTTCTTTTTTTTTTTTTTTCTTCTTTCTTTTTCTGCCGCTGAAGGTTGGAGGTTGTTTGGTTGTTTGATGTGTCTTTTTCTTCTTTTTGTTGATGGCCCACCCAGGGGACGCCAGATGTGAGAACCCCAGCCTTGTTTTGGGGCCACATGTGGTGGTGAAATTCCTCCTCCAACCCGTGCCTCCAAAGAAAAACTCTGCAGGTTTAGCTGTTCGGTCTCAAGGCAGTTTATTGCTAGTTATCTAACAGATTATGTTCTTGGACTGCAGCTATTTGATCAGTGGCCTGGGTAGAGGCACACACACACCCTGACATCCTCTCTATCTGCTGTCTTCTTCGTCTCTCTCCCCGCCCAGGGCTGCTGCTATCTTTTATAAGATATATTACGTATAACATGTTTACAATTATTCCCCAATACCTACTACCTACGTTGCCAAGTGTTTTTCTACTCTAAACCAATCTGTGAGTGCCAACATCACCAAGAACATGGAGGCAAGGAAGAAGAAGGAAGAAGGATGGGTTCAGCCCACTTTCCTCCATCTTAGAACTTCCGACCCCCATGTACAAAGTGAAAACCCCCCTGTACATGTGCTAAAACCCCCCTGTACAATACTAAAAAAAATTCCCCTCTACTTTGTAACTACTTTTACTATACTATCTAACATTTTGTGATTGCTTGTTCCACCTCCAAAGTTGGTAATTCATTCCATGGCTCAAACTCAAAATCACAGTTGTTTTACAGCTGTCTGCCAGGGTCTAGAATGCTTCTGACCAAGGCCTGGAACCTCTAAAAATGTCTGAGAGACATTTTGAGTTCCCACACCTCTCCTCTCTTTTCTCCCTCCACTTCCATCTTCTCCTCTCTATCAGTCTGTCTGTCCACCTCCATCTTGTCTTCTCTACCTGCAACAGCCTGCAGAGGTAGCAAAACCTCAGAGTGGGGTCCCTGTCCCACCCCATCCCCCCAGAACTCCAGCCCACACCCGGGCAGCTGGGGGGATCCACCTCCATGGAATGGCACCGTACCTTCCTCAGGACAAATGTGAGCATCCTGCAGGGATGGATGACACAATCCAGGCCTTAGGCAGCTTTTGAGACTGATGAGATGAGGTCTCGGGGGCAGGAACAAGAAGGGTGACAGGAGCAGCAGGAGCAGCGTGCAGCGTGTGCTGAGCGCAGGGCCAACGGTTGTGTTGTGCTGCTTGCTGGCTGCTGGCAGTTCCAGATGGGACATGGATTATGACATGACCATTGAGCTAGAGAGCCTTTGGTTCCATGCTTAGCAACGTTCCCCCAGACCATGGTGCTCAGAGCCCTGTTCCCAAGGATGGAGCATCCACAGCCTGGGCCAGTGCCTCAGCACCCTCAGTGGAAGAGAGCAGCTTCCTCAGATCCAACTTCAATCAGCCTCCTGCAGCTGAAAGCCGTCCCCCCTTGTCCTGTTGCCACAGGCCCTGTGGAACACCCTGTCCCAATCTTTCTTGTGGCACCCTTGCAGTCCTGCAGAGCTGCAGTGAGGCCTCCCCAGGGTCTCCTCTTTCCAGGCTAAGCATCCCCAGCCCCACGTGGAAAGCAGGCAGTGTGATCAGGGGGAGTCCAGGCTGGAGTCAAATGGCATCAGGAACTGAGAGACGGAAGCTTTAGGCCCAGGTTTGCCTCTCAATGTACAAAATTAATAAGAGTGGAGGGCAAGATGGTGGGACACTGCTTCTGCTCTAATTGGTGAATATAGTCTCTGTTTTTTTCTTTTTTTCTCTCATGCCGTTGCAGTTTTGGCTGTTTGAAAGGAAGCTTGGCACAATATCCATTGTCTTCTCCATTTGTGAATCACCGAGCAGAGTCTGGGCAAGCTGATGTTGCAGAGCAAATCCTGCAAATGTACTGGTCATCCTGAGCCTGGAGAATGCAGTTAAACCCAGCCAAAAGTAATTTCTGGAAAGTCAAGCCTGGTGTACATTCTCTTGACTTTGGCTATGCCAACTTCACCTGAGTCTTATGAAAAAGCAAACAAAAGACTCAAACCAAAACAGACAAAACCTAGAGACAAACAAACCCATGCACACCAATCAAACAAAGAGACTAAAAAAACCCCAAATAAAACCAACGGGAATGAAGAGTTAGTATTAGTTTTGAGTTCATCACAGCAGGTAAATGGCTGCTTTCCACAGGATCACCATAAAAAGCCACAGATAACAGCTGCTCCAAAATACACCCAACAGGAGAACCATCAAAGGGATACATAGCAACTCTGGGGGCAGCTCCCCATTAAGGGGAGGGATGAGCACACAGTGCTACAGCTCCAGCCTTCCCCACCCTGCAGGCTGCTCTTTGCTCCTGATGTAAGAGCCTTGCAGGACTGTGGCCCCTCTCGGTGCATTATAAATCATTCCCACAGCTCTCACTTGAGCCACTGGCATGTCCAGAGCGAGATCCAGGCACAATCCTACTGCCCGCTGAGCCTCTCTGGGAGATCCTGAGCATCTTCCTGCCCAGAGCCACAAAAGAGCTCAGGCTCTGCCTGAACTGGGTTTTCAGGGGAGGTTTCCATATCCCTGCGAGATGTGCTCATCCTTCATCAGGCTGTGCCCAGCCTGGATCAGGGCAGGTTGGATGCCACATGGGATCCATCCTTTGCCCTGCCATGTGATCCTCCATGCAGTGGGGATAAAAAGCCCAGCACTGGGGAACCCCAGGTGCTGCAGCAGTGATATTTTTGGGAGAAACACGGAGCTGTGCATGGCCAGCTTGAAGTCTGCACTGCTGCGAGCACCAGGCCTGCCATGCTGAGCCCAGGGCCACAACCAGTTCTCACCCGGGCTGGGACATTGAGTCCCAACATGGGATCCCATGGGACAGAGCACGCTGGGATTCGCCCCTGCAGCTCCCCAGTGTGTCCAGAGAGACAGCAAGGAGACAGTGACCTCTGTCAGCGGAACCCTCTGAGTGGGACGACCACTGCTGGGGTGGCTGTGCCAGCTCCCCCATGAACCTCCAGCCCTGGGAACCGGGAGCAAGTGGAAAACACAACTTGGCCAATACTGCCTGTGCCGGAAGCAAATGGAAAGAGAACTGGGGTGTGAAAACCCAAGGTTGTTTATTTACATAAGAACAGCAATGAAAACACAGAACACATTTACTTTTGTAAGAATATTTGTAATAACAACAATTTATAGAATGTATATACCTAAGAACATATCTAACAACAATATTTGAAATGTATTTACAGAAGACAAAACGAAGCCCTAAAACCTATATGGCAAAAACAAGAACAAACTCTAAAAACTATGTACAAAAAGGTGCCATTTCAGTCCAGGATCTCCATAAGTCCGGGAAGAAAAGCAGGTGCCATGGTCACTCCAGTCAGGCACAGAGGGCTCTTCCGTGTGTCCCCAGGCTGGCACACTGGGACTCTGCTGCCAGAGCTGAGGCTGGCTGGGTCTGGGGGCTGGGCCCAGGCACTGCCATGGGGCTTGTGTGGCCCAAAGCAAGAACAGGACAGGCTGGGCATGGCCACCAGAACCCAAGGCACTGGGTACCACGTGCCTGAGCAGTGACCACCCAGCCCAATCCCACCCCAGCCTGGCTGCAGGGAACCCACTGTGCCTGTGGGGACCACATGCCTGTCGTGCTGCTGGCATTGCTCTTCATCCCAGGACCATGGCCTCCTCTTCATCTTCCTCATCAATGTCCATCTCCTGGGTGTACTCTTCCATTTCCACGTCCATCTCCTCATCCTCATCAACCTCCATCTCTTCCTCTCCAGTCTGTTCTCCATCCACCTCCATCTCCTCCTCCGTATCCATTATTGTGCCCACCTCCATCTCTTCCTCTCCTCTCTTTTCTCCCTCCACTTCCATCTTCTCCTCTCTATCAGTCTGTCTGTCCACCTCCATCTTGTCTTCTCTACCTGCAACAGCCTGCAGAGGTAGCAAAACCTCAGAGTGGGGTCCCTGTCCCACCCCATCCCCTCAGAACTCCAGCCCACACCCGGGCAGCTGGGGGGACACACCTCCATGGAATGGCACCGTACCTTCCTCAGGACAAATGTGAGCATCCTGCAGGGATGGATGACACAATCCAGGCCTTAGGCAGCTTTTGAGACTGATGAGATGAGGTCTCGGGGACAGGAACAAGAAGGGTGACAGGAGCAGCAGGAGCAGCGTGCAGCGTGTGCTGAGCCCAGGGCCAACGGTCGTGTTGTGCTGCTTGCTGGCTGCTGGCAGTTCCAGATGGGACATGGATTATGACATGACCATTGAGCTAGAGAGCCTTTGGTTCCATGCTTAGCAACGTTCCCCCAGACCATGGTGCTCAGAGCCCTGTTCCCAAGGATGGAGCATCCACAGCCTGGGCCAGTGCCTCAGCACCCTCAGTGGAAGAGAGCAGCTTCCTCAGATCCAACTTCAATCAGCCTCCTGCAGCTGAAAGCCGTCCCCCCTTGTCCTGTTGCCACAGGCCCTGTGGAACACCCTGTCCCAATCTTTCTTGTGGCACCCTTGCAGTCCTGCAGAGCTGCAGTGAGGCCTCCCCAGGGTCTCCTCTTTCCAGGCTAAGCATCCCCAGCCCCACGTGGAAAGCAGGCAGTGTGATCAGGGGGAGTCCAGGCTGGAGTCAAATGGCATCAGGAACTGAGAGACGGAAGCTTTAGGCCCAGGTTTGCCTCTCAATGTACAAAATTAATAAGAGTGGAGGGCAAGATGGTGGGACACTGCTTCTGCTCTAATTGGTGAATATAGTCTCTGTTTTTTTCTTTTTTTCTCTCATGCCGTTGCAGTTTTGGCTGTTTGAAAGGAAGCTTGGCACAATATCCATTGTCTTCTCCATTTGTGAATCACCGAGCAGAGTCTGGGCAAGCTGATGTTGCAGAGCAAATCCTGCAAATGTACTGGTCATCCTGAGCCTGGAGAATGCAGTTAAACCCAGCCAAAAGTAATTTCTGGAAAGTCAAGCCTGGTGTACATTCTCTTGACTTTGGCTATGCCAACTTCACCTGAGTCTTATGAAAAAGCAAACAAAAGACTCAAACCAAAACAGACAAAACCTAGAGACAAACAAACCCATGCACACCAATCAAACAAAGAGACTAAAAAAACCCCAAATAAAACCAACGGGAATGAAGAGTTAGTATTAGTTTTGAGTTCATCACAGCAGGTAAATGGCTGCTTTCCACAGGATCACCATAAAAAGCCACAGATAACAGCTGCTCCAAAATACACCCAACAGGAGAACCATCAAAGGGATACATAGCAACTCTGGGGGCAGCTCCCCATTAAGGGGAGGGATGAGCACACAGTGCTACAGCTCCAGCCTTCCCCACCCTGCAGGCTGCTCTTTGCTCCTGATGTAAGAGCCTTGCAGGACTGTGGCCCCTCTCGGTGCATTATAAATCATTCCCACAGCTCTCACTTGAGCCACTGGCATGTCCAGAGCGAGATCCAGGCACAATCCTACTGCCCGCTGAGCCTCTCTGGGAGATCCTGAGCATCTTCCTGCCCAGAGCCACAAAAGAGCTCAGGCTCTGCCTGAACTGGGTTTTCAGGGGAGGTTTCCATATCCCTGCGAGATGTGCTCATCCTTCATCAGGCTGTGCCCAGCCTGGATCAGGGCAGGTTGGATGCCACATGGGATCCATCCTTTGCCCTGCCATGTGATCCTCCATGCAGTGGGGATAAAAAGCCCAGCACTGGGGAACCCCAGGTGCTGCAGCAGTGATATTTTTGGGAGAAACACGGAGCTGTGCATGGCCAGCTTGAAGTCTGCACTGCTGCGAGCACCAGGCCTGCCATGCTGAGCCCAGGGCCACAACCAGTTCTCACCCGGGCTGGGACATTGAGTCCCAACATGGGATCCCATGGGACAGAGCACGCTGGGATTCGCCCCTGCAGCTCCCCAGTGTGTCCAGAGAGACAGCAAGGAGACAGTGACCTCTGTCAGCGGAACCCTCTGAGTGGGACGACCACTGCTGGGGTGGCTGTGCCAGCTCCCCCATGAACCTCCAGCCCTGGGAACCGGGAGCAAGTGGAAAACACAACTTGGCCAATACTGCCTGTGCCGGAAGCAAATGGAAAGAGAACTGGGGTGTGAAAACCCAAGGTTGTTTATTTACATAAGAACAGCAATGAAAACACAGAACACATTTACTTTTGTAAGAATATTTGTAATAACAACAATTTATAGAATGTATATACCTAAGAACATATCTAACAACAATATTTGAAATGTATTTACAGAAGACAAAACGAAGCCCTAAAACCTATATGGCAAAAAGAAGAACAAACTCTAAAAACTATGTACAAAAAGGTGCCATTTCAGTCCAGGATCTCCATAAGTCCGGGAAGAAAAGCAGGTGCCATGGTCACTCCAGTCAGGCACAGAGGGCTCTTCCGTGTGTCCCCAGGCTGGCACACTGGGACTCTGCTGCCAGAGCTGAGGCTGGCTGGGTCTGGGGGCTGGGCCCAGGCACTGCCATGGGGCTTGTGTGGCCCAAAGCAAGAACAGGACAGGCTGGGCATGGCCACCAGAACCCAAGGCACTGGGTACCACGTGCCTGAGCAGTGACCACCCAGCCCAATCCCACCCCAGCCTGGCTGCAGGGAACCCACTGTGCCTGTGGGGACCACATGCCTGTCGTGCTGCTGGCATTGCTCTTCATCCCAGGACCATGGCCTCCTCTTCATCTTCCTCATCAATGTCCATCTCCTGGGTGTACTCTTCCATTTCCACGTCCATCTCCTCATCCTCATCAACCTCCATCTCTTCCTCTCCAGTCTGTTCTCCATCCACCTCCATCTCCTCCTCCGTATCCATTATTGTGTCCACCTCCATCTCTTCCTCTCCTCTCTTTTCTCCCTCCACTTCCATCTTCTCCTCTCTATCAGTCTGTCTGTCCACCTCCATCTTGTCTTCTCTACCTGCAACAGCCTGCAGAGGTAGCAAAACCTCAGAGTGGGGTCCCTGTCCCACCCCATCCCCTCAGAACTCCAGCCCACACCCGGGCAGCTGGGGGGACACACCTCCATGGAATGGCACCGTACCTTCCTCAGGACAAATGTGAGCATCCTGCAGGGATGGATGACACAATCCAGGCCTTAGGCAGCTTTTGAGACTGATGAGATGAGGTCTCGGGGACAGAAACAAGAAGGGTGACAGGAGCAGCAGGAGCAGCGTGCAGCGTGTGCTGAGCCCAGGGCCAACGGTCGTGTTGTGCTGCTTGCTGGCTGCTGGCAGTTCCAGATGGGACATGGATTGTGACATTACCACTGAGCTAGAGAGCCTTTGGTTCCATGCTTAGCAACGTTCCCCCAGACCATGGTGCTCAGAGCCCTGTTCCCAAGGATGGAGCATCCACAGCCTGGGCCAGTGCCTCAGCACCCTCAGTGGAAGAGAGCAGCTTCCTCAGATCCAACTTCAATCAGCCTCCTGCAGCTGAAAGCCGTCCCCCCCTTGTCCTGTTGCCACAGGCCCTGTGGAACACCCTGTCCCAATCTTTCTTGTGGCACCCTTGCCGTCCTGCAGAGCTGCAGTGAGGCCTCCCCAGGGTCTCCTCTTTCCAGGCTGAGCATCCCCAGCCCCACGTGGAAAGCAGGCAGTGTGATCTGGGGGAGTCCAGGCTGGAGTCAAATGGCATCAGGAACTGAGAGACGGAAGCTTTAGGCCCAGGATTGCCTCTCAATGTACAAAATTAATAAGAGTGGAAGGCAAGATGGTGGGACACTGCTTCTGCTCTAATTGGTGAATATAGTCTCTGTTTTTTTCTTTTTTTCTCTCATGCTCTTGCACTTTTGGCTGTTTGAAAGGAAGCTTGGCACAATATCCATTGTCTTCTCCATTTGTGAATCACCGAGCAGAGTCTGGGCAAGCTGATGTTGCAGAGCAAATCCTGCAAATGTACTGGTCATCCTGAGCCTGGAGAATGCAGTTAAACCCAGCCAAAAGTAATTTCTGGAAAGTCAAGCCTGGTGTACATTCTCTTGACTTTGGCTATGCCAACTTCACCTGAGTCTTATGAAAAAGCAAACAAAAGACTCAAACCAAAACAGACAAAACCTAGAGACAAACAAACCCATGCACACCAATCAAACAAAGAGACTAAAAAAACCCCAAATAAAACCAACGGGAATGAAGAGTTAGTATTAGTTTTGTGTTCATCACAGCAGGTAAATGGCTGCTTTCCACAGGATCACCATAAAAAGCCACAGATAACAGCTGCTCCAAAATACACCCAACAGGAGAACCATCAAAGTGATACATAGCAACTCTGGGGGCAGCTCCCCATTAAGGGGAGGGATGAGCACACAGTGCTACAGCTCCAGCCTTCCCCACCCTGCAGGCTGCTCTTTGCTCCTGATGTAAGAGCCTTGCAGGACTGTGGCCCCTCTCGGTGCATTATAAATCATTCCCACAGCTCTCACTTGAGCCACTGGCATGTCCAGAGCGAGATCCAGGCACAATCCTACTGCCCGCTGAGCCTCTCTGGGAGATCCTGAGCATCTTCCTGCCCAGAGCCACAAAAGAGCTCAGGCTCTGCCTGAACTGGGTTTTCAGGGGAGGTTTCCATATCCCTGCGAGATGTGCTCATCCTTCATCAGGCTGTGCCCAGCCTGGATCAGGGCAGGTTGGATGCCACATGGGATCCATCCTTTGCCCTGCCATGTGATCCTCCATGCAGTGGGGATAAAAAGCCCAGCACTGGGGAACCCCAGGTGCTGCAGCAGTGATATTTTTGGGAGAAACACGGAGCTGTGCATGGCCAGCTTGAAGTCTGCACTGCTGCGAGCACCAGGCCTGCCATGCTGAGCCCAGGGCCACAACCAGTTCTCACCCGGGCTGGGACATTGAGTCCCAACATGGGATCCCATGGGACAGAGCACGCTGGGATTCGCCCCTGCAGCTCCCCAGTGTGTCCAGAGAGACAGCAAGGAGACAGTGACCTCTGTCAGCGGAACCCTCTGAGTGGGACGACCACTGCTGGGGTGGCTGTGCCAGCTCCCCCATGAACCTCCAGCCCTGGGAACCGGGAGCAAGTGGAAAACACAACTTGGCCAATACTGCCTGTGCCGGAAGCAAATGGAAAGAGAACTGGGGTGTGAAAACCCAAGGTTGTTTATTTCCATAAGAACAGCAATGAAAACACAGAACACATTTACTTTTGTAAGAATATTTGTAATAACAACAATTTATAGAATGTATATACCTAAGAACATATCTAACAACAATATTTGAAATGTATTTACAGAAGACAAAACGAAGCCCTAAAACCTATATGGCAAAAACAAGAACAAACTCTAAAAACTATGTACAAAAAGGTGCCATTTCAGTCCAGGATCTCCATAAGTCCGGGAAGAAAAGCAGGTGCCATGGTCACTCCAGTCAGGCACAGAGGGCTCTTCCGTGTGTCCCCAGGCTGGCACACTGGGACTCTGCTGCCAGAGCTGAGGCTGGCTGGGCCTGGGGGCTGGGCCCAGGCACTGCCATGGGGCTTGTGTGGCCCAAAGCAAGAACAGGACAGGCTGGGCATGGCCAGCAGAACCCAAGGCACTGGGTACCACGTGCCTGAGCAGGGACCAGCCAGCCCAATCCCGCCCCAGCCTGGCTGCAGGGAACCCACTGTGCCTGTGGGGACCACATGCCTGTCGTGCTGCTGGCATCGCTCTTCATCCCAGGACCATGGCCTCCTCTTCATCTTCCTCATCAATGTCCATCTCCTGGGTGTACTCTTCCATTTCCACGTCCATCTCCTCATCCTCATCAACCTCCATCTCTTCCTCTCCAGTCTGTTCTCCATCCACCTCCATCTCCTCCTCCGTATCCATTATTGTGTCCACCTCCATCTCTTCCTCTCCTCTCTTTTCTCCCTCCACTTCCATCTTCTCCTCTCTATCAGTCTGTCTGTCCACCTCCATCTTGTCTTCTCTACCTGCAACAGCCTGCAGAGGTAGCAAAACCTCAGAGTGGGGTCCCTGTCCCACCCCATCCCCTCAGAACTCCAGCCCACACCCGGGCAGCTGGGGGGACACACCTCCATGGAATGGCACCGTACCTTCCTCAGGACAAATGTGAGCATCCTGCAGGGATGGATGATACAATCCAGGCCTTAGGCAGCTTTTGAGACTGATGAGATGAGGTCTCGGGGACAGGAACAAGAAGGGTGACAGGAGCAGCAGGAGCAGCGTGCAGCGTGTGCTGAGCCCAGGGCCAACGGCTGTGTTGTGCTGCTTGCTGGCTGCTGGCAGTTCCAGATGGGACATGGATTGTGACATGACCACTGAGCTAGAGAGCCTTTGGTTCCATGCTTAGCAACGTTCCCCCAGACCATGGTGCTCAGAGCCCTGTTCCCAAGGATGGAGCATCCACAGCCTGGGCCAGTGCCTCAGCACCCTCAGTGGAAGAGAGCAGCTTCCTCAGATCCAACTTCAATCAGCCTCCTGCAGCTGAAAGCCGTCCCCCCCTTGTCCTGTTGCCACAGGCCCTGTGGAACACCCTGTCCCAATCTTTCTTGTGGCACCCTTGCCGTCCTGCAGAGCTGCAGTGAGGCCTCCCCAGGGTCTCCTCTTTCCAGGCTGAGCATCCCCAGCCCCACGTGGAAAGCAGGCAGTGTGATCTGGGGGAGTCCAGGCTGGAGTCAAATGGCATCAGGAACTGAGAGACGGAAGCTTTAGGCCCAGGATTGCCTCTCAATGTACAAAATTAATAAGAGTGGAGGGCAAGATGGTGGGACACTGCTTCTGCTCTAATTGGTGAATATAGTCTTTGTTTTTTTTCTTTTTTTCTCTCATGCCGTTGCATTTTTTGGCTGTTTGAAAGGAAGCTTGGCACAATATCCATTGTCTTCTCCATTTGTGAATCACCGAGCAGAGTCTGGGCAAGCTGATGTTGCAGAGCAAATCCTGCAAATGTACTGGTCATCCTGAGCCTGGAGAATGCAGTTAAACCCAGCCAAAAGTAATTTCTGGAAAGTCAAGCCTGGTGTACATTCTCTTGACTTTGGCTATGCCAACTTCACCTGAGTCTTATGAAAAAGCAAACAAAAGACTCAAACCAAAACAGACAAAACCTAGAAACAAACAAACCCATGCAAACCAATCAAACAAAGAGACTAAAAAAACCCCAAATAAAACCAAAGGGAATGAAGAGTTAGTATTAGTTTTGAGTTCATCACAGCAGGTAAATGGCTGCTTTCCACAGGATCACCATAAAAAGCCACAGATAACAGCTGCTCCAAAATACACCCAACAGGAGAACCATCAAAGTGATACATAGCAACTCTGGGGGCAGCTCCCCATGAAGGTGAGGGATGAGCACACAGTGCTACAGCTCCAGCCTTCCCCACCCTGCAGGCTGCTCTTTGCTCCTGATGTAAGAGCCTTGCAGGACTGTGGCCCCTCTCGGTGCATTATAAATCATTCCCACAGCTCTCACTTGAGCCACTGGCATGTCCAGAGCGAGATCCAGGCACAATCCTACTGCCCACTGAGCCTCTCTGGGAGATCCTGAGCATCTTCCTGCCCAGAGCCACAAAAGAGCTCAGGCTCTGCCTGAACTGGGTTTTCAGGGGAGGTTTCCATATCCCTGCGAGATGTGCTCATCCTTCTTCAGGCTGTGCCCAGCCTGGATCAGGGCAGCTTGGATGCCACATGGGATCCATCCTTTGCCCTGCCATGTGATCCTCCATGCAGTGGGGATAAAAAGCCCAGCACTGGAGAACCCCAGGTGCTGCAGTAGTGATAGTTTTGGGAGAAACACGGAGCTGTGCATGGCCAGCTTGAAGTCTGCACTGCTGTGAGCACCAGGCCTGCCATGCTGAGCCCAGGGCCACAACCAGTGCTCACGTGGGCTGGGACATTGAGTCCCAACATGGGATCCCATGGGACAGGGCACGCTGGGATTCGCCCCTGCAGCTCCCCAGTGTGTCCAGAGAGACAGCAAGGAGACAGTGACCTCTGTCAGCGGAACCCTCTGAGTGGGACAACCACTGCTGGGGTGGCTGTGCCAGCTCCCCCATGAACCTCCAGCCCTGGGATCCGGGAGCAAGTGGAAAACACAACTTGGCCAATACTGCCTGTGCCGGAAGCAAATGGAAAGAGAACTGGGGTGTTGAAACCCAAGGTTGTTTATTTACATAAGAACAGCAATGAAAACACAGAACACATTTACTTTTGTAAGAATATTTGTAATAACAACAATTTATAGAATGTATATACCTAAGAACATATCTAACAACAATATTTGAAATGTATTTACAGAAGACAAAACGAAGCCCTAAAACCTACATGCCAAAAACCAGAACAAACTCTAAAAACTATGTACAAAATGGTGCCATTTCAGTCCAGGATCTCCATCAGTCCGGGAAGAAAAGCAGGTGCCATGGTCACTCCAGTCAGGCACAGAGGGCTCTTCCGTGTGTCCCCAGGCTGGCACACTGGGACTCTGCTGCCAGAGCTGAGGCTGGCTGGGTCTGGGGGCTGGTCCCCAGGCACTGCCATGGGGCTTGTGTGGCCCAAAGCAAGAACAGGACAGGCTGGGCATGGCCAGCAGAACCCAAGGCACTGGGTACCACGTGCCTGAGCAGGGACCACCCAGCCCAATCCCGCCCCAGCCTGGCTGCAGGGAACCCACTGTGCCTGTGGGGACCACATGCCTGTCGTGCTGCTGGCATTGCTCTTCATCCCAGGACCATGGCCTCCTCTTCATCTTCCTCATCAATGTCCATCTCCTGGGTGTACTCTTCCATTTCCACGTCCATCTCCTCATCCTCATCAACCTCCATCTCTTCCTCTCCAGTCTGTTCTCCATCCACCTCCATCTCCTCCTCCGTATCCATTATTGTGTCCACCTCCATCTCTTCCTCTCCTCTCTTTTCTCCCTCCACTTCCATCTTCTCCTCTCTATCAGTCTGTCTGTCCACCTCCATCTTGTCTTCTCTACCTGCAACAGCCTGCAGAGGTAGCAAAACCTCAGAGTGGGGTCCCTGTCCCACCCCATCCCCCCAGAACTCCAGCCCACACCCGGGCAGCTGGGGGGATCCACCTCCATGGAATGGCACCGTACCTTCCTCAGGACAAATGTGAGCATCCTGCAGGGATGGATGACACAATCCAGGCCTTAAGCAGCTTTTGAGACTGATGAGATGAGGTCTCGGGGGCAGGAACAAGAAGGGTGACAGGAGCAGCAGGAGCAGCGTGCAGCGTGTGCTGAGCCCAGGGCCAACGGTTGTGTTGTGCTGCTTGCTGGCTGCTGGCAGTTCCAGATGGGACATGGATTATGACATGACCATTGAGCTAGAGAGCCTTTGGTTCCATGCTTAGCAACGTCCCCCAGACCATGGTGCTCAGAGCCCTGTTCCCAAGGATGGAGCATCCACAGCCTGGGCCAGTGCCTCAGCACCCTCAATGGAAGAGAGCAGCTTCCTCAGATCCAATTTCAATCAGCCTCCTGCAGCTGAAACCGTCCCCCCTTGTCCTGTTGCCACAGGCCCTGTGGAACACCCTGTCCCAATCTTTCTTGTGGCACCCTTGCAGTCCTGCAGAGCTGCAATGAGGCCTCCCCAGGGTCTCCTCTTTCCAGGCTGAGCATCCCCAGCCCCACGTGGAAAGCAGGCAGTGTGATCTGGGGGAGTCCAGGCTGGAGTCAAATGGCATCAGGAACTGAGAGACGGAAGCTTTAGGCCCAGGTTTGCCTCTCAATGTACAAAATTAATAAGAGTGGAGGGCAAGATGGTGGGACACTGCTTCTGCTCTAATTGGTGAATATAGTCTCTGTTTTTTTCTTTTTTTCTCTCATGCTCTTGCACTTTTGGCTGTTTGAAAGGAAGCTTGGCACAATATCCATTGTCTTCTCCATTTGTGAATCACCGAGCAGAGTCTGGGCAAGCTGATGTTGCAGAGCAAATCCTGCAAATGTACTGGTCATCCTGAGCCTGGAGAATGCAGTTAAACCCAGCCAAAAGTAATTTCTGGAAAGTCAAGCCTGGTGTACATTCTCTTGACTTTGGCTATGCCAACTTCACCTGAGTCTTATGAAAAAGCAAACAAAAGACTCAAACCAAAACAGACAAAACCTAGAAACAAACAAACCCATGCAAACCAATCAAACAAAGAGACTAAAAAAACCCCAAATAAAACCAAAGGGAATGAAGAGTTAGTATTAGTTTTGAGTTCATCACAGCAGGTAAATGGCTGCTTTCCACAGGATCACCATAAAAAGCCACAGATAACAGCTGCTCCAAAATACACCCAACAGGAGAACCATCAAAGTGATACATAGCAACTCTGGGGGCAGCTCCCCATGAAGGTGAGGGATGAGCACACAGTGCTACAGCTCCAGCCTTCCCCACCCTGCAGGCTGCTCTTTGCTCCTGATGTAAGAGCCTTGCAGGACTGTGGCCCCTCTCAGTGCATTATAAATCATTCCCACAGCTCTCACTTGAGCCACTGGCATGTCCAGAGCGAGATCCAGGCACAATCCTACTGCCCACTGAGCCTCTCTGGGAGATCCTGAGCATCTTCCTGCCCAGAGCCACAAAAGAGCTCAGGCTCTGCCTGAACTGGGTTTTCAGGGGAGGTTTCCATATCCCTGCGAGATGTGCTCATCCTTCATCAGGCTGTGCCCAGCCTGGATCAGGGCAGCTTGGATGCCACATGGGATCCATCCTTTGCCCTGCCATGTGATCCTCCATGCAGTGGGGATAAAAAGCCCAGCACTGGAGAACCCCAGGTGCTGCAGTAGTGATAGTTTTGGGAGAAACACGGAGCTGTGCATGGCCAGCTTGAAGTCTGCACTGCTGTGAGCACCAGGCCTGCCATGCTGAGCCCAGGGCCACAACCAGTGCTCACCCGGGCTGGGACATTGAGTCCCAACATGGGATCCCATGGGACAGGGCACGCTGGGATTCGCCCCTGCAGCTCCCCAGTGTGTCCAGAGAGACAGCAAGGAGACAGTGACATCTGTCAGCGGGGCCCTCTGAGTGGGACAACCACTGCTGGGGTGGCTGTGCCAGCTCCCCCATGAACCTCCAGCCCTGGGAACCGGGAGCAAGTGGAAAACACAACTTGGCCAATACTGCCTGTGCCGGAAGCAAATGGAAAGAGAACTGGGGTGTGAAAACCCAAGGTTGTTTATTTACATAAGAACAGCAATGAAAACACAGAACACATTTACTTTTGTAAGAATATTTGTAATAACAACAATTTATAGAATGTATATACCTAAGAACATATCTAACAACAATATTTGAAATGTATTTACAGAAGACAAAACGAAGCCCTAAAACCTATATGGCAAAAACAAGAACAAACTTTAAAAACTATGTACAAAAGGGTGCCATTTCAGTCCAGGATCTCCATCAGTCCGGGAAGAAAAGCAGGTGCCATGGTCACTCCAGTCAGGCACAGAGGGCTCTACCGTGTGTCCCCAGGCTGGCACACTGGGACTCTGCTGCCAGAGCTGAGGCTGGCTGGGTCTGGGGGCTGGGCCCCAGGCACTGCCATGGGGCTTGTGTGGCCCAAAGCAAGAACAGGACAGGCTGGGCATGGCCAGCAGAACCCAAGGCACTGGGTACCACGTGCCTGAGCAGGGACCACCCAGCCCAATCCCGCCCCAGCCTGGCTGCAGGGAACCCACTGTGCCTGTGGGGACCACATGCCTGTCGTGCTGCTGGCATTGCTCTTCATCCCAGGACCATGGCCTCCTCTTCATCTTCCTCATCAATGTCCATCTCCTCGGTGTACTCTTCCATTTCCACGTCCATCTCCTCATCCTCATCAACCTCCATCTCTTCCTCTCCAGTCTGTTCTCCATCCACCTCCATCTCCTCCTCCGTATCCATTATTGTGTCCACCTCCATCTCTTCCTCTCCTCTCTTTTCTCCCTCCACTTCCATCTTCTCCTCTCTATCAGTCTGTCTGTCCACCTCCATCTTGTCTTCTCTACCTGCAACAGCCTGCAGAGGTAGCAAAACCTCAGAGTGGGGTCCCTGTCCCACCCCATCCCCTCAGAACTCCAGCCCACACCCGGGCAGCTGGGGGGATCCACCTCCATGGAATGGCACCGTACCTTCCTCAGGACAAATGTGAGCATCCTGCAGGGATGGATGACACAATCCAGGCCTTAGGCAGCTTTTGAGACTGATGAGATGAGGTCTCGGGGGCAGGAACAAGAAGGGTGACAGGAGCAGCAGGAGCAGCGTGCAGCGTGTGCTGAGCCCAGGGCCAACGGTCGTGTTGTGCTGCTTGCTGGCTGCTGGCAGTTCCAGATGGGACATGGATTATGACATGACCATTGAGCTAGAGAGCCTTTGGTTCCATGCTTAGCAACGTTCCCCCAGACCATGGTGCTCAGAGCCCTGTTCCCAAGGATGGAGCATCCACAGCCTGGGCCAGTGCCTCAGCACCCTCAATGGAAGAGAGCAGCTTCCTCAGATCCAACTTCAATCAGCCTCCTGCAGCTGAAAGCCGTGCCCCCTTGTCCTGTTGCCACAGGCCCTGTGGAACACCCTGTCCCAATCTTTCTTGTGGCACCCTTGCAGTCCTGCAGAGCTGCAGTGAGGCCTCCCCAGGGTCTCCTCTTTCCAGGCTGAGCATCCCCAGCCCCAGGTGGAAAGCAGGCAGTGTGATCTGGGGGAGTCCAGGCTGGAGTCAAATGGCATCAGGAACTGAGAGACGGAAGCTTTAGGCCCAGGTTTGCCTCTCAATGTACAAAATTAATAAGAGTGGAGGGCAAGATGGTGGGACACTGCTTCTGCTCTAATTGGTGAATATAGTCTCTGTTTTTTTCTTTTTTTCTCTCATGCTCTTGCACTTTTGGCTGTTTGAAAGGAAGCTTGGCACAATATCCATTGTCTTCTCCATTTGTGAATCACCGAGCAGAGTCTGGGCAAGCTGATGTTGCAGAGCAAATCCTGCAAATGTACTGGTCATCCTGAGCCTGGAGAATGCAGTTAAACCCAGCCAAAAGTAATTTCTGGAAAGTCAAGCCTGGTGTACATTCTCTTGACTTTGGCTATGCCAACTTCACCTGAGTCTTATGAAAAAGCAAACAAAAGACTCAAACCAAAACAGACAAAACCTAGAGACAAACAAACCCATGCACACCAATCAAACAAAGAGACTAAAAAAACCCCAAATAAAACCAACGGGAATGAAGAGTTAGTATTAGTTTTGTGTTCATCACAGCAGGTAAATGGCTGCTTTCCACAGGATCACCATAAAAAGCCACAGATAACAGCTGCTCCAAAATACACCCAACAGGAGAACCATCAAAGTGATACATAGCAACTCTGGGGGCAGCTCCCCATTAAGGGGAGGGATGAGCACACAGTGCTACAGCTCCAGCCTTCCCCACCCTGCAGGCTGCTCTTTGCTCCTGATGTAAGAGCCTTGCAGGACTGTGGCCCCTCTCGGTGCATTATAAATCATTCCCACAGCTCTCACTTGAGCCACTGGCATGTCCAGAGCGAGATCCAGGCACAATCCTACTGCCCGCTGAGCCTCTCTGGGAGATCCTGAGCATCTTCCTGCCCAGAGCCACAAAAGAGCTCAGGCTCTGCCTGAACTGGGTTTTCAGGGGAGGTTTCCATATCCCTGCGAGATGTGCTCATCCTTCATCAGGCTGTGCCCAGCCTGGATCAGGGCAGGTTGGATGCCACATGGGATCCATCCTTTGCCCTGCCATGTGATCCTCCATGCAGTGGGGATAAAAAGCCCAGCACTGGGGAACCCCAGGTGCTGCAGCAGTGATATTTTTGGGAGAAACATGGAGCTGTGCATGGCCAGCTTGAAGTCTGCACTGCTGCGAGCACCAGGCCTGCCATGCTGAGCCCAGGGCCACAACCAGTTCTCACCCGGGCTGGGACATTGAGTCCCAACATGGGATCCCATGGGACAGAGCACGCTGGGATTCGCCCCTGCAGCTCCCCAGTGTGTCCAGAGAGACAGCAAGGAGACAGTGACCTCTGTCAGCGGAACCCTCTGAGTGGGACGACCACTGCTGGGGTGGCTGTGCCAGCTCCCCCATGAACCTCCAGCCCTGGGAACCGGGAGCAAGTGGAAAACACAACTTGGCCAATACTGCCTGTGCCGGAAGCAAATGGAAAGAGAACTGGGGTGTGAAAACCCAAGGTTGTTTATTTACATAAGAACAGCAATGAAAACACAGAACACATTTACTTTTGTAAGAATATTTGTAATAACAACAATTTATAGAATGTATATACCTAAGAACATATCTAACAACAATATTTGAAATGTATTTACAGAAGACAAAACGAAGCCCTAAAACCTATATGGCAAAAACAAGAACAAACTCTAAAAACTATGTACAAAAAGGTGCCATTTCAGTCCAGGATCTCCATAAGTCCGGGAAGAAAAGCAGGTGCCATGGTCACTCCAGTCAGGCACAGAGGGCTCTTCCGTGTGTCCCCAGGCTGGCACACTGGGACTCTGCTGCCAGAGCTGAGGCTGGCTGGGTCTGGGGGCTGGGCCCAGGCACTGCCATGGGGCTTGTGTGGCCCAAAGCAAGAACAGGACAGGCTGGGCATGGCCAGCAGAACCCAAGGCACTGGGTACCACGTGCCTGAGCAGGGACCACCCAGCCCAATCCCGCCCCAGCCTGGCTGCAGGGAACCCACTGTGCCTGTGGGGACCACATGCCTGTCCTGCTGCTGGCATTGCTCTTCATCCCAGGACCATGGCGTCCTCTTCATCTTCCTCATCAATGTCCATCTCCTGGGTGTACTCTTCCATTTCCACGTCCATCTCCTCATCCTCATCAACCTCCATCTCTTCCTCTCCAGTCTGTTCTCCATCCACCTCCATCTCCTCCTCCGTATCCATTATTGTGTCCACCTCCATCTCTTCCTCTCCTCTCTTTTCTCCCTCCACTTCCATCTTCTCCTCTCTATCAGTCTGTCTGTCCACCTCCATCTTGTCTTCTCTACCTGCAACAGCCTGCAGAGGTAGCAAAACCTCAGAGTGGGGTCCCTGTCCCACCCCATCCCCTCAGAACTCCAGCCCACACCCGGGCAGCTGGGGGGACACACCTCCATGGAATGGCACCGTACCTTCCTCAGGACAAATGTGAGCATCCTGCAGGGATGGATGATACAATCCAGGCCTTAGGCAGCTTTTGAGACTGATGAGATGAGGTCTCGGGGGCAGGAACAAGAAGGGTGACAGGAGCAGCAGGAGCAGCGTGCAGCGTGTGCTGAGCCCAGGGCCAAGGGCTGTGTTGTGCTGCTTGCTGGCTGCTGGCAGTTCCAGATGGGACATGGATTGTGACATGACCACTGAGCTAGAGAGCCTTTGGTTCCATGCTTAGCAACGTTCCCCCAGACCATGGTGCTCAGAGCCCTGTTCCCAAGGATGGAGCATCCACAGCCTGGGCCAGTGCCTCAGCACCCTCAGTGGAAGAGAGCAGCTTCCTCAGATCCAACTTCAATCAGCCTCCTGCAGCTGAAAGCCGTCCCCCCCTTGTCCTGTTGCCACAGGCCCTGTGGAACACCCTGTCCCAATCTTTCTTGTGGCACCCTTGCCGTCCTGCAGAGCTGCAGTGAGGCCTCCCCAGGGTCTCCTCTTTCCAGGCTGAGCATCCCCAGCCCCACGTGGAAAGCAGGCAGTGTGATCTGGGGGAGTCCAGGCTGGAGTCAAATGGCATCAGGAACTGAGAGACGGAAGCTTTAGGCCCAGGATTGCCTCTCAATGTACAAAATTAATAAGAGTGGAGGGCAAGATGGTGGGACACTGCTTCTGCTCTAATTGGTGAATATAGTCTTTGTTTTTTTTCTTTTTTTCTCTCATGCCGTTGCATTTTTTGGCTGTTTGAAAGGAAGCTTGGCACAATATCCATTGTCTTCTCCATTTGTGAATCACCGAGCAGAGTCTGGGCAAGCTGATGTTGCAGAGCAAATCCTGCAAATGTACTGGTCATCCTGAGCCTGGAGAATGCAGTTAAACCCAGCCAAAAGTAATTTCTGGAAAGTCAAGCCTGGTGTACATTCTCTTGACTTTGGCTATGCCAACTTCACCTGAGTCTTATGAAAAAGCAAACAAAAGACTCAAACCAAAACAGACAAAACCTAGAAACAAACAAACCCATGCAAACCAATCAAACAAAGAGACTAAAAAAACCCCAAATAAAACCAAAGGGAATGAAGAGTTAGTATTAGTTTTGAGTTCATCACAGCAGGTAAATGGCTGCTTTCCACAGGATCACCATAAAAAGCCACAGATAACAGCTGCTCCAAAATACACCCAACAGGAGAACCATCAAAGTGATACATAGCAACTCTGGGGGCAGCTCCCCATGAAGGTGAGGGATGAGCACACAGTGCTACAGCTCCAGCCTTCCCCACCCTGCAGGCTGCTCTTTGCTCCTGATGTAAGAGCCTTGCAGGACTGTGGCCCCTCTCGGTGCATTATAAATCATTCCCACAGCTCTCACTTGAGCCACTGGCATGTCCAGAGCGAGATCCAGGCACAATCCTACTGCCCACTGAGCCTCTCTGGGAGATCCTGAGCATCTTCCTGCCCAGAGCCACAAAAGAGCTCAGGCTCTGCCTGAACTGGGTTTTCAGGGGAGGTTTCCATATCCCTGCGAGATGTGCTCATCCTTCTTCAGGCTGTGCCCAGCCTGGATCAGGGCAGCTTGGATGCCACATGGGATCCATCCTTTGCCCTGCCATGTGATCCTCCATGCAGTGGGGATAAAAAGCCCAGCACTGGAGAACCCCAGGTGCTGCAGTAGTGATAGTTTTGGGAGAAACACGGAGCTGTGCATGGCCAGCTTGAAGTCTGCACTGCTGTGAGCACCAGGCCTGCCATGCTGAGCCCAGGGCCACAACCAGTGCTCACGCGGGCTGGGACATTGAGTCCCAACATGGGATCCCATGGGACAGGGCACGCTGGGATTCGCCCCTGCAGCTCCCCAGTGTGTCCAGAGAGACAGCAAGGAGACAGTGACCTCTGTCAGCGGAACCCTCTGAGTGGGACAACCACTGCTGGGGTGGCTGTGCCAGCTCCCCCATGAACCTCCAGCCCTGGGATCCGGGAGGAAGTGGAAAACACAACTTGGCCAATACTGCCTGTGCCGGAAGCAAATGGAAAGAGAACTGGGGTGTTGAAACCCAAGGTTGTTTATTTACATAAGAACAGCAATGAAAACACAGAACACATTTACTTTTGTAAGAATATTTGTAATAACAACAATTTATAGAATGTATATACCTAAGAACATATCTAACAACAATATTTGAAATGTATTTACAGAAGACAAAACGAAGCCCTAAAACCTACATGCCAAAAACCAGAACAAACTCTAAAAACTATGTACAAAATGGTGCCATTTCAGTCCAGGATCTCCATCAGTCCGGGAAGAAAAGCAGGTGCCATGGTCACTCCAGTCAGGCACAGAGGGCTCTTCCGTGTGTCCCCAGGCTGGCACACTGGGACTCTGCTGCCAGAGCTGAGGCTGGCTGGGTCTGGGGGCTGGGCCCCAGGCACTGCCATGGGGCTTGTGTGGCCCAAAGCAAGAACAGGACAGGCTGGGCATGGCCAGCAGAACCCAAGGCACTGGGTACCACGTGCCTGAGCAGGGACCACCCAGCCCAATCCCGCCCCAGCCTGGCTGCAGGGAACCCACTGTGCCTGTGGGGACCACATGCCTGTCCTGCTGCTGGCATTGCTCTTCATCCCAGGACCATGGCGTCCTCTTCATCTTCCTCATCAATGTCCATCTCCTGGGTGTACTCTTCCATTTCCACGTCCATCTCCTCATCCTCATCAACCTCCATCTCTTCCTCTCCAGTCTGTTCTCCATCCACCTCCATCTCCTCCTCCGTATCCATTATTGTGTCCACCTCCATCTCTTCCTCTCCTCTCTTTTCTCCCTCCACTTCCATCTTCTCCTCTCTATCAGTCTGTCTGTCCACCTCCATCTTGTCTTCTCTACCTGCAACAGCCTGCAGAGGTAGCAAAACCTCAGAGTGGGGTCCCTGTCCCACCCCATCCCCTCAGAACTCCAGCCCACACCCGGGCAGCTGGGGGGACACACCTCCATGGAATGGCACCGTACCTTCCTCAGGACAAATGTGAGCATCCTGCAGGGATGGATGATACAATCCAGGCCTTAGGCAGCTTTTGAGACTGATGAGATGAGGTCTCGGGGGCAGGAACAAGAAGGGTGACAGGAGCAGCAGGAGCAGCGTGCAGCGTGTGCTGAGCCCAGGGCCAAGGGCTGTGTTGTGCTGCTTGCTGGCTGCTGGCAGTTCCAGATGGGACATGGATTGTGACATGACCACTGAGCTAGAGAGCCTTTGGTTCCATGCTTAGCAACGTTCCCCCAGACCATGGTGCTCAGAGCCCTGTTCCCAAGGATGGAGCATCCACAGCCTGGGCCAGTGCCTCAGCACCCTCAGTGGAAGAGAGCAGCTTCCTCAGATCCAACTTCAATCAGCCTCCTGCAGCTGAAAGCCGTCCCCCCCTTGTCCTGTTGCCACAGGCCCTGTGGAACACCCTGTCCCAATCTTTCTTGTGGCACCCTTGCCGTCCTGCAGAGCTGCAGTGAGGCCTCCCCAGGGTCTCCTCTTTCCAGGCTGAGCATCCCCAGCCCCACGTGGAAAGCAGGCAGTGTGATCTGGGGGAGTCCAGGCTGGAGTCAAATGGCATCAGGAACTGAGAGACGGAAGCTTTAGGCCCAGGATTGCCTCTCAATGTACAAAATTAATAAGAGTGGAGGGCAAGATGGTGGGACACTGCTTCTGCTCTAATTGGTGAATATAGTCTTTGTTTTTTTTCTTTTTTTCTCTCATGCCGTTGCATTTTTTGGCTGTTTGAAAGGAAGCTTGGCACAATATCCATTGTCTTCTCCATTTGTGAATCACCGAGCAGAGTCTGGGCAAGCTGATGTTGCAGAGCAAATCCTGCAAATGTACTGGTCATCCTGAGCCTGGAGAATGCAGTTAAACCCAGCCAAAAGTAATTTCTGGAAAGTCAAGCCTGGTGTACATTCTCTTGACTTTGGCTATGCCAACTTCACCTGAGTCTTATGAAAAAGCAAACAAAAGACTCAAACCAAAACAGACAAAACCTAGAAACAAACAAACCCATGCAAACCAATCAAACAAAGAGACTAAAAAAACCCCAAATAAAACCAAAGGGAATGAAGAGTTAGTATTAGTTTTGAGTTCATCACAGCAGGTAAATGGCTGCTTTCCACAGGATCACCATAAAAAGCCACAGATAACAGCTGCTCCAAAATACACCCAACA
The DNA here is from genome assembly GCF_050655825.1 of Lonchura striata. Classification (NCBI taxonomy): domain Eukaryota; kingdom Metazoa; phylum Chordata; class Aves; order Passeriformes; family Estrildidae; genus Lonchura; species Lonchura striata. The sequence continues at coordinate 965,326 of NC_140712.1, forward strand.
GGAGAACCATCAAAGTGATACATAGCAACTCTGGGGGCAGCTCCCCATGAAGGTGAGGGATGAGCACACAGTGCTACAGCTCCAGCCTTCCCCACCCTGCAGGCTGCTCTTTGCTCCTGATGTAAGAGCCTTGCAGGACTGTGGCCCCTCTCGGTGCATTATAAATCATTCCCACAGCTCTCACTTGAGCCACTGGCATGTCCAGAGCGAGATCCAGGCACAATCCTACTGCCCACTGAGCCTCTCTGGGAGATCCTGAGCATCTTCCTGCCCAGAGCCACAAAAGAGCTCAGGCTCTGCCTGAACTGGGTTTTCAGGGGAGGTTTCCATATCCCTGCGAGATGTGCTCATCCTTCTTCAGGCTGTGCCCAGCCTGGATCAGGGCAGCTTGGATGCCACATGGGATCCATCCTTTGCCCTGCCATGTGATCCTCCATGCAGTGGGGATAAAAAGCCCAGCACTGGAGAACCCCAGGTGCTGCAGTAGTGATAGTTTTGGGAGAAACACGGAGCTGTGCATGGCCAGCTTGAAGTCTGCACTGCTGTGAGCACCAGGCCTGCCATGCTGAGCCCAGGGCCACAACCAGTGCTCACGCGGGCTGGGACATTGAGTCCCAACATGGGATCCCATGGGACAGGGCACGCTGGGATTCGCCCCTGCAGCTCCCCAGTGTGTCCAGAGAGACAGCAAGGAGACAGTGACCTCTGTCAGCGGAACCCTCTGAGTGGGACAACCACTGCTGGGGTGGCTGTGCCAGCTCCCCCATGAACCTCCAGCCCTGGGATCCGGGAGGAAGTGGAAAACACAACTTGGCCAATACTGCCTGTGCCGGAAGCAAATGGAAAGAGAACTGGGGTGTTGAAACCCAAGGTTGTTTATTTACATAAGAACAGCAATGAAAACACAGAACACATTTACTTTTGTAAGAATATTTGTAATAACAACAATTTATAGAATGTATATACCTAAGAACATATCTAACAACAATATTTGAAATGTATTTACAGAAGACAAAACGAAGCCCTAAAACCTACATGCCAAAAACCAGAACAAACTCTAAAAACTATGTACAAAATGGTGCCATTTCAGTCCAGGATCTCCATCAGTCCGGGAAGAAAAGCAGGTGCCATGGTCACTCCAGTCAGGCACAGAGGGCTCTTCCGTGTGTCCCCAGGCTGGCACACTGGGACTCTGCTGCCAGAGCTGAGGCTGGCTGGGTCTGGGGGCTGGGCCCCAGGCACTGCCATGGGGCTTGTGTGGCCCAAAGCAAGAACAGGACAGGCTGGGCATGGCCAGCAGAACCCAAGGCACTGGGTACCACGTGCCTGAGCAGGGACCACCCAGCCCAATCCCGCCCCAGCCTGGCTGCAGGGAACCCACTGTGCCTGTGGGGACCACATGCCTGTCGTGCTGCTGGCATTGCTCTTCATCCCAGGACCATGGCCTCCTCTTCATCTTCCTCATCAATGTCCATCTCCTGGGTGTACTCTTCCATTTCCACGTCCATCTCCTCATCCTCATCAACCTCCATCTCTTCCTCTCCAGTCTGTTCTCCATCCACCTCCATCTCCTCCTCCGTATCCATTATTGTGTCCACCTCCATCTCTTCCTCTCCTCTCTTTTCTCCCTCCACTTCCATCTTCTCCTCTCTATCAGTCTGTCTGTCCACCTCCATCTTGTCTTCTCTACCTGCAACAGCCTGCAGAGGTAGCAAAACCTCAGAGTGGGGTCCCTGTCCCACCCCATCCCCCCAGAACTCCAGCCCACACCCGGGCAGCTGGGGGGATCCACCTCCATGGAATGGCACCGTACCTTCCTCAGGACAAATGTGAGCATCCTGCAGGGATGGATGACACAATCCAGGCCTTAAGCAGCTTTTGAGACTGATGAGATGAGGTCTCGGGGGCAGGAACAAGAAGGGTGACAGGAGCAGCAGGAGCAGCGTGCAGCGTGTGCTGAGCCCAGGGCCAACGGTTGTGTTGTGCTGCTTGCTGGCTGCTGGCAGTTCCAGATGGGACATGGATTATGACATGACCATTGAGCTAGAGAGCCTTTGGTTCCATGCTTAGCAACGTCCCCCAGACCATGGTGCTCAGAGCCCTGTTCCCAAGGATGGAGCATCCACAGCCTGGGCCAGTGCCTCAGCACCCTCAATGGAAGAGAGCAGCTTCCTCAGATCCAATTTCAATCAGCCTCCTGCAGCTGAAACCGTCCCCCCTTGTCCTGTTGCCACAGGCCCTGTGGAACACCCTGTCCCAATCTTTCTTGTGGCACCCTTGCAGTCCTGCAGAGCTGCAATGAGGCCTCCCCAGGGTCTCCTCTTTCCAGGCTGAGCATCCCCAGCCCCACGTGGAAAGCAGGCAGTGTGATCTGGGGGAGTCCAGGCTGGAGTCAAATGGCATCAGGAACTGAGAGACGGAAGCTTTAGGCCCAGGTTTGCCTCTCAATGTACAAAATTAATAAGAGTGGAGGGCAAGATGGTGGGACACTGCTTCTGCTCTAATTGGTGAATATAGTCTCTGTTTTTTTCTTTTTTTCTCTCATGCTCTTGCACTTTTGGCTGTTTGAAAGGAAGCTTGGCACAATATCCATTGTCTTCTCCATTTGTGAATCACCGAGCAGAGTCTGGGCAAGCTGATGTTGCAGAGCAAATCCTGCAAATGTACTGGTCATCCTGAGCCTGGAGAATGCAGTTAAACCCAGCCAAAAGTAATTTCTGGAAAGTCAAGCCTGGTGTACATTCTCTTGACTTTGGCTATGCCAACTTCACCTGAGTCTTATGAAAAAGCAAACAAAAGACTCAAACCAAAACAGACAAAACCTAGAAACAAACAAACCCATGCAAACCAATCAAACAAAGAGACTAAAAAAACCCCAAATAAAACCAAAGGGAATGAAGAGTTAGTATTAGTTTTGAGTTCATCACAGCAGGTAAATGGCTGCTTTCCACAGGATCACCATAAAAAGCCACAGATAACAGCTGCTCCAAAATACACCCAACAGGAGAACCATCAAAGTGATACATAGCAACTCTGGGGGCAGCTCCCCATGAAGGTGAGGGATGAGCACACAGTGCTACAGCTCCAGCCTTCCCCACCCTGCAGGCTGCTCTTTGCTCCTGATGTAAGAGCCTTGCAGGACTGTGGCCCCTCTCAGTGCATTATAAATCATTCCCACAGCTCTCACTTGAGCCACTGGCATGTCCAGAGCGAGATCCAGGCACAATCCTACTGCCCACTGAGCCTCTCTGGGAGATCCTGAGCATCTTCCTGCCCAGAGCCACAAAAGAGCTCAGGCTCTGCCTGAACTGGGTTTTCAGGGGAGGTTTCCATATCCCTGCGAGATGTGCTCATCCTTCATCAGGCTGTGCCCAGCCTGGATCAGGGCAGGTTGGATGCCACATGGGATCCATCCTTTGCCCTGCCATGTGATCCTCCATGCAGTGGGGATAAAAAGCCCAGCACTGGAGAACCCCAGGTGCTGCAGTAGTGATAGTTTTGGGAGAAACACGGAGCTGTGCATGGCCAGCTTGAAGTCTGCACTGCTGTGAGCACCAGGCCTGCCATGCTGAGCCCAGGGCCACAACCAGTGCTCACCCGGGCTGGGACATTGAGTCCCAACATGGGATCCCATGGGACAGGGCACGCTGGGATTCGCCCCTGCAGCTCCCCAGTGTGTCCAGAGAGACAGCAAGGAGACAGTGACATCTGTCAGCGGGGCCCTCTGAGTGGGACAACCACTGCTGGGGTGGCTGTGCCAGCTCCCCCATGAACCTCCAGCCCTGGGAACCGGGAGCAAGTGGAAAACACAACTTGGCCAATACTGCCTGTGCCGGAAGCAAATGGAAAGAGAACTGGGGTGTGAAAACCCAAGGTTGTTTATTTACATAAGAACAGCAATGAAAACACAGAACACATTTACTTTTGTAAGAATATTTGTAATAACAACAATTTATAGAATGTATATACCTAAGAACATATCTAACAACAATATTTGAAATGTATTTACAGAAGACAAAACGAAGCCCTAAAACCTATATGGCAAAAACAAGAACAAACTCTAAAAACTATGTACAAAAGGGTGCCATTTCAGTCCAGGATCTCCATCAGTCCGGGAAGAAAAGCAGGTGCCATGGTCACTCCAGTCAGGCACAGAGGGCTCTACCGTGTGTCCCCAGGCTGGCACACTGGGACTCTGCTGCCAGAGCTGAGGCTGGCTGGGTCTAAGGGCTGGGCCCCAGGCACTGCCATGGGGCTTGTGTGGCCCAAAGCAAGAACAGGACAGGCTGGGCATGGCCAGCAGAACCCAAGGCACTGGGTACCACGTGCCTGAGCAGGGACCACCCAGCCCAATCCCGCCCCAGCCTGGCTGCAGGGAACCCACTGTGCCTGTGGGGACCACATGCCTGTCGTGCTGCTGGCATTGCTCTTCATCCCAGGACCATGGCGTCCTCTTCATCTTCCTCATCAATGTCCATCTCCTCGGTGTACTCTTCCATTTCCACGTCCATCTCCTCATCCTCATCAACCTCCATCTCTTCCTCTCCAGTCTGTTCTCCATCCACCTCCATCTCCTCCTCCGTATCCATTATTGTGTCCACCTCCATCTCTTCCTCTCCTCTCTTTTCTCCCTCCACTTCCATCTTCTCCTCTCTATCAGTCTGTCTGTCCACCTCCATCTTGTCTTCTCTACCTGCAACAGCCTGCAGAGGTAGCAAAACCTCAGAGTGGGGTCCCTGTCCCACCCCATCCCCCCAGAACTCCAGCCCACACCCGGGCAGCTGGGGGGATCCACCTCCATGGAATGGCACCGTACCTTCCTCAGGACAAATGTGAGCATCCTGCAGGGATGGATGACACAATCCAGGCCTTAGGCAGCTTTTGAGACTGATGAGATGAGGTCTCGGGGGCAGGAACAAGAAGGGTGACAGGAGCAGCAGGAGCAGCATGCAGCGTGTGCTGAGCCCAGGGCCAACAGTTGTGTTGTGCTGCTTGCTGGCTGCTGGCAGTTCCAGATGGGACATGGATTATGACATGACCATTGAGCTAGAGAGCCTTTGGTTCCATGCTTAGCAACGTCCCCCAGACCATGGTGCTCAGAGCCCTGTTCCCAAGGATGGAGCATCCACAGCCTGGGCCAGTGCCTCAGCACCCTCAATGGAAGAGAGCAGCTTCCTCAGATCCAACTTCAATCAGCCTCCTGCAGCTGAAAGCCGTCCCCCCTTGTCCTGTTGCCACAGGCCCTGTGGAACACCCTGTCCCAATCTTTCTTGTGGCACCCTTGCAGTCCTGCAGAGCTGCAGTGAGGCCTCCCCAGGGTCTCCTCTTTCCAGGCTGAGCATCCCCAGCCCCACGTGGAAAGCAGGCAGTGTGATCAGGGGGAGTCCAGGCTGGAGTCAAATGGCATCAGGAACTGAGAGACGGAAGCTTTAGGCCCAGGTTTGCCTCTCAATGTACAAAATTAATAAGAGTGGAGGGCAAGATGGTGGGACACTGCTTCTGCTCTAATTGGTGAATATAGTCTCTGTTTTTTTTCTTTTTTTCTCTCATGCCGTTGCAGTTTTGGCTGTTTGAAAGGAAGCTTGGCACAATATCCATTGTCTTCTCCATTTGTGAATCACCGAGCAGAGTCTGGGCAAGCTGATGTTGCAGAGCAAATCCTGCAAATGTACTGGTCATCCTGAGCCTGGAGAATGCAGTTAAACCCAGCCAAAAGTAATTTCTGGAAAGTCAAGCCTGCTGTACATTCTCTTGACTTTGGCTATGCCAACTTCACCTGAGTCTTATGAAAAAGCAAACAAAAGACTCAAACCAAAACAGACAAAACCTAGAAACAAACAAACCCATGCAAACCAATCAAACAAAGAGACTAAAAAAAACCCAAATAAAACCAAAGGGAATGAAGAGTTAGTATTAGTTTTGAGTTCATCACAGCAGGTAAATGGCTGCTTTCCACAGGATCACCATAAAAAGCCACAGATAACAGCTGCTCCAAAATACACCCAACAGGAAAACCATCAAAGTGATACATAGCAACTCTGGGGGCAGCTCCCCATGAAGGTGAGGGATGAGCACACAGTGCTACAGCTCCAGCCTTCCCCACCCTGCAGGCTGCTCTTTGCTCCTGATGTAAGAGCCTTGCAGGACTGTGGCCCCTCTCGGTGCATTATAAATCATTCCCACAGCTCTCACTTGAGCCACTGGCATGTCCAGAGCGAGATCCAGGCACAATCCTACTGCCCGCTGAGCCTCTCTGGGAGATCCTGAGCATCTTCCTGCCCAGAGCCACAAAAGAGCTCAGGCTCTGCCTGAACTGGGTTTTCAGGGGAGGTTTCCATATCCCTGCGAGATGTGCTCATCCTTCATCAGGCTGTGCCCAGCCTGGATCAGGGCAGGTTGGATGCCACATGGGATCCATCCTTTGCCCTGCCATGTGATCCTCCATGCAGTGGGGATAAAAAGCCCAGCACTGGGGAACCCCAGGTGCTGCAGCAGTGATATTTTTGGGAGCAACACGGAGCTGTGCATGGCCAGCTTGAAGTCTGCACTGCTGTGAGCACCAGGCCTGCCATGCTGAGCCCAGGGCCACAACCAGTGCTCACCCGGGCTGGGACATTGAGTCCCAACATGGGATCCCATGGGACAGGGCACGCTGGGATTCGCCCCTGCAGCTCCCCAGTGTGTCCAGAGAGACAGCAAGGAGACAGTGACCTCTGTCAGCGGGGCCCTCTGAGTGGGACATCCACTGCTGGGGTGGCTGTGCCAACTCCCCCATGAACCTCCAGCCCTGGGAACCGGGAGCAAGTGGAAAACACAACTTGGCCAATACTGCCTGTGCCAGAAGCAAATGGAAAGAGAACTGGGGTGTGAAAACCCAAGGTTGTTTATTTCCATAAGAACAGCAATGAAAACACAGAACACATTTACTTTTGTAAGAATATTTGTAATAACAACAATTTATAGAATGTATATACCTAAGAACATATCTAACAACAATATTTGAAATGTATTTACAGAAGACAAAACGAAGCCCTAAAACCTATATGGCAAAAACAAGAACAAACTCTAAAAACTATGTACAAAAGGGTGCCATTTCAGTCCAGGATCTCCATCAGTCCGGGAAGAAAAGCAGGTGCTATGGTCACTCCAGTCAGGCACAGAGGGCTCTACCGTGTGTCCCCAGGCTGGCACACTGGGACTCTGCTGCCAGAGCTGAGGCTGGCTGGGTCTAAGGGCTGGGCCCCAGGCACTGCCATGGGGCTTGTGTGGCCCAAAGCAAGAACAGGACAGGCTGGGCATGGCCAGCAGAACCCAAGGCACTGGGTACCACGTGCCTGAGCAGGGACCACCCAGCCCAATCCCGCCCCAGCCTGGCTGCAGGGAACCCACTGTGCCTGTGGGGACCACATGCCTGTCCTGCTGCTGGCATTGCTCTTCATCCCAGGACCATGGCCTCCTCTTCATCTTCCTCATCAATGTCCATCTCCTGGGTGTACTCTTCCATTTCCACGTCCATCTCCTCATCCTCATCAACCTCCATCTCTTCCTCTCCAGTCTGTTCTCCATCCACCTCCATCTCCTCCTCCGTATCCATTATTGTGTCCACCTCCATCTCTTCCTCTCCTCTCTTTTCTCCCTCCACTTCCATCTTCTCCTCTCTATCAGTCTGTCTGTCCACCTCCATCTTGTCTTCTCTACCTGCAACAGCCTGCAGAGGTAGCAAAACCTCAGAGTGGGGTCCCTGTCCCACCCCATCCCCCCAGAACTCCAGCCCACACCCGGGCAGCTGGGGGGATCCACCTCCATGGAATGGCACCGTACCTTCCTCAGGACAAATGTGAGCATCCTGCAGGGATGGATGACACAATCCAGGCCTTAGGCAGCTTTTGAGACTGATGAGATGAGGTCTCGGGGGCAGGAACAAGAAGGGTGACAGGAGCAGCAGGAGCAGCATGCAGCGTGTGCTGAGCCCAGGGCCAACAGTTGTGTTGTGCTGCTTGCTGGCTGCTGGCAGTTCCAGATGGGACATGGATTATGACATGACCATTGAGCTAGAGAGCCTTTGGTTCCATGCTTAGCAACGTCCCCCAGACCATGGTGCTCAGAGCCCTGTTCCCAAGGATGGAGCATCCACAGCCTGGGCCAGTGCCTCAGCACCCTCAATGGAAGAGAGCAGCTTCCTCAGATCCAACTTCAATCAGCCTCCTGCAGCTGAAAGCCGTCCCCCCTTGTCCTGTTGCCACAGGCCCTGTGGAACACCCTGTCCCAATCTTTCTTGTGGCACCCTTGCAGTCCTGCAGAGCTGCAGTGAGGCCTCCCCAGGGTCTCCTCTTTCCAGGCTGAGCATCCCCAGCCCCACGTGGAAAGCAGGCAGTGTGATCAGGGGGAGTCCAGGCTGGAGTCAAATGGCATCAGGAACTGAGAGACGGAAGCTTTAGGCCCAGGTTTGCCTCTCAATGTACAAAATTAATAAGAGTGGAGGGCAAGATGGTGGGACACTGCTTCTGCTCTAATTGGTGAATATAGTCTCTGTTTTTTTTCTTTTTTTCTCTCATGCCGTTGCAGTTTTGGCTGTTTGAAAGGAAGCTTGGCACAATATCCATTGTCTTCTCCATTTGTGAATCACCGAGCAGAGTCTGGGCAAGCTGATGTTGCAGAGCAAATCCTGCAAATGTACTGGTCATCCTGAGCCTGGAGAATGCAGTTAAACCCAGCCAAAAGTAATTTCTGGAAAGTCAAGCCTGCTGTACATTCTCTTGACTTTGGCTATGCCAACTTCACCTGAGTCTTATGAAAAAGCAAACAAAAGACTCAAACCAAAACAGACAAAACCTAGAAACAAACGAACCCATGCAAACCAATCAAACAAAGAGACTAAAAAAACCCCAAATAAAACCAAAGGGAATGAAGAGTTAGTATTAGTTTTGAGTTCATCACAGCAGGTAAATGGCTGCTTTCCACAGGATCACCATAAAAAGCCACAGATAACAGCTGCTCCAAAATACACCCAACAGGAGAACCATCAAAGTGATACATAGCAACTCTGGGGGCAGCTCCCCATGAAGGTGAGGGATGAGCACACAGTGCTACAGCTCCAGCCTTCCCCACCCTGCAGGCTGCTCTTTGCTCCTGATGTAAGAGCCTTGCAGGACTGTGGCCCCTCTCGGTGCATTATAAATCATTCCCACAGCTCTCACTTGAGCCACTGGCATGTCCAGAGCGAGATCCAGGCACAATCCTACTGCCCGCTGAGCCTCTCTGGGAGATCCTGAGCATCTTCCTGCCCAGAGCCACAAAAGAGCTCAGGCTCTGCCTGAACTGGGTTTTCAGGGGAGGTTTCCATATCCCTGCGAGATGTGCTCATCCTTCATCAGGCTGTGCCCAGCCTGGATCAGGGCAGGTTGGATGCCACATGGGATCCATCCTTTGCCCTGCCATGTGATCCTCCATGCAGTGGGGATAAAAAGCCCAGCACTGGGGAACCCCAGGTGCTGCAGCAGTGATATTTTTGGGAGCAACACGGAGCTGTGCATGGCCAGCTTGAAGTCTGCACTGCTGTGAGCACCAGGCCTGCCATGCTGAGCCCAGGGCCACAACCAGTGCTCACCCGGGCTGGGACATTGAGTCCCAACATGGGATCCCATGGGACAGGGCACGCTGGGATTCGCCCCTGCAGCTCCCCAGTGTGTCCAGAGAGACAGCAAGGAGACAGTGACCTCTGTCAGCGGGGCCCTCTGAGTGGGACATCCACTGCTGGGGTGGCTGTGCCAACTCCCCCATGAACCTCCAGCCCTGGGAACCGGGAGCAAGTGGAAAACACAACTTGGCCAATACTGCCTGTGCCGGAAGCAAATGGAAAGAGAACTGGGGTGTGAAAACCCAAGGTTGTTTATTTACATAAGAACAGCAATGAAAACACAGAACACATTTACTTTTGTAAGAATATTTGTAATAACAACAATTTATAGAATGTATATACCTAAGAACATATCTAACAACAATATTTGAAATGTATTTACAGAAGACAAAACGAAGCCCTAAAACCTATATGGCAAAAACAAGAACAAACTCTAAAAACTATGTACAAAAGGGTGCCATTTCAGTCCAGGATCTCCATCAGTCCGGGAAGAAAAGCAGGTGCTATGGTCACTCCAGTCAGGCACAGAGGGCTCTACCGTGTGTCCCCAGGCTGGCACACTGGGACTCTGCTGCCAGAGCTGAGGCTGGCTGGGTCTAAGGGCTGGGCCCCAGGCACTGCCATGGGGCTTGTGTGGCCCAAAGCAAGAACAGGACAGGCTGGGCATGGCCAGCAGAACCCAAGGCACTGGGTACCACGTGCCTGAGCAGGGACCACCCAGCCCAATCCCGCCCCAGCCTGGCTGCAGGGAACCCACTGTGCCTGTGGGGACCACATGCCTGTCGTGCTGCTGGCATTGCTCTTCATCCCAGGACCATGGCCTCCTCTTCATCTTCCTCATCAATGTCCATCTCCTGGGTGTACTCTTCCATTTCCACGTCCATCTCCTCATCCTCATCAACCTCCATCTCTTCCTCTCCAGTCTGTTCTCCATCCACCTCCATCTCCTCCTCCGTATCCATTATTGTGTCCACCTCCATCTCTTCCTCTCCTCTCTTTTCTCCCTCCACTTCCATCTTCTCCTCTCTATCAGTCTGTCTGTCCACCTCCATCTTGTCTTCTCTACCTGCAACAGCCTGCAGAGGTAGCAAAACCTCAGAGTGGGGTCCCTGTCCCACCCCATCCCCCCAGAACTCCAGCCCACACCCGGGCAGCTGGGGGGATCCACCTCCATGGAATGGCACCGTACCTTCCTCAGGACAAATGTGAGCATCCTGCAGGGATGGATGACACAATCCAGGCCTTAGGCAGCTTTTGAGACTGATGAGATGAGGTCTCGGGGGCAGGAACAAGAAGGGTGACAGGAGCAGCAGGAGCAGCATGCAGCGTGTGCTGAGCCCAGGGCCAACAGTTGTGTTGTGCTGCTTGCTGGCTGCTGGCAGTTCCAGATGGGACATGGATTATGACATGACCATTGAGCTAGAGAGCCTTTGGTTCCATGCTTAGCAACGTCCCCCAGACCATGGTGCTCAGAGCCCTGTTCCCAAGGATGGAGCATCCACAGCCTGGGCCAGTGCCTCAGCACCCTCAATGGAAGAGAGCAGCTTCCTCAGATCCAACTTCAATCAGCCTCCTGCAGCTGAAAGCCGTCCCCCCTTGTCCTGTTGCCACAGGCCCTGTGGAACACCCTGTCCCAATCTTTCTTGTGGCACTCTTGCAGTCCTGCAGAGCTGCAGTGAGGCCTCCCCAGGGTCTCCTCTTTCCAGGCTGAGCATCCCCAGCCCCACGTGGAAAGCAGGCAGTGTGATCAGGGGGAGTCCAGGCTGGAGTCAAATGGCATCAGGAACTGAGAGACGGAAGCTTTAGGCCCAGGTTTGCCTCTCAATGTACAAAATTAATAAGAGTGGAGGGCAAGATGGTGGGACACCGCTTCAGCTCTAATTGGTGAATATAGTCTCTGTTTTTTTTCTTTTTTTCTCTCATGCCGTTGCAGTTTTGGCTGTTTGAAAGGAAGCTTGGCACAATATCCATTGTCTTCTCCATTTGTGAATCACCGAGCAGAGTCTGGGCAAGCTGATGTTGCAGAGCAAATCCTGCAAATGTACTGGTCATCCTGAGCCTGGAGAATGCAGTTAAACCCAGCCAAAAGTAATTTCTGGAAAGTCAAGCCTGCTGTACATTCTCTTGACTTTGGCTATGCCAACTTCACCTGAGTCTTATGAAAAAGCAAACAAAAGACTCAAACCAAAACAGACAAAACCTAGAAACAAACAAACCCATGCAAACCAATCAAACAAAGAGACTAAAAAAAACCCAAATAAAACCAAAGGGAATGAAGAGTTAGTATTAGTTTTGAGTTCATCACAGCAGGTAAATGGCTGCTTTCCACAGGATCACCATAAAAAGCCACAGATAACAGCTGCTCCAAAATACACCCAACAGGAAAACCATCAAAGTGATACATAGCAACTCTGGGGGCAGCTCCCCATGAAGGTGAGGGATGAGCACACAGTGCTACAGCTCCAGCCTTCCCCACCCTGCAGGCTGCTCTTTGCTCCTGATGTAAGAGCCTTGCAGGACTGTGGCCCCTCTCGGTGCATTATAAATCATTCCCACAGCTCTCACTTGAGCCACTGGCATGTCCAGAGCGAGATCCAGGCACAATCCTACTGCCCGCTGAGCCTCTCTGGGAGATCCTGAGCATCTTCCTGCCCAGAGCCACAAAAGAGCTCAGGCTCTGCCTGAACTGGGTTTTCAGGGGAGGTTTCCATATCCCTGCGAGATGTGCTCATCCTTCATCAGGCTGTGCCCAGCCTGGATCAGGGCAGGTTGGATGCCACATGGGATCCATCCTTTGCCCTGCCATGTGATCCTCCATGCAGTGGGGATAAAAAGCCCAGCACTGGGGAACCCCAGGTGCTGCAGTAGTGATATTTTTGGGAGCAACACGGAGCTGTGCATGGCCAGCTTGAAGTCTGCACTGCTGTGAGCACCAGGCCTGCCATGCTGAGCCCAGGGCCACAACCAGTGCTCACCCGGGCTGGGACATTGAGTCCCAACATGGGATCCCATGGGACAGGGCACGCTGGGATTCGCCCCTGCAGCTCCCCAGTGTGTCCAGAGAGACAGCAAGGAGACAGTGACCTCTGTCAGCGGGGCCCCCTGAGTGGGACAACCACTGCTGGGGTGGCTGTGCCAGCTCCCCCATGAACCTCCAGCCCTGGGAACCGGGAGCAAGGGGAAAACACAACTTGGCCAATACTGCCTATGCTGGAAGCAAATGGAAAGAGAACTGGGGTGTGAAAACCCAAGGTTGTTTATTTACATAAGAACAGCAATGAAAACACAGAACACATTTACTTTTGTAAGAATATTTGTAATAACAACAATTTATAGAATGTATATACCTAAGAACATATCTAACAACAATATTTGAAATGTATTTACAGAAGACAAAACGAAGCCCTAAAACCTATATGGCAAAAACAAGAACAAACTCTAAAAACTATGTACAAAAGGGTGCCATTTCAGTCCAGGATCTCCATCAGTCCGGGAAGAAAAGCAGGTGCCGTGGTCACTCCAGTCAGGCACAGAGGGCTCTACCGTGTGTCCCCAGGCTGGCACACTGGGACTCTGCTGCCAGAGCTGAGGCTGGCTGGGTCTGGGGGCTGGGCCCCAGGCACTGCCATGGGGCTTGTGTGGCCCAAAGCAAGAACAGGACAGGCTGGGCATGGCCAGCAGAACCCAAGGCACTGGGTACCATGTGCCTGAGCAGGGACCAGCCAGCCCAATCCCGCCCCAGCCTGGCTGCAGGGAACCCACTGTGCCTGTGGGGACCACATGCCTGTCGTGCTGCTGGCATTGCTCTTCATCCCAGGACCATGGCCTCCTCTTCATCTTCCTCATCAATGTCCATCTCCTGGGTGTACTCTTCCATTTCCACGTCCATCTCCTCATCCTCATCAACCTCCATCTCTTCCTCTCCAGTCTGTTCTCCATCCACCTCCATCTCCTCCTCCGTATCCATTATTGTGTCCACCTCCATCTCTTCCTCTCCTCTCTTTTCCCCCTCCACTTCCATCTTCTCCTCTCTATCAGTCTGTCTGTCCACCTCCATCTTGTCTTCTCTACCTGCAACAGCCTGCAGAGGTAGCAAAACCTCAGAGTGGGGTCCCTGTCCCACCCCATCCCCCCAGAACTCCAGCCCACACCCGGGCAGCTGGGGGGATCCACCTCCATGGAATGGCACTGTACCTTCCTCAGGACAAATGTGAGCATCCTGCAGGGATGGATGACACAATCCAGGCCTTAGGCAGCTTTTGAGACTGATGAGATGAGGTCTCGGGGGCAGGAACAAGAAGGGTGACAGGAGCAGCAGGAGCAGCATGCAGCGTGTGCTGAGCCCAGGGCCAACAGTTGTGTTGTGCTGCTTGCTGGCTGCTGGCAGTTCCAGATGGGACATGGATTATGACATGACCATTGAGCTAGAGAGCCTTTGGTTCCATGCTTAGCAACGTTCCCCCAGACCATGGTGCTCAGAGCCCTGTTCCCAAGGATGGAGCATCCACAGCCTGGGCCAGTGCCTCAGCACCCTCAATGGAAGAGAGCAGCTTCCTCAGATCCAACTTCAATCAGCCTCCTGCAGCTGAAAGCCGTCCCCCCTTGTCCTGTTGCCACAGGCCCTGTGGAACACCCTGTCCCAATCTTTCTTGTGGCACCCTTGCAGTCCTGCAGAGCTGCAGTGAGGCCTCCCCAGGGTCTCCTCTTTCCAGGCTGAGCATCCCCAGCCCCACGTGGAAAGCAGGCAGTGTGATCAGGGGGAGTCCAGGCTGGAGTCAAATGGCATCAGGAACTGAGAGACGGAAGCTTTAGGCCCAGGTTTGCCTCTCAATGTACAAAATTAATAAGAGTGGAGGGCAAGATGGTGGGACACTGCTTCTGCTCTAATTGGTGAATATAGTCTCTGTTTTTTTTCTTTTTTTCTCTCATGCCGTTGCAGTTTTGGCTGTTTGAAAGGAAGCTTGGCACAATATCCATTGTCTTCTCCATTTGTGAATCACCGAGCAGAGTCTGGGCAAGCTGATGTTGCAGAGCAAATCCTGCAAATGTACTGGTCATCCTGAGCCTGGAGAATGCAGTTAAACCCAGCCAAAAGTAATTTCTGGAAAGTCAAGCCTGCTGTACATTCTCTTGACTTTGGCTATGCCAACTTCACCTGAGTCTTATGAAAAAGCAAACAAAAGACTCAAACCAAAACAGACAAAACCTAGAAACAAACAAACCCATGCAAACCAATCAAACAAAGAGACTAAAAAAAACCCAAATAAAACCAAAGGGAATGAAGAGTTAGTATTAGTTTTGAGTTCATCACAGCAGGTAAATGGCTGCTTTCCACAGGATCACCATAAAAAGCCACAGATAACAGCTGCTCCAAAATACACCCAACAGGAAAACCATCAAAGTGATACATAGCAACTCTGGGGGCAGCTCCCCATGAAGGTGAGGGATGAGCACACAGTGCTACAGCTCCAGCCTTCCCCACCCTGCAGGCTGCTCTTTGCTCCTGATGTAAGAGCCTTGCAGGACTGTGGCCCCTCTCGGTGCATTATAAATCATTCCCACAGCTCTCACTTGAGCCACTGGCATGTCCAGAGCGAGATCCAGGCACAATCCTACTGCCCGCTGAGCCTCTCTGGGAGATCCTGAGCATCTTCCTGCCCAGAGCCACAAAAGAGCTCAGGCTCTGCCTGAACTGGGTTTTCAGGGGAGGTTTCCATATCCCTGCGAGATGTGCTCATCCTTCATCAGGCTGTGCCCAGCCTGGATCAGGGCAGGTTGGATGCCACATGGGATCCATCCTTTGCCCTGCCATGTGATCCTCCATGCAGTGGGGATAAAAAGCCCAGCACTGGGGAACCCCAGGTGCTGCAGTAGTGATATTTTTGGGAGCAACACGGAGCTGTGCATGGCCAGCTTGAAGTCTGCACTGCTGTGAGCACCAGGCCTGCCATGCTGAGCCCAGGGCCACAACCAGTGCTCACCCGGGCTGGGACATTGAGTCCCAACATGGGATCCCATGGGACAGGGCACGCTGGGATTCGCCCCTGCAGCTCCCCAGTGTGTCCAGAGAGACAGCAAGGAGACAGTGACCTCTGTCAGCGGGGCCCCCTGAGTGGGACAACCACTGCTGGGGTGGCTGTGCCAGCTCCCCCATGAACCTCCAGCCCTGGGAAGCGGGAGCAAGTGGAAAACACAACTTGGCCAATACTGCCTGTGCCGGAAGCAAATGGAAAGAGAACTGGGGTGTGAAAACCCAAGGTTGTTTATTTCCATAAGAACAGCAATGAAAACACAGAACACATTTACTTTTGTAAGAATATTTGTAATAACAACAATTTATAGAATGTATATACCTAAGAACATATCTAACAACAATATTTGAAATGTATTTACAGAAGACAAAACGAAGCCCTAAAACCTATATGGCAAAAACAAGAACAAACTCTAAAAACTATGTACAAAAGGGTGCCATTTCAGTCCAGGATCTCCATCAGTCCGGGAAGAAAAGCAGGTGCCGTGGTCACTCCAGTCAGGCACAGAGGGCTCTACCGTGTGTCCCCAGGCTGGCACACTGGGACTCTGCTGCCAGAGCTGAGGCTGGCTGGGTCTGGGGGCTGGGCCCCAGGCACTGCCATGGGGCTTGTGTGGCCCAAAGCAAGAACAGGACAGGCTGGGCATGGCCAGCAGAACCCAAGGCACTGGGTACCATGTGCCTGAGCAGGGACCAGCCAGCCCAATCCCGCCCCAGCCTGGCTGCAGGGAACCCACTGTGCCTGTGGGGACCACATGCCTGTCGTGCTGCTGGCATTGCTCTTCATCCCAGGACCATGGCCTCCTCTTCATCTTCCTCATCAATGTCCATCTCCTGGGTGTACTCTTCCATTTCCACGTCCATCTCCTCATCCTCATCAACCTCCATCTCTTCCTCTCCAGTCTGTTCTCCATCCACCTCCATCTCCTCCTCCGTATCCATTATTGTGTCCACCTCCATCTCTTCCTCTCCTCTCTTTTCCCCCTCCACTTCCATCTTCTCCTCTCTATCAGTCTGTCTGTCCACCTCCATCTTGTCTTCTCTACCTGCAACAGCCTGCAGAGGTAGCAAAACCTCAGAGTGGGGTCCCTGTCCCACCCCATCCCCCCAGAACTCCAGCCCACACCCGGGCAGCTGGGGGGATCCACCTCCATGGAATGGCACTGTACCTTCCTCAGGACAAATGTGAGCATCCTGCAGGGATGGATGACACAATCCAGGCCTTAGGCAGCTTTTGAGACTGATGAGATGAGGTCTCGGGGGCAGGAACAAGAAGGGTGACAGGAGCAGCAGGAGCAGCACGCAGCGTGTGCTGAGCCCAGGGCCAACAGTTGTGTTGTGCTGCTTGCTGGCTGCTGGCAGTTCCAGATGGGACATGGATTATGACATGACCATTGAGCTAGAGAGCCTTTGGTTCCATGCTTAGCAACGTTCCCCCAGACCATGGTGCTCAGAGCCCTGTTCCCAAGGATGGAGCATCCACAGCCTGGGCCAGTGCCTCAGCACCCTCAATGGAAGAGAGCAGCTTCCTCAGATCCAACTTCAATCAGCCTCCTGCAGCTGAAAGCCGTCCCCCCTTGTCCTGTTGCCACAGGCCCTGTGGAACACCCTGTCCCAATCTTTCTTGTGGCACTCTTGCAGTCCTGCAGAGCTGCAGTGAGGCCTCCCCAGGGTCTCCTCTTTCCAGGCTGAGCATCCCCAGCCCCACGTGGAAAGCAGGCAGTGTGATCTGGGGGAGTCCAGGCTGGAGTCAAATGGCATCAGGAACTGAGAGATGGAAGCTTTAGGCCCAGGTTTGCCTCTCAATGTACAAAATTAATAAGAGTGGAGGGTAAGATGATGGGACACTGCTTCTGCTCTAATTGGTGAATATAGTCTCTGTTTTTTTCTTTTTTTCTCTCATGCCGTTGCAGTTTTGGCTGTTTGAAAGGAAGCTTGGCACAATATCCATTGTCTTCTCCATTTGTGAATCACCGAGCAGAGTCTGGGCAAGCTGATGTTGCAGAGCAAATCCTGCAAATGTACTGGTCATCCTGAGCCTGGAGAATGCAGTTAAACCCAGCCAAAAGTAATTTCTGGAAAGTCAAGCCTGCTGTACATTCTCTTGACTTTGGCTATGCCAACTTCACCTGAGTCTTATGAAAAAGCAAACAAAAGACTCAAACCAAAACAGACAAAACCTAGAAACAAACAAACCCATGCAAACCAATCAAACAAAGAGACTAAAAAAAACCCAAATAAAACCAAAGGGAATGAAGAGTTAGTATTAGTTTTGAGTTCATCACAGCAGGTAAATGGCTGCTTTCCACAGGATCACCATAAAAAGCCACAGATAACAGCTGCTCCAAAATACACCCAACAGGAAAACCATCAAAGTGATACATAGCAACTCTGGGGGCAGCTCCCCATGAAGGTGAGGGATGAGCACACAGTGCTACAGCTCCAGCCTTCCCCACCCTGCAGGCTGCTCTTTGCTCCTGATGTAAGAGCCTTGCAGGACTGTGGCCCCTCTCGGTGCATTATAAATCATTCCCACAGCTCTCACTTGAGCCACTGGCATGTCCAGAGCGAGATCCAGGCACAATCCTACTGCCCGCTGAGCCTCTCTGGGAGATCCTGAGCATCTTCCTGCCCAGAGCCACAAAAGAGCTCAGGCTCTGCCTGAACTGGGTTTTCAGGGGAGGTTTCCATATCCCTGCGAGATGTGCTCATCCTTCATCAGGCTGTGCCCAGCCTGGATCAGGGCAGGTTGGATGCCACATGGGATCCATCCTTTGCCCTGCCATGTGATCCTCCATGCAGTGGGGATAAAAAGCCCAGCACTGGGGAACCCCAGGTGCTGCAGTAGTGATATTTTTGGGAGCAACACGGAGCTGTGCATGGCCAGCTTGAAGTCTGCACTGCTGTGAGCACCAGGCCTGCCATGCTGAGCCCAGGGCCACAACCAGTGCTCACCCGGGCTGGGACATTGAGTCCCAACATGGGATCCCATGGGACAGGGCAGGCTGGGATTCGCCCCTGCAGCTCCCCAGTGTGTCCAGAGAGACAGCAAGGAGACAGTGACCTCTGTCAGCGGGGCCCCCTGAGTGGGACAACCACTGCTGGGGTGGCTGTGCCAGCTCCCCCATGAACCTCCAGCCCTGGGAAGCGGGAGCAAGTGGAAAACACAACTTGGCCAATACTGCCTGTGCCGGAAGCAAATGGAAAGAGAACTGGGGTGTGAAAACCCAAGGTTGTTTATTTCCATAAGAACAGCAATGAAAACACAGAACACATTTACTTTTGTAAGAATATTTGTAATAACAACAATTTATAGAATGTATATACCTAAGAACATATCTAACAACAATATTTGAAATGTATTTACAGAAGACAAAACGAAGCCCTAAAACCTATATGGCAAAAACAAGAACAAACTCTAAAAACTATGTACAAAAGGGTGCCATTTCAGTCCAGGATCTCCATCAGTCCGGGAAGAAAAGCAGGTGCCGTGGTCACTCCAGTCAGGCACAGAGGGCTCTACAGTGTGTCCCCAGGCTGGCACACTGGGACTCTGCTGCCAGAGCTGAGGCTGGCTGGGTCTGGGGGCTGGGCCCCAGGCACTGCCATGGGGCTTGTGTGGCCCAAAGCAAGAACAGGACAGGCTGGGCATGGCCAGCAGAACCCAAGGCACTGGGTACCATGTGCCTGAGCAGGGACCAGCCAGCCCAATCCCGCCCCAGCCTGGCTGCAGGGAACCCACTGTGCCTGTGGGGACCACATGCCTGTCGTGCTGCTGGCATTGCTCTTCATCCCAGGACCATGGCCTCCTCTTCATCTTCCTCATCAATGTCCATCTCCTGGGTGTACTCTTCCATTTCCACGTCCATCTCCTCATCCTCATCAACCTCCATCTCTTCCTCTCCAGTCTGTTCTCCATCCACCTCCATCTCCTCCTCCGTATCCATTATTGTGTCCACCTCCATCTCTTCCTCTCCTCTCTTTTCTCCCTCCACTTCCATCTTCTCCTCTCTATCAGTCTGTCTGTCCACCTCCATCTTGTCTTCTCTACCTGCAACAGCCTGCAGAGGTAGCAAAACCTCAGAGTGGGGTCCCTGTCCCACCCCATCCCCCCAGAACTCCAGCCCACACCCGGGCACCTGGGGGGATCCACCTCCATGGAATGGCACCGTACCTTCCTCAGGACAAATGTGAGCATCCTGCAGGGATGGATGACACAATCCAGGCCTTAGGCAGCTTTTGAGACTGATGAGATGAGGTCTCGGGGGCAGGAACAAGAAGGGTGACAGGAGCAGCAGGAGCAGCATGCAGCGTGTGCTGAGCCCAGGGCCAACAGTTGTGTTGTGCTGCTTGCTGGCTGCTGGCAGTTCCAGATGGGACATGGATTATGACATGACCATTGAGCTAGAGAGCCTTTGGTTCCATGCTTAGCAACGTTCCCCCAGACCATGGTGCTCAGAGCCCTGTTCCCAAGGATGGAGCATCCACAGCCTGGGCCAGTGCCTCAGCACCCTCAATGGAAGAGAGCAGCTTCCTCAGATCCAACTTCAATCAGCCTCCTGCAGCTGAAAGCCGTCCCCCCTTGTCCTGTTGCCACAGGCCCTGTGGAACACCCTGTCCCAATCTTTCTTGTGGCACCCTTGCAGTCCTGCAGAGCTGCAGTGAGGCCTCCCCAGGGTCTCCTCTTTCCAGGCTGAGCATCCCCAGCCCCACGTGGAAAGCAGGCAGTGTGACCTGGGGGAGTCCAGGCTGGAGTCAAATGGCATCAGGAACTGAGAGACGGAAGCTTTAGGCCCAGGTTTGCCTCTCAATGTACAAAATTAATAAGAGTGGAGGGCAAGATGGTGGGACACTGCTTCTGCTCTAATTGGTGAATATAGTCTCTGTTTTTTTTCTTTTTTTCTCTCATGCCGTTGCAGTTTTGGCTGTTTGAAAGGAAGCTTGGCACAATATCCATTGTCTTCTCCATTTGTGAATCACCGAGCAGAGTCTGGGCAAGCTGATGTTGCAGAGCAAATCCTGCAAATGTACTGGTCATCCTGAGCCTGGAGAATGCAGTTAAACCCAGCCAAAAGTAATTTCTGGAAAGTCAAGCCTGGTGTACATTCTCTTGACTTTGGCTATGCCAACTTCACCTGAGTCTTATGAAAAAGCAAACAAAAGACTCAAACCAAAACAGACAAAACCTAGAAACAAACAAACCCATGCAAACCAATCAAACAAAGAGACTAAAAAAAACCCAAATAAAACCAAAGGGAATGAAGAGTTAGTATTAGTTTTGAGTTCATCACAGCAGGTAAATGGCTGCTTTCCACAGGATCACCATAAAAAGCCACAGATAACAGCTGCTCCAAAATACACCCAACAGGAAAACCATCAAAGTGATACATAGCAACTCTGGGGGCAGCTCCCCATGAAGGTGAGGGATGAGCACACAGTGCTACAGCTCCAGCCTTCCCCACCCTGCAGGCTGCTCTTTGCTCCTGATGTAAGAGCCTTGCAGGACTGTGGCCCCTCTCGGTGCATTATAAATCATTCCCACAGCTCTCACTTGAGCCACTGGCATGTCCAGAGCGAGATCCAGGCACAATCCTACTGCCCGCTGAGCCTCTCTGGGAGATCCTGAGCATCTTCCTGCCCAGAGCCACAAAAGAGCTCAGGCTCTGCCTGAACTGGGTTTTCAGGGGAGGTTTCCATATCCCTGCGAGATGTGCTCATCCTTCATCAGGCTGTGCCCAGCCTGGATCAGGGCAGGTTGGATGCCACATGGGATCCATCCTTTGCCCTGCCATGTGATCCTCCATGCAGTGGGGATAAAAAGCCCAGCACTGGGGAACCCCAGGTGCTGCAGTAGTGATATTTTTGGGAGCAACACGGAGCTGTGCATGGCCAGCTTGAAGTCTGCACTGCTGTGAGCACCAGGCCTGCCATGCTGAGCCCAGGGCCACAACCAGTGCTCACCCGGGCTGGGACATTGAGTCCCAACATGGGATCCCATGGGACAGGGCAGGCTGGGATTCGCCCCTGCAGCTCCCCAGTGTGTCCAGAGAGACAGCAAGGAGACAGTGACCTCTGTCAGCGGGGCCCCCTGAGTGGGACAACCACTGCTGGGGTGGCTGTGCCAGCTCCCCCATGAACCTCCAGCCCTGGGAACCGGGAGCAAGTGGAAAACACAACTTGGCCAATACTGCCTATGCCGGAAGCAAATGGAAAGAGAACTGGGGTGTGAAAACCCAAGGTTGTTTATTTCCATAAGAACAGCAATGAAAACACAGAACACATTTACTTTTGTAAGAATATTTGTAATAACAACAATTTATAGAATGTATATACCTAAGAACATATCTAACAACAATATTTGAAATGTATTTACAGAAGACAAAACGAAGCCCTAAAACCTATATGGCAAAAACAAGAACAAACTCTAAAAACTATGTACAAAAGGGTGCCATTTCAGTCCAGGATCTCCATCAGTCCGGGAAGAAAAGCAGGTGCCGTGGTCACTCCAGTCAGGCACAGAGGGCTCTACAGTGTGTCCCCAGGCTGGCACACTGGGACTCTGCTGCCAGAGCTGAGGCTGGCTGGGTCTGGGGGCTGGGCCCCAGGCACTGCCATGGGGCTTGTGTGGCCCAAAGCAAGAACAGGACAGGCTGGGCATGGCCAGCAGAACCCAAGGCACTGGGTACCACGTGCCTGAGCAGGGACCACCCAGCCCAATCCCGCCCCAGCCTGGCTGCAGGGAACCCACTGTGCCTGTGGGGACCACATGCCTGTCGTGCTGCTGGCATTGCTCTTCATCCCAGGACCATGGCCTCCTCTTCATCTTCCTCATCAATGTCCATCTCCTCGGTGTACTCTTCCATTTCCACGTCCATCTCCTCATCCTCATCAACCTCCATCTCTTCCTCTCCAGTCTGTTCTCCATCCACCTCCATCTCCTCCTCCGTATCCATTATTGTGTCCACCTCCATCTCTTCCTCTCCTCTCTTTTCTCCCTCCACTTCCATCTTCTCCTCTCTATCAGTCTGTCTGTCCACCTCCATCTTGTCTTCTCTACCTGCAACAGCCTGCAGAGGTAGCAAAACCTCAGAGTGGGGTCCCTGTCCCACCCCATCCCCCCAGAACTCCAGCCCACACCCGGGCACCTGGGGGGATCCACCTCCATGGAATGGCACCGTACCTTCCTCAGGACAAATGTGAGCATCCTGCAGGGATGGATGACACAATCCAGGCCTTAGGCAGCTTTTGAGACTGATGAGATGAGGTCTCGGGGGCAGGAACAAGAAGGGTGACAGGAGCAGCAGGAGCAGCGTGCAGCGTGTGCTGAGCCCAGGGCCAACGGTTGTGTTGTGCTGCTTGCTGGCTGCTGGCAGTTCCAGATGGGACATGGATTATGACATGACCATTGAGCTAGAGAGCCTTTGGTTCCATGCTTAGCAACGTCCCCCAGACCATGGTGCTCAGAGCCCTGTTCCCAAGGATGGAGCATCCACAGCCTGGGCCAGTGCCTCAGCACCCTCAATGGAAGAGAGCAGCTTCCTCAGATCCAACTTCAATCAGCCTCCTGCAGCTGAAAGCCGTCCCCCCTTGTCCTGTTGCCACAGGCCCTGTGGAACACCCTGTCCCAATCTTTCTTGTGGCACTCTTGCAGTCCTGCAGAGCTGCAGTGAGGCCTCCCCAGGGTCTCCTCTTTCCAGGCTGAGCATCCCCAGCCCCACGTGGAAAGCAGGCAGTGTGATCTGGGGGAGTCCAGGCTGGAGTCAAATGGCATCAGGAACTGAGAGATGGAAGCTTTAGGCCCAGGTTTGCCTCTCAATGTACAAAATTAATAAGAGTGGAGGGTAAGATGATGGGACACTGCTTCTGCTCTAATTGGTGAATATAGTCTCTGTTTTTTTCTTTTTTTCTCTCATGCCGTTGCAGTTTTGGCTGTTTGAAAGGAAGCTTGGCACAATATCCATTGTCTTCTCCATTTGTGAATCACCGAGCAGAGTCTGGGCAAGCTGATGTTGCAGAGCAAATCCTGCAAATGTACTGGTCATCCTGAGCCTGGAGAATGCAGTTAAACCCAGCCAAAAGTAATTTCTGGAAAGTCAAGCCTGCTGTACATTCTCTTGACTTTGGCTATGCCAACTTCACCTGAGTCTTATGAAAAAGCAAACAAAAGACTCAAACCAAAACAGACAAAACCTAGAAACAAACAAACCCATGCAAACCAATCAAACAAAGAGACTAAAAAAAACCCAAATAAAACCAAAGGGAATGAAGAGTTAGTATTAGTTTTGAGTTCATCACAGCAGGTAAATGGCTGCTTTCCACAGGATCACCATAAAAAGCCACAGATAACAGCTGCTCCAAAATACACCCAACAGGAGAACCATCAAAGTGATACATAGCAACTCTGGGGGCAGCTCCCCATTAAGGTGAGGGATGAGCACACAGTGCTACAGCTCCAGCCTTCCCCACCCTGCAGGCTGCTCTTTGCTCCTGATGTAAGAGCCTTGCAGGACTGTGGCCCCTCTCGGTGCATTATAAATCATTCCCACAGCTCTCACTTGAGCCACTGGCATGTCCAGAGCGAGATCCAGGCACAATCCTACTGCCCGCTGAGCCTCTCTGGGAGATCCTGAGCATCTTCCTGCCCAGAGCCACAAAAGAGCTCAGGCTCTGCCTGAACTGGGTTTTCAGGGGAGGTTTCCATATCCCTGCGAGATGTGCTCATCCTTCATCAGGCTGTGCCCAGCCTGGATCAGGGCAGGTTGGATGCCACATGGGATCCATCCTTTGCCCTGCCATGTGATCCTCCATGCAGTGGGGATAAAAAGCCCAGCACTGGGGAACCCCAGGTGCTGCAGTAGTGATATTTTTGGGAGCAACACGGAGCTGTGCATGGCCAGCTTGAAGTCTGCACTGCTGTGAGCACCAGGCCTGCCATGCTGAGCCCAGGGCCACAACCAGTGCTCACCCGGGCTGGGACATTGAGTCCCAACATGGGATCCCATGGGACAGGGCAGGCTGGGATTCGCCCCTGCAGCTCCCCAGTGTGTCCAGAGAGACAGCAAGGAGACAGTGACCTCTGTCAGCGGGGCCCCCTGAGTGGGACAACCACTGCTGGGGTGGCTGTGCCAGCTCCCCCATGAACCTCCAGCCCTGGGAAGCGGGAGCAAGTGGAAAACACAACTTGGCCAATACTGCCTGTGCCGGAAGCAAATGGAAAGAGAACTGGGGTGTGAAAACCCAAGGTTGTTTATTTCCATAAGAACAGCAATGAAAACACAGAACACATTTACTTTTGTAAGAATATTTGTAATAACAACAATTTATAGAATGTATATACCTAAGAACATATCTAACAACAATATTTGAAATGTATTTACAGAAGACAAAACGAAGCCCTAAAACCTATATGGCAAAAACAAGAACAAACTCTAAAAACTATGTACAAAAGGGTGCCATTTCAGTCCAGGATCTCCATCAGTCCGGGAAGAAAAGCAGGTGCCGTGGTCACTCCAGTCAGGCACAGAGGGCTCTACCGTGTGTCCCCAGGCTGGCACACTGGGACTCTGCTGCCAGAGCTGAGGCTGGCTGGGTCTGGGGGCTGGGCCCCAGGCACTGCCATGGGGCTTGTGTGGCCCAAAGCAAGAACAGGACAGGCTGGGCATGGCCAGCAGAACCCAAGGCACTGGGTACCACGTGCCTGAGCAGGGACCACCCAGCCCAATCCCGCCCCAGCCTGGCTGCAGGGAACCCACTGTGCCTGTGGGGACCACATGCCTGTCGTGCTGCTGGCATTGCTCTTCATCCCAGGACCATGGCCTCCTCTTCATCTTCCTCATCAATGTCCATCTCCTCGGTGTACTCTTCCATTTCCACGTCCATCTCCTCATCCTCATCAACCTCCATCTCTTCCTCTCCAGTCTGTTCTCCATCCACCTCCATCTCCTCCTCCGTATCCATTATTGTGTCCACCTCCATCTCTTCCTCTCCTCTCTTTTCTCCCTCCACTTCCATCTTCTCCTCTCTATCAGTCTGTCTGTCCACCTCCATCTTGTCTTCTCTACCTGCAACAGCCTGCAGAGGTAGCAAAACCTCAGAGTGGGGTCCCTGTCCCACCCCATCCCCCCAGAACTCCAGCCCACACCCGGGCAGCTGGGGGGATCCACCTCCATGGAATGGCACCGTACCTTCCTCAGGACAAATGTGAGCATCCTGCAGGGATGGATGACACAATCCAGGCCTTAGGCAGCTTTTGAGACTGATGAGATGAGGTCTCGGGGGCAGGAACAAGAAGGGTGACAGGAGCAGCAGGAGCAGCGTGCAGCGTGTGCTGAGCCCAGGGCCAACGGTCATGTTGTGCTGCTTGCTGGCTGCTGGCAGTTCCAGATGGGACATGGATTATGACATGACCATTGAGCTAGAGAGCCTTTGGTTCCATGCTTAGCAACGTCCCCCAGACCATGGTGCTCAGAGCCCTGTTCCCAAGGATGGAGCATCCACAGCCTGGGCCAGTGCCTCAGCACCCTCAATGGAAGAGAGCAGCTTCCTCAGATCCAACTTCAATCAGCCTCCTGCAGCTGAAAGCCGTCCCCCCTTGTCCTGTTGCCACAGGCCCTGTGGAACACCCTGTCCCAATCTTTCTTGTGGCACCCTTGCAGTCCTGCAGAGCTGCAATGAGGCCTCCCCAGGGTCTCCTCTTTCCAGGCTGAGCATCCCCAGCCCCACGTGGAAAGCAGGCAGTGTGATCTGGGGGAGTCCAGGCTGGAGTCAAATGGCATCAGGAACTGAGAGACGGAAGCTTTAGGCCCAGGTTTGCCTCTCAATGTACAAAATTAATAAGAGTGGAGGGCAAGATGGTGGGACACTGCTTCTGCTCTAATTGGTGAATATAGTCTCTGTTTTTTTCTTTTTTTCTCTCATGCTCTTGCACTTTTGGCTGTTTGAAAGGAAGCTTGGCACAATATCCATTGTCTTCTCCATTTGTGAATCACCGAGCAGAGTCTGGGCAAGCTGATGTTGCAGAGCAAATCCTGCAAATGTACTGGTCATCCTGAGCCTGGAGAATGCAGTTAAACCCAGCCAAAAGTAATTTCTGGAAAGTCAAGCCTGGTGTACATTCTCTTGACTTTGGCTATGCCAACTTCACCTGAGTCTTATGAAAAAGCAAACAAAAGACTCAAACCAAAACAGACAAAACCTAGAAACAAACAAACCCATGCAAACCAATCAAACAAAGAGACTAAAAAAAACCCAAATAAAACCAAAGGGAATGAAGAGTTAGTATTAGTTTTGAGTTCATCACAGCAGGTAAATGGCTGCTTTCCACAGGATCACCATAAAAAGCCACAGATAACAGCTGCTCCAAAATACACCCAACAGGAAAACCATCAAAGTGATACATAGCAACTCTGGGGGCAGCTCCCCATGAAGGTGAGGGATGAGCACACAGTGCTACAGCTCCAGCCTTCCCCACCCTGCAGGCTGCTCTTTGCTCCTGATGTAAGAGCCTTGCAGGACTGTGGCCCCTCTCGGTGCATTATAAATCATTCCCACAGCTCTCACTTGAGCCACTGGCATGTCCAGAGCGAGATCCAGGCACAATCCTACTGCCCGCTGAGCCTCTCTGGGAGATCCTGAGCATCTTCCTGCCCAGAGCCACAAAAGAGCTCAGGCTCTGCCTGAACTGGGTTTTCAGGGGAGGTTTCCATATCCCTGCGAGATGTGCTCATCCTTCATCAGGCTGTGCCCAGCCTGGATCAGGGCAGGTTGGATGCCACATGGGATCCATCCTTTGCCCTGCCATGTGATCCTCCATGCAGTGGGGATAAAAAGCCCAGCACTGGAGAACCCCAGGTGCTGCAGTAGTGATAGTTTTGGGAGAAACACGGAGCTGTGCATGGCCAGCTTGAAGTCTGCACTGCTGTGAGCACCAGGCCTGCCATGCTGAGCCCAGGGCCACAACCAGTGCTCACCCGGGCTGGGACATTGAGTCCCAACATGGGATCCCATGGGACAGGGCACGCTGGGATTCGCCCCTGCAGCTCCCCAGTGTGTCCAGAGAGACAGCAAGGAGACAGTGACCTCTGTCAGCAGGGCCCTCTGAGTGGGACAACCACTGCTGGGGTGGCTGTGCCAGCTCCCCCATGAACCTCCAGCCCTGGGAAGCGGGAGCAAGTGGAAAACACAACTTGGCCAATACTGCCTGTGCCGGAAGCAAATGGAAAGAGAACTGGGGTGTGAAAACCCAAGGTTGTTTATTTCCATAAGAACAGCAATGAAAACACAGAACACATTTACTTTTGTAAGAATATTTGTAATAACAACAATTTATAGAATGTATATACCTAAGAACATATCTAACAACAATATTTGAAATGTATTTACAGAAGACAAAACGAAGCCCTAAAACCTATATGGCAAAAACAAGAACAAACTCTAAAAACTATGTACAAAAGGGTGCCATTTCAGTCCAGGATCTCCATCAGTCCGGGAAGAAAAGCAGGTGCCATGGTCACTCCAGTCAGGCACAGAGGGCTCTTCCGTGTGTCCCCAGGCTGGCACACTGGGACTCTGCTGCCAGAGCTGAGGCTGGCTGGGTCTGGGGGCTGGGCCCCAGGCACTGCCATGGGGCTTGTGTGGCCCAAAGCAAGAACAGGACAGGCTGGGCATGGACAGCAGAACCCAAGGCACTGGGTACCACGTGCCTGAGCAGGGACCAGCCAGCCCAATCCCGCCCCAGCCTGGCTGCAGGGAACCCACTGTGCCTGTGGGGACCACATGCCTGTCGTGCTGCTGGCATTGCTCTTCATCCCAGGACCATGGCCTCCTCTTCATCTTCCTCATCAATGTCCATCTCCTCGGTGTACTCTTCCATTTCCACGTCCATCTCCTCATCCTCATCAACCTCCATCTCTTCCTCTCCAGTCTGTTCTCCATCCACCTCCATCTCCTCCTCCGTATCCATTATTGTGTCCACCTCCATCTCTTCCTCTCCTCTCTTTTCTCCCTCCACTTCCATCTTCTCCTCTCTATCAGTCTGTCTGTCCACCTCCATCTTGTCTTCTCTACCTGCAACAGCCTGCAGAGGTAGCAAAACCTCAGAGTGGGGTCCCTGTCCCACCCCATCCCCCCAGAA
Organism: Lonchura striata; assembly: GCF_050655825.1. Lineage (NCBI taxonomy): Eukaryota > Metazoa > Chordata > Aves > Passeriformes > Estrildidae > Lonchura > Lonchura striata. The sequence goes on from NC_140712.1 coordinate 994,126, forward strand.
CTCCAGCCCACACCCGGGCACCTGGGGGGATCCACCTCCATGGAATGGCACCGTACCTTCCTCAGGACAAATGTGAGCATCCTGCAGGGATGGATGACACAATCCAGGCCTTAGGCAGCTTTTGAGACTGATGAGATGAGGTCTCGGGGGCAGGAACAAGAAGGGTGACAGGAGCAGCAGGAGCAGCGTGCAGCGTTTGCTGAGCCCAGGGCCAACGGTTGTGTTGTGCTGCTTGCTGGCTGCTGGCAGTTCCAGATGGGACATGGATTATGACATGACCATTGAGCTAGAGAGTCTTTGGTTCCATGCTTAGCAACGTCCCCCAGACCATGGTGCTCAGAGCCCTGTTCCCAAGGATGGAGCATCCACAGCCTGGGCCAGTGCCTCAGCACCCTCAATGGAAGAGAGCAGCTTCCTCAGATCCAACTTCAATCAGCCTCCTGCAGCTGAAAGCCGTCCCCCCTTGTCCTGTTGCCACAGGCCCTGTGGAACACCCTGTCCCAATCTTTCTTGTGGCACCCTTGCAGTCCTGCAGAGCTGCAGTGAGGCCTCCCCAGGGTCTCCTCTTTCCAGGCTGAGCATCCCCAGCCCCACGTGGAAAGCAGGCAGTGTGATCTGGGGGAGTCCAGGCTGGAGTCAAATGGCATCAGGAACTGAGAGACGGAAGCTTTAGGCCCAGGTTTGCCTCTCAATGTACAAAATTAATAAGAGTGGAGGGCAAGATGGTGGGACACTGCTTCTGCTCTAATTGGTGAATATAGTCTCTGTTTTTTTCTTTTTTTCTCTCATGCTCTTGCACTTTTGGCTGTTTGAAAGGAAGCTTGGCACAATATCCATTGTCTTCTCCATTTGTGAATCACCGAGCAGAGTCTGGGCAAGCTGATGTTGCAGAGCAAATCCTGCAAATGTACTGGTCATCCTGAGCCTGGAGAATGCAGTTAAACCCAGCCAAAAGTAATTTCTGGAAAGTCAAGCCTGCTGTACATTCTCTTGACTTTGGCTATGCCAACTTCACCTGAGTCTTATGAAAAAGCAAACAAAAGACTCAAACCAAAACAGACAAAACCTAGAAACAAACGAACCCATGCAAACCAATCAAACAAAGAGACTAAAAAAACCCCAAATAAAACCAACGGGAATGAAGAGTTAGTATTAGTTTTGAGTTCATCACAGCAGGTAAATGGCTGCTTTCCACAGGATCACCATAAAAAGCCACAGATAACAGCTGCTCCAAAATACACCCAACAGGAGAACCATCAAAGTGATACATAGCAACTCTGGGGGCAGCTCCCCATGAAGGTGAGGGATGAGCACACAGTGCTACAGCTCCAGCCTTCCCCACCCTGCAGGCTGCTCTTTGCTCCTGATGTAAGAGCCTTGCAGGACTGTGGCCCCTCTCGGTGCATTATAAATCATTCCCACAGCTCTCACTTGAGCCACTAGCATGTCCAGAGCGAGATGCAGGCACAATCCTACTGCCCGCTGAGCCTCTCTGGGAGATCCTGAGCATCTTCCTGCCCAGAGCCACAAAAGAGCTCAGGCTCTTCCTGAACTGGGTTTTCAGGGGAGGTTTCCATATCCCTGCGAGATGTGCTCATCCTTCTTCAGGCTGTGCCCAGCCTGGATCAGGGCAGCTTGGATGCCACATGGGATCCATCCTTTGCCCTGCCATGTGATCCTCCATGCAGTGGGGATAAAAAGCCCAGCACTGGAGAACCCCAGGTGCTGCAGTAGTGATAGTTTTGGGAGCAACACGGAGCTGTGCATGGCCAGCTTGAAGTCTGCACTGCTGTGAGCACCAGGCCTGCCATGCTGAGCCCAGGGCCACAACCAGTGCTCACCCGGGCTGGGACATTGAGTCCCAACATGGGATCCCATGGGACAGGGCACGCTGGGATTCGCCCCTGCAGCTCCCCAGTGTGTCCAGAGAGACAGCAAGGAGACAGTGACCTCTGTCAGCAGGGCCCTCTGAGTGGGACAACCACTGCTGGGGTGGCTGTGCCAGCTCCCCCATGAACCTCCAGCCCTGGGAAGCGGGAGCAAGTGGAAAACACAACTTGGCCAATACTGCCTGTGCCGGAAGCAAATGGAAAGAGAACTGGGGTGTGAAAACCCAAGGTTGTTTATTTCCATAAGAACAGCAATGAAAACACAGAACACATTTACTTTTGTAAGAATATTTGTAATAACAACAATTTATAGAATGTATATACCTAAGAACATATCTAACAACAATATTTGAAATGTATTTACAGAAGACAAAACGAAGCCCTAAAACCTATATGCCAAAAACAAGAACAAACTCTAAAAACTATGTACAAAAGGGTGCCATTTCAGTCCAGGATCTCCATCAGTCCGGGAAGAAAAGCAGGTGCCATGGTCACTCCAGTCAGGCACAGAGGGCTCTACCGTGTGTCCCCAGGCTGGCACACTGGGACTCTGCTGCCAGAGCTGAGGCTGGCTGGGTCTGGGGGCTGGGCCCCAGGCACTGCCATGGGGCTTGTGTGGCCCAAAGCAAGAACAGGACAGGCTGGGCATGGCCAGCAGAACCCAAGGCACTGGGTACCACGTGCCTGAGCAGGGACCAGCCAGCCCAATCCCGCCCCAGCCTGGCTGCAGGGAACCCACTGTGCCTGTGGGGACCACATGCCTGTCCTGCTGCTGGCATTGCTCTTCATCCCAGGACCATGGCCTCCTCTTCATCTTCCTCATCAATGTCCATCTCCTCGGTGTACTCTTCCATTTCCACGTCCATCTACTCATCCTCATCAACCTCCATCTCTTCCTCTCCAGTCTGTTCTCCATCCACCTCCATCTCCTCCTCCGTATCCATTATGGTGCCCACCTCCATCTCTTCCTCTCCTCTCTTTTCTCCCTCCACTTCCATCTTCTCCTCTCTATCAGTCTGTCTGTCCACCTCCATCTTGTCTTCTCTACCTGCAACAGCCTGCAGAGGTAGCAAAACCTCAGAGTGGGGTCCCTGTCCCACCCCATCTCCCCAGAACTCCAGCCCACACCCGGGCAGCTGGGGGGATCCACCTCCATGGAATGGCACCGTACCTTCCTCAGGACAAATGTGAGCATCCTGCAGGGATGGATGACACAATCCAGGCCTTAGGCAGCTTTTGAGACTGATGAGATGAGGTCTCGGGGGCAGGAACAAGAAGGGTGACAGGAGCAGCAGGAGCAGCGTGCAGCGTGTGCTGAGCCCAGGGCCAACGGTTGTGTTGTGCTGCTTGCTGGCTGCTGGCAGTTCCAGATGGGACATGGATTATGACATGACCATTGAGCTAGAGAGCCTTTGGTTCCATGCTTAGCAACGTTCCCCCAGACCATGGTGCTCAGAGCCCTGTTCCCAAGGATGGAGCATCCACAGCCTGGGCCAGTGCCTCAGCACCCTCAATGGAAGAGAGCAGCTTCCTCAGATCCACCTTCAATCAGCCTCCTGCAGCTGAAAGCCGTGCCCCCTTGTCCTGTTGCCACAGGCCCTGTGGAACACCCTGTCCCAATCTTTCTTGTGGCACCCTTGCAGTCCTGCAGAGCTGCAGTGAGGCCTCCCCAGGGTCTCCTCTTTCCAGGCTGAGCATCCCCAGCCCCAGGTGGAAAGCAGGCAGTGTGATCAGTGGGAGTCCAGGCTGGAGTCAAATGGCATCAGGAACTGAGAGACGGAAGCTTTAGGCCCAGGTTTGCCTCTCAATGTACAAAATTAATAAGAGTGGAGGGCAAGATGGTGGGACACTGCTTCTGCTCTAATTGGTGAATATAGTCTCTGTTTTTTTCTTTTTTTCTCTCATGCTCTTGCAGTTTTGGCTGTTTGAAAGGAAGCTTGGCACAATATCCATTGTCTTCTCCATTTGTGAATCACCGAGCAGAGTCTGGGCAAGCTGATGTTGCAGAGCAAATCCTGCAAATGCACTGGTCATCCTGAGCCTGGAGAATGCAGTAAAACCCAGCCAAAAGTAATTTCTGGAAAGTCAAGCCTGGTGTACATTCTCTTGACTTTGGCTATGCCAACTTCACCTGAGTCTTATGAAAAAGCAAACAAAAGACTCAAACCAAAACAGACAAAACCTAGAAACAAACAAACCCCTGCAAACCAATCAAACAAAGAGACTAAAAAAACCCCAAATAAAACCAACGGGAATGAAGAGTTAGTATTAGTTTTGAGTTCATCACAGCAGGTAAATGGCTGCTTTCCACAGGATCACCATAAAAAGCCACAGATAACAGCTGCTCCAAAATACACCCAACAGGAGAACCATCAAAGTGATTCATAGCAACTCTGGGGGCAGCTCCCCATGAAGGTGAGGGATGAGCACACAGTGCTACAGCTCCAGCCTTCCCCACCCTGCAGGCTGCTCTTTGCTCCTGATGTAAGAGCCTTGCAGGACTGTGGCCCCTCTCGGTGCATTATAAATCATTCCCACAGCTCTCACTTGAGCCACTGGCATGTCCAGAGCGAGATCCAGGCACAATCCTACTGCCCGCTGAGCCTCTCTGGGAGATCCTGAGCATCTTCCTGCCCAGAGCCACAAAAGAGCTCAGGCTCTGCCTGAACTGGGTTTTCAGGGGAGGTTTCCATATCCCTGCGAGATGTGCTCATCCTTCTTCAGGCTGTGCCCAGCCTGGATCAGGGCAGCTTGGATGCCACATGGGATCCATCCTTTGCCCTGCCATGTGATCCTCCATGCAGTGGGGATAAAAAGCCCAGCACTGGAGAACCCCAGGTGCTGCAGTAGTGATAGTTTTGGGAGAAACACGGAGCTGTGCATGGCCAGCTTGAAGTCTGCACTGCTGTGAGCACCAGGCCTGCCATGCTGAGCCCAGGGCCACAACCAGTGCTCACCCGGGCTGGGACATTGAGTCCCAACATGGGATCCCATGGGACAGGGCACGCTGGGATTCGCCCCTGCAGCTCCCCAGTGTGTCCAGAGAGACAGCAAGGAGACAGTGACCTCTGTCAGCAGGGCCCTCTGAGTGGGACAACCACTGCTGGGGTGGCTGTGCCAGCTCCCCCATGAACCTCCAGCCCTGGGAAGCGGGAGCAAGTGGAAAACACAACTTGGCCAATACTGCCTGTGCCGGAAGCAAATGGAAAGAGAACTGGGGTGTGAAAACCCAAGGTTGTTTATTTCCATAAGAACAGCAATGAAAACACAGAACACATTTACTTTTGTAAGAATATTTGTAATAACAACAATTTATAGAATGTATATACCTAAGAACATATCTAACAACAATATTTGAAATGTATTTACAGAAGACAAAACGAAGCCCTAAAACCTATATGGCAAAAACAAGAACAAACTCTAAAAACTATGTACAAAAGGGTGCCATTTCAGTCCAGGATCTCCATCAGTCCGGGAAGAAAAGCAGGTGCCATGGTCACTCCAGTCACGCACAGAGGGCTCTTCCGTGTGTCCCCAGGCTGGCACACTGGGACTCTGCTGCCAGAGCTGAGGCTGGCTGGGTCTGGGGGCTGGGCCCCAGGCACTGCCATGGGGCTTGTGTGGCCCAAAGCAAGAACAGGACAGGCTGGGCATGGACAGCAGAACCCAAGGCACTGGGTACCACGTGCCTGAGCAGGGACCAGCCAGCCCAATCCCGCCCCAGCCTGGCTGCAGGGAACCCACTGTGCCTGTGGGGACCACATGCCTGTCGTGCTGCTGGCATTGCTCTTCATCCCAGGACCATGGCCTCCTCTTCATCTTCCTCATCAATGTCCATCTCCTGGGTGTACTCTTCCATTTCCACGTCCATCTCCTCATCCTCATCAACCTCCATCTCTTCCTCTCCAGTCTGTTCTCCATCCACCTCCATCTCCTCCTCCGTATCCATTATTGTGTCCACCTCCATCTCTTCCTCTCCTCTCTTTTCTCCCTCCACTTCCATCTTCTCCTCTCTATCAGTCTGTCTGTCCACCTCCATCTTGTCTTCTCTACCTGCAACAGCCTGCAGAGGTAGCAAAACCTCAGAGTGGGGTCCCTGTCCCACCCCATCCCCCCAGAACTCCAGCCCACACCCGGGCACCTGGGGGGATCCACCTCCATGGAATGGCACCGTACCTTCCTCAGGACAAATGTGAGCATCCTGCAGGGATGGATGACACAATCCAGGCCTTAGGCAGCTTTTGAGACTGATGAGATGAGGTCTCGGGGGCAGGAACAAGAAGGGTGACAGGAGCAGCAGGAGCAGCGTGCAGCGTTTGCTGAGCCCAGGGCCAACGGTTGTGTTGTGCTGCTTGCTGGCTGCTGGCAGTTCCAGATGGGACATGGATTATGACATGACCATTGAGCTAGAGAGTCTTTGGTTCCATGCTTAGCAACGTCCCCCAGACCATGGTGCTCAGAGCCCTGTTCCCAAGGATGGAGCATCCACAGCCTGGGCCAGTGCCTCAGCACCCTCAATGGAAGAGAGCAGCTTCCTCAGATCCAACTTCAATCAGCCTCCTGCAGCTGAAAGCCGTCCCCCCTTGTCCTGTTGCCACAGGCCCTGTGGAACACCCTGTCCCAATCTTTCTTGTGGCACCCTTGCAGTCCTGCAGAGCTGCAGTGAGGCCTCCCCAGGGTCTCCTCTTTCCAGGCTGAGCATCCCCAGCCCCACGTGGAAAGCAGGCAGTGTGATCTGGGGGAGTCCAGGCTGGAGTCAAATGGCATCAGGAACTGAGAGACGGAAGCTTTAGGCCCAGGTTTGCCTCTCAATGTACAAAATTAATAAGAGTGGAGGGCAAGATGGTGGGACACTGCTTCTGCTCTAATTGGTGAATATAGTCTCTGTTTTTTTCTTTTTTTCTCTCATGCTCTTGCACTTTTGGCTGTTTGAAAGGAAGCTTGGCACAATATCCATTGTCTTCTCCATTTGTGAATCACCGAGCAGAGTCTGGGCAAGCTGATGTTGCAGAGCAAATCCTGCAAATGTACTGGTCATCCTGAGCCTGGAGAATGCAGTTAAACCCAGCCAAAAGTAATTTCTGGAAAGTCAAGCCTGCTGTACATTCTCTTGACTTTGGCTATGCCAACTTCACCTGAGTCTTATGAAAAAGCAAACAAAAGACTCAAACCAAAACAGACAAAACCTAGAAACAAACGAACCCATGCAAACCAATCAAACAAAGAGACTAAAAAAACCCCAAATAAAACCAACGGGAATGAAGAGTTAGTATTAGTTTTGAGTTCATCACAGCAGGTAAATGGCTGCTTTCCACAGGATCACCATAAAAAGCCACAGATAACAGCTGCTCCAAAATACACCCAACAGGAGAACCATCAAAGTGATACATAGCAACTCTGGGGGCAGCTCCCCATGAAGGTGAGGGATGAGCACACAGTGCTACAGCTCCAGCCTTCCCCACCCTGCAGGCTGCTCTTTGCTCCTGATGTAAGAGCCTTGCAGGACTGTGGCCCCTCTCGGTGCATTATAAATCATTCCCACAGCTCTCACTTGAGCCACTAGCATGTCCAGAGCGAGATCCAGGCACAATCCTACTGCCCGCTGAGCCTCTCTGGGAGATCCTGAGCATCTTCCTGCCCAGAGCCACAAAAGAGCTCAGGCTCTGCCTGAACTGGGTTTTCAGGGGAGGTTTCCATATCCCTGCGAGATGTGCTCATCCTTCTTCAGGCTGTGCCCAGCCTGGATCAGGGCAGCTTGGATGCCACATGGGATCCATCCTTTGCCCTGCCATGTGATCCTCCATGCAGTGGGGATAAAAAGCCCAGCACTGGAGAACCCCAGGTGCTGCAGTAGTGATAGTTTTGGGAGCAACACGGAGCTGTGCATGGCCAGCTTGAAGTCTGCACTGCTGTGAGCACCAGGCCTGCCATGCTGAGCCCAGGGCCACAACCAGTGCTCACCCGGGCTGGGACATTGAGTCCCAACATGGGATCCCATGGGACAGGGCACGCTGGGATTCGCCCCTGCAGCTCCCCAGTGTGTCCAGAGAGACAGCAAGGAGACAGTGACCTCTGTCAGCAGGGCCCTCTGAGTGGGACAACCACTGCTGGGGTGGCTGTGCCAGCTCCCCCATGAACCTCCAGCCCTGGGAAGCGGGAGCAAGTGGAAAACACAACTTGGCCAATACTGCCTGTGCCGGAAGCAAATGGAAAGAGAACTGGGGTGTGAAAACCCAAGGTTGTTTATTTCCATAAGAACAGCAATGAAAACACAGAACACATTTACTTTTGTAAGAATATTTGTAATAACAACAATTTATAGAATGTATATACCTAAGAACATATCTAACAACAATATTTGAAATGTATTTACAGAAGACAAAACGAAGCCCTAAAACCTATATGGCAAAAACAAGAACAAACTCTAAAAACTATGTACAAAAGGGTGCCATTTCAGTCCAGGATCTCCATCAGTCCGGGAAGAAAAGCAGGTGCCATGGTCACTCCAGTCAGGCACAGAGGGCTCTACCGTGTGTCCCCAGGCTGGCACACTGGGACTCTGCTGCCAGAGCTGAGGCTGGCTGGGTCTGGGGGCTGGGCCCCAGGCACTGCCATGGGGCTTGTGTGGCCCAAAGCAAGAACAGGACAGGCTGGGCATGGCCAGCAGAACCCAAGGCACTGGGTACCACGTGCCTGAGCAGGGACCAGCCAGCCCAATCCCGCCCCAGCCTGGCTGCAGGGAACCCACTGTGCCTGTGGGGACCACATGCCTGTCCTGCTGCTGGCATTGCTCTTCATCCCAGGACCATGGCCTCCTCTTCATCTTCCTCATCAATGTCCATCTCCTCGGTGTACTCTTCCATTTCCACGTCCATCTCCTCATCCTCATCAACCTCCATCTCTTCCTCTCCAGTCTGTTCTCCATCCACCTCCATCTCCTCCTCCGTATCCATTATGGTGCCCACCTCCATCTCTTCCTCTCCTCTCTTTTCTCCCTCCACTTCCATCTTCTCCTCTCTATCAGTCTGTCTGTCCACCTCCATCTTGTCTTCTCTACCTGCAACAGCCTGCAGAGGTAGCAAAACCTCAGAGTGGGGTCCCTGTCCCACCCCATCTCCCCAGAACTCCAGCCCACACCCGGGCAGCTGGGGGGATCCACCTCCATGGAATGGCACCGTACCTTCCTCAGGACAAATGTGAGCATCCTGCAGGGATGGATGACACAATCCAGGCCTTAGGCAGCTTTTGAGACTGATGAGATGAGGTCTCGGGGGCAGGAACAAGAAGGGTGACAGGAGCAGCAGGAGCAGCGTGCAGCGTGTGCTGAGCCCAGGGCCAACGGTTGTGTTGTGCTGCTTGCTGGCTGCTGGCAGTTCCAGATGGGACATGGATTATGACATGACCATTGAGCTAGAGAGCCTTTGGTTCCATGCTTAGCAACGTTCCCCCAGACCATGGTGCTCAGAGCCCTGTTCCCAAGGATGGAGCATCCACAGCCTGGGCCAGTGCCTCAGCACCCTCAATGGAAGAGAGCAGCTTCCTCAGATCCACCTTCAATCAGCCTCCTGCAGCTGAAAGCCGTGCCCCCTTGTCCTGTTGCCACAGGCCCTGTGGAACACCCTGTCCCAATCTTTCTTGTGGCACCCTTGCAGTCCTGCAGAGCTGCAGTGAGGCCTCCCCAGGGTCTCCTCTTTCCAGGCTGAGCATCCCCAGCCCCAGGTGGAAAGCAGGCAGTGTGATCAGTGGGAGTCCAGGCTGGAGTCAAATGGCATCAGGAACTGAGAGACGGAAGCTTTAGGCCCAGGTTTGCCTCTCAATGTACAAAATTAATAAGAGTGGAGGGCAAGATGGTGGGACACTGCTTCTGCTCTAATTGGTGAATATAGTCTCTGTTTTTTTCTTTTTTTCTCTCATGCTCTTGCACTTTTGGCTGTTTGAAAGGAAGCTTGGCACAATATCCATTGTCTTCTCCATTTGTGAATCACCGAGCAGAGTCTGGGCAAGCTGATGTTGCAGAGCAAATCCTGCAAATGTACTGGTCATCCTGAGCCTGGAGAATGCAGTTAAACCCAGCCAAAAGTAATTTCTGGAAAGTCAAGCCTGCTGTACATTCTCTTGACTTTGGCTATGCCAACTTCACCTGAGTCTTATGAAAAAGCAAACAAAAGACTCAAACCAAAACAGACAAAACCTAGAAACAAACGAACCCATGCAAACCAATCAAACAAAGAGACTAAAAAAACCCCAAATAAAACCAACGGGAATGAAGAGTTAGTATTAGTTTTGAGTTCATCACAGCAGGTAAATGGCTGCTTTCCACAGGATCACCATAAAAAGCCACAGATAACAGCTGCTCCAAAATACACCCAACAGGAGAACCATCAAAGTGATTCATAGCAACTCTGGGGGCAGCTCCCCATGAAGGTGAGGGATGAGCACACAGTGCTACAGCTCCAGCCTTCCCCACCCTGCAGGCTGCTCTTTGCTCCTGATGTAAGAGCCTTGCAGGACTGTGGCCCCTCTCGGTGCATTATAAATCATTCCCACAGCTCTCACTTGAGCCACTGGCATGTCCAGAGCGAGATCCAGGCACAATCCTACTGCCCGCTGAGCCTCTCTGGGAGATCCTGAGCATCTTCCTGCCCAGAGCCACAAAAGAGCTCAGGCTCTGCCTGAACTGGGTTTTCAGGGGAGGTTTCCATATCCCTGCGAGATGTGCTCATCCTTCTTCAGGCTGTGCCCAGCCTGGATCAGGGCAGCTTGGATGCCACATGGGATCCATCCTTTGCCCTGCCATGTGATCCTCCATGCAGTGGGGATAAAAAGCCCAGCACTGGAGAACCCCAGGTGCTGCAGTAGTGATAGTTTTGGGAGAAACACGGAGCTGTGCATGGCCAGCTTGAAGTCTGCACTGCTGTGAGCACCAGGCCTGCCATGCTGAGCCCAGGGCCACAACCAGTGCTCACCCGGGCTGGGACATTGAGTCCCAACATGGGATCCCATGGGACAGGGCACGCTGGGATTCGCCCCTGCAGCTCCCCAGTGTGTCCAGAGAGACAGCAAGGAGACAGTGACCTCTGTCAGCAGGGCCCTCTGAGTGGGACAACCACTGCTGGGGTGGCTGTGCCAGCTCCCCCATGAACCTCCAGCCCTGGGAAGCGGGAGCAAGTGGAAAACACAACTTGGCCAATACTGCCTGTGCCGGAAGCAAATGGAAAGAGAACTGGGGTGTGAAAACCCAAGGTTGTTTATTTCCATAAGAACAGCAATGAAAACACAGAACACATTTACTTTTGTAAGAATATTTGTAATAACAACAATTTATAGAATGTATATACCTAAGAACATATCTAACAACAATATTTGAAATGTATTTACAGAAGACAAAACGAAGCCCTAAAACCTATATGGCAAAAACAAGAACAAACTCTAAAAACTATGTACAAAAGGGTGCCATTTCAGTCCAGGATCTCCATCAGTCCGGGAAGAAAAGCAGGTGCCATGGTCACTCCAGTCAGGCACAGAGGGCTCTACCGTGTGTCCCCAGGCTGGCACACTGGGACTCTGCTGCCAGAGCTGAGGCTGGCTGGGTCTGGGGGCTGGGCCCCAGGCACTGCCATGGGGCTTGTGTGGCCCAAAGCAAGAACAGGACAGGCTGGGCATGGCCAGCAGAACCCAAGGCACTGGGTACCACGTGCCTGAGCAGGGACCAGCCAGCCCAATCCCGCCCCAGCCTGGCTGCAGGGAACCCACTGTGCCTGTGGGGACCACATGCCTGTCCTGCTGCTGGCATTGCTCTTCATCCCAGGACCATGGCCTCCTCTTCATCTTCCTCATCAATGTCCATCTCCTCGGTGTACTCTTCCATTTCCACGTCCATCTCCTCATCCTCATCAACCTCCATCTCTTCCTCTCCAGTCTGTTCTCCATCCACCTCCATCTCCTCCTCCGTATCCATTATGGTGCCCACCTCCATCTCTTCCTCTCCTCTCTTTTCTCCCTCCACTTCCATCTTCTCCTCTCTATCAGTCTGTCTGTCCACCTCCATCTTGTCTTCTCTACCTGCAACAGCCTGCAGAGGTAGCAAAACCTCAGAGTGGGGTCCCTGTCCCACCCCATCTCCCCAGAACTCCAGCCCACACCCGGGCAGCTGGGGGGATCCACCTCCATGGAATGGCACCGTACCTTCCTCAGGACAAATGTGAGCATCCTGCAGGGATGGATGACACAATCCAGGCCTTAGGCAGCTTTTGAGACTGATGAGATGAGGTCTCGGGGGCAGGAACAAGAAGGGTGACAGGAGCAGCAGGAGCAGCGTGCAGCGTGTGCTGAGCCCAGGGCCAACGGTTGTGTTGTGCTGCTTGCTGGCTGCTGGCAGTTCCAGATGGGACATGGATTATGACATGACCATTGAGCTAGAGAGCCTTTGGTTCCATGCTTAGCAACGTTCCCCCAGACCATGGTGCTCAGAGCCCTGTTCCCAAGGATGGAGCATCCACAGCCTGGGCCAGTGCCTCAGCACCCTCAATGGAAGAGAGCAGCTTCCTCAGATCCACCTTCAATCAGCCTCCTGCAGCTGAAAGCCGTGCCCCCTTGTCCTGTTGCCACAGGCCCTGTGGAACACCCTGTCCCAATCTTTCTTGTGGCACCCTTGCAGTCCTGCAGAGCTGCAGTGAGGCCTCCCCAGGGTCTCCTCTTTCCAGGCTGAGCATCCCCAGCCCCAGGTGGAAAGCAGGCAGTGTGATCAGTGGGAGTCCAGGCTGGAGTCAAATGGCATCAGGAACTGAGAGACGGAAGCTTTAGGCCCAGGTTTGCCTCTCAATGTACAAAATTAATAAGAGTGGAGGGCAAGATGGTGGGACACTGCTTCTGCTCTAATTGGTGAATATAGTCTCTGTTTTTTTCTTTTTTTCTCTCATGCTCTTGCAGTTTTGGCTGTTTGAAAGGAAGCTTGGCACAATATCCATTGTCTTCTCCATTTGTGAATCACCGAGCAGAGTCTGGGCAAGCTGATGTTGCAGAGCAAATCCTGCAAATGGACTGGTCATCCTGAGCCTGGAGAATGCAGTAAAACCCAGCCAAAAGTAATTTCTGGAAAGTCAAGCCTGGTGTACATTCTCTTGACTTTGGCTATGCCAACTTCACCTGAGTCTTATGAAAAAGCAAACAAAAGACTCAAACCAAAACAGACAAAACCTAGAAACAAACAAACCCCTGCAAACCAATCAAACAAAGAGACTAAAAAAACCCCAAATAAAACCAACGGGAATGAAGAGTTAGTATTAGTTTTGAGTTCATCACAGCAGGTAAATGGCTGCTTTCCACAGGATCACCATAAAAAGCCACAGATAACAGCTGCTCCAAAATACACCCAAAAGGAGAACCATCAAAGTGATTCATAGCAACTCTGGGGGCAGCTCCCCATGAAGGTGAAGGATGAGCACACAGTGCTACAGCTCCAGCCTTCCCCACCCTGCAGGCTGCTCTTTGCTCCTGATGTAAGAGCCTTGCAGGACTGTGGCCCCTCTCGGTGCATTATAAATCATTCCCACAGCTCTCACTTGAGCCACTGGCATGTCCAGAGCGAGATCCAGGCACAATCCTACTGCCCGCTGAGCCTCTCTGGGAGATCCTGAGCATCTTCCTGCCCAGAGCCACAAAAGAGCTCAGGCTCTGCCTGAACTGGGTTTTCAGGGGAGGTTTCCATATCCCTGCGAGATGTGCTCATCCTTCTTCAGGCTGTGCCCAGCCTGGATCAGGGCAGCTTGGATGCCACATGGGATCCATCCTTTGCCCTGCCATGTGATCCTCCATGCAGTGGGGATAAAAAGCCCAGCACTGGAGAACCCCAGGTGCTGCAGTAGTGAAAGTTTTGGGAGAAACACGGAGCTGTGCATGGCCAGCTTGAAGTCTGCACTGCTGTGAGCACCAGGCCTGCCATGCTGAGCCCAGGGCCACAACCAGTGCTCACCCGGGCTGGGACATTGAGTCCCAACATGGGATCCCATGGGACAGGGCACGCTGGGATTCGCCCCTGCAGCTCCCCAGTGTGTCCAGAGAGACAGCAAGGAGACAGTGACCTCTGTCAGCAGGGCCCTCTGAGTGGGACAACCACTGCTGGGGTGGCTGTGCCAGCTCCCCCATGAACCTCCAGCCCTGGGAAGCGGGAGCAAGTGGAAAACACAACTTGGCCAATACTGCCTGTGCCGGAAGCAAATGGAAAGAGAACTGGGGTGTGAAAACCCAAGGTTGTTTATTTCCATAAGAACAGCAATGAAAACACAGAACACATTTACTTTTGTAAGAATATTTGTAATAACAACAATTTATAGAATGTATATACCTAAGAACATATCTAACAACAATATTTGAAATGTATTTACAGAAGACAAAACGAAGCCCTAAAACCTATATGGCAAAAACAAGAACAAACTCTAAAAACTATGTACAAAAGGGTGCCATTTCAGTCCAGGATCTCCATCAGTCCGGGAAGAAAAGCAGGTGCCATGGTCACTCCAGTCACGCACAGAGGGCTCTTCCGTGTGTCCCCAGGCTGGCACACTGGGACTCTGCTGCCAGAGCTGAGGCTGGCTGGGTCTGGGGGCTGGGCCCCAGGCACTGCCATGGGGCTTGTGTGGCCCAAAGCAAGAACAGGACAGGCTGGGCATGGACAGCAGAACCCAAGGCACTGGGTACCACGTGCCTGAGCAGGGACCAGCCAGCCCAATCCCGCCCCAGCCTGGCTGCAGGGAACCCACTGTGCCTGTGGGGACCACATGCCTGTCGTGCTGCTGGCATTGCTCTTCATCCCAGGACCATGGCCTCCTCTTCATCTTCCTCATCAATGTCCATCTCCTCGGTGTACTCTTCCATTTCCACGTCCATCTCCTCATCCTCATCAACCTCCATCTCTTCCTCTCCAGTCTGTTCTCCATCCACCTCCATCTCCTCCTCCGTATCCATTATTGTGTCCACCTCCATCTCTTCCTCTCCTCTCTTTTCTCCCTCCACTTCCATCTTCTCCTCTCTATCAGTCTGTCTGTCCACCTCCATCTTGTCTTCTCTACCTGCAACAGCCTGCAGAGGTAGCAAAACCTCAGAGTGGGGTCCCTGTCCCACCCCATCCCCCCAGAACTCCAGCCCACACCCGGGCACCTGGGGGGATCCACCTCCATGGAATGGCACCGTACCTTCCTCAGGACAAATGTGAGCATCCTGCAGGGATGGATGACACAATCCAGGCCTTAGGCAGCTTTTGAGACTGATGAGATGAGGTCTCGGGGGCAGGAACAAGAAGGGTGACAGGAGCAGCAGGAGCAGCGTGCAGCGTTTGCTGAGCCCAGGGCCAACGGTTGTGTTGTGCTGCTTGCTGGCTGCTGGCAGTTCCAGATGGGACATGGATTATGACATGACCATTGAGCTAGAGAGTCTTTGGTTCCATGCTTAGCAACGTCCCCCAGACCATGGTGCTCAGAGCCCTGTTCCCAAGGATGGAGCATCCACAGCCTGGGCCAGTGCCTCAGCACCCTCAATGGAAGAGAGCAGCTTCCTCAGATCCAACTTCAATCAGCCTCCTGCAGCTGAAAGCCGTCCCCCCTTGTCCTGTTGCCACAGGCCCTGTGGAACACCCTGTCCCAATCTTTCTTGTGGCACCCTTGCAGTCCTGCAGAGCTGCAGTGAGGCCTCCCCAGGGTCTCCTCTTTCCAGGCTGAGCATCCCCAGCCCCACGTGGAAAGCAGGCAGTGTGATCTGGGGGAGTCCAGGCTGGAGTCAAATGGCATCAGGAACTGAGAGACGGAAGCTTTAGGCCCAGGTTTGCCTCTCAATGTACAAAATTAATAAGAGTGGAGGGCAAGATGGTGGGACACTGCTTCTGCTCTAATTGGTGAATATAGTCTCTGTTTTTTTCTTTTTTTCTCTCATGCTCTTGCAGTTTTGGCTGTTTGAAAGGAAGCTTGGCACAATATCCATTGTCTTCTCCATTTGTGAATCACCGAGCAGAGTCTGGGCAAGCTGATGTTGCAGAGCAAATCCTGCAAATGTACTGGTCATCCTGAGCCTGGAGAATGCAGTTAAACCCAGCCAAAAGTAATTTCTGGAAAGTCAAGCCTGGTGTACATTCTCTTGACTTTGGCTATGCCAACTTCACCTGAGTCTTATGAAAAAGCAAACAAAAGACTCAAACCAAAACAGACAAAACCTAGAAACAAACGAACCCATGCAAACCAATCAAACAAAGAGACTAAAAAAACCCCAAATAAAACCAACGGGAATGAAGAGTTAGTATTAGTTTTGAGTTCATCACAGCAGGTAAATGGCTGCTTTCCACAGGATCACCATAAAAAGCCACAGATAACAGCTGCTCCAAAATACACCCAACAGGAGAACCATCAAAGTGATACATAGCAACTCTGGGGGCAGCTCCCCATGAAGGTGAGGGATGAGCACACAGTGCTACAGCTCCAGCCTTCCCCACCCTGCAGGCTGCTCTTTGCTCCTGATGTAAGAGCCTTGCAGGACTGTGGCCCCTCTCGGTGCATTATAAATCATTCCCACAGCTCTCACTTGAGCCACTAGCATGTCCAGAGCGAGATCCAGGCACAATCCTACTGCCCGCTGAGCCTCTCTGGGAGATCCTGAGCATCTTCCTGCCCAGAGCCACAAAAGAGCTCAGGCTCTGCCTGAACTGGGTTTTCAGGGGAGGTTTCCATATCCCTGCGAGATGTGCTCATCCTTCTTCAGGCTGTGCCCAGCCTGGATCAGGGCAGCTTGGATGCCACATGGGATCCATCCTTTGCCCTGCCATGTGATCCTCCATGCAGTGGGGATAAAAAGCCCAGCACTGGAGAACCCCAGGTGCTGCAGTAGTGATAGTTTTGGGAGCAACACGGAGCTGTGCATGGCCAGCTTGAAGTCTGCACTGCTGTGAGCACCAGGCCTGCCATGCTGAGCCCAGGGCCACAACCAGTGCTCACCCGGGCTGGGACATTGAGTCCCAACATGGGATCCCATGGGACAGGGCACGCTGGGATTCGCCCCTGCAGCTCCCCAGTGTGTCCAGAGAGACAGCAAGGAGACAGTGACCTCTGTCAGCAGGGCCCTCTGAGTGGGACAACCACTGCTGGGGTGGCTGTGCCAGCTCCCCCATGAACCTCCAGCCCTGGGAAGCGGGAGCAAGTGGAAAACACAACTTGGCCAATACTGCCTGTGCCGGAAGCAAATGGAAAGAGAACTGGGGTGTGAAAACCCAAGGTTGTTTATTTCCATAAGAACAGCAATGAAAACACAGAACACATTTACTTTTGTAAGAATATTTGTAATAACAACAATTTATAGAATGTATATACCTAAGAACATATCTAACAACAATATTTGAAATGTATTTACAGAAGACAAAACGAAGCCCTAAAACCTATATGGCAAAAACAAGAACAAACTCTAAAAACTATGTACAAAAGGGTGCCATTTCAGTCCAGGATCTCCATCAGTCCGGGAAGAAAAGCAGGTGCCATGGTCACTCCAGTCAGGCACAGAGGGCTCTACCGTGTGTCCCCAGGCTGGCACACTGGGACTCTGCTGCCAGAGCTGAGGCTGGCTGGGTCTGGGGGCTGGGCCCCAGGCACTGCCATGGGGCTTGTGTGGCCCAAAGCAAGAACAGGACAGGCTGGGCATGGCCAGCAGAACCCAAGGCACTGGGTACCACGTGCCTGAGCAGGGACCAGCCAGCCCAATCCCGCCCCAGCCTGGCTGCAGGGAACCCACTGTGCCTGTGGGGACCACATGCCTGTCCTGCTGCTGGCATTGCTCTTCATCCCAGGACCATGGCCTCCTCTTCATCTTCCTCATCAATGTCCATCTCCTCGGTGTACTCTTCCATTTCCACGTCCATCTCCTCATCCTCATCAACCTCCATCTCTTCCTCTCCAGTCTGTTCTCCATCCACCTCCATCTCCTCCTCCGTATCCATTATGGTGCCCACCTCCATCTCTTCCTCTCCTCTCTTTTCTCCCTCCACTTCCATCTTCTCCTCTCTATCAGTCTGTCTGTCCACCTCCATCTTGTCTTCTCTACCTGCAACAGCCTGCAGAGGTAGCAAAACCTCAGAGTGGGGTCCCTGTCCCACCCCATCTCCCCAGA
This sequence comes from Lonchura striata, assembly GCF_050655825.1. Taxonomy (NCBI): domain Eukaryota; kingdom Metazoa; phylum Chordata; class Aves; order Passeriformes; family Estrildidae; genus Lonchura; species Lonchura striata. The sequence continues at coordinate 1,012,152 of NC_140712.1, forward strand.
ACTCCAGCCCACACCCGGGCAGCTGGGGGGATCCACCTCCATGGAATGGCACCGTACCTTCCTCAGGACAAATGTGAGCATCCTGCAGGGATGGATGACACAATCCAGGCCTTAGGCAGCTTTTGAGACTGATGAGATGAGGTCTCGGGGGCAGGAACAAGAAGGGTGACAGGAGCAGCAGGAGCAGCGTGCAGCGTGTGCTGAGCCCAGGGCCAACGGTTGTGTTGTGCTGCTTGCTGGCTGCTGGCAGTTCCAGATGGGACATGGATTATGACATGACCATTGAGCTAGAGAGCCTTTGGTTCCATGCTTAGCAACGTTCCCCCAGACCATGGTGCTCAGAGCCCTGTTCCCAAGGATGGAGCATCCACAGCCTGGGCCAGTGCCTCAGCACCCTCAATGGAAGAGAGCAGCTTCCTCAGATCCACCTTCAATCAGCCTCCTGCAGCTGAAAGCCGTGCCCCCTTGTCCTGTTGCCACAGGCCCTGTGGAACACCCTGTCCCAATCTTTCTTGTGGCACCCTTGCAGTCCTGCAGAGCTGCAGTGAGGCCTCCCCAGGGTCTCCTCTTTCCAGGCTGAGCATCCCCAGCCCCAGGTGGAAAGCAGGCAGTGTGATCTGGGGGAGTCCAGGCTGGAGTCAAATGGCATCAGGAACTGAGAGACGGAAGCTTTAGGCCCAGGTTTGCCTCTCAATGTACAAAATTAATAAGAGTGGAGGGCAAGATGGTGGGACACTGCTTCTGCTCTAATTGGTGAATATAGTCTCTGTTTTTTTCTTTTTTTCTCTCATGCTCTTGCAGTTTTGGCTGTTTGAAAGGAAGCTTGGCACAATATCCATTGTCTTCTCCATTTGTGAATCACCGAGCAGAGTCTGGGCAAGCTGATGTTGCAGAGCAAATCCTGCAAATGTACTGGTCATCCTGAGCCTGGAGAATGCAGTAAAACCCAGCCAAAAGTAATTTCTGGAAAGTCAAGCCTGGTGTACATTCTCTTGACTTTGGCTATGCCAACTTCACCTGAGTCTTATGAAAAAGCAAACAAAAGACTCAAACCAAAACAGACAAAACCTAGAAACAAACAAACCCATGCAAACCAATCAAACAAAGAGACTAAAAAAACCCCAAATAAAACCAACGGGAATGAAGAGTTAGTATTAGTTTTGAGTTCATCACAGCAGGTAAATGGCTGCTTTCCACAGGATCACCATAAAAAGCCACAGATAACAGCTGCTCCAAAATACACCCAACAGGAGAACCATCAAAGTGATTCATAGCAACTCTGGGGGCAGCTCCCCATTAAGGTGAGGGATGAGCACACAGTGCTACAGCTCCAGCCTTCCCCACCCTGCAGGCTGCTCTTTGCTCCTGATGTAAGAGCCTTGCAGGACTGTGGCCCCTCTCAGTGCATTATAAATCATTCCCACAGCTCTCACTTGAGCCACTGGCATGTCCAGAGCGAGATGCAGGCACAATCCTACTGCCCGCTGAGCCTCTCTGGGAGATCCTGAGCATCTTCCTGCCCAGAGCCACAAAAGAGCTCAGGCTCTGCCTGAACTGGGTTTTCAGGGGAGGTTTCCATATCCCTGAGAGATGTGCTCATCCTTCATCAGGCTGTGCCCAGCCTGGATCAGGGCAGCTTGGATGCCACATGGGATCCATCCTTTGCCCTGCCATGTGATCCTCCATGCAGTGGGGATAAAAAGCCCAGCACTGGGGAACCCCAGGTGCTGCAGCAGTGATATTTTTGGGAGCAACACGGAGCTGTGCATGGCCAGCTTGAAGTCTGCACTGCTGTGAGCACCAGGCCTGCCATGCTGAGCCCAGGGCCACAACCAGTGCTCACCCGGGCTGGGACATTGAGTCCCAACATGGGATCCCATGGGACAGGGCACGCTGGGATTCGCCCCTGCAGCTCCCCAGTGTGTCCAGAGAGACAGCAAGGAGACAGTGACCTCTGTCAGCGGGGCCCCCTGAGTGGGACAACCACTGCTGGGGTGGCTGTGCCAGCTCCCCCATGAACCTCCAGCCCTGGGAAGCGGGAGCAAGTGGAAAACACAACTTGGCCAATACTGCCTGTGCCGGAAGCAAATGGAAAGAGAACTGGGGTGTGAAAACCCAAGGTTGTTTATTTCCATAAGAACAGCAATGAAAACACAGAACACATTTACTTTTGTAAGAATATTTGTAATAACAACAATTTATAGAATGTATATACCTAAGAACATATCTAACAACAATATTTGAAATGTATTTACAGAAGACAAAACGAAGCCCTAAAACCTATATGGCAAAAACAAGAACAAACTCTAAAAACTATGTACAAAAGGGTGCCATTTCAGTCCAGGATCTCCATCAGTCCGGGAAGAAAAGCAGGTGCCGTGGTCACTCCAGTCACGCATAGAGGGCTCTACAGTGTGTCCCCAGGCTGGCACACTGGGACTCTGCTGCCAGAGCTGAGGCTGGCTGGGTCTGGGGGCTGGGCCCCAGGCACTGCCATGGGGCTTGTGTGGCCCAAAGCAAGAACAGGACAGGCTGGGCATGGCCAGCAGAACTCAAGGCACTGGGTACCACGTGCCTGAGCAGGGACCACCCAGCCCAGTCCCGCCCCAGCCTGGCTGCAGGGAACCCACTGTGCCTGTGGGGACCACATGCCTGTCCTGCTGCTGGCATTGCTCTTCATCCCAGGACCATGGCCTCCTCTTCATCTTCCTCATCAATGTCCATCTCCTCGGTGTACTCTTCCATTTCCACGTCCATCTCCTCATCCTCATCAACCTCCATCTCTTCCTCTCCAGTCTGTTCTCCATCCACCTCCATCTCCTCCTCCGTATCCATTATGGTGCCCACCTCCATCTCTTCCTCTCCTCTCTTTTCTCCCTCCACTTCCATCTTCTCCTCTCTATCAGTCTGTCTGTCCACCTCCATCTTGTCTTCTCTACCTGCAACAGCCTGCAGAGGTAGCAAAACCTCAGAGTGGGGTCCCTGTCCCACCCCATCTCCCCAGAACTCCAGCCCACACCCGGGCAGCTGGGGGGATCCACCTCCATGGAATGGCACCGTACCTTCCTCAGGACAAATGTGAGCATCCTGCAGGGATGGATGACACAATCCAGGCCTTAGGCAGCTTTTGAGACTGATGAGATGAGGTCTCGGGGGCAGGAACAAGAAGGGTGACAGGAGCAGCAGGAGCAGCGTGCAGCGTGTGCTGAGCCCAGGGCCAACAGTTGTGTTGTGCTGCTTGCTGGCTGCTGGCAGTTCCAGATGGGACATGGATTATGACATGACCATTGAGCTAGAGAGCCTTTGGTTCCATGCTTAGCAACGTTCCCCCAGACCATGGTGCTCAGAGCCCTGTTCCCAAGGATGGAGCATCCACAGCCTGGGCCAGTGCCTCAGCACCCTCAATGGAAGAGAGCAGCTTCCTCAGATCCACCTTCAATCAGCCTCCTGCAGCTGAAAGCCGTGCCCCCTTGTCCTGTTGCCACAGGCCCTGTGGAACACCCTGTCCCAATCTTTCTTGTGGCACCCTTGCAGTCCTGCAGAGCTGCAGTGAGGCCTCCCCAGGGTCTCCTCTTACCAGGCTGAGCATCCCCAGCCCCACGTGGAAAGCAGGCAGTGTGATCTGGGGGAGTCCAGGCTGGAGTCAAATGGCATCAGGAACTGAGAGACGGAAGCTTTAGGCCCAGGTTTGCCTCTCAATGTACAAAATTAATAAGAGTGGAGGGCAAGATGGTGGGACACTGCTTCTGCTCTAATTGGTGAATATAGTCTCTGTTTTTTTCTTTTTTTCTCTCATGCTCTTGCAGTTTTGGCTGTTTGAAAGGAAGCTTGGCACAATATCCATTGTCTTCTCCATTTGTGAATCACCGAGCAGAGTCTGGGCAAGCTGATGTTGCAGAGCAAATCCTGCAAATGTACTGGTCATCCTGAGCCTGGAGAATGCAGTTAAACCCAGCCAAAAGGAATTTCTGGAAAGTCAAGCCTGCTGTACATTCTCTTGACTTTGGCTATGCCAACTTCACCTGAGTCTTATGAAAAAGCAAACAAAAGACTCAAACCAAAACAGACAAAACCTAGAAACAAACAAACCCATGCAAACCAATCAAACAAAGAGACTAAAAAAACCCCAAATAAAACCAACGGGAATGAAGAGTTAGTATTAGTTTTGAGTTCATCACAGCAGGTAAATGGCTGCTTTCCACAGGATCACCATAAAAAGCCACAGATAACAGCTGCTCCAAAATACACCCAACAGGAGAACCATCAAAGTGATACATAGCAACTCTGGGGGCAGCTCCCCATGAAGGTGAGGGATGAGCACACAGTGCTACAGCTCCAGCCTTCCCCACCCTGCAGGCTGCTCTTTGCTCCTGATGTAAGAGCCTTGCAGGACTGTGGCCCCTCTCGGTGCATTATAAATCATTCCCACAGCTCTCACTTGAGCCACTGGCATGTCCAGAGCGAGATCCAGGCACAATCCTACTGCCCGCTGAGCCTCTCTGGGAGATCCTGAGCATCTTCCTGCCCAGAGCCACAAAAGAGCTCAGGCTCTGCCTGAACTGGGTTTTCAGGGGAGGTTTCCATATCCCTGAGAGATGTGCTCATCCTTCATCAGGCTGTGCCCAGCCTGGATCAGGGCAGGTTGGATGCCACATGGGATCCATCCTTTGCCCTGCCATGTGATCCTCCATGCAGTGGGGATAAAAAGCCCAGCACTGGGGAACCCCAGGTGCTGCAGCAGTGATATTTTTGGGAGCAACACGGAGCTGTGCATGGCCAGCTTGAAGTCTGCACTGCTGTGAGCACCAGGCCTGCCATGCTGAGCCCAGGGCCACAACCAGTGCTCACCCGGGCTGGGACATTGAGTCCCAACATGGGATCCCATGGGACAGGGCACGCTGGGATTCGCCCCTGCAGCTCCCCAGTGTGTCCAGAGAGACAGCAAGGAGACAGTGACCTCTGTCAGCGGGGCCCCCTGAGTGGGACAACCACTGCTGGGGTGGCTGTGCCAGCTCCCCCATGAACCTCCAGCCCTGGGAAGCGGGAGCAAGTGGAAAACACAACTTGGCCAATACTGCCTGTGCCGGAAGCAAATGGAAAGAGAACTGGGGTGTGAAAACCCAAGGTTGTTTATTTCCATAAGAACAGCAATGAAAACACAGAACACATTTACTTTTGTAAGAATATTTGTAATAACAACAATTTATAGAAGGTATATACCTAAGAACATATCTAACAACAATATTTGAAATGTATTTACAGAAGACAAAACGAAGCCCTAAAACCTATATGGCAAAAACAAGAACAAACTCTAAAAACTATGTACAAAAGGGTGCCATTTCAGTCCAGGATCTCCATCAGTCCGGGAAGAAAAGCAGGTGCCATGGTCACTCCAGTCAGGCACAGAGGGCTCTACCGTGTGTCCCCAGGCTGGCACACTGGGACTCTGCTGCCAGAGCTGAGGCTGGCTGGGTCTGGGGGCTGGGCCCCAGGCACTGCCATGGGGCTTGTGTGGCCCAAAGCAAGAACAGGACAGGCTGGGCATGGCCAGCAGAACCCAAGGCACTGGGTACCACGTGCCTGAGCAGGGACCAGCCAGCCCAATCCCGCCCCAGCCTGGCTGCAGGGAACCCACTGTGCCTGTGGGGACCACATGCCTGTCGTGCTGCTGGCATTGCTCTTCATCCCAGGACCATGGCCTCCTCTTCATCTTCCTCATCAATGTCCATCTCCTCGGTGTACTCTTCCATTTCCACGTCCATCTCCTCATCCTCATCAACCTCCATCTCTTCCTCTCCAGTCTGTTCTCCATCCACCTCCATCTCCTCCTCCGTATCCATTATTGTGTCCACCTCCATCTCTTCCTCTCCTCTCTTTTCTCCCTCCACTTCCATCTTCTCCTCTCTATCAGTCTGTCTGTCCACCTCCATCTTGTCTTCTCTACCTGCAACAGCCTGCAGAGGTAGCAAAACCTCAGAGTGGGGTCCCTGTCCCACCCCATCCCCCCAGAACTCCAGCCCACACCCGGGCAGCTGGGGGGATCCACCTCCATGGAATGGCACCGTACCTTCCTCAGGACAAATGTGAGCATCCTGCAGGGATGGATGACACAATCCAGGCCTTAAGCAGCTTTTGAGACTGATGAGATGAGGTCTCGGGGGCAGGAACAAGAAGGGTGACAGGAGCAGCAGGAGCAGCGTGCAGCGTGTGCTGAGCCCAGGGCCAACGGTTGTGTTGTGCTGCTTGCTGGCTGCTGGCAGTTCCAGATGGGACATGGATTATGACATGACCATTGAGCTAGAGAGCCTTTGGTTCCATGCTTAGCAACGTCCCGCAGACCATGGTGCTCAGAGCCCTGTTCCCAAGGATGGAGCATCCACAGCCTGGGCCAGTGCCTCAGCACCCTCAATGGAAGAGAGCAGCTTCCTCAGATCCAACTTCAATCAGCCTCCTGCAGCTGAAAGCCGTCCCCCCTTGTCCTGTTGCCACAGGCCCTGTGGAACACCCTGTCCCAATCTTTCTTGTGGCACCCTTGCAGTCCTGCAGAGCTGCAGTGAGGCCTCCCCAGGGTCTCCTCTTTCCAGGCTGAGCATCCCCAGCCCCACGTGGAAAGCAGGCAGTGTGATCTGGGGGAGTCCAGGCTGGAGTCAAATGGCATCAGGAACTGAGAGACGGAAGCTTTAGGCCCAGGTTTGCCTCTCAATGTACAAAATTAATAAGAGTGGAGGGCAAGATGGTGGGACACTGCTTCTGCTCTAATTGGTGAATATAGTCTCTGTTTTCTTCTTTTTTTCTCATGCCGTTGCAGTTTTGGCTGTTTGAAAGGAAGCTTGGCACAATATCCATTGTCTTCTCCATTTGTGAATCACCGAGCAGAGTCTGGGCAAGCTGATGTTGCAGAGCAAATCCTGCAAATGTACTGGTCATCCTGAGCCTGGAGAATGCAGTTAAACCCAGCCAAAAGGAATTTCTGGAAAGTCAAGCCTGGTGTACATTCTCTTGACTTTGGCTATGCCAACTTCACCTGAGTCTTATGAAAAAGCAAACAAAAGACTCAAACCAAAACAGACAAAACCTAGAAACAAACAAACCCATGCAAACCAATCAAACAAAGAGACTAAAAAACCCCAAATAAAACCAAAGGGAATGAAGAGTTAGTATTAGTTTTGAGTTCATCACAGCAGGTAAATGGCTGCTTTCCACAGGATCACCATAAAAAGCCACAGATAACAGCTGCTCCAAAATACACCCAACAGGAGAACCATCAAAGTGATACATAGCAACTCTGGGGGCAGCTCCCCATGAAGGTGAGGGATGAGCACACAGTGCTACAGCTCCAGCCTTCCCCACCCTGCAGGCTGCTCTTTGCTCCTGATGTAAGAGCCTTGCAGGACTGTGGCCCCTCTCGGTGCATTATAAATCATTCCCACAGCTCTCACTTGAGCCACTGGCATGTCCAGAGCGAGATCCAGGCACAATCCTACTGCCCACTGAGCCTCTCTGGGAGATCCTGAGCATCTTCCTGCCCAGAGCCACAAAAGAGCTCAGGCTCTGCCTGAACTGGGTTTTCAGGGGAGGTTTCCATATCCCTGCGAGATGTGCTCATCCTTCATCAGGCTGTGCCCAGCCTGGATCAGGGCAGGTTGGATGCCACATGGGATCCATCCTTTGCCCTGCCATGTGATCCTCCATGCAGTGGGGATAAAAAGCCCAGCACTGGGGAACCCCAGGTGCTGCAGCAGTGATATTTTTGGGAGCAACACGGAGCTGTGCATGGCCAGCTTGAAGTCTGCACTGCTGTGAGCACCAGGCCTGCCATGCTGAGCCCAGGGCCACAACCAGTGCTCACCCGGGCTGGGACATTGAGTCCCAACATGGGATCCCATGGGACAGGGCACGCTGGGATTCGCCCCTGCAGCTCCCCAGTGTGTCCAGAGAGACAGCAAGGAGACAGTGACCTCTGTCAGCGGGGCCCCCAGAGTGGGACAACCACTGCTGGGGTGGCTGTGCCAGCTCCCCCATGAACCTCCAGCCCTGGGAAGCGGGAGCAAGTGGAAAACACAACTTGGCCAATACTGCCTGTGCCGGAAGCAAATGGAAAGAGAACTGGGGTGTGAAAACCCAAGGTTGTTTATTTCCATAAGAACAGCAATGAAAACACAGAACACATTTACTTTTGTAAGAATATTTGTAATAACAACAATTTATAGAAGGTATGTACCTAAGAACATATCTAACAACAATATTTGAAATGTATTTACAGAAGACAAAACGAAGCCCTAAAACCTATATGGCAAAAACAAGAACAAACTCTAAAAACTATGTACAAAAGGGTGCCATTTCAGTCCAGGATCTCCATCAGTCCGGGAAGAAAAGCAGGTGCCACGGTCACTCCAGTCAGGCACAGAGGTCTCTACCGTGTGTCCCCAGGCTGGCACACTGGGACTCTGCTGCCAGAGCTGAGGCTGGCTGGGTCTGGGGGCTGGGCCCCAGGCACTGCCATGGGGCTTGTGTGGCCCAAAGCAAGAACAGGACAGGCTGGGCATGGCCAGCAGAACCCAAGGCACTGGGTACCACGTGCCTGAGCAGGGACCAGCCAGCCCAATCCCGCCCCAGCCTGGCTGCAGGGAACCCACTGTGCCTGTGGGGACCACATGCCTGTCGTGCTGCTGGCATTGCTCTTCATCCCAGGACCATGGCCTCCTCTTCATCTTCCTCATCAATGTCCATCTCCTCGGTGTACTCTTCCATTTCCACGTCCATCTCCTCATCCTCATCAACCTCCATCTCTTCCTCTCCAGTCTGTTCTCCATCCACCTCCATCTCCTCCTCCGTATCCATTATGGTGCCCACCTCCATCTCTTCCTCTCCTCTCTTTTCTCCCTCCACTTCCATCTTCTCCTCTCTATCAGTCTGTCTGTCCACCTCCATCTTGTCTTCTCTACCTGCAACAGCCTGCAGAGGTAGCAAAACCTCAGAGTGGGGTCCCTGTCCCACCCCATCCCTCCAGAACTCCAGCCCACACCCGGGCAGCTGGGGGGATCCACCTCCATGGAATGGCACCGTACCTTCCTCAGGACAAATGTGAGCATCCTGCAGGGATGGATGACACAATCCAGGCCTTAAGCAGCTTTTGAGACTGATGAGATGAGGTCTCGGGGGCAGGAACAAGAAGGGTGACAGGAGCAGCAGGAGCAGCGTGCAGCGTGTGCTGAGCCCAGGGCCAACGGTTGTGTTGTGCTGCTTGCTGGCTGCTGGCAGTTCCAGATGGGACATGGATTATGACATGACCATTGAGCTAGAGAGCCTTTGATTCCATGCTTAGCAACGTCCCGCAGACCATGGTGCTCAGAGCCCTGTTCCCAAGGATGGAGCATCCACAGCCTGGGCCAGTGCCTCAGCACCCTCAATGGAAGAGAGCAGCTTCCTCAGATCCAACTTCAATCAGCCTCCTGCAGCTGAAAGCCGTCCCCCCCTTGTCCTGTTGCCACAGGCCCTGTGGAACACCCTGTCCCAATCTTTCTTGTGGCACCCTTGCAGTCCTGCAGAGCTGCAGTGAGGCCTCCCCAGGGTCTCCTCTTTCCAGGCTGAGCATCCCCAGCCCCACGTGGAAAGCAGGCAGTGTGATCTGGGGGAGTCCAGGCTGGAGTCAAATGGCATCAGGAACTGAGAGACGGAAGCTTTAGGCCCAGGTTTGCCTCTCATTGTACAAAATTAATAAGAGTGGAGGGCAAGATGGTGGGACACTGCTTCTGCTCTAATTGGTGAATATAGTCTCTGTTTTTTTCTTTTTTTCTCTCATGCCCTTGCAGTTTTGGCTGTTTGAAAGGAAGCTTGGCACAATATCCATTGTCTTCTCCATTTGTGAATCACCGAGCAGAGTCTGGGCAAGCTGATGTTGCAGAGCAAATCCTGCAAATGTACTGGTCATCCTGAGCCTGGAGAATGCAGTTAAACCCAGCCAAAAGGAATTTCTGGAAAGTCAAGCCTGGTGTACATTCTCTTGACTTTGGCTATGCCAACTTCACCTGAGTCTTATGAAAAAGCAAACAAAAGACTCAAACCAAAACAGACAAAACCTAGAAACAAACAAACCCATGCAAACCAATCAAACAAAGAGACTAAAAAAAACCCAAATAAAACCAAAGGGAATGAAGAGTTAGTATTAGTTTTGAGTTCATCACAGCAGGTAAATGGCTGCTTTCCACAGGATCACCATAAAAAGCCACAGATAACAGCTGCTCCAAAATACACCCAACAGGAGAACCATCAAAGTGATACATAGCAACTCTGGGGGCAGCTCCCCATGAAGGTGAGGGATGAGCACACAGTGCTACAGCTCCAGCCTTCCCCACCCTGCAGGCTGCTCTTTGCTCCTGATGTAAGAGCCTTGCAGGACTGTGGCCCCTCTCGGTGCATTATAAATCATTCCCACAGCTCTCACTTGAGCCACTGGCATGTCCAGAGCGAGATCCAGGCACAATCCTACTGCCCACTGAGCCTCTCTGGGAGATCCTGAGCATCTTCCTGCCCAGAGCCACAAAAGAGCTCAGGCTCTGCCTGAACTGGGTTTTCAGGGGAGGTTTCCATATCCCTGCGAGATGTGCTCATCCTTCATCAGGCTGTGCCCAGCCTGGATCAGGGCAGGTTGGATGCCACATGGGATCCATCCTTTGCCCTGCCATGTGATCCTCCATGCAGTGGGGATAAAAAGCCCAGCACTGGGGAACCCCAGGTGCTGCAGCAGTGATATTTTTGGGAGCAACACGGAGCTGTGCATGGCCAGCTTGAAGTCTGCACTGCTGTGAGCACCAGGCCTGCCATGCTGAGCCCAGGGCCACAACCAGTGCTCACCCGGGCTGGGACATTGAGTCCCAACATGGGATCCCATGGGACAGGGCACGCTGGGATTCGCCCCTGCAGCTCCCCAGTGTGTCCAGAGAGACAGCAAGGAGACAGTGACCTCTGTCAGCGGGGCCCCCAGAGTGGGACAACCACTGCTGGGGTGGCTGTGCCAGCTCCCCCATGAACCTCCAGCCCTGGGAAGCGGGAGCAAGTGGAAAACACAACTTGGCCAATACTGCCTGTGCCGGAAGCAAATGGAAAGAGAACTGGGGTGTGAAAACCCAAGGTTGTTTATTTCCATAAGAACAGCAATGAAAACACAGAACACATTTACTTTTGTAAGAATATTTGTAATAACAACAATTTATAGAAGGTATGTACCTAAGAACATATCTAACAACAATATTTGAAATGTATTTACAGAAGACAAAACGAAGCCCTAAAACCTATATGGCAAAAACAAGAACAAACTCTAAAAACTATGTACAAAAGGGTGCCATTTCAGTCCAGGATCTCCATCAGTCCGGGAAGAAAAGCAGGTGCCACGGTCACTCCAGTCAGGCACAGAGGTCTCTACCGTGTGTCCCCAGGCTGGCACACTGGGACTCTGCTGCCAGAGCTGAGGCTGGCTGGGTCTGGGGGCTGGGCCCCAGGCACTGCCATGGGGCTTGTGTGGCCCAAAGCAAGAACAGGACAGGCTGGGCATGGCCAGCAGAACCCAAGGCACTGGGTACCACGTGCCTGAGCAGGGACCAGCCAGCCCAATCCCGCCCCAGCCTGGCTGCAGGGAACCCACTGTGCCTGTGGGGACCACATGCCTGTCGTGCTGCTGGCATTGCTCTTCATCCCAGGACCATGGCCTCCTCTTCATCTTCCTCATCAATGTCCATCTCCTCGGTGTACTCTTCCATTTCCACGTCCATCTCCTCATCCTCATCAACCTCCATCTCTTCCTCTCCAGTCTGTTCTCCATCCACCTCCATCTCCTCCTCCGTATCCATTATGGTGCCCACCTCCATCTCTTCCTCTCCTCTCTTTTCTCCCTCCACTTCCATCTTCTCCTCTCTATCAGTCTGTCTGTCCACCTCCATCTTGTCTTCTCTACCTGCAACAGCCTGCAGAGGTAGCAAAACCTCAGAGTGGGGTCCCTGTCCCACCCCATCCCTCCAGAACTCCAGCCCACACCCGGGCAGCTGGGGGGATCCACCTCCATGGAATGGCACCGTACCTTCCTCAGGACAAATGTGAGCATCCTGCAGGGATGGATGACACAATCCAGGCCTTAAGCAGCTTTTGAGACTGATGAGATGAGGTCTCGGGGGCAGGAACAAGAAGGGTGACAGGAGCAGCAGGAGCAGCGTGCAGCGTGTGCTGAGCCCAGGGCCAACGGTTGTGTTGTGCTGCTTGCTGGCTGCTGGCAGTTCCAGATGGGACATGGATTATGACATGACCATTGAGCTAGAGAGCCTTTGATTCCATGCTTAGCAACGTCCCGCAGACCATGGTGCTCAGAGCCCTGTTCCCAAGGATGGAGCATCCACAGCCTGGGCCAGTGCCTCAGCACCCTCAATGGAAGAGAGCAGCTTCCTCAGATCCAACTTCAATCAGCCTCCTGCAGCTGAAAGCCGTCCCCCCCTTGTCCTGTTGCCACAGGCCCTGTGGAACACCCTGTCCCAATCTTTCTTGTGGCACCCTTGCAGTCCTGCAGAGCTGCAGTGAGGCCTCCCCAGGGTCTCCTCTTTCCAGGCTGAGCATCCCCAGCCCCACGTGGAAAGCAGGCAGTGTGATCTGGGGGAGTCCAGGCTGGAGTCAAATGGCATCAGGAACTGAGAGACGGAAGCTTTAGGCCCAGGTTTGCCTCTCATTGTACAAAATTAATAAGAGTGGAGGGCAAGATGGTGGGACACTGCTTCTGCTCTAATTGGTGAATATAGTCTCTGTTTTTTTCTTTTTTTCTCTCATGCCCTTGCAGTTTTGGCTGTTTGAAAGGAAGCTTGGCACAATATCCATTGTCTTCTCCATTTGTGAATCACCGAGCAGAGTCTGGGCAAGCTGATGTTGCAGAGCAAATCCTGCAAATGTACTGGTCATCCTGAGCCTGGAGAATGCAGTTAAACCCAGCCAAAAGGAATTTCTGGAAAGTCAAGCCTGGTGTACATTCTCTTGACTTTGGCTATGCCAACTTCACCTGAGTCTTATGAAAAAGCAAACAAAAGACTCAAACCAAAACAGACAAAACCTAGAAACAAACAAACCCATGCAAACCAATCAAACAAAGAGACTAAAAAAAACCCAAATAAAACCAAAGGGAATGAAGAGTTAGTATTAGTTTTGAGTTCATCACAGCAGGTAAATGGCTGCTTTCCACAGGATCACCATAAAAAGCCACAGATAACAGCTGCTCCAAAATACACCCAACAGGAGAACCATCAAAGTGATACATAGCAACTCTGGGGGCAGCTCCCCATGAAGGTGAGGGATGAGCACACAGTGCTACAGCTCCAGCCTTCCCCACCCTGCAGGCTGCTCTTTGCTCCTGATGTAAGAGCCTTGCAGGACTGTGGCCCCTCTCGGTGCATTATAAATCATTCCCACAGCTCTCACTTGAGCCACTGGCATGTCCAGAGCGAGATCCAGGCACAATCCTACTGCCCACTGAGCCTCTCTGGGAGATCCTGAGCATCTTCCTGCCCAGAGCCACAAAAGAGCTCAGGCTCTGCCTGAACTGGGTTTTCAGGGGAGGTTTCCATATCCCTGCGAGATGTGCTCATCCTTCATCAGGCTGTGCCCAGCCTGGATCAGGGCAGGTTGGATGCCACATGGGATCCATCCTTTGCCCTGCCATGTGATCCTCCATGCAGTGGGGATAAAAAGCCCAGCACTGGGGAACCCCAGGTGCTGCAGCAGTGATATTTTTGGGAGCAACACGGAGCTGTGCATGGCCAGCTTGAAGTCTGCACTGCTGTGAGCACCAGGCCTGCCATGCTGAGCCCAGGGCCACAACCAGTGCTCACCCGGGCTGGGACATTGAGTCCCAACATGGGATCCCATGGGACAGGGCACGCTGGGATTCGCCCCTGCAGCTCCCCAGTGTGTCCAGAGAGACAGCAAGGAGACAGTGACCTCTGTCAGCGGGGCCCCCTGAGTGGGACAACCACTGCTGGGGTGGCTGTGCCAGCTCCCCCATGAACCTCCAGCCCTGGGAAGCGGGAGCAAGTGGAAAACACAACTTGGCCAATACTGCCTGTGCCGGAAGCAAATGGAAAGAGAACTGGGGTGTGAAAACCCAAGGTTGTTTATTTCCATAAGAACAGCAATGAAAACACAGAACACATTTACTTTTGTAAGAATATTTGTAATAACAACAATTTATAGAAGGTATATACCTAAGAACATATCTAACAACAATATTTGAAATGTATTTACAGAAGACAAAACGAAGCCCTAAAACCTATATGGCAAAAACAAGAACAAACTCTAAAAACTATGTACAAAAGGGTGCCATTTCAGTCCAGGATCTCCATCAGTCCGGGAAGAAAAGCAGGTGCCATGGTCACTCCAGTCAGGCACAGAGGGCTCTACCGTGTGTCCCCAGGCTGGCACACTGGGACTCTGCTGCCAGAGCTGAGGCTGGCTGGGTCTGGGGGCTGGGCCCCAGGCACTGCCATGGGGCTTGTGTGGCCCAAAGCAAGAACAGGACAGGCTGGGCATGGCCAGCAGAACCCAAGGCACTGGGTACCACGTGCCTGAGCAGGGACCAGCCAGCCCAATCCCGCCCCAGCCTGGCTGCAGGGAACCCACTGTGCCTGTGGCGACCACATGCCTGTCGTGCTGCTGGCATTGCTCTTCATCCCAGGACCATGGCCTCCTCTTCATCTTCCTCATCAATGTCCATCTCCTCGGTGTACTCTTCCATTTCCACGTCCATCTCCTCATCCTCATCAACCTCCATCTCTTCCTCTCCAGTCTGTTCTCCATCCACCTCCATCTCCTCCTCCGTATCCATTATGGTGCCCACCTCCATCTCTTCCTCTCCTCTCTTTTCTCCCTCCACTTCCATCTTCTCCTCTCTATCAGTCTGTCTGTCCACCTCCATCTTGTCTTCTCTACCTGCAACAGCCTGCAGAGGTAGCAAAACCTCAGAGTGGGGTCCCTGTCCCACCCCATCCCCCCAGAACTCCAGCCCACACCCGGGCAGCTGGGGGGATCCACCTCCATGGAATGGCACCATACCTTCCTCAGGACAAATGTGAGCATCCTGCAGGGATGGATGACACAATCCAGGCCTTAAGCAGCTTTTGAGACTGATGAGATGAGGTCTCGGGGGCAGGAACAAGAAGGGTGACAGGAGCAGCAGGAGCAGCGTGCAGCGTGTGCTGAGCCCAGGGCCAACGGTTGTGTTGTGCTGCTTGCTGGCTGCTGGCAGTTCCAGATGGGACATGGATTATGACATGACCATTGAGCTAGAGAGCCTTTGATTCCATGCTTAGCAACGTCCCGCAGACCATGGTGCTCAGAGCCCTGTTCCCAAGGATGGAGCATCCACAGCCTGGGCCAGTGCCTCAGCACCCTCAATGGAAGAGAGCAGCTTCCTCAGATCCACCTTCAATCAGCCTCCTGCAGCTGAAAGCCGTCCCCCCTTGTCCTGTTGCCACAGGCCCTGTGGAACACCCTGTCCCAATCTTTCTTGTGGCACCCTTGCAGTCCTGCAGAGCTGCAGTGAGGCCTCCCCAGGGTCTCCTCTTTCCAGGCTGAGCATCCCCAGCCCCACGTGGAAAGCAGGCAGTGTGATCTGGGGGAGTCCAGGCTGGAGTCAAATGGCATCAGGAACTGAGACGGAAGCTTTAGGCCCAGGTTTGCCTCTCATTGTACAAAATTAATAAGAGTGGAGGGCAAGATGGTGGGACACTGCTTCTGCTCTAATTGGTGAATATAGTCTCTGTTTTTTTCTTTTTTTCTCTCATGCCGTTGCAGTTTTGGCTGTTTGAAAGGAAGCTTGGCACAATATCCATTGTCTTCTCCATTTGTGAATCACCGAGCAGAGTCTGGGCAAGCTGATGTTGCAGAGCAAATCCTGCAAATGTACTGGTCATCCTGAGCCTGGAGAATGCAGTTAAACCCAGCCAAAAGTAATTTCTGGAAAGTCAAGCCTGGTGTACATTCTCTTGACTTTGGCTATGCCAACTTCACCTGAGTCTTATGAAAAAGCAAACAAAAGACTCAAACCAAAACAGACAAAACCTAGAAACAAACAAACCCATGCAAACCAATCAAACAAAGAGACTAAAAAAACCCCAAATAAAACCAAAGGGAATGAAGAGTTAGTATTAGTTTTGAGTTCATCACAGCAGGTAAATGGCTGCTTTCCACAGGATCACCATAAAAAGCCACAGATAACAGCTGCTCCAAAATACACCCAACAGGAGAACCATCAAAGGGATACATAGCAACTCTGGGGGCAGCTCCCCATTAAGGGGAGGGATGAGCACACAGTGCTACAGCTCCAGCCTTCCCCACCCTGCAGGCTGCTCTTTGCTCCTGATGTAAGAGCCTTGCAGGACTGTGGCCCCTCTCGGTGCATTATAAATCATTCCCACAGCTCTCACTTGAGCCACTGGCATGTCCAGAGCGAGATCCAGGCACAATCCTACTGCCCACTGAGCCTCTCTGGGAGATCCTGAGCATCTTCCTGCCCAGAGCCACAAAAGAGCTCAGGCTCTGCCTGAACTGGGTTTTCAGGGGAGGTTTCCATATCCCTGCGAGATGTGCTCATCCTTCATCAGGCTGTGCCCAGCCTGGATCAGGGCAGGTTGGATGCCACATGGGATCCATCCTTTGCCCTGCCATGTGATCCTCCATGCAGTGGGGATAAAAAGCCCAGCACTGGGGAACCCCAGGTGCTGCAGCAGTGATATTTTTGGGAGCAACACGGAGCTGTGCATGGCCAGCTTGAAGTCTGCACTGCTGTGAGCACCAGGCCTGCCATGCTGAGCCCAGGGCCACAACCAGTGCTCACCCGGGCTGGGACATTGAGTCCCAACATGGGATCCCATGGGACAGGGCACGCTGGGATTCGCCCCTGCAGCTCCCCAGTGTGTCCAGAGAGACAGCAAGGAGACAGTGACCTCTGTCAGCGGGGCCCCCAGAGTGGGACAACCACTGCTGGGGTGGCTGTGCCAGCTCCCCCATGAACCTCCAGCCCTGGGAAGCGGGAGCAAGTGGAAAACACAACTTGGCCAATACTGCCTGTGCCGGAAGCAAATGGAAAGAGAACTGGGGTGTGAAAACCCAAGGTTGTTTATTTCCATAAGAACAGCAATGAAAACACAGAACACATTTACTTTTGTAAGAATATTTGTAATAACAACAATTTATAGAAGGTATATACCTAAGAACATACCTAACAACAATATTTGAAATGTATTTACAGAAGACAAAACGAAGCCCTAAAACCTATATGGCAAAAACAAGAACAAACTCTAAAAACTATGTACAAAAGGGTGCCATTTCAGTCCAGGATCTCCATCAGTCCGGGAAGAAAAGCAGGTGCCATGGTCACTCCAGTCAGGCACAGAGGGCTCTACCGTGTGTCCCCAGGCTGGCACACTGGGACTCTGCTGCCAGAGCTGAGGCTGGCTGGGTCTGGGGGCTGGGCCCCAGGCACTGCCATGGGGCTTGTGTGGCCCAAAGCAAGAACAGGACAGGCTGGGCATGGCCAGCAGAACCCAAGGCACTGGGTACCACGTGCCTGAGCAGGGACCAGCCAGCCCAATCCCGCCCCAGCCTGGCTGCAGGGAACCCACTGTGCCTGTGGCGACCACATGCCTGTCGTGCTGCTGGCATTGCTCTTCATCCCAGGACCATGGCCTCCTCTTCATCTTCCTCATCAATGTCCATCTCCTCGGTGTACTCTTCCATTTCCACGTCCATCTCCTCATCCTCATCAACCTCCATCTCTTCCTCTCCAGTCTGTTCTCCATCCACCTCCATCTCCTCCTCCGTATCCATTATGGTGCCCACCTCCATCTCTTCCTCTCCTCTCTTTTCTCCCTCCACTTCCATCTTCTCCTCTCTATCAGTCTGTCTGTCCACCTCCATCTTGTCTTCTCTACCTGCAACAGCCTGCAGAGGTAGCAAAACCTCAGAGTGGGGTCCCTGTCCCACCCCATCCCCCCAGAACTCCAGCCCACACCCGGGCAGCTGGGGGGATCCACCTCCATGGAATGGCACCGTACCTTCCTCAGGACAAATGTGAGCATCCTGCAGGGATGGATGACACAATCCAGGCCTTAAGCAGCTTTTGAGACTGATGAGATGAGGTCTCGGGGGCAGGAACAAGAAGGGTGACAGGAGCAGCAGGAGCAGCGTGCAGCGTGTGCTGAGCCCAGGGCCAACGGTTGTGTTGTGCTGCTTGCTGGCTGCTGGCAGTTCCAGATGGGACATGGATTATGACATGACCATTGAGCTAGAGAGCCTTTGGTTCCATGCTTAGCAACGTCCCGCAGACCATGGTGCTCAGAGCCCTGTTCCCAAGGATGGAGCATCCACAGCCTGGGCCAGTGCCTCAGCACCCTCAATGGAAGAGAGCAGCTTCCTCAGATCCAACTTCAATCAGCCTCCTGCAGCTGAAAGCCGTCCCCCCTTGTCCTGTTGCCACAGGCCCTGTGGAACACCCTGTCCCAATCTTTCTTGTGGCACCCTTGCAGTCCTGCAGAGCTGCAGTGAGGCCTCCCCAGGGTCTCCTCTTTCCAGGCTGAGCATCCCCAGCCCCACGTGGAAAGCAGGCAGTGTGATCTGGGGGAGTCCAGGCTGGAGTCAAATGGCATCAGGAACTGAGAGACGGAAGCTTTAGGCCCAGGTTTGCCTCTCAATGTACAAAATTAATAAGAGTGGAGGGCAAGATGGTGGGACACTGCTTCTGCTCTAATTGGTGAATATAGTCTCTGTTTTCTTCTTTTTTTCTCATGCCGTTGCAGTTTTGGCTGTTTGAAAGGAAGCTTGGCACAATATCCATTGTCTTCTCCATTTGTGAATCACCGAGCAGAGTCTGGGCAAGCTGATGTTGCAGAGCAAATCCTGCAAATGTACTGGTCATCCTGAGCCTGGAGAATGCAGTTAAACCCAGCCAAAAGGAATTTCTGGAAAGTCAAGCCTGGTGTACATTCTCTTGACTTTGGCTATGCCAACTTCACCTGAGTCTTATGAAAAAGCAAACAAAAGACTCAAACCAAAACAGACAAAACCTAGAAACAAACAAACCCATGCAAACCAATCAAACAAAGAGACTAAAAAACCCCAAATAAAACCAAAGGGAATGAAGAGTTAGTATTAGTTTTGAGTTCATCACAGCAGGTAAATGGCTGCTTTCCACAGGATCACCATAAAAAGCCACAGATAACAGCTGCTCCAAAATACACCCAACAGGAGAACCATCAAAGTGATACATAGCAACTCTGGGGGCAGCTCCCCATGAAGGTGAGGGATGAGCACACAGTGCTACAGCTCCAGCCTTCCCCACCCTGCAGGCTGCTCTTTGCTCCTGATGTAAGAGCCTTGCAGGACTGTGGCCCCTCTCGGTGCATTATAAATCATTCCCACAGCTCTCACTTGAGCCACTGGCATGTCCAGAGCGAGATCCAGGCACAATCCTACTGCCCACTGAGCCTCTCTGGGAGATCCTGAGCATCTTCCTGCCCAGAGCCACAAAAGAGCTCAGGCTCTGCCTGAACTGGGTTTTCAGGGGAGGTTTCCATATCCCTGCGAGATGTGCTCATCCTTCATCAGGCTGTGCCCAGCCTGGATCAGGGCAGGTTGGATGCCACATGGGATCCATCCTTTGCCCTGCCATGTGATCCTCCATGCAGTGGGGATAAAAAGCCCAGCACTGGGGAACCCCAGGTGCTGCAGCAGTGATATTTTTGGGAGCAACACGGAGCTGTGCATGGCCAGCTTGAAGTCTGCACTGCTGTGAGCACCAGGCCTGCCATGCTGAGCCCAGGGCCACAACCAGTGCTCACCCGGGCTGGGACATTGAGTCCCAACATGGGATCCCATGGGACAGGGCACGCTGGGATTCGCCCCTGCAGCTCCCCAGTGTGTCCAGAGAGACAGCAAGGAGACAGTGACCTCTGTCAGCGGGGCCCCCTGAGTGGGACAACCACTGCTGGGGTGGCTGTGCCAGCTCCCCCATGAACCTCCAGCCCTGGGAAGCGGGAGCAAGTGGAAAACACAACTTGGCCAATACTGCCTGTGCCGGAAGCAAATGGAAAGAGAACTGGGGTGTGAAAACCCAAGGTTGTTTATTTCCATAAGAACAGCAATGAAAACACAGAACACATTTACTTTTGTAAGAATATTTGTAATAACAACAATTTATAGAAGGTATATACCTAAGAACATACCTAACAACAATATTTGAAATGTATTTACAGAAGACAAAACGAAGCCCTAAAACCTATATGGCAAAAACAAGAACAAACTCTAAAAACTATGTACAAAAGGGTGCCATTTCAGTCCAGGATCTCCATCAGTCCGGGAAGAAAAGCAGGTGCCATGGTCACTCCAGTCAGGCACAGAGGGCTCTACCGTGTGTCCCCAGGCTGGCACACTGGGACTCTGCTGCCAGAGCTGAGGCTGGCTGGGTCTGGGGGCTGGGCCCCAGGCACTGCCATGGGGCTTGTGTGGCCCAAAGCAAGAACAGGACAGGCTGGGCATGGCCAGCAGAACCCAAGGCACTGGGTACCACGTGCCTGAGCAGGGACCAGCCAGCCCAATCCCGCCCCAGCCTGGCTGCAGGGAACCCACTGTGCCTGTGGGGACCACATGCCTGTCGTGCTGCTGGCATTGCTCTTCATCCCAGGACCATGGCCTCCTCTTCATCTTCCTCATCAATGTCCATCTCCTCGGTGTACTCTTCCATTTCCACGTCCATCTCCTCATCCTCATCAACCTCCATCTCTTCCTCTCCAGTCTGTTCTCCATCCACCTCCATCTCCTCCTCCGTATCCATTATTGTGTCCACCTCCATCTCTTCCTCTCCTCTCTTTTCTCCCTCCACTTCCATCTTCTCCTCTCTATCAGTCTGTCTGTCCACCTCCATCTTGTCTTCTCTACCTGCAACAGCCTGCAGAGGTAGCAAAACCTCAGAGTGGGGTCCCTGTCCCACCCCATCCCCCCAGAACTCCAGCCCACACCCGGGCAGCTGGGGGGATCCACCTCCATGGAATGGCACCGTACCTTCCTCAGGACAAATGTGAGCATCCTGCAGGGATGGATGACACAATCCAGGCCTTAAGCAGCTTTTGAGACTGATGAGATGAGGTCTCGGGGGCAGGAACAAGAAGGGTGACAGGAGCAGCAGGAGCAGCGTGCAGCGTGTGCTGAGCCCAGGGCCAACGGTTGTGTTGTGCTGCTTGCTGGCTGCTGGCAGTTCCAGATGGGACATGGATTATGACATGACCATTGAGCTAGAGAGCCTTTGGTTCCATGCTTAGCAACGTCCCGCAGACCATGGTGCTCAGAGCCCTGTTCCCAAGGATGGAGCATCCACAGCCTGGGCCAGTGCCTCAGCACCCTCAATGGAAGAGAGCAGCTTCCTCAGATCCAACTTCAATCAGCCTCCTGCAGCTGAAAGCCGTCCCCCCTTGTCCTGTTGCCACAGGCCCTGTGGAACACCCTGTCCCAATCTTTCTTGTGGCACCCTTGCAGTCCTGCAGAGCTGCAGTGAGGCCTCCCCAGGGTCTCCTCTTTCCAGGCTGAGCATCCCCAGCCCCACGTGGAAAGCAGGCAGTGTGATCTGGGGGAGTCCAGGCTGGAGTCAAATGGCATCAGGAACTGAGAGACGGAAGCTTTAGGCCCAGGTTTGCCTCTCAATGTACAAAATTAATAAGAGTGGAGGGCAAGATGGTGGGACACTGCTTCTGCTCTAATTGGTGAATATAGTCTCTGTTTTCTTCTTTTTTTCTCATGCCGTTGCAGTTTTGGCTGTTTGAAAGGAAGCTTGGCACAATATCCATTGTCTTCTCCATTTGTGAATCACCGAGCAGAGTCTGGGCAAGCTGATGTTGCAGAGCAAATCCTGCAAATGTACTGGTCATCCTGAGCCTGGAGAATGCAGTTAAACCCAGCCAAAAGGAATTTCTGGAAAGTCAAGCCTGGTGTACATTCTCTTGACTTTGGCTATGCCAACTTCACCTGAGTCTTATGAAAAAGCAAACAAAAGACTCAAACCAAAACAGACAAAACCTAGAAACAAACAAACCCATGCAAACCAATCAAACAAAGAGACTAAAAAACCCCAAATAAAACCAAAGGGAATGAAGAGTTAGTATTAGTTTTGAGTTCATCACAGCAGGTAAATGGCTGCTTTCCACAGGATCACCATAAAAAGCCACAGATAACAGCTGCTCCAAAATACACCCAACAGGAGAACCATCAAAGTGATACATAGCAACTCTGGGGGCAGCTCCCCATGAAGGTGAGGGATGAGCACACAGTGCTACAGCTCCAGCCTTCCCCACCCTGCAGGCTGCTCTTTGCTCCTGATGTAAGAGCCTTGCAGGACTGTGGCCCCTCTCGGTGCATTATAAATCATTCCCACAGCTCTCACTTGAGCCACTGGCATGTCCAGAGCGAGATCCAGGCACAATCCTACTGCCCACTGAGCCTCTCTGGGAGATCCTGAGCATCTTCCTGCCCAGAGCCACAAAAGAGCTCAGGCTCTGCCTGAACTGGGTTTTCAGGGGAGGTTTCCATATCCCTGCGAGATGTGCTCATCCTTCATCAGGCTGTGCCCAGCCTGGATCAGGGCAGGTTGGATGCCACATGGGATCCATCCTTTGCCCTGCCATGTGATCCTCCATGCAGTGGGGATAAAAAGCCCAGCACTGGGGAACCCCAGGTGCTGCAGCAGTGATATTTTTGGGAGCAACACGGAGCTGTGCATGGCCAGCTTGAAGTCTGCACTGCTGTGAGCACCAGGCCTGCCATGCTGAGCCCAGGGCCACAACCAGTGCTCACCCGGGCTGGGACATTGAGTCCCAACATGGGATCCCATGGGACAGGGCACGCTGGGATTCGCCCCTGCAGCTCCCCAGTGTGTCCAGAGAGACAGCAAGGAGACAGTGACCTCTGTCAGCGGGGCCCCCTGAGTGGGACAACCACTGCTGGGGTGGCTGTGCCAGCTCCCCCATGAACCTCCAGCCCTGGGAAGCGGGAGCAAGTGGAAAACACAACTTGGCCAATACTGCCTGTGCCGGAAGCAAATGGAAAGAGAACTGGGGTGTGAAAACCCAAGGTTGTTTATTTCCATAAGAACAGCAATGAAAACACAGAACACATTTACTTTTGTAAGAATATTTGTAATAACAACAATTTATAGAAGGTATGTACCTAAGAACATATCTAACAACAATATTTGAAATGTATTTACAGAAGACAAAACGAAGCCCTAAAACCTATATGGCAAAAACAAGAACAAACTCTAAAAACTATGTACAAAAGGGTGCCATTTCAGTCCAGGATCTCCATCAGTCCGGGAAGAAAAGCAGGTGCCACGGTCACTCCAGTCAGGCACAGAGGTCTCTACCGTGTGTCCCCAGGCTGGCACACTGGGACTCTGCTGCCAGAGCTGAGGCTGGCTGGGTCTGGGGGCTGGGCCCCAGGCACTGCCATGGGGCTTGTGTGGCCCAAAGCAAGAACAGGACAGGCTGGGCATGGCCAGCAGAACCCAAGGCACTGGGTACCACGTGCCTGAGCAGGGACCAGCCAGCCCAATCCCGCCCCAGCCTGGCTGCAGGGAACCCACTGTGCCTGTGGGGACCACATGCCTGTCGTGCTGCTGGCATTGCTCTTCATCCCAGGACCATGGCCTCCTCTTCATCTTCCTCATCAATGTCCATCTCCTCGGTGTACTCTTCCATTTCCACGTCCATCTCCTCATCCTCATCAACCTCCATCTCTTCCTCTCCAGTCTGTTCTCCATCCACCTCCATCTCCTCCTCCGTATCCATTATGGTGCCCACCTCCATCTCTTCCTCTCCTCTCTTTTCTCCCTCCACTTCCATCTTCTCCTCTCTATCAGTCTGTCTGTCCACCTCCATCTTGTCTTCTCTACCTGCAACAGCCTGCAGAGGTAGCAAAACCTCAGAGTGGGGTCCCTGTCCCACCCCATCCCTCCAGAACTCCAGCCCACACCCGGGCAGCTGGGGGGATCCACCTCCATGGAATGGCACCGTACCTTCCTCAGGACAAATGTGAGCATCCTGCAGGGATGGATGACACAATCCAGGCCTTAAGCAGCTTTTGAGACTGATGAGATGAGGTCTCGGGGGCAGGAACAAGAAGGGTGACAGGAGCAGCAGGAGCAGCGTGCAGCGTGTGCTGAGCCCAGGGCCAACGGTTGTGTTGTGCTGCTTGCTGGCTGCTGGCAGTTCCAGATGGGACATGGATTATGACATGACCATTGAGCTAGAGAGCCTTTGATTCCATGCTTAGCAACGTCCCGCAGACCATGGTGCTCAGAGCCCTGTTCCCAAGGATGGAGCATCCACAGCCTGGGCCAGTGCCTCAGCACCCTCAATGGAAGAGAGCAGCTTCCTCAGATCCAACTTCAATCAGCCTCCTGCAGCTGAAAGCCGTCCCCCCCTTGTCCTGTTGCCACAGGCCCTGTGGAACACCCTGTCCCAATCTTTCTTGTGGCACCCTTGCAGTCCTGCAGAGCTGCAGTGAGGCCTCCCCAGGGTCTCCTCTTTCCAGGCTGAGCATCCCCAGCCCCACGTGGAAAGCAGGCAGTGTGATCTGGGGGAGTCCAGGCTGGAGTCAAATGGCATCAGGAACTGAGAGACGGAAGCTTTAGGCCCAGGTTTGCCTCTCATTGTACAAAATTAATAAGAGTGGAGGGCAAGATGGTGGGACACTGCTTCTGCTCTAATTGGTGAATATAGTCTCTGTTTTTTTCTTTTTTTCTCTCATGCCCTTGCAGTTTTGGCTGTTTGAAAGGAAGCTTGGCACAATATCCATTGTCTTCTCCATTTGTGAATCACCGAGCAGAGTCTGGGCAAGCTGATGTTGCAGAGCAAATCCTGCAAATGTACTGGTCATCCTGAGCCTGGAGAATGCAGTTAAACCCAGCCAAAAGGAATTTCTGGAAAGTCAAGCCTGGTGTACATTCTCTTGACTTTGGCTATGCCAACTTCACCTGAGTCTTATGAAAAAGCAAACAAAAGACTCAAACCAAAACAGACAAAACCTAGAAACAAACAAACCCATGCAAACCAATCAAACAAAGAGACTAAAAAAAACCCAAATAAAACCAAAGGGAATGAAGAGTTAGTATTAGTTTTGAGTTCATCACAGCAGGTAAATGGCTGCTTTCCACAGGATCACCATAAAAAGCCACAGATAACAGCTGCTCCAAAATACACCCAACAGGAGAACCATCAAAGTGATACATAGCAACTCTGGGGGCAGCTCCCCATGAAGGTGAGGGATGAGCACACAGTGCTACAGCTCCAGCCTTCCCCACCCTGCAGGCTGCTCTTTGCTCCTGATGTAAGAGCCTTGCAGGACTGTGGCCCCTCTCGGTGCATTATAAATCATTCCCACAGCTCTCACTTGAGCCACTGGCATGTCCAGAGCGAGATCCAGGCACAATCCTACTGCCCACTGAGCCTCTCTGGGAGATCCTGAGCATCTTCCTGCCCAGAGCCACAAAAGAGCTCAGGCTCTGCCTGAACTGGGTTTTCAGGGGAGGTTTCCATATCCCTGCGAGATGTGCTCATCCTTCATCAGGCTGTGCCCAGCCTGGATCAGGGCAGGTTGGATGCCACATGGGATCCATCCTTTGCCCTGCCATGTGATCCTCCATGCAGTGGGGATAAAAAGCCCAGCACTGGGGAACCCCAGGTGCTGCAGCAGTGATATTTTTGGGAGCAACACGGAGCTGTGCATGGCCAGCTTGAAGTCTGCACTGCTGTGAGCACCAGGCCTGCCATGCTGAGCCCAGGGCCACAACCAGTGCTCACCCGGGCTGGGACATTGAGTCCCAACATGGGATCCCATGGGACAGGGCACGCTGGGATTCGCCCCTGCAGCTCCCCAGTGTGTCCAGAGAGACAGCAAGGAGACAGTGACCTCTGTCAGCGGGGCCCCCAGAGTGGGACAACCACTGCTGGGGTGGCTGTGCCAGCTCCCCCATGAACCTCCAGCCCTGGGAAGCGGGAGCAAGTGGAAAACACAACTTGGCCAATACTGCCTGTGCCGGAAGCAAATGGAAAGAGAACTGGGGTGTGAAAACCCAAGGTTGTTTATTTCCATAAGAACAGCAATGAAAACACAGAACACATTTACTTTTGTAAGAATATTTGTAATAACAACAATTTATAGAAGGTATGTACCTAAGAACATATCTAACAACAATATTTGAAATGTATTTACAGAAGACAAAACGAAGCCCTAAAACCTATATGGCAAAAACAAGAACAAACTCTAAAAACTATGTACAAAAGGGTGCCATTTCAGTCCAGGATCTCCATCAGTCCGGGAAGAAAAGCAGGTGCCACGGTCACTCCAGTCAGGCACAGAGGTCTCTACCGTGTGTCCCCAGGCTGGCACACTGGGACTCTGCTGCCAGAGCTGAGGCTGGCTGGGTCTGGGGGCTGGGCCCCAGGCACTGCCATGGGGCTTGTGTGGCCCAAAGCAAGAACAGGACAGGCTGGGCATGGCCAGCAGAACCCAAGGCACTGGGTACCACGTGCCTGAGCAGGGACCAGCCAGCCCAATCCCGCCCCAGCCTGGCTGCAGGGAACCCACTGTGCCTGTGGGGACCACATGCCTGTCGTGCTGCTGGCATTGCTCTTCATCCCAGGACCATGGCCTCCTCTTCATCTTCCTCATCAATGTCCATCTCCTCGGTGTACTCTTCCATTTCCACGTCCATCTCCTCATCCTCATCAACCTCCATCTCTTCCTCTCCAGTCTGTTCTCCATCCACCTCCATCTCCTCCTCCGTATCCATTATGGTGCCCACCTCCATCTCTTCCTCTCCTCTCTTTTCTCCCTCCACTTCCATCTTCTCCTCTCTATCAGTCTGTCTGTCCACCTCCATCTTGTCTTCTCTACCTGCAACAGCCTGCAGAGGTAGCAAAACCTCAGAGTGGGGTCCCTGTCCCACCCCATCCCTCCAGAACTCCAGCCCACACCCGGGCAGCTGGGGGGATCCACCTCCATGGAATGGCACCGTACCTTCCTCAGGACAAATGTGAGCATCCTGCAGGGATGGATGACACAATCCAGGCCTTAAGCAGCTTTTGAGACTGATGAGATGAGGTCTCGGGGGCAGGAACAAGAAGGGTGACAGGAGCAGCAGGAGCAGCGTGCAGCGTGTGCTGAGCCCAGGGCCAACGGTTGTGTTGTGCTGCTTGCTGGCTGCTGGCAGTTCCAGATGGGACATGGATTATGACATGACCATTGAGCTAGAGAGCCTTTGATTCCATGCTTAGCAACGTCCCGCAGACCATGGTGCTCAGAGCCCTGTTCCCAAGGATGGAGCATCCACAGCCTGGGCCAGTGCCTCAGCACCCTCAATGGAAGAGAGCAGCTTCCTCAGATCCAACTTCAATCAGCCTCCTGCAGCTGAAAGCCGTCCCCCCCTTGTCCTGTTGCCACAGGCCCTGTGGAACACCCTGTCCCAATCTTTCTTGTGGCACCCTTGCAGTCCTGCAGAGCTGCAGTGAGGCCTCCCCAGGGTCTCCTCTTTCCAGGCTGAGCATCCCCAGCCCCACGTGGAAAGCAGGCAGTGTGATCTGGGGGAGTCCAGGCTGGAGTCAAATGGCATCAGGAACTGAGAGACGGAAGCTTTAGGCCCAGGTTTGCCTCTCATTGTACAAAATTAATAAGAGTGGAGGGCAAGATGGTGGGACACTGCTTCTGCTCTAATTGGTGAATATAGTCTCTGTTTTTTTCTTTTTTTCTCTCATGCCCTTGCAGTTTTGGCTGTTTGAAAGGAAGCTTGGCACAATATCCATTGTCTTCTCCATTTGTGAATCACCGAGCAGAGTCTGGGCAAGCTGATGTTGCAGAGCAAATCCTGCAAATGTACTGGTCATCCTGAGCCTGGAGAATGCAGTTAAACCCAGCCAAAAGGAATTTCTGGAAAGTCAAGCCTGGTGTACATTCTCTTGACTTTGGCTATGCCAACTTCACCTGAGTCTTATGAAAAAGCAAACAAAAGACTCAAACCAAAACAGACAAAACCTAGAAACAAACAAACCCATGCAAACCAATCAAACAAAGAGACTAAAAAAAACCCAAATAAAACCAAAGGGAATGAAGAGTTAGTATTAGTTTTGAGTTCATCACAGCAGGTAAATGGCTGCTTTCCACAGGATCACCATAAAAAGCCACAGATAACAGCTGCTCCAAAATACACCCAACAGGAGAACCATCAAAGTGATACATAGCAACTCTGGGGGCAGCTCCCCATGAAGGTGAGGGATGAGCACACAGTGCTACAGCTCCAGCCTTCCCCACCCTGCAGGCTGCTCTTTGCTCCTGATGTAAGAGCCTTGCAGGACTGTGGCCCCTCTCGGTGCATTATAAATCATTCCCACAGCTCTCACTTGAGCCACTGGCATGTCCAGAGCGAGATCCAGGCACAATCCTACTGCCCACTGAGCCTCTCTGGGAGATCCTGAGCATCTTCCTGCCCAGAGCCACAAAAGAGCTCAGGCTCTGCCTGAACTGGGTTTTCAGGGGAGGTTTCCATATCCCTGCGAGATGTGCTCATCCTTCATCAGGCTGTGCCCAGCCTGGATCAGGGCAGGTTGGATGCCACATGGGATCCATCCTTTGCCCTGCCATGTGATCCTCCATGCAGTGGGGATAAAAAGCCCAGCACTGGGGAACCCCAGGTGCTGCAGCAGTGATATTTTTGGGAGCAACACGGAGCTGTGCATGGCCAGCTTGAAGTCTGCACTGCTGTGAGCACCAGGCCTGCCATGCTGAGCCCAGGGCCACAACCAGTGCTCACCCGGGCTGGGACATTGAGTCCCAACATGGGATCCCATGGGACAGGGCACGCTGGGATTCGCCCCTGCAGCTCCCCAGTGTGTCCAGAGAGACAGCAAGGAGACAGTGACCTCTGTCAGCGGGGCCCCCAGAGTGGGACAACCACTGCTGGGGTGGCTGTGCCAGCTCCCCCATGAACCTCCAGCCCTGGGAAGCGGGAGCAAGTGGAAAACACAACTTGGCCAATACTGCCTGTGCCGGAAGCAAATGGAAAGAGAACTGGGGTGTGAAAACCCAAGGTTGTTTATTTCCATAAGAACAGCAATGAAAACACAGAACACATTTACTTTTGTAAGAATATTTGTAATAACAACAATTTATAGAAGGTATGTACCTAAGAACATATCTAACAACAATATTTGAAATGTATTTACAGAAGACAAAACGAAGCCCTAAAACCTATATGGCAAAAACAAGAACAAACTCTAAAAACTATGTACAAAAGGGTGCCATTTCAGTCCAGGATCTCCATCAGTCCGGGAAGAAAAGCAGGTGCCACGGTCACTCCAGTCAGGCACAGAGGTCTCTACCGTGTGTCCCCAGGCTGGCACACTGGGACTCTGCTGCCAGAGCTGAGGCTGGCTGGGTCTGGGGGCTGGGCCCCAGGCACTGCCATGGGGCTTGTGTGGCCCAAAGCAAGAACAGGACAGGCTGGGCATGGCCAGCAGAACCCAAGGCACTGGGTACCACGTGCCTGAGCAGGGACCAGCCAGCCCAATCCCGCCCCAGCCTGGCTGCAGGGAACCCACTGTGCCTGTGGGGACCACATGCCTGTCGTGCTGCTGGCATTGCTCTTCATCCCAGGACCATGGCCTCCTCTTCATCTTCCTCATCAATGTCCATCTCCTCGGTGTACTCTTCCATTTCCACGTCCATCTCCTCATCCTCATCAACCTCCATCTCTTCCTCTCCAGTCTGTTCTCCATCCACCTCCATCTCCTCCTCCGTATCCATTATGGTGCCCACCTCCATCTCTTCCTCTCCTCTCTTTTCTCCCTCCACTTCCATCTTCTCCTCTCTATCAGTCTGTCTGTCCACCTCCATCTTGTCTTCTCTACCTGCAACAGCCTGCAGAGGTAGCAAAACCTCAGAGTGGGGTCCCTGTCCCACCCCATCCCTCCAGAACTCCAGCCCACACCCGGGCAGCTGGGGGGATCCACCTCCATGGAATGGCACCGTACCTTCCTCAGGACAAATGTGAGCATCCTGCAGGGATGGATGACACAATCCAGGCCTTAAGCAGCTTTTGAGACTGATGAGATGAGGTCTCGGGGGCAGGAACAAGAAGGGTGACAGGAGCAGCAGGAGCAGCGTGCAGCGTGTGCTGAGCCCAGGGCCAACGGTTGTGTTGTGCTGCTTGCTGGCTGCTGGCAGTTCCAGATGGGACATGGATTATGACATGACCATTGAGCTAGAGAGCCTTTGATTCCATGCTTAGCAACGTCCCGCAGACCATGGTGCTCAGAGCCCTGTTCCCAAGGATGGAGCATCCACAGCCTGGGCCAGTGCCTCAGCACCCTCAATGGAAGAGAGCAGCTTCCTCAGATCCAACTTCAATCAGCCTCCTGCAGCTGAAAGCCGTCCCCCCCTTGTCCTGTTGCCACAGGCCCTGTGGAACACCCTGTCCCAATCTTTCTTGTGGCACCCTTGCAGTCCTGCAGAGCTGCAGTGAGGCCTCCCCAGGGTCTCCTCTTTCCAGGCTGAGCATCCCCAGCCCCACGTGGAAAGCAGGCAGTGTGATCTGGGGGAGTCCAGGCTGGAGTCAAATGGCATCAGGAACTGAGAGACGGAAGCTTTAGGCCCAGGTTTGCCTCTCATTGTACAAAATTAATAAGAGTGGAGGGCAAGATGGTGGGACACTGCTTCTGCTCTAATTGGTGAATATAGTCTCTGTTTTTTTCTTTTTTTCTCTCATGCCCTTGCAGTTTTGGCTGTTTGAAAGGAAGCTTGGCACAATATCCATTGTCTTCTCCATTTGTGAATCACCGAGCAGAGTCTGGGCAAGCTGATGTTGCAGAGCAAATCCTGCAAATGTACTGGTCATCCTGAGCCTGGAGAATGCAGTTAAACCCAGCCAAAAGGAATTTCTGGAAAGTCAAGCCTGGTGTACATTCTCTTGACTTTGGCTATGCCAACTTCACCTGAGTCTTATGAAAAAGCAAACAAAAGACTCAAACCAAAACAGACAAAACCTAGAAACAAACAAACCCATGCAAACCAATCAAACAAAGAGACTAAAAAAAACCCAAATAAAACCAAAGGGAATGAAGAGTTAGTATTAGTTTTGAGTTCATCACAGCAGGTAAATGGCTGCTTTCCACAGGATCACCATAAAAAGCCACAGATAACAGCTGCTCCAAAATACACCCAACAGGAGAACCATCAAAGTGATACATAGCAACTCTGGGGGCAGCTCCCCATGAAGGTGAGGGATGAGCACACAGTGCTACAGCTCCAGCCTTCCCCACCCTGCAGGCTGCTCTTTGCTCCTGATGTAAGAGCCTTGCAGGACTGTGGCCCCTCTCGGTGCATTATAAATCATTCCCACAGCTCTCACTTGAGCCACTGGCATGTCCAGAGCGAGATCCAGGCACAATCCTACTGCCCGCTGAGCCTCTCTGGGAGATCCTGAGCATCTTCCTGCCCAGAGCCACAAAAGAGCTCAGGCTCTGCCTGAACTGGGTTTTCAGGGGAGGTTTCCATATCCCTGCGAGATGTGCTCATCCTTCATCAGGCTGTGCCCAGCCTGGATCAGGGCAGGTTGGATGCCACATGGGATCCATCCTTTGCCCTGCCATGTGATCCTCCATGCAGTGGGGATAAAAAGCCCAGCACTGGGGAACCCCAGGTGCTGCAGCAGTGATATTTTTGGGAGCAACACGGAGCTGTGCATGGCCAGCTTGAAGTCTGCACTGCTGTGAGCACCAGGCCTGCCATGCTGAGCCCAGGGCCACAACCAGTGCTCACCCGGGCTGGGACATTGAGTCCCAACATGGGATCCCATGGGACAGGGCACGCTGGGATTCGCCCCTGCAGCTCCCCAGTGTGTCCAGAGAGACAGCAAGGAGACAGTGACCTCTGTCAGCGGGGCCCCCTGAGTGGGACAACCACTGCTGGGGTGGCTGTGCCAGCTCCCCCATGAACCTCCAGCCCTGGGAAGCGGGAGCAAGTGGAAAACACAACTTGGCCAATACTGCCTGTGCCGGAAGCAAATGGAAAGAGAACTGGGGTGTGAAAACCCAAGGTTGTTTATTTCCATAAGAACAGCAATGAAAACACAGAACACATTTACTTTTGTAAGAATATTTGTAATAACAACAATTTATAGAAGGTATATACCTAAGAACATATCTAACAACAATATTTGAAATGTATTTACAGAAGACAAAACGAAGCCCTAAAACCTATATGGCAAAAACAAGAACAAACTCTAAAAACTATGTACAAAAGGGTGCCATTTCAGTCCAGGATCTCCATCAGTCCGGGAAGAAAAGCAGGTGCCATGGTCACTCCAGTCAGGCACAGAGGGCTCTACCGTGTGTCCCCAGGCTGGCACACTGGGACTCTGCTGCCAGAGCTGAGGCTGGCTGGGTCTGGGGGCTGGGCCCCAGGCACTGCCATGGGGCTTGTGTGGCCCAAAGCAAGAACAGGACAGGCTGGGCATGGCCAGCAGAACCCAAGGCACTGGGTACCACGTGCCTGAGCAGGGACCAGCCAGCCCAATCCCGCCCCAGCCTGGCTGCAGGGAACCCACTGTGCCTGTGGCGACCACATGCCTGTCGTGCTGCTGGCATTGCTCTTCATCCCAGGACCATGGCCTCCTCTTCATCTTCCTCATCAATGTCCATCTCCTCGGTGTACTCTTCCATTTCCACGTCCATCTCCTCATCCTCATCAACCTCCATCTCTTCCTCTCCAGTCTGTTCTCCATCCACCTCCATCTCCTCCTCCGTATCCATTATGGTGCCCACCTCCATCTCTTCCTCTCCTCTCTTTTCTCCCTCCACTTCCATCTTCTCCTCTCTATCAGTCTGTCTGTCCACCTCCATCTTGTCTTCTCTACCTGCAACAGCCTGCAGAGGTAGCAAAACCTCAGAGTGGGGTCCCTGTCCCACCCCATCCCCCCAGAACTCCAGCCCACACCCGGGCAGCTGGGGGGATCCACCTCCATGGAATGGCACCATACCTTCCTCAGGACAAATGTGAGCATCCTGCA
Organism: Lonchura striata; assembly: GCF_050655825.1. NCBI lineage: Eukaryota > Metazoa > Chordata > Aves > Passeriformes > Estrildidae > Lonchura > Lonchura striata. Next base: position 1,045,279 of record NC_140712.1, read on the forward strand.
GGGATGGATGACACAATCCAGGCCTTAAGCAGCTTTTGAGACTGATGAGATGAGGTCTCGGGGGCAGGAACAAGAAGGGTGACAGGAGCAGCAGGAGCAGCGTGCAGCGTGTGCTGAGCCCAGGGCCAACGGTTGTGTTGTGCTGCTTGCTGGCTGCTGGCAGTTCCAGATGGGACATGGATTATGACATGACCATTGAGCTAGAGAGCCTTTGATTCCATGCTTAGCAACGTCCCGCAGACCATGGTGCTCAGAGCCCTGTTCCCAAGGATGGAGCATCCACAGCCTGGGCCAGTGCCTCAGCACCCTCAATGGAAGAGAGCAGCTTCCTCAGATCCACCTTCAATCAGCCTCCTGCAGCTGAAAGCCGTCCCCCCTTGTCCTGTTGCCACAGGCCCTGTGGAACACCCTGTCCCAATCTTTCTTGTGGCACCCTTGCAGTCCTGCAGAGCTGCAGTGAGGCCTCCCCAGGGTCTCCTCTTTCCAGGCTGAGCATCCCCAGCCCCACGTGGAAAGCAGGCAGTGTGATCTGGGGGAGTCCAGGCTGGAGTCAAATGGCATCAGGAACTGAGACGGAAGCTTTAGGCCCAGGTTTGCCTCTCATTGTACAAAATTAATAAGAGTGGAGGGCAAGATGGTGGGACACTGCTTCTGCTCTAATTGGTGAATATAGTCTCTGTTTTTTTCTTTTTTTCTCTCATGCCGTTGCAGTTTTGGCTGTTTGAAAGGAAGCTTGGCACAATATCCATTGTCTTCTCCATTTGTGAATCACCGAGCAGAGTCTGGGCAAGCTGATGTTGCAGAGCAAATCCTGCAAATGTACTGGTCATCCTGAGCCTGGAGAATGCAGTTAAACCCAGCCAAAAGTAATTTCTGGAAAGTCAAGCCTGGTGTACATTCTCTTGACTTTGGCTATGCCAACTTCACCTGAGTCTTATGAAAAAGCAAACAAAAGACTCAAACCAAAACAGACAAAACCTAGAAACAAACAAACCCATGCAAACCAATCAAACAAAGAGACTAAAAAAACCCCAAATAAAACCAAAGGGAATGAAGAGTTAGTATTAGTTTTGAGTTCATCACAGCAGGTAAATGGCTGCTTTCCACAGGATCACCATAAAAAGCCACAGATAACAGCTGCTCCAAAATACACCCAACAGGAGAACCATCAAAGGGATACATAGCAACTCTGGGGGCAGCTCCCCATTAAGGGGAGGGATGAGCACACAGTGCTACAGCTCCAGCCTTCCCCACCCTGCAGGCTGCTCTTTGCTCCTGATGTAAGAGCCTTGCAGGACTGTGGCCCCTCTCGGTGCATTATAAATCATTCCCACAGCTCTCACTTGAGCCACTGGCATGTCCAGAGCGAGATCCAGGCACAATCCTACTGCCCACTGAGCCTCTCTGGGAGATCCTGAGCATCTTCCTGCCCAGAGCCACAAAAGAGCTCAGGCTCTGCCTGAACTGGGTTTTCAGGGGAGGTTTCCATATCCCTGCGAGATGTGCTCATCCTTCATCAGGCTGTGCCCAGCCTGGATCAGGGCAGGTTGGATGCCACATGGGATCCATCCTTTGCCCTGCCATGTGATCCTCCATGCAGTGGGGATAAAAAGCCCAGCACTGGGGAACCCCAGGTGCTGCAGCAGTGATATTTTTGGGAGCAACACGGAGCTGTGCATGGCCAGCTTGAAGTCTGCACTGCTGTGAGCACCAGGCCTGCCATGCTGAGCCCAGGGCCACAACCAGTGCTCACCCGGGCTGGGACATTGAGTCCCAACATGGGATCCCATGGGACAGGGCACGCTGGGATTCGCCCCTGCAGCTCCCCAGTGTGTCCAGAGAGACAGCAAGGAGACAGTGACCTCTGTCAGCGGGGCCCCCAGAGTGGGACAACCACTGCTGGGGTGGCTGTGCCAGCTCCCCCATGAACCTCCAGCCCTGGGAAGCGGGAGCAAGTGGAAAACACAACTTGGCCAATACTGCCTGTGCCGGAAGCAAATGGAAAGAGAACTGGGGTGTGAAAACCCAAGGTTGTTTATTTCCATAAGAACAGCAATGAAAACACAGAACACATTTACTTTTGTAAGAATATTTGTAATAACAACAATTTATAGAAGGTATATACCTAAGAACATACCTAACAACAATATTTGAAATGTATTTACAGAAGACAAAACGAAGCCCTAAAACCTATATGGCAAAAACAAGAACAAACTCTAAAAACTATGTACAAAAGGGTGCCATTTCAGTCCAGGATCTCCATCAGTCCGGGAAGAAAAGCAGGTGCCATGGTCACTCCAGTCAGGCACAGAGGGCTCTACCGTGTGTCCCCAGGCTGGCACACTGGGACTCTGCTGCCAGAGCTGAGGCTGGCTGGGTCTGGGGGCTGGGCCCCAGGCACTGCCATGGGGCTTGTGTGGCCCAAAGCAAGAACAGGACAGGCTGGGCATGGCCAGCAGAACCCAAGGCACTGGGTACCACGTGCCTGAGCAGGGACCAGCCAGCCCAATCCCGCCCCAGCCTGGCTGCAGGGAACCCACTGTGCCTGTGGCGACCACATGCCTGTCGTGCTGCTGGCATTGCTCTTCATCCCAGGACCATGGCCTCCTCTTCATCTTCCTCATCAATGTCCATCTCCTCGGTGTACTCTTCCATTTCCACGTCCATCTCCTCATCCTCATCAACCTCCATCTCTTCCTCTCCAGTCTGTTCTCCATCCACCTCCATCTCCTCCTCCGTATCCATTATGGTGCCCACCTCCATCTCTTCCTCTCCTCTCTTTTCTCCCTCCACTTCCATCTTCTCCTCTCTATCAGTCTGTCTGTCCACCTCCATCTTGTCTTCTCTACCTGCAACAGCCTGCAGAGGTAGCAAAACCTCAGAGTGGGGTCCCTGTCCCAACCCATCCCCCCAGAACTCCAGCCCACACCCGGGCAGCTGGGGGGATCCACCTCCATGGAATGGCACCATACCTTCCTCAGGACAAATGTGAGCATCCTGCAGGGATGGATGACACAATCCAGGCCTTAAGCAGCTTTTGAGACTGATGAGATGAGGTCTCGGGGGCAGGAACAAGAAGGGTGACAGGAGCAGCAGGAGCAGCGTGCAGCGTGTGCTGAGCCCAGGGCCAACGGTTGTGTTGTGCTGCTTGCTGGCTGCTGGCAGTTCCAGATGGGACATGGATTATGACATGACCATTGAGCTAGAGAGCCTTTGATTCCATGCTTAGCAACGTCCCGCAGACCATGGTGCTCAGAGCCCTGTTCCCAAGGATGGAGCATCCACAGCCTGGGCCAGTGCCTCAGCACCCTCAATGGAAGAGAGCAGCTTCCTCAGATCCACCTTCAATCAGCCTCCTGCAGCTGAAAGCCGTCCCCCCTTGTCCTGTTGCCACAGGCCCTGTGGAACACCCTGTCCCAGTCTTTCTTGTGGCACCCTTGCAGTCCTGCAGAGCTGCAGTGAGGCCTCCCCAGGGTCTCCTCTTTCCAGGCTGAGCATCCCCAGCCCCACGTGGAAAGCAGGCAGTGTGATCTGGGGGAGTCCAGGCTGGAGTCAAATGGCATCAGGAACTGAGAGACGGAAGCTTTAGGCCCAGGTTTGCCTCTCATTGTACAAAATTAATAAGAGTGGAGGGCAAGATGGTGGGACACTGCTTCTGCTCTAATTGGTGAATATAGTCTCTGTTTTTTTCTTTTTTTCTCTCATGCCCTTGCAGTTTTGGCTGTTTGAAAGGAAGCTTGGCACAATATCCATTGTCTTCTCCATTTGTGAATCACCGAGCAGAGTCTGGGCAAGCTGATGTTGCAGAGCAAATCCTGCAAATGTACTGGTCATCCTGAGCCTGGAGAATGCAGTTAAACCCAGCCAAAAGTAATTTCTGGAAAGTCAAGCCTGGTGTACATTCTCTTGACTTTGGCTATGCCAACTTCACCTGAGTCTTATGAAAAAGCAAACAAAAGACTCAAACCAAAACAGACAAAACCTAGAAACAAACAAACCCATGCAAACCAATCAAACAAAGAGACTAAAAAAACCCCAAATAAAACCAAAGGGAATGAAGAGTTAGTATTAGTTTTGAGTTCATCACAGCAGGTAAATGGCTGCTTTCCACAGGATCACCATAAAAAGCCACAGATAACAGCTGCTCCAAAATACACCCAACAGGAGAACCATCAAAGTGATACATAGCAACTCTGGGGGCAGCTCCCCATGAAGGTGAGGGATGAGCACACAGTGCTACAGCTCCAGCCTTCCCCACCCTGCAGGCTGCTCTTTGCTCCTGATGTAAGAGCCTTGCAGGACTGTGGCCCCTCTCGGTGCATTATAAATCATTCCCACAGCTCTCACTTGAGCCACTGGCATGTCCAGAGCGAGATCCAGGCACAATCCTACTGCCCGCTGAGCCTCTCTGGGAGATCCTGAGCATCTTCCTGCCCAGAGCCACAAAAGAGCTCAGGCTCTGCCTGAACTGGGTTTTCAGGGGAGGTTTCCATATCCCTGCGAGATGTGCTCATCCTTCATCAGGCTGTGCCCAGCCTGGATCAGGGCAGGTTGGATGCCACATGGGATCCATCCTTTGCCCTGCCATGTGATCCTCCATGCAGTGCGGATAAAAAGCCCAGCACTGGGGAACCCCAGGTGCTGCAGCAGTGATATTTTTGGGAGCAACACGGAGCTGTGCATGGCCAGCTTGAAGTCTGCACTGCTGTGAGCACCAGGCCTGCCATGCTGAGCCCAGGGCCACAACCAGTGCTCACCCGGGCTGGGACATTGAGTCCCAACATGGGATCCCATGGGACAGGGCACGCTGGGATTCGCCCCTGCAGCTCCCCAGTGTGTCCAGAGAGACAGCAAGGAGACAGTGACCTCTGTCAGCGGGGCCCCCTGAGTGGGACAACCACTGCTGGGGTGGCTGTGCCAGCTCCCCCATGAACCTCCAGCCCTGGGAACCGGGAGCAAGTGGAAAACACAACTTGGCCAATACTGCCTGTGCCGGAAGCAAATGGAAAGAGAACTGGGGTGTGAAAACCCAAGGTTGTTTATTTCCATAAGAACAGCAATGAAAACACAGAACACATTTACTTTTGTAAGAATATTTGTAATAACAACAATTTATAGAATGTATATACCTAAGAACATATCTAACAACAATATTTGAAATGTATTTACAGAAGACAAAACGAAGCCCTAAAACCTATATGGCAAAAACAAGAACAAACTCTAAAAACTATGTACAAAAGGGTGCCATTTCAGTCCAGGATCTCCATCAGTCCGGGAAGAAAAGCAGGTGCCATGGTCACTCCAGTCAGGCACAGAGGGCTCTTCCGTGTGTCCCCAGGCTGGCACACTGGGACTCTGCTGCCAGAGCTGAGGCTGGCTGGGTCTGGGGGCTGGGCCCCAGGCACTGCCATGGGGCTTGTGTGGCCCAAAGCAAGAACAGGACAGGCTGGGCATGGACAGCAGAACCCAAGGCACTGGGTACCACGTGCCTGAGCAGGGACCAGCCAGCCCAATCCCGCCCCAGCCTGGCTGCAGGGAACCCACTGTGCCTGTGGGGACCACATGCCTGTCGTGCTGCTGGCATTGCTCTTCATCCCAGGACCATGGCCTCCTCTTCATCTTCCTCATCAATGTCCATCTCCTCGGTGTACTCTTCCATTTCCACGTCCATCTCCTCATCCTCATCAACCTCCATCTCTTCCTCTCCAGTCTGTTCTCCATCCACCTCCATCTCCTCCTCCGTATCCATTATTGTGTCCACCTCCATCTCTTCCTCTCCTCTCTTTTCTCCCTCCACTTCCATCTTCTCCTCTCTATCAGTCTGTCTGTCCACCTCCATCTTGTCTTCTCTACCTGCAACAGCCTGCAGAGGTAGCAAAACCTCAGAGTGGGGTCCCTGTCCCACCCCATCCCCCCAGAACTCCAGCCCACACCCGGGCACCTGGGGGGATCCACCTCCATGGAATGGCACCGTACCTTCCTCAGGACAAATGTGAGCATCCTGCAGGGATGGATGACACAATCCAGGCCTTAGGCAGCTTTTGAGACTGATGAGATGAGGTCTCGGGGGCAGGAACAAGAAGGGTGACAGGAGCAGCAGGAGCAGCGTGCAGCGTTTGCTGAGCCCAGGGCCAACGGTTGTGTTGTGCTGCTTGCTGGCTGCTGGCAGTTCCAGATGGGACATGGATTATGACATGACCATTGAGCTAGAGAGTCTTTGGTTCCATGCTTAGCAACGTCCCCCAGACCATGGTGCTCAGAGCCCTGTTCCCAAGGATGGAGCATCCACAGCCTGGGCCAGTGCCTCAGCACCCTCAATGGAAGAGAGCAGCTTCCTCAGATCCAACTTCAATCAGCCTCCTGCAGCTGAAAGCCGTCCCCCCTTGTCCTGTTGCCACAGGCCCTGTGGAACACCCTGTCCCAATCTTTCTTGTGGCACCCTTGCAGTCCTGCAGAGCTGCAGTGAGGCCTCCCCAGGGTCTCCTCTTTCCAGGCTGAGCATCCCCAGCCCCACGTGGAAAGCAGGCAGTGTGATCTGGGGGAGTCCAGGCTGGAGTCAAATGGCATCAGGAACTGAGAGACGGAAGCTTTAGGCCCAGGTTTGCCTCTCAATGTACAAAATTAATAAGAGTGGAGGGCAAGATGGTGGGACACTGCTTCTGCTCTAATTGGTGAATATAGTCTCTGTTTTTTTCTTTTTTTCTCTCATGCTCTTGCAGTTTTGGCTGTTTGAAAGGAAGCTTGGCACAATATCCATTGTCTTCTCCATTTGTGAATCACCGAGCAGAGTCTGGGCAAGCTGATGTTGCAGAGCAAATCCTGCAAATGTACTGGTCATCCTGAGCCTGGAGAATGCAGTTAAACCCAGCCAAAAGTAATTTCTGGAAAGTCAAGCCTGGTGTACATTCTCTTGACTTTGGCTATGCCAACTTCACCTGAGTCTTATGAAAAAGCAAACAAAAGACTCAAACCAAAACAGACAAAACCTAGAAACAAACGAACCCATGCAAACCAATCAAACAAAGAGACTAAAAAAACCCCAAATAAAACCAACGGGAATGAAGAGTTAGTATTAGTTTTGAGTTCATCACAGCAGGTAAATGGCTGCTTTCCACAGGATCACCATAAAAAGCCACAGATAACAGCTGCTCCAAAATACACCCAACAGGAGAACCATCAAAGTGATACATAGCAACTCTGGGGGCAGCTCCCCATGAAGGTGAGGGATGAGCACACAGTGCTACAGCTCCAGCCTTCCCCACCCTGCAGGCTGCTCTTTGCTCCTGATGTAAGAGCCTTGCAGGACTGTGGCCCCTCTCGGTGCATTATAAATCATTCCCACAGCTCTCACTTGAGCCACTAGCATGTCCAGAGCGAGATCCAGGCACAATCCTACTGCCCGCTGAGCCTCTCTGGGAGATCCTGAGCATCTTCCTGCCCAGAGCCACAAAAGAGCTCAGGCTCTGCCTGAACTGGGTTTTCAGGGGAGGTTTCCATATCCCTGCGAGATGTGCTCATCCTTCTTCAGGCTGTGCCCAGCCTGGATCAGGGCAGCTTGGATGCCACATGGGATCCATCCTTTGCCCTGCCATGTGATCCTCCATGCAGTGGGGATAAAAAGCCCAGCACTGGAGAACCCCAGGTGCTGCAGTAGTGATAGTTTTGGGAGCAACACGGAGCTGTGCATGGCCAGCTTGAAGTCTGCACTGCTGTGAGCACCAGGCCTGCCATGCTGAGCCCAGGGCCACAACCAGTGCTCACCCGGGCTGGGACATTGAGTCCCAACATGGGATCCCATGGGACAGGGCACGCTGGGATTCGCCCCTGCAGCTCCCCAGTGTGTCCAGAGAGACAGCAAGGAGACAGTGACCTCTGTCAGCAGGGCCCTCTGAGTGGGACAACCACTGCTGGGGTGGCTGTGCCAGCTCCCCCATGAACCTCCAGCCCTGGGAAGCGGGAGCAAGTGGAAAACACAACTTGGCCAATACTGCCTGTGCCGGAAGCAAATGGAAAGAGAACTGGGGTGTGAAAACCCAAGGTTGTTTATTTCCATAAGAACAGCAATGAAAACACAGAACACATTTACTTTTGTAAGAATATTTGTAATAACAACAATTTATAGAATGTATATACCTAAGAACATATCTAACAACAATATTTGAAATGTATTTACAGAAGACAAAACGAAGCCCTAAAACCTATATGGCAAAAACAAGAACAAACTCTAAAAACTATGTACAAAAGGGTGCCATTTCAGTCCAGGATCTCCATCAGTCCGGGAAGAAAAGCAGGTGCCATGGTCACTCCAGTCAGGCACAGAGGGCTCTACCGTGTGTCCCCAGGCTGGCACACTGGGACTCTGCTGCCAGAGCTGAGGCTGGCTGGGTCTGGGGGCTGGGCCCCAGGCACTGCCATGGGGCTTGTGTGGCCCAAAGCAAGAACAGGACAGGCTGGGCATGGCCAGCAGAACCCAAGGCACTGGGTACCACGTGCCTGAGCAGGGACCAGCCAGCCCAATCCCGCCCCAGCCTGGCTGCAGGGAACCCACTGTGCCTGTGGGGACCACATGCCTGTCCTGCTGCTGGCATTGCTCTTCATCCCAGGACCATGGCCTCCTCTTCATCTTCCTCATCAATGTCCATCTCCTCGGTGTACTCTTCCATTTCCACGTCCATCTCCTCATCCTCATCAACCTCCATCTCTTCCTCTCCAGTCTGTTCTCCATCCACCTCCATCTCCTCCTCCGTATCCATTATGGTGCCCACCTCCATCTCTTCCTCTCCTCTCTTTTCTCCCTCCACTTCCATCTTCTCCTCTCTATCAGTCTGTCTGTCCACCTCCATCTTGTCTTCTCTACCTGCAACAGCCTGCAGAGGTAGCAAAACCTCAGAGTGGGGTCCCTGTCCCACCCCATCTCCCCAGAACTCCAGCCCACACCCGGGCAGCTGGGGGGATCCACCTCCATGGAATGGCACCGTACCTTCCTCAGGACAAATGTGAGCATCCTGCAGGGATGGATGACACAATCCAGGCCTTAAGCAGCTTTTGAGACTGATGAGATGAGGTCTCGGGGGCAGGAACAAGAAGGGTGACAGGAGCAGCAGGAGCAGCGTGCAGCGTGTGCTGAGCCCAGGGCCAACGGTTGTGTTGTGCTGCTTGCTGGCTGCTGGCAGTTCCAGATGGGACATGGATTATGACATGACCATTGAGCTAGAGAGCCTTTGGTTCCATGCTTAGCAACGTTCCCCCAGACCATGGTGCTCAGAGCCCTGTTCCCAAGGATGGAGCATCCACAGCCTGGGCCAGTGCCTCAGCACCCTCAATGGAAGAGAGCAGCTTCCTCAGATCCACCTTCAATCAGCCTCCTGCAGCTGAAAGCCGTGCCCCCTTGTCCTGTTGCCACAGGCCCTGTGGAACACCCTGTCCCAATCTTTCTTGTGGCACCCTTGCAGTCCTGCAGAGCTGCAGTGAGGCCTCCCCAGGGTCTCCTCTTTCCAGGCTGAGCATCCCCAGCCCCAGGTGGAAAGCAGGCAGTGTGATCTGGGGGAGTCCAGGCTGGAGTCAAATGGCATCAGGAACTGAGAGACGGAAGCTTTAGGCCCAGGTTTGCCTCTCAATGTACAAAATTAATAAGAGTGGAGGGCAAGATGGTGGGACACTGCTTCTGCTCTAATTGGTGAATATAGTCTCTGTTTTTTTCTTTTTTTCTCTCATGCTCTTGCAGTTTTGGCTGTTTGAAAGGAAGCTTGGCACAATATCCATTGTCTTCTCCATTTGTGAATCACCGAGCAGAGTCTGGGCAAGCTGATGTTGCAGAGCAAATCCTGCAAATGTACTGGTCATCCTGAGCCTGGAGAATGCAGTAAAACCCAGCCAAAAGTAATTTCTGGAAAGTCAAGCCTGGTGTACATTCTCTTGACTTTGGCTATGCCAACTTCACCTGAGTCTTATGAAAAAGCAAACAAAAGACTCAAACCAAAACAGACAAAACCTAGAAACAAACAAACCCATGCAAACCAATCAAACAAAGAGACTAAAAAAACCCCAAATAAAACCAACGGGAATGAAGAGTTAGTATTAGTTTTGAGTTCATCACAGCAGGTAAATGGCTGCTTTCCACAGGATCACCATAAAAAGCCACAGATAACAGCTGCTCCAAAATACACCCAACAGGAGAACCATCAAAGTGATTCATAGCAACTCTGGGGGCAGCTCCCCATTAAGGTGAGGGATGAGCACACAGTGCTACAGCTCCAGCCTTCCCCACCCTGCAGGCTGCTCTTTGCTCCTGATGTAAGAGCCTTGCAGGACTGTGGCCCCTCTCAGTGCATTATAAATCATTCCCACAGCTCTCACTTGAGCCACTGGCATGTCCAGAGCGAGATGCAGGCACAATCCTACTGCCCGCTGAGCCTCTCTGGGAGATCCTGAGCATCTTCCTGCCCAGAGCCACAAAAGAGCTCAGGCTCTGCCTGAACTGGGTTTTCAGGGGAGGTTTCCATATCCCTGCAAGATGTGCTCATCCTTCATCAGGCTGTGCCCAGCCTGGATCAGGGCAGGTTGGATGCCACATGGGATCCATCCTTTGCCCTGCCATGTGATCCTCCATGCAGTGGGGATAAAAAGCCCAGCACTGGGGAACCCCAGGTGCTGCAGCAGTGATATTTTTGGGAGCAACACGGAGCTGTGCATGGCCAGCTTGAAGTCTGCACTGCTGTGAGCACCAGGCCTGCCATGCTGAGCCCAGGGCCACAACCAGTGCTCACCCGGGCTGGGACATTGAGTCCCAACATGGGATCCCATGGGACAGGGCACGCTGGGATTCGCCCCTGCAGCTCCCCAGTGTGTCCAGAGAGACAGCAAGGAGACAGTGACCTCTGTCAGCGGGGCCCCCTGAGTGGGACAACCACTGCTGGGGTGGCTGTGCCAGCTCCCCCATGAACCTCCAGCCCTGGGAAGCGGGAGCAAGTGGAAAACACAACTTGGCCAATACTGCCTGTGCCGGAAGCAAATGGAAAGAGAACTGGGGTGTGAAAACCCAAGGTTGTTTATTTCCATAAGAACAGCAATGAAAACACAGAACACATTTACTTTTGTAAGAATATTTGTAATAACAACAATTTATAGAAGGTATATACCTAAGAACATACCTAACAACAATATTTGAAATGTATTTACAGAAGACAAAACGAAGCCCTAAAACCTATATGGCAAAAACAAGAACAAACTCTAAAAACTATGTACAAAAGGGTGCCATTTCAGTCCAGGATCTCCATCAGTCCGGGAAGAAAAGCAGGTGCCATGGTCACTCCAGTCAGGCACAGAGGGCTCTACCGTGTGTCCCCAGGCTGGCACACTGGGACTCTGCTGCCAGAGCTGAGGCTGGCTGGGTCTGGGGGCTGGGCCCCAGGCACTGCCATGGGGCTTGTGTGGCCCAAAGCAAGAACAGGACAGGCTGGGCATGGCCAGCAGAACCCAAGGCACTGGGTACCACGTGCCTGAGCAGGGACCAGCCAGCCCAATCCCGCCCCAGCCTGGCTGCAGGGAACCCACTGTGCCTGTGGCGACCACATGCCTGTCGTGCTGCTGGCATTGCTCTTCATCCCAGGACCATGGCCTCCTCTTCATCTTCCTCATCAATGTCCATCTCCTCGGTGTACTCTTCCATTTCCACGTCCATCTCCTCATCCTCATCAACCTCCATCTCTTCCTCTCCAGTCTGTTCTCCATCCACCTCCATCTCCTCCTCCGTATCCATTATGGTGCCCACCTCCATCTCTTCCTCTCCTCTCTTTTCTCCCTCCACTTCCATCTTCTCCTCTCTATCAGTCTGTCTGTCCACCTCCATCTTGTCTTCTCTACCTGCAACAGCCTGCAGAGGTAGCAAAACCTCAGAGTGGGGTCCCTGTCCCACCCCATCCCCCCAGAACTCCAGCCCACACCCGGGCAGCTGGGGGGATCCACCTCCATGGAATGGCACCATACCTTCCTCAGGACAAATGTGAGCATCCTGCAGGGATGGATGACACAATCCAGGCCTTAAGCAGCTTTTGAGACTGATGAGATGAGGTCTCGGGGGCAGGAACAAGAAGGGTGACAGGAGCAGCAGGAGCAGCGTGCAGCGTGTGCTGAGCCCAGGGCCAACGGTTGTGTTGTGCTGCTTGCTGGCTGCTGGCAGTTCCAGATGGGACATGGATTATGACATGACCATTGAGCTAGAGAGCCTTTGATTCCATGCTTAGCAACGTCCCGCAGACCATGGTGCTCAGAGCCCTGTTCCCAAGGATGGAGCATCCACAGCCTGGGCCAGTGCCTCAGCACCCTCAATGGAAGAGAGCAGCTTCCTCAGATCCACCTTCAATCAGCCTCCTGCAGCTGAAAGCCGTCCCCCCTTGTCCTGTTGCCACAGGCCCTGTGGAACACCCTGTCCCAATCTTTCTTGTGGCACCCTTGCAGTCCTGCAGAGCTGCAGTGAGGCCTCCCCAGGGTCTCCTCTTTCCAGGCTGAGCATCCCCAGCCCCACGTGGAAAGCAGGCAGTGTGATCTGGGGGAGTCCAGGCTGGAGTCAAATGGCATCAGGAACTGAGAGACGGAAGCTTTAGGCCCAGGTTTGCCTCTCATTGTACAAAATTAATAAGAGTGGAGGGCAAGATGGTGGGACACTGCTTCTGCTCTAATTGGTGAATATAGTCTCTGTTTTTTTCTTTTTTTCTCTCATGCCCTTGCAGTTTTGGCTGTTTGAAAGGAAGCTTGGCACAATATCCATTGTCTTCTCCATTTGTGAATCACCGAGCAGAGTCTGGGCAAGCTGATGTTGCAGAGCAAATCCTGCAAATGTACTGGTCATCCTGAGCCTGGAGAATGCAGTTAAACCCAGCCAAAAGTAATTTCTGGAAAGTCAAGCCTGGTGTACATTCTCTTGACTTTGGCTATGCCAACTTCACCTGAGTCTTATGAAAAAGCAAACAAAAGACTCAAACCAAAACAGACAAAACCTAGAAACAAACAAACCCATGCAAACCAATCAAACAAAGAGACTAAAAAAACCCCAAATAAAACCAAAGGGAATGAAGAGTTAGTATTAGTTTTGAGTTCATCACAGCAGGTAAATGGCTGCTTTCCACAGGATCACCATAAAAAGCCACAGATAACAGCTGCTCCAAAATACACCCAACAGGAGAACCATCAAAGTGATACATAGCAACTCTGGGGGCAGCTCCCCATGAAGGTGAGGGATGAGCACACAGTGCTACAGCTCCAGCCTTCCCCACCCTGCAGGCTGCTCTTTGCTCCTGATGTAAGAGCCTTGCAGGACTGTGGCCCCTCTCGGTGCATTATAAATCATTCCCACAGCTCTCACTTGAGCCACTGGCATGTCCAGAGCGAGATCCAGGCACAATCCTACTGCCCGCTGAGCCTCTCTGGGAGATCCTGAGCATCTTCCTGCCCAGAGCCACAAAAGAGCTCAGGCTCTGCCTGAACTGGGTTTTCAGGGGAGGTTTCCATATCCCTGCGAGATGTGCTCATCCTTCATCAGGCTGTGCCCAGCCTGGATCAGGGCAGGTTGGATGCCACATGGGATCCATCCTTTGCCCTGCCATGTGATCCTCCATGCAGTGCGGATAAAAAGCCCAGCACTGGGGAACCCCAGGTGCTGCAGCAGTGATATTTTTGGGAGCAACACGGAGCTGTGCATGGCCAGCTTGAAGTCTGCACTGCTGTGAGCACCAGGCCTGCCATGCTGAGCCCAGGGCCACAACCAGTGCTCACCCGGGCTGGGACATTGAGTCCCAACATGGGATCCCATGGGACAGGGCACGCTGGGATTCGCCCCTGCAGCTCCCCAGTGTGTCCAGAGAGACAGCAAGGAGACAGTGACCTCTGTCAGCGGGGCCCCCTGAGTGGGACAACCACTGCTGGGGTGGCTGTGCCAGCTCCCCCATGAACCTCCAGCCCTGGGAACCGGGAGCAAGTGGAAAACACAACTTGGCCAATACTGCCTGTGCCGGAAGCAAATGGAAAGAGAACTGGGGTGTGAAAACCCAAGGTTGTTTATTTCCATAAGAACAGCAATGAAAACACAGAACACATTTACTTTTGTAAGAATATTTGTAATAACAACAATTTATAGAATGTATATACCTAAGAACATATCTAACAACAATATTTGAAATGTATTTACAGAAGACAAAACGAAGCCCTAAAACCTATATGGCAAAAACAAGAACAAACTCTAAAAACTATGTACAAAAGGGTGCCATTTCAGTCCAGGATCTCCATCAGTCCGGGAAGAAAAGCAGGTGCCATGGTCACTCCAGTCAGGCACAGAGGGCTCTTCCGTGTGTCCCCAGGCTGGCACACTGGGACTCTGCTGCCAGAGCTGAGGCTGGCTGGGTCTGGGGGCTGGGCCCCAGGCACTGCCATGGGGCTTGTGTGGCCCAAAGCAAGAACAGGACAGGCTGGGCATGGACAGCAGAACCCAAGGCACTGGGTACCACGTGCCTGAGCAGGGACCAGCCAGCCCAATCCCGCCCCAGCCTGGCTGCAGGGAACCCACTGTGCCTGTGGGGACCACATGCCTGTCGTGCTGCTGGCATTGCTCTTCATCCCAGGACCATGGCCTCCTCTTCATCTTCCTCATCAATGTCCATCTCCTCGGTGTACTCTTCCATTTCCACGTCCATCTCCTCATCCTCATCAACCTCCATCTCTTCCTCTCCAGTCTGTTCTCCATCCACCTCCATCTCCTCCTCCGTATCCATTATTGTGTCCACCTCCATCTCTTCCTCTCCTCTCTTTTCTCCCTCCACTTCCATCTTCTCCTCTCTATCAGTCTGTCTGTCCACCTCCATCTTGTCTTCTCTACCTGCAACAGCCTGCAGAGGTAGCAAAACCTCAGAGTGGGGTCCCTGTCCCACCCCATCCCCCCAGAACTCCAGCCCACACCCGGGCAGCTGGGGGGATCCACCTCCATGGAATGGCACCGTACCTTCCTCAGGACAAATGTGAGCATCCTGCAGGGATGGATGACACAATCCAGGCCTTAGGCAGCTTTTGAGACTGATGAGATGAGGTCTCGGGGGCAGGAACAAGAAGGGTGACAGGAGCAGCAGGAGCAGCGTGCAGCGTTTGCTGAGCCCAGGGCCAACGGTTGTGTTGTGCTGCTTGCTGGCTGCTGGCAGTTCCAGATGGGACATGGATTATGACATGACCATTGAGCTAGAGAGTCTTTGGTTCCATGCTTAGCAACGTCCCGCAGACCATGGTGCTCAGAGCCCTGTTCCCAAGGATGGAGCATCCACAGCCTGGGCCAGTGCCTCAGCACCCTCAATGGAAGAGAGCAGCTTCCTCAGATCCAACTTCAATCAGCCTCCTGCAGCTGAAAGCCGTCCCCCCTTGTCCTGTTGCCACAGGCCCTGTGGAACACCCTGTCCCAATCTTTCTTGTGGCACCCTTGCAGTCCTGCAGAGCTGCAGTGAGGCCTCCCCAGGGTCTCCTCTTTCCAGGCTGAGCATCCCCAGCCCCACGTGGAAAGCAGGCAGTGTGATCTGGGGGAGTCCAGGCTGGAGTCAAATGGCATCAGGAACTGAGAGACGGAAGCTTTAGGCCCAGGTTTGCCTCTCAATGTACAAAATTAATAAGAGTGGAGGGCAAGATGGTGGGACACTGCTTCTGCTCTAATTGGTGAATATAGTCTCTGTTTTTTTCTTTTTTTCTCTCATGCTCTTGCAGTTTTGGCTGTTTGAAAGGAAGCTTGGCACAATATCCATTGTCTTCTCCATTTGTGAATCACCGAGCAGAGTCTGGGCAAGCTGATGTTGCAGAGCAAATCCTGCAAATGTACTGGTCATCCTGAGCCTGGAGAATGCAGTAAAACCCAGCCAAAAGTAATTTCTGGAAAGTCAAGCCTGGTGTACATTCTCTTGACTTTGGCTATGCCAACTTCACCTGAGTCTTATGAAAAAGCAAACAAAAGACTCAAACCAAAACAGACAAAACCTAGAAACAAACGAACCCATGCAAACCAATCAAACAAAGAGACTAAAAAAACCCCAAATAAAACCAACGGGAATGAAGAGTTAGTATTAGTTTTGAGTTCATCACAGCAGGTAAATGGCTGCTTTCCACAGGATCACCATAAAAAGCCACAGATAACAGCTGCTCCAAAATACACCCAACAGGAGAACCATCAAAGTGATTCATAGCAACTCTGGGGGCAGCTCCCCATGAAGGTGAGGGATGAGCACACAGTGCTACAGCTCCAGCCTTCCCCACCCTGCAGGCTGCTCTTTGCTCCTGATGTAAGAGCCTTGCAGGACTGTGGCCCCTCTCGGTGCATTATAAATCATTCCCACAGCTCTCACTTGAGCCACTAGCATGTCCAGAGCGAGATCCAGGCACAATCCTACTGCCCGCTGAGCCTCTCTGGGAGATCCTGAGCATCTTCCTGCCCAGAGCCACAAAAGAGCTCAGGCTCTGCCTGAACTGGGTTTTCAGGGGAGGTTTCCATATCCCTGCGAGATGTGCTCATCCTTCTTCAGGCTGTGCCCAGCCTGGATCAGGGCAGCTTGGATGCCACATGGGATCCATCCTTTGCCCTGCCATGTGATCCTCCATGCAGTGGGGATAAAAAGCCCAGCACTGGAGAACCCCAGGTGCTGCAGTAGTGATAGTTTTGGGAGCAACACGGAGCTGTGCATGGCCAGCTTGAAGTCTGCACTGCTGTGAGCACCAGGCCTGCCATGCTGAGCCCAGGGCCACAACCAGTGCTCACCCGGGCTGGGACATTGAGTCCCAACATGGGATCCCATGGGACAGGGCACGCTGGGATTCGCCCCTGCAGCTCCCCAGTGTGTCCAGAGAGACAGCAAGGAGACAGTGACCTCTGTCAGCAGGGCCCTCTGAGTGGGACAACCACTGCTGGGGTGGCTGTGCCAGCTCCCCCATGAACCTCCAGCCCTGGGAAGCGGGAGCAAGTGGAAAACACAACTTGGCCAATACTGCCTGTGCCGGAAGCAAATGGAAAGAGAACTGGGGTGTGAAAACCCAAGGTTGTTTATTTCCATAAGAACAGCAATGAAAACACAGAACACATTTACTTTTGTAAGAATATTTGTAATAACAACAATTTATAGAATGTATATACCTAAGAACATATCTAACAACAATATTTGAAATGTATTTACAGAAGACAAAACGAAGCCCTAAAACCTATATGGCAAAAACAAGAACAAACTCTAAAAACTATGTACAAAAGGGTGCCATTTCAGTCCAGGATCTCCATCAGTCCGGGAAGAAAAGCAGGTGCCATGGTCACTCCAGTCAGGCACAGAGGGCTCTACCGTGTGTCCCCAGGCTGGCACACTGGGACTCTGCTGCCAGAGCTGAGGCTGGCTGGGTCTGGGGGCTGGGCCCCAGGCACTGCCATGGGGCTTGTGTGGCCCAAAGCAAGAACAGGACAGGCTGGGCATGGCCAGCAGAACCCAAGGCACTGGGTACCACGTGCCTGAGCAGGGACCAGCCAGCCCAATCCCGCCCCAGCCTGGCTGCAGGGAACCCACTGTGCCTGTGGGGACCACATGCCTGTCCTGCTGCTGGCATTGCTCTTCATCCCAGGACCATGGCCTCCTCTTCATCTTCCTCATCAATGTCCATCTCCTCGGTGTACTCTTCCATTTCCACGTCCATCTCCTCATCCTCATCAACCTCCATCTCTTCCTCTCCAGTCTGTTCTCCATCCACCTCCATCTCCTCCTCCGTATCCATTATGGTGCCCACCTCCATCTCTTCCTCTCCTCTCTTTTCTCCCTCCACTTCCATCTTCTCCTCTCTATCAGTCTGTCTGTCCACCTCCATCTTGTCTTCTCTACCTGCAACAGCCTGCAGAGGTAGCAAAACCTCAGAGTGGGGTCCCTGTCCCACCCCATCTCCCCAGAACTCCAGCCCACACCCGGGCAGCTGGGGGGATCCACCTCCATGGAATGGCACCGTACCTTCCTCAGGACAAATGTGAGCATCCTGCAGGGATGGATGACACAATCCAGGCCTTAGGCAGCTTTTGAGACTGATGAGATGAGGTCTCGGGGGCAGGAACAAGAAGGGTGACAGGAGCAGCAGGAGCAGCGTGCAGCGTGTGCTGAGCCCAGGGCCAACGGTTGTGTTGTGCTGCTTGCTGGCTGCTGGCAGTTCCAGATGGGACATGGATTATGACATGACCATTGAGCTAGAGAGCCTTTGGTTCCATGCTTAGCAACGTTCCCCCAGACCATGGTGCTCAGAGCCCTGTTCCCAAGGATGGAGCATCCACAGCCTGGGCCAGTGCCTCAGCACCCTCAATGGAAGAGAGCAGCTTCCTCAGATCCACCTTCAATCAGCCTCCTGCAGCTGAAAGCCGTGCCCCCTTGTCCTGTTGCCACAGGCCCTGTGGAACACCCTGTCCCAATCTTTCTTGTGGCACCCTTGCAGTCCTGCAGAGCTGCAGTGAGGCCTCCCCAGGGTCTCCTCTTTCCAGGCTGAGCATCCCCAGCCCCAGGTGGAAAGCAGGCAGTGTGATCTGGGGGAGTCCAGGCTGGAGTCAAATGGCATCAGGAACTGAGAGACGGAAGCTTTAGGCCCAGGTTTGCCTCTCAATGTACAAAATTAATAAGAGTGGAGGGCAAGATGGTGGGACACTGCTTCTGCTCTAATTGGTGAATATAGTCTCTGTTTTTTTCTTTTTTTCTCTCATGCTCTTGCAGTTTTGGCTGTTTGAAAGGAAGCTTGGCACAATATCCATTGTCTTCTCCATTTGTGAATCACCGAGCAGAGTCTGGGCAAGCTGATGTTGCAGAGCAAATCCTGCAAATGTACTGGTCATCCTGAGCCTGGAGAATGCAGTAAAACCCAGCCAAAAGTAATTTCTGGAAAGTCAAGCCTGGTGTACATTCTCTTGACTTTGGCTATGCCAACTTCACCTGAGTCTTATGAAAAAGCAAACAAAAGACTCAAACCAAAACAGACAAAACCTAGAAACAAACAAACCCATGCAAACCAATCAAACAAAGAGACTAAAAAAACCCCAAATAAAACCAACGGGAATGAAGAGTTAGTATTAGTTTTGAGTTCATCACAGCAGGTAAATGGCTGCTTTCCACAGGATCACCATAAAAAGCCACAGATAACAGCTGCTCCAAAATACACCCAACAGGAGAACCATCAAAGTGATTCATAGCAACTCTGGGGGCAGCTCCCCATTAAGGTGAGGGATGAGCACACAGTGCTACAGCTCCAGCCTTCCCCACCCTGCAGGCTGCTCTTTGCTCCTGATGTAAGAGCCTTGCAGGACTGTGGCCCCTCTCAGTGCATTATAAATCATTCCCACAGCTCTCACTTGAGCCACTGGCATGTCCAGAGCGAGATGCAGGCACAATCCTACTGCCCGCTGAGCCTCTCTGGGAGATCCTGAGCATCTTCCTGCCCAGAGCCACAAAAGAGCTCAGGCTCTGCCTGAACTGGGTTTTCAGGGGAGGTTTCCATATCCCTGCAAGATGTGCTCATCCTTCATCAGGCTGTGCCCAGCCTGGATCAGGGCAGGTTGGATGCCACATGGGATCCATCCTTTGCCCTGCCATGTGATCCTCCATGCAGTGGGGATAAAAAGCCCAGCACTGGGGAACCCCAGGTGCTGCAGCAGTGATATTTTTGGGAGCAACACGGAGCTGTGCATGGCCAGCTTGAAGTCTGCACTGCTGTGAGCACCAGGCCTGCCATGCTGAGCCCAGGGCCACAACCAGTGCTCACCCGGGCTGGGACATTGAGTCCCAACATGGGATCCCATGGGACAGGGCACGCTGGGATTCGCCCCTGCAGCTCCCCAGTGTGTCCAGAGAGACAGCAAGGAGACAGTGACCTCTGTCAGCGGGGCCCCCTGAGTGGGACAACCACTGCTGGGGTGGCTGTGCCAGCTCCCCCATGAACCTCCAGCCCTGGGAAGCGGGAGCAAGTGGAAAACACAACTTGGCCAATACTGCCTGTGCCGGAAGCAAATGGAAAGAGAACTGGGGTGTGAAAACCCAAGGTTGTTTATTTCCATAAGAACAGCAATGAAAACACAGAACACATTTACTTTTGTAAGAATATTTGTAATAACAACAATTTATAGAATGTATATACCTAAGAACATATCTAACAACAATATTTGAAATGTATTTACAGAAGACAAAACAAAGCCCTAAAACCTATATGGCAAAAACAAGAACAAACTCTAAAAACTATGTACAAAAGGGTGCCATTTCAGTCCAGGATCTCCATCAGTCCGGGAAGAAAAGCAGGTGCCGTGGTCACTCCAGTCACGCATAGAGGGCTCTACAGTGTGTCCCCAGGCTGGCACACTGGGACTCTGCTGCCAGAGCTGAGGCTGGCTGGGTCTGGGGGCTGGGCCCCAGGCACTGCCATGGGGCTTGTGTGGCCCAAAGCAAGAACAGGACAGGCTGGGCATGGCCAGCAGAACTCAAGGCACTGGGTACCACGTGCCTGAGCAGGGACCACCCAGCCCAGTCCCGCCCCAGCCTGGCTGCAGGGAACCCACTGTGCCTGTGGGGACCACATGCCTGTCCTGCTGCTGGCATTGCTCTTCATCCCAGGACCATGGCCTCCTCTTCATCTTCCTCATCAATGTCCATCTCCTCGGTGTACTCTTCCATTTCCACGTCCATCTCCTCATCCTCATCAACCTCCATCTCTTCCTCTCCAGTCTGTTCTCCATCCACCTCCATCTCCTCCTCCGTATCCATTATGGTGCCCACCTCCATCTCTTCCTCTCCTCTCTTTTCTCCCTCCACTTCCATCTTCTCCTCTCTATCAGTCTGTCTGTCCACCTCCATCTTGTCTTCTCTACCTGCAACAGCCTGCAGAGGTAGCAAAACCTCAGAGTGGGGTCCCTGTCCCACCCCATCTCCCCAGAACTCCAGCCCACACCCGGGCAGCTGGGGGGATCCACCTCCATGGAATGGCACCGTACCTTCCTCAGGACAAATGTGAGCATCCTGCAGGGATGGATGACACAATCCAGGCCTTAGGCAGCTTTTGAGACTGATGAGATGAGGTCTCGGGGGCAGGAACAAGAAGGGTGACAGGAGCAGCAGGAGCAGCGTGCAGCGTGTGCTGAGCCCAGGGCCAACAGTTGTGTTGTGCTGCTTGCTGGCTGCTGGCAGTTCCAGATGGGACATGGATTATGACATGACCATTGAGCTAGAGAGCCTTTGGTTCCATGCTTAGCAACGTTCCCCCAGACCATGGTGCTCAGAGCCCTGTTCCCAAGGATGGAGCATCCACAGCCTGGGCCAGTGCCTCAGCACCCTCAATGGAAGAGAGCAGCTTCCTCAGATCCACCTTCAATCAGCCTCCTGCAGCTGAAAGCCGTGCCCCCTTGTCCTGTTGCCACAGGCCCTGTGGAACACCCTGTCCCAATCTTTCTTGTGGCACCCTTGCAGTCCTGCAGAGCTGCAGTGAGGCCTCCCCAGGGTCTCCTCTTACCAGGCTGAGCATCCCCAGCCCCACGTGGAAAGCAGGCAGTGTGATCTGGGGGAGTCCAGGCTGGAGTCAAATGGCATCAGGAACTGAGAGACGGAAGCTTTAGGCCCAGGTTTGCCTCTCAATGTACAAAATTAATAAGAGTGGAGGGCAAGATGGTGGGACACTGCTTCTGCTCTAATTGGTGAATATAGTCTCTGTTTTTTTCTTTTTTTCTCTCATGCTCTTGCAGTTTTGGCTGTTTGAAAGGAAGCTTGGCACAATATCCATTGTCTTCTCCATTTGTGAATCACCGAGCAGAGTCTGGGCAAGCTGATGTTGCAGAGCAAATCCTGCAAATGTACTGGTCATCCTGAGCCTGGAGAATGCAGTTAAACCCAGCCAAAAGGAATTTCTGGAAAGTCAAGCCTGCTGTACATTCTCTTGACTTTGGCTATGCCAACTTCACCTGAGTCTTATGAAAAAGCAAACAAAAGACTCAAACCAAAACAGACAAAACCTAGAAACAAACAAACCCATGCAAACCAATCAAACAAAGAGACTAAAAAAACCCCAAATAAAACCAACGGGAATGAAGAGTTAGTATTAGTTTTGAGTTCATCACAGCAGGTAAATGGCTGCTTTCCACAGGATCACCATAAAAAGCCACAGATAACAGCTGCTCCAAAATACACCCAACAGGAGAACCATCAAAGTGATACATAGCAACTCTGGGGGCAGCTCCCCATGAAGGTGAGGGATGAGCACACAGTGCTACAGCTCCAGCCTTCCCCACCCTGCAGGCTGCTCTTTGCTCCTGATGTAAGAGCCTTGCAGGACTGTGGCCCCTCTCGGTGCATTATAAATCATTCCCACAGCTCTCACTTGAGCCACTGGCATGTCCAGAGCGAGATCCAGGCACAATCCTACTGCCCGCTGAGCCTCTCTGGGAGATCCTGAGCATCTTCCTGCCCAGAGCCACAAAAGAGCTTAGGCTCTGCCTGAACTGGGTTTTCAGGGGAGGTTTCCATATCCCTGCGAGATGTGCTCATCCTTCATCAGGCTGTGCCCAGCCTGGATCAGGGCAGCTTGGATGCCACATGGGATCCATCCTTTGCCCTGCCATGTGATCCTCCATGCAGTGGGGATAAAAAGCCCAGCACTGGGGAACCCCAGGTGCTGCAGCAGTGATATTTTTGGGAGCAACACGGAGCTGTGCATGGCCAGCTTGAAGTCTGCACTGCTGTGAGCACCAGGCCTGCCATGCTGAGCCCAGGGCCACAACCAGTGCTCACCCGGGCTGGGACATTGAGTCCCAACATGGGATCCCATGGGACAGGGCACGCTGGGATTCGCCCCTGCAGCTCCCCAGTGTGTCCAGAGAGACAGCAAGGAGACAGTGACCTCTGTCAGCGGGGCCCCCTGAGTGGGACAACCACTGCTGGGGTGGCTGTGCCAGCTCCCCCATGAACCTCCAGCCCTGGGAAGCGGGAGCAAGTGGAAAACACAACTTGGCCAATACTGCCTGTGCCGGAAGCAAATGGAAAGAGAACTGGGGTGTGAAAACCCAAGGTTGTTTATTTCCATAAGAACAGCAATGAAAACACAGAACACATTTACTTTTGTAAGAATATTTGTAATAACAACAATTTATAGAAGGTATATACCTAAGAACATATCTAACAACAATATTTGAAATGTATTTACAGAAGACAAAACGAAGCCCTAAAACCTATATGGCAAAAACAAGAACAAACTCTAAAAACTATGTACAAAAGGGTGCCATTTCAGTCCAGGATCTCCATCAGTCCGGGAAGAAAAGCAGGTGCCATGGTCACTCCAGTCAGGCACAGAGGGCTCTACCGTGTGTCCCCAGGCTGGCACACTGGGACTCTGCTGCCAGAGCTGAGGCTGGCTGGGTCTGGGGGCTGGGCCCCAGGCACTGCCATGGGGCTTGTGTGGCCCAAAGCAAGAACAGGACAGGCTGGGCATGGCCAGCAGAACCCAAGGCACTGGGTACCACGTGCCTGAGCAGGGACCAGCCAGCCCAATCCCGCCCCAGCCTGGCTGCAGGGAACCCACTGTGCCTGTGGGGACCACATGCCTGTCGTGCTGCTGGCATTGCTCTTCATCCCAGGACCATGGCCTCCTCTTCATCTTCCTCATCAATGTCCATCTCCTCGGTGTACTCTTCCATTTCCACGTCCATCTCCTCATCCTCATCAACCTCCATCTCTTCCTCTCCAGTCTGTTCTCCATCCACCTCCATCTCCTCCTCCGTATCCATTATTGTGTCCACCTCCATCTCTTCCTCTCCTCTCTTTTCTCCCTCCACTTCCATCTTCTCCTCTCTATCAGTCTGTCTGTCCACCTCCATCTTGTCTTCTCTACCTGCAACAGCCTGCAGAGGTAGCAAAACCTCAGAGTGGGGTCCCTGTCCCACCCCATCCCCCCAGAACTCCAGCCCACACCCGGGCAGCTGGGGGGATCCACCTCCATGGAATGGCACCGTACCTTCCTCAGGACAAATGTGAGCATCCTGCAGGGATGGATGACACAATCCAGGCCTTAAGCAGCTTTTGAGACTGATGAGATGAGGTCTCGGGGGCAGGAACAAGAAGGGTGACAGGAGCAGCAGGAGCAGCGTGCAGCGTGTGCTGAGCCCAGGGCCAACGGTTGTGTTGTGCTGCTTGCTGGCTGCTGGCAGTTCCAGATGGGACATGGATTATGACATGACCATTGAGCTAGAGAGCCTTTGGTTCCATGCTTAGCAACGTCCCGCAGACCATGGTGCTCAGAGCCCTGTTCCCAAGGATGGAGCATCCACAGCCTGGGCCAGTGCCTCAGCACCCTCAATGGAAGAGAGCAGCTTCCTCAGATCCAACTTCAATCAGCCTCCTGCAGCTGAAAGCCGTCCCCCCTTGTCCTGTTGCCACAGGCCCTGTGGAACACCCTGTCCCAATCTTTCTTGTGGCACCCTTGCAGTCCTGCAGAGCTGCAGTGAGGCCTCCCCAGGGTCTCCTCTTTCCAGGCTGAGCATCCCCAGCCCCACGTGGAAAGCAGGCAGTGTGATCTGGGGGAGTCCAGGCTGGAGTCAAATGGCATCAGGAACTGAGAGACGGAAGCTTTAGGCCCAGGTTTGCCTCTCAATGTACAAAATTAATAAGAGTGGAGGGCAAGATGGTGGGACACTGCTTCTGCTCTAATTGGTGAATATAGTCTCTGTTTTCTTCTTTTTTTCTCATGCCGTTGCAGTTTTGGCTGTTTGAAAGGAAGCTTGGCACAATATCCATTGTCTTCTCCATTTGTGAATCACCGAGCAGAGTCTGGGCAAGCTGATGTTGCAGAGCAAATCCTGCAAATGTACTGGTCATCCTGAGCCTGGAGAATGCAGTTAAACCCAGCCAAAAGGAATTTCTGGAAAGTCAAGCCTGGTGTACATTCTCTTGACTTTGGCTATGCCAACTTCACCTGAGTCTTATGAAAAAGCAAACAAAAGACTCAAACCAAAACAGACAAAACCTAGAAACAAACAAACCCATGCAAACCAATCAAACAAAGAGACTAAAAAAACCCCAAATAAAACCAAAGGGAATGAAGAGTTAGTATTAGTTTTGAGTTCATCACAGCAGGTAAATGGCTGCTTTCCACAGGATCACCATAAAAAGCCACAGATAACAGCTGCTCCAAAATACACCCAACAGGAGAACCATCAAAGTGATACATAGCAACTCTGGGGGCAGCTCCCCATGAAGGTGAGGGATGAGCACACAGTGCTACAGCTCCAGCCTTCCCCACCCTGCAGGCTGCTCTTTGCTCCTGATGTAAGAGCCTTGCAGGACTGTGGCCCCTCTCGGTGCATTATAAATCATTCCCACAGCTCTCACTTGAGCCACTGGCATGTCCAGAGCGAGATCCAGGCACAATCCTACTGCCCACTGAGCCTCTCTGGGAGATCCTGAGCATCTTCCTGCCCAGAGCCACAAAAGAGCTCAGGCTCTGCCTGAACTGGGTTTTCAGGGGAGGTTTCCATATCCCTGCGAGATGTGCTCATCCTTCATCAGGCTGTGCCCAGCCTGGATCAGGGCAGGTTGGATGCCACATGGGATCCATCCTTTGCCCTGCCATGTGATCCTCCATGCAGTGCGGATAAAAAGCCCAGCACTGGGGAACCCCAGGTGCTGCAGCAGTGATATTTTTGGGAGCAACACGGAGCTGTGCATGGCCAGCTTGAAGTCTGCACTGCTGTGAGCACCAGGCCTGCCATGCTGAGCCCAGGGCCACAACCAGTGCTCACCCGGGCTGGGACATTGAGTCCCAACATGGGATCCCATGGGACAGGGCACGCTGGGATTCGCCCCTGCAGCTCCCCAGTGTGTCCAGAGAGACAGCAAGGAGACAGTGACCTCTGTCAGCGGGGCCCCCAGAGTGGGACAACCACTGCTGGGGTGGCTGTGCCAGCTCCCCCATGAACCTCCAGCCCTGGGAAGCGGGAGCAAGTGGAAAACACAACTTGGCCAATACTGCCTGTGCCGGAAGCAAATGGAAAGAGAACTGGGGTGTGAAAACCCAAGGTTGTTTATTTCCATAAGAACAGCAATGAAAACACAGAACACATTTACTTTTGTAAGAATATTTGTAATAACAACAATTTATAGAAGGTATGTACCTAAGAACATATCTAACAACAATATTTGAAATGTATTTACAGAAGACAAAACGAAGCCCTAAAACCTATATGGCAAAAACAAGAACAAACTCTAAAAACTATGTACAAAAGGGTGCCATTTCAGTCCAGGATCTCCATCAGTCCGGGAAGAAAAGCAGGTGCCACGGTCACTCCAGTCAGGCACAGAGGTCTCTACCGTGTGTCCCCAGGCTGGCACACTGGGACTCTGCTGCCAGAGCTGAGGCTGGCTGGGTCTGGGGGCTGGGCCCCAGGCACTGCCATGGGGCTTGTGTGGCCCAAAGCAAGAACAGGACAGGCTGGGCATGGCCAGCAGAACCCAAGGCACTGGGTACCACGTGCCTGAGCAGGGACCAGCCAGCCCAATCCCGCCCCAGCCTGGCTGCAGGGAACCCACTGTGCCTGTGGGGACCACATGCCTGTCGTGCTGCTGGCATTGCTCTTCATCCCAGGACCATGGCCTCCTCTTCATCTTCCTCATCAATGTCCATCTCCTCGGTGTACTCTTCCATTTCCACGTCCATCTCCTCATCCTCATCAACCTCCATCTCTTCCTCTCCAGTCTGTTCTCCATCCACCTCCATCTCCTCCTCCGTATCCATTATGGTGCCCACCTCCATCTCTTCCTCTCCTCTCTTTTCTCCCTCCACTTCCATCTTCTCCTCTCTATCAGTCTGTCTGTCCACCTCCATCTTGTCTTCTCTACCTGCAACAGCCTGCAGAGGTAGCAAAACCTCAGAGTGGGGTCCCTGTCCCACCCCATCCCTCCAGAACTCCAGCCCACACCCGGGCAGCTGGGGGGATCCACCTCCATGGAATGGCACCGTACCTTCCTCAGGACAAATGTGAGCATCCTGCAGGGATGGATGACACAATCCAGGCCTTAAGCAGCTTTTGAGACTGATGAGATGAGGTCTCGGGGGCAGGAACAAGAAGGGTGACAGGAGCAGCAGGAGCAGCGTGCAGCGTGTGCTGAGCCCAGGGCCAACGGTTGTGTTGTGCTGCTTGCTGGCTGCTGGCAGTTCCAGATGGGACATGGATTATGACATGACCATTGAGCTAGAGAGCCTTTGATTCCATGCTTAGCAACGTCCCGCAGACCATGGTGCTCAGAGCCCTGTTCCCAAGGATGGAGCATCCACAGCCTGGGCCAGTGCCTCAGCACCCTCAATGGAAGAGAGCAGCTTCCTCAGATCCAACTTCAATCAGCCTCCTGCAGCTGAAAGCCGTCCCCCCCTTGTCCTGTTGCCACAGGCCCTGTGGAACACCCTGTCCCAATCTTTCTTGTGGCACCCTTGCAGTCCTGCAGAGCTGCAGTGAGGCCTCCCCAGGGTCTCCTCTTTCCAGGCTGAGCATCCCCAGCCCCACGTGGAAAGCAGGCAGTGTGATCTGGGGGAGTCCAGGCTGGAGTCAAATGGCATCAGGAACTGAGAGACGGAAGCTTTAGGCCCAGGTTTGCCTCTCATTGTACAAAATTAATAAGAGTGGAGGGCAAGATGGTGGGACACTGCTTCTGCTCTAATTGGTGAATATAGTCTCTGTTTTTTTCTTTTTTTCTCTCATGCCCTTGCAGTTTTGGCTGTTTGAAAGGAAGCTTGGCACAATATCCATTGTCTTCTCCATTTGTGAATCACCGAGCAGAGTCTGGGCAAGCTGATGTTGCAGAGCAAATCCTGCAAATGTACTGGTCATCCTGAGCCTGGAGAATGCAGTTAAACCCAGCCAAAAGGAATTTCTGGAAAGTCAAGCCTGGTGTACATTCTCTTGACTTTGGCTATGCCAACTTCACCTGAGTCTTATGAAAAAGCAAACAAAAGACTCAAACCAAAACAGACAAAACCTAGAAACAAACAAACCCATGCAAACCAATCAAACAAAGAGACTAAAAAAAACCCAAATAAAACCAAAGGGAATGAAGAGTTAGTATTAGTTTTGAGTTCATCACAGCAGGTAAATGGCTGCTTTCCACAGGATCACCATAAAAAGCCACAGATAACAGCTGCTCCAAAATACACCCAACAGGAGAACCATCAAAGTGATACATAGCAACTCTGGGGGCAGCTCCCCATTAAGGTGAGGGATGAGCACACAGTGCTACAGCTCCAGCCTTCCCCACCCTGCAGGCTGCTCTTTGCTCCTGATGTAAGAGCCTTGCAGGACTGTGGCCCCTCTCGGTGCATTATAAATCATTCCCACAGCTCTCACTTGAGCCACTGGCATGTCCAGAGCGAGATCCAGGCACAATCCTACTGCCCACTGAGCCTCTCTGGGAGATCCTGAGCATCTTCCTGCCCAGAGCCACAAAAGAGCTCAGGCTCTGCCTGAACTGGGTTTTCAGGGGAGGTTTCCATATCCCTGCGAGATGTGCTCATCCTTCATCAGGCTGTGCCCAGCCTGGATCAGGGCAGGTTGGATGCCACATGGGATCCATCCTTTGCCCTGCCATGTGATCCTCCATGCAGTGGGGATAAAAAGCCCAGCACTGGGGAACCCCAGGTGCTGCAGCAGTGATATTTTTGGGAGCAACACGGAGCTGTGCATGGCCAGCTTGAAGTCTGCACTGCTGTGAGCACCAGGCCTGCCATGCTGAGCCCAGGGCCACAACCAGTGCTCACCCGGGCTGGGACATTGAGTCCCAACATGGGATCCCATGGGACAGGGCACGCTGGGATTCGCCCCTGCAGCTCCCCAGTGTGTCCAGAGAGACAGCAAGGAGACAGTGACCTCTGTCAGCGGGGCCCCCTGAGTGGGACAACCACTGCTGGGGTGGCTGTGCCAGCTCCCCCATGAACCTCCAGCCCTGGGAACCGGGAGCAAGTGGAAAACACAACTTGGCCAATACTGCCTGTGCCGGAAGCAAATGGAAAGAGAACTGGGGTGTGAAAACCCAAGGTTGTTTATTTCCATAAGAACAGCAATGAAAACACAGAACACATTTACTTTTGTAAGAATATTTGTAATAACAACAATTTATAGAAGGTATATACCTAAGAACATATCTAACAACAATATTTGAAATGTATTTACAGAAGACAAAACGAAGCCCTAAAACCTATATGGCAAAAACAAGAACAAACTCTAAAAACTATGTACAAAAGGGTGCCATTTCAGTCCAGGATCTCCATCAGTCCGGGAAGAAAAGCAGGTGCCATGGTCACTCCAGTCAGGCACAGAGGGCTCTACCGTGTGTCCCCAGGCTGGCACACTGGGACTCTGCTGCCAGAGCTGAGGCTGGCTGGGTCTGGGGGCTGGGCCCCAGGCACTGCCATGGGGCTTGTGTGGCCCAAAGCAAGAACAGGACAGGCTGGGCATGGCCAGCAGAACCCAAGGCACTGGGTACCACGTGCCTGAGCAGGGACCAGCCAGCCCAATCCCGCCCCAGCCTGGCTGCAGGGAACCCACTGTGCCTGTGGCGACCACATGCCTGTCGTGCTGCTGGCATTGCTCTTCATCCCAGGACCATGGCCTCCTCTTCATCTTCCTCATCAATGTCCATCTCCTCGGTGTACTCTTCCATTTCCACGTCCATCTCCTCATCCTCATCAACCTCCATCTCTTCCTCTCCAGTCTGTTCTCCATCCACCTCCATCTCCTCCTCCGTATCCATTATGGTGCCCACCTCCATCTCTTCCTCTCCTCTCTTTTCTCCCTCCACTTCCATCTTCTCCTCTCTATCAGTCTGTCTGTCCACCTCCATCTTGTCTTCTCTACCTGCAACAGCCTGCAGAGGTAGCAAAACCTCAGAGTGGGGTCCCTGTCCCACCCCATCCCCCCAGAACTCCAGCCCACACCCGGGCAGCTGGGGGGATCCACCTCCATGGAATGGCACCATACCTTCCTCAGGACAAATGTGAGCATCCTGCAGGGATGGATGACACAATCCAGGCCTTAAGCAGCTTTTGAGACTGATGAGATGAGGTCTCGGGGGCAGGAACAAGAAGGGTGACAGGAGCAGCAGGAGCAGCGTGCAGCGTGTGCTGAGCCCAGGGCCAACGGTTGTGTTGTGCTGCTTGCTGGCTGCTGGCAGTTCCAGATGGGACATGGATTATGACATGACCATTGAGCTAGAGAGCCTTTGATTCCATGCTTAGCAACGTCCCGCAGACCATGGTGCTCAGAGCCCTGTTCCCAAGGATGGAGCATCCACAGCCTGGGCCAGTGCCTCAGCACCCTCAATGGAAGAGAGCAGCTTCCTCAGATCCACCTTCAATCAGCCTCCTGCAGCTGAAAGCCGTCCCCCCTTGTCCTGTTGCCACAGGCCCTGTGGAACACCCTGTCCCAATCTTTCTTGTGGCACCCTTGCAGTCCTGCAGAGCTGCAGTGAGGCCTCCCCAGGGTCTCCTCTTTCCAGGCTGAGCATCCCCAGCCCCACGTGGAAAGCAGGCAGTGTGATCTGGGGGAGTCCAGGCTGGAGTCAAATGGCATCAGGAACTGAGAGACGGAAGCTTTAGGCCCAGGATTGCCTCTCATTGTACAAAATTAATAAGAGTGGAGGGCAAGATGGTGGGACACTGCTTCTGCTCTAATTGGTGAATATAGTCTCTGTTTTTTTCTTTTTTTCTCTCATGCCCTTGCAGTTTTGGCTGTTTGAAAGGAAGCTTGGCACAATATCCATTGTCTTCTCCATTTGTGAATCACCGAGCAGAGTCTGGGCAAGCTGATGTTGCAGAGCAAATCCTGCAAATGTACTGGTCATCCTGAGCCTGGAGAATGCAGTTAAACCCAGCCAAAAGTAATTTCTGGAAAGTCAAGCCTGGTGTACATTCTCTTGACTTTGGCTATGCCAACTTCACCTGAGTCTTATGAAAAAGCAAACAAAAGACTCAAACCAAAACAGACAAAACCTAGAAACAAACAAACCCATGCAAACCAATCAAACAAAGAGACTAAAAAAACCCCAAATAAAACCAAAGGGAATGAAGAGTTAGTATTAGTTTTGAGTTCATCACAGCAGGTAAATGGCTGCTTTCCACAGGATCACCATAAAAAGCCACAGATAACAGCTGCTCCAAAATACACCCAACAGGAGAACCATCAAAGTGATACATAGCAACTCTGGGGGCAGCTCCCCATGAAGGTGAGGGATGAGCACACAGTGCTACAGCTCCAGCCTTCCCCACCCTGCAGGCTGCTCTTTGCTCCTGATGTAAGAGCCTTGCAGGACTGTGGCCCCTCTCGGTGCATTATAAATCATTCCCACAGCTCTCACTTGAGCCACTGGCATGTCCAGAGCGAGATCCAGGCACAATCCTACTGCCCGCTGAGCCTCTCTGGGAGATCCTGAGCATCTTCCTGCCCAGAGCCACAAAAGAGCTCAGGCTCTGCCTGAACTGGGTTTTCAGGGGAGGTTTCCATATCCCTGCGAGATGTGCTCATCCTTCATCAGGCTGTGCCCAGCCTGGATCAGGGCAGGTTGGATGCCACATGGGATCCATCCTTTGCCCTGCCATGTGATCCTCCATGCAGTGGGGATAAAAAGCCCAGCACTGGGGAACCCCAGGTGCTGCAGCAGTGATATTTTTGGGAGCAACACGGAGCTGTGCATGGCCAGCTTGAAGTCTGCACTGCTGTGAGCACCAGGCCTGCCATGCTGAGCCCAGGGCCACAACCAGTGCTCACCCGGGCTGGGACATTGAGTCCCAACATGGGATCCCATGGGACAGGGCACGCTGGGATTCGCCCCTGCAGCTCCCCAGTGTGTCCAGAGAGACAGCAAGGAGACAGTGACCTCTGTCAGCGGGGCCCCCTGAGTGGGACAACCACTGCTGGGGTGGCTGTGCCAGCTCCCCCATGAACCTCCAGCCCTGGGAACCGGGAGCAAGTGGAAAACACAACTTGGCCAATACTGCCTGTGCCGGAAGCAAATGGAAAGAGAACTGGGGTGTGAAAACCCAAGGTTGTTTATTTCCATAAGAACAGCAATGAAAACACAGAACACATTTACTTTTGTAAGAATATTTGTAATAACAACAATTTATAGAAGGTATATACCTAAGAACATACCTAACAACAATATTTGAAATGTATTTACAGAAGACAAAACGAAGCCCTAAAACCTATATGGCAAAAACAAGAACAAACTCTAAAAACTATGTACAAAAGGGTGCCATTTCAGTCCAGGATCTCCATCAGTCCGGGAAGAAAAGCAGGTGCCATGGTCACTCCAGTCAGGCACAGAGGGCTCTACCGTGTGTCCCCAGGCTGGCACACTGGGACTCTGCTGCCAGAGCTGAGGCTGGCTGGGTCTGGGGGCTGGGCCCCAGGCACTGCCATGGGGCTTGTGTGGCCCAAAGCAAGAACAGGACAGGCTGGGCATGGCCAGCAGAACCCAAGGCACTGGGTACCACGTGCCTGAGCAGGGACCAGCCAGCCCAATCCCGCCCCAGCCTGGCTGCAGGGAACCCACTGTGCCTGTGGCGACCACATGCCTGTCGTGCTGCTGGCATTGCTCTTCATCCCAGGACCATGGCCTCCTCTTCATCTTCCTCATCAATGTCCATCTCCTCGGTGTACTCTTCCATTTCCACGTCCATCTCCTCATCCTCATCAACCTCCATCTCTTCCTCTCCAGTCTGTTCTCCATCCACCTCCATCTCCTCCTCCGTATCCATTATGGTGCCCACCTCCATCTCTTCCTCTCCTCTCTTTTCTCCCTCCACTTCCATCTTCTCCTCTCTATCAGTCTGTCTGTCCACCTCCATCTTGTCTTCTCTACCTGCAACAGCCTGCAGAGGTAGCAAAACCTCAGAGTGGGGTCCCTGTCCCACCCCATCCCCCCAGAACTCCAGCCCACACCCGGGCAGCTGGGGGGATCCACCTCCATGGAATGGCACCATACCTTCCTCAGGACAAATGTGAGCATCCTGCAGGGATGGATGACACAATCCAGGCCTTAAGCAGCTTTTGAGACTGATGAGATGAGGTCTCGGGGGCAGGAACAAGAAGGGTGACAGGAGCAGCAGGAGCAGCGTGCAGCGTGTGCTGAGCCCAGGGCCAACGGTTGTGTTGTGCTGCTTGCTGGCTGCTGGCAGTTCCAGATGGGACATGGATTATGACATGACCATTGAGCTAGAGAGCCTTTGATTCCATGCTTAGCAACGTCCCGCAGACCATGGTGCTCAGAGCCCTGTTCCCAAGGATGGAGCATCCACAGCCTGGGCCAGTGCCTCAGCACCCTCAATGGAAGAGAGCAGCTTCCTCAGATCCACCTTCAATCAGCCTCCTGCAGCTGAAAGCCGTCCCCCCTTGTCCTGTTGCCACAGGCCCTGTGGAACACCCTGTCCCAATCTTTCTTGTGGCACCCTTGCAGTCCTGCAGAGCTGCAGTGAGGCCTCCCCAGGGTCTCCTCTTTCCAGGCTGAGCATCCCCAGCCCCGCGTGGAAAGCAGGCAGTGTGATCTGGGGGAGTCCAGGCTGGAGTCAAATGGCATCAGGAACTGAGAGACGGAAGCTTTAGGCCCAGGTTTGCCTCTCATTGTACAAAATTAATAAGAGTGGAGGGCAAGATGGTGGGACACTGCTTCTGCTCTAATTGGTGAATATAGTCTCTGTTTTTTTCTTTTTTTCTCTCATGCCCTTGCAGTTTTGGCTGTTTGAAAGGAAGCTTGGCACAATATCCATTGTCTTCTCCATTTGTGAATCACCGAGCAGAGTCTGGGCAAGCTGATGTTGCAGAGCAAATCCTGCAAATGTACTGGTCATCCTGAGCCTGGAGAATGCAGTTAAACCCAGCCAAAAGTAATTTCTGGAAAGTCAAGCCTGGTGTACATTCTCTTGACTTTGGCTATGCCAACTTCACCTGAGTCTTATGAAAAAGCAAACAAAAGACTCAAACCAAAACAGACAAAACCTAGAAACAAACAAACCCATGCAAACCAATCAAACAAAGAGACTAAAAAAACCCCAAATAAAACCAAAGGGAATGAAGAGTTAGTATTAGTTTTGAGTTCATCACAGCAGGTAAATGGCTGCTTTCCACAGGATCACCATAAAAAGCCACAGATAACAGCTGCTCCAAAATACACCCAACAGGAGAACCATCAAAGTGATACATAGCAACTCTGGGGGCAGCTCCCCATGAAGGTGAGGGATGAGCACACAGTGCTACAGCTCCAGCCTTCCCCACCCTGCAGGCTGCTCTTTGCTCCTGATGTAAGAGCCTTGCAGGACTGTGGCCCCTCTCGGTGCATTATAAATCATTCCCACAGCTGTCACTTGAGCCACTGGCATGTCCAGAGCGAGATGCAGGCACAATCCTACTGCCCGCTGAGCCTCTCTGGGAGATCCTGAGCATCTTCCTGCCCAGAGCCACAAAAGAGCTCAGGCTCTGCCTGAACTGGGTTTTCAGGGGAGGTTTCCATATCCCTGCGAGATGTGCTCATCCTTCATCAGGCTGTGCCCAGCCTGGATCAGGGCAGGTTGGATGCCACATGGGATCCATCCTTTGCCCTGCCATGTGATCCTCCATGCAGTGCGGATAAAAAGCCCAGCACTGGGGAACCCCAGGTGCTGCAGCAGTGATATTTTTGGGAGCAACACGGAGCTGTGCATGGCCAGCTTGAAGTCTGCACTGCTGTGAGCACCAGGCCTGCCATGCTGAGCCCAGGGCCACAACCAGTGCTCACCCGGGCTGGGACATTGAGTCCCAACATGGGATCCCATGGGACAGGGCACGCTGGGATTCGCCCCTGCAGCTCCCCAGTGTGTCCAGAGAGACAGCAAGGAGACAGTGACCTCTGTCAGCGGGGCCCCCTGAGTGGGACAACCACTGCTGGGGTGGCTGTGCCAGCTCCCCCATGAACCTCCAGCCCTGGGAACCGGGAGCAAGTGGAAAACACAACTTGGCCAATACTGCCTGTGCCGGAAGCAAATGGAAAGAGAACTGGGGTGTGAAAACCCAAGGTTGTTTATTTCCATAAGAACAGCAATGAAAACACAGAACACATTTACTTTTGTAAGAATATTTGTAATAACAACAATTTATAGAAGGTATATACCTAAGAACATATTTAACAACAATATTTGAAATGTATTTACAAAAGACAAAACGAAGCCCTAAAACCTATATGGCAAAAACAAGAACAAACTCTAAAAACTATGTACAAAAGGGTGCCATTTCAGTCCAGGATCTCCATCAGTCCGGGAAGAAAAGCAGGTGCCATGGTCACTCCAGTCAGGCACAGAGGGCTCTACCGTGTGTCCCCAGGCTGGCACACTGGGACTCTGCTGCCAGAGCTGAGGCTGGCTGGGTCTGGGGGCTGGGCCCCAGGCACTGCCATGGGGCTTGTGTGGCCCAAAGCAAGAACAGGACAGGCTGGGCATGGCCAGCAGAACCCAAGGCACTGGGTACCACGTGCCTGAGCAGGGACCCCCCAGCCCAATCCCGCCCCAGCCTGGCTGCAGGGAACCCACTGTGCCCGTGGGGACCACATGCCTGTCCTGCTGCTGGCATCGCTCTTCATCCCAGGACCATGGCCTCCTCTTCATCTTCCTCATCAATGTCCATCTCCTCGGTGTACTCTTCCATTTCCACGTCCATCTCCTCATCCTCATCAACCTCCATCTCTTCCTCTCCAGTCTGTTCTCCATCCACCTCCATCTCCTCCTCCGTATCCATTATTGTGTCCACCTCCATCTCTTCCTCTCCTCTCTTTTCTCCCTCCACTTCCATCTTCTCCTCTCTATCAGTCTGTCTGTCCACCTCCATCTTGTCTTCTCTACCTGCAACAGCCTGCAGAGGTAGCAAAACCTCAGAGTGGGGTCCCTGTCCCACCCCATCCCCCCAGAACTCCAGCCCACACCCGGGCAGCTGGGGGGATCCACCTCCATGGAATGGCACCATACCTTCCTCAGGACAAATGTGAGCATCCTGCAGGGATGGATGACACAATCCAGGCCTTAAGCAGCTTTTGAGACTGATGAGATGAGGTCTCGGGGGCAGGAACAAGAAGGGTGACAGGAGCAGCAGGAGCAGCGTGCAGCGTGTGCTGAGCCCAGGACCAACGGTTGTGTTGTGCTGCTTGCTGGCTGCTGGCAGTTCCAGATGGGACATGGATTATGACATGACCATTGAGCTAGAGAGCCTTTGGTTCCATGCTTAGCAACGTTCCCCCAGACCATGGTGCTCAGAGCCCTGTTCCCAAGGATGGAGCATCCACAGCCTGGGCCAGTGCCTCAGCACCCTCAATGGAAGAGAGCAGCTTCCTCAGATCCAACTTCAATCAGCCTCCTGCAGCTGAAAGCCGTCCCCCCTTGTCCTGTTGCCACAGGCCCTGTGGAACACCCTGTCCCAATCTTTCTTGTGGCACCCTTGCAGTCCTGCAGAGCTGCAGTGAGGCCTCCCCAGGGTCTCCTCTTTCCAGGCTGAGCATCCCCAGCCCCACGTGGAAAGCAGGCAGTGTGATCTGGGGGAGTCCAGGCTGGAGTCAAATGGCATCAGGAACTGAGAGACGGAAGCTTTAGGCCCAGGTTTGCCTCTCATTGTACAAAATTAATAAGAGTGGAGGGCAAGATGGTGGGACACTGCTTCTGCTCTAATTGGTGAATATAGTCTCTGTTTTTTTCTTTTTTTCTCTCATGCCCTTGCAGTTTTGGCTGTTTGAAAGGAAGCTTGGCACAATATCCATTGTCTTCTCCATTTGTGAATCACCGAGCAGAGTCTGGGCAAGCTGATGTTGCAGAGCAAATCCTGCAAATGTACTGGTCATCCTGAGCCTGGAGAATGCAGTTAAACCCAGCCAAAAGGAATTTCTGGAAAGTCAAGCCTGGTGTACATTCTCTTGACTTTGGCTATGCCAACTTCACCTGAGTCTTATGAAAAAGCAAACAAAAGACTCAAACCAAAACAGACAAAACCTAGAAACAAACAAACCCATGCAAACCAATCAAACAAAGAGACTAAAAAAACCCCAAATAAAACCAAAGGGAATGAAGAGTTAGTATTAGTTTTGAGTTCATCACAGCAGGTAAATGGCTGCTTTCCACAGGATCACCATAAAAAGCCACAGATAACAGCTGCTCCAAAATACACCCAACAGGAGAACCATCAAAGTGATACATAGCAACTCTGGGGGCAGCTCCCCATTAAGGTGAGGGATGAGCACACAGTGCTACAGCTCCAGCCTTCCCCACCCTGCAGGCTGCTCTTTGCTCCTGATGTAAGAGCCTTGCAGGACTGTGGCCCCTCTCGGTGCATTATAAATCATTCCCACAGCTCTCACTTGAGCCACTGGCATGTCCAGAGCGAGATCCAGGCACAATCCTACTGCCCACTGAGCCTCTCTGGGAGATCCTGAGCATCTTCCTTCCCAGAGCCACAAAAGAGCTCAGGCTCTGCCTGAACTGGGTTTTCAGGGGAGGTTTCCATATCCCTGCGAGATGTGCTCATCCTTCATCAGGCTGTGCCCAGCCTGGATCAGGGCAGGTTGGATGCCACATGGGATCCATCCTTTGCCCTGCCATGTGATCCTCCATGCAGTGGGGATAAAAAGCCCAGCACTGGGGAACCCCAGGTGCTGCAGCAGTGATATTTTTGGGAGCAACACGGAGCTGTGCATGGCCAGCTTGAAGTCTGCACTGCTGTGAGCACCAGGCCTGCCATGCTGAGCCCAGGGCCACAACCAGTGCTCACCCGGGCTGGGACATTGAGTCCCAACATGGGATCCCATGGGACAGGGCACGCTGGGATTCGCCCCTGCAGCTCCCCAGTGTGTCCAGAGAGACAGCAAGGAGACAGTGACCTCTGTCAGCGGGGCCCCCTGAGTGGGACAACCACTGCTGGGGTGGCTGTGCCAGCTCCCCCATGAACCTCCAGTCCTGGGAAGCGGGAGCAAGTGGAAAACACAACTTGGCCAATACTGCCTGTGCCGGAAGCAAATGGAAAGAGAACTGGGGTGTGAAAACCCAAGGTTGTTTATTTCCATAAGAACAGCAATGAAAACACAGAACACATTTACTTTTGT
The DNA here is from genome assembly GCF_050655825.1 of Lonchura striata. Taxonomy (NCBI): domain Eukaryota; kingdom Metazoa; phylum Chordata; class Aves; order Passeriformes; family Estrildidae; genus Lonchura; species Lonchura striata. Next base: position 1,083,414 of record NC_140712.1, read on the forward strand.
AAGAATATTTGTAATAACAACAATTTATAGAAGGTATATACCTAAGAACATACCTAACAACAATATTTGAAATGTATTTACAGAAGACAAAACGAAGCCCTAAAACCTATATGGCAAAAACAAGAACAAACTCTAAAAACTATGTACAAAAGGGTGCCATTTCAGTCCAGGATCTCCATCAGTCCGGGAAGAAAAGCAGGTGCCATGGTCACTCCAGTCAGGCACAGAGGGCTCTACCGTGTGTCCCCAGGCTGGCACACTGGGACTCTGCTGCCAGAGCTGAGGCTGGCTGGGTCTGGGGGCTGGGCCCCAGGCACTGCCATGGGGCTTGTGTGGCCCAAAGCAAGAACAGGACAGGCTGGGCATGGCCAGCAGAACCCAAGGCACTGGGTACCACGTGCCTGAGCAGGGACCAGCCAGCCCAATCCCGCCCCAGCCTGGCTGCAGGGAACCCACTGTGCCTGTGGGGACCACATGCCTGTCGTGCTGCTGGCATTGCTCTTCATCCCAGGACCATGGCCTCCTCTTCATCTTCCTCATCAATGTCCATCTCCTCGGTGTACTCTTCCATTTCCACGTCCATCTCCTCATCCTCATCAACCTCCATCTCTTCCTCTCCAGTCTGTTCTCCATCCACCTCCATCTCCTCCTCCGTATCCATTATGGTGCCCACCTCCATCTCTTCCTCTCCTCTCTTTTCTCCCTCCACTTCCATCTTCTCCTCTCTATCAGTCTGTCTGTCCACCTCCATCTTGTCTTCTCTACCTGCAACAGCCTGCAGAGGTAGCAAAACCTCAGAGTGGGGTCCCTGTCCCACCCCATCCCCCCAGAACTCCAGCCCACACCCGGGCAGCTGGGGGGATCCACCTCCATGGAATGGCACCATACCTTCCTCAGGACAAATGTGAGCATCCTGCAGGGATGGATGACACAATCCAGGCCTTAAGCAGCTTTTGAGACTGATGAGATGAGGTCTCGGGGGCAGGAACAAGAAGGGTGACAGGAGCAGCAGGAGCAGCGTGCAGCGTGTGCTGAGCCCAGGGCCAACGGTTGTGTTGTGCTGCTTGCTGGCTGCTGGCAGTTCCAGATGGGACATGGATTATGACATGACCATTGAGCTAGAGAGCCTTTGATTCCATGCTTAGCAACGTCCCGCAGACCATGGTGCTCAGAGCCCTGTTCCCAAGGATGGAGCATCCACAGCCTGGGCCAGTGCCTCAGCACCCTCAATGGAAGAGAGCAGCTTCCTCAGATCCAACTTCAATCAGCCTCCTGCAGCTGAAAGCCGTCCCCCCTTGTCCTGTTGCCACAGGCCCTGTGGAACACCCTGTCCCAATCTTTCTTGTGGCACCCTTGCAGTCCTGCAGAGCTGCAGTGAGGCCTCCCCAGGGTCTCCTCTTTCCAGGCTGAGCATCCCCAGCCCCACGTGGAAAGCAGGCAGTGTGATCTGGGGGAGTCCAGGCTGGAGTCAAATGGCATCAGGAACTGAGAGACGGAAGCTTTAGGCCCAGGTTTGCCTCTCATTGTACAAAATTAATAAGAGTGGAGGGCAAGATGGTGGGACACTGCTTCTGCTCTAATTGGTGAATATAGTCTCTGTTTTTTTCTTTTTTTCTCTCATGCCGTTGCAGTTTTGGCTGTTTGAAAGGAAGCTTGGCACAATATCCATTGTCTTCTCCATTTGTGAATCACCGAGCAGAGTCTGGGCAAGCTGATGTTGCAGAGCAAATCCTGCAAATGTACTGGTCATCCTGAGCCTGGAGAATGCAGTTAAACCCAGCCAAAAGGAATTTCTGGAAAGTCAAGCCTGGTGTACATTCTCTTGACTTTGGCTATGCCAACTTCACCTGAGTCTTATGAAAAAGCAAACAAAAGACTCAAACCAAAACAGACAAAACCTAGAAACAAACAAACCCATGCAAACCAATCAAACAAAGAGACTAAAAAAACCCCAAATAAAACCAAAGGGAATGAAGAGTTAGTATTAGTTTTGAGTTCATCACAGCAGGTAAATGGCTGCTTTCCACAGGATCACCATAAAAAGCCACAGATAACAGCTGCTCCAAAATACACCCAACAGGAGAACCATCAAAGTGATACATAGCAACTCTGGGGGCAACTCCCCATGAAGGTGAGGGATGAGCACACAGTGCTACAGCTCCAGCCTTCCCCACCCTGCAGGCTGCTCTTTGCTCCTGATGTAAGAGCCTTGCAGGACTGTGGCCCCTCTCGGTGCATTATAAATCATTCCCACAGCTCTCACTTGAGCCACTGGCATGTCCAGAGCGAGATCCAGGCACAATCCTACTGCCCGCTGAGCCTCTCTGGGAGATCCTGAGCATCTTCCTGCCCAGAGCCACAAAAGAGCTCAGGCTCTGCCTGAACTGGGTTTTCAGGGGAGGTTTCCATATCCCTGCGAGATGTGCTCATCCTTCATCAGGCTGTGCCCAGCCTGGATCAGGGCAGGTTGGATGCCACATGGGATCCATCCTTTGCCCTGCCATGTGATCCTCCATGCAGTGGGGATAAAAAGCCCAGCACTGGGGAACCCCAGGTGCTGCAGCAGTGATATTTTTGGGAGCAACACGGAGCTGTGCATGGCCAGCTTGAAGTCTGCACTGCTGTGAGCACCAGGCCTGCCATGCTGAGCCCAGGGCCACAACCAGTGCTCACCCGGGCTGGGACATTGAGTCCCAACATGGGATCCCATGGGACAGGGCACGCTGGGATTCGCCCCTGCAGCTCCCCAGTGTGTCCAGAGAGACAGCAAGGAGACAGTGACCTCTGTCAGCGGGGCCCCCTGAGTGGGACAACCACTGCTGGGGTGGCTGTGCCAGCTCCCCCATGAACCTCCAGCCCTGGGAACCGGGAGCAAGTGGAAAACACAACTTGGCCAATACTGCCTGTGCCGGAAGCAAATGGAAAGAGAACTGGGGTGTGAAAACCCAAGGTTGTTTATTTCCATAAGAACAGCAATGAAAACACAGAACACATTTACTTTTGTAAGAATATTTGTAATAACAACAATTTATAGAAGGTATATACCTAAGAACATACCTAACAACAATATTTGAAATGTATTTACAGAAGACAAAACGAAGCCCTAAAACCTATATGGCAAAAACAAGAACAAACTCTAAAAACTATGTACAAAAGGGTGCCATTTCAGTCCAGGATCTCCATCAGTCCGGGAAGAAAAGCAGGTGCCATGGTCACTCCAGTCAGGCACAGAGGGCTCTACCGTGTGTCCCCAGGCTGGCACACTGGGACTCTGCTGCCAGAGCTGAGGCTGGCTGGGTCTGGGGGCTGGGCCCCAGGCACTGCCATGGGGCTTGTGTGGCCCAAAGCAAGAACAGGACAGGCTGGGCATGGCCAGCAGAACCCAAGGCACTGGGTACCACGTGCCTGAGCAGGGACCCCCCAGCCCAATCCCGCCCCAGCCTGGCTGCAGGGAACCCACTGTGCCCGTGGGGACCACATGCCTGTCCTGCTGCTGGCATCGCTCTTCATCCCAGGACCATGGCCTCCTCTTCATCTTCCTCATCAATGTCCATCTCCTCGGTGTACTCTTCCATTTCCACGTCCATCTCCTCATCCTCATCAACCTCCATCTCTTCCTCTCCAGTCTGTTCTCCATCCACCTCCATCTCCTCCTCCGTATCCATTATTGTGTCCACCTCCATCTCTTCCTCTCCTCTCTTTTCTCCCTCCACTTCCATCTTCTCCTCTCTATCAGTCTGTCTGTCCACCTCCATCTTGTCTTCTCTACCTGCAACAGCCTGCAGAGGTAGCAAAACCTCAGAGTGGGGTCCCTGTCCCACCCCATCCCCCCAGAACTCCAGCCCACACCCGGGCAGCTGGGGGGATCCACCTCCATGGAATGGCACCATACCTTCCTCAGGACAAATGTGAGCATCCTGCAGGGATGGATGACACAATCCAGGCCTTAAGCAGCTTTTGAGACTGATGAGATGAGGTCTCGGGGGCAGGAACAAGAAGGGTGACAGGAGCAGCAGGAGCAGCGTGCAGCGTGTGCTGAGCCCAGGACCAACGGTTGTGTTGTGCTGCTTGCTGGCTGCTGGCAGTTCCAGATGGGACATGGATTATGACATGACCATTGAGCTAGAGAGCCTTTGGTTCCATGCTTAGCAACGTTCCCCCAGACCATGGTGCTCAGAGCCCTGTTCCCAAGGATGGAGCATCCACAGCCTGGGCCAGTGCCTCAGCACCCTCAATGGAAGAGAGCAGCTTCCTCAGATCCAACTTCAATCAGCCTCCTGCAGCTGAAAGCCGTCCCCCCTTGTCCTGTTGCCACAGGCCCTGTGGAACACCCTGTCCCAATCTTTCTTGTGGCACCCTTGCAGTCCTGCAGAGCTGCAGTGAGGCCTCCCCAGGGTCTCCTCTTTCCAGGCTGAGCATCCCCAGCCCCACGTGGAAAGCAGGCAGTGTGATCTGGGGGAGTCCAGGCTGGAGTCAAATGGCATCAGGAACTGAGAGACGGAAGCTTTAGGCCCAGGTTTGCCTCTCATTGTACAAAATTAATAAGAGTGGAGGGCAAGATGGTGGGACACTGCTTCTGCTCTAATTGGTGAATATAGTCTCTGTTTTTTTCTTTTTTTCTCTCATGCCCTTGCAGTTTTGGCTGTTTGAAAGGAAGCTTGGCACAATATCCATTGTCTTCTCCATTTGTGAATCACCGAGCAGAGTCTGGGCAAGCTGATGTTGCAGAGCAAATCCTGCAAATGTACTGGTCATCCTGAGCCTGGAGAATGCAGTTAAACCCAGCCAAAAGGAATTTCTGGAAAGTCAAGCCTGGTGTACATTCTCTTGACTTTGGCTATGCCAACTTCACCTGAGTCTTATGAAAAAGCAAACAAAAGACTCAAACCAAAACAGACAAAACCTAGAAACAAACAAACCCATGCAAACCAATCAAACAAAGAGACTAAAAAAACCCCAAATAAAACCAAAGGGAATGAAGAGTTAGTATTAGTTTTGAGTTCATCACAGCAGGTAAATGGCTGCTTTCCACAGGATCACCATAAAAAGCCACAGATAACAGCTGCTCCAAAATACACCCAACAGGAGAACCATCAAAGTGATACATAGCAACTCTGGGGGCAGCTCCCCATGAAGGTGAGGGATGAGCACACAGTGCTACAGCTCCAGCCTTCCCCACCCTGCAGGCTGCTCTTTGCTCCTGATGTAAGAGCCTTGCAGGACTGTGGCCCCTCTCGGTGCATTATAAATCATTCCCACAGCTCTCACTTGAGCCACTGGCATGTCCAGAGCGAGATCCAGGCACAATCCTACTGCCCACTGAGCCTCTCTGGGAGATCCTGAGCATCTTCCTTCCCAGAGCCACAAAAGAGCTCAGGCTCTGCCTGAACTGGGTTTTCAGGGGAGGTTTCCATATCCCTGAGAGATGTGCTCATCCTTCATCAGGCTGTGCCCAGCCTGGATCAGGGCAGGTTGGATGCCACATGGAATCCATCCTTTGCCCTGCCATGTGATCCTCCATGCAGTGGGGATAAAAAGCCCAGCACTGGGGAACCCCAGGTGCTGCAGCAGTGATATTTTTGGGAGCAACACGGAGCTGTGCATGGCCAGCTTGAAGTCTGCACTGCTGTGAGCACCAGGCCTGCCATGCTGAGCCCAGGGCCACAACCAGTGCTCACCCGGGCTGGGACATTGAGTCCCAACATGGGATCCCATGGGACAGGGCACGCTGGGATTCGCCCCTGCAGCTCCCCAGTGTGTCCAGAGAGACAGCAAGGAGACAGTGACCTCTGTCAGCGGGGCCCCCTGAGTGGGACAACCACTGCTGGGGTGGCTGTGCCAGCTCCCCCATGAACCTCCAGTCCTGGGAAGCGGGAGCAAGTGGAAAACACAACTTGGCCAATACTGCCTGTGCCGGAAGCAAATGGAAAGAGAACTGGGGTGTGAAAACCCAAGGTTGTTTATTTCCATAAGAACAGCAATGAAAACACAGAACACATTTACTTTTGTAAGAATATTTGTAATAACAACAATTTATAGAAGGTATATACCTAAGAACATATCTAACAACAATATTTGAAATGTATTTACAGAAGACAAAACGAAGCCCTAAAACCTATATGGCAAAAACAAGAACAAACTCTAAAAACTATGTACAAAAGGGTGCCATTTCAGTCCAGGATCTCCATCAGTCCGGGAAGAAAAGCAGGTGCCATGGTCACTCCAGTCAGGCACAGAGGGCTCTACCGTGTGTCCCCAGGCTGGCACACTGGGACTCTGCTGCCAGAGCTGAGGCTGGCTGGGTCTGGGGGCTGGGCCCCAGGCACTGCCATGGGGCTTGTGTGGCCCAAAGCAAGAACAGGACAGGCTGGGCATGGCCAGCAGAACCCAAGGCACTGGGTACCACGTGCCTGAGCAGGGACCCCCCAGCCCAATCCCGCCCCAGCCTGGCTGCAGGGAACCCACTGTGCCTGTGGGGACCACATGCCTGTCATGCTGCTGGCATTGCTCTTCATCCCAGGACCATGGCCTCCTCTTCATCTTCCTCATCAATGTCCATCTCCTCGGTGTACTCTTCCATTTCCACGTCCATCTCCTCATCCTCATCAACCTCCATCTCTTCCTCTCCAGTCTGTTCTCCATCCACCTCCATCTCCTCCTCCGTATCCATTATTGTGGCCACCTCCATCTCTTCCTCTCCTCTCTTTTCTCCCTCCACTTCCATCTTCTCCTCTCTATCAGTCTGTCTGTCCACCTCCATCTTGTCTTCTCTACCTGCAACAGCCTGCAGAGGTAGCAAAACCTCAGAGTGGGGTCCCTGTCCCACCCCATCCCCCCAGAACTCCAGCCCACACCCGGGCAGCTGGGGGGATCCACCTCCATGGAATGGCACCATACCTTCCTCAGGACAAATGTGAGCATCCTGCAGGGATGGATGACACAATCCAGGCCTTAAGCAGCTTTTGAGACTGATGAGATGAGGTCTCGGGGGCAGGAACAAGAAGGGTGACAGGAGCAGCAGGAGCAGCGTGCAGCGTGTACTGAGCCCAGGACCAACGGTTGTGTTGTGCTGCTTGCTGGCTGCTGGCAGTTCCAGATGGGACATGGATTATGACATGACCATTGAGCTAGAGAGCCTTTGGTTCCATGCTTAGCAACGTCCCGCAGACCATGGTGCTCAGAGCCCTGTTCCCAAGGATGGAGCATCCACAGCCTGGGCCAGTGCCTCAGCACCCTCAATGGAAGAGAGCAGCTTCCTCAGATCCACCTTCAATCAGCCTCCTGCAGCTGAAAGCCGTCCCCCCTTGTCCTGTTGCCACAGGCCCTGTGGAACACCCTGTCCCAATATTTCTTGTGGCACCCTTGCAGTCCTGCAGAGCTGCAGTGAGGCCTCCCCAGGGTCTCCTCTTTCCAGGCTGAGCATCCCCAGCCCCACGTGGAAAGCAGGCAGTGTGATCTGGGGGAGTCCAGGCTGGAGTCAAATGGCATCAGGAACTGAGAGACGGAAGCTTTAGGCCCAGGTTTGCCTCTCATTGTACAAAATTAATAAGAGTGGAGGGCAAGATGGTGGGACACTGCTTCTGCTCTAATTGGTGAATATAGTCTCTGTTTTTTTCTTTTTTTCTCTCATGCCCTTGCAGTTTTGGCTGTTTGAAAGGAAGCTTGGCACAATATCCATTGTCTTCTCCATTTGTGAATCACCGAGCAGAGTCTGGGCAAGCTGATGTTGCAGAGCAAATCCTGCAAATGTACTGGTCATCCTGAGCCTGGAGAATGCAGTTAAACCCAGCCAAAAGTAATTTCTGGAAAGTCAAGCCTGGTGTACATTCTCTTGACTTTGGCTATGCCAACTTCACCTGAGTCTTATGAAAAAGCAAACAAAAGACTCAAACCAAAACAGACAAAACCTAGAAACAAACAAACCCATGCAAACCAATCAAACAAAGAGACTAAAAAAACCCCAAATAAAACCAAAGGGAATGAAGAGTTAGTATTAGTTTTGAGTTCATCACAGCAGGTAAATGGCTGCTTTCCACAGGATCACCATAAAAAGCCACAGATAACAGCTGCTCCAAAATACACCCAACAGGAGAACCATCAAAGTGATACATAGCAACTCTGGGGGCAGCTCCCCATGAAGGTGAGGGATGAGCACACAGTGCTACAGCTCCAGCCTTCCCCACCCTGCAGGCTGCTCTTTGCTCCTGATGTAAGAGCCTTGCAGGACTGTGGCCCCTCTCGGTGCATTATAAATCATTCCCACAGCTCTCACTTGAGCCACTGGCATGTCCAGAGCGAGATCCAGGCACAATCCTACTGCCCACTGAGCCTCTCTGGGAGATCCTGAGCATCTTCCTGCCCAGAGCCACAAAAGAGCTCAGGCTCTGCCTGAACTGGGTTTTCAGGGGAGGTTTCCATATCCCTGCGAGATGTGCTCATCCTTCATCAGGCTGTGCCCAGCCTGGATCAGGGCAGGTTGGATGCCACATGGGATCCATCCTTTGCCCTGCCATGTGATCCTCCATGCAGTGGGGATAAAAAGCCCAGCACTGGGGAACCCCAGGTGCTGCAGCAGTGATATTTTTGGGAGCAACACGGAGCTGTGCATGGCCAGCTTGAAGTCTGCACTGCTGTGAGCACCAGGCCTGCCATGCTGAGCCCAGGGCCACAACCAGTGCTCACCCGGGCTGGGACATTGAGTCCCAACATGGGATCCCATGGGACAGGGCACGCTGGGATTCGCCCCTGCAGCTCCCCAGTGTGTCCAGAGAGACAGCAAGGAGACAGTGACCTCTGTCAGCGGGGCCCCCTGAGTGGGACAACCACTGCTGGGGTGGCTGTGCCAGCTCCCCCATGAACCTCCAGCCCTGGGAAGCGGGAGCAAGTGGAAAACACAACTTGGCCAATACTGCCTGTGCCGGAAGCAAATGGAAAGAGAACTGGGGTGTGAAAACCCAAGGTTGTTTATTTCCATAAGAACAGCAATGAAAACACAGAACACATTTACTTTTGTAAGAATATTTGTAATAACAACAATTTATAGAAGGTATATACCTAAGAACATATCTAACAACAATATTTGAAATGTATTTACAGAAGACAAAACGAAGCCCTAAAACCTATATGGCAAAAACAAGAACAAACTCTAAAAACTATGTACAAAAGGGTGCCATTTCAGTCCAGGATCTCCATCAGTCCGGGAAGAAAAGCAGGTGCCATGGTCACTCCAGTCAGGCACAGAGGGCTCTACCGTGTGTCCCCAGGCTGGCACACTGGGACTCTGCTGCCAGAGCTGAGGCTGGCTGGGTCTGGGGGCTGGGCCCCAGGCACTGCCATGGGGCTTGTGTGGCCCAAAGCAAGAACAGGACAGGCTGGGCATGGCCAGCAGAACCCAAGGCACTGGGTACCACGTGCCTGAGCAGGGACCCCCCAGCCCAATCCCGCCCCAGCCTGGCTGCAGGGAACCCACTGTGCCTGTGGGGACCACATGCCTGTCATGCTGCTGGCATTGCTCTTCATCCCAGGACCATGGCCTCCTCTTCATCTTCCTCATCAATGTCCATCTCCTCGGTGTACTCTTCCATTTCCACGTCCATCTCCTCATCCTCATCAACCTCCATCTCTTCCTCTCCAGTCTGTTCTCCATCCACCTCCATCTCCTCCTCCGTATCCATTATTGTGGCCACCTCCATCTCTTCCTCTCCTCTCTTTTCTCCCTCCACTTCCATCTTCTCCTCTCTATCAGTCTGTCTGTCCACCTCCATCTTGTCTTCTCTACCTGCAACAGCCTGCAGAGGTAGCAAAACCTCAGAGTGGGGTCCCTGTCCCACCCCATCCCCCCAGAACTCCAGCCCACACCCGGGCAGCTGGGGGGATCCACCTCCATGGAATGGCACCATACCTTCCTCAGGACAAATGTGAGCATCCTGCAGGGATGGATGACACAATCCAGGCCTTAAGCAGCTTTTGAGACTGATGAGATGAGGTCTCGGGGGCAGGAACAAGAAGGGTGACAGGAGCAGCAGGAGCAGCGTGCAGCGTGTGCTGAGCCCAGGACCAACGGTTGTGTTGTGCTGCTTGCTGGCTGCTGGCAGTTCCAGATGGGACATGGATTATGACATGACCATTGAGCTAGAGAGCCTTTGGTTCCATGCTTAGCAACGTCCCGCAGACCATGGTGCTCAGAGCCCTGTTCCCAAGGATGGAGCATCCACAGCCTGGGCCAGTGCCTCAGCACCCTCAATGGAAGAGAGCAGCTTCCTCAGATCCAACTTCAATCAGCCTCCTGCAGCTGAAAGCCGTCCCCCCTTGTCCTGTTGCCACAGGCCCTGTGGAACACCCTGTCCCAATCTTTCTTGTGGCACCCTTGCAGTCCTGCAGAGCTGCAGTGAGGCCTCCCCAGGGTCTCCTCTTTCCAGGCTGAGCATCCCCAGCCCCACGTGGAAAGCAGGCAGTGTGATCTGGGGGAGTCCAGGCTGGAGTCAAATGGCATCAGGAACTGAGAGACGGAAGCTTTAGGCCCAGGTTTGCCTCTCATTGTACAAAATTAATAAGAGTGGAGGGCAAGATGGTGGGACACTGCTTCTGCTCTAATTGGTGAATATAGTCTCTGTTTTTTTCTTTTTTTCTCTCATGCCCTTGCAGTTTTGGCTGTTTGAAAGGAAGCTTGGCACAATATCCATTGTCTTCTCCATTTGTGAATCACCGAGCAGAGTCTGGGCAAGCTGATGTTGCAGAGCAAATCCTGCAAATGTACTGGTCATCCTGAGCCTGGAGAATGCAGTTAAACCCAGCCAAAAGTAATTTCTGGAAAGTCAAGCCTGGTGTACATTCTCTTGACTTTGGCTATGCCAACTTCACCTGAGTCTTATGAAAAAGCAAACAAAAGACTCAAACCAAAACAGACAAAACCTAGAAACAAACAAACCCATGCAAACCAATCAAACAAAGAGACTAAAAAAACCCCAAATAAAACCAAAGGGAATGAAGAGTTAGTATTAGTTTTGAGTTCATCACAGCAGGTAAATGGCTGCTTTCCACAGGATCACCATAAAAAGCCACAGATAACAGCTGCTCCAAAATACACCCAACAGGAGAACCATCAAAGTGATACATAGCAACTCTGGGGGCAGCTCCCCATTAAGGTGAGGGATGAGCACACATTGCTACAGCTCTAGCCTTCCCCACCCTGCAGGCTGCTCTTTGCTCCTGATGTAAGAGCCTTGCAGGACTGTGGCCCCTCTCGGTGCATTATAAATCATTCCCACAGCTGTCACTTGAGCCACTGGCATGTCCAGAGCGAGATCCAGGCACAATCCTACTGCCCGCTGAGCCTCTCTGGGAGATCCTGAGCATCTTCCTGCCCAGAGCCACAAAAGAGCTCAGGCTCTGCCTGAACTGGGTTTTCAGGGGAGGTTTCCATATCCCTGCGAGATGTGCTCATCCTTCATCAGGCTGTGCCCAGCCTGGATCAGGGCAGGTTGGATGCCACATGGGATCCATCCTTTGCCCTGCCATGTGATCCTCCATGCAGTGGGGATAAAAAGCCCAGCACTGGGGAACCCCAGGTGCTGCAGCAGTGATATTTTTGGGAGCAACACGGAGCTGTGCATGGCCAGCTTGAAGTCTGCACTGCTGTGAGCACCAGGCCTGCCATGCTGAGCCCAGGGCCACAACCAGTGCTCACCCGGGCTGGGACATTGAGTCCCAACATGGGATCCCATGGGACAGGGCACGCTGGGATTCGCCCCTGCAGCTCCCCAGTGTGTCCAGAGAGACAGCAAGGAGACAGTGACCTCTGTCAGCGGGGCCCCCTGAGTGGGACAACCACTGCTGGGGTGGCTGTGCCAGCTCCCCCATGAACCTCCAGCCCTGGGAAGCGGGAGCAAGTGGAAAACACAACTTGGCCAATACTGCCTGTGCCGGAAGCAAATGGAAAGAGAACTGGGGTGTGAAAACCCAAGGTTGTTTATTTCCATAAGAACAGCAATGAAAACACAGAACACATTTACTTTTGTAAGAATATTTGTAATAACAACAATTTATAGAAGGTATATACCTAAGAACATATTTAACAACAATATTTGAAATGTATTTACAGAAGACAAAACGAAGCCCTAAAACCTATATGGCAAAAACAAGAACAAACTCTAAAAACTATGTACAAAAGGGTGCCATTTCAGTCCAGGATCTCCATCAGTCCGGGAAGAAAAGCAGGTGCCATGGTCACTCCAGTCAGGCACAGAGGGCTCTTCCGTGTGTCCCCAGGCTGGCACACTGGGACTCTGCTGCCAGAGCTGAGGCTGGCTGGGTCTGGGGGCTGGGCCCCAGGCACTGCCATGGGGCTTGTGTGGCCCAAAGCAAGAACAGGACAGGCTGGGCATGGCCAGCAGAACCCAAGGCACTGGGTACCACGTGCCTGAGCAGGGACCCCCCAGCCCAATCCCGCCCCAGCCTGGCTGCAGGGAACCCACTGTGCCTGTGGGGACCACATGCCTGTCGTGCTGCTGGCATCGCTCTTCATCCCAGGACCATGGCCTCCTCTTCATCTTCCTCATCAATGTCCATCTCCTCGGTGTACTCTTCCATTTCCACGTCCATCTCCTCATCCTCATCAACCTCCATCTCTTCCTCTCCAGTCTGTTCTCCATCCACCTCCATCTCCTCCTCCGTATCCATTATTGTGTCCACCTCCATCTCTTCCTCTCCTCTCTTTTCTCCCTCCACTTCCATCTTCTCCTCTCTATCAGTCTGTCTGTCCACCTCCATCTTGTCTTCTCTACCTGCAACAGCCTGCAGAGGTAGCAAAACCTCAGAGTGGGGTCCCTGTCCCACCCCATCCCCCCAGAACTCCAGCCCACACCCGGGCAGCTGGGGGGATCCACCTCCATGGAATGGCACCATACCTTCCTCAGGACAAATGTGAGCATCCTGCAGGGATGGATGACACAATCCAGGCCTTAAGCAGCTTTTGAGACTGATGAGATGAGGTCTCGGGGGCAGGAACAAGAAGGGTGACAGGAGCAGCAGGAGCAGCGTGCAGCGTGTGCTGAGCCCAGGGCCAACGGTTGTGTTGTGCTGCTTGCTGGCTGCTGGCAGTTCCAGATGGGACATGGATTATGACATGACCATTGAGCTAGAGAGCCTTTGGTTCCATGCTTAGCAACGTCCCGCAGACCATGGTGCTCAGAGCCCTGTTCCCAAGGATGGAGCATCCACAGCCTGGGCCAGTGCCTCAGCACCCTCAATGGAAGAGAGCAGCTTCCTCAGATCCAACTTCAATCAGCCTCCTGCAGCTGAAAGCCGTCCCCCCTTGTCCTGTTGCCACAGGCCCTGTGGAACACCCTGTCCCAATCTTTCTTGTGGCACCCTTGCAGTCCTGCAGAGCTGCAGTGAGGCCTCCCCAGGGTCTCCTCTTTCCAGGCTGAGCATCCCCAGCCCCACGTGGAAAGCAGGCAGTGTGATCTGGGGGAGTCCAGGCTGGAGTCAAATGGCATCAGGAACTGAGAGACGGAAGCTTTAGGCCCAGGTTTGCCTCTCATTGTACAAAATTAATAAGAGTGGAGGGCAAGATGGTGGGACACTGCTTCTGCTCTAATTGGTGAATATAGTCTCTGTTTTTTTCTTTTTTTCTCTCATGCCCTTGCAGTTTTGGCTGTTTGAAAGGAAGCTTGGCACAATATCCATTGTCTTCTCCATTTGTGAATCACCGAGCAGAGTCTGGGCAAGCTGATGTTGCAGAGCAAATCCTGCAAATGTACTGGTCATCCTGAGCCTGGAGAATGCAGTTAAACCCAGCCAAAAGGAATTTCTGGAAAGTCAAGCCTGGTGTACATTCTCTTGACTTTGGCTATGCCAACTTCACCTGAGTCTTATGAAAAAGCAAACAAAAGACTCAAACCAAAACAGACAAAACCTAGAAACAAACAAACCCATGCAAACCAATCAAACAAAGAGACTAAAAAAACCCCAAATAAAACCAAAGGGAATGAAGAGTTAGTATTAGTTTTGAGTTCATCACAGCAGGTAAATGGCTGCTTTCCACAGGATCACCATAAAAAGCCACAGATAACAGCTGCTCCAAAATACACCCAACAGGAGAACCATCAAAGTGATACATAGCAACTCTGGGGGCAGCTCCCCATGAAGGTGAGGGATGAGCACACAGTGCTACAGCTCCAGCCTTCCCCACCCTGCAGGCTGCTCTTTGCTCCTGATGTAAGAGCCTTGCAGGACTGTGGCCCCTCTCGGTGCATTATAAATCATTCCCACAGCTGTCACTTGAGCCACTGGCATGTCCAGAGCGAGATGCAGGCACAATCCTACTGCCCGCTGAGCCTCTCTGGGAGATCCTGAGCATCTTCCTGCCCAGAGCCACAAAAGAGCTCAGGCTCTGCCTGAACTGGGTTTTCAGGGGAGGTTTCCATATCCCTGCGAGATGTGCTCATCCTTCATCAGGCTGTGCCCAGCCTGGATCAGGGCAGGTTGGATGCCACATGGGATCCATCCTTTGCCCTGCCATGTGATCCTCCATGCAGTGCGGATAAAAAGCCCAGCACTGGGGAACCCCAGGTGCTGCAGCAGTGATATTTTTGGGAGCAACACGGAGCTGTGCATGGCCAGCTTGAAGTCTGCACTGCTGTGAGCACCAGGCCTGCCATGCTGAGCCCAGGGCCACAACCAGTGCTCACCCGGGCTGGGACATTGAGTCCCAACATGGGATCCCATGGGACAGGGCACGCTGGGATTCGCCCCTGCAGCTCCCCAGTGTGTCCAGAGAGACAGCAAGGAGACAGTGACCTCTGTCAGCGGGGCCCCCTGAGTGGGACAACCACTGCTGGGGTGGCTGTGCCAGCTCCCCCATGAACCTCCAGCCCTGGGAAGCGGGAGCAAGTGGAAAACACAACTTGGCCAATACTGCCTGTGCCGGAAGCAAATGGAAAGAGAACTGGGGTGTGAAAACCCAAGGTTGTTTATTTCCATAAGAACAGCAATGAAAACACAGAACACATTTACTTTTGTAAGAATATTTGTAATAACAACAATTTATAGAAGGTATATACCTAAGAACATATTTAACAACAATATTTGAAATGTATTTACAGAAGACAAAACGAAGCCCTAAAACCTATATGGCAAAAACAAGAACAAACTCTAAAAACTATGTACAAAAGGGTGCCATTTCAGTCCAGGATCTCCATCAGTCCGGGAAGAAAAGCAGGTGCCATGGTCACTCCAGTCAGGCACAGAGGGCTCTACCGTGTGTCCCCAGGCTGGCACACTGGGACTCTGCTGCCAGAGCTGAGGCTGGCTGGGTCTGGGGGCTGGGCCCCAGGCACTGCCATGGGGCTTGTGTGGCCCAAAGCAAGAACAGGACAGGCTGGGCATGGCCAGCAGAACCCAAGGCACTGGGTACCACGTGCCTGAGCAGGGACCCCCCAGCCCAATCCCGCCCCAGCCTGGCTGCAGGGAACCCACTGTGCCTGTGGGGACCACATGCCTGTCGTGCTGCTGGCATCGCTCTTCATCCCAGGACCATGGCCTCCTCTTCATCTTCCTCATCAATGTCCATCTCCTCGGTGTACTCTTCCATTTCCACGTCCATCTCCTCATCCTCATCAACCTCCATCTCTTCCTCTCCAGTCTGTTCTCCATCCACCTCCATCTCCTCCTCCGTATCTATTATTGTGTCCACCTCCATCTCTTCCTCTCCTCTCTTTTCTCCCTCCACTTCCATCTTCTCCTCTCTATCAGTCTGTCTGTCCACCTCCATCTTGTCTTCTCTACCTGCAACAGCCTGCAGAGGTAGCAAAACCTCAGAGTGGGGTCCCTGTCCCACCCCATCCCCCCAGAACTCCAGCCCACACCCGGGCAGCTGGGGGGATCCACCTCCATGGAATGGCACCGTACCTTCCTCAGGACAAATGTGAGCATCCTGCAGGGATGGATGACACAATCCAGGCCTTAAGCAGCTTTTGAGACTGATGAGATGAGGTCTCGGGGGCAGGAACAAGAAGGGTGACAGGAGCAGCAGGAGCAGCGTGCAGCGTGTGCTGAGCCCAGGACCAACGGTTGTGTTGTGCTGCTTGCTGGCTGCTGGCAGTTCCAGATGGGACATGGATTATGACATGACCATTGAGCTAGAGAGCCTTTGGTTCCATGCTTAGCAACGTCCCACAGACCATGGTGCTCAGAGCCCTGTTCCCAAGGATGGAGCATCCACAGCCTGGGCCAGTGCCTCAGCACCCTCAATGGAAGAGAGCAGCTTCCTCAGATCCAACTTCAATCAGCCTCCTGCAGCTGAAAGCCGTCCCCCCTTGTCCTGTTGCCACAGGCCCTGTGGAACACCCTGTCCCAATCTTTCTTGTGGCACCCTTGCAGTCCTGCAGAGCTGCAGTGAGGCCTCCCCAGGGTCTCCTCTTTCCAGGCTGAGCATCCCCAGCCCCACGTGGAAAGCAGGCAGTGTGATCTGGGGGAGTCCAGGCTGGAGTCAAATGGCATCAGGAACTGAGAGACGGAAGCTTTAGGCCCAGGTTTGCCTCTCATTGTACAAAATTAATAAGAGTGGAGGGCAAGATGGTGGGACACTGCTTCTGCTCTAATTGGTGAATATAGTCTCTGTTTTTTTCTTTTTTTCTCTCATGCCCTTGCAGTTTTGGCTGTTTGAAAGGAAGCTTGGCACAATATCCATTGTCTTCTCCATTTGTGAATCACCGAGCAGAGTCTGGGCAAGCTGATGTTGCAGAGCAAATCCTGCAAATGTACTGGTCATCCTGAGCCTGGAGAATGCAGTTAAACCCAGCCAAAAGTAATTTCTGGAAAGTCAAGCCTGGTGTACATTCTCTTGACTTTGGCTATGCCAACTTCACCTGAGTCTTATGAAAAAGCAAACAAAAGACTCAAACCAAAACAGACAAAACCTAGAAACAAACAAACCCATGCAAACCAATCAAACAAAGAGACTAAAAAAACCCCAAATAAAACCAAAGGGAATGAAGAGTTAGTATTAGTTTTGAGTTCATCACAGCAGGTAAATGGCTGCTTTCCACAGGATCACCATAAAAAGCCACAGATAACAGCTGCTCCAAAATACACCCAACAGGAGAACCATCAAAGTGATACATAGCAACTCTGGGGGCAGCTCCCCATGAAGGTGAGGGATGAGCACACAGTGCTACAGCTCCAGCCTTCCCCACCCTGCAGGCTGCTCTTTGCTCCTGATGTAAGAGCCTTGCAGGACTGTGGCCCCTCTCGGTGCATTATAAATCATTCCCACAGCTGTCACTTGAGCCACTGGCATGTCCAGAGCGAGATCCAGGCACAATCCTACTGCCCGCTGAGCCTCTCTGGGAGATCCTGAGCATCTTCCTGCCCAGAGCCACAAAAGAGCTCAGGCTCTGCCTGAACTGGGTTTTCAGGGGAGGTTTCCATATCCCTGCGAGATGTGCTCATCCTTCATCAGGCTGTGCCCAGCCTGGATCAGGGCAGGTTGGATGCCACATGGGATCCATCCTTTGCCCTGCCATGTGATCCTCCATGCAGTGCGGATAAAAAGCCCAGCACTGGGGAACCCCAGGTGCTGCAGCAGTGATATTTTTGGGAGCAACACGGAGCTGTGCATGGCCAGCTTGAAGTCTGCACTGCTGTGAGCACCAGGCCTGCCATGCTGAGCCCAGGGCCACAACCAGTGCTCACCCGGGCTGGGACATTGAGTCCCAACATGGGATCCCATGGGACAGGGCACGCTGGGATTCGCCCCTGCAGCTCCCCAGTGTGTCCAGAGAGACAGCAAGGAGACAGTGACCTCTGTCAGCGGGGCCCCCTGAGTGGGACAACCACTGCTGGGGTGGCTGTGCCAGCTCCCCCATGAACCTCCAGCCCTGGGAAGCGGGAGCAAGTGGAAAACACAACTTGGCCAATACTGCCTGTGCCGGAAGCAAATGGAAAGAGAACTGGGGTGTGAAAACCCAAGGTTGTTTATTTCCATAAGAACAGCAATGAAAACACAGAACACATTTACTTTTGTAAGAATATTTGTAATAACAACAATTTATAGAAGGTATATACCTAAGAACATATTTAACAACAATATTTGAAATGTATTTACAGAAGACAAAACGAAGCCCTAAAACCTATATGGCAAAAACAAGAACAAACTCTAAAAACTATGTACAAAAGGGTGCCATTTCAGTCCAGGATCTCCATCAGTCCGGGAAGAAAAGCAGGTGCCATGGTCACTCCAGTCAGGCACAGAGGGCTCTACCGTGTGTCCCCAGGCTGGCACACTGGGACTCTGCTGCCAGAGCTGAGGCTGGCTGGGTCTGGGGGCTGGGCCCCAGGCACTGCCATGGGGCTTGTGTGGCCCAAAGCAAGAACAGGACAGGCTGGGCATGGCCAGCAGAACCCAAGGCACTGGGTACCACGTGCCTGAGCAGGGACCCCCCAGCCCAATCCCGCCCCAGCCTGGCTGCAGGGAACCCACTGTGCCTGTGGGGACCACATGCCTGTCGTGCTGCTGGCATCGCTCTTCATCCCAGGACCATGGCCTCCTCTTCATCTTCCTCATCAATGTCCATCTCCTCGGTGTACTCTTCCATTTCCACGTCCATCTCCTCATCCTCATCAACCTCCATCTCTTCCTCTCCAGTCTGTTCTCCATCCACCTCCATCTCCTCCTCCGTATCCATTATTGTGTCCACCTCCATCTCTTCCTCTCCTCTCTTTTCTCCCTCCACTTCCATCTTCTCCTCTCTATCAGTCTGTCTGTCCACCTCCATCTTGTCTTCTCTACCTGCAACAGCCTGCAGAGGTAGCAAAACCTCAGAGTGGGGTCCCTGTCCCACCCCATCCCCCCAGAACTCCAGCCCACACCCGGGCAGCTGGGGGGATCCACCTCCATGGAATGGCACCATACCTTCCTCAGGACAAATGTGAGCATCCTGCAGGGATGGATGACACAATCCAGGCCTTAAGCAGCTTTTGAGACTGATGAGATGAGGTCTCGGGGGCAGGAACAAGAAGGGTGACAGGAGCAGCAGGAGCAGCGTGCAGCGTGTGCTGAGCCCAGGGCCAACGGTTGTGTTGTGCTGCTTGCTGGCTGCTGGCAGTTCCAGATGGGACATGGATTATGACATGACCATTGAGCTAGAGAGCCTTTGGTTCCATGCTTAGCAACGTCCCGCAGACCATGGTGCTCAGAGCCCTGTTCCCAAGGATGGAGCATCCACAGCCTGGGCCAGTGCCTCAGCACCCTCAATGGAAGAGAGCAGCTTCCTCAGATCCAACTTCAATCAGCCTCCTGCAGCTGAAAGCCGTCCCCCCTTGTCCTGTTGCCACAGGCCCTGTGGAACACCCTGTCCCAATCTTTCTTGTGGCACCCTTGCAGTCCTGCAGAGCTGCAGTGAGGCCTCCCCAGGGTCTCCTCTTTCCAGGCTGAGCATCCCCAGCCCCACGTGGAAAGCAGGCAGTGTGATCTGGGGGAGTCCAGGCTGGAGTCAAATGGCATCAGGAACTGAGAGACGGAAGCTTTAGGCCCAGGTTTGCCTCTCATTGTACAAAATTAATAAGAGTGGAGGGCAAGATGGTGGGACACTGCTTCTGCTCTAATTGGTGAATATAGTCTCTGTTTTTTTCTTTTTTTCTCTCATGCCCTTGCAGTTTTGGCTGTTTGAAAGGAAGCTTGGCACAATATCCATTGTCTTCTCCATTTGTGAATCACCGAGCAGAGTCTGGGCAAGCTGATGTTGCAGAGCAAATCCTGCAAATGTACTGGTCATCCTGAGCCTGGAGAATGCAGTTAAACCCAGCCAAAAGGAATTTCTGGAAAGTCAAGCCTGGTGTACATTCTCTTGACTTTGGCTATGCCAACTTCACCTGAGTCTTATGAAAAAGCAAACAAAAGACTCAAACCAAAACAGACAAAACCTAGAAACAAACGAACCCATGCAAACCAATCAAACAAAGAGACTAAAAAAACCCCAAATAAAACCAACGGGAATGAAGAGTTAGTATTAGTTTTGAGTTCATCACAGCAGGTAAATGGCTGCTTTCCACAGGATCACCATAAAAAGCCACAGATAACAGCTGCTCCAAAATACACCCAACAGGAGAACCATCAAAGTGATACATAGCAACTCTGGGGGCAGCTCCCCATGAAGGTGAGGGATGAGCACACAGTGCTACAGCTCCAGCCTTCCCCACCCTGCAGGCTGCTCTTTGCTCCTGATGTAAGAGCCTTGCAGGACTGTGGCCCCTCTCGGTGCATTATAAATCATTCCCACAGCTGTCACTTGAGCCACTGGCATGTCCAGAGCGAGATGCAGGCACAATCCTACTGCCCGCTGAGCCTCTCTGGGAGATCCTGAGCATCTTCCTGCCCAGAGCCACAAAAGAGCTCAGGCTCTGCCTGAACTGGGTTTTCAGGGGAGGTTTCCATATCCCTGCGAGATGTGCTCATCCTTCATCAGGCTGTGCCCAGCCTGGATCAGGGCAGGTTGGATGCCACATGGGATCCATCCTTTGCCCTGCCATGTGATCCTCCATGCAGTGGGGATAAAAAGCCCAGCACTGGGGAACCCCAGGTGCTGCAGCAGTGATATTTTTGGGAGCAACACGGAGCTGTGCATGGCCAGCTTGAAGTGTGCACTGCTGTGAGCACCAGGCCTGCCATGCTGAGCCCAGGGCCACAACCAGTGCTCACCCGGGCTGGGACATTGAGTCCCAACATGGGATCCCATGGGACAGGGCACGCTGGGATTCGCCCCTGCAGCTCCCCAGTGTGTCCAGAGAGACAGCAAGGAGACAGTGACCTCTGTCAGCGGGACCCTCTGAGTGGGACAACCACTGCTGGGGTGGCTGTGCCAGCTCCCCCATGAACCTCCAGCCCTGGGAACCGGGAGCAAGTGGAAAACACAACTTGGCCAATACTGCCTGTGCCTGAAGCAAATGGAAAGAGAACTGGGGTGTGAAAACCCAAGGTTGTTTATTTACATAAGAACAGCAATGAAAACACAGAACACATTTACTTTTGTAAGAATATTTGTAATAACAACAATTTATAGAATGTATATACCTAAGAACATATCTAACAACAATATTTGAAATGTATTTACAGAAGACAAAACGAAGCCCTAAAACCAATATGGCAAAAAAAAGAACAAACTCTAAAAACTATGTACAAAAGGGTGCCATTTCAGTCCAGGATCTCCATCAGTCCGGGAAGAAAAGCAGGTGCCATGGTCACTCCAGTCAGGCACAGAGGGCTCTACCGTGTGTCCCCAGGCTGGCACACTGGGATTCTGCTGCCAGAGCTGAGGCTGGCTGGGTCTGGGGGCTGGGCCCCAGGCACTGCCATGGGGCTTGTGTGGCCCAAAGCAAGCACAGGACAGGCTGGGCATGGCCAGCAGAACCCAAGGCACTGGGTACCACGTGCCTGAGCAGGGACCACCCAGCCCAATCCCGCCCCAGCCTGGCTGCAGGGAACCCACTGTGCCTGTGGGGACCACATGCCTGTCCTGCTGCTGGCATCGCTCTTCATCCCAGGACTATGGCCTCCTCTGCATCTTCCTCATCAGTGTCCATCCTCTCGGTGTACTCTTCCATTTCCACGTCCATCTCCTCATCCTCATCAACCTCCATCTCTTCCTCTCCAGTCTGTTCTCCATCCACCTCCATCTCCTCCTCCGTATCCATTATTGTGTCCACCTCCATCTCTTCCTCTCCTCTCTTTTCTCCCTCCACTTCCATCTTCTCCTCTCTATCAGTCTGTCTGTCCACCTCCATCTTGTCTTCTCTACCTGCAACAGCCTGCAGAGGTAGCAAAACCTCAGAGTGGGGTCCCTGTCCCACCCCATCCCCCCAGAACTCCAGCCCACACCCGGGCAGCTGGGGGGATCCACCTCCATGGAATGGCACCATACCTTCCTCAGGACAAATGTGAGCATCCTGCAGGGATGGATGACACAATCCAGGCCTTAAGCAGCTTTTGAGACTGATGAGATGAGGTCTCGGGGGCAGGAACAAGAAGGGTGACAGGAGCAGCAGGAGCAGCGTGCAGCGTGTGCTGAGCCCAGGACCAACGGTTGTGTTGTGCTGCTTGCTGGCTGCTGGCAGTTCCAGATGGGACATGGATTATGACATGACCATTGAGCTAGAGAGCCTTTGGTTCCATGCTTAGCAACGTCCCGCAGACCATGGTGCTCAGAGCCCTGTTCCCAAGGATGGAGCATCCACAGCCTGGGCCAGTGCCTCAGCACCCTCAATGGAAGAGAGCAGCTTCCTCAGATCCAACTTCAATCAGCCTCCTGCAGCTGAAAGCCGTCCCCCCTTGTCCTGTTGCCACAGGCCCTGTGGAACACCCTGTCCCAATCTTTCTTGTGGCACCCTTGCAGTCCTGCAGAGCTGCAGTGAGGCCTCCCCAGGGTCTCCTCTTTCCAGGCTGAGCATCCCCAGCCCCACGTGGAAAGCAGGCAGTGTGATCTGGGGGAGTCCAGGCTGGAGTCAAATGGCATCAGGAACTGAGAGACGGAAGCTTTAGGCCCAGGTTTGCCTCTCATTGTACAAAATTAATAAGAGTGGAGGGCAAGATGGTGGGACACTGCTTCTGCTCTAATTGGTGAATATAGTCTCTGTTTTTTTCTTTTTTTCTCTCATGCCCTTGCAGTTTTGGCTGTTTGAAAGGAAGCTTGGCACAATATCCATTGTCTTCTCCATTTGTGAATCACCGAGCAGAGTCTGGGCAAGCTGATGTTGCAGAGCAAATCCTGCAAATGTACTGGTCATCCTGAGCCTGGAGAATGCAGTTAAACCCAGCCAAAAGTAATTTCTGGAAAGTCAAGCCTGGTGTACATTCTCTTGACTTTGGCTATGCCAACTTCACCTGAGTCTTATGAAAAAGCAAACAAAAGACTCAAACCAAAACAGACAAAACCTAGAAACAAACAAACCCATGCAAACCAATCAAACAAAGAGACTAAAAAAACCCCAAATAAAACCAAAGGGAATGAAGAGTTAGTATTAGTTTTGAGTTCATCACAGCAGGTAAATGGCTGCTTTCCACAGGATCACCATAAAAAGCCACAGATAACAGCTGCTCCAAAATACACCCAACAGGAGAACCATCAAAGTGATACATAGCAACTCTGGGGGCAGCTCCCCATGAAGGTGAGGGATGAGCACACAGTGCTACAGCTCCAGCCTTCCCCACCCTGCAGGCTGCTCTTTGCTCCTGATGTAAGAGCCTTGCAGGACTGTGGCCCCTCTCGGTGCATTATAAATCATTCCCACAGCTCTCACTTGAGCCACTGGCATGTCCAGAGCGAGATCCAGGCACAATCCTACTGCCCACTGAGCCTCTCTGGGAGATCCTGAGCATCTTCCTGCCCAGAGCCACAAAAGAGCTCAGGCTCTGCCTGAACTGGGTTTTCAGGGGAGGTTTCCATATCCCTGCGAGATGTGCTCATCCTTCATCAGGCTGTGCCCAGCCTGGATCAGGGCAGGTTGGATGCCACATGGGATCCATCCTTTGCCCTGCCATGTGATCCTCCATGCAGTGGGGATAAAAAGCCCAGCACTGGGGAACCCCAGGTGCTGCAGCAGTGATATTTTTGGGAGCAACACGGAGCTGTGCATGGCCAGCTTGAAGTCTGCACTGCTGTGAGCACCAGGCCTGCCATGCTGAGCCCAGGGCCACAACCAGTGCTCACCCGGGCTGGGACATTGAGTCCCAACATGGGATCCCATGGGACAGGGCACGCTGGGATTCGCCCCTGCAGCTCCCCAGTGTGTCCAGAGAGACAGCAAGGAGACAGTGACCTCTGTCAGCGGGGCCCCCTGAGTGGGACAACCACTGCTGGGGTGGCTGTGCCAGCTCCCCCATGAACCTCCAGCCCTGGGAAGCGGGAGCAAGTGGAAAACACAACTTGGCCAATACTGCCTGTGCCGGAAGCAAATGGAAAGAGAACTGGGGTGTGAAAACCCAAGGTTGTTTATTTCCATAAGAACAGCAATGAAAACACAGAACACATTTACTTTTGTAAGAATATTTGTAAAAACAACAATTTATAGAAGGTATATACCTAAGAACATATTTAACAACAATATTTGAAATGTATTTACAGAAGACAAAACGAAGCCCTAAAACCTAGATGGCAAAAACAAGAACAAACTCTAAAAACTATGTACAAAAGGGTGCCATTTCAGTCCAGGATCTCCATCAGTCCGGGAAGAAAAGCAGGTGCCATGGTCACTCCAGTCAGGCACAGAGGGCTCTACCGTGTGTCCCCAGGCTGGCACACTGGGACTCTGCTGCCAGAGCTGAGGCTGGCTGGGTCTGGGGGCTGGGCCCCAGGCACTGCCATGGGGCTTGTGTGGCCCAAAGCAAGAACAGGACAGGCTGGGCATGGCCAGCAGAACCCAAGGCACTGGGTACCACGTGCCTGAGCAGGGACCCCCCAGCCCAATCCCGCCCCAGCCTGGCTGCAGGGAACCCACTGTGCCTGTGGGGACCACATGCCTGTCCTGCTGCTGGCATCGCTCTTCATCCCAGGACCATGGCCTCCTCTTCATCTTCCTCATCAATGTCCATCTCCTCGGTGTACTCTTCCATTTCCACGTCCATCTCCTCATCCTCATCAACCTCCATCTCTTCCTCTCCAGTCTGTTCTCCATCCACCTCCATCTCCTCCTCCGTATCCATTATTGTGTCCACCTCCATCTCTTCCTCTCCTCTCTTTTCTCCCTCCACTTCCATCTTCTCCTCTCTATCAGTCTGTCTGTCCACCTCCATCTTGTCTTCTCTACCTGCAACAGCCTGCAGAGGTAGCAAAACCTCAGAGTGGGGTCCCTGTCCCACCCCATCCCCCCAGAACTCCAGCCCACACCCGGGCAGCTGGGGGGATCCACCTCCATGGAATGGCACCATACCTTCCTCAGGACAAATGTGAGCATCCTGCAGGGATGGATGACACAATCCAGGCCTTAAGCAGCTTTTGAGACTGATGAGATGAGGTCTCGGGGGCAGGAACAAGAAGGGTGACAGGAGCAGCAGGAGCAGCGTGCAGCGTGTGCTGAGCCCAGGGCCAACGGTTGTGTTGTGCTGCTTGCTGGCTGCTGGCAGTTCCAGATGGGACATGGATTATGACATGACCATTGAGCTAGAGAGCCTTTGGTTCCATGCTTAGCAACGTCCCGCAGACCATGGTGCTCAGAGCCCTGTTCCCAAGGATGGAGCATCCACAGCCTGGGCCAGTGCCTCAGCACCCTCAATGGAAGAGAGCAGCTTCCTCAGATCCAACTTCAATCAGCCTCCTGCAGCTGAAAGCCGTCCCCCCTTGTCCTGTTGCCACAGGCCCTGTGGAACACCCTGTCCCAATCTTTCTTGTGGCACCCTTGCAGTCCTGCAGAGCTGCAGTGAGGCCTCCCCAGGGTCTCCTCTTTCCAGGCTGAGCATCCCCAGCCCCACGTGGAAAGCAGGCAGTGTGATCTGGGGGAGTCCAGGCTGGAGTCAAATGGCATCAGGAACTGAGAGACGGAAGCTTTAGGCCCAGGTTTGCCTCTCATTGTACAAAATTAATAAGAGTGGAGGGCAAGATGGTGGGACACTGCTTCTGCTCTAATTGGTGAATATAGTCTCTGTTTTTTTCTTTTTTTCTCTCATGCCCTTGCAGTTTTGGCTGTTTGAAAGGAAGCTTGGCACAATATCCATTGTCTTCTCCATTTGTGAATCACCGAGCAGAGTCTGGGCAAGCTGATGTTGCAGAGCAAATCCTGCAAATGTACTGGTCATCCTGAGCCTGGAGAATGCAGTTAAACCCAGCCAAAAGGAATTTCTGGAAAGTCAAGCCTGGTGTACATTCTCTTGACTTTGGCTATGCCAACTTCACCTGAGTCTTATGAAAAAGCAAACAAAAGACTCAAACCAAAACAGACAAAACCTAGAAACAAACAAACCCATGCAAACCAATCAAACAAAGAGACTAAAAAAACCCCAAATAAAACCAAAGGGAATGAAGAGTTAGTATTAGTTTTGAGTTCATCACAGCAGGTAAATGGCTGCTTTCCACAGGATCACCATAAAAAGCCACAGATAACAGCTGCTCCAAAATACACCCAACAGGAGAACCATCAAAGTGATACATAGCAACTCTGGGGGCAGCTCCCCATGAAGGTGAGGGATGAGCACACAGTGCTACAGCTCCAGCCTTCCCCACCCTGCAGGCTGCTCTTTGCTCCTGATGTAAGAGCCTTGCAGGACTGTGGCCCCTCTCGGTGCATTATAAATCATTCCCACAGCTGTCACTTGAGCCACTGGCATGTCCAGAGCGAGATGCAGGCACAATCCTACTGCCCGCTGAGCCTCTCTGGGAGATCCTGAGCATCTTCCTGCCCAGAGCCACAAAAGAGCTCAGGCTCTGCCTGAACTGGGTTTTCAGGGGAGGTTTCCATATCCCTGCGAGATGTGCTCATCCTTCATCAGGCTGTGCCCAGCCTGGATCAGGGCAGGTTGGATGCCACATGGGATCCATCCTTTGCCCTGCCATGTGATCCTCCATGCAGTGCGGATAAAAAGCCCAGCACTGGGGAACCCCAGGTGCTGCAGCAGTGATATTTTTGGGAGCAACACGGAGCTGTGCATGGCCAGCTTGAAGTCTGCACTGCTGTGAGCACCAGGCCTGCCATGCTGAGCCCAGGGCCACAACCAGTGCTCACCCGGGCTGGGACATTGAGTCCCAACATGGGATCCCATGGGACAGGGCACGCTGGGATTCGCCCCTGCAGGTCCCCAGTGTGTCCAGAGAGACAGCAAGGAGACAGTGACCTCTGTCAGCGGGGCCCCCTGAGTGGGACAACCACTGCTGGGGTGGCTGTGCCAGCTCCCCCATGAACCTCCAGCCCTGGGAAGCGGGAGCAAGTGGAAAACACAACTTGGCCAATACTGCCTGTGCCGGAAGCAAATGGAAAGAGAACTGGGGTGTGAAAACCCAAGGTTGTTTATTTCCATAAGAACAGCAATGAAAACACAGAACACATTTACTTTTGTAAGAATATTTGTAATAACAACAATTTATAGAAGGTATATACCTAAGAACATATTTAACAACAATATTTGAAATGTATTTACAGAAGACAAAACGAAGCCCTAAAACCTATATGGCAAAAACAAGAACAAACTCTAAAAACTATGTACAAAAGGGTGCCATTTCAGTCCAGGATCTCCATCAGTCCGGGAAGAAAAGCAGGTGCCATGGTCACTCCAGTCAGGCACAGAGGGCTCTTCCGTGTGTCCCCAGGCTGGCACACTGGGACTCTGCTGCCAGAGCTGAGGCTGGCTGGGTCTGGGGGCTGGGCCCCAGGCACTGCCATGGGGCTTGTGTGGCCCAAAGCAAGAACAGGACAGGCTGGGCATGGCCAGCAGAACCCAAGGCACTGGGTACCACGTGCCTGAGCAGGGACCCCCCAGCCCAATCCCGCCCCAGCCTGGCTGCAGGGAACCCACTGTGCCTGTGGGGACCACATGCCTGTCGTGCTGCTGGCATTGCTCTTCATCCCAGGACCATGGCCTCCTCTTCATCTTCCTCATCAATGTCCATCTCCTCGGTGTACTCTTCCATTTCCACGTCCATCTCCTCATCCTCATCAACCTCCATCTCTTCCTCTCCAGTCTGTTCTCCATCCACCTCCATCTCCTCCTCCGTATCCATTATTGTGTCCACCTCCATCTCTTCCTCTCCTCTCTTTTCTCCCTCCACTTCCATCTTCTCCTCTCTATCAGTCTGTCTGTCCACCTCCATCTTGTCTTCTCTACCTGCAACAGCCTGCAGAGGTAGCAAAACCTCAGAGTGGGGTCCCTGTCCCACCCCATCCCCCCAGAACTCCAGCCCACACCCGGGCAGCTGGGGGGATCCACCTCCATGGAATGGCACCATACCTTCCTCAGGACAAATGTGAGCATCCTGCAGGGATGGATGACACAATCCAGGCCTTAAGCAGCTTTTGAGACTGATGAGATGAGGTCTCGGGGGCAGGAACAAGAAGGGTGACAGGAGCAGCAGGAGCAGCGTGCAGCGTGTGCTGAGCCCAGGACCAACGGTTGTGTTGTGCTGCTTGCTGGCTGCTGGCAGTTCCAGATGGGACATGGATTATGACATGACCATTGAGCTAGAGAGCCTTTGGTTCCATGCTTAGCAACGTCCCGCAGACCATGGTGCTCAGAGCCCTGTTCCCAAGGATGGAGCATCCACAGCCTGGGCCAGTGCCTCAGCACCCTCAATGGAAGAGAGCAGCTTCCTCAGATCCAACTTCAATCAGCCTCCTGCAGCTGAAAGCCGTCCCCCCTTGTCCTGTTGCCACAGGCCCTGTGGAACACCCTGTCCCAATCTTTCTTGTGGCACCCTTGCAGTCCTGCAGAGCTGCAGTGAGGCCTCCCCAGGGTCTCCTCTTTCCAGGCTGAGCATCCCCAGCCCCACGTGGAAAGCAGGCAGTGTGATCTGGGGGAGTCCAGGCTGGAGTCAAATGGCATCAGGAACTGAGAGACGGAAGCTTTAGGCCCAGGTTTGCCTCTCATTGTACAAAATTAATAAGAGTGGAGGGCAAGATGGTGGGACACTGCTTCTGCTCTAATTGGTGAATATAGTCTCTGTTTTTTTCTTTTTTTCTCTCATGCCCTTGCAGTTTTGGCTGTTTGAAAGGAAGCTTGGCACAATATCCATTGTCTTCTCCATTTGTGAATCACCGAGCAGAGTCTGGGCAAGCTGATGTTGCAGAGCAAATCCTGCAAATGTACTGGTCATCCTGAGCCTGGAGAATGCAGTTAAACCCAGCCAAAAGTAATTTCTGGAAAGTCAAGCCTGGTGTACATTCTCTTGACTTTGGCTATGCCAACTTCACCTGAGTCTTATGAAAAAGCAAACAAAAGACTCAAACCAAAACAGACAAAACCTAGAAACAAACAAACCCATGCAAACCAATCAAACAAAGAGACTAAAAAAACCCCAAATAAAACCAAAGGGAATGAAGAGTTAGTATTAGTTTTGAGTTCATCACAGCAGGTAAATGGCTGCTTTCCACAGGATCACCATAAAAAGCCACAGATAACAGCTGCTCCAAAATACACCCAACAGGAGAACCATCAAAGCGATACATAGCAACTCTGGGGGCAGCTCCCCATGAAGGTGAGGGATGAGCACACAGTGCTACAGCTCCAGCCTTCCCCACCCTGCAGGCTGCTCTTTGCTCCTGATGTAAGAGCCTTGCAGGACTGTGGCCCCTCTCGGTGCATTATAAATCATTCCCACAGCTGTCACTTGAGCCACTGGCATGTCCAGAGCGAGATGCAGGCACAATCCTACTGCCCGCTGAGCCTCTCTGGGAGATCCTGAGCATCTTCCTGCCCAGAGCCACAAAAGAGCTCAGGCTCTGCCTGAACTGGGTTTTCAGGGGAGGTTTCCATATCCCTGTGAGATGTGCTCATCCTTCATCAGGCTGTGCCCAGCCTGGATCAGGGCAGGTTGGATGCCACATGGGATCCATCCTTTGCCCTGCCATGTGATCCTCCATGCAGTGCGGATAAAAAGCCCAGCACTGGGGAACCCCAGGTGCTGCAGCAGTGATATTTTTGGGAGCAACACGGAGCTGTGCATGGCCAGCTTGAAGTCTGCACTGCTGTGAGCACCAGGCCTGCCATGCTGAGCCCAGGGCCACAACCAGTGCTCACCCGGGCTGGGACATTGAGTCCCAACATGGGATCCCATGGGACAGGGCACGCTGGGATTCGCCCCTGCAGCTCCCCAGTGTGTCCAGAGAGACAGCAAGGAGACAGTGACCTCTGTCAGCGGGGCCCCCTGAGTGGGACAACCACTGCTGGGGTGGCTGTGCCAGCTCCCCCATGAACCTCCAGCCCTGGGAAGCGGGAGCAAGTGGAAAACACAACTTGGCCAATACTGCCTGTGCCGGAAGCAAATGGAAAGAGAACTGGGGTGTGAAAACCCAAGGTTGTTTATTTACATAAGAACAGCAATGAAAACACAGAACACATTTACTTTTGTAAGAATATTTGTAATAACAACAATTTATAGAAGGTATATACCTAAGAACATATTTAACAACAATATTTGAAATGTATTTACAGAAGACAAAACGAAGCCCTAAAACCTATATGGCAAAAACAAGAACAAACTCTAAAAACTATGTACAAAAGGGTGCCATTTCAGTCCAGGATCTCCATCAGTCCGGGAAGAAAAGCAGGTGCCATGGTCACTCCAGTCAGGCACAGAGGGCTCTACCGTGTGTCCCCAGGCTGGCACACTGGGACTCTGCTGCCAGAGCTGAGGCTGGCTGGGTCTGGGGGCTGGGCCCCAGGCACTGCCATGGGGCTTGTGTGGCCCAAAGCAAGAACAGGACAGGCTGGGCATGGCCAGCAGAACCCAAGGCACTGGGTACCACGTGCCTGAGCAGGGACCCCCCAGCCCAATCCCGCCCCAGCCTGGCTGCAGGGAACCCACTGTGCCTGTGGGGACCACATGCCTGTCGTGCTGCTGGCATTGCTCTTCATCCCAGGACCATGGCCTCCTCTTCATCTTCCTCATCAATGTCCATCTCCTCGGTGTACTCTTCCATTTCCACGTCCATCTCCTCATCCTCATCAACCTCCATCTCTTCCTCTCCAGTCTGTTCTCCATCCACCTCCATCTCCTCCTCCGTATCCATTATTGTGTCCACCTCCATCTCTTCCTCTCCTCTCTTTTCTCCCTCCACTTCCATCTTCTCCTCTCTATCAGTCTGTCTGTCCACCTCCATCTTGTCTTCTCTACCTGCAACAGCCTGCAGAGGTAGCAAAACCTCAGAGTGGGGTCCCTGTCCCACCCCATCCCCCCAGAACTCCAGCCCACACCCGGGCAGCTGGGGGGATCCACCTCCATGGAATGGCACCATACCTTCCTCAGGACAAATGTGAGCATCCTGCAGGGATGGATGACACAATCCAGGCCTTAAGCAGCTTTTGAGACTGATGAGATGAGGTCTCGGGGGCAGGAACAAGAAGGGTGACAGGAGCAGCAGGAGCAGCGTGCAGCGTGTGCTGAGCCCAGGACCAACGGTTGTGTTGTGCTGCTTGCTGGCTGCTGGCAGTTCCAGATGGGACATGGATTATGACATGACCATTGAGCTAGAGAGCCTTTGGTTCCATGCTTAGCAACGTCCCGCAGACCATGGTGCTCAGAGCCCTGTTCCCAAGGATGGAGCATCCACAGCCTGGGCCAGTGCCTCAGCACCCTCAATGGAAGAGAGCAGCTTCCTCAGATCCAACTTCAATCAGCCTCCTGCAGCTGAAAGCCGTCCCCCCTTGTCCTGTTGCCACAGGCCCTGTGGAACACCCTGTCCCAATCTTTCTTGTGGCACCCTTGCAGTCCTGCAGAGCTGCAGTGAGGCCTCCCCAGGGTCTCCTCTTTCCAGGCTGAGCATCCCCAGCCCCACGTGGAAAGCAGGCAGTGTGATCTGGGGGAGTCCAGGCTGGAGTCAAATGGCATCAGGAACTGAGAGACGGAAGCTTTAGGCCCAGGTTTGCCTCTCATTGTACAAAATTAATAAGAGTGGAGGGCAAGATGGTGGGACACTGCTTCTGCTCTAATTGGTGAATATAGTCTCTGTTTTTTTCTTTTTTTCTCTCATGCCCTTGCAGTTTTGGCTGTTTGAAAGGAAGCTTGGCACAATATCCATTGTCTTCTCCATTTGTGAATCACCGAGCAGAGTCTGGGCAAGCTGATGTTGCAGAGCAAATCCTGCAAATGTACTGGTCATCCTGAGCCTGGAGAATGCAGTTAAACCCAGCCAAAAGTAATTTCTGGAAAGTCAAGCCTGGTGTACATTCTCTTGACTTTGGCTATGCCAACTTCACCTGAGTCTTATGAAAAAGCAAACAAAAGACTCAAACCAAAACAGACAAAACCTAGAAACAAACAAACCCATGCAAACCAATCAAACAAAGAGACTAAAAAAACCCCAAATAAAACCAAAGGGAATGAAGAGTTAGTATTAGTTTTGAGTTCATCACAGCAGGTAAATGGCTGCTTTCCACAGGATCACCATAAAAAGCCACAGATAACAGCTGCTCCAAAATACACCCAACAGGAGAACCATCAAAGTGATACATAGCAACTCTGGGGGCAGCTCCCCATGAAGGTGAGGGATGAGCACACAGTGCTACAGCTCCAGCCTTCCCCACCCTGCAGGCTGCTCTTTGCTCCTGATGTAAGAGCCTTGCAGGACTGTGGCCCCTCTCGGTGCATTATAAATCATTCCCACAGCTGTCACTTGAGCCACTGGCATGTCCAGAGCGAGATGCAGGCACAATCCTACTGCCCGCTGAGCCTCTCTGGGAGATCCTGAGCATCTTCCTGCCCAGAGCCACAAAAGAGCTCAGGCTCTGCCTGAACTGGGTTTTCAGGGGAGGTTTCCATATCCCTGCGAGATGTGCTCATCCTTCATCAGGCTGTGCCCAGCCTGGATCAGGGCAGGTTGGATGCCACATGGGATCCATCCTTTGCCCTGCCATGTGATCCTCCATGCAGTGGGGATAAAAAGCCCAGCACTGGGGAACCCCAGGTGCTGCAGCAGTGATATTTTTGGGAGCAACACGGAGCTGTGCATGGCCAGCTTGAAGTGTGCACTGCTGTGAGCACCAGGCCTGCCATGCTGAGCCCAGGGCCACAACCAGTGCTCACCCGGGCTGGGACATTGAGTCCCAACATGGGATCCCATGGGACAGGGCACGCTGGGATTCGCCCCTGCAGCTCCCCAGTGTGTCCAGAGAGACAGCAAGGAGACAGTGACCTCTGTCAGCGGGACCCTCTGAGTGGGACAACCACTGCTGGGGTGGCTGTGCCAGCTCCCCCATGAACCTCCAGCCCTGGGAACCGGGAGCAAGTGGAAAACACAACTTGGCCAATACTGCCTGTGCCTGAAGCAAATGGAAAGAGAACTGGGGTGTGAAAACCCAAGGTTGTTTATTTACATAAGAACAGCAATGAAAACACAGAACACATTTACTTTTGTAAGAATATTTGTAATAACAACAATTTATAGAATGTATATACCTAAGAACATATCTAACAACAATATTTGAAATGTATTTACAGAAGACAAAACGAAGCCCTAAAACCAATATGGCAAAAAAAAGAACAAACTCTAAAAACTATGTACAAAAGGGTGCCATTTCAGTCCAGGATCTCCATCAGTCCGGGAAGAAAAGCAGGTGCCATGGTCACTCCAGTCAGGCACAGAGGGCTCTACCGTGTGTCCCCAGGCTGGCACACTGGGATTCTGCTGCCAGAGCTGAGGCTGGCTGGGTCTGGGGGCTGGGCCCCAGGCACTGCCATGGGGCTTGTGTGGCCCAAAGCAAGCACAGGACAGGCTGGGCATGGCCAGCAGAACCCAAGGCACTGGGTACCACGTGCCTGAGCAGGGACCACCCAGCCCAATCCCGCCCCAGCCTGGCTGCAGGGAACCCACTGTGCCTGTGGGGACCACATGCCTGTCCTGCTGCTGGCATCGCTCTTCATCCCAGGACTATGGCCTCCTCTGCATCTTCCTCATCAGTGTCCATCCTCTCGGTGTACTCTTCCATTTCCACGTCCATCTCCTCATCCTCATCAACCTCCATCTCTTCCTCTCCAGTCTGTTCTCCATCCACCTCCATCTCCTCCTCCGTATCCATTATTGTGTCCACCTCCATCTCTTCCTCTCCTCTCTTTTCTCCCTCCACTTCCATCTTCTCCTCTCTATCAGTCTGTCTGTCCACCTCCATCTTGTCTTCTCTACCTGCAACAGCCTGCAGAGGTAGCAAAACCTCAGAGTGGGGTCCCTGTCCCACCCCATCCCCCCAGAACTCCAGCCCACACCCGGGCAGCTGGGGGGATCCACCTCCATGGAATGGCACTGTACCTTCCTCAGGACAAATGTGAGCATCCTGCAGGGATGGATGACACAATCCAGGCCTTAGGCAGCTTTTGAGACTGATGAGATGAGGTCTCGGGGGCAGGAACAAGAAGGGTGACAGGAGCAGCAGAAGCAGCGTGCAGCGTGTGCTGAGCCCAGGGCCAACGGTTGTGTTGTGCTGCTTGCTGGCTGCTGGCAGTTCCAGATGGGACATGGATTGTGACATGACCACTGAGCTAGAGAGCCTTTGGTTCCATGCTTAGCAACGTTCCCCCAGACCATGGTGCTCAGAGCCCTGTTCCCAAGGATGGAGCATCCACAGCCTGGGCCAGTGCCTCAGCACCCTCAGTGGAAGAGAGCAGCTTCCTCAGATCCAACTTCAATCAGCCTCCTGCAGCTGAAAGCCGTCCCCCCTTGTCCTGTTGCCACAGGCCCTGTGGAACACCCTGTCCCAATCTTTCTTGTGGCACCCTTGCAGTCCTGCAGATCTGCAGTGAGGCCTCCCCAGGGTCTCCTCATTCCAGGCTGAGCATCCCCAGCCCCACGTGGAAAGCAGGCAGTGTGATCTGGGGGAGTCCAGGCTGGAGTCAAATGGCATCAGGAACTGAGAGACGGAAGCTTTAGGCCCAGGTTTGCCTCTCAATGTACAAAATTAATAAGAGTGGAGGGCAAGATGGTGGGACACTGCTTCTGCTCTAATTGGTGAATATAGTCTCTGTTTTTTTTCTTTTTTTTCTCTCATGCCGTTGCAGTTTTGGCTGTTTGAAAGGAAGCTTGGCACAATATCCATTGTCTTCTCCATTTGTGAATCACCGAGCAGAGTCTGGGCAAGCTGATGTTGCAGAGCAAATCCTGCAAATGTACTGGTCATCCTGAGCCTGGAGAATGCAGTTAAACCCAGCCAAAAGTAATTTCTGGAAAGTCAAGCCTGGTGTACATTCTCTTGACTTTGGCTATGCCAACTTCACCTGAGTCTTATGAAAAAGCAAACAAAAGACTCAAACCAAAACAGACAAAACCTAGAAACAAACAAACCCATGCAAACCAATCAAACAAAGAGACTAAAAAAACCCCAAATAAAACCAAAGGGAATGAAGAGTTAGTATTAGTTTTTGAGTTCATCACAGCAGGTAAATGGCTGCTTTCCACAGGATCACCATAAAAAGCCACAGATAACAGCTGCTCCAAAATACACCCAACAGGAGAACCATCAAAGTGATACATAGCAACTCTGGGGGCAGCTCCCCATGAAGGTGAGGGATGAGCACACAGTGGTACAGCTCCAGCCTTCCCCACCCTGCAGGCTGCTCTTTGCTCCTGATGTAAGAGCCTTGCAGGACTGTGGCCCCTCTCGGTGCATTATAAATCATTCCCACAGCTCTCACTTGAGCCACTGGCATGTCCAGAGCGAGATGCAGGCACAATCCTACTGCCCGCTGAGCCTCTCTGGGAGATCCTGAGCATCTTCCTGCCCAGAGCCACAAAAGAGCTCAGGCTCTGCCTGAACTGGGTTTTCAGGGGAGGTTTCCATATCCCTGCGAGATGTGCTCATCCTTCATCAGGCTGTGCCCAGCCTGGATCAGGGCAGGTTGGATGCCACATGGGATCCATCCTTTGCCCTGCCATGTGATCCTCCATGCAGTGGGGATAAAAAGCCCAGCACTGGGGAACCCCAGGTGCTGCAGCAGTGATAGTTTTGGGAGAAACACGGAGCTGTGCATGGCCAGCTTGAAGTCTGCACTGCTGTGAGCACCAGGCCTGCCATGCTGAGCCCAGGGCCACAACCAGTGCTCACCCGGGCTGGGACATTGAGTCCCAACATGGGATCCCATGGGACAGGGCACGCTGGGATTCGCCCCTGCAGCTCCCCAGTGTGTCCAGAGAGACAGCAAGGAGACAGTGACCTCTGTCAGCGGGACCCTCTGAGTGGGACAACCACTGCTGGGGTGGCTGTGCCAGCTCCCCCATGAACCTCCAGCCCTGGGAAGCGGGAGCAAGTGGAAAACACAACTTGGCCAATACTGCCAGTGCCGGAAGCAAATGGAAAGAGAACTGGGGTGTGAAAACCCAAGGTTGTTTATTTACATAAGAACAGCAATGAAAACACAGAACACATTTACTTTTGTAAGAATATTTGTAATAACAACAATTTATAGAATGTATATACCTAAGAACATATCTAACAACAATATTTGAAATGTATTTACAGAAGACAAAACGAAGCCCTAAAACCTATATGGCAAAAACAAGAACAAACTCTAAAAACTATGTACAAAAGGGTGCCATTTCAGTCCAGGGTCTCCATCAGTCCGGGAAGAAAAGCAGGTGCCATGGTCACTCCAGTCAGGCACAGAGGGCTCTACCATGTGTCCCGAGGCTGGCACACTGGGATTCTACTGCCAGAGCTGAGGCTGGCTGGGTCTGGGGGCTGGGCCCCAGGCACTGCCATGGGGCTTGTGTGGCCCAAAGCAAGAACAGGACAGGCTGGGCATGGCCAGCAGAACCCAAGGCACTGGGTACCACGTGCCTGAGCAGGGACCACCCAGCCCAATCCCGCCCCAGCCTGGCTGCAAGGAACCCACTGTGCCTGTGGGGACCACATGCCAGTCGTGCTGCTGGCATCGCTCTTCATCCCAGGACCATGGCCTCCTCTTCATCTTCCTCATCAATGTCCATCTCCTCGGTGTACTCTTCCATTTCCACGTCCATCTCCTCATCCTCATCAACCTCCATCTCTTCCTCTCCAGTCTGTTCTCCATCCACCTCCATCTCCTCCTCCGTATCCATTATTGTGTCCACCTCCATCTCTTCCTCTCCTCTCTTTTCTCCCTCCACTTCCATCTTCTCCTCTCTATCAGTCTGTCTGTCCACCTCCATCTTGTCTTCTCTACCTGCAACAGCCTGCAGAGGTAGCAAAACCTCAGAGTGGGGTCCCTGTCCCACCCCATCCCCCCAGAACTCCAGCCCACACCCGGGCAGCTGGGGGGATCCACCTCCATGGAATGGCACTGTACCTTCCTCAGGACAAATGTGAGCATCCTGCAGGGATGGATGACACAATCCAGGCCTTAGGCAGCTTTTGAGATTGATGAGATGAGGTCTCGGGGACAGGAACAAGAAGGGTGACAGGAGCAGCAGGAGCAGCGTGCAGCGTGTGCTGAGCCCAGGGCCAACGGTTGTGTTGTGCTGCTTGCTGGCTGCTGGCAGTTCCAGATGGGACATGGATTGTGACATGACCACTGAGCGAGAGAGCCTTTGGTTCCATGCTTAGCAACGTTCCCCCAGAGCATGGTGCTCAGAGCCCTGTTCCCAAGGATGGAGCATCCACAGCCTGGGCCAGTGCCTCAGCACCCTCAGTGGAAGAGAGCAGCTTCCTCAGATCCAACTTCAATCAGCCTCCTGCAGCTGAAAGCCATCCCCCCTTGTCCTGTTGCCACAGGCCCTGTGGAACACCCTGTCCCAATCTTTCTTGTGGCACCCTTGCAGTCCTGCAGAGCTGCAGTGAGGCCTCCCCAGGGTCTCCTCTTTCCAGGCTGAGCATCCCCAGCCCCACGTGGAAAGCAGGCAGTGTGATCTGGGGGAGTCCAGGCTGGAGTCAAATGGCATCAGGAACTGAGAGACGGAAGCTTTAGGCCCAGGTTTGCCTCTCAATGTACAAAATTAATAAGAGTGGAGGGCAAGATGGTGGGACACTGCTTCTGCTCTAATTGGTGAATATAGTCTCTGTTTTTTTTCTTTTTTTTCTCTCATGCCGTTGCAGTTTTGGCTGTTTGAAAGGAAGCTTGGCACAATATCCATTGTCTTCTCCATTTGTGAATCACCAAGCAGAGTCTGGGCAAGCTGATGTTGCAGAGCAAATCCTGCAAATGTACTGGTCATCCTGAGCCTGGAGAATGCAGTTAAACCCAGCCAAAAGTAATTTCTGGAAAGTCAAGCCTGGTGTACATTCTCTTGACTTTGGCTATGCCAACTTCACCTGAGTCTTATGAAAAAGCAAACAAAAGACTCAAACCAAAACAGACAAAACCTAGAAACAAACGAACCCATGCAAACCAATCAAACAAAGAGACTAAAAAAACCCCAAATAAAACCAAAGGGAATGAAGAGTTAGTATTAGTTTTGAGTTCATCACAGCAGGTAAATGGCTGCTTTCCACAGGATCACTATAAAAAGCCACAGATAACAGCTGCTCCAAAATACACCCAACAGGAGAACCATCAAAGTGATACATAGCAACTCTGGGGGCAGCTCCCCATTAAGGTGAGGGATGAGCACACAGTGCTACAGCTCCAGCCTTCCCCACCCTGCAGGCTGCTCTTTGCTCCTGATGTAAGAGCCTTGCAGGACTGTGGCCCCTCTCGGTGCATTATAAATCATTCCCACAGCTCTCACTTGAGCCACTGGCATGTCCA
Organism: Lonchura striata; assembly: GCF_050655825.1. Taxonomy (NCBI): domain Eukaryota; kingdom Metazoa; phylum Chordata; class Aves; order Passeriformes; family Estrildidae; genus Lonchura; species Lonchura striata. The sequence continues at coordinate 1,121,753 of NC_140712.1, forward strand.
GAGCGAGATCCAGGCACAATCCTACTGCCCGCTGAGCCTCTCTGGGAGATCCTGAGCATCTTCCTGCCCAGAGCCACAAAAGAGCTCAGGCTCTGCCTGAACTGGGTTTTCAGGGGAGGTTTCCATATCCCTGCGAGATGTGCTCATCCTTCATCAGGCTGTGCCCAGCCTGGATCAGGGCAGGTTGGATGCCACATGGGATCCATCCTTTGCCCTGCCATGTGATCCTCCATGCAGTGGGGATAAAAAGCCCAGCACTGGGGAACCCCAGGTGCTGCAGCAGTGATAGTTTTGGGAGAAACACGGAGCTGTGCATGGCCAGCTTGAAGTCTGCACTGCTCTGAGCACCAGGCCTGCCATGCTGAGCCCAGGGCCACAACCAGTGCTCACCCGGGCTGGGACATTGAGTCCCAACATGGGATCCCATGGGACAGGGCACGCTGGGATTCGCCCCTGCAGCTCCCCAGTGTGTCCAGAGAGACAGCAAGGAGACAGTGACCTCTGTCAGCGGGGCCCTCTGAGTGGGACAACCACTGCTGGGGTGGCTGTGCCAGCTCCCCCATGAACCTCCAGCCCTGGGATCCGGGAGCAAGTGGAAAACACAACTTGGCCAATACTGCCTGTGCCGGAAGCAAATGGAAAGAGAACTGGGGTGTGAAAACCCAAGGTTGTTTATTTCCATAAGAACAGCAATGAAAACACAGAACACATTTACTTTTGTAAGAATATTTGTAATAACAACAATTTATAGAATGTATATACCTAAGAACATATCTAACAACAATATTTGAAATGTATTTACAGAAGACAAAACGAAGCCCTAAAACCTATATGTCAAAAACAAGAACAAACTCTAAAAATTATGTACAAAAGGGTGCCATTTCAGTCCAGGATCTCCATCAGTCCGGGAAGAAAAGCAGGTGCCGTGGTCACTCCAGTCAGGCACAGAGGGCTCTTCCGTGTGTCCCCAGGCTGGCACACTGGGACTCTGCTGCCAGAGCTGAGGCTGGCTGGGTCTGGGGGCTGGGCCCCAGGCACTGCCATGGGGCTTGTGTGGCCCAAAGCAAGAACAGGACAGGCTGGGCATGGCCAGCAGAACCCAAGGCACTGGGTACCACGTGCCTGAGCAGGGACCACCCAGCCCAATCCCGCCCCAGCCTGGCTGCAGGGAACCCACTGTGCCTGTGGGGACCACATGCCTGTCGTGCTGCTGGCATTGCTCTTCATCCCAGGACCATGGCCTCCTCTTCATCTTCCTCATCAATGTCCATCTCCTCGGTGTACTCTTCCATTTCCACATCCATCTCCTCATCCTCATCAACCTCCATCTCTTCCTCTCCAGTCTGTTCTCCATCCACCTCCATCTCCTCCTCCGTATCCATTATTGTGTCCACCTCCATCTCTTCCTCTCCTCTCTTTTCTCCCTCCACTTCCATCTTCTCCTCTCTATCAGTCTGTCTGTCCACCTCCATCTTGTCTTCTCTACCTGCAACAGCCTGCAGAGGTAGCAAAACCTCAGAGTGGAGTCCCTGCCCCACCCCATCCCCCCAGAACTCCAGCCCACACCCGGGCAGCTGGGGGGATCCACCTCCATGGAATGGCACTGTACCTTCCTCAGGACAAATGTGAGCATCCTGCAGGGATGGATGACACAATCCAGGCCTTAGGCAGCTTTTGAGACTGATGAGATGATGTCTCGGGGGCAGGAACAAGAAGGGTGACAGGAGCAGCAGGAGCAGCGTGCAGCGTGTGCTGAGCCCAGGGCCAACGGCTGTGTTGTGCTGCTTGCTGGATGCTGGCAGTTCCAGATGGGACATGGATTGTGACATGACCACTGAGCTAGAGAGCCTTTGGTTCCATGCTTAGCAACGTTCCCCCAGACCATGGTGCTCAGAGCCCTGTTCCCAAGGATGGAGCATCCACAGCCTGGGCCAGTGCCTCAGCACCCTCAGTGGAAGAGAGCAGCTTCCTCAGATCCAACTTCAATCAGCCTCCTGCAGCTGAAAGCCATCCCCCCTTGTCCTGTTGCCACAGGCCCTGTGGAACACCCTGTCCCAATCTTTCTTGTGGCACCCTTGCAGTCCTGCAGAGCTGCAGTGAGGCCTCCCCAGGGTCTCCTCTTTCCAGGCTGAGCATCCCCAGCCCCACGTGGAAAGCAGGCAGTGTGATCTGGGGGAGTCCAGGCTGGAGTCAAATGGCATCAGGAACTGAGAGACGGAAGCTTTAGGCCCAGGTTTGCCTCTCAATGTACAAAATTAATAAGAGTGGAGGGCAAGATGGTGGGACACTGCTTCTGCTCTAATTGGTGAATATAGTCTCTGTTTTTTTTCTTTTTTTTCTCTCATGCCGTTGCAGTTTTGGCTGTTTGAAAGGAAGCTTGGCACAATATCCATTGTCTTCTCCATTTGTGAATCACCAAGCAGAGTCTGGGCAAGCTGATGTTGCAGAGCAAATCCTGCAAATGTACTGGTCATCCTGAGCCTGGAGAATGCAGTTAAACCCAGCCAAAAGTAATTTCTGGAAAGTCAAGCCTGGTGTACATTCTCTTGACTTTGGCTATGCCAACTTCACCTGAGTCTTATGAAAAAGCAAACAAAAGACTCAAACCAAAACAGACAAAACCTAGAAACAAACAAACCCATGCAAACCAATCAAACAAAGAGACTAAAAAAACCCCAAATAAAACCAAAGGGAATGAAGAGTTAGTATTAGTTTTGAGTTCATCACAGCAGGTAAATGGCTGCTTTCCACAGGATCACTATAAAAAGCCACAGATAACAGCTGCTCCAAAATACACCCAACAGGAGAACCATCAAAGTGATACATAGCAACTCTGGGGGCAGCTCCCCATGAAGGTGAGGGATGAGCACACAGTGCTACAGCTCCAGCCTTCCCCACCCTGCAGGCTGCTCTTTGCTCCTGATGTAAGAGCCTTGCAGGACTGTGGCCCCTCTTGGTGCATTATAAATCATTCCCACAGCTCTCACTTGAGCCACTGGCATGTCCAGAGCGAGATCCAGGCACAATCCTACTGCCCGCTGAGCCTGTCTGGGAGATCCTGAGCATCTTCCTGCCCAGAGCCACAAAAGAGCTCAGGCTCTGCCTGAACTGGGTTTTCAGGGGAGGTTTGCCTATCCCTGCGAGATGTGCTCATCCTTCATCAGGCTGTGCCCAGCCTGGATCAGGGCAGGTTGGATGCCACATGGGATCCATCCTTTGCCCTGCCATGTGATCCTCCATGCAGTGGGGATAAAAAGCCCAGCACTGGGGAACCCCAGGTGCTGCAGCAGTGATAGTTTTGGGAGAAACACGGAGCTGTGCATGGCCAGCTTGAAGTCTGCACTGCTCTGAGCACCAGGCCTGCCATGCTGAGCCCAGGGCCACAACCAGTGCTCACCCGGGCTGGGACATTGAGTCCCAACATGGGATCCCATGGGACAGGGCACGCTGGGATTCGCCCCTGCAGCTCCCCAGTGTGTCCAGAGAGACAGCAAGGAGACAGTGACCTCTGTCAGCGGGACCCTCTGAGTGGGACAACCACTGCTGGGGTGGCTGTGCCAGCTCCCCCATGAACCTCCAGCCCTGGGATCCGGGAGCAAGTGGAAAACACAACTTGGCCAATACTGCCTGTGCCGGAAGCAAATGGAAAGAGAACTGGGGTGTGAAAACCCAAGGTTGTTTATTTACATAAGAACAGCAATGAAAACACAGAACACATTTACTTTTGTAAGAATATTTGTAATAACAACAATTTATAGAATGTATATACCTAAGAACATATCTAACAAAAATATTTGAAATGTATTTACAGAAGACAAAACGAAGCCCTAAAACCTATATGGCAAAAACAAGAACAAACTCTAAAAATTATGTACAAAAGGGTGCCATTTCAGTCCAGGATCTCCATCAGTCCGGGAAGAAAAGCAGGTGCCGTGGTCACTCCAGTCAGGCACAGAGGGCTCTTCCGTGTGTCCCCAGGCTGGCACACTGGGACTCTGCTGCCAGAGCTGAGGCTGGCTGGGTCTGGGGGCTGGGCCCCAGGCACTGCCATGGGGCTTGTGTGGCCCAAAGCAAGAACAGGACAGGCTGGGAATGGCCACCAGAACCCAAGGCACTGGGTACCACGTGCCTGAGCAGGGACCACCCAGCCCAATCCCGCCCCAGCCTGGCTGCAGGGAACCCACTGTGCCTGTGGGGACCACATGCCTGTCGTGCTGCTGGCATTGCTCTTCATCCCAGGACCATGGCCTCCTCTTCATCTTCCTCATCAATGTCCATCTCCTCGGTGTACTCTTCCATTTCCACGTCCATCTCCTCATCCTCATCAACCTCCATCTCTTCCTCTCCAGTCTGTTCTCCATCCACCTCCATCTCCTCCTCCGTATCCATTATTGTGTCCACCTCCATCTCTTCCTCTCCTCTCTTTTCTCCCTCCACTTCCATCTTCTCCTCTCTATCAGTCTGTCTGTCCACCTCCATCTTGTCTTCTCTACCTGCAACAGCCTGCAGAGGTAGCAAAACCTCAGAGTGGAGTCCCTGTCCCACCCCATCCCCCCAGAACTCCAGCCCACACCCGGGCAGCTGGGGGGATCCACCTCCATGGAATGGCACCGTACCTTCCTCAGGACAAATGTGAGCATCCTGCAGGGATGGATGACACAATCCAGGCCTTAGGCAGCTTTTGAGACTGATGAGATGAGGTCTCGGGGGCAGGAACAAGAAGGGTGACAGGAGCAGCAGGAGCAGCGTGCAGTGTGTGCTGAGCCCAGGGCCAGCGGTCGTGTTGTGCTGCTTGCTGGCTGCTGGCAGTTCCAGATGGGACATGGATTGTGACATGACCACTGAGCTAGAGAGCCTTTGGTTCCATGCTTAGCAACGTTCCCCCAGACCATGGTGCTCAGAGCCCTGTTCCCAAGGATGGAGCATCCACAGCCTGGGCCAGTGCCTCAGCACCCTCAGTGGAAGAGAGCAGCTTCCTCAGATCCAACTTCAATCAGCCTCCTGCAGCTGAAAGCCGTCCCCCCTTGTCCTGTTGCCACAGGCCCTGTGGAACACCCTGTCCCAATCTTTCTTGTGGCACCCTTGCAGTCCTGCAGAGCTGCAGTGAGGCCTCCCCAGGGTCTCCTCTTTCCAGGCTGAGCATCCCCAGCCCCACGTGGAAAGCAGGCAGTGTGATCTGGGGGAGTCCAGGCTGGAGTCAAATGGCATCAGGAACTGAGAGACGGAAGCTTTAGGCCCAGGTTTGCCTCTCAATGTACAAAATTAATAAGAGTGGAGGGCAAGATGGTGGGACACTGCTTCTGCTCTAATTGGTGAATATAGTCTCTGTTTTTTTCTTTTTTTTCTCTCATGCCGTTGCAGTTTTGGCTGTTTGAAAGGAAGCTTGGCACAATATCCATTGTCTTCTCCATTTGTGAATCACCGAGCAGAGTCTGGGCAAGCTGATGTTGCAGAGCAAATCCTGCAAATGTATTGGTCATCCTGAGCCTGGAGAAAGCAGTTAAACCCAGCCAAAAGTAATTTCTGGAAAGTCAAGCCTGGTGTACATTCTCTTGACTTTGCCTATGCCAACTTCACCTGAGTCTTATGAAAAAGCAAACAAAAGACTCAAACCAAAACAGACAAAACCTAGAAACAAACAAACCCATGCAAACCAATCAAACAAAGAGACTAAAAAAACCCCAAATACAACGAAAGGGAATGAAGAGTTAGTATTAGTTTTGAATTCATCACAGCAGGTAAATGGCTGCTTTCCACAGGATCACCATAAAAAGCCACAGATAACAGCTGCTCCAAAATACACCCAACAGGAGAACCATCAAAGTGATACATAGCAACTCTGGGGGCAGCTCCCCATGAAGGTGAGGGATGAGCACACAGTGCTACAGCTCCAGCCTTCCCCACCCTGCAGGCTGCTCTTTGCTCCTGATGTAAGAGCCTTGCAGGACTGTGGCCCCTCTCGGTGCATTATAAATCATTCCCACAGCTCTCACTTGAGCCACTGGCATGTCCAGAGCGAGATGCAGGCACAATCCTACTGCCCGCTGAGCCTCTCTGGGAGATCCTGAGCATCTTCCTGCCCAGAGCCACAAAAGAGCTCAGGCTCTGCCTGAACTGGGTTTTCAGGGGAGGTTTCCATATCCCTGCGAGATGTGCTCATCCTTCATCAGGCTGTGCCCAGCCTGGATCAGGGCAGGTTGGATGCCACATGGGATCCATCCTTTGCCCTGCCATGTGATCCTCCATGCAGTGGGGATAAAAAGCCCAGCACTGGGGAACCCCAGGTGCTGCAGCAGTGATAGTTTTGGGAGAAACACGGAGCTGTGCATGGCCAGCTTGAAGTCTGCACTGCTCTGAGCACCAGGCCTGCCATGCTGAGCCCAGGGCCACAACCAGTGCTCACCCGGGCTGGGACATTGAGTCCCAACATGGGATCCCATGGGACAGGGCACGCTGGGATTCGCCCCTGCAGCTCCCCAGTGTGTCCAGAGAGACAGCAAGGAGACAGTGACCTCTGTCAGCGGGGCCCTCTGAGTGGGACAACCACTGCTGGGGTGGCTGTGCCAGCTCCCCCATGAACCTCCAGCCCTGGGATCCGGGAGCAAGTGGAAAACACAACTTGGCCAATACTGCCTATGCCGGAAGCAAATGGAAAGAGAACTGGGGTGTGAAAACCCAAGGTTGTTTATTTCCATAAGAACAGCAATGAAAACACAGAACACATTTACTTTTGTAAGAATATTTGTAATAACAACAATTTATAGAATGTATATACCTAAGAACATATCTAACAACAATATTTGAAATGTATTTACAGAAGACAAAACGAAGCCCTAAAACCTATATGGCAAAAACAAGAACAAACTCTAAAAATTATGTACAAAAGGGTGCCATTTCAGTCCAGGATCTCCATCAGTCCGGGAAGAAAAGCAGGTGCCGTGGTCACTCCAGTCAGGCACAGAGGGCTCTTCCGTGTGTCCCCAGGCTGGCACACTGGGACTCTGCTGCCAGAGCTGAGGCTGGCTGGGTCTGGGGGCTGGGCCCCAGGCACTGCCATGGGGCTTGTGTGGCCCAAAGCAAGCACAGGACAGGCTGGGCATGGCCAGCAGAACCCAAGGCACTGGGTACCACGTGCCTGAGCAGGGACCACCCAGCATAATCCCGCCCCAGCCTGGCTGCAGGGAACCCACTGTGCCTGTGGGGACCACATGCCTGTCGTGCTGCTGGCATTGCTCTTCATCCCAGGACCATGGCCTCCTCTTCATCTTCCTCATCAATGTCCATCTCCTCGGTGTACTCTTCCATTTCCACATCCATCTCCTCATCCTCATCAACCTCCATCTCTTCCTCTCCAGTCTGTTCTCCATCCACCTCCATCTCCTCCTCCGTATCCATTATTGTGTCCACCTCCATCTCTTCCTCTCCTCTCTTTTCTCCCTCCACTTCCATCTTCTCCTCTCTATCAGTCTGTCTGTCCACCTCCATCTTGTCTTCTCTACCTGCAACAGCCTGCAGAGGTAGCAAAACCTCAGAGTGGAGTCCCTGCCCCACCCCATCCCCCCAGAACTCCAGCCCACACCTGGGCAGCTGGGGGGATCCACCTCCATGGAATGGCACCGTACCTTCCTCAGGACAAATGTGAGCATCCTGCAGGGATGGATGACACAATCCAGGCCTTAGGCAGCTTTTGAGACTGATGAGATGAGGTCTCGGGGGCAGGAACAAGAAGGGTGACAGGAGCAGCAGGAGCAGCGTGCAGTGTGTGCTGAGCCCAGGGCCAGCGGTCGTGTTGTGCTGCTTGCTGGCTGCTGGCAGTTCCAGATGGGACATGGATTGTGACATGACCACTGAGCTAGAGAGCCTTTGGTTCCATGCTTAGCAACGTCCCGCAGACCATGGTGCTCAGAGCCCTGTTCCCAAGGATGGAGCATCCACAGCCTGGGCCAGTGCCTCAGCACCCTCAGTGGAAGAGAGCAGCTTCCTCAGATCCAACTTCAATCAGCCTCCTGCAGCTGAAAGCCGTCCCCCCTTGTCCTGTTGCCACAGGCCCTGTGGAACACCCTGTCCCAATCTTTCTTGTGGCACCCTTGCAGTCCTGCAGAGCTGCAGTGAGGCCTCCCCAGGGTCTCCTCTTTCCAGGCTGAGCATCCCCAGCCCCACGTGGAAAGCAGGCAGTGTGATCTGGGGGAGTCCAGGCTGGAGTCAAATGGCATCAGGAACTGAGAGACGGAAGCTTTAGGCCCAGGTTTGCCTCTCAATGTACAAAATTAATAAGAGTGGAGGGCAAGATGGTGGGACACTGCTTCTGCTCTAATTGGTGAATATAGTCTCTGTTTTTTTCTTTTTTTTCTCTCATGCCGTTGCAGTTTTGGCTGTTTGAAAGGAAGCTTGGCACAATATCCATTGTCTTCTCCATTTGTGAATCACCGAGCAGAGTCTGGGCAAGCTGATGTTGCAGAGCAAATCCTGCAAATGTATTGGTCATCCTGAGCCTGGAGAAAGCAGTTAAACCCAGCCAAAAGTAATTTCTGGAAAGTCAAGCCTGGTGTACATTCTCTTGACTTTGGCTATGCCAACTTCACCTGAGTCTTATGAAAAAGCAAACAAAAGACTCAAACCAAAACAGACAAAACCTAGAGACAAACGAACCCATGCAAACCAATCAAACAAAGAGACTAAAAAAACCCCAAATACAACGAAAGGGAATGAAGAGTTAGTATTAGTTTTGAATTCATCACAGCAGGTAAATGGCTGCTTTCCACAGGATCACCATAAAAAGCCACAGATAACAGCTGCTCCAAAATACACCCAACAGGAGAACCATCAAAGTGATACATAGCAACTCTGGGGGCAGCTCCCCATTAAGGTGAGGGATGAGCACACAGTGCTACAGCTCCAGCCTTCCCCACCCTGCAGGCTGCTCTTTGCTCCTGATGTAAGAGCCTTGCAGGACTGTGGCCCCTCTCGGTGCATTATAAATCATTCCCACAGCTCTCACTTGAGCCACTGGCATGTCCAGAGCGAGATCCAGGCACAATCCTACTGCCCGCTGAGCCTCTCTGGGAGATCCTGAGCATCTTCCTGCCCAGAGCCACAAAAGAGCTCAGGCTCTGCCTGAACTGGGTTTTCAGGGGAGGTTTCCATATCCCTGCGAGATGTGCTCATCCTTCATCAGGCTGTGCCCAGCCTGGATCAGGGCAGGTTGGATGCCACACGGGATCCATCCTTTGCCCTGCCATGTGATCCTCCATGCAGTGGGGATAAAAAGCCCAGCACTGGGGAACCCCAGGTGCTGCAGCAGTGATAGTTTTGGGAGAAACACGGAGCTGTGCATGGCCAGCTTGAAGTCTGCACTGCTCTGAGCACCAGGCCTGCCATGCTGAGCCCAGGGCCACAACCAGTGCTCACCCGGGCTGGGACATTGAGTCCCAACATGGGATCCCATGGGACAGGGCACGCTGGGATTCGCCCCTGCAGCTCCCCAGTGTGTCCAGAGAGACAGCAAGGAGACAGTGACCTCTGTCAGCGGGGCCCTCTGAGTGGGACAACCACTGCTGGGGTGGCTGTGCCAGCTCCCCCATGAACCTCCAGCCCTGGGATCCGGGAGCAAGTGGAAAACACAACTTGGCCAATACTGCCTATGCCGGAAGCAAATGGAAAGAGAACTGGGGTGTGAAAACCCAAGGTTGTTTATTTCCATAAGAACAGCAATGAAAACACAGAACACATTTACTTTTGTAAGAATATTTGTAATAACAACAATTTATAGAATGTATATACCTAAGAACATATCTAACAACAATATTTGAAATGTATTTACAGAAGACAAAACGAAGCCCTAAAACCTATATGGCAAAAACAAGAACAAACTCTAAAAATTATGTACAAAAGGGTGCCATTTCAGTCCAGGATCTCCATCAGTCCGGGAAGAAAAGCAGGTGCCGTGGTCACTCCAGTCAGGCACAGAGGGCTCTTCCGTGTGTCCCCAGGCTGGCACACTGGGACTCTGCTGCCAGAGCTGAGGCTGGCTGGGTCTGGGGGCTGGGCCCCAGGCACTGCCATGGGGCTTGTGTGGCCCAAAGCAAGCACAGGACAGGCTGGGCATGGCCAGCAGAACCCAAGGCACTGGGTACCACGTGCCTGAGCAGGGACCACCCAGCATAATCCCGCCCCAGCCTGGCTGCAGGGAACCCACTGTGCCTGTGGGGACCACATGCCTGTCGTGCTGCTGGCATTGCTCTTCATCCCAGGACCATGGCCTCCTCTTCATCTTCCTCATCAATGTCCATCTCCTCGGTGTACTCTTCCATTTCCACATCCATCTCCTCATCCTCATCAACCTCCATCTCTTCCTCTCCAGTCTGTTCTCCATCCACCTCCATCTCCTCCTCCGTATCCATTATTGTGTCCACCTCCATCTCTTCCTCTCCTCTCTTTTCTCCCTCCACTTCCATCTTCTCCTCTCTATCAGTCTGTCTGTCCACCTCCATCTTGTCTTCTCTACCTGCAACAGCCTGCAGAGGTAGCAAAACCTCAGAGTGGGGTCCCTGTCCCACCCCATCCCCCCAGAACTCCAGCCCACACCCGGGCAGCTGGGGGGATCCACCTCCATGGAATGGCACCGTACCTTCCTCAGGACAAATGTGAGCATCCTGCAGGGATGGATGACACAATCCAGGCCTTAGGCAGCTTTTGAGACTGATGAGATGATGTCTCGGGGGCAGGAACAAGAAGGGTGACAGGAGCAGCAGGAGCAGCGTGCAGCGTGTGCTGAGCCCAGGGCCAACGGCTGTGTTGTGCTGCTTGCTGGCTGCTGGCAGTTCCAGATGGGACATGGATTGTGACATGACCACTGAGCTAGAGAGCCTTTGGTTCCATGCTTAGCAACGTTCCCCCAGAGCATGGTGCTCAGAGCCCTGTTCCCAAGGATGGAGCATCCACAGCCTGGGCCAGTGCCTCAGCACCCTCAGTGGAAGAGAGCAGCTTCCTCAGATCCAACTTCAATCAGCCTCCTGCAGCTGAAAGCCGTCCCCCCTTGTCCTGTTGCCACAGGCCCTGTGGAACACCCTGTCCCAATCTTTCTTGTGGCACCCTTGCAGTCCTGCAGAGCTGCAGTGAGGCCTCCCCAGGGTCTCCTCTTTCCAGGCTGAGCATCCCCAGCCCCACGTGGAAAGCAGGCAGTGTGATCTGGGGGAGTCCAGGCTGGAGTCAAATGGCATCAGGAACTGAGAGACGGAAGCTTTAGGCCCAGGTTTGCCTCTCAATGTACAAAATTAATAAGAGTGGAGGGCAAGATGGTGGGACACTGCTTCTGCTCTAATTGGTGAATATAGTCTCTGTTTTTTTCTTTTTTTTCTCTCATGCCGTTGCAGTTTTGGCTGTTTGAAAGGAAGCTTGGCACAATATCCATTGTCTTCTCCATTTGTGAATCACCGAGCAGAGTCTGGGCAAGCTGATGTTGCAGAGCAAATCCTGCAAATGTACTGGTCATCCTGAGCCTGGAGAATGCAGTTAAACCCAGCCAAAAGTAATTTCTGGAAAGTCAAGCCTGGTGTACATTCTCTTGACTTTGGCTATGCCAACTTCACCTGAGTCTTATGAAAAAGCAAACAAAAGACTCAAACCAAAACAGACAAAACCTAGAGACAAACAAACCCATGCAAACCAATCAAACAAAGAGACTAAAAAAACCCCAAATAAAACCAAAGGGAATGAAGAGTTAGTATTAGTTTTGAGTTCATCACAGCAGGTAAATGGCTGCTTTCCACAGGATCACTATAAAAAGCCACAGATAACAGCTGCTCCAAAATACACCCAACAGGAGAACCATCAAAGTGATACATAGCAACTCTGGGGGCAGCTCCCCATTAAGGTGAGGGATGAGCACACAGTGCTACAGCTCCAGCCTTCCCCACCCTGCAGGCTGCTCTTTGCTCCTGATGTAAGAGCCTTGCAGGACTGTGGCCCCTCTCGGTGCATTATAAATCATTCCCACAGCTCTCACTTGAGCCACTGGCATGTCCAGAGCGAGATCCAGGCACAATCCTACTGCCCGCTGAGCCTGTCTGGGAGATCCTGAGCATCTTCCTGCCCAGAGCCACAAAAGAGCTCAGGCTCTGCCTGAACTGGGTTTTCAGGGGAGGTTTGCCTATCCCTGCGAGATGTGCTCATCCTTCATCAGGCTGTGCCCAGCCTGGATCAGGGCAGGTTGGATGCCACATGGGATCCATCCTTTACCCTGCCATGTGATCCTCCATGCAGTGGGGATAAAAAGCCCAGCACTGGGGAACCCCAGGTGCTGCAGCAGTGATAGTTTTGGGAGAAACACGGAGCTGTGCATGGCCAGCTTCAAGTCTGCACTGCTCTGAGCACCAGGCCTGCCATGCTGAGCCCAGGGCCACAACCAGTGCTCACCCGGGCTGGGACATTGAGTCCCAACATGGGATCCCATGGGACAGGGCACGCTGGGATTCGCCCCTGCAGCTCCCCAGTGTGTCCAGAGAGACAGCAAGGAGACAGTGACCTCTGTCAGCGGGGCCCTCTGAGTGGGACAACCACTGCTGGGGTGGCTGTGCCAGCTCCCCCATGAACCTCCAGCCCTGGGATCCGGGAGCAAGTGGAAAACACAACTTGGCCAATACTGCCTATGCCGGAAGCAAATGGAAAGAGAACTGGGGTGTGAAAACCCAAGGTTGTTTATTTCCATAAGAACAGCAATGAAAACACAGAACACATTTACTTTTGTAAGAATATTTGTAATAACAACAATTTATAGAATGTATATACCTAAGAACATATCTAACAACAATATTTGAAATGTATTTACAGAAGACAAAACGAAGCCCTAAAACCTATATGGCAAAAACAAGAACAAACTCTAAAAATTATGTACAAAAGGGTGCCATTTCAGTCCAGGATCTCCATCAGTCCGGGAAGAAAAGCAGGTGCCGTGGTCACTCCAGTCAGGCACAGAGGGCTCTTCCGTGTGTCCCCAGGCTGGCACACTGGGACTCTGCTGCCAGAGCTGAGGCTGGCTGGGTCTGGGGGCTGGGCCCCAGGCACTGCCATGGGGCTTGTGTGGCCCAAAGCAAGCACAGGACAGGCTGGGCATGGCCACCAGAACCCAAGGCACTGGGTACCACGTGCCTGAGCAGGGACCAGCCAGCCCAATCCCGCCCCAGCCTGGCTGCAGGGAACCCACTGTGCCTGTGGGGACCACATGCCTGTCGTGCTGCTGGCATCGCTCTTCATCCCAGGACCATGGCCTCCTCTTCATCTTCCTCATCAATGTCCATCTCCTCGGTGTACTCTTCCATTTCCACGTCCATCTCCTCATCCTCATCAACCTCCATCTCTTCCTCTCCAGTCTGTTCTCCATCCACCTCCATCTCCTCCTCCGTATCCATTATTGTGTCCACCTCCATCTCTTCCTCTCCTCTCTTTTCTCCCTCCACTTCCATCTTCTCCTCTCTATCAGTCTGTCTGTCCACCTCCATCTTGCCTTCTATACCTGCAACAGCCTGCAGAGGTAGCAAAACCTCAGAGTGGGGTCCCTGTCCCACCCCATCCCCCCAGAACTCCAGCCCACACCCGGGCAGCTGGGGGGATCCACCTCCATGGAATGGCACTGTACCTTCCTCAGGACAAATGTGAGCATCCTGCAGGGATGGATGACACAATCCAGGCCTTAGGCAGCTTTTGAGACTGATGAGATGATGTCTCGGGGGCAGGAACAAGAAGGGTGACAGGAGCAGCAGGAGCAGCGTGCAGCGTGTGCTGAGCCCAGGGCCAACGGCTGTGTTGTGCTGCTTGCTGGCTGCTGGCAGTTCCAGATGGGACATGGATTGTGACATGACCACTGAGCTAGAGAGCCTTTGGTTCCATGCTTAGCAACGTTCCCCCAGACCATGGTGCTCAGAGCCCTGTTCCCAAGGATGGAGCATCCACAGCCTGGGCCAGTGCCTCAGCACCCTCAGTGGAAGAGAGCAGCTTCCTCAGATCCAACTTCAATCAGCCTCCTGCAGCTGAAAGCCATCCCCCCTTGTCCTGTCGCCACAGGCCCTGTGGAACACCCTGTCCCAATCTTTCTTGTGGCACCCTTGCAGTCCTGCAGAGCTGCAGTGAGGCCTCCCCAGGGTCTCCTCTTTCCAGGCTGAGCATCCCCAGCCCCACGTGGAAAGCAGGCAGTGTGATCTGGGGGAGTCCAGGCTGGAGTCAAATGGCATCAGGAACTGAGAGACGGAAGCTTTAGGCCCAGGTTTGCCTCTCAATGTACAAAATTAATAAGAGTGGAGGGCAAGATGGTGGGACACTGCTTCTGCTCTAATTGGTGAATATAGTCTCTGTTTTTTTCTTTTTTTTCTCTCATGCCGTTGCAGTTTTGGCTGTTTGAAAGGAAGCTTGGCACAATATCCATTGTCTTCTCCATTTGTGAATCACCGAGCAGAGTCTGGGCAAGCTGATGTTGCAGAGCAAATCCTGCAAATGTACTGGTCATCCTGAGCCTGGAGAATGCAGTTAAACCCAGCCAAAAGTAATTTCTGGAAAGTCAAGCCTGGTGTACATTCTCTTGACTTTGGCTATGCCAACTTCACCTGAGTCTTATGAAAAAGCAAACAAAAGACTCAAACCAAAACAGACAAAACCTAGAAACAAACAAACCCATGCAAACCAATCAAACAAAGAGACTAAAAAAACCCCAAATACAACGAAAGGGAATGAAGAGTTAGTATTAGTTTTGAGTTCATCACAGCAGGTAAATGGCTGCTTTCCACAGGATCACTATAAAAAGCCACAGATAACAGCTGCTCCAAAATACACCCAACAGGAGAACCATCAAAGTGATACATAGCAACTCTGGGGGCAGCTCCCCATTAAGGTGAGGGATGAGCACACAGTGCTACAGCTCCAGCCTTCCCCACCCTGCAGGCTGCTCTTTGCTCCTGATGTAAGAGCCTTGCAGGACTGTGGCCCCTCTCGGTGCATTATAAATCATTCCCACAGCTCTCACTTGAGCCACTGGCATGTCCAGAGCGAGATCCAGGCACAATCCTACTGCCCGCTGAGCCTGTCTGGGAGATCCTGAGCATCTTCCTGCCCAGAGCCACAAAAGAGCTCAGGCTCTGCCTGAACTGGGTTTTCAGGGGAGGTTTGCCTATCCCTGCGAGATGTGCTCATCCTTCATCAGGCTGTGCCCAGCCTGGATCAGGGCAGGTTGGATGCCACATGGGATCCATCCTTTGCCCTGCCATGTGATCCTCCATGCAGTGGGGATAAAAAGCCCAGCACTGGGGAACCCCAGGTGCTGCAGCAGTGATAGTTTTGGGAGAAACACGGAGCTGTGCATGGCCAGCTTGAAGTCTGCACTGCTCTGAGCACCAGGCCTGCCATGCTGAGCCCAGGGCCACAACCAGTGCTCACCCGGGCTGGGACATTGAGTCCCAACATGGGATCCCATGGGACAGGGCACGCTGGGATTCGCCCCTGCAGCTCCCCAGTGTGTCCAGAGAGACAGCAAGGAGACAGTGACCTCTGTCAGCGGGACCCTCTGAGTGGGACAACCACTGCTGGGGTGGCTGTGCCAGCTCCCCCATGAACCTCCAGCCCTGGGAACCGGGAGCAAGTGGAAAACACAACTTGGCCAATACTGCCGGTGCCGGAAGCAAATGGAAAGAGAACTGGGGTGTGAAAACCCAAGGTTGTTTATTTACATAAGAACAGCAATGAAAACACAGAACACATTTACTTTTGTAAGAATATTTGTAATAACAACAATTTATAGAATGTATATACCTAAGAACATATCTAACAACAATATTTGAAATGTATTTACAGAAGACAAAACGAAGCCCTAAAACCTATATGGCAAAAACAAGAACAAACTCTAAAAACTATGTACAAAAGGGTGCCATTTCAGTCCAGGATCTCCATCAGTCCGGGAAGAAAAGCAGGTGCCATGGTCACTCCAGTCAGGCACAGAGGGCTCTACCGTGTGTCCCCAGGCTGGCACACTGGGATTCTGCTGCCAGAGCTGAGGCTGGCTGGGTCTGGGGGCTGGGCCCCAGGCACTGCCATGGGGCTTGTGTGGCCCAAAGCAAGAACAGGACAGGCTGGGCATGGCCACCAGAACCCAAGGCACTGGGTACCACGTGCCTGAGCAGGGACCACCCAGCCCAATCCCGCCCCAGCCTGGCTGCAGGGAACCCACTGTGCCTGTGGGGACCACATGCCTGTCGTGCTGCTGGCATCGCTCTTCATCCCAGGACCATGGCCTCCTCTTCATCTTCCTCATCAATGTCCATCTCCTCGGTGTACTCTTCCATTTCCACGTCCATCTCCTCATCCTCATCAACCTCCATCTCTTCCTCTCCAGTCTGTTCTCCATCCACCTCCATCTCCTCCTCCGTATCCATTATTGTGTCCACCTCCATCTCTTCCTCTCCTCTCTTTTCTCCCTCCACTTCCATCTTCTCCTCTCTATCAGTCTGTCTGTCCACCTCCATCTTGCCTTCTATACCTGCAACAGCCTGCAGAGGTAGCAAAACCTCAGAGTGGGGTCCCTGTCCCACCCCATCCCCCCAGAACTCCAGCCCACACCCGGGCAGCTGGGGGGATCCACCTCCATGGAATGGCACTGTACCTTCCTCAGGACAAATGTGAGCATCCTGCAGGGATGGATGACACAATCCAGGCCTTAGGCAGCTTTTGAGACTGATGAGATGATGTCTCGGGGGCAGGAACAAGAAGGGTGACAGGAGCAGCAGGAGCAGCGTGCAGCGTGTGCTGAGCCCAGGGCCAACGGCTGTGTTGTGCTGCTTGCTGGCTGCTGGCAGTTCCAGATGGGACATGGATTGTGACATGACCACTGAGCTAGAGAGCCTTTGGTTCCATGCTTAGCAACGTTCCCCCAGACCATGGTGCTCAGAGCCCTGTTCCCAAGGATGGAGCATCCACAGCCTGGGCCAGTGCCTCAGCACCCTCAGTGGAAGAGAGCAGCTTCCTCAGATCCAACTTCAATCAGCCTCCTGCAGCTGAAAGCCATCCCCCCTTGTCCTGTTGCCACAGGCCCTGTGGAACACCCTGTCCCAATCTTTCTTGTGGCACCCTTGCAGTCCTGCAGAGCTGCAGTGAGGCCTCCCCAGGGTCTCCTCTTTCCAGGCTGAGCATCCCCAGCCCCACGTGGAAAGCAGGCAGTGTGATCTGGGGGAGTCCAGGCTGGAGTCAAATGGCATCAGGAACTGAGAGACGGAAGCTTTAGGCCCAGGTTTGCCTCTCAATGTACAAAATTAATAAGAGTGGAGGGCAAGATGGTGGGACACTGCTTCTGCTCTAATTGGTGAATATAGTCTCTGTTTTTTTCTTTTTTTTCTCTCATGCCGTTGCAGTTTTGGCTGTTTGAAAGGAAGCTTGGCACAATATCCATTGTCTTCTCCATTTGTGAATCACCGAGCAGAGTCTGGGCAAGCTGATGTTGCAGAGCAAATCCTGCAAATGTACTGGTCATCCTGAGCCTGGAGAATGCAGTTAAACCCAGCCAAAAGTAATTTCTGGAAAGTCAAGCCTGGTGTACATTCTCTTGACTTTGGCTATGCCAACTTCACCTGAGTCTTATGAAAAAGCAAACAAAAGACTCAAACCAAAACAGACAAAACCTAGAGACAAACGAACCCATGCAAACCAATCAAACAAAGAGACTAAAAAAACCCCAAATAAAACCAAAGGGAATGAAGAGTTAGTATTAGTTTTGAGTTCATCACAGCAGGTAAATGGCTGCTTTCCACAGGATCACTATAAAAAGCCACAGATAACAGCTGCTCCAAAATACACCCAACAGGAGAACCATCAAAGTGATACATAGCAACTCTGGGGGCAGCTCCCCATTAAGGTGAGGGATGAGCACACAGTGCTACAGCTCCAGCCTTCCCCACCCTGCAGGCTGCTCTTTGCTCCTGATGTAAGAGCCTTGCAGGACTGTGGCCCCTCTCGGTGCATTATAAATCATTCCCACAGCTCTCACTTGAGCCACTGGCATGTCCAGAGCGAGATCCAGGCACAATCCTACTGCCCGCTGAGCCTGTCTGGGAGATCCTGAGCATCTTCCTGCCCAGAGCCACAAAAGAGCTCAGGCTCTGCCTGAACTGGGTTTTCAGGGGAGGTTTGCCTATCCCTGCGAGATGTGCTCATCCTTCATCAGGCTGTGCCCAGCCTGGATCAGGGCAGGTTGGATGCCACATGGGATCCATCCTTTACCCTGCCATGTGATCCTCCATGCAGTGGGGATAAAAAGCCCAGCACTGGGGAACCCCAGGTGCTGCAGCAGTGATAGTTTTGGGAGAAACACGGAGCTGTGCATGGCCAGCTTGAAGTCTGCACTGCTCTGAGCACCAGGCCTGCCATGCTGAGCCCAGGGCCACAACCAGTGCTCACCCGGGCTGGGACATTGAGTCCCAACATGGGATCCCATGGGACAGGGCACGCTGGGATTCGCCCCTGCAGCTCCCCAGTGTGTCCAGAGAGACAGCAAGGAGACAGTGACCTCTGTCAGCGGGGCCCTCTGAGTGGGACAACCACTGCTGGGGTGGCTGTGCCAGCTCCCCCATGAACCTCCAGCCCTGGGAACCGGGAGCAAGTGGAAAACACAACTTGGCCAATACTGCCGGTGCCGGAAGCAAATGGAAAGAGAACTGGGGTGTGAAAACCCAAGGTTGTTTATTTACATAAGAACAGCAATGAAAACACAGAACACATTTACTTTTGTAAGAATATTTGTAATAACAACAATTTATAGAATGTATATACCTAAGAACATATCTAACAACAATATTTGAAATGTATTTACAGAAGACAAAACGAAGCCCTAAAACCTATATGGCAAAAAAAAGAACAAACTCTAAAAACTATGTACAAAAGGGTGCCATTTCAGTCCAGGATCTCCATCAGTCCGGGAAGAAAAGCAGGTGCCGTGGTCACTCCAGTCAGGCACAGAGGGCTCTACCGTGTGTCCCCAGGCTGGCACACTGGGATTCTGCTGCCAGAGCTGAGGCTGGCTGGGTCTGGGGGCTGGGCCCCAGGCACTGCCATGGGGCTTGTGTGGCCCAAAGCAAGAACAGGACAGGCTGGGCATGGCCACCAGAACCCAAGGCACTGGGTACCACGTGCCTGAGCAGGGACCACCCAGCCCAATCCCGCCCCAGCCTGGCTGCAGGGAACCCACTGTGCCTGTGGGGACCACATGCCTGTCCTGCTGCTGGCATCGCTCTTCATCCCAGGACCATGGCCTCCTCTTCATCTTCCTCATCAATGTCCATCTCCTCGGTGTACTCTTCCATTTCCACGTCCATCTCCTCATCCTCATCAACCTCCATCTCTTCCTCTCCAGTCTGTTCTCCATCCACCTCCATCTCCTCCTCCGTATCCATTATTGTGTCCACCTCCATCTCTTCCTCTCCTCTCTTTTCTCCCTCCACTTCCATCTTCTCCTCTCTATCAGTCTGTCTGTCCACCTCCATCTTGCCTTCTATACCTGCAACAGCCTGCAGAGGTAGCAAAACCTCAGAGTGGGGTCCCTGTCCCACCCCATCCCCCCAGAACTCCAGCCCACACCCGGGCAGCTGGGGGGATCCACCTCCATGGAATGGCACTGTACCTTCCTCAGGACAAATGTGAGCATCCTGCAGGGATGGATGACACAATCCAGGCCTTAGGCAGCTTTTGAGACTGATGAGATGATGTCTCGGGGGCAGGAACAAGAAGGGTGACAGGAGCAGCAGGAGCAGCGTGCAGCGTGTGCTGAGCCCAGGGCCAACGGCTGTGTTGTGCTGCTTGCTGGCTGCTGGCAGTTCCAGATGGGACATGGATTGTGACATGACCACTGAGCTAGAGAGCCTTTGGTTCCATGCTTAGCAACGTTCCCCCAGACCATGGTGCTCAGAGCCCTGTTCCCAAGGATGGAGCATCCACAGCCTGGGCCAGTGCCTCAGCACCCTCAGTGGAAGAGAGCAGCTTCCTCAGATCCAACTTCAATCAGCCTCCTGCAGCTGAAAGCCATCCCCCCTTGTCCTGTTGCCACAGGCCCTGTGGAACACCCTGTCCCAATCTTTCTTGTGGCACCCTTGCAGTCCTGCAGAGCTGCAGTGAGGCCTCCCCAGGGTCTCCTCTTTCCAGGCTGAGCATCCCCAGCCCCACGTGGAAAGCAGGCAGTGTGATCTGGGGGAGTCCAGGCTGGAGTCAAATGGCATCAGGAACTGAGAGACGGAAGCTTTAGGCCCAGGTTTGCCTCTCAATGTACAAAATTAATAAGAGTGGAGGGCAAGATGGTGGGACACTGCTTCTGCTCTAATTGGTGAATATAGTCTCTGTTTTTTTCTTTTTTTTCTCTCATGCCGTTGCAGTTTTGGCTGTTTGAAAGGAAGCTTGGCACAATATCCATTGTCTTCTCCATTTGTGAATCACCGAGCAGAGTCTGGGCAAGCTGATGTTGCAGAGCAAATCCTGCAAATGTACTGGTCATCCTGAGCCTGGAGAATGCAGTTAAACCCAGCCAAAAGTAATTTCTGGAAAGTCAAGCCTGGTGTACATTCTCTTGACTTTGGCTATGCCAACTTCACCTGAGTCTTATGAAAAAGCAAACAAAAGACTCAAACCAAAACAGACAAAACCTAGAGACAAACGAACCCATGCAAACCAATCAAACAAAGAGACTAAAAAAACCCCAAATAAAACCAAAGGGAATGAAGAGTTAGTATTAGTTTTGAGTTCATCACAGCAGGTAAATGGCTGCTTTCCACAGGATCACTATAAAAAGCCACAGATAACAGCTGCTCCAAAATACACCCAACAGGAGAACCATCAAAGTGATACATAGCAACTCTGGGGGCAGCTCCCCATTAAGGTGAGGGATGAGCACACAGTGCTACAGCTCCAGCCTTCCCCACCCTGCAGGCTGCTCTTTGCTCCTGATGTAAGAGCCTTGCAGGACTGTGGCCCCTCTCGGTGCATTATAAATCATTCCCACAGCTCTCACTTGAGCCACTGGCATGTCCAGAGCGAGATCCAGGCACAATCCTACTGCCCGCTGAGCCTGTCTGGGAGATCCTGAGCATCTTCCTGCCCAGAGCCACAAAAGAGCTCAGGCTCTGCCTGAACTGGGTTTTCAGGGGAGGTTTGCCTATCCCTGCGAGATGTGCTCATCCTTCATCAGGCTGTGCCCAGCCTGGATCAGGGCAGGTTGGATGCCACATGGGATCCATCCTTTACCCTGCCATGTGATCCTCCATGCAGTGGGGATAAAAAGCCCAGCACTGGGGAACCCCAGGTGCTGCAGCAGTGATAGTTTTGGGAGAAACACGGAGCTGTGCATGGCCAGCTTGAAGTCTGCACTGCTCTGAGCACCAGGCCTGCCATGCTGAGCCCAGGGCCACAACCAGTGCTCACCCGGGCTGGGACATTGAGTCCCAACATGGGATCCCATGGGACAGGGCACGCTGGGATTCGCCCCTGCAGCTCCCCAGTGTGTCCAGAGAGACAGCAAGGAGACAGTGACCTCTGTCAGCGGGGCCCTCTGAGTGGGACAACCACTGCTGGGGTGGCTGTGCCAGCTCCCCCATGAACCTCCAGCCCTGGGAACCGGGAGCAAGTGGAAAACACAACTTGGCCAATACTGCCGGTGCCGGAAGCAAATGGAAAGAGAACTGGGGTGTGAAAACCCAAGGTTGTTTATTTACATAAGAACAGCAATGAAAACACAGAACACATTTACTTTTGTAAGAATATTTGTAATAACAACAATTTATAGAATGTATATACCTAAGAACATATCTAACAACAATATTTGAAATGTATTTACAGAAGACAAAACGAAGCCCTAAAACCTATATGGCAAAAAAAAGAACAAACTCTAAAAACTATGTACAAAAGGGTGCCATTTCAGTCCAGGATCTCCATCAGTCCGGGAAGAAAAGCAGGTGCCGTGGTCACTCCAGTCAGGCACAGAGGGCTCTACCGTGTGTCCCCAGGCTGGCACACTGGGATTCTGCTGCCAGAGCTGAGGCTGGCTGGGTCTGGGGGCTGGGCCCCAGGCACTGCCATGGGGCTTGTGTGGCCCAAAGCAAGAACAGGACAGGCTGGGCATGGCCACCAGAACCCAAGGCACTGGGTACCACGTGCCTGAGCAGGGACCACCCAGCCCAATCCCGCCCCAGCCTGGCTGCAGGGAACCCACTGTGCCTGTGGGGACCACATGCCTGTCCTGCTGCTGGCATCGCTCTTCATCCCAGGACCATGGCCTCCTCTTCATCTTCCTCATCAATGTCCATCTCCTCGGTGTACTCTTCCATTTCCACGTCCATCTCCTCATCCTCATCAACCTCCATCTCTTCCTCTCCAGTCTGTTCTCCATCCACCTCCATCTCCTCCTCCGTATCCATTATTGTGTCCACCTCCATCTCTTCCTCTCCTCTCTTTTCTCCCTCCACTTCCATCTTCTCCTCTCTATCAGTCTGTCTGTCCACCTCCATCTTGCCTTCTATACCTGCAACAGCCTGCAGAGGTAGCAAAACCTCAGAGTGGGGTCCCTGTCCCACCCCATCCCCCCAGAACTCCAGCCCACACCCGGGCAGCTGGGGGGATCCACCTCCATGGAATGGCACTGTACCTTCCTCAGGACAAATGTGAGCATCCTGCAGGGATGGATGACACAATCCAGGCCTTAGGCAGCTTTTGAGACTGATGAGATGATGTCTCGGGGGCAGGAACAAGAAGGGTGACAGGAGCAGCAGGAGCAGCGTGCAGCGTGTGCTGAGCCCAGGGCCAACGGCTGTGTTGTGCTGCTTGCTGGCTGCTGGCAGTTCCAGATGGGACATGGATTGTGACATGACCACTGAGCTAGAGAGCCTTTGGTTCCATGCTTAGCAACGTTCCCCCAGACCATGGTGCTCAGAGCCCTGTTCCCAAGGATGGAGCATCCACAGCCTGGGCCAGTGCCTCAGCACCCTCAGTGGAAGAGAGCAGCTTCCTCAGATCCAACTTCAATCAGCCTCCTGCAGCTGAAAGCCATCCCCCCTTGTCCTGTTGCCACAGGCCCTGTGGAACACCCTGTCCCAATCTTTCTTGTGGCACCCTTGCAGTCCTGCAGAGCTGCAGTGAGGCCTCCCCAGGGTCTCCTCTTTCCAGGCTGAGCATCCCCAGCCCCACGTGGAAAGCAGGCAGTGTGATCTGGGGGAGTCCAGGCTGGAGTCAAATGGCATCAGGAACTGAGAGACGGAAGCTTTAGGCCCAGGTTTGCCTCTCAATGTACAAAATTAATAAGAGTGGAGGGCAAGATGGTGGGACACTGCTTCTGCTCTAATTGGTGAATATAGTCTCTGTTTTTTTCTTTTTTTTCTCTCATGCCGTTGCAGTTTTGGCTGTTTGAAAGGAAGCTTGGCACAATATCCATTGTCTTCTCCATTTGTGAATCACCGAGCAGAGTCTGGGCAAGCTGATGTTGCAGAGCAAATCCTGCAAATGTACTGGTCATCCTGAGCCTGGAGAATGCAGTTAAACCCAGCC
Source organism: Lonchura striata (assembly GCF_050655825.1). Classification (NCBI taxonomy): domain Eukaryota; kingdom Metazoa; phylum Chordata; class Aves; order Passeriformes; family Estrildidae; genus Lonchura; species Lonchura striata. The sequence continues at coordinate 1,145,300 of NC_140712.1, forward strand.
AAAAGTAATTTCTGGAAAGTCAAGCCTGGTGTACATTCTCTTGACTTTGGCTATGCCAACTTCACCTGAGTCTTATGAAAAAGCAAACAAAAGACTCAAACCAAAACAGACAAAACCTAGAGACAAACGAACCCATGCAAACCAATCAAACAAAGAGACTAAAAAAACCCCAAATACAACGAAAGGGAATGAAGAGTTAGTATTAGTTTTGAGTTCATCACAGCAGGTAAATGGCTGCTTTCCACAGGATCACTATAAAAAGCCACAGATAACAGCTGCTCCAAAATACACCCAACAGGAGAACCATCAAAGTGATACATAGCAACTCTGGGGGCAGCTCCCCATTAAGGTGAGGGATGAGCACACAGTGCTACAGCTCCAGCCTTCCCCACCCTGCAGGCTGCTCTTTGCTCCTGATGTAAGAGCCTTGCAGGACTGTGGCCCCTCTCGGTGCATTATAAATCATTCCCACAGCTCTCACTTGAGCCACTGGCATGTCCAGAGCGAGATCCAGGCACAATCCTACTGCCCGCTGAGCCTGTCTGGGAGATCCTGAGCATCTTCCTGCCCAGAGCCACAAAAGAGCTCAGGCTCTGCCTGAACTGGGTTTTCAGGGGAGGTTTGCCTATCCCTGCGAGATGTGCTCATCCTTCATCAGGCTGTGCCCAGCCTGGATCAGGGCAGGTTGGATGCCACATGGGATCCATCCTTTGCCCTGCCATGTGATCCTCCATGCAGTGGGGATAAAAAGCCCAGCACTGGGGAACCCCAGGTGCTGCAGCAGTGATAGTTTTGGGAGAAACACGGAGCTGTGCATGGCCAGCTTGAAGTCTGCACTGCTCTGAGCACCAGGCCTGCCATGCTGAGCCCAGGGCCACAACCAGTGCTCACCCGGGCTGGGACATTGAGTCCCAACATGGGATCCCATGGGACAGGGCACGCTGGGATTCGCCCCTGCAGCTCCCCAGTGTGTCCAGAGAGACAGCAAGGAGACAGTGACCTCTGTCAGCGGGACCCTCTGAGTGGGACAACCACTGCTGGGGTGGCTGTGCCAGCTCCCCCATGAACCTCCAGCCGTGGGAACCGAGAGCAAGTGGAAAACACAACTTGGCCAATACTGCCGGTGCCGGAAGCAAATGGAAAGAGAACTGGGGTGTGAAAACCCAAGGTTGTTTATTTACATAAGAACAGCAATGAAAACACAGAACACATTTACTTTTGTAAGAATATTTGTAATAACAACAATTTATAGAATGTATATACCTAAGAACATATCTAACAACAATATTTGAAATGTATTTACAGAAGACAAAACGAAGCCCTAAAACCTATATGGCAAAAAAAAGAACAAACTCTAAAAACTATGTACAAAAGGGTGCCATTTCAGTCCAGGATCTCCATCAGTCCGGGAAGAAAAGCAGGTGCCATGGTCACTCCAGTCAGGCACAGAGGGCTCTACCGTGTATCCCCAGGCTGGCACACTGGGATTCTGCTGCCAGAGCTGAGGCTGGCTGGGTCTGGGGGCTGGGCCCCAGGCACTGCCATGGGGCTTGTGTGGCCCAAAGCAAGAACAGGACAGGCTGGGCATGGCCACCAGAACCCAAGGCACTGGGTACCACGTGCCTGAGCAGGGACCAGCCAGCCCAATCCCGCCCCAGCCTGGCTGCAGGGAACCCACTGTGCCTGTGGGGACCACATGCCTGTCGTGCTGCTGGCATCGCTCTTCATCCCAGGACCATGGCCTCCTCTTCATCTTCCTCATCAATGTCCATCTCCTCGGTGTACTCTTCCATTTCCACGTCCATCTCCTCATCCTCATCAACCTCCATCTCTTCCTCTCCAGTCTGTTCTCCATCCACCTCCATCTCCTCCTCCGTATCCATTATTGTGTCCACCTCCATCTCTTCCTCTCCTCTCTTTTCTCCCTCCACTTCCATCTTCTCCTCTCTATCAGTCTGTCTGTCCACCTCCATCTTGCCTTCTATACCTGCAACAGCCTGCAGAGGTAGCAAAACCTCAGAGTGGGGTCCCTGTCCCACCCCATCCCCCCAGAACTCCAGCCCACACCCGGGCAGCTGGGGGGATCCACCTCCATGGAATGGCACTGTACCTTCCTCAGGACAAATGTGAGCATCCTGCAGGGATGGATGACACAATCCAGGCCTTAGGCAGCTTTTGAGACTGATGAGATGATGTCTCGGGGGCAGGAACAAGAAGGGTGACAGGAGCAGCAGGAGCAGCGTGCAGCGTGTGCTGAGCCCAGGGCCAACGGCTGTGTTGTGCTGCTTGCTGGCTGCTGGCAGTTCCAGATGGGACATGGATTGTGACATGACCACTGAGCTAGAGAGCCTTTGGTTCCATGCTTAGCAACGTTCCCCCAGACCATGGTGCTCAGAGCCCTGTTCCCAAGGATGGAGCATCCACAGCCTGGGCCAGTGCCTCAGCACCCTCAGTGGAAGAGAGCAGCTTCCTCAGATCCAACTTCAATCAGCCTCCTGCAGCTGAAAGCCATCCCCCCTTGTCCTGTTGCCACAGGCCCTGTGGAACACCCTGTCCCAATCTTTCTTGTGGCACCCTTGCAGTCCTGCAGAGCTGCAGTGAGGCCTCCCCAGGGTCTCCTCTTTCCAGGCTGAGCATCCCCAGCCCCACGTGGAAAGCAGGCAGTGTGATCTGGGGGAGTCCAGGCTGGAGTCAAATGGCATCAGGAACTGAGAGACGGAAGCTTTAGGCCCAGGTTTGCCTCTCAATGTACAAAATTAATAAGAGTGGAGGGCAAGATGGTGGGACACTGCTTCTGCTCTAATTGGTGAATATAGTCTCTGTTTTTTTCTTTTTTTTCTCTCATGCCGTTGCAGTTTTGGCTGTTTGAAAGGAAGCTTGGCACAATATCCATTGTCTTCTCCATTTGTGAATCACCGAGCAGAGTCTGGGCAAGCTGATGTTGCAGAGCAAATCCTGCAAATGTACTGGTCATCCTGAGCCTGGAGAATGCAGTTAAACCCAGCCAAAAGTAATTTCTGGAAAGTCAAGCCTGGTGTACATTCTCTTGACTTTGGCTATGCCAACTTCACCTGAGTCTTATGAAAAAGCAAACAAAAGACTCAAACCAAAACAGACAAAACCTAGAGACAAACGAACCCATGCAAACCAATCAAACAAAGAGACTAAAAAAACCCCAAATACAACGAAAGGGAATGAAGAGTTAGTATTAGTTTTGAGTTCATCACAGCAGGTAAATGGCTGCTTTCCACAGGATCACTATAAAAAGCCACAGATAACAGCTGCTCCAAAATACACCCAACAGGAGAACCATCAAAGTGATACATAGCAACTCTGGGGGCAGCTCCCCATTAAGGTGAGGGATGAGCACACAGTGCTACAGCTCCAGCCTTCCCCACCCTGCAGGCTGCTCTTTGCTCCTGATGTAAGAGCCTTGCAGGACTGTGGCCCCTCTTGGTGCATTATAAATCATTCCCACAGCTCTCACTTGAGCCACTGGCATGTCCAGAGCGAGATCCAGGCACAATCCTACTGCCCGCTGAGCCTGTCTGGGAGATCCTGAGCATCTTCCTGCCCAGAGCCACAAAAGAGCTCAGGCTCTGCCTGAACTGGGTTTTCAGGGGAGGTTTGCCTATCCCTGCGAGATGTGCTCATCCTTCATCAGGCTGTGCCCAGCCTGGATCAGGGCAGGTTGGATGCCACATGGGATCCATCCTTTGCCCTGCCATGTGATCCTCCATGCAGTGGGGATAAAAAGCCCAGCACTGGGGAACCCCAGGTGCTGCAGCAGTGATAGTTTTGGGAGAAACACGGAGCTGTGCATGGCCAGCTTGAAGTCTGCACTGCTCTGAGCACCAGGCCTGCCATGCTGAGCCCAGGGCCACAACCAGTGCTCACCCGGGCTGGGACATTGAGTCCCAACATGGGATCCCATGGGACAGGGCACGCTGGGATTCGCCCCTGCAGCTCCCCAGTGTGTCCAGAGAGACAGCAAGGAGACAGTGACCTCTGTCAGCGGGACCCTCTGAGTGGGACAACCACTGCTGGGGTGGCTGTGCCAGCTCCCCCATGAACCTCCAGCCCTGGGAACCGGGAGCAAGTGTAAAACACAACTTGGCCAATACTGCCGGTGCCGGAAGCAAATGGAAAGAGAACTGGGGTGTGAAAACCCAAGGTTGTTTATTTACATAAGAACAGCAATGAAAACACAGAACACATTTACTTTTGTAAGAATATTTGTAATAACAACAATTTATAGAATGTATATACCTAAGAACATATCTAACAACAATACTTGAAATGTATTTACAGAAGACAAAACGAAGCCCTAAAACCTATATGGCAAAAAAAAGAACAAACTCTAAAAACTATGTACAAAAGGGTGCCATTTCAGTCCAGGATCTCCATCAGTCCGGGAAGAAAAGCAGGTGCCATGGTCACTCCAGTCAGGCACAGAGGGCTCTACCGTGTGTCCCCAGGCTGGCACACTGGGATTCTGCTGCCAGAGCTGAGGCTGGCTGGGTCTGGGGGCTGGGCCCCAGGCACTGCCATGGGGCTTGTGTGGCCCAAAGCAAGAACAGGACAGGCTGGGCATGGCCACCAGAACCCAAGGCACTGGGTACCACGTGCCTGAGCAGGGACCACCCAGCCCAATCTCGCCCCAGCCTGGCTGCAGGGAACCCACTGTGCCTGTGGGGACCACATGCCTGTCCTGCTGCTGGCATCGCTCTTCATCCCAGGACCATGGCCTCCTCTTCATCTTCCTCATCAATGTCCATCTCCTCGGTGTACTCTTCCATTTCCACGTCCATCTCCTCATCCTCATCAACCTCCATCTCTTCCTCTCCAGTCTGTTCTCCATCCACCTCCATCTCCTCCTCCGTATCCATTATTGTGTCCACCTCCATCTCTTCCTCTCCTCTCTTTTCTCCCTCCACTTCCATCTTCTCCTCTCTATCAGTCTGTCTGTCCACCTCCATCTTGCCTTCTATACCTGCAACAGCCTGCAGAGGTAGCAAAACCTCAGAGTGGGGTCCCTGTCCCACCCCATCCCCCCAGAACTCCAGCCCACACCCGGGCAGCTGGGGGGATCCACCTCCATGGAATGGCACTGTACCTTCCTCAGGACAAATGTGAGCATCCTGCAGGGATGGATGACACAATCCAGGCCTTAGGCAGCTTTTGAGACTGATGAGATGATGTCTCGGGGGCAGGAACAAGAAGGGTGACAGGAGCAGCAGGAGCAGCGTGCAGCGTGTGCTGAGCCCAGGGCCAACGGCTGTGTTGTGCTGCTTGCTGGCTGCTGGCAGTTCCAGATGGGACATGGATTGTGACATGACCACTGAGCTAGAGAGCCTTTGGTTCCATGCTTAGCAACGTTCCCCCAGACCATGGTGCTCAGAGCCCTGTTCCCAAGGATGGAGCATCCACAGCCTGGGCCAGTGCCTCAGCACCCTCAGTGGAAGAGAGCAGCTTCCTCAGATCCAACTTCAATCAGCCTCCTGCAGCTGAAAGCCATCCCCCCTTGTCCTGTTGCCACAGGCCCTGTGGAACACCCTGTCCCAATCTTTCTTGTGGCACCCTTGCAGTCCTGCAGAGCTGCAGTGAGGCCTCCCCAGGGTCTCCTCTTTCCAGGCTGAGCATCCCCAGCCCCACGTGGAAAGCAGGCAGTGTGATCTGGGGGAGTCCAGGCTGGAGTCAAATGGCATCAGGAACTGAGAGACGGAAGCTTTAGGCCCAGGTTTGCCTCTCAATGTACAAAATTAATAAGAGTGGAGGGCAAGATGGTGGGACACTGCTTCTGCTCTAATTGGTGAATATAGTCTCTGTTTTTTTCTTTTTTTTCTCTCATGCCGTTGCAGTTTTGGCTGTTTGAAAGGAAGCTTGGCACAATATCCATTGTCTTCTCCATTTGTGAATCACCGAGCAGAGTCTGGGCAAGCTGATGTTGCAGAGCAAATCCTGCAAATGTACTGGTCATCCTGAGCCTGGAGAATGCAGTTAAACCCAGCCAAAAGTAATTTCTGGAAAGTCAAGCCTGGTGTACATTCTCTTGACTTTGGCTATGCCAACTTCACCTGAGTCTTATGAAAAAGCAAACAAAAGACTCAAACCAAAACAGACAAAACCTAGAAACAAACAAACCCATGCAAACCAATCAAACAAAGAGACTAAAAAAACCCCAAAGAAAACCAAAGGGAATGAAGAGTTAGTATTAGTTTTGAGTTCATCACAGCAGGTAAATGGCTGCTTTCCACAGGATCACTATAAAAAGCCACAGATAACAGCTGCTCCAAAATACACCCAACAGGAGAACCATCAAAGTGATACATAGCAACTCTGGGGGCAGCTCCCCATTAAGGTGAGGGATGAGCACACAGTGCTACAGCTCCAGCCTTCCCCACCCTGCAGGCTGCTCTTTGCTCCTGATGTAAGAGCCTTGCAGGACTGTGGCCCCTCTCGGTGCATTATAAATCATTCCCACAGCTCTCACTTGAGCCACTGGCATGTCCAGAGCGAGATCCAGGCACAATCCTACTGCCCGCTGAGCCTGTCTGGGAGATCCTGAGCATCTTCCTGCCCAGAGCCACAAAAGAGCTCAGGCTCTGCCTGAACTGGGTTTTCAGGGGAGGTTTGCCTATCCCTGCGAGATGTGCTCATCCTTCATCAGGCTGTGCCCAGCCTGGATCAGGGCAGGTTGGATGCCACATGGGATCCATCCTTTGCCCTGCCATGTGATCCTCCATGCAGTGGGGATAAAAAGCCCAGCACTGGGGAACCCCAGGTGCTGCAGCAGTGATAGTTTTGGGAGAAACACGGAGCTGTGCATGGCCAGCTTGAAGTCTGCACTGCTCTGAGCACCAGGCCTGCCATGCTGAGCCCAGGGCCACAACCAGTGCTCACCCGGGCTGGGACATTGAGTCCCAACATGGGATCCCATGGGACAGGGCACGCTGGGATTCGCCCCTGCAGCTCCCCAGTGTGTCCAGAGAGACAGCAAGGAGACAGTGACCTCTGTCAGCGGGGCCCTCTGAGTGGGACAACCACTGCTGGGGTGGCTGTGCCAGCTCCCCCATGAACCTCCAGCCCTGGGAACCGGGAGCAAGTGGAAAACACAACTTGGCCAATACTGCCGGTGCCGGAAGCAAATGGAAAGAGAACTGGGGTGTGAAAACCCAAGGTTGTTTATTTACATAAGAACAGCAATGAAAACACAGAACACATTTACTTTTGTAAGAATATTTGTAATAACAACAATTTATAGAATGTATATACCTAAGAACATATCTAACAACAATATTTGAAATGTATTTACAGAAGACAAAACGAAGCCCTAAAACCTATATGGCAAAAAAAAGAACAAACTCTAAAAACTATGTACAAAAGGGTGCCATTTCAGTCCAGGATCTCCATCAGTCCGGGAAGAAAAGCAGGTGCCATGGTCACTCCAGTCAGGCACAGAGGGCTCTACCGTGTGTCCCCAGGCTGGCACACTGGGATTCTGCTGCCAGAGCTGAGGCTGGCTGGGTCTGGGGGCTGGGCCCCAGGCACTGCCATGGGGCTTGTGTGGCCCAAAGCAAGAACAGGACAGGCTGGGTATGGCCAGCAGAACCCAAGGCACTGGGTACCACGTGCCTGAGCAGGGACCACCCAGCCCAATCTCGCCCCAGCCTGGCTGCAGGGAACCCACTGTGACTGTGGGGACCACATGCCTGTCCTGCTGCTGGCATCGCTCTTCATCCCAGGACCATGGCCTCCTCTTCATCTTCCTCATCAATGTCCATCTCCTCGGTGTACTCTTCCATTTCCACGTCCATCTCCTCATCCTCATCAACCTCCATCTCTTCCTCTCCAGTCTGTTCTCCATCCACCTCCATCTCCTCCTCCGTATCCATTATTGTGTCCACCTCCATCTCTTCCTCTCCTCTCTTTTCTCCCTCCACTTCCATCTTCTCCTCTCTATCAGTCTGTCTGTCCACCTCCATCTTGCCTTCTATACCTGCAACAGCCTGCAGAGGTAGCAAAACCTCAGAGTGGGGTCCCTGTCCCACCCCATCCCCCCAGAACTCCAGCCCACACCCGGGCAGCTGGGGGGATCCACCTCCATGGAATGGCACTGTACCTTCCTCAGGACAAATGTGAGCATCCTGCAGGGATGGATGACACAATCCAGGCCTTAGGCAGCTTTTGAGACTGATGAGATGATGTCTCGGGGGCAGGAACAAGAAGGGTGACAGGAGCAGCAGGAGCAGCGTGCAGCGTGTGCTGAGCCCAGGGCCAACGGCTGTGTTGTGCTGCTTGCTGGCTGCTGGCAGTTCCAGATGGGACATGGATTGTGACATGACCACTGAGCTAGAGAGCCTTTGGTTCCATGCTTAGCAACGTTCCCCCAGACCATGGTGCTCAGAGCCCTGTTCCCAAGGATGGAGCATCCACAGCCTGGGCCAGTGCCTCAGCACCCTCAGTGGAAGAGAGCAGCTTCCTCAGATCCAACTTCAATCAGCCTCCTGCAGCTGAAAGCCATCCCCCCTTGTCCTGTTGCCACAGGCCCTGTGGAACACCCTGTCCCAATCTTTCTTGTGGCACCCTTGCAGTCCTGCAGAGCTGCAGTGAGGCCTCCCCAGGGTCTCCTCTTTCCAGGCTGAGCATCCCCAGCCCCACGTGGAAAGCAGGCAGTGTGATCTGGGGGAGTCCAGGCTGGAGTCAAATGGCATCAGGAACTGAGAGACGGAAGCTTTAGGCCCAGGTTTGCCTCTCAATGTACAAAATTAATAAGAGTGGAGGGCAAGATGGTGGGACACTGCTTCTGCTCTAATTGGTGAATATAGTCTCTGTTTTTTTCTTTTTTTTCTCTCATGCCGTTGCAGTTTTGGCTGTTTGAAAGGAAGCTTGGCACAATATCCATTGTCTTCTCCATTTGTGAATCACCGAGCAGAGTCTGGGCAAGCTGATGTTGCAGAGCAAATCCTGCAAATGTACTGGTCATCCTGAGCCTGGAGAATGCAGTTAAACCCAGCCAAAAGTAATTTCTGGAAAGTCAAGCCTGGTGTACATTCTCTTGACTTTGGCTATGCCAACTTCACCTGAGTCTTATGAAAAAGCAAACAAAAGACTCAAACCAAAACAGACAAAACCTAGAGACAAACGAACCCATGCAAACCAATCAAACAAAGAGACTAAAAAAACCCCAAATACAACGAAAGGGAATGAAGAGTTAGTATTAGTTTTGAGTTCATCACAGCAGGTAAATGGCTGCTTTCCACAGGATCACTATAAAAAGCCACAGATAACAGCTGCTCCAAAATACACCCAACAGGAGAACCATCAAAGTGATACATAGCAACTCTGGGGGCAGCTCCCCATTAAGGTGAGGGATGAGCACACAGTGCTACAGCTCCAGCCTTCCCCACCCTGCAGGCTGCTCTTTGCTCCTGATGTAAGAGCCTTGCAGGACTGTGGCCCCTCTCGGTGCATTATAAATCATTCCCACAGCTCTCACTTGAGCCACTGGCATGTCCAGAGCGAGATCCAGGCACAATCCTACTGCCCGCTGAGCCTGTCTGGGAGATCCTGAGCATCTTCCTGCCCAGAGCCACAAAAGAGCTCAGGCTCTGCCTGAACTGGGTTTTCAGGGGAGGTTTGCCTATCCCTGCGAGATGTGCTCATCCTTCATCAGGCTGTGCCCAGCCTGGATCAGGGCAGGTTGGATGCCACATGGGATCCATCCTTTGCCCTGCCATGTGATCCTCCATGCAGTGGGGATAAAAAGCCCAGCACTGGGGAACCCCAGGTGCTGCAGCAGTGATAGTTTTGGGAGAAACACGGAGCTGTGCATGGCCAGCTTCAAGTCTGCACTGCTCTGAGCACCAGGCCTGCCATGCTGAGCCCAGGGCCACAACCAGTGCTCACCCGGGCTGGGACATTGAGTCCCAACATGGGATCCCATGGGACAGGGCACGCTGGGATTCGCCCCTGCAGCTCCCCAGTGTGTCCAGAGAGACAGCAAGGAGACAGTGACCTCTGTCAGCGGGGCCCTCTGAGTGGGACAACCACTGCTGGGGTGGCTGTGCCAGCTCCCCCATGAACCTCCAGCCGTGGGAACCGAGAGCAAGTGGAAAACACAACTTGGCCAATACTGCCGGTGCCGGAAGCAAATGGAAAGAGAACTGGGGTGTGAAAACCCAAGGTTGTTTATTTACATAAGAACAGCAATGAAAACACAGAACACATTTACTTTTGTAAGAATATTTGTAATAACAACAATTTATAGAATGTATATACCTAAGAACATATCTAACAACAATATTTGAAATGTATTTACAGAAGACAAAACGAAGCCCTAAAACCTATATGGCAAAAAAAAGAACAAACTCTAAAAACTATGTACAAAAGGGTGCCATTTCAGTCCAGGATCTCCATCAGTCCGGGAAGAAAAGCAGGTGCCATGGTCACTCCAGTCAGGCACAGAGGGCTCTACCGTGTGTCCCCAGGCTGGCACACTGGGATTCTGCTGCCAGAGCTGAGGCTGGCTGGGTCTGGGGGCTGGGCCCCAGGCACTGCCATGGGGCTTGTGTGGCCCAAAGCAAGAACAGGACAGGCTGGGCATGGCCACCAGAACCCAAGGCACTGGGTACCACGTGCCTGAGCAGGGACCAGCCAGCCCAATCCCGCCCCAGCCTGGCTGCAGGGAACCCACTGTGCCTGTGGGGACCACATGCCTGTCGTGCTGCTGGCATCGCTCTTCATCCCAGGACCATGGCCTCCTCTTCATCTTCCTCATCAATGTCCATCTCCTCGGTGTACTCTTCCATTTCCACGTCCATCTCCTCATCCTCATCAACCTCCATCTCTTCCTCTCCAGTCTGTTCTCCATCCACCTCCATCTCCTCCTCCGTATCCATTATTGTGTCCACCTCCATCTCTTCCTCTCCTCTCTTTTCTCCCTCCACTTCCATCTTCTCCTCTCTATCAGTCTGTCTGTCCACCTCCATCTTGCCTTCTATACCTGCAACAGCCTGCAGAGGTAGCAAAACCTCAGAGTGGGGTCCCTGTCCCACCCCATCCCCCCAGAACTCCAGCCCACACCCGGGCAGCTGGGGGGATCCACCTCCATGGAATGGCACTGTACCTTCCTCAGGACAAATGTGAGCATCCTGCAGGGATGGATGACACAATCCAGGCCTTAGGCAGCTTTTGAGACTGATGAGATGATGTCTCGGGGGCAGGAACAAGAAGGGTGACAGGAGCAGCAGGAGCAGCGTGCAGCGTGTGCTGAGCCCAGGGCCAACGGCTGTGTTGTGCTGCTTGCTGGCTGCTGGCAGTTCCAGATGGGACATGGATTGTGACATGACCACTGAGCTAGAGAGCCTTTGGTTCCATGCTTAGCAACGTTCCCCCAGACCATGGTGCTCAGAGCCCTGTTCCCAAGGATGGAGCATCCACAGCCTGGGCCAGTGCCTCAGCACCCTCAGTGGAAGAGAGCAGCTTCCTCAGATCCAACTTCAATCAGCCTCCTGCAGCTGAAAGCCATCCCCCCTTGTCCTGTTGCCACAGGCCCTGTGGAACACCCTGTCCCAATCTTTCTTGTGGCACCCTTGCAGTCCTGCAGAGCTGCAGTGAGGCCTCCCCAGGGTCTCCTCTTTCCAGGCTGAGCATCCCCAGCCCCACGTGGAAAGCAGGCAGTGTGATCTGGGGGAGTCCAGGCTGGAGTCAAATGGCATCAGGAACTGAGAGATGGAAGCTTTAGGCCCAGGTTTGCCTCTCAATGTACAAAATTAATAAGAGTGGAGGGCAAGATGGTGGGACACTGCTTCTGCTCTAATTGGTGAATATAGTCTCTGTTTTTTTCTTTTTTTTCTCTCATGCCGTTGCAGTTTTGGCTGTTTGAAAGGAAGCTTGGCACAATATCCATTGTCTTCTCCATTTGTGAATCACCGAGCAGAGTCTGGGCAAGCTGATGTTGCAGAGCAAATCCTGCAAATGTACTGGTCATCCTGAGCCTGGAGAATGCAGTTAAACCCAGCCAAAAGTAATTTCTGGAAAGTCAAGCCTGGTGTACATTCTCTTGACTTTGGCTATGCCAACTTCACCTGAGTCTTATGAAAAAGCAAACAAAAGACTCAAACCAAAACAGACAAAACCTAGAGACAAACGAACCCATGCAAACCAATCAAACAAAGAGACTAAAAAAACCCCAAATACAACGAAAGGGAATGAAGAGTTAGTATTAGTTTTGAGTTCATCACAGCAGGTAAATGGCTGCTTTCCACAGGATCACTATAAAAAGCCACAGATAACAGCTGCTCCAAAATACACCCAACAGGAGAACCATCAAAGTGATACATAGCAACTCTGGGGGCAGCTCCCCATTAAGGTGAGGGATGAGCACACAGTGCTACAGCTCCAGCCTTCCCCACCCTGCAGGCTGCTCTTTGCTCCTGATGTAAGAGCCTTGCAGGACTGTGGCCCCTCTTGGTGCATTATAAATCATTCCCACAGCTCTCACTTGAGCCACTGGCATGTCCAGAGCGAGATCCAGGCACAATCCTACTGCCCGCTGAGCCTCTCTGGGAGATCCTGAGCATCTTCCTGCCCAGAGCCACAAAAGAGCTCAGGCTCTGCCTGAACTGGGTTTTCAGGGGAGGTTTCCATATCCCTGCGAGATGTGCTCATCCTTCATCAGGCTGTGCCCAGCCTGGATCAGGGCAGGTTGGATGCCACATGGGATCCATCCTTTGCCCTGCCATGTGATCCTCCATGCAGTGGGGATAAAAAGCCCAGCACTGGGGAACCCCAGGTGCTGCAGCAGTGATAGTTTTGGGAGAAACACGGAGCTGTGCATGGCCAGCTTGAAGTCTGCACTGCTCTGAGCACCAGGCCTGCCATGCTGAGCCCAGGGCCACAACCAGTGCTCACCCGGGCTGGGACATTGAGTCCCAACATGGGATCCCATGGGACAGGGCACGCTGGGATTCGCCCCTGCAGCTCCCCAGTGTGTCCAGAGAGACAGCAAGGAGACAGTGACCTCTGTCAGCGGGACCCTCTGAGTGGGACAACCACTGCTGGGGTGGCTGTGCCAGCTCCCCCATGAACCTCCAGCCCTGGGAACCGGGAGCAAGTGGAAAACACAACTTGGCCAATACTGCCGGTGCCGGAAGCAAATGGAAAGAGAACTGGGGTGTGAAAACCCAAGGTTGTTTATTTACATAAGAACAGCAATGAAAACACAGAACACATTTACTTTTGTAAGAATATTTGTAATAACAACAATTTATAGAATGTATATACCTAAGAACATATCTAACAACAATATTTGAAATGTATTTACAGAAGACAAAACGAAGCCCTAAAACCTATATGGCAAAAAAAAGAACAAACTCTAAAAACTATGTACAAAAGGGTGCCATTTCAGTCCAGGATCTCCATCAGTCCGGGAAGAAAAGCAGGTGCCATGGTCACTCCAGTCAGGCACAGAGGGCTCTACCGTGTGTCCCCAGGCTGGCACACTGGGATTCTGCTGCCAGAGCTGAGGCTGGCTGGGTCTGGGGGCTGGGCCCCAGGCACTGCCATGGGGCTTGTGTGGCCCAAAGCAAGAACAGGACAGGCTGGGCATGGCCACCAGAACCCAAGGCACTGGGTACCACGTGCCTGAGCAGGGACCACCCAGCCCAATCCCGCCCCAGCCTGGCTGCAGGGAACCCACTGTGCCTGTGGGGACCACATGCCTGTCCTGCTGCTGGCATCGCTCTTCATCCCAGGACCATGGCCTCCTCTTCATCTTCCTCATCAATGTCCATCTCCTCGGTGTACTCTTCCATTTCCACGTCCATCTCCTCATCCTCATCAACCTCCATCTCTTCCTCTCCAGTCTGTTCTCCATCCACCTCCATCTCCTCCTCCGTATCCATTATTGTGTCCACCTCCATCTCTTCCTCTCCTCTCTTTTCTCCCTCCACTTCCATCTTCTCCTCTCTATCAGTCTGTCTGTCCACCTCCATCTTGCCTTCTATACCTGCAACAGCCTGCAGAGGTAGCAAAACCTCAGAGTGGGGTCCCTGTCCCACCCCATCCCCCCAGAACTCCAGCCCACACCCGGGCAGCTGGGGGGATCCACCTCCATGGAATGGCACTGTACCTTCCTCAGGACAAATGTGAGCATCCTGCAGGGATGGATGACACAATCCAGGCCTTAGGCAGCTTTTGAGACTGATGAGATGATGTCTCGGGGGCAGGAACAAGAAGGGTGACAGGAGCAGCAGGAGCAGCGTGCAGCGTGTGCTGAGCCCAGGGCCAACGGCTGTGTTGTGCTGCTTGCTGGCTGCTGGCAGTTCCAGATGGGACATGGATTGTGACATGACCACTGAGCTAGAGAGCCTTTGGTTCCATGCTTAGCAACGTTCCCCCAGACCATGGTGCTCAGAGCCCTGTTCCCAAGGATGGAGCATCCACAGCCTGGGCCAGTGCCTCAGCACCCTCAGTGGAAGAGAGCAGCTTCCTCAGATCCAACTTCAATCAGCCTCCTGCAGCTGAAAGCCATCCCCCCTTGTCCTGTTGCCACAGGCCCTGTGGAACACCCTGTCCCAATCTTTCTTGTGGCACCCTTGCAGTCCTGCAGAGCTGCAGTGAGGCCTCCCCAGGGTCTCCTCTTTCCAGGCTGAGCATCCCCAGCCCCACGTGGAAAGCAGGCAGTGTGATCTGGGGGAGTCCAGGCTGGAGTCAAATGGCATCAGGAACTGAGAGACGGAAGCTTTAGGCCCAGGTTTGCCTCTCAATGTACAAAATTAATAAGAGTGGAGGGCAAGATGGTGGGACACTGCTTCTGCTCTAATTGGTGAATATAGTCTCTGTTTTTTTCTTTTTTTTCTCTCATGCCGTTGCAGTTTTGGCTGTTTGAAAGGAAGCTTGGCACAATATCCATTGTCTTCTCCATTTGTGAATCACCGAGCAGAGTCTGGGCAAGCTGATGTTGCAGAGCAAATCCTGCAAATGTACTGGTCATCCTGAGCCTGGAGAATGCAGTTAAACCCAGCCAAAAGTAATTTCTGGAAAGTCAAGCCTGGTGTACATTCTCTTGACTTTGGCTATGCCAACTTCACCTGAGTCTTATGAAAAAGCAAACAAAAGACTCAAACCAAAACAGACAAAACCTAGAAACAAACAAACCCATGCAAACCAATCAAACAAAGAGACTAAAAAAACCCCAAATAAAACCAAAGGGAATGAAGAGTTAGTATTAGTTTTGAGTTCATCACAGCAGGTAAATGGCTGCTTTCCACAGGATCACTATAAAAAGCCACAGATAACAGCTGCTCCAAAATACACCCAACAGGAGAACCATCAAAGTGATACATAGCAACTCTGGGGGCAGCTCCCCATTAAGGTGAGGGATGAGCACACAGTGCTACAGCTCCAGCCTTCCCCACCCTGCAGGCTGCTCTTTGCTCCTGATGTAAGAGCCTTGCAGGACTGTGGCCCCTCTCGGTGCATTATAAATCATTCCCACAGCTCTCACTTGAGCCACTGGCATGTCCAGAGCGAGATCCAGGCACAATCCTACTGCCCGCTGAGCCTGTCTGGGAGATCCTGAGCATCTTCCTGCCCAGAGCCACAAAAGAGCTCAGGCTCTGCCTGAACTGGGTTTTCAGGGGAGGTTTGCCTATCCCTGCGAGATGTGCTCATCCTTCATCAGGCTGTGCCCAGCCTGGATCAGGGCAGGTTGGATGCCACATGGGATCCATCCTTTGCCCTGCCATGTGATCCTCCATGCAGTGGGGATAAAAAGCCCAGCACTGGGGAACCCCAGGTGCTGCAGCAGTGATAGTTTTGGGAGAAACACGGAGCTGTGCATGGCCAGCTTGAAGTCTGCACTGCTCTGAGCACCAGGCCTGCCATGCTGAGCCCAGGGCCACAACCAGTGCTCACCCGGGCTGGGACATTGAGTCCCAACATGGGATCCCATGGGACAGGGCACGCTGGGATTCGCCCCTGCAGCTCCCCAGTGTGTCCAGAGAGACAGCAAGGAGACAGTGACCTCTGTCAGCGGGGCCCTCTGAGTGGGACAACCACTGCTGGGGTGGCTGTGCCAGCTCCCCCATGAACCTCCAGCCCTGGGAACCGGGAGCAAGTGGAAAACACAACTTGGCCAATACTGCCGGTGCCGGAAGCAAATGGAAAGAGAACTGGGGTGTGAAAACCCAAGGTTGTTTATTTACATAAGAACAGCAATGAAAACACAGAACACATTTACTTTTGTAAGAATATTTGTAATAACAACAATTTATAGAATGTATATACCTAAGAACATATCTAACAACAATATTTGAAATGTATTTACAGAAGACAAAACGAAGCCCTAAAACCTATATGGCAAAAAAAAGAACAAACTCTAAAAACTATGTACAAAAGGGTGCCATTTCAGTCCAGGATCTCCATCAGTCCGGGAAGAAAAGCAGGTGCCATGGTCACTCCAGTCAGGCACAGAGGGCTCTACCGTGTGTCCCCAGGCTGGCACACTGGGATTCTGCTGCCAGAGCTGAGGCTGGCTGGGTCTGGGGGCTGGGCCCCAGGCACTGCCATGGGGCTTGTGTGGCCCAAAGCAAGAACAGGACAGGCTGGGTATGGCCAGCAGAACCCAAGGCACTGGGTACCACGTGCCTGAGCAGGGACCACCCAGCCCAATCTCGCCCCAGCCTGGCTGCAGGGAA
Source organism: Lonchura striata (assembly GCF_050655825.1). Classification (NCBI taxonomy): domain Eukaryota; kingdom Metazoa; phylum Chordata; class Aves; order Passeriformes; family Estrildidae; genus Lonchura; species Lonchura striata. The sequence goes on from NC_140712.1 coordinate 1,162,003, forward strand.
CCCACTGTGACTGTGGGGACCACATGCCTGTCCTGCTGCTGGCATCGCTCTTCATCCCAGGACCATGGCCTCCTCTTCATCTTCCTCATCAATGTCCATCTCCTCGGTGTACTCTTCCATTTCCACGTCCATCTCCTCATCCTCATCAACCTCCATCTCTTCCTCTCCAGTCTGTTCTCCATCCACCTCCATCTCCTCCTCCGTATCCATTATTGTGTCCACCTCCATCTCTTCCTCTCCTCTCTTTTCTCCCTCCACTTCCATCTTCTCCTCTCTATCAGTCTGTCTGTCCACCTCCATCTTGCCTTCTATACCTGCAACAGCCTGCAGAGGTAGCAAAACCTCAGAGTGGGGTCCCTGTCCCACCCCATCCCCCCAGAACTCCAGCCCACACCCGGGCAGCTGGGGGGATCCACCTCCATGGAATGGCACTGTACCTTCCTCAGGACAAATGTGAGCATCCTGCAGGGATGGATGACACAATCCAGGCCTTAGGCAGCTTTTGAGACTGATGAGATGATGTCTCAGGGGCAGGAACAAGAAGGGTGACAGGAGCAGCAGGAGCAGCGTGCAGCGTGTGCTGAGCCCAGGGCCAACGGCTGTGTTGTGCTGCTTGCTGGCTGCTGGCAGTTCCAGATGGGACATGGATTGTGACATGACCACTGAGCTAGAGAGCCTTTGGTTCCATGCTTAGCAACGTTCCCCCAGACCATGGTGCTCAGAGCCCTGTTCCCAAGGATGGAGCATCCACAGCCTGGGCCAGTGCCTCAGCACCCTCAGTGGAAGAGAGCAGCTTCCTCAGATCCAACTTCAATCAGCCTCCTGCAGCTGAAAGCCATCCCCCCTTGTCCTGTTGCCACAGGCCCTGTGGAACACCCTGTCCCAATCTTTCTTGTGGCACCCTTGCAGTCCTGCAGAGCTGCAGTGAGGCCTCCCCAGGGTCTCCTCTTTCCAGGCTGAGCATCCCCAGCCCCACGTGGAAAGCAGGCAGTGTGATCTGGGGGAGTCCAGGCTGGAGTCAAATGGCATCAGGAACTGAGAGACGGAAGCTTTAGGCCCAGGTTTGCCTCTCAATGTACAAAATTAATAAGAGTGGAGGGCAAGATGGTGGGACACTGCTTCTGCTCTAATTGGTGAATATAGTCTCTGTTTTTTTCTTTTTTTTCTCTCATGCCGTTGCAGTTTTGGCTGTTTGAAAGGAAGCTTGGCACAATATCCATTGTCTTCTCCATTTGTGAATCACCGAGCAGAGTCTGGGCAAGCTGATGTTGCAGAGCAAATCCTGCAAATGTACTGGTCATCCTGAGCCTGGAGAATGCAGTTAAACCCAGCCAAAAGTAATTTCTGGAAAGTCAAGCCTGGTGTACATTCTCTTGACTTTGGCTATGCCAACTTCACCTGAGTCTTATGAAAAAGCAAACAAAAGACTCAAACCAAAACAGACAAAACCTAGAGACAAACGAACCCATGCAAACCAATCAAACAAAGAGACTAAAAAAACCCCAAATACAACGAAAGGGAATGAAGAGTTAGTATTAGTTTTGAGTTCATCACAGCAGGTAAATGGCTGCTTTCCACAGGATCACTATAAAAAGCCACAGATAACAGCTGCTCCAAAATACACCCAACAGGAGAACCATCAAAGTGATACATAGCAACTCTGGGGGCAGCTCCCCATTAAGGTGAGGGATGAGCACACAGTGCTACAGCTCCAGCCTTCCCCACCCTGCAGGCTGCTCTTTGCTCCTGATGTAAGAGCCTTGCAGGACTGTGGCCCCTCTCGGTGCATTATAAATCATTCCCACAGCTCTCACTTGAGCCACTGGCATGTCCAGAGCGAGATCCAGGCACAATCCTACTGCCCGCTGAGCCTGTCTGGGAGATCCTGAGCATCTTCCTGCCCAGAGCCACAAAAGAGCTCAGGCTCTGCCTGAACTGGGTTTTCAGGGGAGGTTTGCCTATCCCTGCGAGATGTGCTCATCCTTCATCAGGCTGTGCCCAGCCTGGATCAGGGCAGGTTGGATGCCACATGGGATCCATCCTTTGCCCTGCCATGTGATCCTCCATGCAGTGGGGATAAAAAGCCCAGCACTGGGGAACCCCAGGTGCTGCAGCAGTGATAGTTTTGGGAGAAACACGGAGCTGTGCATGGCCAGCTTGAAGTCTGCACTGCTCTGAGCACCAGGCCTGCCATGCTGAGCCCAGGGCCACAACCAGTGCTCACCCGGGCTGGGACATTGAGTCCCAACATGGGATCCCATGGGACAGGGCACGCTGGGATTCGCCCCTGCAGCTCCCCAGTGTGTCCAGAGAGACAGCAAGGAGACAGTGACCTCTGTCAGCGGGGCCCTCTGAGTGGGACAACCACTGCTGGGGTGGCTGTGCCAGCTCCCCCATGAACCTCCAGCCGTGGGAACCGAGAGCAAGTGGAAAACACAACTTGGCCAATACTGCCGGTGCCGGAAGCAAATGGAAAGAGAACTGGGGTGTGAAAACCCAAGGTTGTTTATTTACATAAGAACAGCAATGAAAACACAGAACACATTTACTTTTGTAAGAATATTTGTAATAACAACAATTTATAGAATGTATATACCTAAGAACATATCTAACAACAATATTTGAAATGTATTTACAGAAGACAAAACGAAGCCCTAAAACCTATATGGCAAAAAAAAGAACAAACTCTAAAAACTATGTACAAAAGGGTGCCATTTCAGTCCAGGATCTCCATCAGTCCGGGAAGAAAAGCAGGTGCCATGGTCACTCCAGTCAGGCACAGAGGGCTCTACCGTGTGTCCCCAGGCTGGCACACTGGGATTCTGCTGCCAGAGCTGAGGCTGGCTGGGTCTGGGGGCTGGGCCCCAGGCACTGCCATGGGGCTTGTGTGGCCCAAAGCAAGAACAGGACAGGCTGGGCATGGCCACCAGAACCCAAGGCACTGGGTACCACGTGCCTGAGCAGGGACCAGCCAGCCCAATCCCGCCCCAGCCTGGCTGCAGGGAACCCACTGTGCCTGTGGGGACCACATGCCTGTCGTGCTGCTGGCATCGCTCTTCATCCCAGGACCATGGCCTCCTCTTCATCTTCCTCATCAATGTCCATCTCCTCGGTGTACTCTTCCATTTCCACGTCCATCTCCTCATCCTCATCAACCTCCATCTCTTCCTCTCCAGTCTGTTCTCCATCCACCTCCATCTCCTCCTCCGTATCCATTATTGTGTCCACCTCCATCTCTTCCTCTCCTCTCTTTTCTCCCTCCACTTCCATCTTCTCCTCTCTATCAGTCTGTCTGTCCACCTCCATCTTGCCTTCTATACCTGCAACAGCCTGCAGAGGTAGCAAAACCTCAGAGTGGGGTCCCTGTCCCACCCCATCCCCCCAGAACTCCAGCCCACACCCGGGCAGCTGGGGGGATCCACCTCCATGGAATGGCACTGTACCTTCCTCAGGACAAATGTGAGCATCCTGCAGGGATGGATGACACAATCCAGGCCTTAGGCAGCTTTTGAGACTGATGAGATGATGTCTCGGGGGCAGGAACAAGAAGGGTGACAGGAGCAGCAGGAGCAGCGTGCAGCGTGTGCTGAGCCCAGGGCCAACGGCTGTGTTGTGCTGCTTGCTGGCTGCTGGCAGTTCCAGATGGGACATGGATTGTGACATGACCACTGAGCTAGAGAGCCTTTGGTTCCATGCTTAGCAACGTTCCCCCAGACCATGGTGCTCAGAGCCCTGTTCCCAAGGATGGAGCATCCACAGCCTGGGCCAGTGCCTCAGCACCCTCAGTGGAAGAGAGCAGCTTCCTCAGATCCAACTTCAATCAGCCTCCTGCAGCTGAAAGCCATCCCCCCTTGTCCTGTTGCCACAGGCCCTGTGGAACACCCTGTCCCAATCTTTCTTGTGGCACCCTTGCAGTCCTGCAGAGCTGCAGTGAGGCCTCCCCAGGGTCTCCTCTTTCCAGGCTGAGCATCCCCAGCCCCACGTGGAAAGCAGGCAGTGTGATCTGGGGGAGTCCAGGCTGGAGTCAAATGGCATCAGGAACTGAGAGACGGAAGCTTTAGGCCCAGGTTTGCCTCTCAATGTACAAAATTAATAAGAGTGGAGGGCAAGATGGTGGGACACTGCTTCTGCTCTAATTGGTGAATATAGTCTCTGTTTTTTTCTTTTTTTTCTCTCATGCCGTTGCAGTTTTGGCTGTTTGAAAGGAAGCTTGGCACAATATCCATTGTCTTCTCCATTTGTGAATCACCGAGCAGAGTCTGGGCAAGCTGATGTTGCAGAGCAAATCCTGCAAATGTACTGGTCATCCTGAGCCTGGAGAATGCAGTTAAACCCAGCCAAAAGTAATTTCTGGAAAGTCAAGCCTGGTGTACATTCTCTTGACTTTGGCTATGCCAACTTCACCTGAGTCTTATGAAAAAGCAAACAAAAGACTCAAACCAAAACAGACAAAACCTAGAGACAAACGAACCCATGCAAACCAATCAAACAAAGAGACTAAAAAAACCCCAAATACAACGAAAGGGAATGAAGAGTTAGTATTAGTTTTGAGTTCATCACAGCAGGTAAATGGCTGCTTTCCACAGGATCACTATAAAAAGCCACAGATAACAGCTGCTCCAAAATACACCCAACAGGAGAACCATCAAAGTGATACATAGCAACTCTGGGGGCAGCTCCCCATTAAGGTGAGGGATGAGCACACAGTGCTACAGCTCCAGCCTTCCCCACCCTGCAGGCTGCTCTTTGCTCCTGATGTAAGAGCCTTGCAGGACTGTGGCCCCTCTTGGTGCATTATAAATCATTCCCACAGCTCTCACTTGAGCCACTGGCATGTCCAGAGCGAGATCCAGGCACAATCCTACTGCCCGCTGAGCCTGTCTGGGAGATCCTGAGCATCTTCCTGCCCAGAGCCACAAAAGAGCTCAGGCTCTGCCTGAACTGGGTTTTCAGGGGAGGTTTCCATATCCCTGCGAGATGTGCTCATCCTTCATCAGGCTGTGCCCAGCCTGGATCAGGGCAGGTTGGATGCCACATGGGATCCATCCTTTGCCCTGCCATGTGATCCTCCATGCAGTGGGGATAAAAAGCCCAGCACTGGGGAACCCCAGGTGCTGCAGCAGTGATAGTTTTGGGAGAAACACGGAGCTGTGCATGGCCAGCTTGAAGTCTGCACTGCTCTGAGCACCAGGCCTGCCATGCTGAGCCCAGGGCCACAACCAGTGCTCACCCGGGCTGGGACATTGAGTCCCAACATGGGATCCCATGGGACAGGGCACGCTGGGATTCGCCCCTGCAGCTCCCCAGTGTGTCCAGAGAGACAGCAAGGAGACAGTGACCTCTGTCAGCGGGACCCTCTGAGTGGGACAACCACTGCTGGGGTGGCTGTGCCAGCTCCCCCATGAACCTCCAGCCCTGGGAACCAGGAGCAAGTGGAAAACACAACTTGGCCAATACTGCCGGTGCCGGAAGCAAATGGAAAGAGAACTGGGGTGTGAAAACCCAAGGTTGTTTATTTACATAAGAACAGCAATGAAAACACAGAACACATTTACTTTTGTAAGAATATTTGTAATAACAACAATTTATAGAATGTATATACCTAAGAACATATCTAACAACAATATTTGAAATGTATTTACAGAAGACAAAACGAAGCCCTAAAACCTATATGGCAAAAAAAAGAACAAACTCTAAAAACTATGTACAAAAGGGTGCCATTTCAGTCCAGGATCTCCATCAGTCCGGGAAGAAAAGCAGGTGCCGTGGTCACTCCAGTCAGGCACAGAGGGCTCTACCGTGTGTCCCCAGGCTGGCACACTGGGATTCTGCTGCCAGAGCTGAGGCTGGCTGGGTCTGGGGGCTGGGCCCCAGGCACTGCCATGGGGCTTGTGTGGCCCAAAGCAAGAACAGGACAGGCTGGGCATGGCCACCAGAACCCAAGGCACTGGGTACCACGTGCCTGAGCAGGGACCACCCAGCCCAATCCCGCCCCAGCCTGGCTGCAGGGAACCCACTGTGCCTGTGGGGACCACATGCCTGTCCTGCTGCTGGCATCGCTCTTCATCCCAGGACCATGGCCTCCTCTTCATCTTCCTCATCAATGTCCATCTCCTCGGTGTACTCTTCCATTTCCACGTCCATCTCCTCATCCTCATCAACCTCCATCTCTTCCTCTCCAGTCTGTTCTCCATCCAACTCCATCTCCTCCTCCGTATCCATTATTGTGTCCACCTCCATCTCTTCCTCTCCTCTCTTTTCTCCCTCCACTTCCATCTTCTCCTCTCTATCAGTCTGTCTGTCCACCTCCATCTTGCCTTCTATACCTGCAACAGCCTGCAGAGGTAGCAAAACCTCAGAGTGGGGTCCCTGTCCCACCCCATCCCCCCAGAACTCCAGCCCACACCCGGGCAGCTGGGGGGATCCACCTCCATGGAATGGCACTGTACCTTCCTCAGGACAAATGTGAGCATCCTGCAGGGATGGATGACACAATCCAGGCCTTAGGCAGCTTTTGAGACTGATGAGATGATGTCTCGGGGGCAGGAACAAGAAGGGTGACAGGAGCAGCAGGAGCAGCGTGCAGCGTGTGCTGAGCCCAGGGCCAACGGCTGTGTTGTGCTGCTTGCTGGCTGCTGGCAGTTCCAGATGGGACATGGATTGTGACATGACCACTGAGCTAGAGAGCCTTTGGTTCCATGCTTAGCAACGTTCCCCCAGACCATGGTGCTCAGAGCCCTGTTCCCAAGGATGGAGCATCCACAGCCTGGGCCAGTGCCTCAGCACCCTCAGTGGAAGAGAGCAGCTTCCTCAGATCCAACTTCAATCAGCCTCCTGCAGCTGAAAGCCGTCCCCCCTTGTCCTGTTGCCACAGGCCCTGTGGAACACCCTGTCCCAATCTTTCTTGTGGCACCCTTGCAGTCCTGCAGAGCTGCAGTGAGGCCTCCCCAGGGTCTCCTCTTTCCAGGCTGAGCATCCCCAGCCCCACGTGGAAAGCAGGCAGTGTGATCTGGGGGAGTCCAGGCTGGAGTCAAATGGCATCAGGAACTGAGAGACGGAAGCTTTAGGCCCAGGTTTGCCTCTCAATGTACAAAATTAATAAGAGTGGAGGGCAAGATGGTGGGACACTGCTTCTGCTCTAATTGGTGAATATAGTCTCTGTTTTTTTCTTTTTTTTCTCTCATGCCGTTGCAGTTTTGGCTGTTTGAAAGGAAGCTTGGCACAATATCCATTGTCTTCTCCATTTGTGAATCACCGAGCAGAGTCTGGGCAAGCTGATGTTGCAGAGCAAATCCTGCAAATGTACTGGTCATCCTGAGCCTGGAGAATGCAGTTAAACCCAGCCAAAAGTAATTTCTGGAAAGTCAAGCCTGGTGTACATTCTCTTGACTTTGGCTATGCCAACTTCACCTGAGTCTTATGAAAAAGCAAACAAAAGACTCAAACCAAAACAGACAAAACCTAGAAACAAACAAACCCATGCAAACCAATCAAACAAAGAGACTAAAAAAACCCCAAATAAAACCAAAGGGAATGAAGAGTTAGTATTAGTTTTGAGTTCATCACAGCAGGTAAATGGCTGCTTTCCACAGGATCACTATAAAAAGCCACAGATAACAGCTGCTCCAAAATACACCCAACAGGAGAACCATCAAAGTGATACATAGCAACTCTGGGGGCAGCTCCCCATTAAGGTGAGGGATGAGCACACAGTGCTACAGCTCCAGCCTTCCCCACCCTGCAGGCTGCTCTTTGCTCCTGATGTAAGAGCCTTGCAGGACTGTGGCCCCTCTCGGTGCATTATAAATCATTCCCACAGCTCTCACTTGAGCCACTGGCATGTCCAGAGCGAGATCCAGGCACAATCCTACTGCCCGCTGAGCCTCTCTGGGAGATCCTGAGCATCTTCCTGCCCAGAGCCACAAAAGAGCTCAGGCTCTGCCTGAACTGGGTTTTCAGGGGAGGTTTGCCTATCCCTGCGAGATGTGCTCATCCTTCATCAGGCTGTGCCCAGCCTGGATCAGGGCAGGTTGGATGCCACATGGGATCCATCCTTTGCCCTGCCATGTGATCCTCCATGCAGTGGGGATAAAAAGCCCAGCACTGGGGAACCCCAGGTGCTGCAGCAGTGATAGTTTTGGGAGAAACACGGAGCTGTGCATGGCCAGCTTGAAGTCTGCACTGCTCTGAGCACCAGGCCTGCCATGCTGAGCCCAGGGCCACAACCAGTGCTCACCCGGGCTGGGACATTGAGTCCCAACATGGGATCCCATGGGACAGGGCACGCTGGGATTCGCCCCTGCAGCTGCCCAGTGTGTCCAGAGAGACAGCAAGGAGACAGTGACCTCTGTCAGCGGGGCCCTCTGAGTGGGACAACCACTGCTGGGGTGGCTGTGCCAGCTCCCCCATGAACCTCCAGCCCTGGGAACCGGGAGCAAGTGGAAAACACAACTTGGCCAATACTGCCGGTGCCGGAAGCAAATGGAAAGAGAACTGGGGTGTGAAAACCCAAGGTTGTTTATTTACATAAGAACAGCAATGAAAACACAGAACACATTTACTTTTGTAAGAATATTTGTAATAACAACAATTTATAGAATGTATATACCTAAGAACATATCTAACAACAATATTTGAAATGTATTTACAGAAGACAAAACGAAGCCCTAAAACCTATATGGCAAAAAAAAGAACAAACTCTAAAAACTATGTACAAAAGGGTGCCATTTCAGTCCAGGATCTCCATCAGTCCGGGAAGAAAAGCAGGTGCCATGGTCACTCCAGTCAGGCACAGAGGGCTCTACCGTGTGTCCCCAGGCTGGCACACTGGGATTCTGCTGCCAGAGCTGAGGCTGGCTGGGTCTGGGGGCTGGGCCCCAGGCACTGCCATGGGGCTTGTGTGGCCCAAAGCAAGAACAGGACAGGCTGGGCATGGCCACCAGAACCCAAGGCACTGGGTACCACGTGCCTGAGCAGGGACCAGCCAGCCCAATCCCGCCCCAGCCTGGCTGCAGGGAACCCACTGTGCCTGTGGGGACCACATGCCTGTCCTGCTGCTGGCATCGCTCTTCATCCCAGGACCATGGCCTCCTCTTCATCTTCCTCATCAATGTCCATCTCCTCGGTGTACTCTTCCATTTCCACGTCCATCTCCTCATCCTCATCAACCTCCATCTCTTCCTCTCCAGTCTGTTCTCCATCCACCTCCATCTCCTCCTCCGTATCCATTATTGTGTCCACCTCCATCTCTTCCTCTCCTCTCTTTTCTCCCTCCACTTCCATCTTCTCCTCTCTATCAGTCTGTCTGTCCACCTCCATCTTGCCTTCTATACCTGCAACAGCCTGCAGAGGTAGCAAAACCTCAGAGTGGGGTCCCTGTCCCACCCCATCCCCCCAGAACTCCAGCCCACACCCGGGCAGCTGGGGGGATCCACCTCCATGGAATGGCACTGTACCTTCCTCAGGACAAATGTGAGCATCCTGCAGGGATGGATGACACAATCCAGGCCTTAGGCAGCTTTTGAGACTGATGAGATGATGTCTCGGGGGCAGGAACAAGAAGGGTGACAGGAGCAGCAGGAGCAGCGTGCAGCGTGTGCTGAGCCCAGGGCCAACGGCTGTGTTGTGCTGCTTGCTGGCTGCTGGCAGTTCCAGATGGGACATGGATTGTGACATGACCACTGAGCTAGAGAGCCTTTGGTTCCATGCTTAGCAACGTTCCCCCAGACCATGGTGCTCAGAGCCCTGTTCCCAAGGATGGAGCATCCACAGCCTGGGCCAGTGCCTCAGCACCCTCAGTGGAAGAGAGCAGCTTCCTCAGATCCAACTTCAATCAGCCTCCTGCAGCTGAAAGCCATCCCCCCTTGTCCTGTTGCCACAGGCCCTGTGGAACACCCTGTCCCAATCTTTCTTGTGGCACCCTTGCAGTCCTGCAGAGCTGCAGTGAGGCCTCCCCAGGGTCTCCTCTTTCCAGGCTGAGCATCCCCAGCCCCACGTGGAAAGCAGGCAGTGTGATCTGGGGGAGTCCAGGCTGGAGTCAAATGGCATCAGGAACTGAGAGACGGAAGCTTTAGGCCCAGGTTTGCCTCTCAATGTACAAAATTAATAAGAGTGGAGGGCAAGATGGTGGGACACTGCTTCTGCTCTAATTGGTGAATATAGTCTCTGTTTTTTTCTTTTTTTTCTCTCATGCCGTTGCAGTTTTGGCTGTTTGAAAGGAAGCTTGGCACAATATCCATTGTCTTCTCCATTTGTGAATCACCGAGCAGAGTCTGGGCAAGCTGATGTTGCAGAGCAAATCCTGCAAATGTACTGGTCATCCTGAGCCTGGAGAATGCAGTTAAACCCAGCCAAAAGTAATTTCTGGAAAGTCAAGCCTGGTGTACATTCTCTTGACTTTGGCTATGCCAACTTCACCTGAGTCTTATGAAAAAGCAAACAAAAGACTCAAACCAAAACAGACAAAACCTAGAAACAAACAAACCCATGCAAACCAATCAAACAAAGAGACTAAAAAAACCCCAAATAAAACCAAAGGGAATGAAGAGTTAGTATTAGTTTTGAGTTCATCACAGCAGGTAAATGGCTGCTTTCCACAGGATCACTATAAAAAGCCACAGATAACAGCTGCTCCAAAATACACCCAACAGGAGAACCATCAAAGTGATACATAGCAACTCTGGGGGCAGCTCCCCATTAAGGTGAGGGATGAGCACACAGTGCTACAGCTCCAGCCTTCCCCACCCTGCAGGCTGCTCTTTGCTCCTGATGTAAGAGCCTTGCAGGACTGTGGCCCCTCTCGGTGCATTATAAATCATTCCCACAGCTCTCACTTGAGCCACTGGCATGTCCAGAGCGAGATCCAGGCACAATCCTACTGCCCGCTGAGCCTCTCTGGGAGATCCTGAGCATCTTCCTGCCCAGAGCCACAAAAGAGCTCAGGCTCTGCCTGAACTGGGTTTTCAGGGGAGGTTTGCCTATCCCTGCGAGATGTGCTCATCCTTCATCAGGCTGTGCCCAGCCTGGATCAGGGCAGGTTGGATGCCACATGGGATCCATCCTTTGCCCTGCCATGTGATCCTCCATGCAGTGGGGATAAAAAGCCCAGCACTGGGGAACCCCAGGTGCTGCAGCAGTGATAGTTTTGGGAGAAACACGGAGCTGTGCATGGCCAGCTTGAAGTCTGCACTGCTCTGAGCACCAGGCCTGCCATGCTGAGCCCAGGGCCACAACCAGTGCTCACCCGGGCTGGGACATTGAGTCCCAACATGGGATCCCATGGGACAGGGCACGCTGGGATTCGCCCCTGCAGCTCCCCAGTGTGTCCAGAGAGACAGCAAGGAGACAGTGACCTCTGTCAGCGGGACCCTCTGAGTGGGACAACCACTGCTGGGGTGGCTGTGCCAGCTCCCCCATGAACCTCCAGCCCTGGGAACTGGGAGCAAGTGGAAAACACAACTTGGCCAATACTGCCGGTGCCGGAAGCAAATGGAAAGAGAACTGGGGTGTGAAAACCCAAGGTTGTTTATTTACATAAGAACAGCAATGAAAACACAGAACACATTTACTTTTGTAAGAATATTTGTAATAACAACAATTTATAGAATGTATATACCTAAGAACATATCTAACAACAATATTTGAAATGTATTTACAGAAGACAAAACGAAGCCCTAAAACCTATATGGCAAAAAAAAGAACAAACTCTAAAAACTATGTACAAAAGGGTGCCATTTCAGTCCAGGATCTCCATCAGTCCGGGAAGAAAAGCAGGTGCCATGGTCACTCCAGTCAGGCACAGAGGGCTCTACCGTGTGTCCCCAGGCTGGCACACTGGGATTCTGCTGCCAGAGCTGAGGCTGGCTGGGTCTGGGGCCTGGGCCCCAGGAACTGCCATGGGGCTTGTGTGGCCCAAAGCAAGCACAGGACAGGCTGGGCATGGCCAGCAGAACCGAAGGCACTGGGTACCACGTGCCTGAGCAGGGACCAGCCAGCCCAATCCCGCCCCAGCCTGGCTGCAGGGAACACACTGTGCCTGTGGGGACCACATGCCTGTCCTGCTGCTGGCATTGCTCTTCATCCCAGGACCATGGCCTCCTCTTCATCTTCCTCATCAATGTCCATCTCCTCGGTGTACTCTTCCATTTCAACATCCATCTCCTCATCCTCATCAACCTCCATCTCTTCCTCTCCAGTCTGTTCTCCATCCACCTCCATCTCCTCCTCCGTATCCATTATTGTGTCCACCTCCATCTCTTCCTCTCCTCTCTTTTCTCCCTCCACTTCCATCTTCTCCTCTCTATCAGTCTGTCTGTCCACCTCCATCTTGTCTTCTCTACCTGCAACAGCCTGCAGAGGTAGCAAAACCTCAGAGTGGGGTCCCTGTCCCACCCCATCCCCCCAGAACTCCAGCCCACACCCGGGCAGCTGGGGGGATCCACCTCCATGGAATGGCACCGTACCTTCCTCAGGACAAATGTGAGCATCCTGCAGGGATGGATGACACAATCCAGGCCTTAGGCAGCTTTTGAGACTGATGAGATGAGGTCTCGGGGGCAGGAACAAGAAGGGTGACAGGAGCAGCAGGAGCAGCGTGCAGCGTGTGCTGAGCCCAGGGCCAGCGGTTGTGTTGTGCTGCTTGCTGGCTGCTGGCAGTTCCAGATGGGACATGGATTGTGACATGACCACTGAGCTAGAGAGCCTTTGGTTCCATGCTTAGCAACGTTCCCCCAGACCATGGTGCTCAGAGCCCTGTTCCCAAGGATGGAGCATCCACAGCCTGGGCCAGTGCCTCAGCACCCTCAGTGGAAGAGAGCAGCTTCCTCAGATCCAACTTCAATCAGCCTCCTGCAGCTGAAAGCCGTCCCCCCTTGTCCTGTTGCCACAGGCCCTGTGGAACACCCTGTCCCAATCTTTCTTGTGGCACCCTTGCAGTCCTGCAGAGCTGCAGTGAGGCCTCCCCAGGGTCTCCTCTTTCCAGGCTGAGCATCCCCAGCCCCACGTGGAAAGCAGGCAGTGTGATCTGGGGGAGTCCAGGCTGGAGTCAAATGGCATCAGGAACTGAGAGACGGAAGCTTTAGGCCCAGGTTTGCCTCTCAATGTACAAAATTAATAAGAGTGGAGGGCAAGATGGTGGGACACTGCTTCTGCTCTAATTGGTGAATATAGTCTCTGTTTTTTTTCTTTTTTTCTCTCATGCCCTTGCAGTTTTGGCTGTTTGAAAGGAAGCTTGGCACAATATCCATTGTCTTCTCCATTTGTGAATCACCGAGCAGAGTCTGGGCAAGCTGATGTTGCAGAGCAAATCCTGCAAATGTACTGGTCATCCTGAGCCTGGAGAATGCAGTTAAACCCAGCCAAAAGTAATTTCTGGAAAGTCAAGCCTGGTGTACATTCTCTTGACTTTGGCTATGCCAACTTCACCTGAGTCTTATGAAAAAGCAAACAAAAGACTCAAACCAAAACAGACAAAACCTAGAAACAAACGAACCCATGCAAACCAATCAAACAAAGAGACTAAAATAACCCCAAATAAAACCAAAGGGAATGAAGAGTTAGTATTAGTTTTGAGTTCATCACAGCAGGTAAATGGCTGCTTTCCACAGGATCACCATAAAAAGCCACAGATAACAGCTGCTCCAAGATACACCCAACAGGAGAACCATCAAAGTGATACATAGCAACTCTGGGGGCAGCTCCCCATTAAGGTGAGGGATGAGCACACAGTGCTACAGCTCCAGCCTTCCCCACCCTGCAGGCTGCTCTTTGCTCCTGATGTAAGAGCCTTGCAGGACTGTGGCCCCTCTCGGTGCATTATAAATCATTCCCACAGCTCTCACTTGAGCCACTGGCATGTCCAGAGCGAGATCCAGGCACAATCCTACTGCCCGCTGAGCCTCTCTGGGAGATCCTGAGCATCTTCCTGCCCAGAGCCACAAAAGAGCTCAGGCTGTGCCTGAACTGGGTTTTCAGGGGAGGTTTGCCTATCCCTGCGAGATGTGCTCATCCTTCATCAGGCTGTGCCCAGCCTGGATCAGGGCAGGTTGGATGCCACATGGGATCCATCCTTTGCCCTGCCATGTGATCCTCCATGCAGTGGGGATAAAAAGCCCAGCACTGGGGAACCCCAGGTGCTGCAGCAGTGATAGTTTTGGGAGAAACATGGAGCTGTGCATGGCCAGCTTGAAGTCTGCACTGCTGTGAGCACCAGGCCTGCCATGCTGAGCCCAGGGCCACAACCAGTGCTCACCCGGGCTGGGACATTGAGTCCCAACATGGGATCCCATGGGACAGGGCACGCTGGGATTCGCCCCTGCAGCTCCCCAGTGTGTCCAGAGAGACAGCAAGGAGACAGTGACCTCTGTCAGCGGGACCCTCTGAGTGGGACAACCACTGCTGGGGTGGCTGTGCCAGCTCCCCCATGAACCTCCAGCCCTGGGATCCAGGAGGAAGTGGAAAACACAACTTGGCCAATACTGCCTGTGCCGGAAGCAAATGGAAAGAGAACTGGGGTGTGAAAACCCAAGGTTGTTTATTTACATAAGAACAGCAATGAAAACACAGAACACATTTACTTTTGTAAGAATATTTGTAATAACAACAATTTATAGAATGTATATACCTAAGAACATATCTAACAACAATATTTGAAATGTATTTACAGAAGACAAAACGAAGCCCTAAAACCTAGATGGCAAAAACAAGAACAAACTCTAAAAACTATGTACAAAAGGGTGCCATTTCAGTCCAGGATCTCCATCAGTCCGGGAAGAAAAGCAGGTGCCATGGTCACTCCAGTCAGGCACAGAGGGCTCTTCCGTGTGTCCCCAGGCTGGCACTCTGGGACTCTGCTGCCAGAGCTGAGGCTGGCTGGGTCTGGGGGCTGGGCCCCAGGCACTGCCATGGGGCTTGTGTGGCCCAAAGCAAGAACAGGACAGGCTGGGCATGGCCAGCAGAACCCAAGGCACTGGGTACCACGTGCCTGAGCAGGGACCACCCAGCCCAATCCCGCCCCAGCCTGGCTGCAGGGAACCCACTGTGCCTGTGGGGACCACATGCCTGTCGTGCTGCTGGCATTGCTCTTCATCCCAGGACCATGGCCTCCTCTTCATCTTCCTCATCAATGTCCATCTCCTCGGTGTACTCTTCCATTTCCACGTCCATCTCCTCATCCTCATCAACCTCCATCTCTTCCTCTCCAGTCTGTTCTCCATCCACCTCCATCTCCTCCTCCGTATCCATTATTGTGTCCACCTCCATCTCTTCCTCTCCTCTCTTTTCTCCCTCCACTTCCATCTTCTCCTCTCTATCAGTCTGTCTGTCCACCTCCATCTTGTCTTCTCTACCTGCAACAGCCTGAAGAGGTAGCAAAACCTCAGAGTGGGGTCCCTGTCCCACCCCATCCCCCCAGAACTCCAGCCCACACCCGGGCAGCTGGGGGGATCCACCTCCATGGAATGGCACCGTACCTTCCTCAGGACAAATGTGAGCATCCTGCAGGGATGGATGACACAATCCAGGCCTTAGGCAGCTTTTGAGACTGATGAGATGAGGTCTCGGGGGCAGGAACAAGAAGGGTGACAGGAGCAGCAGGAGCAGCGTGCAGCGTGTGCTGAGCCCAGGGCCAGCGGTTGTGTTGTGCTGCTTGCTGGCTGCTGGCAGTTCCAGATGGGACATGGATTGTGACATGACCACTGAGCTAGAGAGCCTTTGGTTCCATGCTTAGCAACGTTCCCCCAGACCATGGTGCTCAGAGCCCTGTTCCCAAGGATGGAGCATCCACAGCCTGGGCCAGTGCCTCAGCACCCTCAGTGGAAGAGAGCAGCTTCCTCAGATCCAACTTCAATCAGCCTCTTGCAGCTGAAAGCCGTCTCCCCTTGTCCTGTTGCCACAGGCCCTGTGGAACACCCTGTCCCAATCTTTCTTGTGGCACCCTTGCAGTCCTGCAGAGCTGCAGTGAGGCCTCCCCAGGGTCTCCTCTTTCCAGGCTGAGCATCCCCAGCCCCACGTGGAAAGCAGGCAGTGTGATCTGGGGGAGTCCAGGCTGGAGTCAAATGGCATCAGGAACTGAGAGACGGAAGCTTTAGGCCCAGGTTTGCCTCTCAATGTACAAAATTAATAAGAGTGGAGGGCAAGATGGTGGGACACTGCTTCTGCTCTAATTGGTGAATATAGTCTCTGTTTTTTTTCTTTTTTTCTCTCATGCTCTTGCAGTTGTGGCTGTTTGAAAGGAAGCTTGGCACAATATCCATTGTCTTCTCCATTTGTGAATCACCGAGCAGAGTCTGGGCAAGCTGATGTTGCAAAGCAAATCCTGCAAATGTACTGGTCATCCTGAGCCTGGAGAATGCAGTTAAACCCAGCCAAAAGTAATTTCTGGAAAGTCAAGCCTGGTGTACATTCTCTTGACTTTGGCTATGCCAACTTCACCTGAGTCTTATGAAAAAGCAAACAAAAGACTCAAACCAAAACAGACAAAACCTAGAAACAAACGAACCCATGCAAACCAATCAAACAAAGAGACTAAAAAAACCCCAAATAAAACCAAAGGGAATGAAGAGTTAGTATTAGTTTTGAGTTCATCACAGCAGGTAAATGGCTGCTTTCCACAGGATCACCATAAAAAGCCACAGATAACAGCTGCTCCAAAATGCACCCAACAGGAGAACCATCAAAGTGATACATAGCAACTCTGGGGGCAGCTCCCCATTAAGGTGAGGGATGAGCACACAGTGCTACAGCTCCAGCCTTCCCCACCCTGCAGGCTGCTCTTTGCTCCTGATGTAAGAGCCTTGCAGGACTGTGGCCCCTCTCGGTGCATTATAAATCATTCCCACAGCTCTCACTTGAGCCACTGGCATGTCCAGAGCGAGATCCAGGCACAATCCTACTGCCCGCTGAGCCTCTCTGGGAGATCCTGAGCATCTTCCTGCCCAGAGCCACAAAAGAGCTCAGGCTGTGCCTGAACTGGGTTTTCAGGGGAGGTTTCCATATCCCTGCGAGATGTGCTCATCCTTCATCAGGCTGTGCCCAGCCTGGATCAGGGCAGGTTGGATGCCACATGGGATCCATCCTTTGCCCTGCCATGTGATCCTCCATGCAGTGGGGATAAAAAGCCCAGCACTGGGGAACCCCAGGTGCTGCAGCAGTGATAGTTTTGGGAGAAACACGGAGCTGTGCATGGCCAGCTTGAAGTCTGCACTGCTCTGAGCACCAGGCCTGCCATGCTGAGCCCAGGGCCACAACCAGTGCTCACCCGGGCTGGGACATTGAGTCCCAACATGGGATCCCATGGGACAGGGCACGCTGGGATTCGCCCCTGCAGCTCCCCAGTGTGTCCAGAGAGACAGCAAGGAGACAGTGACCTCTGTCAGCGGGACCCTCTGAGTGGGACAACCACTGCTGGGGTGGCTGTGCCAGCTCCCCCATGAACCTCCAGCCCTGGGATCCGGGAGGAAGTGGAAAACACAACTTGGCCAATACTGCCTGTGCCGGAAGCAAATGGAAAGAGAACTGGGGTGTGAAAACCCAAGGTTGTTTATTTACATAAGAACAGCAATGAAAACACAGAACACATTTACTTTTGTAAGAATATTTGTAATAACAACAATTTATAGAATGTATATACCTAAGAACATATCTAACAACAATATTTGAAATGTATTTACAGAAGACAAAACGAAGCCCTAAAACCTATATGGCAAAAACAAGAACAAACTCTAAAAACTATGTACAAAAGGGTGCCATTTCAGTCCAGGATCTCCATCAGTCCGGGAAGAAAAGCAGGTGCCGTGGTCACTCCAGTCAGGCACAGAGGGCTCTACCGTGTGTCCCCAGGCTGGCACACTGGGACTCTGCTGCCAGAGCTGAGGCTGGCTGGGTCTGGGGGCTGGGCCCCAGGCACTGCCATGGGGCTTGTGTGGCCCAAAGCAAGAAGAGGACAGGCTGGGCATGGCCACCAGAACCCAAGGCACTGGGTACCACGTGCCTGAGCAGGGACCACCCAGCCCAATCCCGCCCCAGCCTGGCTGCAGGGAACCCACTGTGCCTGTGGGGACCACATGCCTGTCGTGCTGCTGGCAGTGCTCTTCATCCCAGGACCATGGCCTCCTCTTCATCTTCCTCATCAATGTCCATCTCCTGGGTGTACTCTTCCATTTCCACGTCCATCTCCTCATCCTCATCAACCTCCATCTCTTCCTCTCCAGTCTGTTCTCCATCCACCTCCATCTCCTCCTCCGTATCCATTATTGTGTCCACCTCCATCTCTTCCTCTCCTCTCTTTTCTCCCTCCACTTCCATCTTCTCCTCTCTATCAGTCTGTCTGTCCACCTCCATCTTGTCTTCTCTACCTGCAACAGCCTGCAGAGGTAGCAAAACCTCAGAGTGGGGTCCCTGTCCCACCCCATCCCCCCAGAACTCCAGCCCACACCCGGGCAGCTGGGGGGATCCACCTCCATGGAATGGCACTGTACCTTCCTCAGGACAAATGTGAGCATCCTGCAGGGATGGATGACACAATCCAGGCCTTAGGCAGCTTTTGAGACTGATGAGATGAGGTCTCGGGGGCAGGAACAAGAAGGGTGACAGGAGCAGCAGGAGCAGCGTGCAGCGTGTGCTGAGTCCAGGGCCAACGGCTGTGTTGTGCTGCTTGCTGGCTGCTGGCAGTTCCAGATGGGACATGGATTGTGACATGACCACTGAGCTAGAGAGCCTTTGGTTCCATGCTTAGCAACGTTCCCCCAGACCATGGTGCTCAGAGCCCTGTTCCCAAGGATGGAGCATCCACAGCCTGGGCCAGTGCCTCAGCACCCTCAGTGGAAGAGAGCAGCTTCCTCAGATCCAACTTCAATCAGCCTCCTGCAGCTGAAAGCCATCCCCCCTTGTCCTGTTGCCACAGGCCCTGTGGAACACCCTGTCCCAATCTTTCTTGTGGCACCCTTGCAGTCCTGCAGAGCTGCAGTGAGGCCTCCCCAGGGTCTCCTCTTTCCAGGCTGAGCATCCCCAGCCCCACGTGGAAAGCAGGCAGTGTGATCTGGGGGAGTCCAGGCTGGAGTCAAATGGCATCAGGAACTGAGAGACGGAAGCTTTAGGCCCAGGTTTGCCTCTCAATGTACAAAATTAATAAGAGTGGAGGGCAAGATGGTGGGACACTGCTTCTGCTCTAATTGGTGAATATAGTCTCTGTTTTTTTCTTTTTTTCTCTCATGCCCTTGCAGTTTTGGCTGTTTGAAAGGAAGCTTGGCACAATATCCATTGTCTTCTCCATTTGTGAATCACCGAGCAGAGTCTGGGCAAGCTGATGTTGCAGAGCAAATCCTGCAAATGTACTGGTCATCCTGAGCCTGGAGAATGCAGTTAAACCCAGCCAAAAGTAATTTCTGGAAAGTCAAGCCTGGTGTACATTCTCTTGACTTTGGCTATGCCAACTTCACCTGAGTCTTATGAAAAAGCAAACAAAAGACTCAAACCAAAACAGACAAAACCTAGAAACAAACGAACCCATGCAAACCAATCAAACAAAGAGACTAAAAAAACCCCAAATAAAACCAAAGGGAATGAAGAGTTAGTATTAGTTTTGAGTTCATCACAGCAGGTAAATGGCTGCTTTCCACAGGATCACCATAAAAAGCCACAGATAACAGCTGCTCCAAAATACACCCAACAGGAGAACCATCAAAGTGATACATAGCAACTCTGGGGGCAGCTCCCCATTAAGGTGAGGGATGAGCACACAGTGCTACAGCTCCAGCCTTCCCCACCCTGCAGGCTGCTCTTTGCTCCTGATGTAAGAGCCTTGCAGGACTGTGGCCCCTCTCGGTGCATTATAAATCATTCCCACAGCTCTCACTTGAGCCACTGGCATGTCCAGAGCGAGATCCAGGCACAATCCTACTGCCCGCTGAGCCTCTCTGGGAGATCCTGAGCATCTTCCTGCCCAGAGCCACAAAAGAGCTCAGGCTCTGCCTGAACTGGGTTTTCAGGGGAGGTTTCCATATCCCTGCGAGACATGCTCATCCTTCATCAGGCTGTGCCCAGCCTGGATCAGGGCAGGTTGGATGCCACATGGGATCCATCCTTTGCCCTGCCACGTGATCCTCCATGCAGTGGGGATAAAAAGCCCAGCACTGGGGAACCCCAGGTGCTGCAGCAGTGATAGTTTTGGGAGAAACACGGAGCTGTGCATGGCCAGCTTGAAGTCTGCACTGCTCTGAGCACCAGGCCTGCCATGCTGAGCCCAGGGCCACAAACAGTGCTCACCCGGGCTGAGACATTGAGTCCCAACATGGGATCCCATGGGACAGGGCACTCTGGGATTCGCCCCTGCAGCTCCCCAGTGTGTCCAGAGAGACAGCAAGGAGACAGTGACCTCTGTCAGCGGGACCCTCTGAGTGGGACAACCACTGCTGGGGTGGCTGTGCCAGCTCCCCCATGAACCTCCAGCCCTGGGAACCGGGAGCAAGTGGAAAACACAACTTGGCCAATACTGCCTGTGCCGGAAGCAAATGGAAAGAGAACTGGGGTGTGAAAACCCAAGGTTGTTTATTTACATAAGAACAGCAATGAAAACACAGAACACATTTACTTTTGTAAGAATATTTGTAATAACAACAATTTATAGAATGTATATACCTAAGAACATATCTAACAACAATATTTGAAATGTATTTACAGAAGACAAAACGAAGCCCTAAAACCTATATGGCAAAAACAAGAACAAACTCTAAAAACTATGTACAAAAGGGTGCCATTTCAGTCCAGGATCTCCATCAGTCCGGGAAGAAAAGCAGGTGCCGTGGTCACTCCAGTCAGGCACAGAGGGCTCTACCGTGTGTCCCCAGGCTGGCACACTGGGACTCTGCTGCCAGAGCTGAGGCTGGCTGGGTCTGGGGGCTGGGCCCCAGGCACTGCCATGGGGCTTGTGTGGCCCAAAGCAAGCACAGGACAGGCTGGGCATGGCCAGCAGAACCCAAGGCACTGGGTACCACGTGCCTGAGCAGGGACCACCCAGCCCAATCCCGCCCCAGCCTGGCTGCAGGGAACCCACTGTGCCTGTGGGGACCACATGCCTGTCCTGCTGCTGGCATTGCTCTTCATCCCAGGACCATGGCCTCCTCTTCGTCTTCCTCATCAATGTCCATCTCCTCGGTGTACTCTTCCATTTCCATGTCCATCTCCTCATCCTCATCAACCTCCATCTCTTCCTCTCCAGTCTGTTCTCTATCCACCTCCATCTCCTCCTCCGTATCCATTATTGTGTCCACCTCCATCTCTTCCTCTCCTCTCTTTTCTCCCTCCACTTCCATCTTCTCCTCTCTATCAGTCTGTCTGTCCACCTCCATCTTGTCTTCTCTACCTGCAACAGCCTGCAGAGGTAGCAAAACCTCAGAGTGGGGTCCCTGTCCCACCCCATCCCCCCAGAACTCCAGCCCACACCCGGGCAGCTGGGGGGATCCACCTCCATGGAATGGCACCGTACCTTCCTCAGGACAAATGTGAGCATCCTGCAGGGATGGATGACACAATCCAGGCCTTAGGCAGCTTTTGAGACTGATGAGATGAGGTCTCGGGGGCAGGAACAAGAAGGGTGACAGGAGCAGCAGGAGCAGCGTGCAGCGTGTGCTGAGCCCAGGGCCAGCGGTTGTGTTGTGCTGCTTGCTGGCTGCTGGCAGTTCCAGATGGGACATGGATTGTGACATGACCACTGAGCTAGAGAGCCTTTGGTTCCATGCTTAGCAACGTTCCCCCAGACCATGGTGCTCAGAGCCCTGTTCCCAAGGATGGAGCATCCACAACCTGGGCCAGTGCCTCAGCACCCTCAGTGGAAGAGAGCAGCTTCCTCAGATCCAACTTCAATCAGCCTCTTGCAGCTGAAAGCCGTCTCCCCTTGTCCTGTTGCCACAGGCCCTGTGGAACACCCTGTCCCAATCTTTCTTGTGGCACCCTTGCAGTCCTGCAGAGCTGCAGTGAGGCCTCCCCAGGGTCTCCTCTTTCCAGGCTGAGCATCCCCAGCCCCACGTGGAAAGCAGGCAGTGTGATCTGGGGGAGTCCAGGCTGGAGTCAAATGGCATCAGGAACTGAGAGACGGAAGCTTTAGGCCCAGGTTTGCCTCTCAATGTACAAAATTAATAAGAGTGGAGGGCAAGATGGTGGGACACTGCTTCTGCTCTAATTGGTGAATATAGTCTCTGTTTTTTTTCTTTTTTTCTCTCATGCCCTTGCAGTTTTGGCTGTTTGAAAGGAAGCTTGGCACAATATCCATTGTCTTCTCCATTTGTGAATCACCGAGCAGAGTCTGGGCAAGCTGATGTTGCAGAGCAAATCCTGCAAATGTACTGGTCATCCTGAGCCTGGAGAATGCAGTTAAACCCAGCCAAAAGTAATTTCTGGAAAGTCAAGCCTGGTGTACATTCTCTTGACTTTGGCTATGCCAACTTCACCTGAGTCTTATGAAAAAGCAAACAAAAGACTCAAACCAAAACAGACAAATCCTAGAGACAAACGAACCCATGCAAACCAAGAAAACAAAGAGACTAAAAACACCCCAAATACAACGAAAGGGAATGAAGAGTTAGTATTAGTTTTGAGTTCATCACAGCAGGTAAATGGCTGCTTTCCACAGGATCACTATAAAAAGCCACAGATAACAGCTGCTCCAAAATACACCCAACAGGAGAACCATCAAAGTGATACATAGCAACTCTGGGGGCAGCTCCCCATTAAGGTGAGGGATGAGCACACAGTGCTACAGCTCCAGCCTTCCCCACCCTGCAGGCTGCTCTTTGCTCCTGATGTAAGAGCCTTGCAGGACTGTGGCCCCTCTCGGTGCATTATAAATCATTCCCACAGCTCTCACTTGAGCCACTGGCATGTCCAGAGCGAGATCCAGGCACAATCCTACTGCCCGCTGAGCCTCTCTGGGAGATCCTGAGCATCTTCCTGCCCAGAGCCACAAAAGAGCTCAGGCTCTGCCTGAACTGGGTTTTCAGGGGAGGTTTCCATATCCCCGCGAGATGTGCTCATCCTTCATCAGGCTGTGCCCAGCCTGGATCAGGGCAGGTTGGATGCCACATGGGATCCATCCTTTGCCCTGCCACGTGATCCTCCATGCAGTGGGGATAAAAAGCCCAGCACTGGGGAACCCCAGGTGCTGCAGCAGTGATAGTTTTGGGAGAAACACGGAGCTGTGCATGGCCAGCTTGAAGTCTGCACTGCTCTGAGCACCAGGCCTGCCATGCTGAGCCATGGGATCCCATGGGACAGGGCACGCTGGGATTCGCCCCTGCAGCTGCCCAGTGTGTCCAGAGAGACAGCAAGGAGACAGTGACCTCTGTCAGCGGGACCCTCTGAGTGGGACAACCACTGCTGGGGTGGCTGTGCCAGCTCCCCCATGAACCTCCAGCCCTGGGAACCGGGAGCAAGTGGAAAACACAACTTGGCCAATACTGCCGGTGCCGGAAGCAAATGGAAAGAGAACTGGGGTGTGAAAACCCAAGGTTGTTTATTTACATAAGAACAGCAATGAAAACACAGAACACATTTACTTTTGTAAGAATATTTGTAATAACAACAATTTATAGAATGTATATACCTAAGAACATATCTAACAACAATATTTGAAATGTATTTACAGAAGACAAAACGAAGCCCTAAAACCTATATGGCAAAAAAAAGAACAAACTCTAAAAACTATGTACAAAAGGGTGCCATTTCAGTCCAGGATCTCCATCAGTCCGGGAAGAAAAGCAGGTGCCATGGTCACTCCAGTCAGGCACAGAGGGCTCTACCGTGTGTCCCCAGGCTGGCACACTGGGATTCTGCTGCCAGAGCTGAGGCTGGCTGGGTCTGGGGGCTGGGCCCCAGGCACTGCCATGGGGCTTGTGTGGCCCAAAGCAAGCACAGGACAGGCTGGGCATGGCCACCAGAACCCAAGGCACTGGGTACCACGTGCCTGAGCAGGGACCAGCCAGCCCAATCCCGCCCCAGCCTGGCTGCAGGGAACCCACTGTGCCTGTGGGGACCACATGCCTGTCCTGCTGCTGGCATCGCTCTTCATCCCAGGACCATGGCCTCCTCTTCATCTTCCTCATCAATGTCCATCTCCTCGGTGTACTCTTCCATTTCCACGTCCATCTCCTCATCCTCATCAACCTCCATCTCTTCCTCTCCAGTCTGTTCTCCATCCACCTCCATCTCCTCCTCCGTATCCATTATTGTGTCCACCTCCATCTCTTCCTCTCCTCTCTTTTCTCCCTCCACTTCCATCTTCTCCTCTCTATCAGTCTGTCTGTCCACCTCCATCTTGCCTTCTATACCTGCAACAGCCTGCAGAGGTAGCAAAACCTCAGAGTGGGGTCCCTGTCCCACCCCATCCCCCCAGAACTCCAGCCCACACCCGGGCAGCTGGGGGGATCCACCTCCATGGAATGGCACCGTACCTTCCTCAGGACAAATGTGAGCATCCTGCAGGGATGGATGACACAATCCAGGCCTTAGGCAGCTTTTGAGACTGATGAGATGAGGTCTCGGGGGCAGGAACAAGAAGGGTGACAGGAGCAGCAGGAGCAGCGTGCAGCGTGTGCTGAGCCCAGGGCCAACGGCTGTGTTGTGCTGCTTGCTGGCTGCTGGCAGTTCCAGATGGGACATGGATTGTGACATGACCACTGAGCTAGAGAGCCTTTGGTTCCATGCTTAGCAACGTTCCCCCAGACCATGGTGCTCAGAGCCCTGTTCCCAAGGATGGAGCATCCACAGCCTGGGCCAGTGCCTCAGCACCCTCAGTGGAAGAGAGCAGCTTCCTCAGATCCAACTTCAATCAGCCTCCTGCAGCTGAAAGCCGTCCCCCCTTGTCCTGTTGCCACAGGCCCTGTGGAACACCCTGTCCCAATCTTTCTTGTGGCACCCTTGCAGTCCTGCAGAGCTGCAGTGAGGCCTCCCCAGGGTCTCCTCTTTCCAGGCTGAGCATCCCCAGCCCCACGTGGAAAGCAGGCAGTGTGATCTGGGGGAGTCCAGGCTGGAGTCAAATGGCATCAGGAACTGAGAGACGGAAGCTTTAGGCCCAGGTTTGCCTCTCAATGTACAAAATTAATAAGAGTGGAGGGCAAGATGGTGGGACACTGCTTCTGCTCTAATTGGTGAATATAGTCTCTGTTTTTTTCTTTTTTTTCTCTCATGCCGTTGCAGTTTTGGCTGTTTGAAAGGAAGCTTGGCACAATATCCATTGTCTTCTCCATTTGTGAATCACCGAGCAGAGTCTGGGCAAGCTGATGTTGCAGAGCAAATCCTGCAAATGTACTGGTCATCCTGAGCCTGGAGAATGCAGTTAAACCCAGCCAAAAGTAATTTCTGGAAAGTCAAGCCTGGTGTACATTCTCTTGACTTTGGCTATGCCAACTTCACCTGAGTCTTATGAAAAAGCAAACAAAAGACTCAAACCAAAACAGACAAAACCTAGAAACAAACAAACCCATGCAAACCAATCAAACAAAGAGACTAAAAAAACCCCAAATAAAACCAAAGGGAATGAAGAGTTAGTATTAGTTTTGAGTTCATCACAGCAGGTAAATGGCTGCTTTCCACAGGATCACTATAAAAAGCCACAGATAACAGCTGCTCCAAAATACACCCAACAGGAGAACCATCAAAGTGATACATAGCAACTCTGGGGGCAGCTCCCCATTAAGGTGAGGGATGAGCACACAGTGCTACAGCTCCAGCCTTCCCCACCCTGCAGGCTGCTCTTTGCTCCTGATGTAAGAGCCTTGCAGGACTGTGGCCCCTCTCGGTGCATTATAAATCATTCCCACAGCTCTCACTTGAGCCACTGGCATGTCCAGAGCGAGATCCAGGCACAATCCTACTGCCCGCTGAGCCTCTCTGGGAGATCCTGAGCATCTTCCTGCCCAGAGCCACAAAAGAGCTCAGGCTCTGCCTGAACTGGGTTTTCAGGGGAGGTTTCCATATCCCTGCGAGATGTGCTCATCCTTCATCAGGCTGTGCCCAGCCTGGATCAGGGCAGGTTGGATGCCACATGGGATCCATCCTTTGCCCTGCCATGTGATCCTCCATGCAGTGGGGATAAAAAGCCCAGCACTGGGGAACCCCAGGTGCTGCAGCAGTGATAGTTTTGGGAGAAACACGGAGCTGTGCATGGCCAGCTTGAAGTCTGCACTGCTCTGAGCACCAGGCCTGCCATGCTGAGCCCAGGGCCACAACCAGTGCTCACCCGGGCTGGGACATTGAGTCCCAACATGGGATCCCATGGGACAGGGCACGCTGGGATTCGCCCCTGCAGCTCCCCAGTGTGTCCAGAGAGACAGCAAGGAGACAGTGACCTCTGTCAGCGGGACCCTCTGAGTGGGACAACCACTGCTGGGGTGGCTGTGCCAGCTCCCCCATGAACCTCCAGCCCTGGGAACCGGGAGCAAGTGGAAAACACAACTTGGCCAATACTGCCGGTGCCGGAAGCAAATGGAAAGAGAACTGGGGTGTGAAAACCCAAGGTTGTTTATTTACATAAGAACAGCAATGAAAACACAGAACACATTTACTTTTGTAAGAATATTTGTAATAACAACAATTTATAGAATGTATATACCTAAGAACATATCTAACAACAATATTTGAAATGTATTTACAGAAGACAAAACGAAGCCCTAAAACCTATATGGCAAAAAAAAGAACAAACTCTAAAAACTATGTACAAAAGGGTGCCATTTCAGTCCAGGATCTCCATCAGTCCGGGAAGAAAAGCAGGTGCCATGGTCACTCCAGTCAGGCACAGAGGGCTCTACCGTGTGTCCCCAGGCTGGCACACTGGGATTCTGCTGCCAGAGCTGAGGCTGGCTGGGTCTGGGGGCTGGGCCCCAGGCACTGCCATGGGGCTTGTGTGGCCCAAAGCAAGAACAGGACAGGCTGGGCATGGCCACCAGAACCCAAGGCACTGGGTACCACGTGCCTGAGCAGGGACCACCCAGCCCAATCCCGCCCCAGCCTGGCTGCAGGGAACCCACTGTGCCTGTGGGGACCACATGCCTGTCCTGCTGCTGGCATCGCTCTTCATCCCAGGACCATGGCCTCCTCTTCATCTTCCTCATCAATGTCCATCTCCTCGGTGTACTCTTCCATTTCCACGTCCATCTCCTCATCCTCATCAACCTCCATCTCTTCCTCTCCAGTCTGTTCTCCATCCACCTCCATCTCCTCCTCCGTATCCATTATTGTGTCCACCTCCATCTCTTCCTCTCCTCTCTTTTCTCCCTCCACTTCCATCTTCTCCTCTCTATCAGTCTGTCTGTCCACCTCCATCTTGCCTTCTATACCTGCAACAGCCTGCAGAGGTAGCAAAACCTCAGAGTGGGGTCCCTGTCCCACCCCATCCCCCCAGAACTCCAGCCCACACCCGGGCAGCTGGGGGGATCCACCTCCATGGAATGGCACTGTACCTTCCTCAGGACAAATGTGAGCATCCTGCAGGGATGGATGACACAATCCAGGCCTTAGGCAGCTTTTGAGACTGATGAGATGATGTCTCGGGGGCAGGAACAAGAAGGGTGACAGGAGCAGCAGGAGCAGCGTGCAGCGTGTGCTGAGCCCAGGGCCAACGGCTGTGTTGTGCTGCTTGCTGGCTGCTGGCAGTTCCAGATGGGACATGGATTGTGACATGACCACTGAGCTAGAGAGCCTTTGGTTCCATGCTTAGCAACGTTCCCCCAGACCATGGTGCTCAGAGCCCTGTTCCCAAGGATGGAGCATCCACAGCCTGGGCCAGTGCCTCAGCACCCTCAGTGGAAGAGAGCAGCTTCCTCAGATCCAACTTCAATCAGCCTCCTGCAGCTGAAAGCCATCCCCCCTTGTCCTGTTGCCACAGGCCCTGTGGAACACCCTGTCCCAATCTTTCTTGTGGCACCCTTGCAGTCCTGCAGAGCTGCAGTGAGGCCTCCCCAGGGTCTCCTCTTTCCAGGCTGAGCATCCCCAGCCCCACGTGGAAAGCAGGCAGTGTGATCTGGGGGAGTCCAGGCTGGAGTCAAATGGCATCAGGAACTGAGAGACGGAAGCTTTAGGCCCAGGTTTGCCTCTCAATGTACAAAATTAATAAGAGTGGAGGGCAAGATGGTGGGACACTGCTTCTGCTCTAATTGGTGAATATAGTCTCTGTTTTTTTCTTTTTTTTCTCTCATGCCGTTGCAGTTTTGGCTGTTTGAAAGGAAGCTTGGCACAATATCCATTGTCTTCTCCATTTGTGAATCACCGAGCAGAGTCTGGGCAAGCTGATGTTGCAGAGCAAATCCTGCAAATGTACTGGTCATCCTGAGCCTGGAGAATGCAGTTAAACCCAGCCAAAAGTAATTTCTGGAAAGTCAAGCCTGGTGTACATTCTCTTGACTTTGGCTATGCCAACTTCACCTGAGTCTTATGAAAAAGCAAACAAAAGACTCAAACCAAAACAGACAAAACCTAGAGACAAACGAACCCATGCAAACCAATCAAACAAAGAGACTAAAAAAACCCCAAATACAACGAAAGGGAATGAAGAGTTAGTATTAGTTTTGAGTTCATCACAGCAGGTAAATGGCTGCTTTCCACAGGATCACTATAAAAAGCCACAGATAACAGCTGCTCCAAAATACACCCAACAGGAGAACCATCAAAGTGATACATAGCAACTCTGGGGGCAGCTCCCCATTAAGGTGAGGGATGAGCACACAGTGCTACAGCTCCAGCCTTCCCCACCCTGCAGGCTGCTCTTTGCTCCTGATGTAAGAGCCTTGCAGGACTGTGGCCCCTCTCGGTGCATTATAAATCATTCCCACAGCTCTCACTTGAGCCACTGGCATGTCCAGAGCGAGATCCAGGCACAATCCTACTGCCCGCTGAGCCTCTCTGGGAGATCCTGAGCATCTTCCTGCCCAGAGCCACAAAAGAGCTCAGGCTCTGCCTGAA
Organism: Lonchura striata; assembly: GCF_050655825.1. NCBI lineage: Eukaryota > Metazoa > Chordata > Aves > Passeriformes > Estrildidae > Lonchura > Lonchura striata. Next base: position 1,190,944 of record NC_140712.1, read on the forward strand.
CTGGGTTTTCAGGGGAGGTTTCCATATCCCTGCGAGATGTGCTCATCCTTCATCAGGCTGTGCCCAGCCTGGATCAGGGCAGGTTGGATGCCACATGGGATCCATCCTTTGCCCTGCCATGTGATCCTCCATGCAGTGGGGATAAAAAGCCCAGCACTGGGGAACCCCAGGTGCTGCAGCAGTGATAGTTTTGGGAGAAACACGGAGCTGTGCATGGCCAGCTTGAAGTCTGCACTGCTCTGAGCACCAGGCCTGCCATGCTGAGCCCAGGGCCACAACCAGTGCTCACCCGGGCTGGGACATTGAGTCCCAACATGGGATCCCATGGGACAGGGCACGCTGGGATTCGCCCCTGCAGCTGCCCAGTGTGTCCAGAGAGACAGCAAGGAGACAGTGACCTCTGTCAGCGGGACCCTCTGAGTGGGACAACCACTGCTGGGGTGGCTGTGCCAGCTCCCCCATGAACCTCCAGCCCTGGGAACCGGGAGCAAGTGGAAAACACAACTTGGCCAATACTGCCGGTGCCGGAAGCAAATGGAAAGAGAACTGGGGTGTGAAAACCCAAGGTTGTTTATTTACATAAGAACAGCAATGAAAACACAGAACACATTTACTTTTGTAAGAATATTTGTAATAACAACAATTTATAGAATGTATATACCTAAGAACATATCTAACAACAATATTTGAAATGTATTTACAGAAGACAAAACGAAGCCCTAAAACCTATATGGCAAAAAAAAGAACAAACTCTAAAAACTATGTACAAAAGGGTGCCATTTCAGTCCAGGATCTCCATCAGTCCGGGAAGAAAAGCAGGTGCCATGGTCACTCCAGTCAGGCACAGAGGGCTCTACCGTGTGTCCCCAGGCTGGCACACTGGGATTCTACTGCCAGAGATGAGGCTGGCTGGGTCTGGGGGCTGGGCCCCAGGCACTGCCATGGGGCTTGTGTGGCCCAAAGCAAGCACAGGACAGGCTGGGCATGGCCACCAGAACCCAAGGCACTGGGTACCACGTGCCTGAGCAGGGACCAGCCAGCCCAATCCCGCCCCAGCCTGGCTGCAGGGAACCCACTGTGCCTGTGGGGACCACATGCCTGTCCTGCTGCTGGCATCGCTCTTCATCCCAGGACCATGGCCTCCTCTTCATCTTCCTCATCAATGTCCATCTCCTCGGTGTACTCTTCCATTTCCACGTCCATCTCCTCATCCTCATCAACCTCCATCTCTTCCTCTCCAGTCTGTTCTCCATCCACCTCCATCTCCTCCTCCGTATCCATTATTGTGTCCACCTCCATCTCTTCCTCTCCTCTCTTTTCTCCCTCCACTTCCATCTTCTCCTCTCTATCAGTCTGTCTGTCCACCTCCATCTTGCCTTCTATACCTGCAACAGCCTGCAGAGGTAGCAAAACCTCAGAGTGGGGTCCCTGTCCCACCCCATCCCCCCAGAACTCCAGCCCACACCCGGGCAGCTGGGGGGATCCACCTCCATGGAATGGCACCGTACCTTCCTCAGGACAAATGTGAGCATCCTGCAGGGATGGATGACACAATCCAGGCCTTAGGCAGCTTTTGAGACTGATGAGATGAGGTCTCGGGGGCAGGAACAAGAAGGGTGACAGGAGCAGCAGGAGCAGCGTGCAGCGTGTGCTGAGCCCAGGGCCAACGGCTGTGTTGTGCTGCTTGCTGGCTGCTGGCAGTTCCAGATGGGACATGGATTGTGACATGACCACTGAGCTAGAGAGCCTTTGGTTCCATGCTTAGCAACGTTCCCCCAGACCATGGTGCTCAGAGCCCTGTTCCCAAGGATGGAGCATCCACAGCCTGGGCCAGTGCCTCAGCACCCTCAGTGGAAGAGAGCAGCTTCCTCAGATCCAACTTCAATCAGCCTCCTGCAGCTGAAAGCCGTCCCCCCTTGTCCTGTTGCCACAGGCCCTGTGGAACACCCTGTCCCAATCTTTCTTGTGGCACCCTTGCAGTCCTGCAGAGCTGCAGTGAGGCCTCCCCAGGGTCTCCTCTTTCCAGGCTGAGCATCCCCAGCCCCACGTGGAAAGCAGGCAGTGTGATCTGGGGGAGTCCAGGCTGGAGTCAAATGGCATCAGGAACTGAGAGACGGAAGCTTTAGGCCCAGGTTTGCCTCTCAATGTACAAAATTAATAAGAGTGGAGGGCAAGATGGTGGGACACTGCTTCTGCTCTAATTGGTGAATATAGTCTCTGTTTTTTTCTTTTTTTTCTCTCATGCCGTTGCAGTTTTGGCTGTTTGAAAGGAAGCTTGGCACAATATCCATTGTCTTCTCCATTTGTGAATCACCGAGCAGAGTCTGGGCAAGCTGATGTTGCAGAGCAAATCCTGCAAATGTACTGGTCATCCTGAGCCTGGAGAATGCAGTTAAACCCAGCCAAAAGTAATTTCTGGAAAGTCAAGCCTGGTGTACATTCTCTTGACTTTGGCTATGCCAACTTCACCTGAGTCTTATGAAAAAGCAAACAAAAGACTCAAACCAAAACAGACAAAACCTAGAAACAAACAAACCCATGCAAACCAATCAAACAAAGAGACTAAAAAAACCCCAAATAAAACCAAAGGGAATGAAGAGTTAGTATTAGTTTTGAGTTCATCACAGCAGGTAAATGGCTGCTTTCCACAGGATCACTATAAAAAGCCACAGATAACAGCTGCTCCAAAATACACCCAACAGGAGAACCATCAAAGTGATACATAGCAACTCTGGGGGCAGCTCCCCATTAAGGTGAGGGATGAGCACACAGTGCTACAGCTCCAGCCTTCCCCACCCTGCAGGCTGCTCTTTGCTCCTGATGTAAGAGCCTTGCAGGACTGTGGCCCCTCTCGGTGCATTATAAATCATTCCCACAGCTCTCACTTGAGCCACTGGCATGTCCAGAGCGAGATCCAGGCACAATCCTACTGCCCGCTGAGCCTCTCTGGGAGATCCTGAGCATCTTCCTGCCCAGAGCCACAAAAGAGCTCAGGCTCTGCCTGAACTGGGTTTTCAGGGGAGGTTTCCATATCCCTGCGAGATGTGCTCATCCTTCATCAGGCTGTGCCCAGCCTGGATCAGGGCAGGTTGGATGCCACATGGGATCCATCCTTTGCCCTGCCATGTGATCCTCCATGCAGTGGGGATAAAAAGCCCAGCACTGGGGAACCCCAGGTGCTGCAGCAGTGATAGTTTTGGGAGAAACACGGAGCTGTGCATGGCCAGCTTGAAGTCTGCACTGCTCTGAGCACCAGGCCTGCCATGCTGAGCCCAGGGCCACAACCAGTGCTCACCCGGGCTGGGACATTGAGTCCCAACATGGGATCCCATGGGACAGGGCACGCTGGGATTCGCCCCTGCAGCTCCCCAGTGTGTCCAGAGAGACAGCAAGGAGACAGTGACCTCTGTCAGCGGGACCCTCTGAGTGGGACAACCACTGCTGGGGTGGCTGTGCCAGCTCCCCCATGAACCTCCAGCCCTGGGAACCGGGAGCAAGTGGAAAACACAACTTGGCCAATACTGCCGGTGCCGGAAGCAAATGGAAAGAGAACTGGGGTGTGAAAACCCAAGGTTGTTTATTTACATAAGAACAGCAATGAAAACACAGAACACATTTACTTTTGTAAGAATATTTGTAATAACAACAATTTATAGAATGTATATACCTAAGAACATATCTAACAACAATATTTGAAATGTATTTACAGAAGACAAAACGAAGCCCTAAAACCTATATGGCAAAAAAAAGAACAAACTCTAAAAACTATGTACAAAAGGGTGCCATTTCAGTCCAGGATCTCCATCAGTCCGGGAAGAAAAGCAGGTGCCATGGTCACTCCAGTCAGGCACAGAGGGCTCTACCGTGTGTCCCCAGGCTGGCACACTGGGATTCTGCTGCCAGAGCTGAGGCTGGCTGGGTCTGGGGGCTGGGCCCCAGGCACTGCCATGGGGCTTGTGTGGCCCAAAGCAAGAACAGGACAGGCTGGGCATGGCCACCAGAACCCAAGGCACTGGGTACCACGTGCCTGAGCAGGGACCACCCAGCCCAATCCCGCCCCAGCCTGGCTGCAGGGAACCCACTGTGCCTGTGGGGACCACATGCCTGTCCTGCTGCTGGCATCGCTCTTCATCCCAGGACCATGGCCTCCTCTTCATCTTCCTCATCAATGTCCATCTCCTCGGTGTACTCTTCCATTTCCACGTCCATCTCCTCATCCTCATCAACCTCCATCTCTTCCTCTCCAGTCTGTTCTCCATCCACCTCCATCTCCTCCTCCGTATCCATTATTGTGTCCACCTCCATCTCTTCCTCTCCTCTCTTTTCTCCCTCCACTTCCATCTTCTCCTCTCTATCAGTCTGTCTGTCCACCTCCATCTTGCCTTCTATACCTGCAACAGCCTGCAGAGGTAGCAAAACCTCAGAGTGGGGTCCCTGTCCCACCCCATCCCCCCAGAACTCCAGCCCACACCCGGGCAGCTGGGGGGATCCACCTCCATGGAATGGCACTGTACCTTCCTCAGGACAAATGTGAGCATCCTGCAGGGATGGATGACACAATCCAGGCCTTAGGCAGCTTTTGAGACTGATGAGATGATGTCTCGGGGGCAGGAACAAGAAGGGTGACAGGAGCAGCAGGAGCAGCGTGCAGCGTGTGCTGAGCCCAGGGCCAACGGCTGTGTTGTGCTGCTTGCTGGCTGCTGGCAGTTCCAGATGGGACATGGATTGTGACATGACCACTGAGCTAGAGAGCCTTTGGTTCCATGCTTAGCAACGTTCCCCCAGACCATGGTGCTCAGAGCCCTGTTCCCAAGGATGGAGCATCCACAGCCTGGGCCAGTGCCTCAGCACCCTCAGTGGAAGAGAGCAGCTTCCTCAGATCCAACTTCAATCAGCCTCCTGCAGCTGAAAGCCATCCCCCCTTGTCCTGTTGCCACAGGCCCTGTGGAACACCCTGTCCCAATCTTTCTTGTGGCACCCTTGCAGTCCTGCAGAGCTGCAGTGAGGCCTCCCCAGGGTCTCCTCTTTCCAGGCTGAGCATCCCCAGCCCCACGTGGAAAGCAGGCAGTGTGATCTGGGGGAGTCCAGGCTGGAGTCAAATGGCATCAGGAACTGAGAGACGGAAGCTTTAGGCCCAGGTTTGCCTCTCAATGTACAAAATTAATAAGAGTGGAGGGCAAGATGGTGGGACACTGCTTCTGCTCTAATTGGTGAATATAGTCTCTGTTTTTTTCTTTTTTTTCTCTCATGCCGTTGCAGTTTTGGCTGTTTGAAAGGAAGCTTGGCACAATATCCATTGTCTTCTCCATTTGTGAATCACCGAGCAGAGTCTGGGCAAGCTGATGTTGCAGAGCAAATCCTGCAAATGTACTGGTCATCCTGAGCCTGGAGAATGCAGTTAAACCCAGCCAAAAGTAATTTCTGGAAAGTCAAGCCTGGTGTACATTCTCTTGACTTTGGCTATGCCAACTTCACCTGAGTCTTATGAAAAAGCAAACAAAAGACTCAAACCAAAACAGACAAAACCTAGAGACAAACGAACCCATGCAAACCAATCAAACAAAGAGACTAAAAAAACCCCAAATACAACGAAAGGGAATGAAGAGTTAGTATTAGTTTTGAGTTCATCACAGCAGGTAAATGGCTGCTTTCCACAGGATCACTATAAAAAGCCACAGATAACAGCTGCTCCAAAATACACCCAACAGGAGAACCATCAAAGTGATACATAGCAACTCTGGGGGCAGCTCCCCATTAAGGTGAGGGATGAGCACACAGTGCTACAGCTCCAGCCTTCCCCACCCTGCAGGCTGCTCTTTGCTCCTGATGTAAGAGCCTTGCAGGACTGTGGCCCCTCTCGGTGCATTATAAATCATTCCCACAGCTCTCACTTGAGCCACTGGCATGTCCAGAGCGAGATCCAGGCACAATCCTACTGCCCGCTGAGCCTCTCTGGGAGATCCTGAGCATCTTCCTGCCCAGAGCCACAAAAGAGCTCAGGCTCTGCCTGAACTGGGTTTTCAGGGGAGGTTTCCATATCCCTGCGAGATGTGCTCATCCTTCATCAGGCTGTGCCCAGCCTGGATCAGGGCAGGTTGGATGCCACATGGGATCCATCCTTTGCCCTGCCATGTGATCCTCCATGCAGTGGGGATAAAAAGCCCAGCACTGGGGAACCCCAGGTGCTGCAGCAGTGATAGTTTTGGGAGAAACACGGAGCTGTGCATGGCCAGCTTGAAGTCTGCACTGCTCTGAGCACCAGGCCTGCCATGCTGAGCCCAGGGCCACAACCAGTGCTCACCCGGGCTGGGACATTGAGTCCCAACATGGGATCCCATGGGACAGGGCACGCTGGGATTCGCCCCTGCAGCTGCCCAGTGTGTCCAGAGAGACAGCAAGGAGACAGTGACCTCTGTCAGCGGGACCCTCTGAGTGGGACAACCACTGCTGGGGTGGCTGTGCCAGCTCCCCCATGAACCTCCAGCCCTGGGAACCGGGAGCAAGTGGAAAACACAACTTGGCCAATACTGCCGGTGCCGGAAGCAAATGGAAAGAGAACTGGGGTGTGAAAACCCAAGGTTGTTTATTTACATAAGAACAGCAATGAAAACACAGAACACATTTACTTTTGTAAGAATATTTGTAATAACAACAATTTATAGAATGTATATACCTAAGAACATATCTAACAACAATATTTGAAATGTATTTACAGAAGACAAAACGAAGCCCTAAAACCTATATGGCAAAAAAAAGAACAAACTCTAAAAACTATGTACAAAAGGGTGCCATTTCAGTCCAGGATCTCCATCAGTCCGGGAAGAAAAGCAGGTGCCATGGTCACTCCAGTCAGGCACAGAGGGCTCTACCGTGTGTCCCCAGGCTGGCACACTGGGATTCTGCTGCCAGAGCTGAGGCTGGCTGGGTCTGGGGGCTGGGCCCCAGGCACTGCCATGGGGCTTGTGTGGCCCAAAGCAAGAACAGGACAGGCTGGGCATGGCCACCAGAACCCAAGGCACTGGGTACCACGTGCCTGAGCAGGGACCACCCAGCCCAATCCCGCCCCAGCCTGGCTGCAGGGAACCCACTGTGCCTGTGGGGACCACATGCCTGTCCTGCTGCTGGCATCGCTCTTCATCCCAGGACCATGGCCTCCTCTTCATCTTCCTCATCAATGTCCATCTCCTCGGTGTACTCTTCCATTTCCACGTCCATCTCCTCATCCTCATCAACCTCCATCTCTTCCTCTCCAGTCTGTTCTCCATCCACCTCCATCTCCTCCTCCGTATCCATTATTGTGTCCACCTCCATCTCTTCCTCTCCTCTCTTTTCTCCCTCCACTTCCATCTTCTCCTCTCTATCAGTCTGTCTGTCCACCTCCATCTTGCCTTCTATACCTGCAACAGCCTGCAGAGGTAGCAAAACCTCAGAGTGGGGTCCCTGTCCCACCCCATCCCCCCAGAACTCCAGCCCACACCCGGGCAGCTGGGGGGATCCACCTCCATGGAATGGCACTGTACCTTCCTCAGGACAAATGTGAGCATCCTGCAGGGATGGATGACACAATCCAGGCCTTAGGCAGCTTTTGAGACTGATGAGATGATGTCTCGGGGGCAGGAACAAGAAGGGTGACAGGAGCAGCAGGAGCAGCGTGCAGCGTGTGCTGAGCCCAGGGCCAACGGCTGTGTTGTGCTGCTTGCTGGCTGCTGGCAGTTCCAGATGGGACATGGATTGTGACATGACCACTGAGCTAGAGAGCCTTTGGTTCCATGCTTAGCAACGTTCCCCCAGACCATGGTGCTCAGAGCTCTGTTCCCAAGGATGGAGCATCCACAGCCTGGGCCAGTGCCTCAGCACCCTCAGTGGAAGAGAGCAGCTTCCTCAGATCCAACTTCAATCAGCCTCCTGCAGCTGAAAGCCGTCCCCCCTTGTCCTGTTGCCACAGGCCCTGTGGAACACCCTGTCCCAATCTTTCTTGTGGCACCCTTGCAGTCCTGCAGAGCTGCAGTGAGGCCTCCCCAGGGTCTCCTCTTTCCAGGCTGAGCATCCCCAGCCCCACGTGGAAAGCAGGCAGTGTGATCTGGGGGAGTCCAGGCTGGAGTCAAATGGCATCAGGAACTGAGAGACGGAAGCTTTAGGCCCAGGTTTGCCTCTCAATGTACAAAATTAATAAGAGTGGAGGGCAAGATGGTGGGACACTGCTTCTGCTCTAATTGGTGAATATAGTCTCTGTTTTTTTCTTTTTTTTCTCTCATGCCGTTGCAGTTTTGGCTGTTTGAAAGGAAGCTTGGCACAATATCCATTGTCTTCTCCATTTGTGAATCACCGAGCAGAGTCTGGGCAAGCTGATGTTGCAGAGCAAATCCTGCAAATGTACTGGTCATCCTGAGCCTGGAGAATGCAGTTAAACCCAGCCAAAAGTAATTTCTGGAAAGTCAAGCCTGGTGTACATTCTCTTGACTTTGGCTATGCCAACTTCACCTGAGTCTTATGAAAAAGCAAACAAAAGACTCAAACCAAAACAGACAAAACCTAGAAACAAACAAACCCATGCAAACCAATCAAACAAAGAGACTAAAAAAACCCCAAATAAAACCAAAGGGAATGAAGAGTTAGTATTAGTTTTGAGTTCATCACAGCAGGTAAATGGCTGCTTTCCACAGGATCACTATAAAAAGCCACAGATAACAGCTGCTCCAAAATACACCCAACAGGAGAACCATCAAAGTGATACATAGCAACTCTGGGGGCAGCTCCCCATTAAGGTGAGGGATGAGCACACAGTGCTACAGCTCCAGCCTTCCCCACCCTGCAGGCTGCTCTTTGCTCCTGATGTAAGAGCCTTGCAGGACTGTGGCCCCTCTCGGTGCATTATAAATCATTCCCACAGCTCTCACTTGAGCCACTGGCATGTCCAGAGCGAGATCCAGGCACAATCCTACTGCCCGCTGAGCCTCTCTGGGAGATCCTGAGCATCTTCCTGCCCAGAGCCACAAAAGAGCTCAGGCTCTGCCTGAACTGGGTTTTCAGGGGAGGTTTGCCTATCCCTGCGAGATGTGCTCATCCTTCATCAGGCTGTGCCCAGCCTGGATCAGGGCAGGTTGGATGCCACATGGGATCCATCCTTTGCCCTGCCATGTGATCCTCCATGCAGTGGGGATAAAAAGCCCAGCACTGGGGAACCCCAGGTGCTGCAGCAGTGATAGTTTTGGGAGAAACACGGAGCTGTGCATGGCCAGCTTGAAGTCTGCACTGCTCTGAGCACCAGGCCTGCCATGCTGAGCCCAGGGCCACAACCAGTGCTCACCCGGGCTGGGACATTGAGTCCCAACATGGGATCCCATGGGACAGGGCACGCTGGGATTCGCCCCTGCAGCTGCCCAGTGTGTCCAGAGAGACAGCAAGGAGACAGTGACCTCTGTCAGCGGGACCCTCTGAGTGGGACAACCACTGCTGGGGTGGCTGTGCCAGCTCCCCCATGAACCTCCAGCCCTGGGAACCGGGAGCAAGTGGAAAACACAACTTGGCCAATACTGCCGGTGCCGGAAGCAAATGGAAAGAGAACTGGGGTGTGAAAACCCAAGGTTGTTTATTTACATAAGAACAGCAATGAAAACACAGAACACATTTACTTTTGTAAGAATATTTGTAATAACAACAATTTATAGAATGTATATACCTAAGAACATATCTAACAACAATATTTGAAATGTATTTACAGAAGACAAAACGAAGCCCTAAAACCTATATGGCAAAAAAAAGAACAAACTCTAAAAACTATGTACAAAAGGGTGCCATTTCAGTCCAGGATCTCCATCAGTCCGGGAAGAAAAGCAGGTGCCATGGTCACTCCAGTCAGGCACAGAGGGCTCTACCGTGTGTCCCCAGGCTGGCACACTGGGATTCTGCTGCCAGAGCTGAGGCTGGCTGGGTCTGGGGGCTGGGCCCCAGGCACTGCCATGGGGCTTGTGTGGCCCAAAGCAAGAACAGGACAGGCTGGGCATGGCCACCAGAACCCAAGGCACTGGGTACCACGTGCCTGAGCAGGGACCACCCAGCCCAATCCCGCCCCAGCCTGGCTGCAGGGAACCCACTGTGCCTGTGGGGACCACATGCCTGTCCTGCTGCTGGCATCGCTCTTCATCCCAGGACCATGGCCTCCTCTTCATCTTCCTCATCAATGTCCATCTCCTCGGTGTACTCTTCCATTTCCACGTCCATCTCCTCATCCTCATCAACCTCCATCTCTTCCTCTCCAGTCTGTTCTCCATCCACCTCCATCTCCTCCTCCGTATCCATTATTGTGTCCACCTCCATCTCTTCCTCTCCTCTCTTTTCTCCCTCCACTTCCATCTTCTCCTCTCTATCAGTCTGTCTGTCCACCTCCATCTTGCCTTCTATACCTGCAACAGCCTGCAGAGGTAGCAAAACCTCAGAGTGGGGTCCCTGTCCCACCCCATCCCCCCAGAACTCCAGCCCACACCCGGGCAGCTGGGGGGATCCACCTCCATGGAATGGCACTGTACCTTCCTCAGGACAAATGTGAGCATCCTGCAGGGATGGATGACACAATCCAGGCCTTAGGCAGCTTTTGAGACTGATGAGATGATGTCTCGGGGGCAGGAACAAGAAGGGTGACAGGAGCAGCAGGAGCAGCGTGCAGCGTGTGCTGAGCCCAGGGCCAACGGCTGTGTTGTGCTGCTTGCTGGCTGCTGGCAGTTCCAGATGGGACATGGATTGTGACATGACCACTGAGCTAGAGAGCCTTTGGTTCCATGCTTAGCAACGTTCCCCCAGACCATGGTGCTCAGAGCCCTGTTCCCAAGGATGGAGCATCCACAGCCTGGGCCAGTGCCTCAGCACCCTCAGTGGAAGAGAGCAGCTTCCTCAGATCCACCTTCAATCAGCCTCCTGCAGCTGAAAGCCGTCCCCCCTTGTCCTGTTGCCACAGGCCCTGTGGAACACCCTGTCCCAATCTTTCTTGTGGCACCCTTGCAGTCCTGCAGAGCTGCAGTGAGGCCTCCCCAGGGTCTCCTCTTTCCAGGCTGAGCATCCCCAGCCCCACGTGGAAAGCAGGCAGTGTGATCTGGGGGAGTCCAGGCTGGAGTCAAATGGCATCAGGAACTGAGAGACGGAAGCTTTAGGCCCAGGTTTGCCTCTCAATGTACAAAATTAATAAGAGTGGAGGGCAAGATGGTGGGACACTGCTTCTGCTCTAATTGGTGAATATAGTCTCTGTTTTTTTCTTTTTTTTCTCTCATGCCGTTGCAGTTTTGGCTGTTTGAAAGGAAGCTTGGCACAATATCCATTGTCTTCTCCATTTGTGAATCACCGAGCAGAGTCTGGGCAAGCTGATGTTGCAGAGCAAATCCTGCAAATGTACTGGTCATCCTGAGCCTGGAGAATGCAGTTAAACCCAGCCAAAAGTAATTTCTGGAAAGTCAAGCCTGGTGTACATTCTCTTGACTTTGGCTATGCCAACTTCACCTGAGTCTTATGAAAAAGCAAACAAAAGACTCAAACCAAAACAGACAAAACCTAGAGACAAACGAACCCATGCAAACCAATCAAACAAAGAGACTAAAAAAACCCCAAATACAACGAAAGGGAATGAAGAGTTAGTATTAGTTTTGAGTTCATCACAGCAGGTAAATGGCTGCTTTCCACAGGATCACTATAAAAAGCCACAGATAACAGCTGCTCCAAAATACACCCAACAGGAGAACCATCAAAGTGATACATAGCAACTCTGGGGGCAGCTCCCCATTAAGGTGAGGGATGAGCACACAGTGCTACAGCTCCAGCCTTCCCCACCCTGCAGGCTGCTCTTTGCTCCTGATGTAAGAGCCTTGCAGGACTGTGGCCCCTCTCGGTGCATTATAAATCATTCCCACAGCTCTCACTTGAGCCACTGGCATGTCCAGAGCGAGATCCAGGCACAATCCTACTGCCCGCTGAGCCTCTCTGGGAGATCCTGAGCATCTTCCTGCCCAGAGCCACAAAAGAGCTCAGGCTCTGCCTGAACTGGGTTTTCAGGGGAGGTTTCCATATCCCTGCGAGATGTGCTCATCCTTCATCAGGCTGTGCCCAGCCTGGATCAGGGCAGGTTGGATGCCACATGGGATCCATCCTTTGCCCTGCCATGTGATCCTCCATGCAGTGGGGATAAAAAGCCCAGCACTGGGGAACCCCAGGTGCTGCAGCAGTGATAGTTTTGGGAGAAACACGGAGCTGTGCATGGCCAGCTTGAAGTCTGCACTGCTCTGAGCACCAGGCCTGCCATGCTGAGCCCAGGGCCACAACCAGTGCTCACCCGGGCTGGGACATTGAGTCCCAACATGGGATCCCATGGGACAGGGCACGCTGGGATTCGCCCCTGCAGCTCCCCAGTGTGTCCAGAGAGACAGCAAGGAGACAGTGACCTCTGTCAGCGGGGCCCTCTGAGTGGGACAACCACTGCTGGGGTGGCTGTGCCAGCTCCCCCATGAACCTCCAGCCCTGGGAACCGGGAGCAAGTGGAAAACACAACTTGGCCAATACTGCCGGTGCCGGAAGCAAATGGAAAGAGAACTGGGGTGTGAAAACCCAAGGTTGTTTATTTACATAAGAACAGCAATGAAAACACAGAACACATTTACTTTTGTAAGAATATTTGTAATAACAACAATTTATAGAATGTATATACCTAAGAACATATCTAACAACAATATTTGAAATGTATTTACAGAAGACAAAACGAAGCCCTAAAACCTAGATGGCAAAAAAAAGAACAAACTCTAAAAACTATGTACAAAAGGGTGCCATTTCAGTCCAGGATCTCCATCAGTCCGGGAAGAAAAGCAGGTGCCATGGTCACTCCAGTCAGGCACAGAGGGCTCTACCGTGTGTCCCCAGGCTGGCACACTGGGATTCTGCTGCCAGAGCTGAGGCTGGCTGGGTCTGGGGGCTGGGCCCCAGGCACTGCCATGGGGCTTGTGTGGCCCAAAGCAAGAACAGGACAGGCTGGGCATGGCCACCAGAACCCAAGGCACTGGGTACCACGTGCCTGAGCAGGGACCACCCAGCCCAATCCCGCCCCAGCCTGGCTGCAGGGAACCCACTGTGCCTGTGGGGACCACATGCCTGTCCTGCTGCTGGCATCGCTCTTCATCCCAGGACCATGGCCTCCTCTTCATCTTCCTCATCAATGTCCATCTCCTCGGTGTACTCTTCCATTTCCACGTCCATCTCCTCATCCTCATCAACCTCCATCTCTTCCTCTCCAGTCTGTTCTCCATCCACCTCCATCTCCTCCTCCGTATCCATTATTGTGTCCACCTCCATCTCTTCCTCTCCTCTCTTTTCTCCCTCCACTTCCATCTTCTCCTCTCTATCAGTCTGTCTGTCCACCTCCATCTTGCCTTCTATACCTGCAACAGCCTGCAGAGGTAGCAAAACCTCAGAGTGGGGTCCCTGTCCCACCCCATCCCCCCAGAACTCCAGCCCACACCCGGGCAGCTGGGGGGATCCACCTCCATGGAATGGCACCGTACCTTCCTCAGGACAAATGTGAGCATCCTGCAGGGATGGATGACACAATCCAGGCCTTAGGCAGCTTTTGAGACTGATGAGATGATGTCTCGGGGGCAGGAACAAGAAGGGTGACAGGAGCAGCAGGAGCAGCGTGCAGCGTGTGCTGAGCCCAGGGCCAACGGCTGTGTTGTGCTGCTTGCTGGCTGCTGGCAGTTCCAGATGGGACATGGATTGTGACATGACCACTGAGCTAGAGAGCCTTTGGTTCCATGCTTAGCAACGTTCCCCCAGACCATGGTGCTCAGAGCCCTGTTCCCAAGGATGGAGCATCCACAGCCTGGGCCAGTGCCTCAGCACCCTCAGTGGAAGAGAGCAGCTTCCTCAGATCCAACTTCAATCAGCCTCCTGCAGCTGAAAGCCATCCCCCCTTGTCCTGTTGCCACAGGCCCTGTGGAACACCCTGTCCCAATCTTTCTTGTGGCACCCTTGCAGTCCTGCAGAGCTGCAGTGAGGCCTCCCCAGGGTCTCCTCTTTCCAGGCTGAGCATCCCCAGCCCCACGTGGAAAGCAGGCAGTGTGATCTGGGGGAGTCCAGGCTGGAGTCAAATGGCATCAGGAACTGAGAGACGGAAGCTTTAGGCCCAGGTTTGCCTCTCAATGTACAAAATTAATAAGAGTGGAGGGCAAGATGGTGGGACACTGCTTCTGCTCTAATTGGTGAATATAGTCTCTGTTTTTTTCTTTTTTTTCTCTCATGCCGTTGCAGTTTTGGCTGTTTGAAAGGAAGCTTGGCACAATATCCATTGTCTTCTCCATTTGTGAATCACCGAGCAGAGTCTGGGCAAGCTGATGTTGCAGAGCAAATCCTGCAAATGTACTGGTCATCCTGAGCCTGGAGAATGCAGTTAAACCCAGCCAAAAGTAATTTCTGGAAAGTCAAGCCTGGTGTACATTCTCTTGACTTTGGCTATGCCAACTTCACCTGAGTCTTATGAAAAAGCAAACAAAAGACTCAAACCAAAACAGACAAAACCTAGAAACAAACAAACCCATGCAAACCAATCAAACAAAGAGACTAAAAAAACCCCAAATAAAACCAAAGGGAATGAAGAGTTAGTATTAGTTTTGAGTTCATCACAGCAGGTAAATGGCTGCTTTCCACAGGATCACTATAAAAAGCCACAGATAACAGCTGCTCCAAAATACACCCAACAGGAGAACCATCAAAGTGATACATAGCAACTCTGGGGGCAGCTCCCCATTAAGGTGAGGGATGAGCACACAGTGCTACAGCTCCAGCCTTCCCCACCCTGCAGGCTGCTCTTTGCTCCTGATGTAAGAGCCTTGCAGGACTGTGGCCCCTCTCGGTGCATTATAAATCATTCCCACAGCTCTCACTTGAGCCACTGGCATGTCCAGAGCGAGATCCAGGCACAATCCTACTGCCCGCTGAGCCTCTCTGGGAGATCCTGAGCATCTTCCTGCCCAGAGCCACAAAAGAGCTCAGGCTCTGCCTGAACTGGGTTTTCAGGGGAGGTTTCCATATCCCTGCGAGATGTGCTCATCCTTCATCAGGCTGTGCCCAGCCTGGATCAGGGCAGGTTGGATGCCACATGGGATCCATCCTTTGCCCTGCCATGTGATCCTCCATGCAGTGGGGATAAAAAGCCCAGCACTGGGGAACCCCAGGTGCTGCAGCAGTGATAGTTTTGGGAGAAACACGGAGCTGTGCATGGCCAGCTTGAAGTCTGCACTGCTCTGAGCACCAGGCCTGCCATGCTGAGCCCAGGGCCACAACCAGTGCTCACCCGGGCTGGGACATTGAGTCCCAACATGGGATCCCATGGGACAGGGCACGCTGGGATTCGCCCCTGCAGCTCCCCAGTGTGTCCAGAGAGACAGCAAGGAGACAGTGACCTCTGTCAGCGGGACCCTCTGAGTGGGACAACCACTGCTGGGGTGGCTGTGCCAGCTCCCCCATGAACCTCCAGCCCTGGGAACCGGGAGCAAGTGGAAAACACAACTTGGCCAATACTGCCGGTGCCGGAAGCAAATGGAAAGAGAACTGGGGTGTGAAAACCCAAGGTTGTTTATTTCCATAAGAACAGCAATGAAAACACAGAACACATTTACTTTTGTAAGAATATTTGTAATAACAACAATTTATAGAATGTATATACCTAAGAACATATCTAACAACAATATTTGAAATGTATTTACAGAAGACAAAACGAAGCCCTAAAACCTATATGGCAAAAAAAAGAACAAACTCTAAAAACTATGTACAAAAGGGTGCCATTTCAGTCCAGGATCTCCATCAGTCCGGGAAGAAAAGCAGGTGCCGTGGTCACTCCAGTCAGGCACAGAGGGCTCTACCGTGTGTCCCCAGGCTGGCACACTGGGATTCTGCTGCCAGAGCTGAGGCTGGCTGGGTCTGGGGGCTGGGCCCCAGGCACTGCCATGGGGCTTGTGTGGCCCAAAGCAAGAACAGGACAGGCTGGGCATGGCCACCAGAACCCAAGGCACTGGGTACCACGTGCCTGAGCAGGGACCACCCAGCCCAATCCCGCCCCAGCCTGGCTGCAGGGAACCCACTGTGCCTGTGGGGACCACATGCCTGTCCTGCTGCTGGCATCGCTCTTCATCCCAGGACCATGGCCTCCTCTTCATCTTCCTCATCAATGTCCATCTCCTCGGTGTACTCTTCCATTTCCACGTCCATCTCCTCATCCTCATCAACCTCCATCTCTTCCTCTCCAGTCTGTTCTCCATCCACCTCCATCTCCTCCTCCGTATCCATTATTGTGTCCACCTCCATCTCTTCCTCTCCTCTCTTTTCTCCCTCCACTTCCATCTTCTCCTCTCTATCAGTCTGTCTGTCCACCTCCATCTTGCCTTCTATACCTGCAACAGCCTGCAGAGGTAGCAAAACCTCAGAGTGGGGTCCCTGTCCCACCCCATCCCCCCAGAACTCCAGCCCACACCCGGGCAGCTGGGGGGATCCACCTCCATGGAATGGCACTGTACCTTCCTCAGGACAAATGTGAGCATCCTGCAGGGATGGATGACACAATCCAGGCCTTAGGCAGCTTTTGAGACTGATGAGATGATGTCTCGGGGGCAGGAACAAGAAGGGTGACAGGAGCAGCAGGAGCAGCGTGCAGCGTGTGCTGAGCCCAGGGCCAACGGCTGTGTTGTGCTGCTTGCTGGCTGCTGGCAGTTCCAGATGGGACATGGATTGTGACATGACCACTGAGCTAGAGAGCCTTTGGTTCCATGCTTAGCAACGTTCCCCCAGACCATGGTGCTCAGAGCCCTGTTCCCAAGGATGGAGCATCCACAGCCTGGGCCAGTGCCTCAGCACCCTCAGTGGAAGAGAGCAGCTTCCTCAGATCCAACTTCAATCAGCCTCCTGCAGCTGAAAGCCATCCCCCCTTGTCCTGTTGCCACAGGCCCTGTGGAACACCCTGTCCCAATCTTTCTTGTGGCACCCTTGCAGTCCTGCAGAGCTGCAGTGAGGCCTCCCCAGGGTCTCCTCTTTCCAGGCTGAGCATCCCCAGCCCCACGTGGAAAGCAGGCAGTGTGATCTGGGGGAGTCCAGGCTGGAGTCAAATGGCATCAGGAACTGAGAGACGGAAGCTTTAGGCCCAGGTTTGCCTCTCAATGTACAAAATTAATAAGAGTGGAGGGCAAGATGGTGGGACACTGCTTCTGCTCTAATTGGTGAATATAGTCTCTGTTTTTTTCTTTTTTTTCTCTCATGCCGTTGCAGTTTTGGCTGTTTGAAAGGAAGCTTGGCACAATATCCATTGTCTTCTCCATTTGTGAATCACCGAGCAGAGTCTGGGCAAGCTGATGTTGCAGAGCAAATCCTGCAAATGTACTGGTCATCCTGAGCCTGGAGAATGCAGTTAAACCCAGCCAAAAGTAATTTCTGGAAAGTCAAGCCTGGTGTACATTCTCTTGACTTTGGCTATGCCAACTTCACCTGAGTCTTATGAAAAAGCAAACAAAAGACTCAAACCAAAACAGACAAAACCTAGAAACAAACAAACCCATGCAAACCAATCAAACAAAGAGAGTAAAAAACCCCAAATAAAACCAAAGGGAATGAAGAGTTAGTATTAGTTTTGAGTTCATCACAGCAGGTAAATGGCTGCTTTCCACAGGATCACTATAAAAAGCCACAGATAACAGCTGCTCCAAAATACACCCAACAGGAGAACCATCAAAGTGATACATAGCAACTCTGGGGGCAGCTCCCCATTAAGGTGAGGGATGAGCACACAGTGCTACAGCTCCAGCCTTCCCCACCCTGCAGGCTGCTCTTTGCTCCTGATGTAAGAGCCTTGCAGGACTGTGGCCCCTCTCGGTGCATTATAAATCATTCCCACAGCTCTCACTTGAGCCACTGGCATGTCCAGAGTGAGATCCAGGCACAATCCTACTGCCCGCTGAGCCTCTCTGGGAGATCCTGAGCATCTTCCTGCCCAGAGCCACAAAAGAGCTCAGGCTCTGCCTGAACTGGGTTTTCAGGGGAGGTTTGCCTATCCCTGCGAGATGTGCTCATCCTTCATCAGGCTGTGCCCAGCCTGGATCAGGGCAGGTTGGATGCCACATGGGATCCATCCTTTGCCCTGCCATGTGATCCTCCATGCAGTGGGGATAAAAAGCCCAGCACTGGGGAACCCCAGGTGCTGCAGCAGTGATAGTTTTGGGAGAAACACGGAGCTGTGCATGGCCAGCTTGAAGTCTGCACTGCTCTGAGCACCAGGCCTGCCATGCTGAGCCCAGGGCCACAAACAGTGCTCACCCGGGCTGGGACATTGAGTCCCAACATGGGATCCCATGGGACAGGGCACGCTGGGATTCGCCCCTGCAGCTCCCCAGTGTGTCCAGAGAGACAGCAAGGAGACAGTGACCTCTGTCAGCGGGGCCCTCTGAGTGGGACAACCACTGCTGGGGTGGCTGTGCCAGCTCCCCCATGAACCTCCAGCCCTGGGAACCGGGAGCAAGTGGAAAACACAACTTGGCCAATACTGCCTATGCCGGAAGCAAATGGAAAGAGAACTGGGGTGTGAAAACCCAAGGTTGTTTATTTACATAAGAACAGCAATGAAAACACAGAACACATTTACTTTTGTAAGAATATTTGTAATAACAACAATTTATAGAATGTATATACCTAAGAACATATCTAACAACAATATTTGAAATGTATTTACAGAAGACAAAACGAAGCCCTAAAACCTATATGGCAAAAACAAGAACAAACTCTAAAAACTATGTACAAAAGGGTGCCATTTCAGTCCAGGATCTCCATCAGTCCGGGAAGAAAAGCAGGTGCCATGGTCACTCCAGTCAGGCACAGAGGGCTCTACCGTGTGTCCCCAGGCTGGCACACTGGGATTCTGCTGCCAGAGCTGAGGCTGGCTGGGTCTGGGGGCTGGGCCCCAGGCACTGCCATGGGGCTTGTGTGGCCCAAAGCAAGAACAGGACAGGCTGGGCATGGCCAGCAGAACCCAAGGCACTGGGTACCACGTGCCTGAGCAGGGACCACCCAGCCCAATCTCGCCCCAGCCTGGCTGCAGGGAACCCACTGTGACTGTGGGGACCACATGCCTGTCCTGCTGCTGGCATCGCTCTTCATCCCAGGACCATGGCCTCCTCTTCATCTTCCTCATCAATGTCCATCTCCTCGGTGTACTCTTCCATTTCCACGTCCATCTCCTCATCCTCATCAACCTCCATCTCTTCCTCTCCAGTCTGTTCTCCATCCACCTCCATCTCCTCCTCCGTATCCATTATTGTGTCCACCTCCATCTCTTCCTCTCCTCTCTTTTCTCCCTCCACTTCCATCTTCTCCTCTCTATCAGTCTGTCTGTCCACCTCCATCTTGCCTTCTATACCTGCAACAGCCTGCAGAGGTAGCAAAACCTCAGAGTGGGGTCCCTGTCCCACCCCATCCCCCCAGAACTCCAGCCCACACCCGGGCAGCTGGGGGGATCCACCTCCATGGAATGGCACTGTACCTTCCTCAGGACAAATGTGAGCATCCTGCAGGGATGGATGACACAATCCAGGCCTTAGGCAGCTTTTGAGACTGATGAGATGATGTCTCGGGGGCAGGAACAAGAAGGGTGACAGGAGCAGCAGGAGCAGCGTGCAGCGTGTGCTGAGCCCAGGGCCAACGGCTGTGTTGTGCTGCTTGCTGGCTGCTGGCAGTTCCAGATGGGACATGGATTGTGACATGACCACTGAGCTAGAGAGCCTTTGGTTCCATGCTTAGCAACGTTCCCCCAGACCATGGTGCTCAGAGCCCTGTTCCCAAGGATGGAGCATCCACAGCCTGGGCCAGTGCCTCAGCACCCTCAGTGGAAGAGAGCAGCTTCCTCAGATCCAACTTCAATCAGCCTCCTGCAGCTGAAAGCCATCCCCCCTTGTCCTGTTGCCACAGGCCCTGTGGAACACCCTGTCCCAATCTTTCTTGTGGCACCCTTGCAGTCCTGCAGAGCTGCAGTGAGGCCTCCCCAGGGTCTCCTCTTTCCAGGCTGAGCATCCCCAGCCCCACGTGGAAAGCAGGCAGTGTGATCTGGGGGAGTCCAGGCTGGAGTCAAATGGCATCAGGAACTGAGAGACGGAAGCTTTAGGCCCAGGTTTGCCTCTCAATGTACAAAATTAATAAGAGTGGAGGGCAAGATGGTGGGACACTGCTTCTGCTCTAATTGGTGAATATAGTCTCTGTTTTTTTTCTTTTTTTTCTCTCATGCCGTTGCAGTTTTGGCTGTTTGAAAGGAAGCTTGGCACAATATCCATTGTCTTCTCCATTTGTGAATCACCGAGCAGAGTCTGGGCAAGCTGATGTTGCAGAGCAAATCCTGCAAATGTACTGGTCATCCTGAGCCTGGAGAATGCAGTTAAACCCAGCCAAAAGTAATTTCTGGAAAGTCAAGCCTGGTGTACATTCTCTTGACTTTGGCTATGCCAACTTCACCTGAGTCTTATGAAAAAGCAAACAAAAGACTCAAACCAAAACAGACAAAACCTAGAAACAAACAAACCCATGCAAACCAATCAAACAAAGAGACTAAAAAAACCCCAAATAAAACCAAAGGGAATGAAGAGTTAGTATTAGTTTTGAGTTCATCACAGCAGGTAAATGGCTGCTTTCCACAGGATCACTATAAAAAGCCACAGATAACAGCTGCTCCAAAATACACCCAACAGGAGAACCATCAAAGTGATACATAGCAACTCTGGGGGCAGCTCCCCATGAAGGTGAGGGATGAGCACACAGTGCTACAGCTCCAGCCTTCCCCACCCTGCAGGCTGCTCTTTGCTCCTGATGTAAGAGCCTTGCAGGACTGTGGCCCCTCTCGGTGCATTATAAATCATTCCCACAGCTCTCACTTGAGCCACTGGCATGTCCAGAGCGAGATCCAGGCACAATCCTACTGCCCGCTGAGCCTGTCTGGGAGATCCTGAGCATCTTCCTGCCCAGAGCCACAAAAGAGCTCAGGCTCTGCCTGAACTGGGTTTTCAGGGGAGGTTTGCCTATCCCTGCGAGATGTGCTCATCCTTCATCAGGCTGTGCCCAGCCTGGATCAGGGCAGGTTGGATGCCACATGGGATCCATCCTTTGCCCTGCCATGTGATCCTCCATGCAGTGGGGATAAAAAGCCCAGCACTGGGGAACCCCAGGTGCTGCAGCAGTGATAGTTTTGGGAGAAACACGGAGCTGTGCATGGCCAGCTTGAAGTCTGCACTGCTCTGAGCACCAGGCCTGCCATGCTGAGCCCAGGGCCACAACCAGTGCTCACCCGGGCTGGGACATTGAGTCCCAACATGGGATCCCATGGGACAGGGCACGCTGGGATTCGCCCCTGCAGCTCCCCAGTGTGTCCAGAGAGACAGCAAGGAGACAGTGACCTCTGTCAGCGGGGCCCTCTGAGTGGGACAACCACTGCTGGGGTGGCTGTGCCAGCTCCCCCATGAACCTCCAGCCCTGGGAACCGGGAGCAAGTGGAAAACACAACTTGGCCAATACTGCCGGTGCCGGAAGCAAATGGAAAGAGAACTGGGGTGTGAAAACCCAAGGTTGTTTATTTACATAAGAACAGCAATGAAAACACAGAACACATTTACTTTTGTAAGAATATTTGTAATAACAACAATTTATAGAATGTATATACCTAAGAACATATCTAACAACAATATTTGAAATGTATTTACAGAAGACAAAACGAAGCCCTAAAACCTATATGGCAAAAAAAAGAACAAACTCTAAAAACTATGTACAAAAGGGTGCCATTTCAGTCCAGGATCTCCATCAGTCCGGGAAGAAAAGCAGGTGCCATGGTCACTCCAGTCAGGCACAGAGGGCTCTACCGTGTGTCCCCAGGCTGGCACACTGGGATTCTGCTGCCAGAGCTGAGGCTGGCTGGGTCTGGGGGCTGGGCCCCAGGCACTGCCATGGGGCTTGTGTGGCCCAAAGCAAGAACAGGACAGGCTGGGCATGGCCACCAGAACCCAAGGCACTGGGTACCACGTGCCTGAGCAGGGACCACCCAGCCCAATCCCGCCCCAGCCTGGCTGCAGGGAACCCACTGTGCCTGTGGGGACCACATGCCTGTCCTGCTGCTGGCATCGCTCTTCATCCCAGGACCATGGCCTCCTCTTCATCTTCCTCATCAATGTCCATCTCCTCGGTGTACTCTTCCATTTCCACGTCCATCTCCTCATCCTCATCAACCTCCATCTCTTCCTCTCCAGTCTGTTCTCCATCCACCTCCATCTCCTCCTCCGTATCCATTATTGTGTCCACCTCCATCTCTTCCTCTCCTCTCTTTTCTCCCTCCACTTCCATCTTCTCCTCTCTATCAGTCTGTCTGTCCACCTCCATCTTGCCTTCTATACCTGCAACAGCCTGCAGAGGTAGCAAAACCTCAGAGTGGGGTCCCTGTCCCACCCCATCCCCCCAGAACTCCAGCCCACACCCGGGCAGCTGGGGGGATCCACCTCCATGGAATGGCACTGTACCTTCCTCAGGACAAATGTGAGCATCCTGCAGGGATGGATGACACAATCCAGGCCTTAGGCAGCTTTTGAGACTGATGAGATGATGTCTCGGGGGCAGGAACAAGAAGGGTGACAGGAGCAGCAGGAGCAGCGTGCAGCGTGTGCTGAGCCCAGGGCCAACGGCTGTGTTGTGCTGCTTGCTGGCTGCTGGCAGTTCCAGATGGGACATGGATTGTGACATGACCACTGAGCTAGAGAGCCTTTGGTTCCATGCTTAGCAACGTTCCCCCAGACCATGGTGCTCAGAGCCCTGTTCCCAAGGATGGAGCATCCACAGCCTGGGCCAGTGCCTCAGCACCCTCAGTGGAAGAGAGCAGCTTCCTCAGATCCAACTTCAATCAGCCTCCTGCAGCTGAAAGCCATCCCCCCTTGTCCTGTTGCCACAGGCCCTGTGGAACACCCTGTCCCAATCTTTCTTGTGGCACCCTTGCAGTCCTGCAGAGCTGCAGTGAGGCCTCCCCAGGGTCTCCTCTTTCCAGGCTGAGCATCCCCAGCCCCACGTGGAAAGCAGGCAGTGTGATCTGGGGGAGTCCAGGCTGGAGTCAAATGGCATCAGGAACTGAGAGACGGAAGCTTTAGGCCCAGGTTTGCCTCTCAATGTACAAAATTAATAAGAGTGGAGGGCAAGATGGTGGGACACTGCTTCTGCTCTAATTGGTGAATATAGTCTCTGTTTTTTTCTTTTTTTTCTCTCATGCCGTTGCAGTTTTGGCTGTTTGAAAGGAAGCTTGGCACAATATCCATTGTCTTCTCCATTTGTGAATCACCGAGCAGAGTCTGGGCAAGCTGATGTTGCAGAGCAAATCCTGCAAATGTACTGGTCATCCTGAGCCTGGAGAATGCAGTTAAACCCAGCCAAAAGTAATTTCTGGAAAGCCAAGCCTGGTGTACATTCTCTTGACTTTGGCTATGCCAACTTCACCTGAGTCTTATGAAAAAGCAAACAAAAGACTCAAACCAAAACAGACAAAACCTAGAAACAAACAAACCCATGCAAACCAATCAAACAAAGAGAGTAAAAAACCCCAAATAAAACCAAAGGGAATGAAGAGTTAGTATTAGTTTTGAGTTCATCACAGCAGGTAAATGGCTGCTTTCCACAGGATCACTATAAAAAGCCACAGATAACAGCTGCTCCAAAATACACCCAACAGGAGAACCATCAAAGTGATACATAGCAACTCTGGGGGCAGCTCCCCATTAAGGTGAGGGATGAGCACACAGTGCTACAGCTCCAGCCTTCCCCACCCTGCAGGCTGCTCTTTGCTCCTGATGTAAGAGCCTTGCAGGACTGTGGCCCCTCTCGGTGCATTATAAATCATTCCCACAGCTCTCACTTGAGCCACTGGCATGTCCAGAGTGAGATCCAGGCACAATCCTACTGCCCGCTGAGCCTCTCTGGGAGATCCTGAGCATCTTCCTGCCCAGAGCCACAAAAGAGCTCAGGCTCTGCCTGAACTGGGTTTTCAGGGGAGGTTTGCCTATCCCTGCGAGATGTGCTCATCCTTCATCAGGCTGTGCCCAGCCTGGATCAGGGCAGGTTGGATGCCACATGGGATCCATCCTTTGCCCTGCCATGTGATCCTCCATGCAGTGGGGATAAAAAGCCCAGCACTGGGGAACCCCAGGTGCTGCAGCAGTGATAGTTTTGGGAGAAACACGGAGCTGTGCATGGCCAGCTTGAAGTCTGCACTGCTCTGAGCACCAGGCCTGCCATGCTGAGCCCAGGGCCACAACCAGTGCTCACCCGGGCTGGGACATTGAGTCCCAACATGGGATCCCATGGGACAGGGCACGCTGGGATTCGCCCCTGCAGCTCCCCAGTGTGTCCAGAGAGACAGCAAGGAGACAGTGACCTCTGTCAGCGGGGCCCTCTGAGTGGGACAACCACTGCTGGGGTGGCTGTGCCAGCTCCCCCATGAACCTCCAGCCCTGGGAACCGGGAGGAAGTGGAAAACACAACTTGGCCAATACTGCCTATGCCGGAAGCAAATGGAAAGAGAACTGGGGTGTGAAAACCCAAGGTTGTTTATTTACATAAGAACAGCAATGAAAACACAGAACACATTTACTTTTGTAAGAATATTTGTAATAACAACAATTTATAGAATGTATATACCTAAGAACATATCTAACAACAATATTTGAAATGTATTTACAGAAGACAAAACGAAGCCCTAAAACCTATATGGCAAAAACAAGAACAAACTCTAAAAACTATGTACAAAAGGGTGCCATTTCAGTCCAGGATCTCCATCAGTCCGGGAAGAAAAGCAGGTGCCATGGTCACTCCAGTCAGGCACAGAGGGCTCTACCGTGTGTCCCCAGGCTGGCACACTGGGATTCTGCTGCCAGAGCTGAGGCTGGCTGGGTCTGGGGGCTGGGCCCCAGGCACTGCCATGGGGCTTGTGTGGCCCAAAGCAAGAACAGGACAGGCTGGGCATGGCCAGCAGAACCCAAGGCACTGGGTACCACGTGCCTGAGCAGGGACCACCCAGCCCAATCTCGCCCCAGCCTGGCTGCAGGGAACCCACTGTGACTGTGGGGACCACATGCCTGTCCTGCTGCTGGCATCGCTCTTCATCCCAGGACCATGGCCTCCTCTTCATCTTCCTCATCAATGTCCATCTCCTCGGTGTACTCTTCCATTTCCACGTCCATCTCCTCATCCTCATCAACCTCCATCTCTTCCTCTCCAGTCTGTTCTCCATCCACCTCCATCTCCTCCTCCGTATCCATTATTGTGTCCACCTCCATCTCTTCCTCTCCTCTCTTTTCTCCCTCCACTTCCATCTTCTCCTCTCTATCAGTCTGTCTGTCCACCTCCATCTTGCCTTCTATACCTGCAACAGCCTGCAGAGGTAGCAAAACCTCAGAGTGGGGTCCCTGTCCCACCCCATCCCCCCAGAACTCCAGCCCACACCCGGGCAGCTGGGGGGATCCACCTCCATGGAATGGCACTGTACCTTCCTCAGGACAAATGTGAGCATCCTGCAGGGATGGATGACACAATCCAGGCCTTAGGCAGCTTTTGAGACTGATGAGATGATGTCTCGGGGGCAGGAACAAGAAGGGTGACAGGAGCAGCAGGAGCAGCGTGCAGCGTGTGCTGAGCCCAGGGCCAACGGCTGTGTTGTGCTGCTTGCTGGCTGCTGGCAGTTCCAGATGGGACATGGATTGTGACATGACCACTGAGCTAGAGAGCCTTTGGTTCCATGCTTAGCAACGTTCCCCCAGACCATGGTGCTCAGAGCCCTGTTCCCAAGGATGGAGCATCCACAGCCTGGGCCAGTGCCTCAGCACCCTCAGTGGAAGAGAGCAGCTTCCTCAGATCCAACTTCAATCAGCCTCCTGCAGCTGAAAGCCATCCCCCCTTGTCCTGTTGCCACAGGCCCTGTGGAACACCCTGTCCCAATCTTTCTTGTGGCACCCTTGCAGTCCTGCAGAGCTGCAGTGAGGCCTCCCCAGGGTCTCCTCTTTCCAGGCTGAGCATCCCCAGCCCCACGTGGAAAGCAGGCAGTGTGATCTGGGGGAGTCCAGGCTGGAGTCAAATGGCATCAGGAACTGAGAGACGGAAGCTTTAGGCCCAGGTTTGCCTCTCAATGTACAAAATTAATAAGAGTGGAGGGCAAGATGGTGGGACACTGCTTCTGCTCTAATTGGTGAATATAGTCTCTGTTTTTTTTCTTTTTTTTCTCTCATGCCGTTGCAGTTTTGGCTGTTTGAAAGGAAGCTTGGCACAATATCCATTGTCTTCTCCATTTGTGAATCACCGAGCAGAGTCTGGGCAAGCTGATGTTGCAGAGCAAATCCTGCAAATGTACTGGTCATCCTGAGCCTGGAGAATGCAGTTAAACCCAGCCAAAAGTAATTTCTGGAAAGTCAAGCCTGGTGTACATTCTCTTGACTTTGGCTATGCCAACTTCACCTGAGTCTTATGAAAAAGCAAACAAAAGACTCAAACCAAAACAGACAAAACCTAGAAACAAACAAACCCATGCAAACCAATCAAACAAAGAGACTAAAAAAACCCCAAATAAAACCAAAGGGAATGAAGAGTTAGTATTAGTTTTGAGTTCATCACAGCAGGTAAATGGCTGCTTTCCACAGGATCACTATAAAAAGCCACAGATAACAGCTGCTCCAAAATACACCCAACAGGAGAACCATCAAAGTGATACATAGCAACTCTGGGGGCAGCTCCCCATGAAGGTGAGGGATGAGCACACAGTGCTACAGCTCCAGCCTTCCCCACCCTGCAGGCTGCTCTTTGCTCCTGATGTAAGAGCCTTGCAGGACTGTGGCCCCTCTCGGTGCATTATAAATCATTCCCACAGCTCTCACTTGAGCCACTGGCATGTCCAGAGCGAGATCCAGGCACAATCCTACTGCCCGCTGAGCCTGTCTGGGAGATCCTGAGCATCTTCCTGCCCAGAGCCACAAAAGAGCTCAGGCTCTGCCTGAACTGGGTTTTCAGGGGAGGTTTGCCTATCCCTGCGAGATGTGCTCATCCTTCATCAGGCTGTGCCCAGCCTGGATCAGGGCAGGTTGGATGCCACATGGGATCCATCCTTTGCCCTGCCATGTGATCCTCCATGCAGTGGGGATAAAAAGCCCAGCACTGGGGAACCCCAGGTGCTGCAGCAGTGATAGTTTTGGGAGAAACACGGAGCTGTGCATGGCCAGCTTGAAGTCTGCACTGCTCTGAGCACCAGGCCTGCCATGCTGAGCCCAGGGCCACAACCAGTGCTCACCCGGGCTGGGACATTGAGTCCCAACATGGGATCCCATGGGACAGGGCACGCTGGGATTCGCCCCTGCAGCTCCCCAGTGTGTCCAGAGAGACAGCAAGGAGACAGTGACCTCTGTCAGCGGGGCCCTCTGAGTGGGACAACCACTGCTGGGGTGGCTGTGCCAGCTCCCCCATGAACCTCCAGCCCTGGGAACCGGGAGCAAGTGGAAAACACAACTTGGCCAATACTGCCGGTGCCGGAAGCAAATGGAAAGAGAACTGGGGTGTGAAAACCCAAGGTTGTTTATTTACATAAGAACAGCAATGAAAACACAGAACACATTTACTTTTGTAAGAATATTTGTAATAACAACAATTTATAGAATGTATATACCTAAGAACATATCTAACAACAATATTTGAAATGTATTTACAGAAGACAAAACGAAGCCCTAAAACCTATATGGCAAAAAAAAGAACAAACTCTAAAAACTATGTACAAAAGGGTGCCATTTCAGTCCAGGATCTCCATCAGTCCGGGAAGAAAAGCAGGTGCCATGGTCACTCCAGTCAGGCACAGAGGGCTCTACCGTGTGTCCCCAGGCTGGCACACTGGGATTCTGCTGCCAGAGCTGAGGCTGGCTGGGTCTGGGGGCTGGGCCCCAGGCACTGCCATGGGGCTTGTGTGGCCCAAAGCAAGAACAGGACAGGCTGGGCATGGCCACCAGAACCCAAGGCACTGGGTACCACGTGCCTGAGCAGGGACCACCCAGCCCAATCCCGCCCCAGCCTGGCTGCAGGGAACCCACTGTGCCTGTGGGGACCACATGCCTGTCGTGCTGCTGGCATCGCTCTTCATCCCAGGACCATGGCCTCCTCTTCATCTTCCTCATCAATGTCCATCTCCTCGGTGTACTCTTCCATTTCCACGTCCATCTCCTCATCCTCATCAACCTCCATCTCTTCCTCTCCAGTCTGTTCTCCATCCACCTCCATCTCCTCCTCCGTATCCATTATTGTGTCCACCTCCATCTCTTCCTCTCCTCTCTTTTCTCCCTCCACTTCCATCTTCTCCTCTCTATCAGTCTGTCTGTCCACCTCCATCTTGCCTTCTATACCTGCAACAGCCTGCAGAGGTAGCAAAACCTCAGAGTGGGGTCCCTGTCCCACCCCATCCCCCCAGAACTCCAGCCCACACCCGGGCAGCTGGGGGGATCCACCTCCATGGAATGGCACTGTACCTTCCTCAGGACAAATGTGAGCATCCTGCAGGGATGGATGACACAATCCAGGCCTTAGGCAGCTTTTGAGACTGATGAGATGATGTCTCGGGGGCAGGAACAAGAAGGGTGACAGGAGCAGCAGGAGCAGCGTGCAGCGTGTGCTGAGCCCAGGGCCAACGGCTGTGTTGTGCTGCTTGCTGGCTGCTGGCAGTTCCAGATGGGACATGGATTGTGACATGACCACTGAGCTAGAGAGCCTTTGGTTCCATGCTTAGCAACGTTCCCCCAGACCATGGTGCTCAGAGCCCTGTTCCCAAGGATGGAGCATCCACAGCCTGGGCCAGTGCCTCAGCACCCTCAGTGGAAGAGAGCAGCTTCCTCAGATCCAACTTCAATCAGCCTCCTGCAGCTGAAAGCCATCCCCCCTTGTCCTGTTGCCACAGGCCCTGTGGAACACCCTGTCCCAATCTTTCTTGTGGCACCCTTGCAGTCCTGCAGAGCTGCAGTGAGGCCTCCCCAGGGTCTCCTCTTTCCAGGCTGAGCATCCCCAGCCCCACGTGGAAAGCAGGCAGTGTGATCTGGGGGAGTCCAGGCTGGAGTCAAATGGCATCAGGAACTGAGAGACGGAAGCTTTAGGCCCAGGTTTGCCTCTCAATGTACAAAATTAATAAGAGTGGAGGGCAAGATGGTGGGACACTGCTTCTGCTCTAATTGGTGAATATAGTCTCTGTTTTTTTTCTTTTTTTTCTCTCATGCCGTTGCAGTTTTGGCTGTTTGAAAGGAAGCTTGGCACAATATCCATTGTCTTCTCCATTTGTGAATCACCGAGCAGAGTCTGGGCAAGCTGATGTTGCAGAGCAAATCCTGCAAATGTACTGGTCATCCTGAGCCTGGAGAATGCAGTTAAACCCAGCCAAAAGTAATTTCTGGAAAGTCAAGCCTGGTGTACATTCTCTTGACTTTGGCTATGCCAACTTCACCTGAGTCTTATGAAAAAGCAAACAAAAGACTCAAACCAAAACAGACAAAACCTAGAAACAAACAAACCCATGCAAACCAATCAAACAAAGAGAGTAAAAAACCCCAAATAAAACCAAAGGGAATGAAGAGTTAGTATTAGTTTTGAGTTCATCACAGCAGGTAAATGGCTGCTTTCCACAGGATCACTATAAAAAGCCACAGATAACAGCTGCTCCAAAATACACCCAACAGGAGAACCATCAAAGTGATACATAGCAACTCTGGGGGCAGCTCCCCATTAAGGTGAGGGATGAGCACACAGTGCTACAGCTCCAGCCTTCCCCACCCTGCAGGCTGCTCTTTGCTCCTGATGTAAGAGCCTTGCAGGACTGTGGCCCCTCTCGGTGCATTATAAATCATTCCCACAGCTCTCACTTGAGCCACTGGCATGTCCAGAGTGAGATCCAGGCACAATCCTACTGCCCGCTGAGCCTCTCTGGGAGATCCTGAGCATCTTCCTGCCCAGAGCCACAAAAGAGCTCAGGCTCTGCCTGAACTGGGTTTTCAGGGGAGGTTTGCCTATCCCTGCGAGATGTGCTCATCCTTCATCAGGCTGTGCCCAGCCTGGATCAGGGCAGGTTGGATGCCACATGGGATCCATCCTTTGCCCTGCCATGTGATCCTCCATGCAGTGGGGATAAAAAGCCCAGCACTGGGGAACCCCAGGTGCTGCAGCAGTGATAGTTTTGGGAGAAACACGGAGCTGTGCATGGCCAGCTTGAAGTCTGCACTGCTCTGAGCACCAGGCCTGCCATGCTGAGCCCAGGGCCACAACCAGTGCTCACCCGGGCTGGGACATTGAGTCCCAACATGGGATCCCATGGGACAGGGCACGCTGGGATTCGCCCCTGCAGCTCCCCAGTGTGTCCAGAGAGACAGCAAGGAGACAGTGACCTCTGTCAGCGGGGCCCTCTGAGTGGGACAACCACTGCTGGGGTGGCTGTGCCAGCTCCCCCATGAACCTCCAGCCCTGGGAACCGGGAGGAAGTGGAAAACACAACTTGGCCAATACTGCCTATGCCGGAAGCAAATGGAAAGAGAACTGGGGTGTGAAAACCCAAGGTTGTTTATTTACATAAGAACAGCAATGAAAACACAGAACACATTTACTTTTGTAAGAATATTTGTAATAACAACAATTTATAGAATGTATATACCTAAGAACATATCTAACAACAATATTTGAAATGTATTTACAGAAGACAAAACGAAGCCCTAAAACCTATATGGCAAAAACAAGAACAAACTCTAAAAACTATGTACAAAAGGGTGCCATTTCAGTCCAGGATCTCCATCAGTCCGGGAAGAAAAGCAGGTGCCATGGTCACTCCAGTCAGGCACAGAGGGCTCTACCGTGTGTCCCCAGGCTGGCACACTGGGATTCTGCTGCCAGAGCTGAGGCTGGCTGGGTCTGGGGGCTGGGCCCCAGGCACTGCCATGGGGCTTGTGTGGCCCAAAGCAAGAACAGGACAGGCTGGGCATGGCCAGCAGAACCCAAGGCACTGGGTACCACGTGCCTGAGCAGGGACCACCCAGCCCAATCTCGCCCCAGCCTGGCTGCAGGGAACCCACTGTGACTGTGGGGACCACATGCCTGTCCTGCTGCTGGCATCGCTCTTCATCCCAGGACCATGGCCTCCTCTTCATCTTCCTCATCAATGTCCATCTCCTCGGTGTACTCTTCCATTTCCACGTCCATCTCCTCATCCTCATCAACCTCCATCTCTTCCTCTCCAGTCTGTTCTCCATCCACCTCCATCTCCTCCTCCGTATCCATTATTGTGTCCACCTCCATCTCTTCCTCTCCTCTCTTTTCTCCCTCCACTTCCATCTTCTCCTCTCTATCAGTCTGTCTGTCCACCTCCATCTTGCCTTCTATACCTGCAACAGCCTGCAGAGGTAGCAAAACCTCAGAGTGGGGTCCCTGTCCCACCCCATCCCCCCAGAACTCCAGCCCACACCCGGGCAGCTGGGGGGATCCACCTCCATGGAATGGCACTGTACCTTCCTCAGGACAAATGTGAGCATCCTGCAGGGATGGATGACACAATCCAGGCCTTAGGCAGCTTTTGAGACTGATGAGATGATGTCTCGGGGGCAGGAACAAGAAGGGTGACAGGAGCAGCAGGAGCAGCGTGCAGCGTGTGCTGAGCCCAGGGCCAACGGCTGTGTTGTGCTGCTTGCTGGCTGCTGGCAGTTCCAGATGGGACATGGATTGTGACATGACCACTGAGCTAGAGAGCCTTTGGTTCCATGCTTAGCAACGTTCCCCCAGACCATGGTGCTCAGAGCCCTGTTCCCAAGGATGGAGCATCCACAGCCTGGGCCAGTGCCTCAGCACCCTCAGTGGAAGAGAGCAGCTTCCTCAGATCCAACTTCAATCAGCCTCCTGCAGCTGAAAGCCATCCCCCCTTGTCCTGTTGCCACAGGCCCTGTGGAACACCCTGTCCCAATCTTTCTTGTGGCACCCTTGCAGTCCTGCAGAGCTGCAGTGAGGCCTCCCCAGGGTCTCCTCTTTCCAGGCTGAGCATCCCCAGCCCCACGTGGAAAGCAGGCAGTGTGATCTGGGGGAGTCCAGGCTGGAGTCAAATGGCATCAGGAACTGAGAGACGGAAGCTTTAGGCCCAGGTTTGCCTCTCAATGTACAAAATTAATAAGAGTGGAGGGCAAGATGGTGGGACACTGCTTCTGCTCTAATTGGTGAATATAGTCTCTGTTTTTTTTCTTTTTTTTCTCTCATGCCGTTGCAGTTTTGGCTGTTTGAAAGGAAGCTTGGCACAATATCCATTGTCTTCTCCATTTGTGAATCACCGAGCAGAGTCTGGGCAAGCTGATGTTGCAGAGCAAATCCTGCAAATGTACTGGTCATCCTGAGCCTGGAGAATGCAGTTAAACCCAGCCAAAAGTAATTTCTGGAAAGTCAAGCCTGGTGTACATTCTCTTGACTTTGGCTATGCCAACTTCACCTGAGTCTTATGAAAAAGCAAACAAAAGACTCAAACCAAAACAGACAAAACCTAGAAACAAACAAACCCATGCAAACCAATCAAACAAAGAGACTAAAAAAACCCCAAATAAAACCAAAGGGAATGAAGAGTTAGTATTAGTTTTGAGTTCATCACAGCAGGTAAATGGCTGCTTTCCACAGGATCACTATAAAAAGCCACAGATAACAGCTGCTCCAAAATACACCCAACAGGAGAACCATCAAAGTGATACATAGCAACTCTGGGGGCAGCTCCCCATGAAGGTGAGGGATGAGCACACAGTGCTACAGCTCCAGCCTTCCCCACCCTGCAGGCTGCTCTTTGCTCCTGATGTAAGAGCCTTGCAGGACTGTGGCCCCTCTCGGTGCATTATAAATCATTCCCACAGCTCTCACTTGAGCCACTGGCATGTCCAGAGCGAGATCCAGGCACAATCCTACTGCCCGCTGAGCCTGTCTGGGAGATCCTGAGCATCTTCCTGCCCAGAGCCACAAAAGAGCTCAGGCTCTGCCTGAACTGGGTTTTCAGGGGAGGTTTGCCTATCCCTGCGAGATGTGCTCATCCTTCATCAGGCTGTGCCCAGCCTGGATCAGGGCAGGTTGGATGCCACATGGGATCCATCCTTTGCCCTGCCATGTGATCCTCCATGCAGTGGGGATAAAAAGCCCAGCACTGGGGAACCCCAGGTGCTGCAGCAGTGATAGTTTTGGGAGAAACACGGAGCTGTGCATGGCCAGCTTGAAGTCTGCACTGCTCTGAGCACCAGGCCTGCCATGCTGAGCCCAGGGCCACAACCAGTGCTCACCCGGGCTGGGACATTGAGTCCCAACATGGGATCCCATGGGACAGGGCACGCTGGGATTCGCCCCTGCAGCTCCCCAGTGTGTCCAGAGAGACAGCAAGGAGACAGTGACCTCTGTCAGCGGGGCCCTCTGAGTGGGACAACCACTGCTGGGGTGGCTGTGCCAGCTCCCCCATGAACCTCCAGCCCTGGGAACCGGGAGGAAGTGGAAAACACAACTTGGCCAATACTGCCGGTGCCGGAAGCAAATGGAAAGAGAACTGGGGTGTGAAAACCCAAGGTTGTTTATTTACATAAGAACAGCAATGAAAACACAGAACACATTTACTTTTGTAAGAATATTTGTAATAACAACAATTTATAGAATGTATATACCTAAGAACATATCTAACAACAATATTTGAAATGTATTTACAGAAGACAAAACGAAGCCCTAAAACCTATATGGCAAAAAAAAGAACAAACTCTAAAAACTATGTACAAAAGGGTGCCATTTCAGTCCAGGATCTCCATCAGTCCGGGAAGAAAAGCAGGTGCCATGGTCACTCCAGTCAGGCACAGAGGGCTCTACCGTGTGTCCCCAGGCTGGCACACTGGGATTCTGCTGCCAGAGCTGAGGCTGGCTGGGTCTGGGGGCTGGGCCCCAGGCACTGCCATGGGGCTTGTGTGGCCCAAAGCAAGAACAGGACAGGCTGGGCATGGCCACCAGAACCCAAGGCACTGGGTACCACGTGCCTGAGCAGGGACCACCCAGCCCAATCCCGCCCCAGCCTGGCTGCAGGGAACCCACTGTGCCTGTGGGGACCACATGCCTGTCCTGCTGCTGGCATCGCTCTTCATCCCAGGACCATGGCCTCCTCTTCATCTTCCTCATCAATGTCCATCTCCTCGGTGTACTCTTCCATTTCCACGTCCATCTCCTCATCCTCATCAACCTCCATCTCTTCCTCTCCAGTCTGTTCTCCATCCACCTCCATCTCCTCCTCCGTATCCATTATTGTGTCCACCTCCATCTCTTCCTCTCCTCTCTTTTCTCCCTCCACTTCCATCTTCTCCTCTCTATCAGTCTGTCTGTCCACCTCCATCTTGCCTTCTATACCTGCAACAGCCTGCAGAGGTAGCAAAACCTCAGAGTGGGGTCCCTGTCCCACCCCATCCCCCCAGAACTCCAGCCCACACCCGGGCAGCTGGGGGGATCCACCTCCATGGAATGGCACTGTACCTTCCTCAGGACAAATGTGAGCATCCTGCAGGGATGGATGACACAATCCAGGCCTTAGGCAGCTTTTGAGACTGATGAGATGATGTCTCGGGGGCAGGAACAAGAAGGGTGACAGGAGCAGCAGGAGCAGCGTGCAGCGTGTGCTGAGCCCAGGGCCAACGGCTGTGTTGTGCTGCTTGCTGGCTGCTGGCAGTTCCAGATGGGACATGGATTGTGACATGACCACTGAGCTAGAGAGCCTTTGGTTCCATGCTTAGCAACGTTCCCCCAGACCATGGTGCTCAGAGCCCTGTTCCCAAGGATGGAGCATCCACAGCCTGGGCCAGTGCCTCAGCACCCTCAGTGGAAGAGAGCAGCTTCCTCAGATCCAACTTCAATCAGCCTCCTGCAGCTGAAAGCCATCCCCCCTTGTCCTGTTGCCACAGGCCCTGTGGAACACCCTGTCCCAATCTTTCTTGTGGCACCCTTGCAGTCCTGCAGAGCTGCAGTGAGGCCTCCCCAGGGTCTCCTCTTTCCAGGCTGAGCATCCCCAGCCCCACGTGGAAAGCAGGCAGTGTGATCTGGGGGAGTCCAGGCTGGAGTCAAATGGCATCAGGAACTGAGAGACGGAAGCTTTAGGCCCAGGTTTGCCTCTCAATGTACAAAATTAATAAGAGTGGAGGGCAAGATGGTGGGACACTGCTTCTGCTCTAATTGGTGAATATAGTCTCTGTTTTTTTCTTTTTTTTCTCTCATGCCGTTGCAGTTTTGGCTGTTTGAAAGGAAGCTTGGCACAATATCCATTGTCTTCTCCATTTGTGAATCACCGAGCAGAGTCTGGGCAAGCTGATGTTGCAGAGCAAATCCTGCAAATGTACTGGTCATCCTGAGCCTGGAGAATGCAGTTAAACCCAGCCAAAAGTAATTTCTGGAAAGTCAAGCCTGGTGTACATTCTCTTGACTTTGGCTATGCCAACTTCACCTGAGTCTTATGAAAAAGCAAACAAAAGACTCAAACCAAAACAGACAAAACCTAGAAACAAACAAACCCATGCAAACCAATCAAACAAAGAGACTAAAAAAACCCCAAATAAAACCAAAGGGAATGAAGAGTTAGTATTAGTTTTGAGTTCATCACAGCAGGTAAATGGCTGCTTTCCACAGGATCACTATAAAAAGCCACAGATAACAGCTGCTCCAAAATACACCCAACAGGAGAACCATCAAAGTGATACATAGCAACTCTGGGGGCAGCTCCCCATGAAGGTGAGGGATGAGCACACAGTGCTACAGCTCCAGCCTTCCCCACCCTGCAGGCTGCTCTTTGCTCCTGATGTAAGAGCCTTGCAGGACTGTGGCCCCTCTCGGTGCATTATAAATCATTCCCACAGCTCTCACTTGAGCCACTGGCATGTCCAGAGCGAGATCCAGGCACAATCCTACTGCCCGCTGAGCCTGTCTGGGAGATCCTGAGCATCTTCCTGCCCAGAGCCACAAAAGAGCTCAGGCTCTGCCTGAACTGGGTTTTCAGGGGAGGTTTGCCTATCCCTGCGAGATGTGCTCATCCTTCATCAGGCTGTGCCCAGCCTGGATCAGGGCAGGTTGGATGCCACATGGGATCCATCCTTTGCCCTGCCATGTGATCCTCCATGCAGTGGGGATAAAAAGCCCAGCACTGGGGAACCCCAGGTGCTGCAGCAGTGATAGTTTTGGGAGAAACACGGAGCTGTGCATGGCCAGCTTGAAGTCTGCACTGCTCTGAGCACCAGGCCTGCCATGCTGAGCCCAGGGCCACAACCAGTGCTCACCCGGGCTGGGACATTGAGTCCCAACATGGGATCCCATGGGACAGGGCACGCTGGGATTCGCCCCTGCAGCTCCCCAGTGTGTCCAGAGAGACAGCAAGGAGACAGTGACCTCTGTCAGCGGGGCCCTCTGAGTGGGACAACCACTGCTGGGGTGGCTGTGCCAGCTCCCCCATGAACCTCCAGCCCTGGGAACCGGGAGCAAGTGGAAAACACAACTTGGCCAATACTGCCGGTGCCGGAAGCAAATGGAAAGAGAACTGGGGTGTGAAAACCCAAGGTTGTTTATTTACATAAGAACAGCAATGAAAACACAGAACACATTTACTTTTGTAAGAATATTTGTAATAACAACAATTTATAGAATGTATATACCTAAGAACATATCTAACAACAATATTTGAAATGTATTTACAGAAGACAAAACGAAGCCCTAAAACCTATATGGCAAAAAAAAGAACAAACTCTAAAAACTATGTACAAAAGGGTGCCATTTCAGTCCAGGATCTCCATCAGTCCGGGAAGAAAAGCAGGTGCCATGGTCACTCCAGTCAGGCACAGAGGGCTCTACCGTGTGTCCCCAGGCTGGCACACTGGGATTCTGCTGCCAGAGCTGAGGCTGGCTGGGTCTGGGGGCTGGGCCCCAGGCACTGCCATGGGGCTTGTGTGGCCCAAAGCAAGAACAGGACAGGCTGGGCATGGCCAGCAGAACCCAAGGCACTGGGTACCACGTGCCTGAGCAGGGACCACCCAGCCCAATCCCGCCCCAGCCTGGCTGCAGGGAACCCACTGTGCCTGTGGGGACCACATGCCTGTCGTGCTGCTGGCATCGCTCTTCATCCCAGGACCATGGCCTCCTCTTCATCTTCCTCATCAATGTCCATCTCCTCGGTGTACTCTTCCATTTCCACGTCCATCTCCTCATCCTCATCAACCTCCATCTCTTCCTCTCCAGTCTGTTCTCCATCCACCTCCATCTCCTCCTCCGTATCCATTATTGTGTCCACCTCCATCTCTTCCTCTCCTCTCTTTTCTCCCTCCACTTCCATCTTCTCCTCTCTATCAGTCTGTCTGTCCACCTCCATCTTGCCTTCTATACCTGCAACAGCCTGCAGAGGTAGCAAAACCTCAGAGTGGGGTCCCTGTCCCACCCCATCCCCCCAGAACTCCAGCCCACACCCGGGCAGCTGGGGGGATCCACCTCCATGGAATGGCACTGTACCTTCCTCAGGACAAATGTGAGCATCCTGCAGGGATGGATGACACAATCCAGGCCTTAGGCAGCTTTTGAGACTGATGAGATGATGTCTCGGGGGCAGGAACAAGAAGGGTGACAGGAGCAGCAGGAGCAGCGTGCAGCGTGTGCTGAGCCCAGGGCCAACGGCTGTGTTGTGCTGCTTGCTGGCTGCTGGCAGTTCCAGATGGGACATGGATTGTGACATGACCACTGAGCTAGAGAGCCTTTGGTTCCATGCTTAGCAACGTTCCCCCAGACCATGGTGCTCAGAGCCCTGTTCCCAAGGATGGAGCATCCACAGCCTGGGCCAGTGCCTCAGCACCCTCAGTGGAAGAGAGCAGCTTCCTCAGATCCAACTTCAATCAGCCTCCTGCAGCTGAAAGCCATCCCCCCTTGTCCTGTTGCCACAGGCCCTGTGGAACACCCTGTCCCAATCTTTCTTGTGGCACCCTTGCAGTCCTGCAGAGCTGCAGTGAGGCCTCCCCAGGGTCTCCTCTTTCCAGGCTGAGCATCCCCAGCCCCACGTGGAAAGCAGGCAGTGTGATCTGGGGGAGTCCAGGCTGGAGTCAAATGGCATCAGGAACTGAGAGACGGAAGCTTTAGGCCCAGGTTTGCCTCTCAATGTACAAAATTAATAAGAGTGGAGGGCAAGATGGTGGGACACTGCTTCTGCTCTAATTGGTGAATATAGTCTCTGTTTTTTTTCTTTTTTTTCTCTCATGCCGTTGCAGTTTTGGCTGTTTGAAAGGAAGCTTGGCACAATATCCATTGTCTTCTCCATTTGTGAATCACCGAGCAGAGTCTGGGCAAGCTGATGTTGCAGAGCAAATCCTGCAAATGTACTGGTCATCCTGAGCCTGGAGAATGCAGTTAAACCCAGCCAAAAGTAATTTCTGGAAAGTCAAGCCTGGTGTACATTCTCTTGACTTTGGCTATGCCAACTTCACCTGAGTCTTATGAAAAAGCAAACAAAAGACTCAAACCAAAACAGACAAAACCTAGAAACAAACAAACCCATGCAAACCAATCAAACAAAGAGACTAAAAAAACCCCAAATAAAACCAAAGGGAATGAAGAGTTAGTATTAGTTTTGAGTTCATCACAGCAGGTAAATGGCTGCTTTCCACAGGATCACTATAAAAAGCCACAGATAACAGCTGCTCCAAAATACACCCAACAGGAGAACCATCAAAGTGATACATAGCAACTCTGGGGGCAGCTCCCCATGAAGGTGAGGGATGAGCACACAGTGCTACAGCTCCAGCCTTCCCCACCCTGCAGGCTGCTCTTTGCTCCTGATGTAAGAGCCTTGCAGGACTGTGGCCCCTCTCGGTGCATTATAAATCATTCCCACAGCTCTCACTTGAGCCACTGGCATGTCCAGAGCGAGATCCAGGCACAATCCTACTGCCCGCTGAGCCTGTCTGGGAGATCCTGAGCATCTTCCTGCCCAGAGCCACAAAAGAGCTCAGGCTCTGCCTGAACTGGGTTTTCAGGGGAGGTTTGCCTATCCCTGCGAGATGTGCTCATCCTTCATCAGGCTGTGCCCAGCCTGGATCAGGGCAGGTTGGATGCCACATGGGATCCATCCTTTGCCCTGCCATGTGATCCTCCATGCAGTGGGGATAAAAAGCCCAGCACTGGGGAACCCCAGGTGCTGCAGCAGTGATAGTTTTGGGAGAAACACGGAGCTGTGCATGGCCAGCTTGAAGTCTGCACTGCTCTGAGCACCAGGCCTGCCATGCTGAGCCCAGGGCCACAACCAGTGCTCACCCGGGCTGGGACATTGAGTCCCAACATGGGATCCCATGGGACAGGGCACGCTGGGATTCGCCCCTGCAGCTCCCCAGTGTGTCCAGAGAGACAGCAAGGAGACAGTGACCTCTGTCAGCGGGGCCCTCTGAGTGGGACAACCACTGCTGGGGTGGCTGTGCCAGCTCCCCCATGAACCTCCAGCCCTGGGAACCGGGAGCAAGTGGAAAACACAACTTGGCCAATACTGCCGGTGCCGGAAGCAAATGGAAAGAGAACTGGGGTGTGAAAACCCAAGGTTGTTTATTTACATAAGAACAGCAATGAAAACACAGAACACATTTACTTTTGTAAGAATATTTGTAATAACAACAATTTATAGAATGTATATACCTAAGAACATATCTAACAACAATATTTGAAATGTATTTACAGAAGACAAAACGAAGCCCTAAAACCTATATGGCAAAAAAAAGAACAAACTCTAAAAACTATGTACAAAAGGGTGCCATTTCAGTCCAGGATCTCCATCAGTCCGGGAAGAAAAGCAGGTGCCATGGTCACTCCAGTCAGGCACAGAGGGCTCTACCGTGTGTCCCCAGGCTGGCACACTGGGATTCTGCTGCCAGAGCTGAGGCTGGCTGGGTCTGGGGGCTGGGCCCCAGGCACTGCCATGGGGCTTGTGTGGCCCAAAGCAAGAACAGGACAGGCTGGGCATGGCCACCAGAACCCAAGGCACTGGGTACCACGTGCCTGAGCAGGGACCACCCAGCCCAATCCCGCCCCAGCCTGGCTGCAGGGAACCCACTGTGCCTGTGGGGACCACATGCCTGTCCTGCTGCTGGCATCGCTCTTCATCCCAGGACCATGGCCTCCTCTTCATCTTCCTCATCAATGTCCATCTCCTCGGTGTACTCTTCCATTTCCACGTCCATCTCCTCATCCTCATCAACCTCCATCTCTTCCTCTCCAGTCTGTTCTCCATCCACCTCCATCTCCTCCTCCGTATCCATTATTGTGTCCACCTCCATCTCTTCCTCTCCTCTCTTTTCTCCCTCCACTTCCATCTTCTCCTCTCTATCAGTCTGTCTGTCCACCTCCATCTTGCCTTCTATACCTGCAACAGCCTGCAGAGGTAGCAAAACCTCAGAGTGGGGTCCCTGTCCCACCCCATCCCCCCAGAACTCCAGCCCACACCCGGGCAGCTGGGGGGATCCACCTCCATGGAATGGCACTGTACCTTCCTCAGGACAAATGTGAGCATCCTGCAGGGATGGATGACACAATCCAGGCCTTAGGCAGCTTTTGAGACTGATGAGATGATGTCTCGGGGGCAGGAACAAGAAGGGTGACAGGAGCAGCAGGAGCAGCGTGCAGCGTGTGCTGAGCCCAGGGCCAACGGCTGTGTTGTGCTGCTTGCTGGCTGCTGGCAGTTCCAGATGGGACATGGATTGTGACATGACCACTGAGCTAGAGAGCCTTTGGTTCCATGCTTAGCAACGTTCCCCCAGACCATGGTGCTCAGAGCCCTGTTCCCAAGGATGGAGCATCCACAGCCTGGGCCAGTGCCTCAGCACCCTCAGTGGAAGAGAGCAGCTTCCTCAGATCCAACT
This sequence comes from Lonchura striata, assembly GCF_050655825.1. Taxonomy (NCBI): domain Eukaryota; kingdom Metazoa; phylum Chordata; class Aves; order Passeriformes; family Estrildidae; genus Lonchura; species Lonchura striata. The sequence continues at coordinate 1,231,905 of NC_140712.1, forward strand.
TCAATCAGCCTCCTGCAGCTGAAAGCCATCCCCCCTTGTCCTGTTGCCACAGGCCCTGTGGAACACCCTGTCCCAATCTTTCTTGTGGCACCCTTGCAGTCCTGCAGAGCTGCAGTGAGGCCTCCCCAGGGTCTCCTCTTTCCAGGCTGAGCATCCCCAGCCCCACGTGGAAAGCAGGCAGTGTGATCTGGGGGAGTCCAGGCTGGAGTCAAATGGCATCAGGAACTGAGAGACGGAAGCTTTAGGCCCAGGTTTGCCTCTCAATGTACAAAATTAATAAGAGTGGAGGGCAAGATGGTGGGACACTGCTTCTGCTCTAATTGGTGAATATAGTCTCTGTTTTTTTCTTTTTTTTCTCTCATGCCGTTGCAGTTTTGGCTGTTTGAAAGGAAGCTTGGCACAATATCCATTGTCTTCTCCATTTGTGAATCACCGAGCAGAGTCTGGGCAAGCTGATGTTGCAGAGCAAATCCTGCAAATGTACTGGTCATCCTGAGCCTGGAGAATGCAGTTAAACCCAGCCAAAAGTAATTTCTGGAAAGTCAAGCCTGGTGTACATTCTCTTGACTTTGGCTATGCCAACTTCACCTGAGTCTTATGAAAAAGCAAACAAAAGACTCAAACCAAAACAGACAAAACCTAGAAACAAACAAACCCATGCAAACCAATCAAACAAAGAGACTAAAAAAACCCCAAATAAAACCAAAGGGAATGAAGAGTTAGTATTAGTTTTGAGTTCATCACAGCAGGTAAATGGCTGCTTTCCACAGGATCACTATAAAAAGCCACAGATAACAGCTGCTCCAAAATACACCCAACAGGAGAACCATCAAAGTGATACATAGCAACTCTGGGGGCAGCTCCCCATGAAGGTGAGGGATGAGCACACAGTGCTACAGCTCCAGCCTTCCCCACCCTGCAGGCTGCTCTTTGCTCCTGATGTAAGAGCCTTGCAGGACTGTGGCCCCTCTCGGTGCATTATAAATCATTCCCACAGCTCTCACTTGAGCCACTGGCATGTCCAGAGCGAGATCCAGGCACAATCCTACTGCCCGCTGAGCCTGTCTGGGAGATCCTGAGCATCTTCCTGCCCAGAGCCACAAAAGAGCTCAGGCTCTGCCTGAACTGGGTTTTCAGGGGAGGTTTGCCTATCCCTGCGAGATGTGCTCATCCTTCATCAGGCTGTGCCCAGCCTGGATCAGGGCAGGTTGGATGCCACATGGGATCCATCCTTTGCCCTGCCATGTGATCCTCCATGCAGTGGGGATAAAAAGCCCAGCACTGGGGAACCCCAGGTGCTGCAGCAGTGATAGTTTTGGGAGAAACACGGAGCTGTGCATGGCCAGCTTGAAGTCTGCACTGCTCTGAGCACCAGGCCTGCCATGCTGAGCCCAGGGCCACAACCAGTGCTCACCCGGGCTGGGACATTGAGTCCCAACATGGGATCCCATGGGACAGGGCACGCTGGGATTCGCCCCTGCAGCTCCCCAGTGTGTCCAGAGAGACAGCAAGGAGACAGTGACCTCTGTCAGCGGGGCCCTCTGAGTGGGACAACCACTGCTGGGGTGGCTGTGCCAGCTCCCCCATGAACCTCCAGCCCTGGGAACCGGGAGCAAGTGGAAAACACAACTTGGCCAATACTGCCGGTGCCGGAAGCAAATGGAAAGAGAACTGGGGTGTGAAAACCCAAGGTTGTTTATTTACATAAGAACAGCAATGAAAACACAGAACACATTTACTTTTGTAAGAATATTTGTAATAACAACAATTTATAGAATGTATATACCTAAGAACATATCTAACAACAATATTTGAAATGTATTTACAGAAGACAAAACGAAGCCCTAAAACCTATATGGCAAAAAAAAGAACAAACTCTAAAAACTATGTACAAAAGGGTGCCATTTCAGTCCAGGATCTCCATCAGTCCGGGAAGAAAAGCAGGTGCCATGGTCACTCCAGTCAGGCACAGAGGGCTCTACCGTGTGTCCCCAGGCTGGCACACTGGGATTCTGCTGCCAGAGCTGAGGCTGGCTGGGTCTGGGGGCTGGGCCCCAGGCACTGCCATGGGGCTTGTGTGGCCCAAAGCAAGAACAGGACAGGCTGGGCATGGCCACCAGAACCCAAGGCACTGGGTACCACGTGCCTGAGCAGGGACCACCCAGCCCAATCCCGCCCCAGCCTGGCTGCAGGGAACCCACTGTGCCTGTGGGGACCACATGCCTGTCCTGCTGCTGGCATCGCTCTTCATCCCAGGACCATGGCCTCCTCTTCATCTTCCTCATCAATGTCCATCTCCTCGGTGTACTCTTCCATTTCCACGTCCATCTCCTCATCCTCATCAACCTCCATCTCTTCCTCTCCAGTCTGTTCTCCATCCACCTCCATCTCCTCCTCCGTATCCATTATTGTGTCCACCTCCATCTCTTCCTCTCCTCTCTTTTCTCCCTCCACTTCCATCTTCTCCTCTCTATCAGTCTGTCTGTCCACCTCCATCTTGCCTTCTATACCTGCAACAGCCTGCAGAGGTAGCAAAACCTCAGAGTGGGGTCCCTGTCCCACCCCATCCCCCCAGAACTCCAGCCCACACCCGGGCAGCTGGGGGGATCCACCTCCATGGAATGGCACTGTACCTTCCTCAGGACAAATGTGAGCATCCTGCAGGGATGGATGACACAATCCAGGCCTTAGGCAGCTTTTGAGACTGATGAGATGATGTCTCGGGGGCAGGAACAAGAAGGGTGACAGGAGCAGCAGGAGCAGCGTGCAGCGTGTGCTGAGCCCAGGGCCAACGGCTGTATTGTGCTGCTTGCTGGCTGCTGGCAGTTCCAGATGGGACATGGATTGTGACATGACCACTGAGCTAGAGAGCCTTTGGTTCCATGCTTAGCAAACGTTCCCCCAGACCATGGTGCTCAGAGCCCTGTTCCCAAGGATGGAGCATCCACAGCCTGGGCCAGTGCCTCAGCACCCTCAGTGGAAGAGAGCAGCTTCCTCAGATCCAACTTCAATCAGCCTCCTGCAGCTGAAAGCCATCCCCCCTTGTCCTGTTGCCACAGGCCCTGTGGAACACCCTGTCCCAATCTTTCTTGTGGCACCCTTGCAGTCCTGCAGAGCTGCAGTGAGGCCTCCCCAGGGTCTCCTCTTTCCAGGCTGAGCATCCCCAGCCCCACGTGGAAAGCAGGCAGTGTGATCTGGGGGAGTCCAGGCTGGAGTCAAATGGCATCAGGAACTGAGAGACGGAAGCTTTAGGCCCAGGTTTGCCTCTCAATGTACAAAATTAATAAGAGTGGAGGGCAAGATGGTGGGACACTGCTTCTGCTCTAATTGGTGAATATAGTCTCTGTTTTATTCTTTTTTTTCTCTCATGCCGTTGCAGTTTTGGCTGTTTGAAAGGAAGCTTGGCACAATATCCATTGTCTTCTCCATTTGTGAATCACCGAGCAGAGTCTGGGCAAGCTGATGTTGCAGAGCAAATCCTGCAAATGTACTGGTCATCCTGAGCCTGGAGAATGCAGTTAAACCCAGCCAAAAGTAATTTCTGGAAAGTCAAGCCTGGTGTACATTCTCTTGACTTTGGCTATGCCAACTTCACCTGAGTCTTATGAAAAAGCAAACAAAAGACTCAAACCAAAACAGACAAAACCTAGAAACAAACGAACCCATGCAAACCAATCAAACAAAGAGACTAAAATAACCCCAAATAAAACCAAAGGGAATGAAGAGTTAGTATTAGTTTTGAGTTCATCACAGCAGGTAAATGGCTGCTTTCCACAGGATCACCATAAAAAGCCACAGATAACAGCTGCTCCAAGATACACCCAACAGGAGAACCATCAAAGTGATACATAGCAACTCTGGGGGCAGCTCCCCATTAAGGTGAGGGATGAGCACACAGTGCTACAGCTCCAGCCTTCCCCACCCTGCAGGCTGCTCTTTGCTCCTGATGTAAGAGCCTTGCAGGACTGTGGCCCCTCTCGGTGCATTATAAATCATTCCCACAGCTCTCACTTGAGCCACTGGCATGTCCAGAGCGAGATCCAGGCACAATCCTACTGCCCGCTGAGCCTCTCTGGGAGATCCTGAGCATCTTCCTGCCCAGAGCCACAAAAGAGCTCAGGCTGTGCCTGAACTGGGTTTTCAGGGGAGGTTTCCATATCCCTGCGAGATGTGCTCATCCTTCATCAGGCTGTGCCCAGCCTGGATCAGGGCAGGTTGGATGCCACATGGGATCCATCCTTTGCCCTGCCATGTGATCCTCCATGCAGTGGGGATAAAAAGCCCAGCACTGGGGAACCCCAGGTGCTGCAGCAGTGATAGTTTTGGGAGAAACATGGAGCTGTGCATGGCCAGCTTGAAGTCTGCACTGCTGTGAGCACCAGGCCTGCCATGCTGAGCCCAGGGCCACAACCAGTGCTCACCCGGGCTGGGACATTGAGTCCCAACATGGGATCCCATGGGACAGGGCACGCTGGGATTCGCCCCTGCAGCTCCCCAGTGTGTCCAGAGAGACAGCAAGGAGACAGTGACCTCTGTCAGCGGGACCCTCTGAGTGGGACAACCACTGCTGGGGTGGCTGTGCCAGCTCCCCCATGAACCTCCAGCCCTGGGAACCGGGAGCAAGTGGAAAACACAACTTGGCCAATACTGCCTGTGCCGGAAGCAAATGGAAAGAGAACTGGGGTGTGAAAACCCAAGGTTGTTTATTTACATAAGAACAGCAATGAAAACACAGAACACATTTACTTTTGTAAGAATATTTGTAATAACAACAATTTATAGAATGTATATACCTAAGAACATATCTAACAAAAATATTTGAAATGTATTTACAGAAGACAAAACGAAGCCCTAAAACCTAGATGGCAAAAACAAGAACAAACTCTAAAAACTATGTACAAAAGGGTGCCATTTCAGTCCAGGATCTCCATCAGTCCGGGAAGAAAAGCAGGTGCCGTGGTCACTCCAGTCAGGCACAGAGGGCTCTACCGTGTGTCCCCAGGCTGGCACACTGGGACTCTGCTGCCAGAGCTGAGGCTGGCTGGGTCTGGGGGCTGGGCCCCAGGCACTGCCATGGGGCTTGTGTGGCCCAAAGCAAGAACAGGACAGGCTGGGCATGGCCACCAGAACCCAAGGCACTGGGTACCACGTGCCTGAGCAGGGACCACCCAGCCCAATCCCGCCCCAGCCTGGCTGCAGGGAACACACTGTGCCTGTGGGGACCACATGCCTGTCCTGCTGCTGGCATTGCTCTTCATCCCAGGACCATGGCCTCCTCTTCATCTTCCTCATCAATGTCCATCTCCTCGGTGTACTCTTCCATTTCCACGTCCATCTCCTCATCCTCATCAACCTCCATCTCTTCCTCTCCAGTCTGTTCGCCATCCACCTCCATCTCCTCCTCCGTATGCATTATTGTGTCCACCTCCATCTCTTCCTCTCCTCTCTTTTCTCCCTCTACTTCCATCTTCTCCTCTCTATCAGTATGTCTGTCCACCTCTATCTTGTCTTCTCTACCTGCAACAGCCTGCAGAGGTAGCAAAACCTCAGAGTGGGGTCCCTGTCCCACCCCATCCCCCCAGAACTCCAGCCCACACCCGGGCAGCTGGGGGGATCCACCTCCATGGAATGGCACCGTACCTTCCTCAGGACAAATGTGAGCATCCTGCAGGGATGGATGACACAATCCAGGCCTTAGGCAGCTTTTGAGACTGATGAGATGATGTCTCGGGGGCAGGAATAAGAAGGGTGACAGGAGCAGCAGGAGCAGCGTGCAGCGTGTGCTGAGCCCAGGGCCAACGGTTGTGTTGTGCTGCTTGCTGGCTGCTGGCAGTTCCAGATGGGACATGGATTGTGACATGACCACTGAGCTAGAGAGCCTTTGGTTCCATGCTTAGCAACGTTCCCCCAGACCATGGTGCTCAGAGCCCTGTTCCCAAGGATGGAGCATCCACAGCCTGGGCCAGTGCCTCAGCACCCTCAGTGGAAGAGAGCAGCTTCCTCAGATCCAACTTCAATCAGCCTCCTGCAGCTGAAAGCCGTCCCCCCTTGTCCTGTTGCCACAGGCCCTGTGGAACACCCTGTCCCAATCTTTCTTGTGGCACCCTTGCAGTCCTGCAGAGCTGCAGTGAGGCCTCCCCAGGGTCTCCTCTTTCCAGGCTGAGCATCCCCAGCCCCACGTGGAAAGCAGGCAGTGTGATCTGGGGGAGTCCAGGCTGGAGTCAAATGGCATCAGGAACTGAGAGACGGAAGCTTTAGGCCCAGGTTTGCCTCTCAATGTACAAAATTAATAAGAGTGGAGGGCAAGATGGTGGGACACTGCTTCTGCTCTAATTGGTGAATATAGTCTCTGTTTTTTTTCTTTTTTTCTCTCATGCCGTTGCAGTTTTGGCTGTTTGAAAGGAAGCTTGGCACAATATCCATTGTCTTCTCCATTTGTGAATCACCGAGCAGAGTCTGGGCAAGCTGATTTTGCAGAGCAAATCCTGCAAATGTACTGGTCATCCTGAGCCTGGAGAATGCAGTTAAACCCAGCCAAAAGTAATTTCTGGAAAGTCAAGCCTGGTGTACATTCTCTTGACTTTGGCTATGCCAACTTCACCTGAGTCTTATGAAAAAGCAAACAAAAGACTCAAACCAAAACAGACAAAACCTAGAAACAAACGAACCCATGCAAACCAATCAAACAAAGAGACTAAAAAAACCCCAAATAAAACCAAAGGGAATGAAGAGTTAGTATTAGTTTTGAGTTCATCACAGCAGGTAAATGGCTGCTTTCCACAGGATCACCATAAAAATCCACAGATAACAGCTGCTCCAAAATGCACCCAACAGGAGAACCATCAAAGTAATACATAGCAACTCTGGGGGCAGCTCCCCATTAAGGTGAGGGATGAGCACACAGTGCTACAGCTCCAGCCTTCTCCACCCTGCAGGCTGCTCTTTGCTCCTGATGTAAGAGCCTTGCAGGACTGTGGCCCCTCTCGGTGCATTATAAATCATTCCCACAGCTCTCACTTGAGCCACTGGCATGTCCAGAGCGAGATCCAGGAACAATCCTACTGCCCGCTGAGCCTCTCTGGGAGATCCTGAGCATCTTCCTGCCCAGAGCCACAAAAGAGCTCAGGCTATGCCTGAACTGGGTTTTCAGGGGAGGTTTCCATATCCCTGCGAGATGTGCTCATCCTTCATCAGGCTGTGCCCAGCCTGGATCAGGGCAGGTTGGATGCCACATGGGATCCATCCTTTGCCCTGCCATGTGATCCTCCATGCAGTGGGGATAAAAAGCCCAGCACTGGGGAACACCAGGTGCTGCAGCAGTGATAGTTTTGGGAGAAACACGGAGCTGTGCATGGCCAGCTTGAAGTGTGCACTGCTGTGAGCACCAGGCCTGCCATGCTGAGCCCAGGGCCACAACCAGTGCTCACCCGGGCTGGGACATTGAGTCCCAACATGGGATCCCATGGGACAGGGCACGCTGGGATTCGCCCCTGCAGCTCCCCAGTGTGTCCAGAGAGACAGCAAGGAGACAGTGACCTCTGTCAGCGGGACCCTCTGAGTGGGACAACCACTGCTGGGGTGGCTGTGCCAGCTTCCCCATGAACCTCCAGCCCTGGGATCCGGGAGGAAGTGGAAAACACAACTTGGCCAATACTGCCTGTGCCGGAAGCAAATGGAAAGAGAACTGGGGTGTGAAAACCCAAGGTTGTTTATTTACATAAGAACAGCAATGAAAACACAGAACACATTTACTTTTGTAAGAATATTTGTAATAACAACAATTTATAGAATGTATATACCTAAGAACATATCTAACAACAATATTTGAAATGTATTTACAGAAGACAAAACGAAGCCCTAAAACCTAGATGGCAAAAACAAGAACAAACTCTAAAAACTATGTACAAAAGGGTGCCATTTCAGTCCAGGATCTCCATCAGTCCGGGAAGAAAAGCAGGTGCCGTGGTCACTCCAGTCAGGCACAGAGGGCTCTACCGTGTGTCCCCAGCCTGGCACACTGGGACTCTGCTGCCAGAGCTGAGGCTGGCTGGGTCTGGGGGCTGGGCCCCAGGCACTGCCATGGGACTTGTGTGGCCCCAAGCAAGCACAGGACAGGCTGGGCATGGCCAGCAGAACCCAAGGCACTGGGTACCACGTGCCTGAGCAGGGACCACCCAGCCCAATCCCTCCCCAGCCTGGCTGCAGGGAACCCACTGTGCCTGTGGGGACCACATGCCTGTCGTGCTGCTGGCATTGCTCTTCATCCCAGGACCATGGCCTCCTCTTCATCTTCCTCATCAATGTCCATCTCCTCGGTGTACTCTTCCATTTCCACGTCCATCTCCTCATCCTCATCAACCTCCATCTCTTCCTCTCCAGTCTGTTCTCCATCCACCTCCATCTCCTCCTCCGTATCCATTATTGTGTCCACCTCCATCTCTTCCTCTCCTCTCTTTTCTCCCTCCACTTCCATCTTCTCCTCTCTATCAGTCTGTCTGTCCACCTCCATCTTGTCTTCTCTACCTGCAACAGCCTGCAGAGGTAGCAAAACCTCAGAGTGGGGTCCCTGTCCCACCCCATCCCCCCAGAACTCCAGCCCACACCCGGGCAGCTGGGGGGATCCACCTCCATGGAATGGCACCGTACCTTCCTCAGGACAAATGTGAGCATCCTGCAGGGATGGATGACACAATCCAGGCCTTAGGCAGCTTTTGAGACTGATGAGATGAGGTCTCGGGGACAGGAACAAGAAGGCTGACAGGAGCAGCAGGAGCAGCGTGCAGCGTGTGCTGAGCCCAGGGCCAACGGTTGTGTTGTGCTGCTTGCTGGTTGCTGGCAGTTCCAGATGGGACATGGATTATGACATGACCACTGAGCTAGAGAGCCTTTGGTTCCATGCTTAGCAACGTTCCCCCAGAGCATGGTGCTCAGAGCCCTGTTCCCAAGGATGGAGCATCCACAGCCTGGGCCAGTGCCTCAGCACCCTCAGTGGAAGAGAGCAGCTTCCTCAGATCCAACTTCAATCAGCCTCCTGCAGCTGAAAGCCGTCCCCCCTTGTCCTGTTGCCACAGGCCCTGTGGAACACCCTGTCCCAATCTTTCTTGTGGCACCCTTGCAGTCCTGCAGAGCTGCAGTGAGGCCTCCCCAGGGTCTCCTCTTTCCAGGCTGAGCATCCCCAGCCCCACGTGGAAAGCAGGCAGTGTGATCTGGGGGAGTCCAGGCTGGAGTCAAATGGCATCAGGAACTGAGAGACGGAAGCTTTAGGCCCAGGTTTGCCTCTCAATGTACAAAATTAATAAGAGTGGAGGGCAAGATGGTGGGACACTGCTTCTGCTCTAATTGGTGAATATAGTCTCTGTTTTTTTTCTTTTTTTCTCTCATGCCCTTGCAGTTTTGGCTGTTTGAAAGGAAGCTTGGCACAATATCCATTGTCTTCTCCATTTGTGAATCACCGAGCAGAGTCTGGGCAAGCTGATGTTGCAGAGCAAATCCTGCAAATGTACTGGTCATCCTGAGCCTGGAGAATGCAGTTAAACCCAGCCAAAAGTAATTTCTGGAAAGTCAAGCCTGGTGTACATTCTCTTGACTTTGGCTATGCCAACTTCACCTGAGTCTTATGAAAAAGCAAACAAAAGACTCAAACCAAAACAGACAAAACCTAGAAACAAACGAACCCATGCAAACCAATCAAACAAAGAGACTAAAAAACACCCAAATAAAACCAAAGAGAATGAAGAGTTAGTATTAGATTTGAGTTCATCACAGCAGGTAAATGGCTGCTTTCCACAGGATCACCATAAAAAGCCACAGATAACAGCTGCTCCAAGATACACCCAACAGGAGAACCATCAAAGTAATACATAGCAACTCTGGGGGCAGCTCCCCATTAAGGTGAGGGATGAGCACACAGTGCTACAGCTCCAGCCTTCTCCACCCTGCAGGCTGCTCTTTGCTCCTGATGTAAGAGCCTTGCAGGACTGTGGCCCCTCTCGGTGCATTATAAATCATTCCCACAGCTCTCACTTGAGCCACTGGCATGTCCAGAGCGAGATCCAGGCACAATCCTACTGCCCGCTGAGCCTCTCTGGGAGATCCTGAGCATCTTCCTGCCCAGAGCCACAAAAGAGCTCAGGCTATGCCTGAACTGGGTTTTCAGGGGAGGTTTCCATATCCCTGCGAGATGTGCTCATCCTTCATCAGGCTGTGCCCAGCCTGGATCAGGGCAGGTTGGATGCCACATGGGATCCATCCTTTGCCCTGCCATGTGATCCTCCATGCAGTGGGGATAAAAAGCCCAGCACTGGGGAACACCAGGTGCTGCAGCAGTGATAGTTTTGGGAGAAACACGGAGCTGTGCATGGCCAGCTTGAAGTCTGCACTGCTGTGAGCACCAGGCCTGCCATGCTGAGCCCAGGGCCACAACCAGTGCTCACCCGGGCTGGGACATTGAGTCCCAACATGGGATCCCATGGGACAGGGCACGCTGGGATTCGCCCCTGCAGCTCCCCAGTGTGTCCAGAGAGACAGCAAGGAGACAGTGACCTCTGTCAGCGGGACCCTCTGAGTGGGACAACCACTGCTGGGGTGGCTGTGCCAGCTTCCCCATGAACCTCCAGCCCTGGGATCCGGGAGGAAGTGGAAAACACAACTTGGCCAATACTGCCTGTGCCGGAAGCAAATGGAAAGAGAACTGGGGTGTGAAAACCCAAGGTTGTTTATTTACATAAGAACAGCAATGAAAACACAGAACACATTTACTTTTGTAAGAATATTTGTAATAACAACAATTTATAGAATGTATATACCTAAGAACATATCTAACAACAATATTTGAAATGTATTTACAGAAGACAAAACGAAGCCCTAAAACCTAGATGGCAAAAACAAGAACAAACTCTAAAAACTATGTACAAAAGGGTGCCATTTCAGTCCAGGATCTCCATCAGTCCGGGAAGAAAAGCAGGTGCCGTGGTCACTCCAGTCAGGCACAGAGGGCTCTACCGTGTGTCCCCAGGCTGGCACACTGGGACTCTGCTGCCAGAGCTGAGGCTGGCTGGGTCTGGGGGCTGGGCCCCAGGCACTGCCATGGGACTTGTGTGGCCCCAAGCAAGCACAGGACAGGCTGGGCATGGCCAGCAGAACCCAAGGCACTGGGTACCACGTGCCTGAGCAGGGACCACCCAGCCCAATCCCTCCCCAGCCTGGCTGCAGGGAACCCACTGTGCCTGTGGGGACCACATGCCTGTCGTGCTGCTGGCATTGCTCTTCATCCCAGGACCATGGCCTCCTCTTCATCTTCCTCATCAATGTCCATCTCCTCGGTGTACTCTTCCATTTCCACGTCCATCTCCTCATCCTCATCAACCTCCATCTCTTCCTCTCCAGTCTGTTCTCCATCCACCTCCATCTCCTCCTCCGTATCCATTATTGTGGCCACCTCCATCTCTTCCTCTCCTCTCTTTTCTCCCTCCACTTCCATCTTCTCCTCTCTATCAGTCTGTCTGTCCACCTCCATCTTGTCTTCTCTACCTGCAACAGCCTGCAGAGGTAGCAAAACCTCAGAGTGGGGTCCCTGTCCCACCCCATCCCCCCAGAACTCCAGCCCACACCCGGGCAGCTGGGGGGATCCACCTCCATGGAATGGCACCGTACCTTCCTCAGGACAAATGTGAGCATCCTGCAGGGATGGATGACACAATCCAGGCCTTAGGCAGCTTTTGAGACTGATGAGATGATGTCTCGGGGGCAGGAATAAGAAGGGTGACAGGAGCAGCAGGAGCAGCGTGCAGCGTGTGCTGAGCCCAGGGCCAACGGTTGTGTTGTGCTGCTTGCTGGCTGCTGGCAGTTCCAGATGGGACATGGATTGTGACATGACCACTGAGCTAGAGAGCCTTTGGTTCCATGCTTAGCAACGTTCCCCCAGACCATGGTGCTCAGAGCCCTGTTCCCAAGGATGGAGCATCCACAGACTGGGCCAGTGCCTCAGCACCCTCAGTGGAAGAGAGCAGCTTCCTCAGATCCAACTTCAATCAGCCTCCTGCAGCTGAAAGCCGTCCCCCCTTGTCCTGTTGCCACAGGCCCTGTGGAACACCCTGTCCCAATCTTTCTTGTGGCACCCTTGCAGTCCTGCAGAGCTGCAGTGAGGCCTCCCCAGGGTCTCCTCTTTCCAGGCTGAGCATCCCCAGCCCCACGTGGAAAGCAGGCAGTGTGATCTGGGGGAGTCCAGGCTGGAGTCAAATGGCATCAGGAACTGAGAGACGGAAGCTTTAGGCCCAGGTTTGCCTCTCAATGTACAAAATTAATAAGAGTGGAGGGCAAGATGGTGGGACACTGCTTCTGCTCTAATTGGTGAATATAGTCTCTGTTTTTTTTCTTTTTTTCTCTCATGCCCTTGCAGTTTTGGCTGTTTGAAAGGAAGCTTGGCACAATATCCATTGTCTTCTCCATTTGTGAATCACCGAGCAGAGTCTGGGCAAGCTGATGTTGCAGAGCAAATCCTGCAAATGTACTGGTCATCCTGAGCCTGGAGAATGCAGTTAAACCCAGCCAAAAGTAATTTCTGGAAAGTCAAGCCTGGTGTACATTCTCTTGACTTTGGCTATGCCAACTTCACCTGAGTCTTATGAAAAAGCAAACAAAAGACTCAAACCAAAACAGACAAAACCTAGAAACAAACGAACCCATGCAAACCAATCAAACAAAGAGACTAAAAAACACCCAAATAAAACCAAAGAGAATGAAGAGTTAGTATTAGATTTGAGTTCATCACTGCAGGTAAATGGCTGCTTTCCACAGGATCACCATAAAAAGCCACAGATAACAGCTGCTCCAAGATACACCCAACAGGAGAACCATCAAAGTGATACATAGCAACTCTGGGGGCAGCTCCCCATTAAGGTGAGGGATGAGCACACAGTGCTACAGCTCCAGCCTTCTCCACCCTGCAGGCTGCTCTTTGCTCCTGATGTAAGAGCCTTGCAGGACTGTGGCCCCTCTCGGTGCATTATAAATCATTCCCACAGCTCTCACTTGAGCCACTGGCATGTCCAGAGCGAGATCCAGGCACAATCCTACTGCCCGCTGAGCCTCTCTGGGAGATCCTGAGCATCTTCCTGCCCAGAGCCACAAAAGAGCTCAGGCTGTGCCTGAACTGGGTTTTCAGGGGAGGTTTCCATATCCCTGCGAGATGTGCTCATCCTTCATCAGGCTGTGCCCAGCCTGGATCAGGGCAGGTTGGATGCCACATGGGATCCATCCTTTGCCCTGCCATGTGATCCTCCATGCAGTGGGGATAAAAAGCCCAGCACTGGGGAACCCCAGGTGCTGCAGCAGTGATAGTTTTGGGAGAAACATGGAGCTGTGCATGGCCAGCTTGAAGTCTGCACTGCTGTGAGCACCAGGCCTGCCATGCTGAGCCCAGGGCCACAACCAGTGCTCACCCGGGCTGGGACATTGAGTCCCAACATGGGATCCCATGGGACAGGGCACGCTGGGATTCGCCCCTGCAGCTCCCCAGTGTGTCCAGAGAGACAGCAAGGAGACAGTGACCTCTGTCAGCGGGACCCTCTGAGTGGGACAACCACTGCTGGGGTGGCTGTGCCAGCTCCCCCATGAACCTCCAGCCCTGGGATCCGGGAGGAAGTGGAAAACACAACTTGGCCAATACTGCCTGTGCCGGAAGCAAATGGAAAGAGAACTGGGGTGTGAAAACCCAAGGTTGTTTATTTACATAAGAACAGCAATGAAAACACAGAACACATTTACTTTTGTAAGAATATTTGTAATAACAACAATTTATAGAATGTATATACCTAAGAACATATCTAACAACAATATTTGAAATGTATTTACAGAAGACAAAACGAAGCCCTAAAACCTAGATGGCAAAAACAAGAACAAACTCTAAAAACTATGTACAAAAGGGTGCCATTTCAGTCCAGGATCTCCATCAGTCCGGGAAGAAAAGCAGGTGCCATGGTCACTCCAGTCAGGCACAGAGGGCTCTACCGTGTGTCCCCAGGCTGGCACACTGGGACTCTGCTGCCAGAGCTGAGGCTGGCTGGGTCTGGGGGCTGGGCCCCAGGCACTGCCATGGGGCTTGTGTGGCCCAAAGCAAGCACAGGACAGGCTGGGCATGGCCAGCAGAACCCAAGGCACTGGGTACCACGTGCCTGAGCAGGGACCACCCAGCCCAATCCCGCCCCAGCCTGGCTGCAGGGAACCCACTGTGCCTGTGGGGACCACATGCCTGTCGTGCTGCTGGCATTGCTCTTCATCCCAGGACCATGGCCTCCTCTTCATCTTCCTCATCAATGTCCATCTCCTCGGTGTACTCTTCCATTTCCACGTCCATCTCCTCATCCTCATCAACCTCCATCTCTTCCTCTCCAGTCTGTTCTCCATCCACCTCCATCTCCTCCTCCGTATCCATTATTGTGTCCACCTCCATCTCTTCCTCTCCTCTCTTTTCTCCCTCCACTTCCATCTTCTCCTCTCTATCAGTCTGTCTGTCCACCTCCATCTTGTCTTCTCTACCTGCAACAGCCTGCAGAGGTAGCAAAACCTCAGAGTGGGGTCCCTGTCCCACCCCATCCCCCCAGAACTCCAGCCCACACCCGGGCAGCTGGGGGGATCCACCTCCATGGAATGGCACCGTACCTTCCTCAGGACAAATGTGAGCATCCTGCAGGGATGGATGACACAATCCAGGCCTTAGGCAGCTTTTGAGACTGATGAGATGATGTCTCGGGGGCAGGAATAAGAAGGTTGACAGGAGCAGCAGGAGCAGCGTGCAGCGTGTGCTGAGCCCAGGGCCAACGGTTGTGTTGTGCTGCTTGCTGGCTGCTGGCAGTTCCAGATGGGACATGGATTGTGACATGACCACTGAGCTAGAGAGCCTTTGGTTCCATGCTTAGCAACGTTCCCCCAGACCATGGTGCTCAGAGCCCTGTTCCCAAGGATGGAGCATCCACAGCCTGGGCCAGTGCCTCAGCACCCTCAGTGGAAGAGAGCAGCTTCCTCAGATCCAACTTCAATCAGCCTCCTGCAGCTGAAAGCCATCCCCCCTTGTCCTGTTGCCACAGGCCCTGTGGAACACCCTGTCCCAATCTTTCTTGTGGCACCCTTGCAGTCCTGCAGAGCTGCAGTGAGGCCTCCCCAGGGTCTCCTCTTTCCAGGCTGAGCATCCCCAGCCCCACGTGGAAAGCAGGCAGTGTGATCTGGGGGAGTCCAGGCTGGAGTCAAATGGCATCAGGAACTGAGAGACGGAAGCTTTAGGCCCAGGTTTGCCTCTCAATGTACAAAATTAATAAGAGTGGAGGGCAAGATGGTGGGACACTGCTTCTGCTCTAATTGGTGAATATAGTCTCTGTTTTTTTTCTTTTTTTTCTCTCATGCCCTTGCAGTTTTGGCTGTTTGAAAGGAAGCTTGGCACAATATCCATTGTCTTCTCCATTTGTGAATCACCGAGCAGAGTCTGGGCAAGCTGATGTTGCAGAGCAAATCCTGCAAATGTACTGGTCATCCTGAGCCTGGAGAATGCAGTTAAACCCAGCCAAAAGTAATTTCTGGAAAGTCAAGCCTGGTGTACATTCTCTTGACTTTGGCTATGCCAACTTCACCTGAGTCTTATGAAAAAGCAAACAAAAGACTCAAACCAAAACAGACAAAACCTAGAAACAAACAAACCCATGCAAACCAATCAAACAAAGAGACTAAAAAAACCCCAAATAAAACCAAAGGGAATGAAGAGTTAGTATTAGTTTTGAGTTCATCACAGCAGGTAAATGGCTGCTTTCCACAGGATCACTATAAAAAGCCACAGATAACAGCTGCTCCAAAATACACCCAACAGGAGAACCATCAAAGTGATACATAGCAACTCTGGGGGCAGCTCCCCATGAAGGTGAGGGATGAGCACACAGTGCTACAGCTCCAGCCTTCCCCACCCTGCAGGCTGCTCTTTGCTCCTGATGTAAGAGCCTTGCAGGACTGTGGCCCCTCTCGGTGCATTATAAATCATTCCCACAGCTCTCACTTGAGCCACTGGCATGTCCAGAGCGAGATCCAGGCACAATCCTACTGCCCGCTGAGCCTGTCTGGGAGATCCTGAGCATCTTCCTGCCCAGAGCCACAAAAGAGCTCAGGCTCTGCCTGAACTGGGTTTTCAGGGGAGGTTTGCCTATCCCTGCGAGATGTGCTCATCCTTCATCAGGCTGTGCCCAGCCTGGATCAGGGCAGGTTGGATGCCACATGGGATCCATCCTTTGCCCTGCCATGTGATCCTCCATGCAGTGGGGATAAAAAGCCCAGCACTGGGGAACCCCAGGTGCTGCAGCAGTGATAGTTTTGGGAGAAACACGGAGCTGTGCATGGCCAGCTTGAAGTCTGCACTGCTCTGAGCACCAGGCCTGCCATGCTGAGCCCAGGGCCACAACCAGTGCTCACCCGGGCTGGGACATTGAGTCCCAACATGGGATCCCATGGGACAGGGCACGCTGGGATTCGCCCCTGCAGCTCCCCAGTGTGTCCAGAGAGACAGCAAGGAGACAGTGACCTCTGTCAGCGGGGCCCTCTGAGTGGGACAACCACTGCTGGGGTGGCTGTGCCAGCTCCCCCATGAACCTCCAGCCCTGGGAACCGGGAGCAAGTGGAAAACACAACTTGGCCAATACTGCCGGTGCCGGAAGCAAATGGAAAGAGAACTGGGGTGTGAAAACCCAAGGTTGTTTATTTACATAAGAACAGCAATGAAAACACAGAACACATTTACTTTTGTAAGAATATTTGTAATAACAACAATTTATAGAATGTATATACCTAAGAACATATCTAACAACAATATTTGAAATGTATTTACAGAAGACAAAACGAAGCCCTAAAACCTATATGGCAAAAAAAAGAACAAACTCTAAAAACTATGTACAAAAGGGTGCCATTTCAGTCCAGGATCTCCATCAGTCCGGGAAGAAAAGCAGGTGCCATGGTCACTCCAGTCAGGCACAGAGGGCTCTACCGTGTGTCCCCAGGCTGGCACACTGGGATTCTGCTGCCAGAGCTGAGGCTGGCTGGGTCTGGGGGCTGGGCCCCAGGCACTGCCATGGGGCTTGTGTGGCCCAAAGCAAGAACAGGACAGGCTGGGCATGGCCACCAGAACCCAAGGCACTGGGTACCACGTGCCTGAGCAGGGACCACCCAGCCCAATCCCGCCCCAGCCTGGCTGCAGGGAACCCACTGTGCCTGTGGGGACCACATGCCTGTCCTGCTGCTGGCATCGCTCTTCATCCCAGGACCATGGCCTCCTCTTCATCTTCCTCATCAATGTCCATCTCCTCGGTGTACTCTTCCATTTCCACGTCCATCTCCTCATCCTCATCAACCTCCATCTCTTCCTCTCCAGTCTGTTCTCCATCCACCTCCATCTCCTCCTCCGTATCCATTATTGTGTCCACCTCCATCTCTTCCTCTCCTCTCTTTTCTCCCTCCACTTCCATCTTCTCCTCTCTATCAGTCTGTCTGTCCACCTCCATCTTGCCTTCTATACCTGCAACAGCCTGCAGAGGTAGCAAAACCTCAGAGTGGGGTCCCTGTCCCACCCCATCCCCCCAGAACTCCAGCCCACACCCGGGCAGCTGGGGGGATCCACCTCCATGGAATGGCACTGTACCTTCCTCAGGACAAATGTGAGCATCCTGCAGGGATGGATGACACAATCCAGGCCTTAGGCAGCTTTTGAGACTGATGAGATGATGTCTCGGGGGCAGGAACAAGAAGGGTGACAGGAGCAGCAGGAGCAGCGTGCAGCGTGTGCTGAGCCCAGGGCCAACGGCTGTGTTGTGCTGCTTGCTGGCTGCTGGCAGTTCCAGATGGGACATGGATTGTGACATGACCACTGAGCTAGAGAGCCTTTGGTTCCATGCTTAGCAACGTTCCCCCAGACCATGGTGCTCAGAGCCCTGTTCCCAAGGATGGAGCATCCACAGCCTGGGCCAGTGCCTCAGCACCCTCAGTGGAAGAGAGCAGCTTCCTCAGATCCAACTTCAATCAGCCTCCTGCAGCTGAAAGCCATCCCCCCTTGTCCTGTTGCCACAGGCCCTGTGGAACACCCTGTCCCAATCTTTCTTGTGGCACCCTTGCAGTCCTGCAGAGCTGCAGTGAGGCCTCCCCAGGGTCTCCTCTTTCCAGGCTGAGCATCCCCAGCCCCACGTGGAAAGCAGGCAGTGTGATCTGGGGGAGTCCAGGCTGGAGTCAAATGGCATCAGGAACTGAGAGACGGAAGCTTTAGGCCCAGGTTTGCCTCTCAATGTACAAAATTAATAAGAGTGGAGGGCAAGATGGTGGGACACTGCTTCTGCTCTAATTGGTGAATATAGTCTCTGTTTTTTTCTTTTTTTTCTCTCATGCCGTTGCAGTTTTGGCTGTTTGAAAGGAAGCTTGGCACAATATCCATTGTCTTCTCCATTTGTGAATCACCGAGCAGAGTCTGGGCAAGCTGATGTTGCAGAGCAAATCCTGCAAATGTACTGGTCATCCTGAGCCTGGAGAATGCAGTTAAACCCAGCCAAAAGTAATTTCTGGAAAGTCAAGCCTGGTGTACATTCTCTTGACTTTGGCTATGCCAACTTCACCTGAGTCTTATGAAAAAGCAAACAAAAGACTCAAACCAAAACAGACAAAACCTAGAAACAAACAAACCCATGCAAACCAATCAAACAAAGAGACTAAAATAACCCCAAATAAAACCAAAGGGAATGAAGAGTTAGTATTAGTTTTGAGTTCATCACAGCAGGTAAATGGCTGCTTTCCACAGGATCACTATAAAAAGCCACAGATAACAGCTGCTCCAAAATACACCCAACAGGAGAACCATCAAAGTGATACATAGCAACTCTGGGGGCAGCTCCCCATGAAGGTGAGGGATGAGCACACAGTGCTACAGCTCCAGCCTTCCCCACCCTGCAGGCTGCTCTTTGCTCCTGATGTAAGAGCCTTGCAGGACTGTGGCCCCTCTCGGTGCATTATAAATCATTCCCACAGCTCTCACTTGAGCCACTGGCATGTCCAGAGCGAGATCCAGGCACAATCCTACTGCCCGCTGAGCCTGTCTGGGAGATCCTGAGCATCTTCCTGCCCAGAGCCACAAAAGAGCTCAGGCTCTGCCTGAACTGGGTTTTCAGGGGAGGTTTGCCTATCCCTGCGAGATGTGCTCATCCTTCATCAGGCTGTGCCCAGCCTGGATCAGGGCAGGTTGGATGCCACATGGGATCCATCCTTT
This sequence comes from Lonchura striata, assembly GCF_050655825.1. NCBI lineage: Eukaryota > Metazoa > Chordata > Aves > Passeriformes > Estrildidae > Lonchura > Lonchura striata. The sequence continues at coordinate 1,251,178 of NC_140712.1, forward strand.
GCCCTGCCATGTGATCCTCCATGCAGTGGGGATAAAAAGCCCAGCACTGGGGAACCCCAGGTGCTGCAGCAGTGATAGTTTTGGGAGAAACACGGAGCTGTGCATGGCCAGCTTGAAGTGTGCACTGCTGTGAGCACCAGGCCTGCCATGCTGAGCCCAGGGCCACAACCAGTGCTCACCCGGGCTGGGACATTGAGTCCCAACATGGGATCCCATGGGACAGGGCACGCTGGGATTCGCCCCTGCAGCTCCCCAGTGTGTCCAGAGAGACAGCAAGGAGACAGTGACCTCTGTCAGCGGGGCCCTCTGAGTGGGACAACCACTGCTGGGGTGGCTGTGCCAGCTCCCCCATGAACCTCCAGCCCTGGGAACCGGGAGCAAGTGGAAAACACAACTTGGCCAATACTGCCGGTGCCGGAAGCAAATGGAAAGAGAACTGGGGTGTGAAAACCCAAGGTTGTTTATTTACATAAGAACAGCAATGAAAACACAGAACACATTTACTTTTGTAAGAATATTTGTAATAACAACAATTTATAGAATGTATATACCTAAGAACATATCTAACAACAATATTTGAAATGTATTTACAGAAGACAAAACGAAGCCCTAAAACCTAGATGGCAAAAAAAAGAACAAACTCTAAAAACTATGTACAAAAGGGTGCCATTTCAGTCCAGGATCTCCATCAGTCCGGGAAGAAAAGCAGGTGCCATGGTCACTCCAGTCAGGCACAGAGGGCTCTACCGTGTGTCCCCAGGCTGGCACACTGGGATTCTGCTGCCAGAGCTGAGGCTGGCTGGGTCTGGGGGCTGGGCCCCAGGCACTGCCATGGGGCTTGTGTGGCCCAAAGCAAGAACAGGACAGGCTGGGCATGGCCAGCAGAACCCAAGGCACTGGGTACCACGTGCCTGAGCAGGGACCACCCAGCCCAATCCCGCCCCAGCCTGGCTGCAGGGAACCCACTGTGCCTGTGGGGACCACATGCCTGTCGTGCTGCTGGCATCGCTCTTCATCCCAGGACCATGGCCTCCTCTTCATCTTCCTCATCAATGTCCATCTCCTCGGTGTACTCTTCCATTTCCACGTCCATCTCCTCATCCTCATCAACCTCCATCTCTTCCTCTCCAGTCTGTTCTCCATCCACCTCCATCTCCTCCTCCGTATCCATTATTGTGTCCACCTCCATCTCTTCCTCTCCTCTCTTTTCTCCCTCCACTTCCATCTTCTCCTCTCTATCAGTCTGTCTGTCCACCTCCATCTTGCCTTCTATACCTGCAACAGCCTGCAGAGGTAGCAAAACCTCAGAGTGGGGTCCCTGTC